>NC_060125.1:184260939-185608439 GCF_021461395.2 Schistocerca americana | reverse complement strand
GTACTCGCTTTTGTGGCACCGCTTATAGGTGCCTAGAGGCAGTCACTAGCACATTTTATCTCCGTGACACGTTTTCTGAAACCGATAAATGCCGGCAAAGAGTGGTCACGGAAAAGTCGGCGCAAACAAGCTGAAACTCGTCTCAAGGAAGCGAAATCTGCAGCACTCGCAGTTACAAGGGCGAACGCATGTCAAACCGATCAATACGGGCTGTTGTGACCGCACAGGCTGCAATTAGAGCAACTGCCGGCAACGGCAGAGGCAGAACCAGGTGGCATTCCTAACGAGACGGCCGAACAAAAGACGGTGCGCGCAGACTGCTGTCCTAATGGCTTCGCCAGTCTGGGGCCTTGTGCGCGCAGCGCCTTGGCAGCTGTCCCTTACCGAATGGAGCTCGTTCCAGTGTGTGCGCCTTGCAAGGGAGCGGGTAAGGGCCGTCGAGGAGTCGATAAGCGTCTGACGACACTCCTATAGGCTACCAAACACCCTGACGTACAGTAAGGGACAGAAGAATAAGTCTCTATCGAACGGCACGGGAGAGCAGAAGGCTAGAATGTGACGCACCATCGACGGCGAGAGCATTTCAGTTCAAGAGATCCACTGTACCCCATTAAAACTGAAACGTCTCGAAGGCTAGAAAATACTGTAGTTTTACTTACTTTGCACGCGTAGCAGCCACCTTAGGGTTCAACAGTTATAGTGGCTAACGAATAGCGGCATGTCAGTCTCCCAGCAACAGACAACCAGATGTTTCCTATGGTCAACGACCTGTAAACGTGCTGGCCACAGAAGCTGAACACTTTCGGTATCAAGATAGGCCAGGACAGGACAGGCAATATGCGATCTTGCGTTGGCTTCTTGAATGATAGCATCGTGAGACAGTGACTGAAGGACAACACCTCAGGTATGAATATATCAGAGAGGTTGCGTTTGCTTTGGAAATTATCGTTGTGCGTACCAGATATGATTGTATTGTGCGCCGTATGGTATCCTATACCATCACCCAAGGAGCTGCGTCTATGTGATCATGATGATGAATGCAAAGTGACAGCGTTGGTTCTTCTTGGAGCCTCTACACAGGAATTCGTCGACCGTGATGATGTATACAACACCGGGATGTAATGCAACTTTTGCGTCCCATGTTATCTTGGGACGCAACACTGATTCGCCTCTGTCTGATGACATATCAGATGAAGTCTCAAATGAACAGTCGTTGGCAATCCAGTCATTGTCACACTGTCCTTGTGGATAGGCAATTTGCTTTAAAGAACCCCATTTCTTGTCTGAGTATGTGATGTAGCAGTACGGTCCTGTACGGCTGAGCGAACAGCGAACCAGTCCTTTCGAGCGTTAGTCACGTGGGGAAGTTGAGATCTTTCATGGTGATGACTACGGCCTCCTCTACCCATCGTTTCGGTATTCGCATAACATGTAGGATCCCGACTACCACAAGGCGAAAAACACGATATGGCAGGATAAACTACAATCTGGATAGACCTGAATTCCCATATGAGCTAGTAGACTCTTCTCCTGATTGGACGCACTATTTACACCGTCTTCTCACAAGACACAAACATTCAAATGTAACTTGAGAATGAGATGCTGGATGTGCTATTTTTCTCTATACAGAGTGATCAGACACCGTCTGAAGAACTTGTAATTGTGCTGATGAATAACATTTTTTGAAAAAATTTCGATATGTTACACCGTCTCCGAGTTAATTAGCACTGATGTTTGCGAATCAGGCCGTCGTACGAAGATTCAAGAGGCATGCCAGAAACTGTGTCGCCAAACGTGCTCTTTATTTGGTTTCGTAAAATCGAACAAGAGAGCGACACAAAAATGGTTGGAGGGATGGTAGTATGGACCGAAACATATCCAAAGGCTGTTCAGTCTCGTACACTATCATTTACGCTACGAGGAAAAAGCTCACTAATTGTATCTAGCGGACCACTTTAATATGCTTTTAAGACGGCGCAACGTATCGAATTTTTCCTTAAAAATTGTTTCTTAGCAGAACCAACCCTCCAACATCCTTCGAGCATTTCAGACGGTTTCCGACCACCCTGTATAGTAAATATTAAATGCAGTTGGCGTCATTCATAGTCTCTTCGTTAGCTAGATATTAATCACGTGCATATCCAAGAGTTTAGGACGATTTACGCCAATTTATCGTTTGTTTCGTACCATCATCATGCTGCTGAAATTTTAAAGGCCATCTACGTGTAGGAAATAATTTTTCTTCCAATGTCCATATGATCTCTCGCGGAAGATGATTGTGCTTGTCCCCGATAATAAAATACTGTCACGGGCCAGAGGTAGTGAATACTAAAAGAGACGCATGTCGTATTTTCGTTCAGTTTACTACGTGGTATATTTTTTCAAGGTTATTCGGCTTGCGGCACTTGCTGTCATTTCTTTTCTCTTGATACTTTTGATTGAGAAATTACTGGATATAATGATTGAACTTGTCCCACAAATAGACCGGACGGTTGCAATACAGAAAAACGTGAAGGATTCTCAGCACACAGGCTGCGTCAGATGGTGCGGAAGCTGTATAGGTATTTTCCCACTTACCCGTGCTGTAGCATTAAGCTGCTGCTGACGGCCCAATGGACACAGAAGTCATAACTTGTTAAGTACGTCTTTAACCTCTTGCATTTAACAAGCTGGTGTTTTACACTTTCAGCGCAGTAACTCCGCTTACTTGTGAGTTTTGTGATTGACCATTATAAAACTGTTCATGAGGAAGCGCAGCATGCTTTCAAGGAACACAAGTTTAATGGATGCTCTTTCTGTTGCGAACAAATTCTTGACTACTGTCTGAGTGTGACGTACTGCGTGACATTCAAAATTGGGAAGCGCAAGTCTTCAAAGCTGAGACTGAGTAACTGTTGGCTTTCAAACACCATTTTTGTGCTTGCTTCCAGGCAAAGTCCTATCATTACGTGCAGGCGCAGTTATTGTCCATTTACTTGCGTTTTGCAAACTTAATTCACTGAGCCAAACTCTTCATTTACGACGAGAAATGAATGCATTCTAATTACATGATAGCCTTAGGATACTAGTGACTGACAAGTATCAATAGGGGAGAACAACCCGTCTGTGTCAAGATTTTTCGTGTATGTTCACGTGATTAGGCAAATCTGAACGAATATTCTGTTGTTTTCCCGAATCATTCCTACGTTATACAAAGACAGTTGTTGCTGACAGGGTGTGGCCCACATCTTCTACTTTTCTTCGCTGTTATTACACTTTATGTAATGAAGGAACTTCTTCTGCTATTTAAGATGTTTATTATTATTTTGAGTGTAGAATTTTAAGGTTCTGCCGTTTTGCTGTGGAAATTTCTTTATTTAAAACATCCTCGAGAAGATTCAGAATTTTTAATAACATTCCGCAAACATCGGAAAGCACAGCTGAATAAAAATTAATGTAAGAAATTGACGATTAGATCAGCTTGGAAAGAAATGAAAAATGAGTCAACCGTAGACCGATGAATCGATCTTCGTGACGTCTCACTTAGTGATACCGGGACAGAGATTCGTATCACTAAATGTTAAATACTGTACTTCTTTCTTAGCCATTCGCCCACTTCTTCCATCGCTCAAACCAGCTCCGCGGTCACAGCCAGTAACAGTTACACCGTTATAATGGCATTTATGAACCTGTCTTTAAAACATTGCGTAGTAAGTTGCCGTATAGCGCGTGACGTTTCACACACGACTCGCTACCACATTACTGTCAACAGTACACAACATTTATAACCAACTTTTTGCCTGCGCTACCCCCCCCCCCCCCCCCCCCCCCAGGAACGCGTACGTCACGTATACTGAAATACTTCACATACATATCTGTACACATATTTCATTTATATACTTTTGAAGTATTCCAAATAAAATAAATACGCAACAGATATATCAGCAGACCGTTGCCGGACATTTCTATGGGTAGCCCATTATGAGTCCACCCTCACCCTCCTAATGTAGTTTGGTATCGATAACTACGATGCCATTGTTTAGGTTGGCACTACGACAGACACCGACGACAGCGCCTTCTAGCCGGCGCTTTGGAGCTCTACGAGCATCGCTACAGATTCTCCCCATTTCATCAGGCGCGGACAGCCAGGAAACATCGCTTCAGCTTAGCTTGCTATTGAGAGTTTTCATCAGTTACGATGGGGCCACAACGTCGCACCTACGTGTCATCACCTAAAGTTGTGTAATATGTTTGTATATGTTTATACGCTAGTAAAGATGCTTCAACTGTATTTGCAGTTTCCTGCTCCTACCCACGCACCGCCTTCTAGGCGGGATACAAAAGTATTATTGTTAACTAAGCCCACAGTATTTTTCTACAGATAAAGAGACATGTATTTACCGAAGTTGGTTGAAATGGCACCAGGAAGGTGATTTTCTGTCACCTCTTTTCATCTACACCCTTAGCTGTAGAGGTGTTTGCTGGTGTTTCACTGTCACAGTAAATTTTAGCGAGTGATATGTGAACCAAATTTAGTAGAAAAAGGCACTACATAGATATGCAGAGGCGCCACTATCCTCATATTCGGTCTAGCCCTCCCCCTCCCAACACGTCACCCACACCTTTAGTGGCGAAATGTCATTGGGACTGACGGCTGCGGTGGCCGAGCGGTTCTAGGCGCTTCAGTCCGGGACCGCGCGACTGCTCTTCTCTCCAATTCTATTCAATACCTCCGCATTAGTTATGTGATGTACCCATCTAATCTTCAGCATTCTTCTGTAGCACCGCATTTCGAAAGCTTCTATTCTCTTCTTGTCTAAACTATTTATCGTCCACGTTTCACTTCCGTACATGCCTATACTCCATACAAATACTTTCAGAATCGACTTCCTGACACTTACATCCAGACTCGATCTTAACATATTTCTCTTCGTCAGAAACGCTTTCCTTGCCATTGCCAGTCTACATTATCCTCGGTTTGCTTTTGTTGATGTTCATTTCATATCCTCCTTTCAAGACACTGTCCGTTCCGTTCACCTGCTCTTCTAGGTCCTTTGCTGTCTCTGACAGAATTACAGTGTCATCGACGAACCTCAAAGTTTTTATTTCTTCTGCATGGATTTTAATTCCTACTCCAAATTTGTCTTTTGCTTCCTTTACTGCTTGCTCAATATACAGATTGAATAACATCGGGGATAGGCTACAACCCAGTCTCACTCCCTTCCCAATCACTGCTTCCCTTTCAAGCCCCTCGACTCTTGTAACTGCCTTCTGGTTTCTATACAAATTGTAAATAGCCTTTCACTACCTGTATTTTACCCCTGCCACCTTCAGAATTTGAAAGAGAGTATTCCAGTCAACATTGTCAAAAGCTTTCTCTAAGTCTACAAATGCTATAAACGTAGGTTTGCCCTCCTTTAATCTATTTTCTAAGGTAAGTCGTAGGGTCATCATTGCCTCAGGAGTTCCAACATCTCTACGGAATTCAAACTGACCCTCCCCAAGGTCGGCTTCTACCAGTTTTTCCATTCGTCTGTAAAGAATTCGTGTTAGTATTTCGCAGCTGTGGCTTATTAAACTGATAGTTCGGTAATTTTCACATCTGTCAATACCTGCTTTCTTTGGGATTGGAATTATGATATTCTTCTTGAAGTCTGAAGGTATTTCGCCTGTCTCATACATCTTGCTCACTAGATGGTAGAGTTTTGTTAGGCCTGGCTCTGCCAAGGCTATCAGTAGTTTTAATGGAATGTTGTCTACTCCCGGGGCCTTGATTCGACTTAGGTCTTTCAGTGCTGCAAGTGATACGTGTACCATATATGGTTGATATCTGGATAGATGGTGAACATATATGGTTACATACATACAGTTTTGTAATAAACAGGATGATTCAGTTGCCCCTACCTATCGGTTTTATGCAACCCGCAACGCCTCCAAACACCACATGCAGGATTTTCATTTTCTCTCGCTCGCTACGCGCGAGCTGTTATCGCTTGAGATAAAATGAACAGGACTGTTTTGTAGGAAATTTTATGTAGTTCATTTTTGTATGCCGACACATTTTCACTAGACGCCTTCGATTCCGGATTATACAAGAGAAACGTACAAAAGTAACCTTCAAATGCGTTTTTCTTGAATAACTCGAAAACCGTGGCTTACAGCGAAAACAAATCCTAGAACAAAATTCAGAATTTGAAAGAGAGTATTCCAGTCAACATTGTATTCCCCACAAAAAGATATTGTTCATTTTTCTCTAGGACTAATATTTAGCGCATAGTGAGCAGGAGAACATGAAAAATTCGCTTCTGTTTTTTCAAGGCACTGCATGAAACTCAGGGGCAGCTGAATCATTTAGCTACAGTATTGCAGGTCAGCAACTGGAAGCAGTTAATTCCATACATTATCTGGCAGTAGGCATTAGAAGTGATTTAAAATGGAATGACCGCATAAAATTAATGGTTAGTAAAGCAGATGCCAGACAGATTCATTGGAAGAATCCTAAGGAAATGCAGTCCGAAAACTAAGGAAGTAGGTTACAGCACACTTGTTCGCCCACTGCTTGAATACTGCACGCCAGTGTGGGATCCGTACCAGATAGGGTTGATAGAAGAGAGAGAGGAGATCCAACGGAGAGCAGCGCGCTTCGTTACAGGATCATTTAGTAATCGCGAAAGCGTTACGGAGATGATACATAAACTCCAGTGGAAGACTCTGAAAGAGAGACGCTCAGTAGATTGGTACGGCCTTTCGTTGAACTTCCGAGAACGTACCTTCACCGAGGAGTCAAGCAGTATATTGGCCCTCCCTACGTATATCTCACGGAGAGACCATGAGGATAAAATCAGAGAGATTAGAGCCCACACAGAGGCATACGGACAATCTTTCTTTCCACGAACAGACTGGAATAGAAGAGAGAACTGACAGAGGTACTCAAGGTACCCTCCGCCACACACCGTCAGGTGGCTTGCGGAGTATGGATGTAGATGTAGATGTAGGATCATCCTGTATAGGAATATATAAGGTATCAGTATGAGTCGTGAGATACTTGGCTATGAACCGATTTGTAGAAAAAGACACCAGAAAACGCCCTCTCTCTCTCTCTTTCTCTCCCTCTCTTTCTCTTTCTCTTAAAGACTCAGACCAGAAGCTCTCTACTGTGCCTTCAAACACCGCAGACACAGGGACTCTGCCGGCAGCAGGAGTCCGGAGTCAATGGCGACCCCCAATTAGCCGTCACGTCGCCGTCATTACTGCCGCGGCAGAAGTGTGGCCAGTTCGTGGAGGGGACGGACGTTGCGCCGCTTTGGTAACGGCGATCATTAACGAGGATTAGGCAGGCGCACGTCGCGCCGCAGCGTCGCACACCGAGCATTACGGAGCAGCGGCAATTAGAACGGCGGCGGCCAAGGCGCACGTGCCGTGCACGTAATTGGCTCGAGACGCTAATGCGCTGTAAATCAGCGCAGAGGTTAATGCGGCCCACCTGCGCCTCGCAGCCATCCAGCTGTCCCAGTCTGTCGCGAGTGTGCGGGTCTGACCACTCAATGGGCTTGTTCTCTGCCTGTTGCGGGCAGGGCGTACCTCTACGAGGCGAAGTCCGGCATCGGACCATCTGGAGCTTCCGTGTACCTGGAATCGGCTACCGCTACCGAGTCCTCACTACACACTCGAGTAGCCTTGTTTCTCGGCAAGAGAGCGATTATTCCTCCAGACCGATAGAGCGACGGCGTAGGGGGACTTGAATCTGCAGTTATCGTTAAACACCCACTCTCCTTCCTTCGCTCTAGCTTTCCGCTGTGTTCCAATTGAAGCAATGTTGGACATTAATTTTCCCATTGGTTTCGCTAGAAGACGACTAAAACTAAAATGAAACACACTTAATAAAGCAGGAGAGCTGTGTTATTTTACTGCCTATGTTCTTCTTTTATTTTTAAATAAACAGTACATTTCATTATTGATCAATTAGCTGATTTAGTCCTCTGGATACCATAAAACTGCATTAAAACAATATTTTTAAAATACTTTTATTACAGTCTCAGTTGCAAATTGTCACAATTGATTAATAGTTTCGAACAATTAATGACCACCTTCTGTTCTGATTAACGACGAGGTGCATTGTAAAGGAATGTAGTCATCGGTTGTATAATAAGAATACTAGCACCATGTTGCATACCGCTTCATCTTGTTACAAATGTGATACAGAGCTATTCTCCCAGTTTTCCTGCTTACAAGCGAATTTTTTCACAAAAAAATTCACTTTTTTCAAGTCGTCATTAATCAGATCTGAAGAGCATTATAATTTGATCGAAACAGTAAGCATTTGTAACAGTTTTCAGCTGAGAGTGTCATGTGTTATGAAGAAACATTATTGTCCTTACGCGTTGTTGTGATCCACACAGCAGCACGGGTAAAAGCAGCATCTGATGGGATCACTAATATGATTTTTGTGTGTCCAAAAAACGTTACAGCTGCGAAATCAGTATTTAATAGCAGTGCGCGTACATATTATGGCTCGTGCAAAATGCTACTTAGGAATACTGTCACATTCTGTTTTTCCCCAAGTCTGTGGATCCACAGACAATCTGTAGCCATAACTTTTGTATCGGCGAAGTAACTTGATAATATTCAAGGGCGAGAAATTAGTAAGTTGCTGAATAACGAAATGAAATGTTTATTACAAAATTAGTAAACAGCCTACGCAGAAAAATTGTATCCCTTAAGATATTTACAATGGCTACAGATCAACAAATAAACGAAACCTTTATACTCGTAAGTGTGTATTGCAACCGTCAGTGCGAAGACCGGTTTGATTTAGCTCTCCAAGTTGGTCTTTCCTGTGCGAGTCTGCCCAATTTGAATATGTTTACTTCGTTCAAATAAAAGTCTCCTCTCACAGTTTTTACCCCCTCCTAACAGTTCCCTTCAATTTTCATTATCAAATTGTCTGTGCTTTGGTACCTCATTCTGTGTCCCATTTCCCTATCAACCATACAGCCAATTTGTATTGCAAAGCTCTTTCCTCCCTGAGTCCATTAAGTACTCTGAAGTAGCAGTTTCTGGAAGTTAAGCCCTTACTCGCGTCCGCATTGGTGCCTTAGCTCTTAAGTGCGCACTAGCGTTGTAGCAAGTATCTCTTGAGCATGCATCCCAACAAGAATACTGCATTTCTCTTGATATGAGACATGATAAATCTGTCAGAACAGTTCTTCTCTTGGCCAGTTCTGTCCACTGCCTTCCATTTTAGATACAGTGTGTATTTGTACTGCATCCTACAACTTTGATTTCGAGAGAGCTTTTGACAACGTTAACTGGAAAACACCCTTTGAAAGCCTGAAGGTATCAGGGATTAAATACAGGAAGCAAAAGGTTATCTACTACTCGTAGAGAAACTAGACCGCAGTAATATGTTTGACTTTCTCCACGACGTTGTGAAATTTTAGGTGTAATATGATATTGCTTTCTCTTCTATAGCTCTACTGTCATTATACTATGTTGTTTCGTCAGCAAAGATTCACCATTTTATTCTTTCATCGGCGTTTTTCAGACTACAGTAGTACTTTTTGAAAAATGTGGTTGTGGTGATAAGAATCAAAGAACATGAAAGGAAAGCAAAAGTTTGAGAAGGGAGCGAAGCAAGGTTGAGCCTATCTATAAACAGAGTAGTCGTAAAGGAAAGCGAGGTGAAATTTGGAAAGAGAAAGTTCAGCGGGATATCTGTGTATGACATTGTAATTCTCTCAGGAACGGTGGAAGACTTGGGAGAACATCGGAGCCGAGTGGACAGTTTCTTGATAAGGGGTTACAAGAAAAACATCTCAAGTGAAACATGGATAATGGGATGTAGTCGAATTAAATAAAGCAATACTGAAGGAATCAGATATGACATGAAACACAAATAGCAGTAAACCAGTTTTGTTATTCTGGCACCAAAATCACTTAAGATTACAGAGGTGGAGTGAATATAAAATAAGGATTACCGATAGTAAGTAAAGTACTTCTGATAAAGAAAAAATTGTTGACATCGAATAAAAACGTGACAGCAAGCGTTACCTTGATTGTAGTATTGTACGGAAGTAAAACAGAGATCACACACTAAACAAGCACAGAAGGTTTTGAATGTGGCACCATAACACAATGTTGAGAGTTAGGAACGTAGATCGGTTAACTAGTGTGGTGGTACGGGGTTGGGTTGTTTTGGGGGTAGAGACCAAACAACGAGATCATCGATCTCATCGGATTAGGGAAGGATGGGGATGGAAGTCAGCCGTGCTCTGTCAAAGGAACCAGGCTGGCATTTGCCTGAAGCGATTTAAGGAAATCACGGGAAACCTAAATCAGGATGGCCGGCCGCTTGATTGAACCGTCGTCCTCTAGAATGCGAGTCCAGTGTGCTATCCACTGCGCCACCTCGCTCGGTTGTGTGGTGGTACGGAACAGAAGTGGATAGAAAGGGAATTTATGGTACAATTTAACTAAAGACAGACATCGATTGATTACGCACATCCTCAAACACCAGGGAATCGTCAGTTCCTTAGCCGAGGCTAAGTGGGGGATTTAAAAACTGTAAAGATTGAAGAATGCTGTAACACAGTAAGCAGATAGCTATTCAGATGTATAAACGCTTGCAGAGGATTGGCAAGTGTGGAGAGCTACAATGAATGAGCCTTCGGATTGAAGACCACAGCAACACCAACAACAGCAAGCACAACAACAACACGTTGACGCTTCGTACAGAGATAAATGATGCGGGGTATGAATAAAATGGGGCACATAGGATGAGAAGTAACGATAGCATAGTCTGTTAAACTGACAAGACGTTGAACAGAGGTGCACTGACAGCATGCCCCTTGATACTGCAACCCAAATGAAGCCATGTGGCAGAAGCCCGTTGGAACCGCGTGGTTCTCTGTTCCGTGGTGATATTCTTTTTATTTCAGAAGATTACTGAACATTGGATTCATAGGTCGGGTGACATAACAAACAAAATAAAGAAAAAAATTGACTAAAAGAAAAGACAGGTCGCTCGCAAACTGAGTTACCAAACAACAGATATTATGGTTATGGGAGGAAATGTATGTGGCAATAGGTTTAAAGGATGGTGTGAGAACAGTAAGAGAACTCAGATGTTTGTAGGATGCAGTTGTTAAGCACAGATGTAGAAACTTGCATGCGACACTTCAGCGAGGAAAGGTGCAGGAAACCCTATCTTCTGGCTGAATAACACAGTGATAACAGCAATAGGAATAACTAAAGTGCATTAACTAAAAATCATGCTGGAATTGATTTCAGTCAGTACTCGATATCCCTGCAGTATGTGAAGAAGAAGCCGATGAGGTGACAGTCCGGAGGACAGCAGATCGTCAGGCGAAGTTCTTTCAATCTGACGCTAGGGAACAGGGTGACAAGTGGAACTCATTTACTTCTTTTATTTCGATCTCACCGAAGCTAAAAGAAACGAGCAAGTTACAAGCTCACCTCGTTCAGTCTCAACGTATCGACATGCACTCCTCTGCTAAAAGCTACCAAAATGGAAACCGTCTCTCTTCCCTGTAAATCGACCAGAGTCATGCTTCCGTAAAAAAATAAATAAACAGAAGCAACGTCAACGCTGGTATAGTCAAGTACTGATATTTGGATAGAAAAATTAACTACCATGAAACCTCGTTCCCTGCAGGCTGCATTACAGTATGTTGCATGTTGATGGGAAAATCTTCTCACTCTTTAGAGAACGCCATTGCCCTCTTCGAAGTACTTCAGTGCTCGACGTTTCGATCTCTCTGCTGCGATAGTCTTCAGCGTTCCAGTGGTGTGCTGGGATGGCTGGAGTCTTCAGTCATCCAGGGACAATAGTGGCATCCTCAAAGCAGAAGAGGGATCGAGAAGTCGAGCGCGGCAACGCTGAAGAGGAAAATGAACTCTGAATATTTTGCCATTAGTGACAAAAGCGACGACAACCTACAGCCTTATACACAAAGTCTGGAGGTGATAGATCACTCATGGGGAACAACGTTCGTTACAGTTCGCTACCATTTCCCAGCGACGCTTGACGTAATTTAGTATTTTCCGGCATGAGAAAAGTAGCTTTCAGCGAACTGGCAGGGTCGACTCGCCAATTGTGCTGCACACTACGGATTGATACACTGTACTTCAGGAAGAAAACAATGAATATATGTAACTGGAGGAATATGAGCACTCGGTAGTGACAAATGTCAAGGGATAGCGATATGCACATAACGTATATAACGGCAATAGAACCGCGTACACAAAGTATGAAAGGACAGTGAATTTGCGTAGCTGTCATTTTCACTCAGGTCATTCTCGTAAAAAATTTTCCAACGTGACTATGGCTGCACGATGAGAATTAACGGACTTCTAACGCGGAATGATAGTTGGAACTAAATGACTAGAGCGTTCCACTTCTGACATCGTTAGGGAATTGAATATTTCGAGATCCACTGTGTCATGATTGTGCGAAGAATAGCAAAGTTCGGGCATTAGCTCTCAGCACGGGCAACGGATTGGTCGACGGCTTTCACCTCACGACTGAGGGTAGTGGCGTTTGTGCAGAGTTGTCAGTGCTAAAAGACAAGCAACACTGCGTGAAATAACTGTAGAAATCGTGGGACGTACGATGAACGTATCCGTTAGGATAGTGCAGCGAAACATGGTGTTAGCGGACTATGGTAGCAGATAATCGACGAGAGTGCCTAGGCAAACAGCACGTCAAGGCCTGCAGCACCAGTCCTGGGCTCGTGACTATATCGGATGAAACCTAGACCACTGGAAAACTATGGCCTGGTCATAAGAGTCCCGATTTCGGGTGATAAGAGCTGATGGTAGAGTTCGAGGGCGCTGCAGACCCCATGAAGCCATGGACCCACGTTGACACCAAGCCACTGTGCTAGCTGGTGGTTGCTCCATAACGGTTTGGGCTGGGCTTACGAGGAATAAATCGGGTCCTCTGGTACAGATAAACCAATCATTGACCTGAAATGGTCATGTTCGGCTACTTTGATACCTTTTGCAGCCATTCATAGACTTCATGCTCCCTAACAAATATGCGACATGTCACCAGCCCACGACTGTTTGCGAGTGGGCTGAAGAACATTCTGGACAATTCGACAGGGTGATATGGCCACCCACACCACCCCACATGAATCCTGTAGAACATGGGACATAATCGATAGGTCCGTTCGTGCACAGAATCCTGCTCCGGGAATACTTTCACAATTACGGACGGTTATAGAGGCAGCATATCTCATTATTTTTGCAGGGGCTTCGAACGACTTGTTGAGTCCATGCCACGTTGAGTTGCTGCAGTACACTGGGCAAAAGGAAGTCCGACACGATATTAGGAGGTATCCCCCGACACAGTGTACATTTTAGAAAGCCTACATTTTTCGTTTGGAACATATGACTGGCTTATAGAGAACACACATTTGATAGAAGCGCCACACAGTGTATGCACACTGGCGCCTGTCACGGGTATAATTTTGGAAGACGCCTAGCGTCACTGGGAAGCTTTAGCGAGCATTTCATCTCTAAAAGAAGTTGTTCACCGTGACATGATCAATCAGCCCTAGACGTTTGTCGCGAAGACTTGGAAACGCCGTGTTCTCCGGTAATGAGGTAGTCCCTTCCTGCAGCGGCAGCACAGTGCTAGGCGACGTCACTTGCTGTCAGCGGCAGAGAAGCCGCCGGCGATGAGCGGAGAGTGGCAGGCCCCAGTGACCCAGTGACTAGGCTGTGCCGTGCGGTGCAGGCTCCGGGCCGCGGGACCGCGCCACGCCGCTATTGATCGCGCCCAGCCTCCACGCTGTGTCCTCGCCTGCCGACGCCACGGCCGACGCCGACGCCGACGCCGACGCCAGGCGTCCGCTGCACACAGGCGCCGCCACCCGCTCAGTGGCGCCCCTGCCGCCACTGGCATCCCATCACCGACGCACTCGCGTGCCACTGCCTATGTGACGATATTTCTGCAGATACCTCAGTGAGCAAACTGTGTGTGACGTCAGGCTATGCACTAGTGATAGTACCGCTATTATTTCCTATATACATAAATGATATGGCGGACAGGGAGGGTAGTAGTCTCCCATTGTTCGCTGATGATGACGTCGTGTACGGGAAGGTACCGAAGAGGAGTGATTGTAAATGGTATCAGGTGACTTACAAGGGTAGGCCACTACGTTGGAACAACGGATTTACTTCAAACTTTATACAACTTTAATATGCCCTTAAAACAACAAATGTACGAGCAGTAAGGTGCACTAGTTTGCCAATTCTGAGAAAATCGGAAGAGAAATTTTATGTGTCTGCTGTGTAACTGATGTATCTGTGTGTAAGTCATAGTTCATGGCGGTCAAGTGAAGTGTCGCCTTGCGTGTCGACCGGGCAGGTCGTAGTTAACTTCCGCCTGTGCCGCAGCGCCGCTTGTGTCGACATTGCTCTGTCTTGTTGGTGTATCGGCCGGAGTCACATCGTAGTTGTGTCGCAGAGTTTGATGTCGTTTTTCTCTCGGCAGCGGTGTTTTCATCCCGCGCCATGGTGATTGTCGAGTCTCCTAAGTCTGTTCCTCGTCGAACTACTGTTCGTTTCAATTTTGACAAGAGTACGCTTCGTGAAACTTCCTGGCAGATTAAAACTGTATGCCGGACCAAGACTCGAACTCGGGACCTGGAAGGTAGGAGACGAGGTACTGCAGGAATTAAGGCTGTGGGGACGGGGCGTGAGTCGTGCTTGGGTAGCTTTAGTTGTAGAGGACTTGCCCGCGAAAGGCAACGGTCCCGAGTTCGAGTCTCGGTCCGGCACACAGTTTTAATCTGCCAGAAAGTTTCATATCAGCGCACACTCCGCTGTAGAGTGTAAATTTCATTCTAGTACGCGTCGTGTTCAGCCCGGCCGTTTAGAAACTGGCTGGCTGATGTTATCCGTGTTACAACTCATCAGGTAGATACTGCTTACTTTGATTCTGATTTGTATGCGTTCTTCATGATCCCGTTCAAGCATAACGGTTTCTGTCTCACGTTGGTTCTAAAGTGTTGTTTACACATCGATATGGTTCTGTTAGTTAAGTCCTCCTTGAAAATGCAGCACTCGAGTATACTCCGGCTACAGTTCAAAACCTTCCTCCTGAACTGGACGATTCATTTTTTAAAACAGCTTGCTTCCGTTTGGGGTAATACGACATATCCGATGGGAACGTTGGTGAGCACAACCTCGCTTTCAGTGCTATAATGGTATCAGGACTGTGCACATGTGCGTTAAAAAGAATATTCCTTACCGGATCCATGTTACGTATGCAGAGCAAGAAGGAACCTGTTTTCTCTTTAACGAAAGCGGTCATCTCAGATCTGATTGTCCGCGCCGTACTACTGTTCTGACGTTGTCTTATCAAAAACGTCTCCCTTTAACATTAGCAGACATAGTGTCTTCACAGTGTACCGAGAGTCAATCTCCAGCTTTAAGCGATTTTGGGGCAACATTACTCCTCCGGAATTTCCATCTTTACCGGGGCGTCTCACTGCGGCCTCTGTCCATGAGGGTATGACGGCTCCTGCAGCGCAAGTTAAACGCCCGCGGACTGAAGACGGTACAGATTTAGAGAGCGCCCCTCTACAGTCTCGTTCTTCTGATACGGCGTTGACATATGGTGCACGTTCTGGCGGTAATGAGTTGTCTACTGACGTTAATTGTGCTTCCAGAGTTACCAGAGATCATATAGCTGCTTCTGTTGATGCTGAAATGTGTGTTGTATCTGCGTCCCCCACTTCACCTGTAGAAGCGACTGTTCCCGTCAGTTCAGATGTTCCCGCAGAGACGTTGCCCGCTAGCCAGTCTTTACAGTGCTCCAGTGAATTACCACCCCTCCTCCACGCTGAGACGGTGGGGCAACGGGATTCTACGGATTCTAATCCTGATGATCAGGTGATGCACTCCGACACCGGCACTGCATTACCTGTCTCTTCTGTACCTGATGCTGCTGTAAGTCGTTCTGAGTCGGGCTCCCCGATTTCCGATGGAGTGGAGCCTGCCGTGCCCCCAGCTCTTCCACATCAAGAGTGTGCGTTTTCACGGAGTGGTGCGAAACAGCGTTTTCACCTGCACGTACAGCGCGTCGTAAAAAGAAAATCGAGGATGCGTCGGCTTCCGGTGGGGAGAATTAGAATAATAAATTCTTTTCACCGCCTCCGGACGTTGAGGAGAGAAGGGCGTGATCAGTGCATTTTCCTTAGTGTTGTTTCCATCATCTTACATGTGCTAACGGATGCAGGCATATACATTTCTCATCCTCAATGTCAATAGGACATGTTCCCAATTACGACTTGCTCCGTTACGCCAGTTTATTTACGATTCCCAACCTGATATCGTGTATTTACAAGAGGTATTATTTGAAGTGTTTTGTCTTCCTGGACAAATTTTGTTTTTCAATGTCGCGCCTGAAAATTCTACCAGTATGACTCTGCTTTATCGAGATGGAATCCCACAGACGGACTTCGAAACGCTAGATGATGGTCAAGATATAGGCTGTAGTTTTTATGACCTCACCGTAATTTTTCTTTACGCTGTGTCTGGATCCGGTCGTTCATTCGACCGCGCGCGGTTTGATAATGAAGGTTTATTTACTCCGACAGAACGCTGGCAATGTTTTGTTGGGGGACGATTTTAACTGCGTCTTACGTCGTGTAGATCAGACCCCCAATTATACATATTGTCGTGGACTTAATGATATGGTGACGTCTTTGCATCTCCGAGTTGCTTGGGTTTGCAGATATCCTACATTGGTGCGGTTTACTATTAGACCGCTTTTATTTATCTGCCCCCATCTGTGCTCAGCTTCTATCGATTGATGTAATTCCTGCCAGTTTCACTGATCACTGTGCTGTTTAAATGAATTTTAACCACATCCCGCAGCGTTTCCATCTTTCGCGCCCTTTATGGAAGCTAAACACTTTACATCTCACGGAACCCTCTCTGGAAGGCATCATCACAGACGTATGGCGACGGTGGGTTACCTTAGCTACACGTCGGATTCGAAATACACCCAAGCATTTTAGCGCTGAAAAAGCGGCTGACATAAGACGAACCAGGGAATTTTATCTAGGCGCACTATCCTCTGTGCCCTTAGTGGCTCAGTTGGATAGAGCGTCTGCCATGTAAGCAGGAGATCCCGGGTTCGAGTCCCGGTCGGGGTACACATTTGAACATGTCCCCAATGAAGTAAATCAACGCCTGTTTGCTGCTAGGGTGTCCATTTAATTATCGTTACATAGGGAATTTTATTATGCTGTCCTTCGCGATCTTTACGATAATGCTCGTAATGCCTCCATTAGAGGCGTATACGTCGACCGTGTGAACGCAAAACTGCTACATCTTAAACGCAGGCAAATGGATGGTGTCCGATTGAGTTCCCAGCCTCGTTCAATAGTACAGGTTGAGTTGACCTCTCTCTATCATCTTCTTCGGCTTCACAAGTGATCTCAAAGCGCGTGTCTTACTATCATTCATTCTGTAGAGTGGCGTGAGTGGTCCTCCCAATCTGATATCATGCATGAACTTTAGGAGTACTTTTCCGATCATTATGCTGGAGTGGATTCAGACGGTCCACCGTCCGTTGAGTTTACCTCCCCCCTTGATAGTGTTGTTACGTCAGCTCTCCAGGAAGAGTTTTTCTCTGTATTCCATCGCGATGATATACTTGATATTGTGGCTCGTTCTCCCTCTTACCAATCGCCTGGCTTCGATGGCCTTCCCAAAGAATTTTATATTCGATTTTGGCTCCTGATAGTGAATGAAGTATTCCACGGAGGCCTTATCCTGCCCAGCTTTAAGGTTGCTAAAATTGTCCTGATCCCCAAAAAGTATTGACGTTTGCGTGTAGATCTCCCTCCGCCCGATAATCCTCTTCAACTATGATTATAAAATAGTGGCGCGAGCGAGAAATAGCAGACTATCGGTGTTTTTGGCTACCATCATCGCGAGCCATTAAAGGTGTCTTCCGGGTCGTATTCTCCTGACTCTCGTTGCTGAATGTCGTCATCTCATTTCGATTGCTTCCACCATTCCCGTGGCAAGCGCTTTGGTTTTCATTGATATTCACCAAGCGTTCTGCCGCGTTAATTATGGATTTATTATTATTGAAGACTGTTGGTTTTAACGATGACGCACGACGGCTGTTTAGCTCTCTAATTACTGGTATTGGGGCTTCAATTGGCGTAAACGGCCGTCTTACTTCCCCCAACTCGGATTGTCAGGGCATCCTTCAAAGGAGTCCATTATCTATGTCGCTCTACGTTCTGTTTCTGGAACACTTATTGCGATCGATAGCTGCCCGTTTGAGTGGCTGGTCGCTGTTCGCAGAAACGCTTACCGTTCGCGCATATGCTGATGACGTTATGGTTCTTCCCCGTACCCATGATGATATACCACTGCTGAAGGAAGTTTTGGATGCTCTTTGTCGTCTTACGGGAGCGCGGGTTAATGACCAGAAATGTCGCTTACTCAGTTTGCGAGGATTTGACGCTGTTGAAACTCCATGGGCTTTGAAGGTCACCCGATATCAATCGTTAGGTGTTGTAATTGACAGTTGTCCGCTAAAGATGGCTACGATAAATTGGAAGTCAGCAACGGATAAGATTCAGGGAGCAATCACTGTACACGAGCGTCGCTCTCTATCAATTCTTCATAAGATCCGGGCCATGGAAACGTATGTGTTAAGTAAGGCTTATTTTATTGCACAAATCATTCCACTTCCTGCGATGATGTACTGTATGTTGCAAAGTTTAACTGACAGGTTTATCTGGCGCAACTCTATATTTCGTGTGCGTTATGGGGTAATGGCGCGTCCCTAGTCTGCTGGGAGCTTTGGGCCTCCGTGACATTCAAATTAAGGCTTCTGCCTTATTCATCTGTCGCACCGTTTTAACATGTCTACGCGCCCCCCAGTCACTTACAGCTTGCCTTCATGACTGTATCTGACAGGCGAGTTTAACACCTGCAATAGATAGTGGTAGGATTAGTTATAAACTAAGGCAGCTTAAGGAGTTTTTTTCTTTTAGTCGGTTATTTAGGAGTAATTATCCTTTCCCAAGCGAATCTATCTCTAAAACGGCTGTTATGCCGCTGGCCAATTCCTCATTGTATTCCTTCTGTGGAAGCCCTGTCGCCAGAAACGAATTGGAAGATTGTTTGGTCTAACGTTAGCCACCCGGTTGTCCCGATGGAAGTGGCGTCCTCGTGGTACCAAGTTGTTCATGACATTGTACCTATCAACGTGTGACTTTTTCGTATTGGCCTCAGTGTGACTGATAGCTGCAATTGCTGCCATGAAACTGATACATTGTACCACCGGTTGAACTCGTGTGGTCACGGCCATTGAAGGTGGCTTCACCGACAACTGGCTTTTCTTCTCAGGACGTCGGGGGGAGATTCTCGTGCGTACCGATTCAGCCTTCTTTCCCCGATCGAAGAACACTGCCATATTGTGGCTTGTTGGACATTATGTATACTACGTAATGGTGAGTGGATATGACGCAGAGCCGAGCACCTTTTCCCAATATATGGCCGCAGCCCATAGGATATGGCTCAGGATGCCACGTTATCGAGAGCTTTTTTCTAATATGCTGTATTTTGTTTTCATCGACAAGGAGTAGGATGAGTTGAAATCCCCCATCCCTTTCTTTGTGGGCACTCTTGTTTGGATTTAAATGTTACACGATGTAGAAGTGCCGGAGGAAAAAGGTGTGGGCACGTTAAAATTAACGCCATATTCCTTTATATACATTTGTCTGTTTTAATCCCTTTGTTTTTGTCGAAATGACATATTTTGTTTTATTTGTAATTGATTGCCTTAAATAAGTGCTTTGGAGGGCGAACTCCAAATAAAAAAAAAAATTCGGTGATCGGTGGATCGCTGGGTAGAATATCATTCACATTATTTTATTTATATTTTTTCAACATTCGTCACATTGTTTCGTATACATTCCATTTGAAGGGTAATTTGATGAAAAGGCACGTGTATTTGCATGAGCTTTTATTGGATTTCTAGTATTATTTGGTTATATAGACAGTATTTAGGGTTAGCATGCAGGAGGTCTATGGTTCGATCCTGAGTTGAATCATATGTTAAAAAAAAAGTGATTTACATTAGAGCTATGTAACACAAACATGTATGAACACTCCTGTTCAAACTTAATTTTTAATATACATTTTTTTCATCACTGTTCATATTATTTAATTTATATTACATTTGAGAGGTAATATAATCAGAAAACCAGCATATTTTCATGCAGTTTTAGTGACTTTCATGTTATTTGACTACCTACAATTATTAATCAAATTTAATTATTTGAACAACCATGTTTATAATTATCGACAAGTATGTAAAGAAAGGCATAGAGTTTTCCTGAAATTGTTTGCCTGTCATTTGCGAAGTCCCTTATACATGCCATCTGGTAAGATATCCGAAACTACTTTGCACCTCGACGCTTCGAGCTGCAGACACAGAGGCAAGCCCCATTTGGCAGATGACCTGCGTAGTGGTGAAGTGATGAGACGTTGTTAATGTAGCAAGAACGAATAACGTAGGTGCAAATTTTTGGAATATCACAAAATTTACACTTGTCCTACAAAAATGAAGGTTTCAGCAGGAGTCGAAACGTCGCCTCATACTCGCTTGTTTTACGAAACTCGAACGCTAACCACCTGCCCACCATGAACTCAAATGTCCGGCACCTACACGCTGAAAAATCAGTTACATAATAGGCGCGTAAAACTTCTCTTGCGAATTTCTCGGAATTGCTAGAGTAATACTTTACTACTTTCACACTATGTTGCTTTAATGATCCACTAAAGGTGTACAAAGTTGACGTAAATCGGTGATCCCAACATCGTGTACTTCCCTTGTTAGACAAAACTGGTAGCTGGTTTGATGACTGGCAGCTGGCTCTAAATGTAGGAAACTGTAACTTAGTGCGAATGAGTAGGAAATACAAACCTATCATATTCGGATACAGCATTAGCAGTGTCCAAATTGACACTGCCACGTCATTTAAATATCTGAGAGGAACTTTGCAAAGTGATATTAAATGTAACGATCATGTGAGGATTGCGGTAGGAAAGGCGAATGGTCCACTTCAGGTTAGTGGGAGAATTTCGGGAAAGTGCGGTTCATCTGCAAAGGAGGCCGCATATAAGGGCGCTAGTGTGATCCATTTTTGACTTCTGCTCGAGCGTTTGGGCACACACCAGGTCGTATCAAAGGGAGAGATCACAGTCCAGAGGCGGCTTGATAGATCTGTTAGCGATTGGTTTGAATGATACGCAGCTGTTGAGGAGATGCTGTGAAAACTCAAGAAGGAATCCCTGGAGGGAAGCCAACATTCTCTTCAAGGAACACTATTGAGAAAATTTAGAGAATCGGCATTTGAGGCTGACTGCAGAACGATCTTACTGAAGCCAAGAACAAAGAAGATAAATTACCAGAAATTAGGGATGATAAGGAGGAATTTAGATAGTCGTTTTCCCTCGCTTTATCTGCTAGTGGAACAGGAAAAGAAATGAGTGAAAGTGGAACATGGTACACTCCGCCAAGCACCGTATGGTGGCTTGTTTAGTATCTATGTAGATGTAGATACCAGTGGATGGATTCTAATGTAGGTACAGGACGGGGCAAAGAGAACCACATGCTGCTCACCAAACACGCGTGTCTTCTTCTTCCCGAAAAAGGCGAAATCTGTTAGCTCTTAGCTCTATAGACGTTACTATCGGCTTGCGAAACACAGCCGCTATTGCTCTTCAAGAAATCCGTAATTTGTCCCCGAAAGGTTTAACGCAGCAGATTCCTGTCCCTCACCAATATTACTATACTCAGAAGTAGAGGGAGCCGAAAAGAGGTCGTCTGGCAAACATAAACAATTCACCCGTTGGGGCCAACCGAGGAATGCAGGATGTATCACAAATAACAGTGAAAACTGAAGCAGATAAAAACATACAACAGTATACGCAAAAACAATCAACTAAACATGGGACCGCACACAATAACTGTCTTTGGTCTGCAGGCAAAAAGGAAACCGAAGAAAAAATATTTTACTAGTTGTCAGTACTATTAAAATATTAGTATTAATTCCATCTAGGGAAAGAGATTGAGAGTATTTATCTGAAAATTCATTTACTGTATGAGATAGAAATATATCTGGGCTACCTTTTTTCAACCTCCCATCGGTTGCGAAATTAAAACCACAATAAAAATCCGGTGAAGCTTTGTACAGATGTATTCCCGTCAACCGCATAACGCCGCGCTTTTCAGTACTGAGCACACACTGATTACATTAAGATGCCTGGAAAATAGTCTCCCGACAAGTGTTCCTTCTGAGGGGGTTCTCCTGATTTCATGCAACCCCATAAAACGTACCCATCACGTATGTACTTCTTCATGAAAACCCTCGGGGCAACGAAGGCGCTCCTGCAACAGTTTCGATGAGAAGTGTCTGATCACCTACCATACAGCCCGGATTTAGCTCGATCTGATTTTAATCTCTTTGCTCCCATCATCCGCTGCCTAAGAGGACAGAGTTATGACACATACAACGAGCTGCAGGCCACTATAGGGAATTGGCGGAAATCGAAGGAGGATGCCGTCCATAACGAGTGTATTCAAAAGTTGGTACCTCAGTTCGACAAACGTCTAATTTGGAGCGGTGACTGCGTAGAGATGGTGCTGGATGGTGTAGCCAAATGTTACAAATAAAACAATTTAATTTTCACTGTGCTTTCCATTACGCGATCGATTGGAAGTTAAAAAAGTAGCCCTGATCAGAAGAATCCGGACACCAGTTGGTAGACATTAGTACGGGATGCATCCACTCTTCTCCTTTATGACAGCTTGGACTGGGCACACTTTTAATGAGCTGTGTCAGTGCCTCTGGAGCAATGTCAGCCAACGCTTCTCAAGAGGCGAGACCCTAGAATTGTGGGACGCTGATGTCTCGAGCGAACTTGACGTTCTGCTTTATTCCGAAGGTGTTTCTTTGTGTGCAGGTTGGGACTCTGTGCATACCAGTTCATTTCAGGAATGTTATTGTCCACAAACCATTGCCTCATAGATGCTAATTTATGACAGGTTGCACTGTCATGCTGACACAGATAGCAATGGTTTCCGAACTGTTTCTTCACTCTACGCGCCGGCCGGAGTGGCCGTGCGGTTCTGGGCGCTACAGTCTGGAACCGAGAGACCGCTCTGGTCGTAGGTTCGAATCCTGCCTCGGGCATGGCTGTGTGTGGTGTCCTTAGGTTCGTTAGGTTTAAGTAGTTCTAAGTTCTAGGGGACTGATGACCTCAGCAGTTAAGTCCCATAGTGCTCAGAGCCATTTGAACCAACCCTTCGCTAAGCCCAAATCCTTCCGCCGTATTGTCATCATTTGATACGAAAACATCTCAGCTTCGTGTTTCGATTTTACTGTTCATCGTTTCCTGCGCTTCTGTCCGTGAAGATGCAACCTTCTGGCACCAAAAACTTCCGTAATGAAATTCCTCTTAAGAGTCAGTCAGAAGATTGGCTGAGAGTATTTTTCTTTTCTCCAGTCCTCTCTCTTCCTCACATAAGCTGCTTCCACCTCACATCTGTCTGGAATATTTCAGTCTTCGTCTTCTTCTTCTTCTTCTTCGCTTTCCTCGGTTCAGTCCTCCATTACTCGGAGAATAACCTGTAAAGTGTTCCCTTTATCTTCTGGGAACCCGATGTTGTAGTACTGAAGCATATGCAAAAATTTTTTGTACGTAAAATTTAACAGCAGCAACGAAAGGGATGAGTCAGACAACAGGAGTAAGAGAGTGGGAGAGGGAGACAGTGATACGAGAGGAGACGGTATTAGTAGGACAGAACGAAGTATAATGTGGCTGTGAGCCAGGTGATATTGTCAGTTACGTACCCAGAAATAACTACAGTGAGTTGGACTGAAAGGGAGTGAGAACAGGCATCTGGGAGAGGATGGGCATTAGCGACTTACAATGATGGACTAGTTGGTGTGAGTGAATTACAATTAAGGGAGCTTGTGTGAGATTGAGATAAGCTGGATCTAAAAGAGAATGCGAATATGATGGCATGGCAAAAATCTTGGAAAATAATTGATAGGTGCTGAGGAAGATAGAATGAGGCAGCTGGTACCCCACTTTGCAGTCTTTTAAATAAACAGGAGCATATTCGCATTTTTTGTGCTCCAATAGTAGCATTTTTTGTTGGTATTATCAATTAATAATCCCTCACTTAGAAGTTACAATCACGGACTGCCCAAGATTTAATGTCTGTTAATAATATAACTTTTAATCCGTCTTGATTCAAAAATGTTTATTCATATGAACGGTTTCGGTTCCTCTAGAAGCATCTTCAGATGTGATATTTCGGTTGCAGGAGTAACTCGCCCAAATACAGCAACTTTCACATGCCGCGTCAAGTGCGATGAAAAATTTTGCAATCAATACGGATTAAAAGTTACATTGTAAAATCACTGATTGCGGCTATCCTATCAGATTTTATGTCTGATTTTGCAAAAATCTATTAATAGTTTTAAACAATAATCGACATTCCCTGAGAGCAATTGTTATACCGTGGCCTGTGTCGTGCTGAAAACGCTGAACACGCATGTGATTATCAATTGTCACCGATCGCAACTGATGGACGCTGAACTTCTAGAAATTCGTTCCTTCCAGGCTATACTTTTCAACAAATGCAATGAACTGAGGATTTAAGTTATCACAATATAACTATAAAGGTATTACTGTGGGTGTTGTAGGTATAGGAGGTTACAGCACGCGCAAACACACGCACGCACACACACACACACACACACACACACACACACACACACACACACACACACACATACACACACACCTGTAAACGCGGACTAAATTGGAACCACGCAAGTGCCTAAAGTACTATCTTTCGACTATAAAACTCCCAACATTAAGTGAAAATTTGTAAAGACCTGTTCTGCGGTTTAAAGGATTTCCGTCTCTCTCCCCCTTTTCTGTACACAGATCTCCCTCCCGCGCTAATTTCCCCAATTACGGCGCCTTCAGTGTTGGCTGAGGCCGGCGTCTGGTCGTGATAGCTCCCTCCGCCGCACGCCGGCCCAGATAAGAGCTGCCCCTATTAAACACAGCCATTATCTTGTTTGTACCATCTCTAGGCTGCAGTTCCCCCTGATATCGGCCGCTGATTATTCGCTGAGCAATTACTCCGCCGTTAATTATAATTGGGAGAAAATCGAGGAAATTGCGTATCTGAACAAGGCGCGCCTTGTTTTCCTCCCCCAAGGCTGCAGTCGCCCGCAGTCCCACTCAACGGGCGCCGAGGCCTGGAACTCGACGCAGCCGCCAGCCTTTCTCCCCGCATCGATTGCGGACAAACTTTAAATACTGTCAGCCGTGCCAGGTTTCAGCGAAGGAATGAATATAGCTTCTGGAGAAGGAGAAAGGGGTGGGGGGTTAAGGGTGCGGGGCGCGAGGGTAGTTCTACCCATTATCGAAACTGAGAGCAATTAAGTCAGGTGTTTCGTAAAATGGAGGAAATATGAGGGGCAGTGAAATGAAAAGGAGATGGATGGAAATGAAGTAAGTAAAATGTGTTTTATTCCAAAAGTAATCACCGTAACTGTTAATATATTTATCCTGCTATGAGACAAGATGGGGAGAGATCAGCACTGTGCAGAAGAAGTATAAAGACTTCCCAGTGGAACTTCTGCAGTACTTGAAACAACCTTGGCAACAAATGGGTCTGCCTGGGTACAATAACGGTTAGCTGATGGCCATAAGGAGCACACCACACATAAAGTTAGTCAGACCCTGGGCTCCTGACGCCACAGCATTGCCAACCATCCCTAGGCTTTGTATTAGTCTCGATTACATGAGGAATAGATTCTACGAGTTTTTTTAGGAACGCCATATATAGCTTTCGGCATTCCTGTCACATATTCATTAACAGTACTGGACATGAGGGTTTGGGAGGAAGGCTCTGCATTGTCTGCACTGTGAAGGTGCGCTTCCAGTGTGGTCTCAGGGTCGTGTTGTCAGCAGAATGCAACCTGTGAATTTAGTTAGGAGAGGTGAAAGTCTACCGGAAATCACGAAGTTTTTGTGGAAGTAAGGCTTCGGCCTGCTTTGGGCTTTGGTGAGCAGAGCTGATGCTTGTCTTAGATGAGGGCAGACGCAATATGCTACCGTTGTTATCCCAAGAGAATAACTGAGTTTGACTTTTTTTTTTCCTTTTCTGCAGGATGCTGCTGTGCCACCCGCCCATCGTGTGGAAAGCGACTGCTCTCGCTCTCATATCCTGGTCATCCAATCGAACAGAGTCTCCTGCCACCATTCTTGGCACGAAGAAGCTGATCAATCGAGCAGACACTGCAATATCTTGGTACTGCCCTCGTTTTCGTTACTTTCCGTTTTGTATGCCGTCGATAGTTTCTGCTGTGTTCCCCTGTTGTTTCACTAAATTATTCGTTACATTGGCAGTAATAATAGGTCTTCATTCCATATAGTATTCTAGAAAGTTAGGCAGTTGAGGTCTGTGAACTAAGACGCTGTCCGGTGCGGATGTTGAGAAATGTAGGTTTTGGAACTGCAGTTGTGCGATCCACATTCTGAGCAGATCTTAACTTGCTTGCTTTTCCGTGCAACTTGTGTTTCTTAATTTGGTTAGAATTTGTGGCTTTTTGTTGCATCTTTAATTTTTCAGGCACCACCCACCACTCCTCTACACTTTTTCGTGCCTCCCCACAGTGTTAGCGTTATTTTATAATTTGATATGTGTTTTAGTGAACAATTTTTATTGCGATTTTTGTCAGTCACTAGATCAAATAATCTGTTAAATTCAGTCTTGACTTGGATATCAGGATCGTTTACATTGCCTTACATTTCCATGCATAGGCGACCCACTAATAACAGTTATAACCTGGTGCACATTTATCACGGGAATCGTATAAACTTCCTCTCACAGATTTGATTTATACAGACAGTGTGAGTCGGACACGACTAGGACTTCAACATACGTGAACATGAAGACGCAACTCAGGACTGTTTTCTAGAAAATCCAATATTAACATTTCAGGTGTGCTTATAGTCTTTGTATTGTCAGACGCATACTATGTGTCTTTAGTAGAAGGAGTTAGCGCCTATTCCATTGTGACCGAGGCCTGTGAATCGAATCTCGCTGCTAGTACTTGTGTATACTTATTCTCATTCACACGTAATTATAAAGGCAGATTTATTATAACTGTGGCTCACCGTGTGAGCTCATTTTCCAGGTATTTCTGCACTTAATTTGGAACCGCCAGAAACAGCTGAATGTGAACAACGCCTTTCAGTTGGTGGAGGGAGAAAGGGAACAGCAAGCACAAATCTAGATAATACTTCATTCGTATGTTAGCTCCCGAGGTAGCTGTTTCCCAACGCTCCAAACCGAGCGAGGTGGCGCAGTGGTTAGCACACTGGACTCGCATTCGGGAGGACGACGGTTCAATCCCGCGTCCGGCCATCCCGGCTTAGGTTTTCCGTGATTTCCCGAAATCGCTCCAGGCAAATGCCAGGATGGTTCCTTTGAAAGGGCACGGCCGACTTCCTTCCCCGTCTTTCCCTAATCCGATGAGACTGATGACCTCGCTGTTTAGTCTCTTCCCCCCAAACAATTCAATCCAACGCTCCAAGACGTCTGATCTTACGAATAAATGATGTGACTGGTACTTCTTCAACAGGAGAACGTGAACCTAATTGTGAAGCCAAATCGGTTGACAATGAAGTTTCAAATGAGCGAGCAGCTCTTTCTAGAAAACGGTCTCATCGCTTCGAATCCTTCTACAGTAATAACACAAGATCGCACAGAAATAGGAGAAGAAATATTTTGCAGTCGTTTTGAAATGCTAGCGGAGAAACAACTCGAGGTACAAGACGAACTAATTCTCCAGCAAGATATCGACGAAGGAGATCTGTTTGAAGAAACCGAAGAAGTCGGTTCATCTTCATCAGATGATTGCGAGCCAGAGTAGAGGCACGTGTAAGACGATAGCAAATATGTTCCGTATGATTAAAAATTACGGTCGTCAGTTCAGCGAGACAGCGTCCAGAATGAAATTTGATAACTTTCACAGTCATAATAAACCTGTTGTTATAATTACGTGGAATGAAAAAAAGTACCAAGAGAGAGAGTGGAGCCAGTGACGTCGCTGTTATGGAACTAAGCGCTTCCTTACTGGCAAGAGGGCTCCTTCAACGCCAACGAACATTGAAATGTTACAAGCACACTTAGAATTTTCAAGTCCGGTTTTCTCGAAAACGGTTGAAAGTTGCGTCTTCCTGTTAACATGCCCTAGGTCCTTCTCGTGCCCTACAGACCCTGTCACTATGAATGAAATTAGCGAGCGAAAGCTTTGTGGCCTCGTTATCGTCGTGGACAGTTGCCAAACCAAATAATTGTTCTCTTGTTACTCACCGAAGACAACGAGCATTGCACTACCTCAACTTGTTTGTTTATAAATCTTTTTACTGATGATTGGTTTGTCGGTTTCTCCTAGCATTGTACACTGATCAGCCAGATCCAATAGGCGGTATGCCCACCTTGGATAATATCGGCAACGCGTCGTGGCATGGAAGCTATGAGACGTTGGTAGGTTGCTGGTGGGAGTTGGCACCATATCTGCGCACACGCAAGTCACCTAATTTCCCTAAATTCCGCGCAGGGGGGCGGTAAACTCACGCCACGTCCAGTGGCATCCCAGATGCGTCAGATTGGGTTCAAATCTGACGAGTTAGCTGGCCTGCACAGCATCTGAAACACGCCGCTGTGTCCCTCGAACGACTCCATCACAAGCCTAGCCTTGTGACATGGCACATTATCTGGTTGTAAAACGGCATTGTCATCTGGAAACATGATCATCATGGAGGGGTGTACGTGATCTGCACCTAGTTTACGATACTCCCTGGCCGTCATGGTGCCTTGCACGAGCTCCACTGTACCCATGGATGCCTACGTGAATGTTCCCCAGAGCATAACAGAGCCGCATCCCCGCAGTAGAGGTGTCAAGGACCTGTTCCCCTGGAAGACGACGGACTCGCGCCCTCCGTTCGACATGATTAATAAGGTATCTGGATTCATCAGATCATGCAACGCTCTGCCACTGCACCAATGTCCAGTGCCCATTTCAGTTGTAGTCGCTGATGTTAACAATGGCACATGCTTGGGTCGTCGGCTGCGGAGGCACATCGTTGGATGCACTGTGCCTTCGCACACACATGCACTCTGTTCACCATTCAAGCCAGATGTTAGTCTGGATCAATTCGCCGCCTTTTCTTTTTACCAGTCTGCCCAGGCTACGACGTCCAACATCTGTAATGAGAGGTGACCGTCCAACTCCACGACCTCTGGACGTGGTTTTACCTTGGTTTCTCCACGTGTTTTTGAACATACTCACCAAGGCACTCTTCGGATATCTGACAAGTAGTGGAGTTTCCGATATGATCGTGCCGAGCCCACGAGCCATGACAATCTGCCCTCGGTCAAACTCAGAAAGATCGCGCGCCTTCTCCGTTCTATACATCGGCGGCACGCTCACGGAGACTATATGCACCGCGCGTGTGTCTGAGTAGCAGACATTCGCCGCCAGGTGACGATGCTATGGCCTGGACGGGTTTATATTGACAGCAGGTTGGAGGTCATAATGTTTAAGTTTGCTTTGTGTTGTTTCATGACTATTTGGTGAATATTCTTGCAGTTTTCAGAGGACATAAGCAGCGTCCTTGAATACAAACGTAAATCTTTAAGAAACAATTTACGCTAAGATCAGTCATTGGTGGATAAATCCTGTAGGGGCTATTAGATTTCGTGGGCGTTGATTGCTACGTTTCAACTGTTGCTCCTGAATAGTTACGCGATCGGTAGATTGCGCTACGGTCTCTAGTAGAACATCTTTGCCTTAGCAGGACGTGGTTAGCGTCAAGGTCGGAGAGAAGTGGCAGTGAGACCGGGAAGGTGAAAGAGTTCGCTCGGGTTGAGGCGTCCGAGTTGGAACCTAGCCGTGAGGCAGGTAGTGTGCCGGCAGTCGATAGGTAGTACAAGTTCGGTAGTTACCAGTCGCCGGCTCTGAGCGTAATATCGATACCAGAAAAGGAAACTCAGGCGGATTCGTGCATTGCGAAGCATTCGGTTTGGGTCGGCTGCAGGCCTTCGGACGTGTGGGGCGCGTACCCTGGGAGGGAGCGTTTTGTGTGCTTCAGCGACCGATAGATCTTGGAAGAGGACAGCGCACCGCCGCTAAGTTGAAGTTTTGTGTCGGCTCCACACACCTCTTCCTTGATAACGGGACGGATACGTGTGATGAGCTTCCGATTTGGTTTATCGGATGCGGGTGAGCTGAGAATCGGCAATAACCTCAGCTATAATTGCGATTCCCTGCACCAGTACTGTGACTTTTTAGTTCGGTAGTCTCCTAGTTCTTTGTTTGAGGTTCAAGTCTGGTTCCATATCATCATTCATATATGATAGAAATGGCTTACAAAACACTCGTTCTACCGATTCTTAATTATTGTTAGTTTTCATATAGAATCCGGAGAACACGCAAAAAATAGCTAACAGTTTCATTATTGATTTGCTTAGTAGCGCTACTCGTCAAACGACAGTGGCGGACGCTGCAAGAGATGGGTTATGTTACAATTTTCAGAGGGGGCTATTCAAGAAACATAAGGAAACATATTGCTTCCTCCATATACGTCTCTCGGAAGCTGACTGTCGTTCGTCTGAAGCACAATTTTCCATATGATAGTTCTACCATAAATATTGCCTGCTACTCATCGTAAGGTGGTTTGTGTGTGTCCAATAGCTGCCACCTGCGATACATGATAAACTTTGTCGCCAATGTTGTGCTTAAATTCACAGATATCACTGCATGAGATTTTCCTTCATTTCGAACTTAAGTAAGAAACATACATCCTAGAGCTAGAGTTACTGCAGTGATTCAGTAAAGTGGAGAAGGATAGATCCGCAATGGCGATAGTATTTAAAATTATTGTTTACATGAAATCCACACTTGTCGGACTATACTGCAGTCGTGAAGAAACTGGTGGCAATAAAACGTGAGTCAATTTTTTCTACTCTACATCTACACAAATACTCCGTAAGCCACAGTGCGCTACGTAGCTGAGGGTACACTGTACCCCTATTAGTCCTCCTCTGTTCCATTCCCTGACAGAGCGAGAGATAAACTACTGTATGCCTCAGTAAGAGCCCTAATTTCTCGTGTCGTATCTTCGTGGTCCTTACGCAAAATGTACGTTGGGAGTAGAATCGTTCTGCAGTCAGCTTCAGATGAGGGTTTTCTAAATTTTCTCAGTAGAGTTCCTCGAGTAGAACGTCGCCTTCCCTACACCGATTCCCGAAGCATCACTATAATATAATGGTGTCCAAAAATGGTTCAAATGGCTCTGAGCACTATGGGACAACATCTGTGGTCATCAGTACTCTAGAACTTAGAACTACTTAAACCTAACTAACCTAAGGACATCACACACATCCATGCCCGAGGCAGGATTCGAACCGGCGACCGTAGCAGTCACGCGGTTCCAGACTGAAGCGCCTAGAACCGCACGGCCACACCGGCGGGTCTTTTGGTGTCCAAAATGAAAGCAACAAACCGCGTCTAATCCGCGGTATAACCATACAAAATGTCAACACATGTCCGCACAATCGTGTTTTTCACGGCAGATGGCATTCCTGTCAATGGACAACCATATCAACGATGACGTTAGGGCACCTATCAAGCGGGCAGTGTTTGCCGGGTAGTCCCACACCCACAATCGATTTGCATACAGTCACAGACTGTGGTGTATGGCAGGAAGAAGACGCCTACCTGCGGTGGAGGGCCGTAAGGAGAATTGAAGCAGGACAGTCGCAAACTCATGTGGTCCGAAGGCTTAATATGAATCGTTCTGTTGTCTCTCGGATGCGGCAACAATTTATATAGACCGAAACAGTGTCCGGAAGACCAGGGCATTCCCGACCACGTGTGATATCAATAGGAGGGGACCGTTATTTGGCCAAAAGCGTACCACTGCTCCGCCTTAGCACCGTACAGCCTCTGACGTCGCAGCATCCACTGGACGTGTTATGCCGAGACAAACTGTGTAGAGAGGGCTTCGGCAGAGTAGCCTTTATTCTCGGAGACCTTGTGCATGTGTATCTCTGATGCGTCTTCGCAGAAGGGAACGTCTAATGTGGAGTCGTCAACACTTCACTTGAACGATCCAACATTGGGCCAATGTTCTTTTTGCAGAAGAGTCGATTACGGAATGCAACCAGTTTGCCCAGCATTCTACATGCAGTCTTCTTTGCAGATGAATAACGCTTTCCTAAACTTTTTTGATAATATTGGTACTTGTAAAATTACGTAGATAATCTTACATATTGACAGTATTTAGTTAAATAAACACACTAACTTTGTTTAATTACGATGCTGTTTTAATAAGTGTGAAAGTAATTTTTGCGTTAAGTCTCTGCTTAGATAACCATTAGTCAGGTAACCAAGCATGTTCTTTGTTATGGCGTAAAGTCAGTGTCGGCACACCAGTCAGGAGCGACAGAGTAGAGAAGACTGTGACGTCAGTCAATTGCATGTTGACTGACCTCCTTCCAGGACGACAACGCGACAGTAGCGGCCCCTAGGTGAAGAGATAAGCACCGCGCCCGACTAGCGGCAGCCACTTCGATAGCAGTTTCAACGTTAGCCACTTCGTTAGCAGACACATCGTAGCCTTTTCATTAGCTATCTCTATGTAGCACATTTAGAGATCAGCAGTCACTGCAATTCAGTTGGCAGACTTTTGTTAGAAGCGGTCGCTAGAACCATAAGTGTCAGTTGCGTTAGTGTATGCTGAAGAAGACTGATTGTACGTCGTCCTTTGGACACATCTCTGTAACTGCACTTGTGGATGGTCATGCAGAAAGGACTACAAGAATTCTTGGGTCAAAGTTAAGTATTTGTACTTATTTTGCTGTAATAAAGCACATTAATACGAGTTGTTTGATTGTTTGCCTAGCGAACCGTGTATGTAGGATTCCCAGACACCACATTTTTCTCAAAATAGCCCACGGTACTGCAGCTTGTTTAGCTCCCATTCTCAGTGATATGCCCTTGCGTCTCTCCCGTCCCCTCACGCAGTCCTTGATGACGCAGTACGTGCGTCGCGCTGGAATCGACGACGCACCGACACAGGCCTGCGTGCGTGCATGTGTGCACATTAGATTTACCCTGGTCGATACACACGGTGGCCTATCGCCACCAACCGTGTGTACGGAGACTGGAGCCTCAGCAGCGAAAGTGCCTACAGTGTTCGCTAGGTACAACGTCCAGCTTTCTCAAAACTCTCATTCCTCTACACGACGACGAGCCGCACAAGAATGAATTATACAATTCTGGGACGCTTCTACGCGACAAAACGTCGGCCATCACGGCTTCAATTACTGTACATGTCCGCATGAGACCCTTCATTCCCTTTGGCAGGACACTGTACTTTTCGAAATCCGGTTCTGATTTCCAAACCGAATACTGTCTCAACAAACTACTAATGAGTTACGAAAAATTATAGTAATTTCATTAAGCATGACTTAGGAATCTAAAGAAGACCTAATTTAATTCTTGTTGAAGAGTATAGAGTGTTGATCTTCGGCGGGGAGATAAACCTCACTTTAGGTAATCATAAATTAGTTATTTGGCATGGAAACATTAAGATTTAATCTCGAGGTAAAGACACTGTTCTCTTTGAATGGATCTGATAGCATTTGAGTACTCTTATGCGTTGCAAATAACGTAAAACCACAAATGCCTTAGTCCCGGAAAGTAGTCTCTTACATATATCAAAACAAGCCATTTGTGTGCTAAGATCTTAGCAATAAGGTTATGTTTTACGCCAGCCACGCTCTGTGAAAGGATGATGTAATCGTGTAACCACCTAAGAATGCTAGTAATTTCACTTATTTTGTAACTTTTCCTAAGACTTTCAATGCTGTGTTACATTTCTGCAACACGTCTTTCGCAATATTCCCTGTATATCCTCTGAAAATTTTTCAGTTACTTTCTTCGGATTATGTTCTTAAAAAGGAACTATTTGTATATGTATTCAATCGATCATCGATTTATTTGACTTGCCCAATTTTATTACTTTCTGCTGTCATTTATTTCAGTTAGAAGTGTACTAGTATTGTTGTTGGTGGTGTTTCGACCTTCAGTCTGAAGACTAATTTGATGCAGCTCTCCACACTAGTCAGTCCTGTGTAGATATCTTCAGATATAACTAACTACTGAAACCTAAACACATTCCAACATGCTTACTATACACAAGCCTTGATCTGCCAGCACAAATTTACCTCTCACTCTTCCTTCAATAACAAACCGACGATTCCCTGATGCATCGGGACGCATACTGTCAACCAATCCCTTTTGTAAATCAGGTTATGACATAATTTTATTATCCCCTATTTCAGTTCATACATCATCATCAGTTATCGAATCTAGCCATCTAATCTTCAGCATTCTTCCGTAGGATCACGTTTCAGTACTTCTGTTTTCTTCTTGGATGAATTGCTTATCGTCTACTTTTCACTTCCATACTACACCACACTGTAAACAAATAAATACCTTCAGGAACGACTTCATAACACATACATTTAATTTCGACGTCAATATATTTCTCTATTTCAGAAACGCGCTTCTTCCCATTGGCAGTCTCCGTTTTATAACCTCATTTTTCGACCGTCGTCAGTTATATTGCTGCTCTATTAGCAAAGATCAACTGCTATTTTAAATTTCTATTTTCTAATCTAATTTCCTCGGTAACGCCTGCTCTAATTCGTATACATTCCACTTCCTTGTTCTGCTTTTGTTGATACATACAACCTCTTTTCAATACACCATCCATTCCTTTGCCGCCGGTGACAGAATTACAATGTCATATGCAGTCCTCAAAGTTTTTATTTCTTTTCCTGAACCTTAATTCACTTCCTAGATTTTTCCTTCGTGTCCTCTACATCTCGCTGAATGGTCAGTTAGATTCGTTTCATATACATCATACAGTACATGTAACATTTCTTAGAGTGCTTACGGTTCTCGTCGCAAGTCATTCCGTAAAGCTTATAACTAGCCTTTGGATAAACTACGTGCCAATTCATTCACTTATTTCACTTGGGTGAGTCTTTTCCGTTACCATTTTGTCCTATACATTATTATGAATTAATGGGTGTGAGTACGAGCACATTTCAATTGTTTTAGCGGGTAATCAAAATTAGTACAAGTAGCAAGCAGGCCTTGCCAGCTTAACACATGGTGAAAAGATAGAGAACCGAAAGCAGTAAGCAGTATTAGACATAAACGCTAGGTCCGGATGCCACTTAGGTGTAGTTGATCATACGTAACGGGATTTCTCCCCCAAACCCTCGCAGCTCCGATCCCCCCCCCCCCCCAGATCTAAAGTGAAACCGTTTCGGCCATGTCCTGTTTTCATCACTCTTGCGATGATTTCGTAAGTGGGCAGACGTGCTGTCCTAGGTAGTCTTGTCTCAGTGAGGATTCAGGGATTCGAATGTGATAACGCAGGTTGTAGAAATTTTTATGCATTATATTGAGTTTTGTTACGCTAGGAAAATGTTTTCTAATCCTCTTTTTTGATGGTGTTACTTAATTTCGCACGTTGAATGAAAGTCGATGCTGCGTGCTTTTTTTCTATTCGAACTAACATCACGTGTGCCCTTTTCTACCCTCTCGTTTCCTCCTTCCATTCCTTTACCTCTCGCAGTTTATAACTCTAGAGTTGGTCAGATTTCTAATCCCGTTCTTACTTTTTATCAATGCCTCAACTTTGTTATCATCACATGTAACGTAGAGATTTAGGTACAAACAGATAGAAGTAGTTGGAATTGTTTTCTGAAGAGAATACTCCTGTAGTTATTACTAAATGGTCCCTTGCCCGAAAGCATCCATTTCGGTGATAGATTACGTGCAGGCTATTTATGTTCCTTATTGAATCTTGCCAAATTCTAACAGTCCGTTATCCTCATTATAACCCAGCCCCTATAGTGGCTGAGATGAAAAGATAGACCACGATGAACGTATATTAGTTTCCCTCGATCTGGGTTCCAAGGTTCTAAGAAATAATTTAAAATTACGAAAACCAAATTGGAGATTAACATTGCTGAGTTTATGTTTAAGCGGTGCACCATTGGGAACAAAATATCAGGATATTTCTTTTCTTTTCTTTCATTACCGTCCAGTCCAAAGCGTCTGCTGTATGGCAGTTTAAAATTGGCGAATTCGTGGCGCTTGGTTTTGTTCAGGCGATTTAGAGTACCTGCATAGTACTCCCAGTTTCGTAATGTAAATTTCACGCTGTACGGTGAATGCAAATGTCTGCACTGTAGAGCAGCAGCAGTTTGTTGTTTTGAAAAGACCCTGCCGAGAAGCGAAAAAGAAATGAATGAATTCATTGTCCTCTCCGAGAATGCGCTATTCAGCCAGAGCAGGTTATTGTTATACAGCGCATAAATTACGTTATGAGTTTCATAGTACAAAGCCGCTTAACGCTTACGGTAGTTTTCATGATTAATCTCACCACAAAATTCTGAAATGATGTTAAAGTGTTTCACACCATTGTCCCTGTCCGTTGCAATCAATGCTAACTGGGATATGGATTTCCTCATTTCATACTCATAAGCGTTTTCTGTAACCGACCTGATATTTGAAAAATTTTCACTTGTTCTAAGAGGTAAGTACGAAAAAATAGGACAAATTGATCTCTATAGCTGAATGAAATATGTGCGTATTTTCTACAGTGTTCATTGAGTTTACATTGAAATGGGGTTAGAAATGTACAGCACATTGGTAATAACGTGATCAGAACCAGGAATTACAATCACGAATCAATTCACGACGTTAAATGAAAAGCATTTTCTCTATAGGAAATACTTTCTGCTACTCTGGGTTTCGAATAATATATTAAGATCGGAATACAAAACGGCGTTATATACTATGTAACCTTTTGAATATTATAATAAAAACGAATACTAAATACTACTGTTTCCTGTCTGTAACTGAAGTCGCGAAGGTTAGTCTTACATGGGAAAGAATGCAAAATAAAAGTCCTTCACGTAAAAGCTGCAGAATGGTATAAAAACACTCACCGAAATGGATACCTTATAAAAAAATTTTAAAAAAAGACAGGCTTACTTATGTCGGCAAATGTTTTGTTTCCGATTTAGTACGTCAAGCCGTTTCAATTTCTTGTTGTAAATACATTAAGTGTAACGGGTTTATTGTAGACTATGTAGTTTTCCGGCGACATCTATGAAAGAAATTTTCTTGATTTCCTTACTGACTTACGAATACATGGCCATACTTTCAACCACCTCCTTCGTCGTCGTTAGTATGAACTGAGTGTCACAACCGATAAAATTCTGGTTGTTTGAACGGTACTGCGCTCATGTCCGATATGAAAGATAATTAAATACCGTAGATACCACGAAAAGGACAAGGACTTCTTATATCTACCAAATACAACGTCCAGGTCTAGGATAGTGTCAGTAGAGCGTTACTCATTTCTCTGCAGCCTATCGTTATCGAAAGCCCGCTTGTATGCGCAACGGAAGATATTGTCGCCGTCCCGGTTAATCTGATATCAACAGTTTCCCAGTAAAACACTGTTAGAAGCCGACGAACGGAACAAGATTTTTGTCTCTTCTAAGCCGGCAGTTCTATGGTTGCTCATGAAGCAGTTCTCAGAAACCGGTGATCTGTCCAAATCTAGATATTTAATGTAGTGACGCGGGAAGTATGGACTCACCAACACGCAAACTGCCGCTTACGTTAGGCTTACGTAACTTTGGCTGAGATGAGCACGTAGGTGCGCAGCCCTACAGGTATGAACGCTAACAGCTACTAGTAGTTGGACAAACTATCAGTGAAGTAACAAAGTCTGTAATGGCTACCCCCCTATGAAGTAGAAACAATGTTGCTAGGTCGTCTCCTTGGAATCAAATGGGTAGAATCTGGAGCGGCGCTCGTAGGGTTGCACAGCGCCTTCTAGAGGGCGCTGTCGTCGGTGTCGATGTTCTAGTGCCAGCCTTGGAGAGCTCGCCTACGTTGTGGCATCGTAGCTATCGACACTACAGTAGACATGTTGTTGAGTGATTTATTGTGTGCAAGAAGTTGGAAGTGTTTTGGCATATACGATTTTCTCTCGCTTGCTTGATCTTACAAGGGAATTAGGAAATACACTCCTGGAAATTGAAATAAGAACACCGTGAATTCATTGTCCCAGGAAGGGGAAACTTTATTGACACATTCCTGGAGTCAGATACATCACATGATCACACTGACAGAACCACAGGCACATAGACACAGGCAACAGAGCATGCACAATGTCGGCACTAGTACAGTGTATATCCACCTTTCGCAGCAATGCAGGCTGCTGTTCTCCCATGGAGACGATCGTAGAGATGCTGGATGTAGTCCTGTGGAACGGCTTGCCATGCCATTTCCACCTGGCGCCTCAGTTGGACCAGCGTTCGTGCTGGACGTGCAGACCGCGTGAGACGACGCTTCATCCAGTCCCAAACATGCTCAATGGGGGACAGATCCGGAGATCTTGCTGGCCAGGGTTGTTGACGTACACCTTCTAGAGCACGTTGGGTGGCACGGGATACATGCGGACGTGCATTGTCCTGTTGGAACAGCAAGTTCCCTTGTCGGTCTAGGAATGGTAGAACGATGGATTCGATGACGGTTTGGATGTACCGTGCACTATTCAGTGTCCCCTCGACGATCAACAGTGGTGTACGGCCAGTGTAGGAGATCGCTCCCCACACCATGATGCCGGGTGTTGGCCCTGTGTGCCTCGGTCGTATGCAGTCCTGATTGTGGCGCTCACCTGCACGGCGCCAAACACGCATACGACCATCATTGCCACCAAGGCAGAAGCGACTCTCATCGCTGAAGACGACACGTCTCCATTCGTCCCTCCATTCACGCCTGTCGCGACACCACTGGAGGCGGGCTGCACGATGTTGGGGCGTGAGCGGAAGACGGCCTAACGGTGTGCGGGCCCGTAGCCCAGCTTCATGGAGACGGTTGCGAATTGTCCTCGCCGATACCCCAGGAGCAACAGTGTCCCTAATTTGCTGGGAAGTGGCGGTGCGGTCTCCTACGGCACTGCGTAGGATCCTACGGTCTTGGTGTGCATCCGTGCGTCGCTGCGGTCCGGTCCCAGGTCGACGGGCACGTGCACCTTCCGCCGACCACTGGCGACAACATCGATGTACTGTGGAGACCTCACGCCCCACGTGTTGAGCAATTCGGCGGTACGTCCACCCGGCCTCCCGCATGCCCACTATACGCCCTCGCTCAAAGTCCGTCAACTGCACATACGGTTCACGTCCACGCTGTCGCGGCATGCTACCAGTGTTAAAGACTGCGATGGAGCTCCGTATGCCACGGCAAACTGGCTGACACTGACGGCGGTGGTGCACGAATGCTGCGCAGCTAGCGCCATTCGACGGCCAACACCGCGGTTCCTGGTGTGTCCGCTGTGCCGTGCGTGTGATCATTGCTTGTACAGCCCTCTCGCAGTGTCCGGAGCAAGTATGGTGGGTCTGACACACCGGTGTCAATGTGTTCTTTTTTTCCATTTCCAGGAGTGTATTTGCGTCACAGCAAACAACAGTAAGAAAATTGGCGTAAAAGAATTAAAACTATGGTATGAGCACTGCTTTTGGCCAACAGTCGTTCAGAACAACTTCATTTTGTTTGATTCCTGGTCTGCCTATAAAAATCATACTCCTTTAGACCAAACTATTACTTCTGAAAAATGTGTGACACTTTAATTCGTACCAACAGGAACCACTGGACAAATTCGGCCCCTGGATGTTGTTTTTTCCGCGCACATAAAACATATTATCGCCCTGTCTGCAGCTACGCCTTAAAGAATAGCCAGCTTCTCGATAAGCTCCACAACAGACAGTTTCGGACTCGGTTGCATGCCATCACATTCCATCAGTTCTCATCATCCCATTACTTCAATATGAGTCTATGAACGTCGATGATGTCCATCTTGTGAAGTGTAGTACATACCTCACTTCCTGAACTCTCAGTTTCTGTGGCCTTCCTGATACACTTGGTAGGTCATTGGCAGCTAATATTTCCTGTCATAGCTGTTAACACAACACATTCAAATCGCCATCACCAAGGACAGAACTTGCAACCTCGCACTCAAGGGGTTCCTTGACAGTGAGCTCCCATTTCTGTCTCTGTCCCTCAAGCCGTAATTTCAGAACAAATTCTTCAGCCACCCAATCTTGTAATACGCAATGTTCCCGTCAGAAATCGCTGTAACTCCTTGTATCAGTGAATTACAAACCGATCTCTTCTGGCGTAGTCGATTATTTTAAAATCCTTTCGGAGCGCATCTGGTGCACTTGCTGTAAAGAAGGTGGATCCCATCTCTTTATCAGTTTTTTTCTTGAAACTAGAAAGTACTACCAATATAAACTGGCCTCGATATCGACAGAACGTTCAGTTCTAATTAGAAACCTTCTGAATGTAGTGCGGTGTCATGTTATAAAATACTTATAGTGTTAAAATACTAAAATAACTGGTTAGTTCAGTATTTTTTAAAATTTGGAGTCTATAAGATGTCTCGACATCACATGCAAAAGGATGTTAATGATATTGACGCCAGACGCGGTATCTTACATATTTAAATTACAATTTACACTTTCCCCTTCTTTGTGCGATCATATAATTCCTTCGCTGTTCTATTGACATATGAAGCCCTCCTTACTTATTAAATCCATCGTATCAGACAATCGGTATTACAGTTTCAAGCGAGACGTTTACAACTAGAAGCTAAAATAAACAAATAAATCCATTTATCATCCCGTCGACGACTAAGTCGAATTCACGCTGGGTCCGGACAGGGACGAGGCAGAAAACTGGCCGTATCTTACTCAAACATACCATTCCTGCTCAGGAAACTACTAAAAGAGTAGATTGTTAGGGATAGATGGTTCAAATGGATCAAATGGCTCTGAGCACTATGGGACTTAACATCTATGGTCATCAGTCCCCTAGAACTTAGAACTACTTAAACCTAACTAACCTTAAGGACAGCACACAACAACCAGTCATCACGAGGCAGAGAAAATCCCTGACCCCGCCGGGAATCGAACCCGGGAACCCGGGCGTACGAAGCGAGAACGCTACCGCACGACCACGAGCTGCGGACTGTTAGGGATAGACACCCTGCTCCTGGCGAACAATAGTTCATTGTTAACCTACGTGAAACCTCGCTCTGTGCAGATAGAACTGTTTTTCGTAGACAAAATAGCGTCTGAACGGAGCTGTGCCGCTTTATAGTGCTGTGTGCAAAGAATAATACTCCTTTTGTACCACGCATTGTTCTACGGTCACTGTTTTGCTGATATGCATGCGTTTCGCCTCACACCCCCCCCCCCCTCCGTAATGGCGAGCGTAAAAAATTAGTGTTGAGATAAAAACACGTTTCTGTTTACAAAAAACGGCAAAACTAATAAATAAATTGCGATCCAGAGCGCTGTGCTGTTACATTCGCCTCTATTGGTTGCATTTGCTAATTACTCTGCGGAGCAAAAGTTTATCAGCTCAGTGAATAACGATATTTTTTCCAGTAACCTAGTTTCGCGACAGAGATTGAAACTGCTAGCAGATACAAGCGAATTGGCTAATTGCGCTTCTCGAAGTGGCGGAGGTAATGCGATTACACGCGGCTGCGCTGCAAATGTGTTTTCGATAAAAAAGAAAAAAAGGAGGGAAGAAAATATTATTTGGTTTTACCAGGCAATAAGAATTTTATGATGTTTTGAAACTGCCTCCGATTCTGAACACAGCCAGTTAATAAAACAATTATATTCTCTTTTTTGCCGCTATCACTACTGCTGGAACTAATTGTTGGTCTAAATATAATACACAGAAGAAAAATTGTTTCACACTAAGTTCCAGACAACGTGACAGTACTGACTTTAATCTCGTCTACTTAGCAACTCCATATGTTTTGACACAGAATGTGCAGTACCGATTCACAAAATCTGAAACTGAAATCGGCTTTAGTGTAGGTGTCAGATTTACAACCAATGCTGTTATTATATCGAAAACGAAATCTGAAACAATAAGACACAGTCAGAAACTTCATACTCGATATAGCACACGCGTTTTCGGAACTTTTCTTGAAATACACTCTAAGACAGGGAAACGACGAACCATGAAGGAATTTTCCGAATGGGATGGAAATCGGTGTATTTGATGTATAAGTACAGACAAACAAAAGATTACAGTTTCAATAAACGGCTCTGAGCACTATGGGACTTAACATTTGAGGTCATAAGTCCCCTAGAACTCAGAACTACTTAAACCTAACTGACCTAAGGACATCACACACATCCATGCCCGAGGCAGGATTCGAACCTGCGACCGTAGCAGTCGCGCGGTTCCGGACTGCAGCGCCTAGAACCGCGTGGCAACCGCGGTCGGCGTTTCAATAAAGCTGGATGGTTTGTACAAGAGGAAGGGGGTTGAAATGGTATCGCACCAATGGCCGGGGCGTGTCATTGACTGTAGTTAAATTGTCTTCAGTGAATAGTACCCCATAGGCAACGGCCTTGGCGCAGTGGATACACCGGTTTTCGTGAGATCACCGAAGTTAAGCGCTGTTGGGCGTGGGCGGTACTTGGATGGGTGACCATCCAGCTGCCATGCGCTGTTGACATTTTTCGGGGTGCACTCAGCCTCGTGATGCCAATTCAGGAGCTACTCGACCCAATAGTAGCGGCTTCGGTCAAGAATACTATCATAACGACCGAGAGAGCGGTGTGCTAACCCCACGCCCCTCCTATCCGCATCCTACTCAGAGGATGACACGGCCGTTGGATGGTCCCGGCAGGCTACTCGTGGCCTGAAGACGGAGTGAGTGTCGATAGTACCCCATGGAACTGAGCCTCGATGACCAGCGAAGACGTTTCTGGAGGCGCCCTGGACAGCGGTGGGCTAACTGCCGCCCACCATATAACCTGACAACCTGGAGTGATGGTCGGGGTGACACTTTCTTTCATACCAGGGCTTCTTCAGTGGTCATCTGCGGCACCATTACACACGATATTCTGTCTCGTTTTGTTGCTCTTCATGGCAAGCCATCGTGGGCTTCCATTTCAGCAAGGTAATGCTGTCCTGCACACAGCGAACGTTTCTACTGCTTATCTTAGTGCTTGCCAAACTCTACTTTCGACAACAAGGTCTCCGGGTCTTTCCCCAACTGAGGAAGTACGGAGAATTATGGGAGGGGTCTGTCCAACCAGCTCGTGATTTTCACCAGACAGGGGGTAAAAGGCACTGAGTGATCAATAAGATCTCGCCGTTGTGCTTCCTTATGAGACGACCACCGAAAGAGGACAGAGCCATCATTTGTGTATCGGTGAACAGGAACGGAAAAAGCAGTGAGAGCATTCGGTGTTTATCAGGACTCGGGGCCAAGAATCTGAATGGGGAGAGAGGACGGAGCAAGACTACCTCCCTGCCTTACACCCTTCTTTAAAAGAGTACTTCGTTCTTGGTCGTCCACTCTTATTATTCCAGCCGGCCGGTGTGGTCGTGCGGTTCTAGGCGCTCCAGTCCGGAGCCGCGCTGCTGCTACGGTCGCAGGTTGGAATCCTGCGTCGGGCGTGGGTGTGTGTGACGTCCTTAGGTTAGTTAGGTTTAAGTAGTTCTAAGTTCTAGGGGACTGATGACCACAGCAGTTGAGTCCCATAGTGCTCAGAGCCATTTGAACCATTTTTAGAGAGGACGGAGTCTTCAGGACTTGAGAGCAGTCCGAAGGAAGCAGGTAGCAGTTCACCCTGGACCGATGGAGAACGGAGAGGCGCAGCGCTCACTATGAAGCAAGTGTCGTAATAAACTTCTATTGTTTCATTTATGGGTAGGAGCTGTTAACTGTGATCGGTCGAAGACTGGAGGAGAAATAATTTGTGGGCTTTACTAGCTGCCAGGAAATACGGAAAGATTCTATTGGAGTTACAGGGCTAGATTAAACCTTACGTTTCATAGTGTGGGAACGAAAGTGTAAGGAACTGGGGACCTTGAAAAAACGGTGAGACTTTGTCCCTGCCGTAGCCCTCAGTGGTTCACAACTGCCGCTCCACACTGAACCCAGGGTTATTGCGCGGTTCCGCCCCCAGTGGAACCCCCCCCCCCCCCCCCCTCCGGGGAATGTTTCACACCAGACACAAGACGAGTGTAGCCCCTATGTTGGCGTAATTACGGTGAACGCGTACGAGGAGAAAGGGTTGGCGCAGCGATCGCTGACATACTGTAACTGAGGCGGAATAAAGGTAGCCAGCCCGCATACGCTTTAAAAACCACCCACAGAATGGCCGGCACACCGGACCTCGACACTAATCCTCCAGGCGGATTCGTGCCGGGGACGGGCACGCCTTCCCGCCCGGAAAAAGCAGTGCGTTAGACTGCATGGCTAACTGGCCGGGCTACATGCAACTTTACTTGCCAAAGTGTAAAAGGTATACAAAAGTTTATTAAAGAATTTGCATCAAAGACTTTTCAATTGAAATGCCCGTTTCACATGTAGTATCTTCACATGTAAGTCTTATGTGAAGTCATTTCATTTCCTGAGTCCATTGTAATCTATAGGTGATGATGAACGAGGTTTATGTATCTCTGGCTGCATTCATACATTGATTTTGCTTCGGTTACTCGATCGTCATGAACAGACGCCAAGTCTTCACGATTGTCAGATGGGTAAATGAGTTCTGTCCAGAATAATTCCTCTTGTCTCACTGGGTGAACCTTTTATAGTGAGGGCGAGGGCCCTAAATAATTAGACTTATTAAAAGCTGCTGAGAGAAATTGAAGTGATTTGGGTAGCACACCTAAAGGTGAGGGCTGCATTGCACTATTAAGTCCTTGAGCAGTTGTTAAAAAATCGCCCAGCTTTCCAATCGACTGCCAATTGTCAGATCATACAAAGCCCGTGAAGTCAGTATATATTACGCAAAAATGTTTCATCTCTTTCATTGTTATCGGGGGATGAGTGACGAATGTGTGTACGTGTGTACGGAGACCGAAAACTAGATTCTATAGTTGTTTTTCAATTTTTTTAAGTATGTCGTTATGGAGTCTTCTGGCAAAATATCATGATTATACGAAGAAGACCCTCTCTGTGAACACAACAGCAAAACAAAGTGAAGAGAACTTTATTATATTACTCAACAGAGGGAAAAGCGGTGACGAAAGACAATGAATATGAACATATTCAAAAAGAATTTCACGGAACAATGAACAGCACAATCTTTGAATTAACTGTACCGCACAGAGAAAGAATAATTTTCTGAGAACGTGTATAAAGAGAAAGAGCCAATTGGTGTTTTTTTTTTAATACAGATCTTTGTGAAACATGTAAGATAATTTTTTTTTTTTATTTTGGAAAGAAAGGGAGTTGAACCTCATAGTGCTATTTGTAAATAATAGTAACAGAATAGACGACAATTTTCAAATAACGTAATTACACAAATTAAATTCCGAAAGATGTTTCTCTTAGATTTGGCGACAAGAATAGCATCTCAGTGTATGTTTGAATGAAAATTAATGTTTACTGCAGTAGCAACAACATTGGTTATCAGTCAGCAGCCAAGAACAATACGAAACTATGGTCTGCAGATAGAGGAACCAAGCAAATATTAGTGTGGCTTTACATAGACTGAACGATCAGTTGCACGGGGTTGTCTGCACGATATGTGACTGTAAGAGGGCGATTGCGTAACAGCAGCTCCAAGTAGTAGGGGCACTGAGAGCCTCTGTCCATGGTGCTACACTTGTTAATGAGTGGATGAAAAAAGGCTTGAATTATTTTATCAACAGAGTTACTTGATAAATTTGGTGACCGCGATAGGATTTTTACAGGATATTTTCCATAAAAAGTCCGTAGAACCAGCATCTTATGGCAGGTGCTTGATTAGGGTACATATAGAATATAGAATTCAGTTTCCTTAAGACGACAGTATAACAACAACACATAAATATTTCCTTTAGGTATTAGTGTTTAGTACTGTCCAGATTGTCCTATTTCTAGCGGAGCTGAGAAAGTGTTAGAGCCACACGTTTTATGGTGTTAAATAAACAGAGGCTACAAACTGAAACGACTGTTTGTTACTACAGGGAACTAAGGAAGTACAAGGCCAGGTGCAGTCTAATCATAAGAAAGTATGAAGGTAAACGAATAGCGGAGTTCCTTGTGGCTGCAGTGCACATGCAGAACCCAAGGGACAACAAATGGTGAGAACTGGTATATGACGGTAGAAATATTTTAGATATCTTGCTTGTGACTGTAAAGTTTTTTTATTAGTACAACCATATGCACCCAAAAAATTACTTTCACTCAAAACTTTATCAAGACGAACGAAAATAAAGATACGAGGGTTATTCGGAAAGTAAGGAACGATCGGTCGCGAAATGGAAACCACAGTGAAACTCCGATGACGTTTTGCACAGGTGTGTTGGGCAGTGTCTCTAGTATGCCTGCCGATCGCGTTACGTCGTTCTTTTTACTTCCGAGCACGCAGGGAGCACAATAGTGTCTCCCGCCAAGTACGAGGGCCTGGTGAGAAATTTCGCCTGAAACTGTGCAGCCAACATTACATAACCGTTGTGCGTTTTGTTCAAAATGGCTCTGAGCACGTGTACGCAGAAAAAGATAAAGATTTTCGAAAGTAAAATCCCGCGGAAGATATCTGCATCAGTTTTCGAAGGAGGAGAACGGCGAAGAACAAAGGACGGGAAGCTCAGGGAGGTGTCTAATGGAACAGATGTTGCTGCGGAAGCCAAGATGAGGAGGCTGAAATGGGTCGGGTACATGTAAAGAAGAGAGGAAGGTTACAGACGGAGAGAGGTGTCAGAGAATAAACCCAAAGGGAGAAGTCCTTTAGTCAGACCGAAAATAAGACTGAGAGACAAGGTGGCCCAAGATCTTTAGATACTTAGAGAGAGGGAAGAAGATGCCGAGACAGAACGCTGAGGAGGAGACTATCAGGCCCAAAACCGAGTGCGGTTTGTGGGTTAGGAGAGTAATGGAATATACATCCATTTTTTATATTTAGTAGTTTTCTTATGCAGCGCAGCAATCTAGAGTCCAACGAATACAACAATTTGAATTAGAATAACTGTTATGTGTAAAGTATGTATTAAAGCAACGAAATTACCAAACAATGTTAAGTATCTGAAATGAAATTCAAAAACAGAAGAATCAGTCAACTCAGGACCGGAATGTGTGGTCTGATAATTTAATTGTGACGTATGGCCTCACTAGGATTGGAAGTAAAGTGTTATATCGATAAAACACAGAGACACTGCGCGTAGTTAATTTAGGTGTCGTTAATATCGGCTGTGCAGAATTGACACTCACTGGGAAAAAGAAAGAATACGTTCTGTTATTGATGGCGAATGTATCCCCGACTTTAATGACGCATAACATCCGAACGAGCGATGTTATATGGATATAAGTAGTTATTTGGATAAGAAGTAAAATCGATGTGATATGCAGTGTCAGTCTGGTGACTTTTCTCATATACGATTGGAAAGTTGGAAACACAGCATGGGCCTACGGTTTAGAGAGTCCGAGTTATTATCCAACACTGCCCCATAAACTGTTTAAGAAGCCACTTGCTGCAGAATCCTCGGCGGGGCTAAGGTCCATCGCTTTTAAGGTCCATATTTGGAGATCGATATGCTCGAACGAGGTCGTGAATGCACAGCACTTACTTGCTTCTATAGTCCGGGGCACTTTTACGCAGATTCCTTTTACGCTAGGAAACACCGACGTATCTATTTGCCTGCAATCACTGAAGAAACCTTTGTAGTACGTCAGCCACATTTGAAGTGTTCTACACTGACATTTATTAAGCAGTGAAGTTTGTGAATGAGTGGGAGGCTCAATTATCCGTTACCTCAGACAAGCAAAGATTCCAGCAATCACTTAATTCAGTTTTGGGAAGGAGCACCAAACTCAATACAGATAAGAGTATGAACTTCGTTACTTCCAACGTATCAAGTTACCTTTCTTCATTATTTCGATGAAGACATTCCGTAGTATATAAATAACGGGAAACGCAGGTATTTCTTTATACCATGATTTCTGACATTTATTTTGAAAGTACTTACTGGAATCGCGATATAATCGCTCGCTCGTAGAAGGATCCTTACGTAAACACTGGGAAGTTGTACAAGTCACACCAAAACCAAAAACAGGAAATAGGAGTAATCTGCTGACTAACAGGCCCATATCGCTAAAGCCGATTTGCAGTGGGATTTTCGAACATCTACTGTGATCGAACATTATGAGTGTTGTAGCGTAACAAGACAGCCACGCCACTCGGATGTAGCCGAAAGGCACGCGTTTAGCTCACGTGGAGATTGGCGTGAGGTCTGAAACAGGATACGTAATGAATGCTATAAAGAAAAGTACGTAGCTACTGGAATACTTAACTTTAATCCATCATGGTTGTACATCGCTATTGACGATACAAGTGAGACTCTGTAGATACTAATGGCGCCTTGCTAGGTCGTAGCCATTGACTTACCTGAAGGCTATTCTAACTATCTGCTCTGCAAATGAGCGAGGCTTCGTCAGTGTGCATCGCTAGCTACGTCGTCCGTACAAATGGGGCGAGTGCTAGTAAGTTTCTTGAGACCTGCCGTGTGGTGGCGCTCGGTCTGCGATCACTGACAGTGGCGACACGCGGGTCCGACATGTACTAATGGACCGCGGCCGATTTAAAGCTACCACCTAGCAAGTGCGGTGTCTGGCGGTGACACCACAATGAGTTACCTCGAAGAAAACGATTTACTGAGAAAAAGACAATACGGATTCAGAAAATATCGTTTTTGTGAAACACAACAAGCTATTTATTCACAGGAAGTAGTAAATATCATGGACTGGGGATGTCAAAGTGATACCATATTTTTAGATTTGTAGAAAGCTTTTGACACGGTTCCTCGCATATGATATCTAATCAAACTGCTTGCCTATGGAATATCTTTTCATTTATGTGAGCCGATTCGAGGTTTCCTGTGAGAGAGGTGACAGTAGCTGGTAATTGACGGAAAATCATCGAGTAAAACAGAGATAATATCTGCCGTTCCCAAAGGAAGTGTTATAAGTCATCTGCTGTTTTTGATTTACATAAATAGTTTAAGAGGAAATATGAGGAGCCTTCATAGAATGTTTGAAGATCATGCTATCATTTACCGTTTCAAAAAGTCATCAGATGACCCAAAAAAACTGAAAATGGTTCAGACAAGATAGTGTAGGGTGAAAAGAGGCAATTGACTCTAAAACTCGAACAGTATGAAATCAACCACGTGAGTACCAAAAGTAATTTGCCAGATTCCGGTTACAGGATAAAACACACAAATCTAAAAGCTGTGAGTTCAACTAAATACTTAGCGGTTACAACTACGAATAACTTAAGTTGGAACCATCACTTTAGATAATTTTGTGGAGAAAGCAAATCAAAGACTGCTTTTTATTGGCAGATTACATACAAAATGCAAGAACTGTGCTAAAGAGACTGCTTACACTACGATTACCCGTTCTCATCTGAAGCACTGACGTGCGGTGAGGGATCCACATCAGATATGATTGATGGAAGGCGTCGAAAAAGTTCAAAGAAGGGCAGCTCGTTTTGTATTATCGCGAAATAGGGAACATCATGCCACGGATATGACACGCGAACTTGGGTGGCATTCGTTAAAACACAAGCGTTTTTTTCGTTGCAGTACGATCTTCTCATGAAACTTCAATCACCTGCTTTCTCCTCAGAGTGTAAAAATAGTTTTTTGACGCCCACATACACAGGGAGGAATGATCATCACAATGAAATAAGAGAACTCAGAGCTCGCATGGAAAGATCTGAGTGTTTGTTTCTCCCGCGCGCTGTTCGAGAGTGGAACGGTAGAGCAATATAAGGCTTGAAGGTTGTTCGATGAACCCTTTGACGGGCACTTAACTGCGAATTGCAGAGCAGTCACGTAGACGTAGAAGAATGAACCGGGTGACATAAATTAACTGTGGTGAACCAAGAGAAACCTAAAATCTGTGAAGAAATTATAGTTGAAACAAGAGCAGAACTATCAGTAGAATATGTTCTTAATGAGGCTAACTATAGACGTAAGAAATATGAAGCAATTCCAAAGCACGTACCACAATAATAAACTATCGAAAACGACAAATGGAATAACGATGAAAAGCGATTAATTTTATGGAACTATTTACAATATTATACGGTTTATACCAAATAAACGAAAACACCGCACTGAAATGGGTCTCCTAGAATGAATGTAGGTGTGTGTGTGTGTGTGTGTGTGTGTGTGTGTGTGTGTGTGTGACAAATCATCGCAACATTAAAAAGCTATAAATTAAATCCTCTCATTTGATAAGCTAATAACAACAGAAGTTTAACCGTTCATATTTCTATAGCTGGTCGCCATTAATAAGTTCTTTGTCTTAAAATCTGTCACATAAGAGTTTTTGGCAGTATGAAATAATTTATCTATATGTTTAATTTAAAAAAAGGTGGAAAACGATTCCAATAAATTTACAGGATTTTATTGGACAAAGTGTGGAAGTTGAAGATTTCATGGCACCGAATAGTACTAACGCAACAGTCTCATATAATATTGTTAGAAAAACGTACTTCATAAAAATGTTTCTAGATACATAGGACTGCTACTTACGTGCTGGAATCATTACGTATCATTCTACACTCCGACTACTGCTACAGAAGGACGGTTATCCGAAATTCAGTTGGAATTGTAGCGGTGTTACGTTGCTCGACGACCAAATGTAAATAAATGCAGAGTATTACCAACCAAAAAAAAAAAAAAAAAGAGAATATTCTGTTAAGTTCAGTTTTAGGAGATTAACGACAACGTCGGAAATGCACCACGTAGATTAAATAACAATGGGTAGCAGTAAGATTAATTATTGGAATGACACTAATGATTGTAAGTTTTCACCAGATAAATTTCGACGTTGGCAGAATGTCTATGAATTTAATCGAAAAGGTGAAATAAATTTTCGTAACAGAGAATGGGATACCATGACATGTTGATGGATTCTCCATACGTGCAATATACGAATGGATTACTCCCATAGCACTGTACAATCTATCATAGCATAACAATTAAATGTTTGGAAAAGTGACCGAGTGACACTAGTGTTCGCAAAAATTCAGAAACGATCTGTTCAGATTTTAAAAGTTTGAATCATTAGATAAAAATGTGTTACGGCAATGCCGACAATAATTCAGGGGGAATGGCTGGAAATAAAATACGATATTCTCCAGTATAATGCCCTCGGGAGAATTCAGAGAACAGTATTTCAGGCAGACCGTAAAACAATTCTTCTGCCTCCACCGTATATTTCGTGTAATAGCTGAAAAGACAAGATAAGAGAGATTACAGTGCTCAGGAAGACATATAAATAGCTATCCTCCTTCACTGTGCACATGAATGGAGGAACAAAGGCGCTATTAACGGCAGTAAAAAGTACGCTGCACCACGTACGGCGCTGCAGCTACATATGCATGTGTATCTGTGTTAGCGAGCAGTACCTTCTTTCACCGTGATGACAATGACGACGCTTCCATGACTGAGCTGCACGAGATAGCGAATGCGTTTTGCAACTAGCCCAATTTATGAACCCTCAACCGCCCGATCGGTTACACTAATTGGTGGAAACTGAATTCAACAATGCAGTACTCACTAAACACCATCTCAGATGTGCCCAATACGGTTGTGGTCATTTGGTCTGGGAGCGACAGAAACACACTCATGTCCTTGCAGTGTTCGTCAAAACATTCTGAATTATTGCGGAAAATATGGTGTGGTACATTTTCGTCCTGAAATTACTGGTGTAGCTCATATTTTACTGATATGTTAAAGTAATAAATCTCTTTTCAAAAACTACCTTTGGCGTTCACTCAGATAGGAAAATAGAAAGCAGAAAATTTACCGAGGAACGTGTTGATGTGGTTAGCAGTGAACGCGATCACGGAGGTCAGGATTAGAAAGCACGGAAAACTGAGTATTAGTCTCCTTCGAAAAGTTACAACGGACAGTGAGTATCTGCTACATCCAGGCCATTGCAAACAGTGGAATATAAAGCTGCACTTCCTCAATCGGCCAAGCAATACTGAAACTTGACAGTAGCTGACTGGTGGCACAATAAGAAATCAGAGTTTCTAGCCTATCTATAATAAAGATATGAGAAAATAAGGTAAATACGAAAACGTGAACAAATTTTTGGGAATTTATTACTCAAAGCATAAGACACAGCATTTAAAAAATTGTATGGTGAATATCGTTAGCAAAACCCGTGACGAAACTGTCTAACAACAACAACAACAAAGTTCTGGGATCTTATCGACATCAGGACATAGCGACACGGCTCAGCAAGACTTGAAAAGGGAAAAAGCTGCCTCCCATTAACACATAGCCTCAGTAAACGGTATCAGGAGTCAAATCATTTCAATGTTATATTATTAAATTAGCTATGTATGTTAAAAAATAAAAATAAAAGTTTGTTACCATCAAAAAACGGTCCAATGAGACGTTTAACCCGCTGTGTGTGCAGCATGTGGCTCAGGCTACATATCGTTCTGAGTTATTTTGGCCTTGTTTTTCGTACCATGACTTGGACTCACTCATTCAGGTTTCCATTAACGTAAATGAAGATAAGAACAAAGTCCTTCGTGAAGGCATTGTTGTATAAAGCATTGTCGGACTACTTGCTGCGTCAATTAAGAGTAAAATCTCGGGTTTTCGACGATAACCTCCGTTGTCTTTGTCAGGAGCAAATGACTGAATAAACTGCGGCTGTAGTGGCGTTTTATAGACCATAGACGGCTTGTGATTGGTCGATAATTACCTAAAACTGTCTCAGACGGTGTCAACACCTGTGTTGTGGCGCCACCGCTCTCATAGTAGTGTACACATGTGACTAAACCCTCTGCCTCTTCTCTACACCGAGAGGTCGCTTCCACGCACTGCCAGAAATATATCCGCTGCCAAGACTGAAGTTCTCCTCACATTTTCTTATTCTAACAACCTCTCAAATTACGGAATTCCTATTTTGTTGGACGTAGAGCTGTGGAAAGGAAGGAATAAAATCTGTGGTTCATCAAGTGATTTTTCACGTTTCCATTTCTTGGAGAACGCTGACTTCGAATCACGTGAACCAGGGCCGTTCTTTCCGAACACGTACTTCAGATGATTAAATTAGGAATCCTCGTCATAAACAGTTTTCACTGTGTATACGAATGTATTTAAAACTGCTAGCTTCTGGACTGGACGATGAAAACTCAGGGCGCTAAGATAAGATCAGTTTGTGTCGGCTTGTGGTATACTGCGTGGCCGAGACGTCCACCGGACTTTCGTCATACCAAAACATCTAAAAACTGCAGGCTTCCTTCTTTCTCTGTCACACCAGTGAACTCAATGTTTGGATGCATGTTGTTCATATTTCCAAGTAAATGCTCAAGAGTTTCCATGTCGTGTGACCAGGCCATAAACGTGTCTTTTACTAAGCAATAAAATGAAGATGGACGAAGGGAAGCCAAATTTGATGTGAATTCCTGAAAATGTTCCTAAAACGATTAAGTTGTTACGACATGGTATGGTGAGCACCTACTCCTTGTATGGCGGTAAGTTTTATGAAATGACGGACGGAATGGCTATGAGTTATGCGTTGACTCCAGTAATGGCCAACTTTATGTCTAAGACCCCTACATACTCGGATTCTGTAGTTAAAGAGGTTGTAGGAACAAGAACTTCAGTCGTGACAGCGGATATGATCATAGCGGGGCATGAAAGCGAGCTCTCCAAGCAGAGGAAAGCCAGAGATAATAGTCGCAATGTTTACGCTACTGTGGGAGCGGTGGTGCCACCAGCGCTGACTTTGACACCATCTGCGACAGCTTTACGTAATTATCGACCAAAATTACAAACCGTCTATGGTCTATAAAAGCCCACCATAGCTGCAGTTTAGTCAATCAGTTTCTTCCGTCGACGACGGTGGAGGTTATCGCCGAAATCTCGAGGTTTTACTGTGATCTGACGTGACAAAAAGTCCGAGAACGTTTATGTCTACATTCTCGCTAACCAACTGTTATCCTACACTACTGGCCATTAAAATTGCTACACCACGAAGATGACGTGCTACAGACGAAAAATTTAACCGACAGGAAGAAGATGCAAATGATTAGCTTTTCAGAGCATTCACACAAGTTTGGCACCGGTGGCGACACTTACAACGTGCTGACATGAGGAAAGTTTCCAACCGATTTCTCATACACAAACAGTAGTTGACCGGCGTTGCCTCGTGAAACGTTGTTGTGATGCCTCGTGTAAGGAGGAGAAAAGCGTACCATCACGTTCCCGACTTTGATAAAGGTCAGATTGTAGCCTATCGCGATTGCGGTTGCGGTTTTTCGTATCGCGACATTGCTGCTCGCGGTGGTCGAGATCTAATGACTGTTAGCAGAATATGGAATCTGTGGGTTCAGGAGGGTGATACGGACCGGTAATACGGAGCGCCGTGCTGGATCCCAACGGCCTCGTATCACTAGCAGTCGAGATGACAGGCATCTTATCCGCATGGATGAAACGGATCGTGCAGCCACGTCTCGATCCCTGACTCAACAGATGAGGACGTTTGCAAGACAACAACAATCTGCACGAACAGTTCGCCGACGTTTGCAGCAGCATGGACTATCAGCTCGGAGAGCATGGCTGCGGTTACCCTTGACGCTGCATCACAGACAGGAGCGCCTGCGATGGTGTACTCAACGACGAACCTGGGTGAGCGAATGGCAAAACGTTATTTTTTTGGATGAATCCATGTTCTGTTTACAGCATCATGATGGTCGCATCCGTGTTTGGCGTCATCGCGGTGAACGCACATTGGAAGCGTTTATTCGTCCTAGCCATATTGGTGTATCACCCGACGAGATTATATGGGATGCCATTGGTTACACGTCTCGGTCACCTCTTGCTCGCGTTGACGGCACTTTGAACAGTCGACGTTACATTTCAGATGTGTTACGACCCCTGGCTCTACCCTTCATTCGATCCCTGTGAAACCCTACATTTGAGTAGGACAATGCACGGCCGCATGTTGCAGGTCCTGTACGGGCCTTTCTGGACACAGAAAATGTTCGACTGCTGCCCTGGCCAGCACATTCTCGAGATCTCTCACCAATTGAAAACGTCTGGTCAATGGTGGCCGAGCAACTGGCATGTCACAATACGCCAGTCACTACTCTTGATGAACTGTGGTATCGTGTTGAAGCTGCATGGGCAGCTGTACATGTACACGCCATCCAAGCTCTGTTTGACTCAATGCCCAGCCGTATGAAGGCGGTTATTACGGCCAAAGGTGGTTGTTCCGGGTACCGATTTCCCAGGATCGCCGGCCGAAGTGGCCGTGCGGTTAAAGGCGCTGCAGTCTGGAACCGCAAGACCGCTACGGTCGCAGGTTCGAATCCGGCCTCGGGCATGGATGTTTGTGAAGTCCTAAGGTTAGTTAGGTTTAACTAGTTCTAAGTTCTAGGGGACTAATGATCTCAGCAGTTGAGTCCCATAGTGCTCAGAGCCATTTTTTTCTCAGGATCCATGCACCAAACTGTGTGAAAATGTTATCACATGTCAGTTCTAGTATAATATATTTGTCCAATGAATACCCGTTTATCATCTGCATTTCTTCTTGGTGTAGCAATTTTGATGGCCGGTTGTGTACATCATAAATGTTTCAAACTGAAAAGGTCTCTTGACCCACATAGTTCCGTAAGAAAATGAAACGCGTACAGCAGTCGTGAGGATATTATTTATTGTGCAGCTACCAGTTTCGGTGCTTGAATGCGTCGTCTTCAGGCCGTGAAGGGAATAGAAGCGCCGAAACTGGTAGCTACGCAATACATAAGATCATAAGGGCGGCTGTGGGCTTTTCATTTTCTTACGACAGTGTACGGCTGTGTTTCCCAAGACCTCCAGTCAAAAGGATGGGCATACGAGAACTCCATATAGTTTCATCTGACTTTCTTTCTCTTCGGGATGAGAGGCCTTCAGAGAGGGTAGCGGCGCTGGTATACGATATTAACGGAATATCTCCGGTGTGGTTATGCAAGCTCAGAATTTCCCACTGTTCTTATGAAGGGTAATGAATACTGTAGCGTCGACTCCGTGCTTATTGACTAACAACTTCCGAACAGGCGTGAAGCAGCGGCAGGGTAGTGACAGAAACAACGCACGTGCCAGCCACGCCCCCGTCAGAGCCGGCGGCCGCCGACACACTTCTCGGTTCATCAGGCGAGTCGGAACGACGGCCTTTCACTGGCGCTGCGGCTCCGGAAGCGAGCGGCAGGTACGCCGCGGGGCCGTACTCGTCATTTCCGGCATCGGAAATTTGACGACGAAGAGAGGCAGGTGGCGGCGGCAGCGGCGCGGAAACCTCGCCGTGCGGTCGCCGCCGCGCCGCGGAAATGCCGCTGGAAGCGGCCGCCCATGGACGACTCCGGAACCTGTTCCCCGGGAAAAAAATGCCGTCTAAAGGGGAAACGTAACCGCGCAGACTATTACCTGTGAGTGTTTCCATTTTTGCCCGTGCATCAGTGCAGACCCTCCCCACTTACAACAGAACAACACAGCAATAGAATTTTTGTAATTTTTAGGTTTATGGTACGTCAAGTTCATAACCAAACATACGAGTGGCCTTCAGCATTCTAATGGGAAATGCAGAAACGTCCGATTCCACCCGTCTGCTTTGACCCATGACGTCACAAATATGGCGGAAACGACCATATACTACTACTCAAATATGGCGCCTATGACGTCAGCACTTAAACATGACCGCAAACTCGAAAATACATTGAAAAACCAACACACACATTATCCACAAAAAACCTAATGAAACTAACGGGACAAGCGTGGGAAATTGCGGGTTTTTGGGTGGGGACAAAGTAAATATCAACAAATTTAGACACACACCACCATACCAAACCACACAAAACGACAAAAAAAAACCGACAACACAAAACTACCCAAATTCCGCTAAGCACAATATCCTCTGGAATCGGACACTTCCCTTGACCTGTATATCTCAACAGCAGCTCCCGATCCTACAAACTGGAATCGAACACATCCCTTGACCTATATAGCTCAACATCAGCTCCCGATCCCACAAATAACACTTCCCTTCACCTATATAGCTCAACAGCAGCTCCCGATCCAACAAATTGGAATCGAACACTTCCCTTGACCTATATAGCTCAACAGCAGCCCCCGATACCGGAACACCCACAACCACAACCACACTTTGGAATCGAAGACTTTCCTTGACCTACATCTCCACATACAGCCGTCCCTGGTCCGAGACGCCGGAACTTTAGTAAGCCTCATTTCTTCACGACATACTGAACACTTCACGACTTCATCCAAAAATCCGAATAGTTGAAGAAATTTTAATAGAGACAACGCACTGTCCCCCATCATCGCCGACAACCGAAAACTGTTGACCTTGCCAGTCATATCCATACCTACCAAAGAGATAAAAAAAGCAATTTACCAAAATTCACACACGATGAACAGAAAAAACTACAATATCGTCGAAATAACAAAACTAAAATCGTTACCTCACTGAAAAATATTCCGCTGAAAGCACAGTCCCGATACCACAAACGTGCAGTGCTATCACGCAAATGAACCACATACGTCACGTAACACGCTACCCGTAAACACACCACCAGATAGAACCACCGACCGCAACAATACGCCACCTATAAACACGCCACACAATCAAACTAAACCAAAAACATCACCTAACACACCACCATAGAGCAGCACCGATCACACCAAAATGACACCTACAAACACGCCACTCTCACAAACTAAATTCCGCGCCGTTGTGACGTCACACACCCCAACAGCCTTACGTCACGCGTCAAAGCCCCCTCCTCCTCCCCCCCCCCTCCCGAAAGCAAGTTGGATTCCAGAACATATTATTCCCCACCCTTTTTAGGCTACAAAACGTTATTTCTCAATATAAACTTGATTTTGCTTCACGCCACCTTAGTGGTACCACTCGTCTGGTCGACATCGGAGCCAATACCTTATTGAACGAATAACTTCCGCAGCATAAACGTACTGCTTCCTACGGGGTGCATCCTCCATTTGGCCAAACGGACGAAAGTCAGAAGGTACGAGATCTTGCCTGCAGGGCTGCAAGATTACCATTGCTCCCACGCATCTTTCTTACTTGTGGACAAATGGAATCACTAACTTTTGTTCTGTCTCAGTCTGTCAAGGGATCGTTGGCTGATTCTGGTGACTTAAACTTGCACTGATAATGATAGTCTCGCGGCGTTCCTTGAATCAATGCTTGGTAAATAGTCAAAAAGGGGCAGCCCTAATTTTTTAGTGGTTATTACATTTAATGATGATTCAGTGAAACACAAAAGGAGCGGGGAAGGGTGAGCAGACACAAGCAACCAAAAAATCCAGCTAATCGACAACATCTGCACCACTAAACGATGTGCTTTTACATTGGATCTTAACTTTGATTAATTTATGACTTCACAACACTAAGTTATGAGGTCTCGTTTCAGGATTATATTTACTGGGTATGGTTTTGGGGTTGGAATTACTATTCTATACACGTAAGATGGTCATTTAAATATCACTTTTACTGGGCCACACACCCTTACTCTTAGTTCTGCACAAATTAACATTCATTAAATTACAAGGACATGTGGCTACTTCCTCTAATCTAAATGGTCTGTAATTCAGTGATACGCTCGGGATGGGGTGGAATGTCACGTTGCTCTTGAGTTTACCGTGTTCATACGATACTCTCATATCCATGTCACACAGGGAATGAATAACAAATATTATTTAACATAATCTATACAAAATCGAATTTCGGGGTCCCTCTTTGATTTTGGCGGGATCAACATAGGAGATCATGACGCGATCTTATAGTGGGGGATAGGGTGGTACGCAAGTAGACACAAATATGCACAATCAATAAAAGAAAGGGAAATACGAGTATATTCTATTAAATCCGTCACACGAACATTCACAAAACCTACATTGAATTTCTACAAGAACGATCGTATGCATAGACGAACCACCCACCACATTTCATTTACACCTTGTCATTGCAAATAAATTTGCTCGCCATCTTTAATCGTTCTTTGATAGTATCAAATCTTCACACGAAACACACACACAATCCCTAGTGTGTATTTCCAAAAGGACGATCGTTAGCTCATCGATTATGCAGCCAAGTCCACGTGGGATCTTGGAAATAAATGGCTCCAAATTACTCATCGCCAATGTTCCTTCTTGGTTTTTATATTATAATTTCACACGCAAAACCTAACTGAATTTAATTTATCATGCTGGTGGACGTTTCTCCGAACAGTACTGCACACATGGCAGAGTGATGACAAAGACCCACAAAGAAATAAATTGTGGTATTAACGTTCGATACCACATTTGTTTGGGGTTGCATATATCGACCGCGGTCCGTAATAGATATCGCTAGACCCGCGAGTCGCGACTAGCGCCGCTAGCGCCACTCCACGGCTTGTGACGGGTACCTAGCGAGCTCTCGTCCACTCTTGCTCGGGACGTCAACTAGGAATGTAGCATAGCCTTCAGCTGATAGGAAGCAACCTGTAACAAGCAACTTAGTCAAGTATGGCGTAAGTAATGCCTCTCTAGATATGTTTGTAATTATATGTATGCAGCATATGAAGAAGCCTGTTACAGAAGTTAGATACTATATATATTATTTTTTACTAACGACTACTAATTATTTCACTCCTTGCAGATACAGACTATGCAGCGAGCTCCTTACCGACTTCACAGCCAAACCTGCAATATGTGTTTCTATTTAGCGTTGGCCACCTGTCATCGTAACAACTGACGGCGAGAATCATAACAAAAATAAATGAAATCAACCAATTTCACACTCAAAATTCGTTAAATATTTCACTCTATTCACACTTCAAATTCCTAAAATGAAAGTACAATACGGGAAAGATTACTTTTTGTCTCGCGGCTACGACCACATGGTTGAAGGTTACACAAAGGAAGAAGCCCATGCTACGAATAAAAATCTTATATATTCTGAATTTCGTAAAATGAAGTAATTAAAGCTCTCTAACTAATAAATCAACTGAAAAACTATTATGAATGCTGAAGGCACCACGGGACTAACGACCTATAACTGGATTACAAACCTCTCCATTCTCAAGTTACAATCATGGATTGTAACTATCCAATATACTCGGAAAACAAACAAAACAGGTGGTCCTAATGTAAGCCTAGCTATGATGATGCCGGAAAAGAACCGATTAGTGACCTAATCTATGATATACCTCATCCTCTTGTTAAATTAGCAAACTACTTGACGGAGATCGGGGATCCGTCCATACTCTCAGTTATCCGGAACCCGAGTGACGAAAAGTGGCGGAGCACCCCTAACGGCCACACTCATCTCTGAAGGGGACGGGAGGTCTTATCACCAACAACTGTATGTTTACCACTAAAGGTGCATCTTTGCCATTCTACCTACGAGAATTATGTTGGCAGCATACCAAACAAAATGTTTATCTTCGGATTACAGCTGTCCAGCTCACAGAATCACGCCCAAAACAAACATTCATTCTGGCATTTAAGAGCAACATAACAGGAATGGGAAAAGGTTGTGCATTAATGCTTAATCATATAAGCACACTAGCGTCTACTTCTTCACCAGAGCTTCACGGTACCAGAGCAAATAGTTACAAAGACCAATCTCTCATTACTAATGTAGCAATTCTGGATACCCTGACATAACGTAATGGGACGGAACAACCAGCTTCGCCTTAGCGTAGATGAGACAGGACAGTCCCATGAAGATTCGTGAGCTCTTCTCTATGTGTGCAGACAAAAAATTGTCACAGCCAGCTTCGTAGTCCAGAAGCAGTTCTGCACAGATCGTCCTTTTTAGCTCTTTATGTTCCTCTGTTAGGCGGTGAAGAACACAGCCACCACACGCCATTGAGTACTCCAACTGATGAACGAGTGTGTCAGCTATACCATCATAAACGTCCAGTTGTGTAGCGAGGTGTTTCATTGTGATCAGTAGATCACTTTTAATGAGGGTGCCCGCACCTACTAACGATGCAGGAGTTTATAAAGGATAGGTTATCAAGAATTTTTGCTTACAATGAAAACTAGGTTTTTCTGTGCTTTATATAATTAGAAATAAGATGTGCGTTCTTCATAAAAATGACAATTAGATGAATTAATCAGCACATATTTGATGAATTTTATGTGTAAATGATGTAGCTATTCGAACTGAACGGATAGATACGAAAAACTACAATAATCGAAATGCGACTTGATCTAGCAGTTACCAGCTCGTGCGCTTTATGTACTCTACTCTTCACTGGAATACTCGTACACTGCTCCTCCGAGAATATGTACCTTATATCAGCATATTAAATATGGTTGGAAAAGTTCAGAGCCTGTTTTCTCGAGTATTATTGACAGTTGCATCGAACTGCTTTGGTAGTCTAATATATGACTTATAAATTTCACTTACCATAAATATAAAAAATTACAAAATTCCTATAGCCGCGTGGTCCCCTTGTTAGCGAGACAGGAGACGGCTACATGGAAATCGCCTTTCTGTCTTTGTGTCGCTTCGGAATAATATTCGCAATATAAGGCGATTCTTGAAAATAAAGGAACATCTACAGGCAGCTATTAATATTGCTGTTGATTTACACATATAGCGCTATTAACGGTTTCGAACCGACAGGTTCATCTTTAGACAGCTGTTGACGTTTAGATTACATTTGTTGTTGTTTACATTAGATGTTTGCTGTTTTTTGCCCTACTGGAGAATGTTCCTCGAGGTGGTCCTGATGTAGAAATTTCTGCGTCATTGTATTGCAATGCTGGCTGCTTGTGTTCACGAAAGAAGACGTATATAAAACACTGGTTCCATATACTAAATATGCACATATCTCCCATGTGGCAAAAACAATTCTGTGTGTGTGTGTGTGTGTGTGTGTGTGTACGTGCGTGCGTTTGTTTGCTGACTGCTTGTGTTCACGAAAGAAAAAAGTATACAAAACACTGTTTCCATATACTAAATATGCACATATCTCCCATGTGGCAAAAACAATTCTGTGTGTGTGTGTGTGTGTGTGTGTATGTGTGTGTGTGTGTGTGTGTGTGTGTGTGTGTGTGTGTGTGTGTCTGTGCGGGCGCGTGCATGCGTTTGTTTGAGTGTGGTACTATACACTGTAAGCATATTACATACGAAAAACGTGTAGTCTTTTACTGAAGAGAAACGTCAACAATAGACAGACTAGAAGAGAATAGAAGTATTTGAAATGTGATACTGGAGAAGAATGCTGAAGATAAAGTGGTTAGATCCAATAACTGATTCAGAGTAGTCTTCTACGGATATGAAACGTGGACAGTGGTTCAGGCAACTAAACATCTGAAGCTTTTGAAATGTGGTACTACAGAAGAATATTGAGGATTGGATTGGTAGACAGTATAAGTAATGTGGAAGTGCAGAAATGAATAGCGGGAAGAACATGTATGGTAGGAACTGACTGAAAGAAGCGATAGTGATGCACATCCAGAAATACATGGCCCCAATATGCCAATATCTATTATTTTTGAGAGGTGAATATGGGGCCTGAAGACGGCATAATGAATCGCCGAAACTGGTAGCGAAAATAAAATAACTTCTCAACCTATGTTAAACAACTGTAGATATCCTGTCATGGGCAGCTGCATAGAACGAGTCTTCTGTCAAGACAGAAAAAACATTAATACATATTCAACTACTGAACAGAAAGATGTGATTACCCTGGCTGCGACGTTTCCAGTAAGCTTCTAAAACTGAAAGCATGGTGAGGTAAACTATTGAGCATCAAATTTATGTTGAAAGGCCTTCTTGTGGAATACCCTTTTTGTTATGTGTGACTGCTGCTTACTGTAGCCTATTATTCATTTCTATATGCCACTTCAAACCTTTCATAGCCGTGCTTCTAAACTTGGGGACTTAACTTCTGAGGTCATCAGTCCCCTATAACTTAGAACTACTTAAACCTAACTAACGTAAGGACATCACACACATCCATGCCCGAGGCAGGATTCGAACCTGCGACCGTAGTGGTCACGCGGTTCCAGACTGAAGCGCCTAGAACCGCTCGCCCACTTCGGCCGGCCAATAGGCTTGCATATTAACTACAGGGTAGAGAGATGTTGCAGTGATTACTATAATATAATTCTAGGAACCGTGCAATATCTGAACTGAAACACTGCACCAACTACAGCAGTTATGAAATACATGAAATGTATTGGCAGTTGCAAATATGGATCAGTTTCATAATGGAATGACGACAGTGAAAATTTGTGCAGAACCGGACTCCAATTCGGATTTACCACTTATCGCGAGCGGTCACCTCAGTAGTCTACCTGAGCACGTTTTATGCCACACTCAAACTTCCATATGTCGTCAAAAAAACCTGAACTCGTATATCTATTATACATACTCTCATACAGGGAAGACACTTTCCTGAAAGTCGATTGTCCAATGCTGCGGATAAATGTGATATTGCAGGGCCTGTGGTGTTCAGAAGTACAACGTGATGTTACTTCCATCCACTGCATCGCATTTCTGAGCAATACAGGCAGCAGAATATCGTATTTATAAGGTGAAACCTGGGAAGCGACTTCCAAGTAAAATGCCTCTTCTGTATGGGAATATACGAGCGCAGCCTGTGGACACATGTTTGACGACATATGGAAGCTAGGGTATGGCCGTGAAGCGTGAGTGCATAGCGTAATGGAAATGCAACCGCTAGCAATAAGCGGGAAATCCGGCTCCGAGCCCCATTCCGAGACCAATTTTCACTGTCTTAAGCGACTATACAGCTGATGGTTGTCTGTATTCACAACTGCGAATATATTTCACGTATCTGAATAATGCCATGCACCTGAGAGACTCTTGATTCAGGGTGTGAATTTTTCATTTGTGTGGAGAGTCATGAGCCTCTAAAACCGGAAGAAAAACGGTTGTGTTGCATAGAAATATCAAAGGTATTGCAAATTTTGTAGGTAGCATAAGTATTCGTAAATCCAACTCGATGAAAATGTCGTTTCATTTCTTGGAAATTTAACGTGCTAATAATGATGCAGTAAAGCATGTCAAAATGCGTTTTAAACTGCGCCCCAGTTGTACAAATTAGAAATATAGAGGGTAATGTGGCAGATGCAAACGCGGCCGGAATATCGTGTTGGCGGAATGGACGGTAATTCCAGTTAAATGAGTCATTTTATACATACCGTACAGCCAGCTGCATTAACACATCTGTCATTAAAAGCTTCACACCGGCTGCAGCGTCCCATTTATGTCAAGCTGGCAGACAGACTGTCATTGAAAATTTAGCCTCAATAACGAAACAGGGCATGCAAAAATAATATTCCATTCTAATGAGAAAAATACTTTAACGCTGCACATCGTTTGAACGTGCCAAATAATGCAAGATGCCACAATCATCTGTCTGTTCCTCTTCTGGCTATCACACCCTGTGGATACACTTGATGTGCATCGGCGTTTTTATGTATTGATGATCGAAACATGGAGTAAAACATTGTGGATTTCAATACCACGTCCAGTTTTCGTGCGGACTAGTCTGTCTAATCCCACACATCGGTAAGTCGCGACACGTAATGACTGTCGCTGGGTAGTTAAGTAAGACCATTACACGGAATATGTTATAATCGCTTGAGGTCTTCCTTATTTAAATCAGACAGCTTTACAACAGCGTACAAAATTTCTCTTTTATTGGCGACTCCATGGAGTGTTGTGTGCACCACGGACAAATAGTGGATACAATTGGAAGGAAAATCAGCATTGGCCGTATTTTGTTGCTTTATTGTCAGCGAAATCGATTTTCAGTCACTTAGTGACCATCCTCAGTGCTAGAAGTTAAATTTTTTCACCTAACGATCACAGAGTATGAAACAGAAAATTACAACTACGCCTGCGTATGAACATAACAGTTGGTGGGAACATAACTGTTATAATTAAAATTGGTAGTCACTGGTATCAAGCTATAACCACAAGCTTAAAGCAATCACATAAACTGAGGCCGCTGTTTACATGCACCTGTACAGCAGACTTCGGTGTGACAGCGCTTGGAACGTCCTCTATGTGACATGCGTCACGTAAAGACTTAATATTACTGATTTTGCAAGATATTAACACAAAACACCTCTTGCGCATTTGTGAATCATGAAGTAATTCAAATTTAAAATGTACGTAAAAAACATAGCAGACGAAGGGGGAAGGAAACATCTAAAACACACTGGCGTATTCTTTTTAAAAAACCAACTTACAAAACATAAAACAGATCGATAATAAGTTGTCACAGTGCAGGACAAGTAAAAGAGAAAAAGAAAAGGGAAACGAATAATATATGACAATAAAACAACAAAATATGGCCAATGCTGATTTTCCTTCCAAATTTTTCTTTGGTAGAAAGAAGCACTTGAAGTATAGATTCAATTTTATTCTGCCACGCTAATATGAGTATTACATTCCGCTAGGTTACTGTTCGCATAGACAGGGTACAGAAGAACTCCACTGACAGGCTTTCGGAGTTTGTCCAGGAATGCCTTCTCAGTATTATGGGATAACGGACCCACTGTCTCCGGCGGCTCGTTACAGAATAACAGAGTTTATTCATATTGTTGCCACAGGGACCATTGTTTCTGTGAAAATACCTTCCCAACAGTAACGCAGCCCGTAGTATGCAATCACCGAAACGTACGAGGGTAATCCCAAAAGTACGGTCTCCTCTTTATTTTATTTATCTACTTTTCGACATAATCACCATTTCTATCGATGCATTTTTGTAGACGCTGTGGCAGTTTTTGTATGCCCATGTCATACCAGTTCGTCGCCATGCTGTTCAGAAAGTTATGAACCTCTTCTTTCACCTCGTCGTCGGAGCTGAATCGCTGGGACCACAATTAACGCTGACAGGTACTGTGAGACTCTGAAAAAACTCAAACGGGCAGTTCAGAACCGGAGAAGAGGAATGTTGAGCAATGGCGTACAAATTCTCCATGACAACGCTCACCCACACATCGCTCTGCAAACCATTGCTCTCCAGCTCTCCAGCAACAGTTTCAGTGGAACATAATCACCTACCCACCCTATAGTCCTGACTTGGCGCCCAGTGACTATCTCTTGTTCCTTATGTTAAATGAACATTTGGTCGGAAAGCGATTCATTTCCGACGGCGAGGTGAAAGAAGAGGTTCATACATTTCTGAACAGCATGGTGGCGAGCTGGTATGACATGGGCATGCAAAAACTGCCACAGCATCTACAAAAATGCATCGACAGAAATGGTGATTATGTCCTAAAATAGCTAAATGGTCAAGCTGTAAACTGACGTAAGCCATTGTAGAAATAAACAGGTCTATTACTTATAAAAAATATGAGACCTTGCTTTTGGGATTACCCTAGTACAATATTGAATACAGAGTTACGTAGCAACCCTCAGACGAAACACGTAAACGAGTTCTTGGTAGCTGCCGTCACATTTCCACTGCGTTCAGGAAACCCGTATACGAAATGAATATGAGCCAATTCTTGATAAACAGACTTATCGACATTGCTGCATGTCTATATTAACAGACAACTAACACTGCCGAAAAGCCAAATTTGAGAGAGGACCGCGCAGTACTGAATGGCAACTGAAGGACGGAGAACAAAGTTGTTATTAATGTCAACAACAGCACGTGCAGCGAGTGAATGGAGCAAATTTAAATCCGAACACACGCGGCGTATACCATCGACACTTGAGCCGTTTTGCACTATTTTCATTGCAATACAGATACAAAACTAACTGACGTAACAAACAAAACAAGCCGCGGGAGACCGTAGGTGGTCAGCAGGTATACCCGAACAACATCTGAAAGTTTATCGGTGAATTTTGGTTCATCCCGCGTAATATTTAAATTATTTTTCTTTTTATAATATTTAGGCAAGTTCTCCTGAGTAGAAACTCTAAAGGTTCAACAAACATTGGTTCGTATAAACAGTCCAGACACGTTGATGTGACCACCGTCTGTAATCGACGTCAGCGTGCAATAACCATTCACGTACTTTAGGTGGCAGCACAAGCAGTGGATGTCGGTTAAAGCGTGTCGGGTGGGGGGGACACGGAAAACAGTGTAGTCATCGTAATACGAAAATAGAACGATTTGTCTGACGCCCAAAAGGGCATGATCATTAGCTTTCGGGCTAAAGGTGAAAGCATTTCCACAACGGCTAAGTTTATAAATTCTTCGCGTGACGCCTATCGTGCATGGTAAAATGGGGAACGTTGCTGCGTACGGGTCTCTGCAGCAGGTGCCTGGCGTCCTGCGCCCATTCTGAATGCGGCTCATCGGCGGCGAAAGTTGGAATTTGCACGCCAGTATGGCAACTTGACGTCCATCAAATGGCGACAGGTGCCTTTTTAGATGAATGTTTCATGCTCCAATTGATAGCTGGTCATTGGCTTGTAAGGACTGAAACGTCTGACGCAAAATCCATGCAAACAGGAGGAAGCATTATGATCTGTTTAATGTTTTCATGGCGATCCGCGGGTGTTCTCGTCATTCTAGAAGGTACAATGTATCAACACAAATATACGTCCATTCTTGAGTATCTTGTGTACTCATAAATGCAGTTTGTTTTCCTTCTGCACGATAGCATCTAACAGCACGACAGTGTATCGTGTTACATAGCTCACAGCGTCCATGCGTGCTTCGAAAGAAACCAATGTGAGTTTATTGTACTCGGATGGCCACCAAACTCCCCGGATTTGAACCCAATCGAGAATCTGTGGGACCACCTCAATCGGGCTGTTTGTGCCCTGGATCTTCAACAGAGAAACCTTTATTTATATGAAAATACCCTAATGACATTGAAAAAGCCTGTAATATGGTATTACCAATACAGATATCACGGTAATTAGCAAATCTCCGATTGGCAATCCATGTTAACCTTCCGTTATTAATGATACGCTTCTAGAAGAATGACGAATTTTTTTGTCATTTTATATGAGTCAATACGTGCTATATACAGGTTCTAGTTTCTAAAGAATATCGCCTCCCGAGCTGTGGAATTCCAACGTTGATGCTGATATGTTCGACAGGTCTTCTTTGGATTATCATGCAGTTGCCAATTTGAACATTTTATGTTGTAAGGGTGTAGGTCAAAATTGTGACTTTTATCTTTGGTCCGCGCATGTTTTGTGTTGTTACGTACCTGAATCGATGACGAGTATTTTTACTTGGACCTCTCAATGTCTATGGATTTCTTGATATGTTTACTTTCGTACCGAAAATGATTTTCCTTCTAAAACAGTCCGTAATAGTCGTCATGAAAGACAAGTAAGCTGTAAAAATGTAATTACTGAGAGTGATAATGGTAAATTACACAGAATGATGGTACAATTTAACCCCGGAGAGAGAAATCAAATGTTTTCGCATGTTCTTTGGCTGATCACATGCCTGCGAGGAAGCATATATATATATATATATATATATATATATATATATATATATATATATATATATATATATATATAATGCTTTGATACGCACGTGCTGGACTACGCATGTGCAATCACCTGAGTGCGTTCAATAGTATTTTCATTACTTAGTATTATCCTGAGGGCTACGGTTTCAAACATTCTATTGCGAAATGTTCCACATGCAATGTAGGTTGAATACGATGCGTACGTTCATCGTCAGCTGTTTGTTAAAGGCGACTGGAGCTACTTTTATCGTCGATGGAGCAACAAATGTGACTATTCATGCATAGTTGGATATGGATAAACTGAAAGGGGTCACTTTATGAGATTAAACACAACAGAAGTTGCATTTACTGAGCCTGCTTGCAGTCATTCCTATTGGTATCGCGGGGAGCTTCATCATCTGGTACACTTAAGCTACTGCGAAGACTCAGGTGGTTAGGAACCACACCCTTCAAAATTCATTCAAAAATAAATGCTTGACAAACGTACATTTGCACCAGACTTAAAGATAGTGTGGCTTATCGTTGTAACCAATTTCATACTAGTATTTTAAACATACTACCTAATCACAGGTCTTAGCAACCATTATTTTCGTAGTAACTATTTCATAACGTCTCATTACAAATAATTCATCGCAGCCAAAAGTTATTGTTGCATCCGTGTAGGAAAAGGTTTATTTTTTGAATTGGAAAGTGCTACACTGTGCTGTACATTCTGGAAAAACAGAAAATGTGTCTATTACCCTTTTTATGTCATCATTGTCTACTACTGTCCACATGCGTATTTTTCCGGTCATCTGTGTATTTGCTCATGTTTACATGTGCTTCTGACAGCGTCCAGATAGTAATTTGGCCGATATCATGTTGTGTTTTTATGAAATGTGGGTCGACGTAACCCAGTGAGGTATAAGAAAGCTTTTCCCGTTAGATAAGACAAGATGAACCGGGCACTGACTGGTATTCGACAACAGCTCAACCCAAGTATGATAAGCTTTCATAAATTTTTAAACTAGTCATCACGATAAAATAAGAGAAATCAGGGCTCGCACGGAAAAATTTAAGTGCTCGTTTTTTCCGCGTGCCGTCCGAGAGTGGAACGGTAGAGAGTCAGCATGAAGGTGGTTCACTGAACCCTCTGCCAGGAACTTTATTGTGAATAGCAGAGTAATCCCGTAGGTGTAGATGTAGATGTATTTAATGTGTAATATATACTTATAACCTCAAGGCACGATGCAGAGCGGTTGTAACATTACTTATACTGTCATTAACCGCGTTTCACCATCTGGGTAACAATTTATTCGAATTTATCTTAATTCTGATGTTACAGTTCGCGACAGTTTTGAGTCAAGATCATTTCAAGTTATAATTGTATACAGAAGGACCATATTTCACCAGGTCCCTCTCTTTACCAGAGTTGATCATTAAAGTGCATCTGTGAGACTATTTTTGCTTAAATCTTGGACAGGGAACAAGTATTAACGTCCTTGGGGGGAAATTATCTTGTGGAGCTGGTGCAACTGATATGGAACAAATTCAAATCATGTAGCTATTCAGCTAGTCATTCATCGACTATTTTAATCCGTTCGAAAGGACAGCAGATGTACAACACTCAGTTTACTTTGTTCTGAGGGTGTTACTGCGATAACAGACAATGTGCCAAAATAGGAGGCCACTGATACGACAGTGGACTATTATTCGAGATAAAATGAGTTCAAAATCTAATCCTACTCAAGCCTTAAACTGGCTTATCAATTCAGGTGAATGCCAGAAATTTTATCCTTCTGAGTCAAGGGAAACCTTCTTAGTATTCTCACTTTACAGCACTGGCTTTCATACTTGTGTGTCCGCGACTTTCTTGTCCAGAATATAAATACCTGCGGCCCAATTCGCACTCATCATCCTCGAAGTGTGGAGTAACAAACTTAAAAAACAATGAATAAGAGTAATTATTTCTTTATTAACTGTAGATATAACACAATATAACACCGTTTAATCACCTTCTAATGCATTTGCATCTTATTCTTGCAACGAAATCAATGGGAAGGATGACTTCGCTTCTTCGCCATCAGTTCTTTAAATCTCAGCACAAGAGTGGAAACTGCGACTAGCATCTCTACATCAAGTCGCTATGTAAATTTCGTGGTGATGACTGCCAATGCAGAAAATCCTACCTCACATTAGTAAAATGGCGCATAATGTGTCAAAACACGTAGCTCATAGTTACGTACTTGCGGATATTTCTGCTGCACCAAGCTCCAAATCTCACGCAGTGGCGAGAAAACAAACTTTGATTTCAACGCAGAATCTGAAGAAATATTAAGAAATTGCTTTTGTTCTTACTGGTTAGTGTTGATGGAAGTTTTGTACTGAAAGGCCGTTTGATCCAATTGAGTTGATCACTTTCCTCCGGACAGTACTTCAGTAAGTAATCCATGAGTTCATTTAAATGATCCACAGGCACGGAATTCAATTCTTCACTTAACTGAAAGCCAATGTCTTCTAAAACAGTGCGAAGAGCAGCAAACTGTAATATATAACGTGTACGTCCAACTTTTTCTTTCAGTATATAAGTTTGTTTCGGAGGGCTGAAGTTTTGTCTGAGAGATGCAGAATGTTGGTCTCATTACCTTTAATGTATTGAGTTTTTCAAAGATGTCACAAAGGAGTTCCAGCTTCAAAACAAATTCACTGTCTACGAACTTCTCGGAACTGAAATATTTCTCTTGAAAAATGTAGCAGTAAAGCTCATTCCTGAGTACATAAACCCTTTCGAAGAAACCACCACGTGTCAGCCAGTGAAAGTTACTGTAATAAAGTAGGAAAGTAAGGAAACGGAAATGTTTTCTGTTCCCATATCAACGCACATTTGTTGAAAACATCTAGGTTTAAGAGGCCGACACTGAATAAGCTCATGAAGGACAGGCTTCTCCGTGAACAAAAAAGTGAATCTAAATAATATGAGGAGACTCTTAACGGATTAGAGCTTGCAATCCAGTGTAACAGACAGCCACGCTGTGATCTCTATCTCTAAACAAGCCTCCACAATATTTCGCGTTAATGTAGTTTTCTTCCTTAAACAGTGCAGTCAGCAGGTCTGTTGATTTTAATCAAAGAGATATTTTCTCGCAAAAAAACAATCTTCATGAAATTTGTTGTGATATATACATAGTAGGTAATAAAATAAGTTGCAGCCCACTGTGGTTGTCTTTTGCTTCATCGAGCTGAATAGTGAAATCATCGTTACGTTTGAGTTTTTCAATTAAATAATCATTACTGTCGTCAGACATCTCGAGTATTCGACGACTGATAGAGTTGCCTGACAGAGGCACACTTTCCAGTTACCTGGCAGCTGACTCACTCATGATAATAGATGCCATGACCAGTACAAATGGTAAAGTAAGGTCTTCCGCTATGGTGTGAGGTTTCTTGCTCAGATGAAAGAAAAGCCTCTGTAGGAATAGTATCCATTTTAGTGAGAAAAAGAAATTGTTTTACTGTTTCTTTTAACTTGTGCCTAAAGTATTCTCCTGGCTTGTTTGCCAGATTACCGTGAGTTGACTCCAAATTCCGTCTCATTTTATTAGGAAGCGGGGACTTTGAAGCAAATTACGGGCATTGGTCGTTCTTCTTTTCCAACGTTATTACACTTAAAATCGAATTTCAGGTACCTAACTGTTGTCAAACTACCAGCTTTTTCGTCTATTCGTGACTTTAGTGCTAACGTTTAAAAATTTGTTCATACTGACTGAGAAACGCAAACAACGGAACAGAAACAACAGTTAAAATCTATCTGCATTCGACAAAACTTAGCTTCAAACAGAATGTTAAAGACTAACAACAGATGAGTCGCATTGTGCGATTCGATTGCCATCTACCACGCTGCTAGGGTAATACCACTTACTGCTATATACAGGGTGACAATTACTGAACTATAAGAAATACATCGTCATAACTTCTGAACGGTTCCCCTTACGACGTTCAAACTGCACTGTTGACCGCGGGACATAATGGGAATTAGTATGCACATGCGTGGTTAGGTTTAGCGACGAAGCCCACTTTCATTTGGATGGGTTCATCAATAAGCAAAATTGGCGCATTTGGAGGACTGAGATTACGAATTTCGTGATCGAGAAGTCTCTTCACCCGTGCAATATCCGGTCACGGAATAATCGGTGCGATATTCCTTGATGGCACGGTCACTACCGAACGTACTTAAAGGTTTTGGAAGATGATTTCATGCCCATTGCCCAAAGCGACCCAGATTTCGGGCAGATGCGGTTCATGCAAGATGGAGCTGAATCCCATTGAAGCAGGAGAGTGCTTCATGTCCTGCAGGAGTACTTTTGGGACCGCATTCTCGGTCTGAGGTACCAAAAGACCACTGGCATGGACCTAGATTGGCTGCCATACAATCCGGATCGAAGCACATGCGATTTCTTTTTGTGGGGCTGTATTAAAGTCAAGGTGTACAGCAATAACCCCAAACAGCTGAGCTGAAGACAGACATACAGGAGGCCATCGACAACATCGATGTTCCGACACTTGAGCGGGTCATGCAGAATTTCGCTATTCGTCTGCACCACATCATCGCCAAAGATGTAGGCATATCGCACATGTCATAACCTAAATCTGAATATCTGCAGTGACGTGTACATGTTGAATAAGGCGTGTGCACGCCGTAGTTTGTAGCTAATTTACTCTATTTTTCATACAGTTCAATACTTGTCACGCTGTATCACCACTAGCGTACACGTTGTTTCTTTACTCAGATGGCAAATAACTAAAAATACTATTTTCATGAAACCACCGCGGCGCCCCTACTCCAAGTTTGTGGCGTCCCTGGGAGCTGAAATGCACAGTTCGAAAACCCCTGCTCTAGCGTTTTTACTCCATATCTAGTGACTGCATTAATAATGATCTTCCTTATGATCAACAGCAGTGAGGTGTATAATGTGCGTGAACAGCATCCGATGTTATCTTGACCGAATCTGCCGCTTTTAATAATACTAAAATTAAAATTCCATCGTAAAAATATACAATGACCATCTAAGATAAACGTAGATGTAACTCGTTCCAGTTTATTTTTTGCGACACCCACTGCAGTGCCACTCCTCGTTTGTATGTTTACAACTGACTTGAAATAGTAGCGAGATGACGCACACGTCAACGACGCTCGAAGTGCGGCGTGGCTCAGTAGCTCCGTTCAATGCAGATAACTGTGCAGCTGCCTAGTGGGCAATCAGTCAAGCAGATGCCGCATAGTTGAGTGACAAGGGTCATCAGCACCTTCTGGATTTTGAAATGGGCATCATTGTGTTTCTCCATTTGCCCTACCGCTCGATTCGTGCTGTATACACGTTTGTTGGATGTTAACAGTGGCCCAATTTCGGACTGCATGAGAAAGCGAGGGCAGGCATACTCCCAGCAAAAATGTGTGCCATGCCGCACCGTTGGTGGGAGGCGACAAGCAGCCGTCCCATGCATACGCTGCCCTTTACACCACAACACAAAAGACTGCCTTTGGACTGCTGCCGTGTATGGGCGAAATGGACTGCTAATAAAAATCGTCGCATTGTGCTCAGCGATGCTCTACATATCTTCGGATAACCGTCTTCAGCGAGTATGAAGGTGACCTGGACCATAGTCCCATTCAAGCATTGTTTAGGTGAGGCACAGCGGTGTAACCCCTGGGGTCTTGGTGTGGAAAGCCATAGGGTACGACTTCAGCTCAAGGCTGATACTGATTATTGAAATTCCGACACTGTAAAGGTGTATCACGGACATTCTGCGTCCTTGTACATTACCTCTCATGTTACAATATTGTAGTACCATTTTTCAACAGATGGCACATGTCACGAGTCTCTGCGATCTGTCTGTGTGATATTAAGGTATTCCCGTACCTGACGAGATTCTAGATCTGTCCGTTATGTAGTATACTTGAGACTATCTCAAACGACAGCTTAGTCTCAGAGCCAATACCCAGGATATCAGTGACCAGTTAGAACAGTTATTGGGCCAGCTTCTCTCAGGAGAGGATACCACAGCTTTGTGACACCTATCCCAGCGGAATCAATGCATTCATCCACGCCAGATGCTGGTGCAATATCATATTGACAAGTGCGCTCATACTGTCAAGTTCTTTGTAAATTTGAATCAAATTTGGTAGTCACTGAAATAACGCATGACTTTAAAGTATCACTTCGTTTCCTCTTCCCCATATTCCTTCACTTCTTTTGTCATGCTGTGTGTCCAGAATGAGATTTTCACTCGGCAGTGGAGTGTGCGCTGATATGAAACTTCCTGGCAGATTAAAACTGTGTGCCGGGCCGAGACTCTCGGCCCTGCACACAGTTTTAATCTGCCAGGAAGTTTCAGGCTGTTTGTGTTTTAGGCAGTATGAAAGTATATTACACGTTGTTATGGCGGGCCAAGTAACTTATACTGATTGATCCACTACACTTCAAAATAATACGGGTGTAAGATATTTCCGATATGAATCACCCACGTCTGTGCAACTTTGGTCACACTGCTGGCAGCATTTCACAACATCTGGACGCGACAAAGCATTTGGTCCTTATACCGCAAGATACAGCAATAATTTAACGGTGAATCTGTGTACAGATTAGACGATTTGCCCACAGGAGCCGCGCTGCCCCGCGCACTTCAACTTTGGTGTACGTTTCCATTTGCTGCCTCATTCCACCCACACACGGTGGTGCACCTGTTACCGGGGCTGCAGCAGAACTGCGCCTCCAGTAATGACGATTGTGGTGTAAGAGCACTTTTGGCACCTTGTGGATTTATTGGCTGATTTTCTTTGAATGCTGTGAAACGTAGCGTAGACGCGGTAATCTGAAATACACGGCACTCAGTCTACCGCACGACGCTGCACTGCTGCTATAGACTCAGCGAAACTTGGCCTCAGAGTCGCGAGCACATCCACAGTTGTGCTCGTTTTAAGGAGCTTTTACGCATGCGCGACTTCGTGACGTAATTGCCTTTCGGGGCAATTACATGCGGAATTGATATACAACGTTCACGGGTCATGGAGTGCACAGCTAGCCCATACTACTCGACTACAAGTTTACATCATTGCTACCAGGTGGTAACACGCTGCAGGAGACCTCGCTTGGCATAAATAGACGGTAGCACATTTCTCAGTTATGCCGATTCTTTCACTATACAGTAAAATTCGTTTGGACATCAGTTATCGTCCTAAAAAATCTGTTTTTTGACTTTCTGAAGTAGATACAGTATATTAAGTTTTGGATCTTATAACGCAATAATCCATCTGAAGCTCTGAGAACCATAAAGCACATCATCATCGATTGCGAATCAGAAGCGTTTATTCATGCTTCTGACGGCTATTGATCTTACCAGATTTATCTGTATTGTAGACCCACATTGTACGTATATATGAACAGTCACGAAAAGTTGTGTAACTGGTTTCTATGATATTCTCTTAAATGTGGGATCAAAGATGGTGTGCTTTTTGCGCTTATGGCTCTCAGCGCCTCATCTGTATTCCAGTCAAGTGATCTTGTTAGTAGATGGCTCATCTTAAATTTAATCATTTCCGCAAAAGTCAGTTTGTTTTGGGAGTTGGTTGTGTACTGTGCAGGAATCGGCTCTCCTATGCAGCGTCAACATGAACTCTCTTGAACCTGTTTTAATTGCTAACAGGGAACAAAATTACAAGGAAAAATTAGCCGTAAAGGATCTAGGGTGTCCGAGACCGGAACTGTTATCTGAGAAAGAGACGAAATCAAATAAGTGTGACAGAGGCGAACATTTAATAAAGAAGTGTATAATAAGCATAAGTCGTTTTGCGGGTGCAACGCAAGAATGTTTGATTTTCAACCTGGATGTTAATTCGTTAACTAATACATGTATTAGAGACATTGTTCATTTCTCCGAAAAAATAAAAAAGCAAATAAACTCCCACTTAACACAAAAATGCGAAATGGAGAGTAGTGAAAGCTTTATCATTATTCCGTTCTTGCCATAAACTGTACTTAATTATGTACAAAACAAAAAAATTCGACAAAAACATTTCTCTCTTTTTCTCAGACGAGTTATCCATATTATTATTATTAATAATATTACAACTGTTTTTATTATCGTTGACAGAGGCTGAAGTTGATAAGTGTAACTGCTATACAGCGGTTGCTATTAATTTCACGCCGGCCGCTACGGTTCTAGGCGCTTCAGTCTGGAATCGCGCGACCGCTACGGTCTCAGGTTCGAATCCTGCCTCGGACATGGATGTGTGTCGTGTCCTTAGGTTAGTTAGGTTTAAGTAGTTCAAAGCTCTAGGGGACTGATGACCTCAGATGTTAAGTCCCATAGTGCTCAGAGCCATTTGAACCATTAATTTCACACTCTCGTATTTATCTGAATTGAAAGACCTGTGAACATCCAGAATGTGTTCTTACGAGCCGCCACTGGTCTGCATGAAATGAGAAACATATACTCTCTTCCGACAATGAGGTACTCTTGTTGGTCATGCGTCTTAGCGTGTGATGCTATGTGTAACTTATTTTCTCAGCTTCCTACGTATCTACTATTTTTTGACGACCTGTGAAAGACCAATAATAATAATAATAATAATAATTAGGGAAGCAGGGTTATGTACATTTCACATGTCCCCTGTACTATGCCGCACTTAGCTCTTTTCGTTAACGAAAAATGTCGAACAAAGGAGAGTTATGTTAGGCTCGCTGAGACCTCTGTTCTGTAGGAAAACATGAACGGACCATTGGTTCTGTTCTTCCCCGACAGCTTAAACCGTGTCACGGCAAGAAACAACAAGAGCTCTTAAGATGCATACCATATAACTAGTGAAAAAAAACAATCTGCACGATTTGTGTAACACCTCTACTTTTTAGCTAACCTGCCTTTGAAACGCTTTCCCCTCTATTATGAATACTGAATCAACAGTTCTGACAAATGGCATCTACCAATCATTGATATTTACAAACAATGCGTTTTATTAGCTCCCTACCGCAGACGGTTGACCGGATCAGACGCCGGAGTTAGCTATTCGAGCGAAATTCAATTACATTTCCTTCTGGCGCCCTCCATTCTCCCAAATTACAGTGCGCAGCGCCACAAATTCGCGACGCGTTGCGGCGGCGACGAGGAGCTCGGCTGTCGGCACTGTGCGACAGGCAGCTGTTATCCGTTATCGATTGTCACCAGCGGGGGTTCCCCGCGGCGCTGGCTGTGCAGAGCGGGGAGAATGCGGCCCGCGTTTAGTTGCTGCCACTCCTCGGCTTATTCAACCTTTGACATCTTCCAGAGTCGCAAAACCTGTTAGTCTGATTACATTTCGGCTCTTCCGCTCTCTGTCCCGACCGCCGCCTGTCTTTCTTTCTGTACAACTTTCTCTTCACAAAAAAATTGAAAGAATGGAAGAGAGCCGCGCGAAGAGCAGTAAGAGGATTGAGTGCAGTGGGTGGCGTCGAGATTTTCTCCCGTCTTTTATCTGAGTACTTTGTCGCGTTACAGTTTAATTAACGGGAAAGGAATGCTTCAGCGACCGTAATGCTCGACGAGAGGAAGTAACTCGCGCGTCACGGGCAAATGAGCCAGTAATAGCGACTAATCTGCAGGCGTTTTCTGTGCTAGTAGCCTACAAATCTCACGTGTAACTCAGAACCTCCAGCCGGCCCTGACATGTGTAGAGCTTCGCTCATATGGTTACGCTGCTGTGCCAAGTCAATAAAGCGTGTTAACTGCTCAGTGCACTCCCAGAAGATAAACGACGGTGCACCCAATGTTAAGGTAGAGTGTGATATTGACTAGTCAGCTGCTTACCCCAATTTATTTAATTTCCGTTGTGTTTTCTGTTTCTGTGTCATTCGAATTTCGTTTGGTTCAAATGGCTCCAAGCAGTATGGGACTTAACATCGGGAGGTCACCAGTCCCGTAGGCTTAGAACTATGTAAACTTAACTAACCTAAGGGCTAATTAGCCTAATTAACCTAACCCGAGGCAGGGTTAGAACCTACGATCGTAACAGCAGCGCGGTTCCGGACTGAAGCGCCTAGAACCGCTTCCCACAGCGGCAGGAAATTTCGTTTGGGATACGTTTTTGTCAGTATCTACTAACTATGAAGTGCAAGATGTTACATCTCCGGCGTGGACCGATATAGTTAAGAATACGTTCCTCGTCCTTCGGTGGTACGTTACTTCTGATGGTGCGACAATAGGCCGAAGACTCAGGAGGCTCGATCTCACGATGGGATATGGGAGATCACGGAAACCGTGGGTGGACACGGCACGAGAAAGTGTCCTGCCCGCATTTTAAGCAAATGTCATCCAGTTCATGTACAAAATCGTTCAGCACACAATCCGAACGAACCAATCAGAAAAAAGTAACAATTTTCATCTTCAAAGAGTACATATTTGGGATGACAATACAGTATAAAATATAAATCCTCTTCCTCAATCCCCCACTCCGTCTCTCCTATTTCTCTAAATTTCGCCTCTACCTTCCCATTTCTCCTGCAAAACATAACGAACACGCCACCCTCTCCCTTCTCCTATACTGACGGCCACCGAGCACTCGTATTTAACCCCACCCCCCTCCCCCACCCTTTCACATACATACGTCACCTGAATCAAGGACTTGAACTCCACCTCTTCATCCAACTTACATGATTAAAAAAATACAAATCAACATTAACAAAAAAGACGAAGTACAGTGAAAATTCTTAGATACCACATGAGATACTGAATTTGATTGAAGTGAGAAAGTCGCTCTTGAGTTCTTCGTTAGTTTGCAACCTTGTCCATCAACCCACTGTTTCGGGTGGAAGAAGTGGTAAAGTGGTAAAGTGGTAAGAGTCACTGTGGTCAGGGCTCTAGGTGTTTGCCTAGAAGTTCCTTAGCGTGAATGATGACTCTCATTCTTGGTCTAGATAGCATTTTTGGTACTCACCTTGCATACAATTTGTCATATTCAAGATTTTGCTTTCAAACGTGTACATAGTGGTTAATCTACAATGAGGAAATTCATTAGCCAGGGCACTAATCATACAGCAGAAAGAAGGATTTTTGCCTGTCTGTTGTACAATTATATCGGCCTGCACGGTTCAAAGACGTGAACATTTGCAGTGGCCAGTTCGAAGTCTCAGTACCAGTACTTACCATTTCCTTCACAGTAAATCTCTACCTAGGCTCAACTGTAGATGAATTTGAGCAACGGAACGTTCTCACGCACACAAAAATTAAGTTATAGTGGGCACTGGCAGGAGTAGCAATTTTAGAAGACAATGTGGTTTCATTTAACCCACACAGAAACGAGTTCTAGAACAAAACAGTAGTTTCGTACCCAAGCGACTGCGGACACTTGGGGACAGACGCAAGCTATGGCATGAAAGTTTGCTCAAAAAATTCCAATAACCATTGTTAAGAGAGAAGTCCAGAAGTACGTTTGCTGTGAACCATTCGCATAGGGACCACAAAGACAAGAGTGGACTACTTACAGGGCATACAGAAGTATCCAGACATTAATTCTACAAATGCTCCACAGGAAAACTGAACAGAAAGAAAACCGAATGTGTCATATTAGAGGAAGTTCCCTCTGCCATACACTGCACACTGTTTCAGAGAGCATAGATATAGATGTAGATAGAAGAAAGGAGAAAACTTTAAAATAAAGCAGGCAACGGGAGCACATAGGTGTAAAAACTTAGAAGAACATCACAGCAGGAAAGGCTAAAGGAGAAATATGAATCTGTAGAAGGATGCAAGAGTATGGGAAAGATAGCTGCTACTTTTAGGAAAATGAAAGAGCGGGGAAAGAGAAGCATCTCGGTGAACATTAAGGCCTACGTACAAAGCGAAGAAGTTAAGGCCGAAATGTGGAAAGAATACATAGAAGGCCATGCAAAAGAGATGTATTTGAAAGTAATGTTACAGAAATTAGGTGAGGATGAGATAGGTGATACGATACTGCGAGAAGAATTTTACGGAGTCCCAAAAGATCTGAGACGAAACAGGGCACCTGGAGTAGACGACATTCTCCCAGAACTATTGAGATCCATGGCTCAAAGCAAAATGACAAAACGTATCCACAAGATATGCCAAATGTAGAACACTGGCGAAATATATTCAGACATCAAGAATAATGTGTTAATTACTATTCTAAAAAGGGCAGATGTAGATAGATATGAATGTCACAGAAACACCAGTTTCGTAAATCATGACTGGAAAATACTTAGAGAAGAACGGAACAAACTGACAGAAGATGACCTCTCGGAAAATCAGAAATTCCGGAGAAATGCTAGCACTACCACTAAACGTGGAAGAAAGACTGATGAATTGCAAACTATATGGCACAGGATTTCTAGACTCAACTACAAAAAGCAAGTTCAAATGAATGTAGGTTGCTGACGTTTTGCAAAGGCTTTACACAGGATGAACTAAATGGGGAGCTCCGTCAAATCAGTATTCCGACCGAAGACCACAACACCAGTGCGTGTCGGGATTAATTTTTTTAGACGTAATAGCAGTTAAATTTCTGTTTTCTGACTAACGATATCAACAACTAATAAATTCCTGTTAAAAGTATGTTCAGTTGGGTTACCTTAAATAGGTTTAGTGGCACACGTTTCTTCACTGGCGTTGACTGCAGACTTGCAAAATAATTATAACAGCTTCATATCGTAATACTATCATTTAATAAGGTAAGGACCAATCGGACCCTACCGGCAGCCGAGTCGTCCTCTGCTAATAGCATCATCATGCTTTGAAAGTGCATGAAGTCAGCACAGCGCTCTACGGATGGTTGTTGGCTTTCTTGAAGTTAGAAGCGCTGCTAATCGGTCGAATAACTCCACAGTTAGGTTTTCGAGGTTGAATGTATCGTGTACCAGTCCTCCCGCCATGGATTCATGAAACCAGACGCCAAAATAAAAATAAATAAAAAAGGCAAAATTCCTAACAGTACTGGAAATAAAACCCAGGTCTCCCGCATACCAGCCCGTTTCACTGACCACTCAATTGCAGAAGTTCTGCACAATAAATCCCCATTCTTTTATCAACTTCATATCCTTACACTGTGTAACGCCACGCGACGTCACTACAGTAGTTACAGATTGCTTATCTGCCACCAGATAACGTTTTGCGCTGCCATTACACACTGAGGTGATAAAAGTCATGATATAGAGATATGTACACATATAGATGGCGGTAGTATGGCATACACAAGGTATAAAGGGCAGTACAGTGGCGGATCTGTCATTTGTACTCAGGTGTTTCATGTGAAAATGTGTCCGTCGTGATTATGGATGCCCTGTGAAAATTAAAAGATTTGTAATTTGAGTTTGAAGCATGCGACATTCTGTTTCGGAAATAGTTAGGGAACTCAATATTCCGAGATCCACAGTGTCAAGAATGTAACGCGGATACCAAATTTCAGGCGTCATTTCTCACTATGGACAACACAGTGGCCAATGGCCTTCACTTAACGACTGACAGCGGCGGCGTTCGGTAGAGTTGTTAGTGCTAACAGACAAGCAACACTTCGCAGAATAACCAATGAAATTATTGTGCGACGTATGATGAACATATTCGTTAAGACAGTTAGCCGAAATACCGAGTTAATACGCTATGGTAGCAGACGACCGACGCGAATGCCTTTGCTAACAGAACATCGTCGCTGCAGCGCCCCTCCTGGGATCGTGAAACATCTGTTGGACCTCAGACGAGTGGTAAACCGTGGCCTGGTCAGATGAGTCGCGAATTCAGTTGGTAAGAGCTGATGGTGGGGTTCGTTTGTGGTGCAGGCCCCACGAAGCCGTGGACTCAAATTGTCAACAAGGCACTGTGAAAGATGATGGTGGCTCCATAAAGCTGTGGCTGTGTTTGCGTAGAATGGACTGGGTCCTCTGGCCCAACTGAACCGATCACTGACTGGAAATGATTATGCTCCGCTACTTAGAGACCATCTGCAGCCATTCGTGGACTTCATGTTCCCACGCAACGATGTAATGTCATTGGGCCATAATTATTCGTGACTGGTTTGAAAAAAAGTCTTGACATTTCGAGCGAATGATTTGGCCACCTAGTACCTAGATCGCCCAACACGAACCCTGTAGAACATTTATGAGACATAATCGAGAGATTATTTCGTGCTCAAAATCCTGCACCGGCAACACTTCAACAATTATGGACGGCTAAAGAGACAACATGGCTCAGTATTTCTGAAGGGGATTTCCAATAAATTGTTGAGTCCATTGCACGTCAAGTTGCTGCACTAGGCCGGGAAAAAGGAGGTCCGACACGACATTAGAGGGTATCCCATTACTTTTGTCAACTCAGCGTATAGCCTGAAACTTCCTGGCAGATTAAAGACTCGAACTCGGGATCTTTGCCTTTCGCGGGCAAGTGCTCTACCAACTGAGCTACCCAAGCGCGACTCACGCCCCGTCCTCACAGCTTTAATTCCGCCAGTACCTCGTCTCCTACCTTCCAAGCTTTACAGAAGCTCTCCAGCGAACCTTTCAGAACTAGCACTCCTAGTAGAGCACTTTCCCGCGAAAGGCAAAAGTCCCGAGTTCGGGTCTCGGTTCGGCACACAGTTTTAATCTGCCAGGAAGTTTCATATCATCGCACACTCCGCTGTAGAGTGAAAATTTCATTCTCAGTGTATATCCTGTTGGTCCAGTTGCTTTGGCGTCGTTAGTAATGCAACATGCAGTAGCTCGATAGTGTACAGGCTCACGTTAGTAATATGGGACCACAGATGAATTTCTGTAATATTCATCTTTAGTGAAAATTATATCTATCATCTGTGAAGAATATATCCGAAAATTTAAATATTAATTTATTTATCTACTTTTGTTGTTTTGACAGAAATTAAGGTGGTTGCTGTGAGAAACGTAACCGAAAATACAGTACAATAATTAAGTGGTTATGCCGTTTAATAATCAATTTCGTACGGAATCATATCACCCAAAATTCGTCTGTTGCTACATAATGTCGAGATTTACGTATTCTGGGAGTTAATATCCTACTGATGATGAATTCCCAAAAAATACAAAAAAAACACCATAAGTTATCAGTTAACTCTTATATCAAACCGTGATGTAGCAGGTACATGCATCAAATCTCATCTTCATGTACAAGCAGTTGTCGGCTGAGCAGTGAATCATCTAAAATTAAACTAACGTTTGAAAAACTAAAGTAACTGGAAATAAAATGTAAAGCAAAAGGAACATAAAAATTCACATACTGTTTGCATACTGTCGGAGCATGTTGCATGCCACACAAGCAACCGATTTCCCAATTAATCTTTCACTAAATAGACCTGAAGACAGAACTCAAAAGACCAACTAAGCCTCGGCTGTTATGTGACATGAGTCTATAGAAAACATAGTTTGAAAGCTCATTCGTAACTATCTAAGTGAAACTTCCACACATCTCTTTTTGCACATCAAGTCGTCGTATCTTGCCAGATTTAAAAATCGTTATGTGTCTTTGGAGCAGCAGCGTTATCAATAGATCAGGTGTAATGTTTGGACAGGTGCCGTGGTACATTACGTCTCAATATTCTCTGACAATTATATCAGTTTTCTGAAGGATGTTTTGTAAACCATGAAATCCATCGTCCAGTAGATATCTCACCAAGACTCGTTAAGAAAAAAGGAGGTGCTATAAAAAATTATGTGAAGGAAACGCGGTAGAGGCTGGAAGCTATTAAAGTTCCGAATTGTCTTCTTAATTCAGGGTAATTATTTTTAAGCCATTAGCTTTCTCCAAGGAGATCACAGATAACGTTGTAAACTTTTATTACCACGTTTTTCGGAGATAAAATGTTTAATGAGGCCCGCTCACCCTTGCAATATCTCCGCCTTGCCAGAGTCTTATGAGACGCTCCGTCATCAGTGTACGCCTGTGGCGAGAGCACTTAATACAGAGATAGGGAGCTGGCTGAAGGTAATTAATGGGCTCTGGGTTGCTTTATTTCCGCTCGCAGTCTCTTTCGCTACTAGTATAAGCATGTCGCCGATGTACATGAATAGTTCTTAATACACTTAGTGGTCCCTACAGCCTGATTTTAGTGCAACAACTCTCTGTTGTTGCCACTGTGATTCAAAGAAATGGTACAAACGGTTACTTTACAAAGTTTTTCGGTTAGTGGTAAGCTACGTGGAATATATTTACTGAACTCTTGATCCAGAATATTTTGTGGTACAGAACTACCTTGCAGTTACACTACCGTGAAATTAAGTGCACGGGATATTTATATGCAAATGACTAATTTGGGCCCCTGGCAATGAAACTGAAGTTGGCGCACTGTACGAGGGCTATTTGGAACGTAAGGAGCGATCTATGGCGAAATGGAGACCACAGTGAAAATCCGATGAAGCTTTGCACAGAAATATGTTGGGCAGTGTCTCCACTATGCTAATAGATAGCGTCACGTCGCTCTTCTCTACTCTGAGGGCACAGTGAGTATGTAAATATTCCTAGGAAAACAATGTCTCCCGCCAAGTATGAGTGCTTGCCTGTAGATTTCGCCTGTTTTCATGCAACCGCACATAACGCAAGTCATGCATTTCCTCCTTCATGGCATATAATTTATCGAACTAATAAGTACTTTAAAACAAATAAAATGGTATTTTTAATAAAATAGTATGAAAAGATAGTATATTATTCGTGATTAATAAGTTAGTTTTTTTTAAAAAAATACAGATATAAAGCAGGGCATCCTTGATGCCCTTTTTGTCTAAGATAGTTAAAAAGGTCTTCACGCTAAAATTCACCAAAAATAGTTTTAGCGCAAAATCAGTATGCAATGTCAGATTCTGGTTAAAAAAAATTTTCTAGCGATATCTCATTCATCCCTGTACGATTAGTCTGTGTTGAGAAAAAGGGCTGCAGATTTGAGAAATAATGCAGTATTTTCTGAAATGGCCTACGTACCCAAAGTTGCCTATTGCATAACTTCGAATCTGCAGTATGATTGCGATACGTAAATTAGATTTGTGGGTGTGGAAGGGTTCCTGAATAGAGGAACAGTGGACTTATACATCCATCAAAAGTGGCACATCCTTTAGATACTCCCGGCTTTATGTAACGAACGCCGAGGATCGGTAACCGATTGAGGCATTGCAGTGAATACGTCACGGGTTTCTCATTCATTAGGCTTAAGATCTCTGTTTGGACACTTAGATTACCGTGGCAGTCCTAAACCCGAGTCCCATATTGGTTCCTTTGTAGAAAAGACATCCGATACCCTGAGACGTCTATCTACTGCCCGATTTTGTGCTTCATCTGTTATGAAGCGTTCGCCGATTGAAGGTGGAGCACAGATATTATTTTAACGAGTAAAACAAAAATGGCTCTGAGCACTATGGAACTTAACTTCTAAGGTCATCAGTCCCCTAGAACTTAGAACTACTTAAACCTAACTAACCTAAGGACATCACACACATCCATGCCCGAGGCAGGATTCGAACCTGCGACCGTAGCGGCCGCGCGGTTCCAGACTGTAGCGCCTTTAACCGCTTGGCCACCACGGCCGGCAGTAAAACAAGTTTATAAGATTAGGATTTAACACACCGTCGACAACGAAGTAATGAGAACAGAGAAAACATCGCTTTTGATATAGATGAGCAGAAAAAGTAGCCGTGTGCTTTGGGTCCCACTGCGGCATTCATTTTAAGCGATATACGGAAATAATGTAAAACCTAAAGTTCATTGGGCGCACGAGAATCAGAAACCCAGGGAAGCTAAGGTGAAATAGGTGCTATAACTATGTGAATATATCGAAAAAGGATATAGGAGAGTGAAGATAACCTTCGGTGAAATTAAAAAAAAAAAGAATCGCTCTGAGCACCATGGGACTTAACATCTGAGGTCATCAGTCCTCTAGACTTAGAACTACTTAAACCTAACTAACCTAAGGACAGCACACACATCCAAGCCAGAAGCAGGATTCGTACCTGCGACCGTACCAACAGCGCGGTTCCGGACTCAAGCGCCTAGAACCGCCCGGCCACAACGGCCGGCGTGAAATTAAAAGCAAGGGCGGAATCGTTAAGAGTAAACGCAGAGAACATATCGGGTTGGTGGCAGATAACATATCGGATTGGTGGGAGGACTTATCTGTTGACGTACTGAGGATTAAATGCGAGAGGATATGGGAGAAATAGGGTATCTAGTATTAGAATCCGAGTTTAACGCCACAATGGAAAATGTGCGATGAAATAAGGCACATGGGATAGATAACATTCCTTCGGAATTTCTAAAATCAGTGGGGGAGGTGCCAATCAAACGGCTATGCAACATCTATGAAACGAGGTAAATACCTTTAGACTTACGGAGAAATACAATCCACCTAACCCCAAAGGTAGCAAGGGTAAATAAGTGCGAGAATTATTGCAGCTAGAAAGCTCATGGATGCAAGATGCTACCAACGGTATACAGAAGAATAGAAACGAAAACTGAAGATAGATGACGACCCTTTTGACTTTCGGAAATGTAAAGGCTCCAGAGTTCAGAAATTGTGCTGAATGCTGGAAGCAAGACTAAATAAAAACCAAGAAACGATCATAGGATGTGTAGACTTACAAGAAGTGTTTGACACCGTAAGACAGTGCAGAGTCTCCTAGATTTTGCGAAAAATAGGGGTAAGCTGTAGGGAAAGACATTCTGGGCAAAAAATTAGTATCTCAGAGGCTTACTTGAAACCACGTTTCGCAGTCTTTATGTGGAAGAGACCTCCAAATGTATTTACTGTGTGCTGATATCGGTCTCTAAGTGATGATTTTTCTTTCTTGTAACTTCTTTTTGATGTAAAACTGTACATTTGCAAAAAGACTAGCGCCAGGCACCTCTGCACACCTACATCTACATCTACATCTACGTGATTACTCTGCTTTTCACAATAAAGTGCCTGGCAGAGGGTTCAATGAACCACCTTCATGCTGTCTCTCTACCGTTCTACTCTCGAACGGCACGAGGGGAAAAACGAGCTCTTACATTTTTCCGTGTGAGCCCTGATTGCTCTTATTTTATCGTGATGATCATTTCTCCCTATGTAGGTGGTCGCCAACAGAACGTTTTCGCAACAGGAGGAGAAAACTGGTGACTGAAATTTCATCAGAAGAATTTACGTATCATGTCTGTGACACTATCTCCCCTACTTCACGATAATACAAAACGAGCTGCCGTTCTTTGCAGTTTTTCGATGTCATCCGTCAGTCCCACATGATGCGGATTCCACACCGCACAGCAATACTCCAGAATATGGAGGACAAGCGTAGTGTAAGCAGTCTCTTTGGTCGACCTGTTGCACCTTCTAAGTGTTCTGCCAATGAATCGCAGTCTTTGGTTTGCTCTACCCACACCCTGCTGCGGTGCTTCGGATTATTGTCCCCCTGCAGTATCCACTTTTCATTTTTGTCGCTAAACCAACGTTTGGCAGTCGGCAACTAACATCTTTGATAAACGCTACGCGTAAGCTGCACATTTGTCTCCTCTTGTGTATTTCAGTCAACAGTTCATAGTAAACTATTGCTTAATGGAAATTGCATGAAGGACGAAGGTTCCCCCTGTTAGATCGTGAAAGAACTCAGTCGATATCTTTTACCATCTGTGTGTAATGCCGACGACGCTAATACTTAACAGACTATTTACAGGGTGTTACAAAAAGGTACGGCCAAACTTTCAGGAAACATTCCACACACACAAATAGAGGAAAGATGTTATGTGGGCATGTGTCCGGAAATGCTTAATTTCCATGTTAGAGCTCATTTTAGTTTCGTTCTTCCACCTACTCTCAATGGAGCACGTTATCATGATTTCATACGGGATACTCTACCTGTGCTGCTAGAACATGTTCCTTTACAAGTACGACACAACATGTGGTTCATACACGATGGAGCTCCCGCACATTTCAGTCGAAGTGTTCGTATGCTTCTCAACAACAGATTCGGTGACCGATGGATTGGTAGAGGCGGACCAATTCCATGGCCTCCACGCTCTCCTGACCTCAACCCTCTTGACTTTCATTTATGGGGGCATTTGAAAGCTCTTGTCTACGCAACCCCGGTTCCAAATGCAGAGACTCTTCGTGCTCGTATTGTGGACGGCGGTGATACAATACCCCATTCTCCAGGGCTGCATCAGTGCATCAGGGATTCCATGCGACGGAGGGTGGATGCATGTATCCTTGCTAACGGAGGAGATTTTGAACATTTCCTGTAACAAAGTGTTTGAAGTCACTCTGGTACATTCTGTTGCTGTGTGTTTCCATTCCATGATTGATGTGATTTGAAGAGAAGTAATAAAATGAGCTCTAACATGGAAAGTAAGCATTTCCGGACACATGTCCACATAACATATTTTCTTTCTTTGTGTGTGAGGAATGTTTCCTGAAAGTTTGACGGTACCTTTTTGTAACACCCTGTATAACAATGTCTTTTATCAAAGCTGTCGAGCACAACCCGGCTGAGATTGTAAATCCTATTCAATGTGACGCTGCAGCAGCTGGATGAATTATCCTTCTATTTGCAAGCACCAAAATATTGCATTGTAAGCTGAGAACAACACGCCGGCCGGAGTGGCCGAGCGGCTCTAGACGCTACAGTCTGCAACAGCGCGACCGCTACGGTCGCAGGTTCGAATCCTGCCGCGGGCATGGAAGTGTGTGATGTCCTTAGGTTGGTTAGATTTAAATAGTTGTCAGTTCTAGGGGACTGATGACCTCAGACGTTAAGGCCCATAGTGCTCAGAGCCATTTGAACCATTTGTTGAGAACAACAACGTAAACGAAATTGATTACGACAGTCCCACAGCTGCGCTTTTTCCAAGACAAGTCTGCTTCCGACGAGGCAGCAGCTGAAGTGAGGCTGATGAAGAACTTACTCCCCCCTGTGCAGATTTGCATACGACTGCGTCATTGGCTGCTGCAGAGAATGCATCATTACGTCTTCTTTCATCTGTAGCTCCTTACTGCAAGAGGCGAATAGTGGGTAACTCGATAACTGGGTACAAACTTCTGTTCCGACTCTCTGATTCGGCGTGCGCTCGCTACTTTGTGTCGCTCAGACTAAGGTGTTCACTATACGACGCGTTTTCATTTATTTATTTTTTTCCCCCTCCTTTTCACTACCGCAGGTTTTCTGTCTACAAGCAGGTGGGCTGCGAAATTAGATTCCGTGGAAGTTGAGGCGGAAATCAATTTTGTATCCCGCGGCGGCGGCCGCGGAGTGACAGTGGCGGTAACGAGTTTGCCGCCACGCTCCAGCGAGCACTGCGCGACGCGAGTCGCGAGGCGGGCTAAGCGGATCCCGGCCGCAGCGCGGCGTTGTTTGCAGGCCGTCGCCCGCCGACCCCCGCCGCCGGTGCCGGCGCCGTCTGCGCGGCTTTTGATAAAGGTTTTGCAATCAGTGCCTCGTGTCGGCCGCGTACACTCCCTGATAGGATTGCCGCGGCGGCGGCAAAAACTGGCAAAGGCCGGACCTCAGAGCGAAGAGGATGGCGTGGGTGGAGACACCGGGCCGAGGTCGTCGCACTTCGAGCTCTGTACTCCGATTCCACACTAGCAACGAGCAAGAGCACTGTGCATCAGACACGAAAGGCAACGCCCTGTTGATACAGCCACCCATCTCTGTTCGTCGCCAACTTGACCATGTGGTTGTCTAAGGTTCCTAGTTTATTTCTGGTACTGAAGGAACGTGATGTGAGCTTCATTTTTTTCATTGGTTTTTTCGTAGTGTGTGACGGCGGGTGGTATAAGTGTTAATGTTCCTATTATTTATTTAATGCTGTTGCTTGCCGTTCTCAACACTGGCTCTCTAACTACAATATTGGCAACCAGAAAGTGATTAGCAAAACGTGAAGCCTGTAATTAGAATTCCTAGTGCCCACTTCATCAGAGAAATACGTTTATAGCTATAGCTTATAGCTCTGAGGAATTAGGAGATTGTCTAGGATTCATAATCAAAAACCATTCTCTCTAAAATGTTCACTATATTTCTGGTACTGAAGGAACGTGATGTGAGCTTCATTTTTTTCATTGGTTTTTTCGTAGAGTGGGACGGCGGGTGGTATAAGTGTTAATGTTCCTATTATTTATTTAATGCTGTTGCTTGCCGTTCTCAACACTGGCTCTCTAACTACAATATTGACAACCAGAAAGTGATTAGCAAAACGTGAAGCCTGTAATTAGAATTCCTAGTGCCCACTTCATCAGAGAACTACGTTTATAGCTACAGCTTATAGCTCTGAGGAATTAGGAGATTGTCTAGGATTCATAATCAAAAACCATTCTCTCTAAAATGTTCACTATGTTCTGAAACTCACAGACCAAAAAGAATCCACACAATCCAACTACCAGAGCAGTTCAGAGTCTAATGCGCTGATGCCACTATAACTGTTCAAATTAAATGTTTAAGTGAATGCTCGCCATAATTTGATGATAATGTTCATCAAACGCCACGCTAAATAATGGTAGAATGTCTATCCTGCGGCGGCACGTGAAAATACGACATACGCAAACTAAAGGTAGATCATTAACGTCATTCCAAAATTAACACTTCACTCGAAAACGATTTCATGGTTACGCGTATCCCGAGTAACTTATTACTGCATCCGAGGCTGTTTATATCAATGATACCGACGCGACGCGACTCCCGGCACAGGTGGTGCGCTAATCAGCGTCTGGAGAGAACTGGGGCCTTCCTCTTCTAGCGCAGCGTTCTTACATATAAAGCTGCGGTGCGGACGGCTAGGGGAACGCCTAATCAAATCAGCTCTCCCGACTAGCCGCTGGGCTAGTAATGCACCACTATAAGTTATCGAATAAATCATTGCATCCTTTGCTGATGGCCGATGAAGCTCTCAATTTAAATGTGCAATCAGCACACAGGTAAGTAATTTAATTACACTACACGCAGTAGACGAGCTCTGAACTTGCCCTTTGGAGATACGCTATCGCTATAGTTTTATAGTTATTCAGTTGAAACTTCTCACATCTTTATGATTATAGCGGATCTCCCTTATACTTAAATTTAAACATCCTAGCTTTATTTATTCGCCTACTTAATCTATCTTGCTCCCTTAATTTTTAAGATAAAAACCAGAAAATAATGAATTTCAACTAAAATTTTAATTTCTGAGCTCCAGAATACTGTTTCTACTAAATTATTATGCAAAAGCAATCTAAATATAAATTTTTTAAGTTTCTACCTCTTTTCTGTTGCGCCAATGATTTTTACAGAAAAAAGTCCAAATTTCGAAAATGGTTAAAGTTATTGAACTGATATCCAACACATATTGATTTTGTATTACTCCTGACATGCTAGAAACGTTTCAGGTTATTTACTTCATTTTAAAATATTGCGCAATATTTATGACGTCAAAGCTAGTTACAGCGGACTGGCTGGCACACAATGGAAAGACTGATGTGAATTTTATAAGGCGTGAGTAGGCTGTTTCCCTACAGCAGCCAGTTCTGACAAAACTCTACCATCTGGTGAGCAAGAGGTATGAGACAGGCGAAATACCCTCATACTTCAAGAAGAATATAATAATTCCAATCCCAAAGAAAGTAGGTGTTGACAGATGTGAAAATTACTGAACTATCAGTTTAATAAGTCATGGCTGCAAAATTCTAACGCGAATTCTTTGCAGACGTATGGAAAAACTGGTAGAAGCCGACCTCGGGGAAGATCAGTTTGGATTCCGTAGAAATATTGGAACACGTGAAGCAACACTGACCCCACGACTTATCTTAGAAGATGTCCACCCCCAGTAGCTGAGTGCTGGCCGGTATGGTAGCTCAGCGTGTTCGGTCAGAGGGTGTAGCTACCCTCTGTAATAAAAAACTGAGTAAACGGATCAACGAACAACCTGAACGAGTGTCATCGGACGTCCGCCACGAACAAATTCGACGAACAATATAGAACAAAATGAAGTGGTCAGCGCGACGGACTGTCAATCCTAAGGGCCCGGGTTCGATTCTCGGCTGGGTCTGAGATTTTCTCCGCTCAGGGACTGGGTGTTGTGTTGTCCTAATCATCATCTTTTCATTCCCAAGGACGCATAAGTCGCCGAAGTGGCGTCAAATCGAAAGACTTGCACCAGGCGAGCGGTCTACCCGACGGGAGGCCCTCGTTTTCTTAGAAGATAGATCAAGGAAAGGTAAACATACGTTTCTACCATTTGTAGACTGTGGTCCTTGTATATTGGAATCCGTGAAGCAATACTGACCCTACGACATCTTAGAAGATAGATTAAGGAAAGGCAAACCTACGTTTCTATCATTTGTAGACTGTGGTCCTTGTGGCCACTGAAGCACCAGTTGCACATCAGATCGACGATAATGACGAATTCTCAGCGCTGAGTGCCTCTCTGACTATTGCTAGGTCTCACTTTCTGCTGTCTCTTCCTTCTTGACACTGTGTTTGGTCATGATTCATCAATTCCTGCCAACGTAATCAAACAGTGGCATCGCTCCTATCCAAATGTCGAGGGATTCGCCGATTATTCCAAGCGGCTTCTTTGAACCCAACTGCACATCCTGGCTCAAATTCTGATATCAATGTCTATTGTTTATGCTACTGTCCAACTGAGTACACGAAATGAAATTCGTAGGGCTTTATGTCCTAATATCGACATACCTCCTGTTCACTATCCTTGTCAGTTGCGTGACGAAATTGCGTTGGAGCGTCACACAGTTACTCATCGGCCACCAAAGTTTACAATTATACATTTTTCGTTGATACATGACACATGATACATTGCCCTACTAGTTATCTTAGAAAATAGATTTAGGAAAGGCAAACCTACGTTTCTAGCATTTGTTGACTTAGAGAAAGCTTATGACAATGTTGACTGGAATACTCTCTTTCAAATTCTCAAGGTGGCAGGGGTCACATACAGAGAGCGAAAGGCTATTTACAATTTGTACAGAAACCAGATGGCAGTTATAAAAGTCGAGCGGCATGAAAGGGAAACAGTGCTTGGGAAGGGAGTGAGACATGGTTGTAGCCTCTCCCCGATGTTATTCAATCTGTATATTGAGCAATCAGTAAAGGAAACAAAAGAAAAATTCGGAGTAGGTATTAAGATCCATGGAGAAGAAATAAAAACTTTGAGGTTCGCTGATCACATTGTAAGTCTGTCAGAGACAGCAAAGGACTTGGAAGAGAAACGGAATGGACAGTGTGTTGAAAGGAGAATATAAGAAGATAGTGGAATGTATTCGAATTAAATCGGGTGATGCTGCCGGAATTAGATTAGGAAATGAGACATTTAAAGTAGTGAAAGAGTTTTGCTATTTGGAGAGCAAAATAACTGATGATGGTCGAAGTGGAGAGAATATAAAATGTAGACTGGCAATGGCAAGGAAAGCGTTTCTGAAGAAGACAAATTTTTTAAGATCGAGTATAGATCTAATCGCCAGGAAGTCGTTTCTGAAAGTATTTGTATGGAATGTAGCCGTGTATGGAAGTGAAACATGGACAATAAATAGTTTGGACAAGAAGAAAATGGAAGCTTGCGAAATGTGGTGCTACAGAAGAAGATTAGATGGGTAATTCACATAACTAATGAGGAGGTATTGAATAGGACTGGGGAGAAGAGGAGTTTGTGGCACAACTTTTACTAGAAGAGGGGATCGGTTGGAAGGACATGTTTTGAGGCATCAAGGGATCACAAATTTAGCATTGGAGGGCAGCGTGGAGGGTAAAAATCGTAGAGGGAGACCAAGAGATGAATACACTAAGCAGATTCAGAAGGATGTAGGTTGCAGTAGGTACTGGGAGATGAAGAAGCTTGCACAGGATAGAGTAGCATGGAGAGCTGCATCAAACCAGTCTCAGGACTGAAGACCACAACAACAACGCTGTCGTATTTCATGTTTGTACGCTGCACGTTTTTCTAACAGTAGTTTTAGATGTGTTATGCCATAGAGGTTATGAGCGTTCTTTAGCTGCTAATAGTGATTTAAAATTCTCCACATGACAAACAGCGATCTGTTTTACTAGGTAAAAACCTTTCTATACCAAAGATCGCATATATAATAATTTATTTCCGATAACTCTTTTCGACGAAGACTGCTGTCATCTTCTAGTTTGTCCGAGTTCATCGTGAGTTGGAACCGCATCCAAAGTTGTCATATTAGTGGATAAAATGTAGCACATTATGCAAAGGTTTGTCAGAAATTAAATCTTTACAATCAAAAAGCACATTGTGCGCATCACCATATCGGTACATGTAGCTAAAAAAGCTCAGCACATGCATTGTAGCACTTCACTATATGGTATAATAGAATTTCACAGGACAGCTTATTTAATGTATAGTTACGTTTTATAATGACTTCAGCAATTAAAAATACAGTTATACAGTTTAGGTTTGGGCGACTCATTTTATCAGATAGCGTTATCGTTATTACACCGCTTGCACTGCTCAGGACTACGAAACAGACATATACGAATGCAAAGATTAGCAACTACGTTTACTCCAGGTTCAGTTCACGCAGTTAAACATAGTAAAAGTTGTAGTTGTAGTTGCTATCGTTTATCCCACTAAGGATTCTTTGAAATATGGGAGTTCTGAAACTGCCTCCTGATTTTTTCGCAAGATTTTTCTTACAAATATGATTTAGTGGAGTCCTTACGTCCAACTAGGTGTCCAATTATATTCGGTTTTCTTATCTAATTATTGCCATTTTCTCTGTAATATATATTAATACACTACTGGCCATACATATATTAGTACACTACTGGCCATTAAAATTGTTACACCAAGAAGAAATGCAGATGATAATCGGGTATTCAACGGACAAATATGTTATACTAGAACTGACATGTGATTACATTTTCACGCAATTTGGGTGCATAGATCCTGAGAAATCAGTACCCAGAACAACCACCTCTGGTCGTAATAACGGTCTTGATACGTCTGGGCATTCAGTGAAACAGAGCTCGGATGGCGTGTATAGGTACAGCTGCCCATGCAACTTCAACACGATGCCACAGTTCATCAAGAGAAGCGAATGGCGTATTGTGACGAGCCAGGTGCTCGGCCACCATTGACCAGACGTTTTCTATTGGTGAGAGACCTGGAGAATGTGCTGGCCAGGGCAGCAGCCGAACATTTGCTGTATCCAGAAATTCCCGTACGGGACCTGCTACATGCGGTCGTGCATGATCCTGTTGAAATGTAGGGTTTTGCAGGGATGGAATGAAGGGTAGAGCCGCGGGTCGTAACACATCTGAAATGTAACGTCCACTGTTCAAAGTGCCGTCAATGCGAACAAGAGGTGACCGAGACGTGTAACAAATGGCACCCCATACCATCACACCGGGTGATACGCCAGTATGGCGAGGACGAATGCACGCTTCCAATGTGCGTTCATCGCGATGTCGCCAAACACGGATGCGGCCATCATGATGCTGTAAACAGAACCTGAATTCATCCGAAAAAATGACGTTTTGCCATTCGTGCACCCAGGTTCGTCGTTGAGTACACCATCACAGGCGCTCCTGTCTCTGATGCAGAGTCAAGGGTAACCGCAGCCATGGTCTCCGAGCTGATAGTCCATGCTGCTGCAAACGTCGTTGGACTGTTCGTGTAGATGGTTGTTGTCTTGCAAACGTCCCCATCTGTTGACTCAGGGATCGAGACATGGCTGCACCATCCGTCACAGCCATGGGGATAAGATGCCTGTCATCCCGACTGCTAGTGATACGAGGCCGTTGGGATTCAGTACGGCGTTCCGTATTAGAACCCACCGATTCCATATTTTACTAACAGTCATTGGGTCTCCACCTGCGCGAGGAGCAATGTCGCGATACGATAAACCGCAATCGCGATAGGTTACAATCTGACCCTTATCAAAGTCGGAAACGTGATAGTACGCATTTCCCCTCCTTACACGAAGCATCACAAGGCAACGCTGGTCAACTGCTGTTTGTGTATGAGAAATCTGTTGGAAACTTACCGGCGCGAACCTTGTGTAAATGCCCTGAAAAGCTAATCATTTTCATATCTCAGCATCTTCTTCCTGTCGGTTAAATTTCGCGTCTGTAGCACGTCATCTTCGTGGTGTAGCAATTTTAGTGGCCAGTGGTGTAGTAAAAGTTGTAGTTGTTATCGTTTATTCCAATGATGATACTTTGTAATATGGGAGTTCTGAAACTGCCTCTTGATTTTTTCGCAGAATTTTTCTTACTAATATGTTTTTAGTGAAGTCCTTATGTCGAACTAGGTATCCAATTAAATTCGTTTTTCTTGTCTAATTATTGCCTTTTTCTCTCTAATATATTTTAGTATTTGTTAATTAGATTATTTTCAGTTAACAATGCTATTGTGACTTTTTTTCCATATCCGCATCCCTATCGCTTCTATTTCTTTCCTCTCCTGTTTGCCCGGAGTCTATTCTTCACAGTCACTGCTTAAAATGGTTGAAACAGATGTATTCGTGAGTATCTGCCGTTTTTCTTCAGTAAAGTGGTTGTCTGTTTCTAACCAAAATAAAAATACCATCTACAAATGTCATATTACCTGTTTGACTTGCCTTGAAAATGATTTACACAGTATAAATCATGTATTTTACCACCAGCCTATCGCGGCAATATGACATTTTTCAAATATATCGGAACTGTGGGCACCACATTGTGAAAACATAAAAACATCATTTTTTTTTGTGTTTTACGTTCCATGTTTCATTCCTGTTACCTGTAACCAGTAAAAAGTACAGTCGTATGGCATGGCTTGCTTGGAGACACTGACGGACAGATTCAGCCGCCTATCTGAAAACGTTTCTCTCTGTCCTTCGCGCAAACTGCCACCTTTCCTTCTCAACTCGTGAGAGTTGTACGTTAAGGGTATCTGATATGTCTGGATGACTATACAAGGTTTGTGTGGAGTATGTTGTCGTATTTGAGTTGGATGATGATGCGAGAGAGGCTGAAACCCTGTGCCAGCACATAACCCACTCCTGAAGAGCATCGAGGTGCCTGTAAAGGGTCTTACGCCCTCACTCCACGAGGCAGTGCGGAGAGGTTTGGAATTTAATCCTGGGCATTGGAGAAATGTTTGGTGATCAGGAACTTGACGCCAGCATGCTTCCTTACGCATTCCAGAAACGCCGAGGAAAAACCTCGAACAACGCTTGCCGTACCCGGGTGTTTACCCATCCAAGTAACCCCCACGCCCGGCGATTTCGGTGATCTGACGGGAACCGGTGTTTTCACCAAGACTAGGTCATTGGCCCCGTAATCAGTGTTCCATTCTGTGACAAGTAACTAACAGTTAAACTAAAACTCCGGATCGGTTCATTGGTGTGACCATATTTTGTAGATGCTGCGGTTTTCTTTGAAAAGACAAAACGTGGTGTTGGGAGTAGTAGAAAGTAAAATGGGTGCCTTACTTTTGATTACCAATTAATAGGTACATTTCGCATTAGTTGCTAGTCCTCTGCTGTGTTGATCGTGATCAGCATCCGATCTCATCTCTACTAGCTGGGCTTTCTGTTTATTAATAAAGGGAATGCAGCAAGAAACAGGGGAATTCTAGAGAGCAGAAGTCGGACAGATCTGGTAAAATCTTCCATATATTTCCACACACACACACACACATGGGAATGCGAGGTAGCCTGCTTCAATTGAAATATCGGATATTACACACGTAAGAATAGCAAAAACCTAACAAAGAAAACGTCTTCCTGCAAGACAAGACAAAGGGATTAATTTGTTATATAAACGAGCGTTCTGTTAACTCCTTCAGACATCGATTACGGAGAGAGAGAGAGAGAGAGAGAGAGAGAGAGAGAGAGAGCATGTACACTGAAGCATAAACTGTAGTGCAATCCACGAGAAAGAGCAAACGGAAGCCAAGACAGTGACAGTACAAAGCCCTATTGCGCAAGCTTAGTTAATTTCGTCACGTCTACCGGTCGATATGCAAACCGTTCCATTTCTGACGGGTTACGACCGAAATAATCGCGGCTGCACTACATTTGCCGGCCGCTGCGATCGAGCGGTTTTAGACGCTTCAGTCCGGAATCGTGCTGCTGCTACGGTCGCAGGTTCGAATCCTGCCTCGGGCGTGGATGTGTGTGACTTCCTTAGGTTAGTTAGGCTTAAGTAGTTATAAGTCTAGGAGACTGATGACCTCAGGTGTTAAGTCCCACTGTGCTTTGATCCATTTGAACCATTTGCATTACATTTAACGCCAAATAATACTAAACTGAGTTGTAAGGTCCACGGCTGCTACTGAGAACAGTAAGCAAACACAAAGACATACAAAGACATGGCGGCAACTTCTGTGCTACGAAACTCCACGGACATCGTCTAATTGACAGCTGCAAGTAACTGAGGTTTAGAATACCGTCTTAATAAAATTTACTCGAATTATTGTCTGGGTTAGTCCCTGGATATACACCACGATTCGAGAAGCATATTTTTCTATCCTATCTTCTGGTGAAGTGCCGATGTATCATTGTCTTTGTACACGTAGAGGCCTCCACAATTGTGGTCACTTAAGTTCCGTGACGAGATCACCATTAAAAAAATGACAGCCACACGGCTCATATGTTTATGCGATTGGCACTTAACAATGTCGTAATGTGCCATTTGTTTCTTTGTTACTTTTTGTGCAGGATAACATGGACACGAAGTAGCTCTTTTGTCGGCCACACTCTATTAATGTACGTTCACAGGACCTATTAACTTTATATAGTTACAGAATTATTTGTACGGTATCGCTGAACGAACTATCAGTCTTTTTTTTAATTGTGATTTGTAATTGACAGATAAGGGAATATTGTCATTGAACATATTTGTGCCAACTGATCGACGTAAAACATCGAGGGAAGTTATAGTACTTGACTGTTAAGCATTACTCACACAACTCACCAAAAGATGACCAATTCTCATGCAGTGACTTACTAAATCACAGCTCCAGAAATTCCAAAGCTAGTGATCACACTTACGATTCATGGTGTTTAGGCAATATAATGGTATACGAATCACACAAAGACACAAACCGTAAGTCACGAGCTCTAAAAAGAGGAACACGTGAGAAATACGAGACGCCATACCATTGTAAGTTTAATTCACAGTTCGGTTAAAAACAAATGAAAAAATAGTATTCGATCGCAATGATTCTCGATCTGAACGTGAAGGGACGCAACATATTTTTACGGTTACGAGGTGAAATCTCTACAAAAACAGTTCTTGTTAATGGTCTCTAAGTAAAATGTTAATATACAGGGTGTTTCGAAGCTTTCGCGATGAATGTCTAGGAGTGATAGACCACGTCACAGGGCACAGCTTTTGTTAGAGACAAAATGTTCCACGACGCTTCCTCGGTGACGCAAGGCGTCGTTTAAATCTGTCACCTGAGAGGTAGCAGGGCTTAGGGAATCTGCAGCTTTCGTAAGCAATATGTGCTGCATGTCATTCGTTTTTATGTAATTTATTGACTTTCCGGACGTGCCCATGCAATCATCTCAACAGTGGAATGTTATCTATAATGAAGGACGACAGAGCACAGAGTCCGCGAGCGGAAAAAAATCTTCCACCCGGTCGGAAATCGAACCCACGCCCCATCGGTTAGTAATACGGTGCAGCTACCGAGGCAGACCTATCAGAATTTCATCTCCTCCATGTGAAAAAAGCATTTCATCTCCTCCATGTGAAAAGCAATTCGCCCAGTGAAAGTAAAAATTGCTGACTCGCTGCTAAAATATCTTTCTCCTCCTAGAAACCCTCATTCTTTCTTGTTGAAAATCACTCTCAAATTGCTGCGGTAGGTACTATGGTGCACACCTGCTTAGTCGATCCTAGTAGCTCGGCGAAATCTCGTCACTCCAAATTCGCAAATACTAAAGGGAAATCGTCAGAGAACACTTATGTCTCTAATTTTAAAAAATGTTTCTCCTCATGGCGCGTTACGTATCACCCCCTGACTTCAAAGACATTGAAATACCCTCACATCTTCATACGCACACGTGCCAATTTAATATCTCGTTTCGCAGTCTAGTTTTCTCCCTTCTCACCCCGTGAGACCGCGTACGAAATTTACAAATATGCTACCTGACAAAGAAATTTTTGGTCATGTTTGAGTTTGTGAATAAATCGGGTAAGCTTTATTCGTCCATTCTCTGAAAGGCAGCGGAATAAATTTAGCTATACTTCATCCGATTTATTATATTTTTTACTGACAATATTGCATCCGAATAACTGTCTGATACGGATGCGATTGCGACCATATGTCTCGTCAAACTATTTGCCACAGATCTGTTTGATACTGGAAGAATAAAAATCTCTATTCGTTTAATTATTTATGCTTATGTCTACTATAGTCGGCAACGGCCTTGCCGCAGTGGATACACCGGTTCCCGTGAGATCACCGAAGTTAAGCGCTGACGGGCGTGGCCGGCTCTTGGATGGGTCACCATCCAGGCCGCCATGTGCTGTTGCCATTTTTCGGGGTGCACTCAGCCTCGTGATGCCAATTGAGGAGCTACTCGACCGAATAGTAGCGGCTCCGGTCAAAGAAAACCATCGTAACGACCGGGAGAGCGGTGTGCTGACCACACGCCCCTCCTATCCGCATCCTCACCTGAGGATGACACGGCGGTCGGATGGTCCCGATGGGCCACTTGTGGCCTGAAGACGGAGTAATCTTATGTCTACTATAGTTCCTGATATTGTGTCATCATGTGCACGAGGAGCGACTGATTAATAGCAGAACACATTCACGTTTGTCGTGATCTAGTTGACGCTGCATTAATGATGTTAGTAGTTCCTGAAAAACCATTGCAGTTCCACCAGTAATTGTTAACTGTTTTTGAAGATGCGCTTAAGCACTAAAGCATCTTGGCCGCTAACCTATCCAGTGGTTACTTGCCAGATACTTCTGTTTCTCATTGAGATATAATGGGCGATTGTACCAGACTCTGCCACAGACATTAGCTGGTATCTGCGATAAACATCAGAAGGCCGCAAAGGGGAAGCACAAGCCACAAATCGCCGCCTGTGTAGCAGCTGTGCTCCACACGGAATACTGAAGGCAAATTGCCCGTCATTTGCCGCAATTTGCTTTCCCTCAATCGCCCATAAACCTTTCTCAGGAAATGTAAATCAGCGTGAAACCCTCCATTTTTGTAGCGATGGTGTAGGCTGGTTCACTGCAAATTAGAGGCTGTCACCTTGAATATTTATTTTCTGTGTGGTTCTTTGGAACAGGTGCACACTGTTAGATTACTGTATACTCTTCTACGTGAAAATTAGTGATGTAAATTGTGACAGTAGTTGTTCAACAGCTTTGCATCAACTATCTATATATTTAGAGCTTTTTCACCTTCGACACTGGTTCAGCTGTGCCGGTTTTAAATCTGTTTCCTTTCTTCCCCCAAGGCTCGTATTTGTTTCGTCTGTAGTTTTTATGCATTTTTTTCAGATTTTATAGCTGCTATTCTTTGTAGAACCGAGCATGTACAAAACACATTACATGCTATCGCCATTATCTCATCTGCTAAATTGCAAACTTTCCTGAAGCTCCTCTCCGAACCTTATGAGAGACAAGCACTCCCGTAAGAAGTATGTGGGGGAGGCAGCAGAGAGTGCGCTGAACTGAAACTTCTTGCTGATTAAAACCGTGTGCTGGACGGAGACTCGAACCTGAGATCTGAGCTCTTTCCCGTGTATGGCAGACATCCCAGATTCAGCGGCCGGACACAGAGGTTTAATCTGCCAGGAAATTTCAAATCAGTGCACACTCCGCTATACAGTGAAAACGATAAACTTGATATCGGGATCAACTCGCGATAGCGTTCTTCATGTGCCAGTGTACATTTCGAAGTAAATGCTTCATCATTAGAGCCTTCTGTTGTTACGTTTTGTCAACATGGTAGAAGTGCGTAAGTGTGGGAGTTATAGTGCATTCGTAAATACCGTATGTGAAACTGTGGTAGAAAATGCACTGACTTATATATATATATATGTGCGTGTGTGGGTGTGTGTGTGTGTGTGTGTGTGGGTGTGGGTGTGAAATTGTGGTAGAATATAGAATGTATACTGAATATATATATACAACCTCACACTATACCTGGAAAACTGGAATTATCTTGGTTACTTTTGGAAAAGAGGTCACAATGTAAGCCCTCCCACATGTTACTTACACCTAACGTCAACAAACACAGTTTCCTAACATGGTACTTCTAGTTTCATGGATATGACAAGGCACTCCGTCTTCAGGCCAATAGTGGCCCATCGGGACCATCCGACCACCATGTCATTCTCAGCTGAGGACGCGGATAGGTAGGGCGTGTGCTTTGCACACCGATCTTCCGGTCGTTATGATGGTTTTCTTTTACCGGAGCCGCTACTCTCCGTACGAATATGACAAACTGCATCGATATTTCGGTATCACAAAGATAATAAGCACCATAAATTTTATACAATATTTTTCGTTATTGTTCACGTTTAATTTGTACCGCTGATGAGAGTAGACAATCTTATTATTTTACTGTAGAATATTTGTGAATAAAAAATTCGCTTAAACATTACATTTTGCGCATCACATGTAAGTTACTCATTGTTTTTGTGCTACTGAAATATCAATCGGTTCTGCCATACTCTTTGGTGGCGTCTTCTTTGAAAGTAGTATGTTTTGATATACCGGTATAAATAACATGCAGCAGAGACTTCGTTATGTTCTCGCAAACAGAAAAATATCAGAAAATTCCCCGATATGCTACAAAACATAACGAGAATATATACAGACTGAAAATGGTTCAAATGGCTCTGAGCACTATGGGACTTAACTGCTGAGGTCATCAGTCCCCTAGAACTTAGAACTACTTAAGCCTAACTAACCTAAGGACAACACACACATCCATGCCCGAAGCAGGATTCGAACCTGCGACCGTAGCTATACAAACTGAGATGACAAGCGTCGTGGGATAGCGATATGCACGTATGAAGATAGCGATAGTATCGCGCGTACGAGGCATTATAGGGCAGTGCATTGACAGAGCTGTCAGTTGTGCTCATGTGATTCATGTGGAAATGTTTCCGAAGTGATTGCGGCCGCACGACTGAATTAAGACTATTAGAGCGGAATGTCAGAGACGCATGGGACAGTCCATTTCGGAAGTCGTTAGCGAACTCAATATTCCAAAATCCACAGCGCCAAGAGGGTGCCGAGAATACCAAATTTCAGGCATTATTTCCTACCACGGACAACGCAGTGGCCGAGCAGCGGCCTATGAGTAGAGTTCTCAGTGCTAATAGACAAGATCAGTGCGTGAAATAACCACAGAAATCAATTTGGGACGAAAGACGAAAGTATCGTTTAGGACAATGTGGCGAAATTTGGCGTTAGCGGGCTGTGGCTGCAGACTACTGACTTGCTTGCTTCTGCTGACAGCAGGACACGGCCTGCAGTGCCGCTCCTGGGCTCGTGACCTCCGCGGTTGGACCTCAAACGCCTGGTAAACTGTGACCTGGTCAGGCGAGTCCCAATTCCAGCTGGTAAGAGTAGATGTTGGGGTTCGAGTGTAGCACAGACCCCACGGAGCCATAAACTTCATAATGGTGTAGGCTGTGTTTACGTGGACGTACTGGTTCCTCAGGTCTAACTAAACTGGTCAATTACAGAAAATGGTGATGTTCGGCTACCTGGAAACCATTCGCAGCCATTCGTCGACTTCATGTTACCCAAGACGTCACTCGGTCACAGTTGTTCGCGGTTTTTTTTTTAAAAACGTTCTGGACAGATCGTGTGAATGATCTGGTCACGCTTGTCGCCCAATATGAATCCCATCGAACATTTATGGGACACTGTCGAGGGGTCAGTTCGTGCACAAACTCCTGTACCCACAACACTTTCGAATTATGGATGGCTTTAGAGGCAGTATGGTTCAGTAGTCTTGTTGGGTCCACGGATCGTCGAATTGCTGTACTACGCCGGGTAAAAGGAGTCCTCTGTGATGTTAGAAGGTATCCCATGACTTTTATGATCTCAGCATATGTATATATTTCAATAATTCAATACCCATTGTATGGTGAACATCCCCACGAAGTAGAATAAATGTATTGGTGGCTCATGGTGCAACCGTCAGTGTATATTTCGTCTGAGACTTCGCAGTTAAGTAGTGTGGCAGTTTCCTCTTAGGCAACTACTTAGACTCTCCAGGTCTTATCCCCTTCGATATGAAGTACAAGTATAATGTAAGTATCAATTTTCGCGAATATACACGCGTGCTCATAAATTAAGGATAATGCTGATACGTGGTGAAACAATGATCTGGTGGGCGGTTTGCGGGTTTAAATCACCTCGAGGTATGACCATGCGTTCCATTTGACCTGTGGTCGTCGCACGGTGGCGCTGGCAGCAGTCCACATACGCAGAGGTGTGTTGGTGTATGTCAGAGTACGGTGCAGTGAATAAGTGTGCAGACGTTTTCAAACATTCTAATGGTGACTATGAGTTGAAAATAGTTCAAAGGACACAGATTGATGACGTCATGAGGGGTAGAATACTAGGGCGGCTGGAGGCTCGTCAAACACAGCAGGTCGTAGTATGGGCGCCCGTTGCGTCACAAAGAATGATCTCAAGATTATGCCAACGATTGCGGCAAACGGGAAACGCGTCCAGGCGCTATAGTTCGGGACGTGGACAGTGTACAAAACCACAAGAAGACCGATAACTCACCACCAGTGCCCGCAAAGAGGGCCACGGAGTACCTGCAGGTAGCCTTGCTCGGGATCTTACCGCAGCCACTGGAACAGTTGTCTCCAGACACACAGTCTACAGACGACTGAACAGACATGGTTTGTTCGCCCGCAGACCTGAAAGGTGCATTCCACTGACCACTGGCCACAGGTGAGCCCGTAAAGCCTGGTGTCAAGAACACATTACATGGTTATTGGAACAGTGGTCCAAGGTTATGTTCACAGACGGGTCCAGGTATAGTCTGAACAGTGATTCTTCCAGGATTTTCGTCTGGCGTGAACCAGGAACCAGATACCTACCCCTTAATGGCCTTGAAAGGGACCTGTATGGAGGTCGTGGCTTGATGGTGTGGAATGGGATAATGATTGGTGCACGTACACCCCTGCATGTCTTTCGCAGAGGAACTATAACAGGTCAGGTGTATCAGGACGTCGTTTTGAACCAGTATGTCCGCCATTTCAGGGGTGCAGTGGGTCCCACTTTCCTCCTGATGGATGATAAGTCGCGGCCCCACCGAGCTGCCATCGTGGAGGAGTACCTTGAAACAGAAGATATCAGGCGAAAGGAATGGCCTGTCTATTCCCCAGGCGTAAACCCCATCGTCCACGTCTGGGATGGTCTAGATCGACGTATTGATGCACGTCTTCAAACCCCTACGACATTTCAGGAGCTCTGACAAGCACTGGTGCAAGAATGGGAAGCTGTACCCCAGCAGCTGCTCGACCACCTGTTCCATAGTATGCCAACCCGTTGTGCGGCCTGTGTACGTGTGCATGTTGATCATTTCACATGCTGATGTCGGGGTACATCCGCAGGAAACAGTGGCGTTTTGTAGCACATGTGTTTCGGGACGGTTTTCTCAACTTATCACCAATACCGTGGACTTACAGATCTGTGTCGTGTGTGTTCCCTATGTGCCTATGCTATTAGCGCCAGTTTTGCGTAGTGCCACTTTGTGTGGCACATTCTGCAGTTATCCTTGATTTACGAGCATGAGTGTATTATGTTTATCAGTGATCGTTGACACGGATTTGCGTAGTTTGGATTATGGTACCATAATATCAGCTAAGCAACCAATCATTACAATGATAAATCTTATTGTTTTTAACACGAGGCATAATTAGTATCTTGTTTGTGTCGTCTTCTTCAGCAGATACTTACAGTACTGATGGCCACTTAGAAACGAAAATCCGCTCGATACTCTTCTAAGTTTGGTTGCCCTTGCGCTTCATCGAGCGCCCCCGCGGACAGCAACAATGTCCTGCGCCTACTGCAAACACGGGGAGCCATCTGTCTTGAGTCTGCGGCGGGTTCTGCTGCCTCGCTTACACCTCTTGGCAGCCGAGTAGCCGTCTTGTTAACACCGCACGAGGCCGGCCCCCATTTTCTTTAAGTTAATGGTGCACCTCGAGCGCTGCGGGCGCTCTCCAGATCCCGGTTAACGGCATAATTAATTGCCGCTGCAAGTAGTATTACCTCCATAAATAATTACTCCCGGGGCGTGGCGTTCTCCCCGGCCGCGCAGCAACAAAGGCAGACTTCTCGGCGTGGTGGAAATTGAAAATTTAATCGGCAGCGCGCGGAACGCCTCGAAATTGAAGGAAGGTCGTGCGGACACGACGCCTAGCGCCGCCGCCGTCGCCGGCGTGCGTTCATTAAAGTACATGGGGCGTGCGCGAATCGACGTCCACGGCTCATAAGCTGTAAAAAGCCAGTGGGGCGTGCTAATTTCAGCTTCGTTAAGTCGCTAATAGCAATCCGCCCGCTGGTCGCCGCTGCTGCGGGGCGCCGATCGACGAGAAACTGCGCCGCGAATTACCGCTTTAGTCGCCGATTCCTCCTCACGTTTTAGAGGAGCCAGATGAAGCGCTGAGTGATATTTTCGTTCCCCACGGTATTGATCTAATAATCATGACTAGGTAAACTGTGCCTCTTATTTTAGCAAAGAGCATTCAGTGATTTTTTTCTGAATGTGGCCTACTGTGCACCGCAAAGAACTTATGAATCAATGGTTTTTGGTATCTTCTTAGGTTTTTGATCTCTTCTTACCCTACAACCTCTTCACTCTTTCGTTTCTTTTTTTTCTCTCCTCGGAAACGATCCGTATGAGCCTCTCGTTTGTTGGTTTGTTGATTGTATACTGTTAACTCTGCTTCTCTACTCTCTTCTATTGAGGGTCTTCTGTCACGCAATTCCTACGTCTGCTGCATCCCTCTTCATCTCATCTACCCAATTAGATGTGGCCTTTAACCTGAAGATGTAGATGAAGAAGCTGGCCGGTGTTCAGTCTGGAACCGCGCGACCGCTACGGTCGCAGGTTCGATCCTGCCTCGGGCATGGATGTGTGTGTTGTCCTTAGGTTAGTTAGGTTTAAGTAGTTCTAAGTTCTAGGAGACTGATGACCTCAGATGTTAAGTCCCTTAGTGCTAAGAGCCATTTGAACCATTTGTAGATGAAGATTCTTTTGGTCATCCATCACTAGCAGTGTCAATAAAACTACAACCTCAGCTTCCTTATTGTGTCCGTGATCTTCTTACTTGTAGAGTTCTTCCCTTTTCCTCTTCTTCCTCGTCCCGTCAGTAGTCTTCTGTGGTCTGAGTATTTTCCTCAGAATCTTTCTTTCATTTAGAAATCTTTTAGCTCCCCTTTCTTTTATTTAAAATAAGACACTCCGAAATGTACAATTCTTCAGGTTGTAGTACCGAATTATCATGTCTGAGTTTGACTTTGTAGGATAACGTTCGTATATTGTATCTGTTCTGTTTTAGCTTGCAAGTCATGACTAGTTTCCTGGCTCTTCCTTTCTATATGTTGTGCAGTAATTTTACGTTCGTTCAAGTCTATCCCAATGGGTAACCGCGACTTGGGACGTGATGTTATGCCATGTTACTCTCAACTTGACCGTTTTATAGTTACTCTCGACTTGATCAGTCATGCTCTAGGCAATGAGCTATTGGGGTACTATGAGTGTGGGAAACAAGCTTGGCTTAAAGGTCTTGTATCTTATGGTTCATGTATAATATTTCCTTTTATTTGCAACAAGAGTAGATTAGTACAGTGTAAACGGGTAGAAGAATATCGTCGACCTACCATTGTGTTATAAGGCTGCTGCAGATGACAGTTCCAGTGGTCCTACTACGAAATGAAATGGCATCCTATACCATCACTCCTGGTTCTTGGGCTGTATGGCGGGCTATAGTCGCATTGGTATCGCATCACTGTCCGTGGTGCCTCCAGACATCTCTTCGCTCACCATCGGGGCCCATTTCGAAGTGAAACCCATCAACCCGTCACTGAAAACCATCATACTCCAGTCAATGAGATTCCAGGCCGAAGACGTCTGGAGAGGACCCGGACCATGGTAGCATACTAACCTGATTGTAGCCGCCCACATAGTCTGACATTTAAGAGTTATGGTCTAGGGTGCCACTCCATTTCATCCACTGCATCCTTAATCTCAACAGTATATCAACGATATTATAAAACCCGTTCTGCTGCTGTCCATGGTAAACCATCCTGGGATTACATTGCAGCAAGATATGCCCACCTCTCACGGTGAGAGTTTCTACAGCTTGTCTTCGTGTTTTCCAAACTCTTCCTTGGCCAACAGCGTCACCGGATCATTCCCCAACGGAAAACGTTTGGAACATTATGGGCAGGGTCGTCCAACCATCGTCGCATTTTTACGATCTAACGTGCCACTTGGACAGAATTTCGCACAATATCCCTCAGGAGGACGTCCAACAGCCCTCTCAATCAATATCATGCAGAAAAACTGCTTGCATAAGGTTCAAAGGTGGACCAACGCGTAACTCACTTGCTTAATTAGTGAACCTATTCTGTTTAACAAATATTCCAATTTTCTGAAACTATAGTCATGTGTTTTCATTTAGGTACTTTCTTTGTGCAGTGTCGTTTCTTTTGTCTTAGACGGTATATGAAATAAATCGTTGAACTGCTTAAGGGGCTCCGGAAAGGCTCAAAATCATGAAAAGCTCAATTTCTACTTTTTTGCGTTTTCTGAATCTGCAGACTATTACCTTTTAATAGATATATAATTTATTCAATTCCGAAGACTACAACTATTTTTAATTTTTTTTTGAAATGTGTTCTACATGGGCTCTGTTAAACTGCTGTCAAATGGCGTTATTATTAACGTCCGTGTTCATCAGGTACATTTTAGTGATGTGAGATAAAGTATGTGTTGTGGCTAACCTGTGATGGTTCAATATATATCGCTGGTGTGATTGTCAATTGTTTCATGTTTATTTACTCTGTCGTTATCTCGAAAATATGCATAATTAATTCTGTTTATTGAGTCTCTGTTTTGTTGAAGTATAATAATGAGTAAAAGTAAAGTTATTAGAAATCCTCTGAAGGCTTTTAAGAAAAGGAGAAATGTTGGAAAGCCAAAGGTATGTGTTATTACTGTAAACAATAAAGACGATAACCAAGTGAGTGAACCTAACCTCTCAAGTACACCTGCCCATAGCAGTCAAAGTGGGAAAGAAAATACTTCACAGAAGAAGCTTGGTTCAATGAGTGAAAACTGTGAATGTTTTATGGGCGAATCGGATGTGAATGAAATATTTGATATGTCGGTTCTCAAAGGAATTTTTTCAAACTGTGTAAGATGTATTCATTGTAGTGAAGTTGGTCTGGAACTCTCCATAATAAAGCACGTAGGACTTGCTAGTGAAATACAACTGAAATGTGATAAGTGTTCATACATGGCCACCTTTTGGAACAGTGTTGCAGTAACTGCGACTGAAGAAAATGGTAGCAAAATCTACGAACACAACAACGAGCGATGCTTGCTTTAGACAAGGAACACCTTCGGGCTGCAGACAGGGCTGTAAAGAGTCTAGAAATACAAGCAAGAGTAAACAGGAGGAGGAACAAGAGGAAGCTGGAGGAGGAGTTTGCAGAGGATGAAGATAATCCATCCTATGGACCTGGAATGCACTAAAAAGTTAATCCAACCTTTGTCGCTCGATTCCCAAAACTTTTATTTTCTTATACTAATTACATGTTTTCTAAGGATCTTCCAAACATATTTGTTTCAAACTTTCAGTAAACGTTACACAGTACCTTCTGCATAATTTAACACAGCCTTTTTCCAAAAAACTGTGTATTTTTGAATGTATAAATAAAAAATTGCAAAAAAATGTTGTGAATTTTCATTACAATTGAAAAAAAATCATGTTTAATAAGTGAACTAAAATTTTGTAAAATCCCTATGTTAAGTTGTAGCCCATATTCCAATAAATAATCTGTAAAAAGTTCAACTTCCTACCTCAAATACTTTGTGAGGAAAGATGTAATTTATAAGCGTTATTTTAACATTGCAAGTATAGGGCGTTCCGTAGCCCCTTAAGAAATCTCTGTTTCAATTCCAGAATATTTCCTAGTATAATCTTCTATTTCAGTAAGTGTCCTTACAGCGTCACAAAGGAGCCCACCCACAATTTAACGTTGCTTAAGTCTTGTATGCAACTAGATAGGAAGCGAAAGCTGTCCTCAAATGGGAAGTGTTTCTTAACGTGCACTACCTCAAACGTGGTTTCCAACATGGTTGGTTCTCTCTGAGAAATTAGCGTATACATCAAACGGAATGTCCTCAGCATGATTTGCGACCTCAGCGCTCAACAGCGACAGTTGTCGGCTATAGATGGTGTGCAAAGCATTACAGTTCGTAAAACAGCTACGGGGACGCAGACGGTAAAATATTCTGAGCTGATAAGTCGCGTGATGTTCCTCTTCAAAAGCCTAAAACACTTTCACCTCTGTGCCGGGATCTTCGTCAGGGCTTTCAAACGGGCACCCGAGAACAGCCCGAGGAAGATTCCAACATAGACATCGAAACGGCAAGCACTTCAAAATTTTGAAAATTTTGAAGAGCGATGTAACGCGGCTTGACAAGTTGGAAGATCCTACCATCAGTGACAGCGGCCACAATAGGCAGCAGACTTACATAACAAGACAGATCTCTTAGACGTTGCCGAATATGAACTGTTCTGTCAGCATTTCTCTTGCTCACTCGAGTTTCTCTACTTCCAACTTCAAAAATCTTATGCTTATTTAAAACTGATTCTTTGACATTCTTTTGGAATCATTACCAGCAACCTAAGACATTTCACTTTTTGAAAAATCTGGAAAAGCATATTGACACGGCAATATTTATTGTGTTAATTGTTACTTTTAACATTATCATGGAAGGCTATTTATCGAACGCTGCTCCACATTTCGGAGTTACACAGATATACTCGTATGCCACCATCCTTCAGCATAGTCACCAGGTACTGTGAACAACGGTCAGATCATTCAATTATGGGACGACGGAAATCCGGTGCTTGGTCACGGAATCTTTCGAGGAGGTCTGTGGACGCCCTTATCGTTGAAAAATCTGGAGCCCTCCCCATCTCCCCGATGTTTTATTTTCAACTTCCCGAAAAGAGGCAGCGAGATCTAGACTGTATGGCGGATGAGTATCACACACATCTGTGCTGCCTTCGTCAGTTCTATATCTGCATCTACATAGTTACTCTGCAAGCTACCGCACGGTGCGTGGCGGAGGGTATCCTGTACCACTATTAGTTATTCCCTTTCCTGTTCCACTGGCAAATAGAGCGAGGAAAGAACGACCATCTGTATGCATCCTTATGACGCCTAATTTCGCGAATTTTACCTTTGTCGTCGTTACGCGCAGTGTATATTGGCGACAGTATAATCGTTCGGCTGTGAGCTTCAGATGCCGGTTTTCTCAATAGCGTTTCTCGAAAAGAATATCAGCTTCGCTCCAGGGATTCGCACTTGTCCCCGAAGCATCTCCGTAACATTTACGCATTGTTCGAACCTACCGGTAGCAAATCTAGCAATCCGACTGTGAATTGCTTCGATGTCTTCCTTCAATCCGACCTGATGCGGGTCCCAATCTCTGGAGCAGTACTCAAGAACAGGAAGCAACAGCGTACTATATGCGGTCTCCTTCACAGGTGAACCACTCATTCCCAAAATTCTCCCAATGAACGGAAGTTGACCATTTATCTTTCTTACCACATTCTCACATGCTTATTCCATTTCATATATCTTTGCAACGTTACACCCAGTCATTTAAACGACCTGACTGTGTCACGCAAGACACTTGTAACACTGTAACCAAACATTACAGGTATGTTCTTCCTACTCATTAGCATTAATTTACATTTTTACACATTCATCATACCAACAAGTTACTGCTACATTTTCCTGTGGCTGGATGCGACACTGTACTTGGTTCACATACCGCCAGAATTTGAGGGTGCATCTATACGAGTTAAACGTATTGTCCACAAGAGTCGTACTGCCCAGCGTACTTCAAATGTGGGGTATGTTTCCAGTAGCCGCGCAATTTCACTCCCACCAGGTAATGCACCTGTTATCAGTACCGCAAGAGAATTGTGGCTGAGGGAAACCGGAAACATGAACTTTGTTCTGACTGGAACTGATCGGCTGTCGGACACCCCCGTTTAACAGGCGGGTTTAGTGACATTTCTGAACAGTCAAAGGGACTATGTCAGTGATACAATATCCACAGTCAATGTCTGTCTTCAGGAGTTCTGGTAACTGGGGTGATGGAAAACTTGTATTGATGTGTGTACTTTCCTGCTACAGTCATATGAAAGAATTCTGACCATGCGACGACTTTTATAAGTAACTGATTAGGCGTGACCCAGTACATCACTTTTTTTTTAGAATTCCACTCAATAATAGCAGAACAAATTGCTCGTGTACTCGTTGACAGATACCCTTCAACGTGATGCAGTACAAGCGCATAAAATGGTTCAAATGGCTCTGAGCACTATGGGACTTAACTTCTGAGGTCATCAGTTCAAAAATGGTTCAAATGGCTCTGAGCAGTATGGAACTTAACATCTATGGTCATCAGTCCCCTAGAACTTAGAACTACTTAAACCTAACCAACCTAAGGACATGACACACATCCATTCCCGAGGCAGGATTCGAACCTGCGACCGTAGCGGTCGCGCGGTTCCAGACTGTAGCGCCTAGAACCGCTCGGCCACCCCGGCCGGCACAACCGCATCCATTCTGGGTGTACAGCGTCTCCTTGGATCGCCACCGTCATTCCTGCTGAAGATACAGGTACCCTTTGTCGAAGAAGTTGCGTGATTGTGGCGAAAAGGGTATGCAGTGGAGTCGGATGTTGTGGAGAACGATCTTGATGAAGGCGACGAGCAGCTCTTCCGTTACTGTCAGCTTCGTCATTCAGAAGGATCATGTCGGTGCATTCAGCAAACGTGTACTCAGTCATGTTGCTGTAACACTCAGAGACACATGAATGAGTCTCAGAACAGGTCGAAGTAGAATGGACGTCAAATGACATCAGCTGATCCGACGTAACCACCCCCCCCCCCCCCCCCCAGCCCCTACCCACCATTACTGCCCCATTGCATACCTACTCACAAATACGTTTTCAAACGGCTGTAGCGCGGAATTAGTAACTTTCTGGACGTGGATTCCTATTCAAAATATTAGGTTCTTACTGCCTTGTATAACTCCTATAAGTTAGTAACGGGAATTTCCGAACACCCTGAAAATGTACATATACAGGTTGAACATTAATAAAACGGACAAATGTAAGGGAAGATTCATAACTGGGAATAGAGTAAAAAATTCCTACGAACATGTGTCCGGAAATGTTTCGTTGCCACGGTAGATGGCGCTGACCACTTGCGTGTGTTCTTTGTTGTTGCAAGCTGTGTGATTGGCGCAGCGTACCGTAAGCAGCAGAATGGTCCAGTATTCATGTTGGGAGCAAGCCGAAAAGATGTTTGTCTATGGCTAAGCAGATGGAAAGGGTCGAGAAGCAGCATAGCTATACCAAAACAAGTACTGTCACAGACACCAACCACAACATTTGAAACCCTTTATGGACGTTTTCGTGATCATGGATCCTTTCAGACTGACGAACATGCAGGGAGGCGGTGGACTGTGCGAACACCAAATTTTGAGGACTGGATTCTACAGGATAAGCTGCCTCTCAAGTGTTTCCATCTGCCTGGCCGTACAAAGCACCACCTCGACTTCTTCCAGACATGAATACCGGACCGTTCTTCTACTTACAGTACTTACAATTACACAGCCTACACAGTCCACACAGGGCGCGTGATCAGAGGAACATCCATTCGATTCGACAGCGCCATCTACAGTGGCAACGATGAATTTCCGGACACATGCTAATACAACTTTTGTTCCTCCATTTCCAGTCAGGTATCCCCCCCTACAGTTTGACGGTTATTATTAATGTTCACCCTGTATGTAACTATTCATACTATATTTCATCTAACCACTGATGGAAACAGTAAGTAATTTTTCGATTTTGTCTTAGTTTTGTAAAAACGTGTATTCACAGTCTGTCACTTTGTTGTCATACCTATGTAACCTTTGCGAGACGAGCAGTAACCTAAATTTGGAAAATGATGCAAACCTGCGAAGCATCTTTAGATGAGCCCCTATGGCTTAAAGTGCATCGTAAATTGAACTTAAATCACTATTTGTGACTGAAAGCTGTTGGTTTTTTCCAATTTAGGATTTAAATAATGAAAGCTCCACCACTTGTGCATTTTTTTCATGCTTAGCATGATACTTTTCGAGAATTTATTTTCGTTGTCAAGCTTGTTTATTATTTTACGATAGTAATACAGTGATGGAAGGAACACCGACAGTAACTGATAAAATTGTGTTAAATCCCTGGTGTTTCATTCTAACCATTCAGAATTCCGAGCGATCCTTGCGCGTGAAGTGAGCGATTCAATCGCCCACGAGGTGAGTCACGTTAAGCAAAATCTTGCCCTGTGTGGTAACATAAACAGTATTACACCAGTTTTTTTAGCAGAATCACAGAGTGTGGTAATTTCATCCTGAAACGAGCTAATAAAACTCACATACTCCCATTTCGTCAGGCCTGGCGCAGGGGATACTATGCTATCGGATCTCTTTGACCAATTCATCGCCCATGAAACATAGCTACAGGTACTGTACCATGATCCGTAGAATGTTGGGTGGTGCCCCATCCTAAGTTAACCACAGTCGATGTCTTTCTGCGACGGTAAAGTTCTCCAATAGGATTGGCAATTTATTGCAGAGAGACCTGTAGTACACAGCAGCTGTTAATCTGTTTGGTCAAGTGTATAGCCCAATAACTCTTTCACTGACAATTTGTACACATACATTGATACAGAATCGCCCTTAATGCCACACCTGCATGATTGCTAGAGGACCGCTCAGACGTGTGTACCGTACAGTTTACTGTGTCATCATCTATCTCTGCTGCGTACACCACCGAATATCATACACTACAATAACGTCCACCGTAATACTCAGGGAATATGCCAGATCGTCTCCAAAATTAGGGCGGTGGAGTTCGGATACACCCTGTATAAGGTAGATGGTCAATAATGTGGCATGTAACAATTAGTTTGACTAGCAGAACACAGCACGTGCCATCATCGAAACTTTGCTCGTTGTAAGAGGGTTCAAAAGAAGTGAACACGTGTCTCGACTTATCTCTAGATGCGCGTATGCTTATTTTGACTCCCCTTCTACTGTGTTAAGTTCCTGGAAAATCGAATCACGACACTTGCCGTGTTCTTCTCGTGAGACGGAGACGAACGCCGGTAGATGACTGCATTGGGCATGGTAGTAAGCGAATCTAAGTATTCGCAACAGAAATAACGTTTGCACAACACGGTGATTCGATGCCTAGCGCGGTGTGCGAAATATTACGGATCACCCCACCCAGTAAATTGGGTGGCGGTAAACCCGTGCCGGAACGGAACCAGTGGAGTGCGATGGTTGGTGTTTAGAAATCCGGGTCATCGACTGCGGCGGCTATTGACATTGCAGCTAACACGGGGCGCTGTCGCCGGCTCCGGCGCCTATGTAAACAAGGTAATGGCTGGCGCCCCCCTATTGCTCACTGCGCAAACAGCTCGGCGGTGGCGGCGCAGCCACGAGCAGCCGATCCCGTGTTATGCTCGGCTCGAAGACACGGCTGTGCGAAAGGCGGCCATTAGCACCGCAGTTCCGCAGTTCAACGCGGTGACCAGGAAGGCCATCTAATTGTCTCACCTCGCGCTGCTACCTGCTGCAGGCAGGGAATCAATCAGAGAGAAATTCGCGCTCGTAATTAAATTGCCGGGCTATGGATTACGACTGACAAGAGGGATGTTGTTGAAATGAGCAATATCTGCTGCTGGCCTATGAAACTGCAACGTCAGGAAGGACTGCAAGACACAAAATTCAACTTAATATGTGTATGGAATAAAAGAGGACGAATGTGGTATGCGTTTCCTCTCCGTTTGAAACACACATGAAATTTTACACATGATTACCAATAACATTTATGCCCTGAAATATATCCCAGATAATATGATCCATTGAGAACGCGATATGATTTGCAACTTACAACTGGAGATGGCAAGCTACAAAATATCCAACGAAAAGGGGAAAAGTTATTTGGAAGTAACGCGGAAGAATACTGAACACGTACATGAACTTCAAACTATCTTCTCTATGGCCTCAAAGCATGGAAGTTGGCACACTGTACGACCGATTTGTGCAAGGATAAATGCCTTTGTCGTCTGTTACGTACACTGCGTAAGAACCTCAAAATATTACGCTTGTGCGGAGAATGCGATGAATTGCGATCACGTCGTCTCAGCGACAGGAAAACTGCATAAGCGTCAGATTATCTAGAGTGCTGAAAACGTTTTACAAAAGAATAAATACTAGTGGGGTGTGGATCTGCAGTGTAACCCTTGATCAAATACAACACAAGGGCAAAAATCATGATTGCCTATTAAAATTAAGGATTCAAAATGGAGGGAAATACACGTAGTGGAATTACCAGTTCCAGGGAAAAATTTATGAGTGAATGAATTTACAGAGTTTAATTGTATCAGAGGTTCAATGCAATTTACAAGCACGTCGTTCCAGCGTAAGAGTCAAGCGCCGGAACGACCATCAGGAACGGTAGAGCAGATACGGCTGTGAAGGAGACGTCAGCCAATAGTACGATAACGGACCCCTCTCTAGGACGACGCCGAGACAGCAGCGGCCTCTACGCGAAGAGAACATAAGCGCCGCGCAGCCTGACCACTGCTAAGTTGACGACTAGACGTTTTACGAGCTCTACAACAGCGACATAGCAGCTGTATTATTGCATTTCTATTAAGAATTGTATATACCGAAGAGACTTTCCTATTTTGTCTCTCGGCCATTGTTTGCGACACACCACAGTTAATTCGCAAAGTTTAGTATTGTTATGTACCTTATTGCCATAAAAATTCATTAATACGATTTGCTGGAATTGTTGTCTAGCGAACCGAGAGTGAAGATTTCCGAGGCACCCCATATTCGACGAGCAGCCAGGATACAACACAGGTGATGTACGTAGTTTCGTCGTGGTGCAGATGAAAACATTGAGTCGGCTTAACTAATATCCGTCCCGAACAACGTCTCAGGATCAGAAAATAAATGCATTATAAATGATTTGAAATTGTAGTCGATAGTGGGAAAATCTCCTTATATGCCACTTGAATTTAAACATGCGTAGCACAGGCACGGTTTTAGATAACCATGTGTTTTAGAACAATTCAATATGTGAACAAAAGGTCCGTAGTCTGCACGCGAACGCCGGATGTAAAAGAAAACATGGGAAGACACGAGACTACCTAAATTGAATAATGTCACGGAGCTTAATCGAAGGAATGCAACAGAAACTCTTCTCTTTGTAGTGTCTCAACGTTACACACTAGGTGCCTGTCGATTGCGTCCTTAAGAAACGTAAGAAAAATGATTCAGCATACTGCCCAGGGACGGAGAAGAGAGAACTGTTGCTAATGTTTTAAATTATGGTGGAACGTACGAATTTTGCCACCTGGGGCTCCCTGTTCTGCTCTAGCCAGAACTTTCAGCCATGTGGTAAAATAAAGTGAATCCTGGTTACGTTTCTAAAATAAAGAGAATTACTTGAAAAGACTGGAAAAGAAAAAGAGGATTTGGGTAAAGGCGAGGTGGATGATGTAATTACGAGGAAAAAATTAATTAGAGGTGTGCTGGGCATGTAGATGGACCAGTGATTGGTGTATGGGTCAAGGAGGGTGTGATGCGCTACTCACGTGTCCAGAGAGTAACGCACCGCAATCGATATATGCCTCGAAATAATCGTCGCGCAGCAGCTTTATGGAGTTGGCAGTATGAACTATACCGAAGTCTGCCAGGGGTCGCAGCTGCCAACCCAGGCGCATCACACATGTGGATTGCGATTGGTCGATGCCCAGTTGGAACACTGGACTACGGCGGACAGTTGTGTTCAGTGCGCCGAATTGTATACAGTCTCCAGTTACCGCTGAGTTTGAAGCAGCAGTGTTCATTTGTCGTCTCCGAGACCTAGGCTCTGTAAGCATCGTAGGCCATTTCTGGACTCTACGTAGGCATCACTCAGAGACAGAGTGACAGGACTAATATTTTAGAGGACTTTTAATACACTACTTGCCATTAAAATTGCTACACCACGAAGATTACGTGCTAGAGACGCGAAATTTAAGCGACAGAAAGAAGAAGCTGTGATATGCAAATGATTAGCTTTTCAGAGCATTCACACAAGGTTGACGCCGGTGGTGACACCTATAACGTGCTGTAATGAGGAAAGTTTCCAACCGATTTCTCATACACAAACAGCAGTTGAGCGGCATTGCCTGGTGAAACGCTGTTGTGACGCCTCGTGTAAGGAGGAGAAATGCGTACCACCACTATTACGACATTGATAAAGGTCAGATTGTAGCCTTTCGCGATTGCGGTTTATCGTATCGCGACATTGCTGCTAGCGTTGGTAGATATCCAACAACTGTTAGCAGAATATGGAATCGGTGGGTTCAGGAGGATAATACGGAACGCCGTGCTGGATCCCAAAGGCCTCGTATCACTAGCAGTTTTATCCGCATGGCTGTAACGGATCGTGCAGCCACGTCTCGATCCCTGAGTCAACAGATGGGGACGTTTACAAGACAACAACCAGTTCGACGACGTTTGCAGCAGCATGGACTATCAGCTCGGAGACCATGGCTGCGGTTACCCTTGACGCTGTATCACAGACAGGAGTGCTTGCGATGGTGTACTCAACGACGAACCTGGGTGCACGAATGGCAAAACGTCATTTTTTCGGATGAATGCAGGTTCTGTTCACAGCATCATGATGATCGCATCCGTGTTCTGCGCCATCGCGGTGAACGCACATTGGAAGCGTGTATTCGTCAGCGCCGTACTGGCGTATCATCCAGCGTGATGGTATGGGGTGCCATTGGTTACACGTATCCGTCACCTCTTGTTCGCACTGACGGCACTTTGAACAATGGACGTCACAATACGCCAGTCACTAGTCTTGATGAACTGTGGTATCGTGTTGAAGCTGCATGGGCAGCTGTACCTGTACACGCCTTCTAAGCTCTGTTTGACTCAATGCCCAGGCGCATCAAGGCCGTTATTACGGTTAGAGATGGTTGTTCTGGATACTGATTTCTCAGGATCTATGCACCCAAATTGCGAGAAAATGTAATCACATGTCTAGTTTTGTCCAACGAAAACCCGCTTATCATTCTTGGTGTAGCAATTTTAATGGCCAGTAGTTTAATTTCGAATGTCTATTATTGTGCTGGACATTTCAGAAGAAGAAGTTCATTTAAGATGCAGTTCAAAAAATAGCTCTGAGCACTATGCGACGTAACTGCTGAGGTCATCAGTCGCCTAGAACGTAGAACTAATTAAACCTAACTAACCTAAGGACATCACACACAGCCATGCCCGAGGCAGGACTCGAACCTGCAACCGTAGCGGTCGCTCGGTTCCAGACTGCAGCGTCTAGAACCGCACGGCCACTCCCGCCGGCAAGTTGCGGTTTTCTCCGTATTTAATAACTACCATTTTATTACCAATTGATTCTGATTGACGAGAGACTACGCCGTCCCCCTGCATTCCCAACAGAGGTACGATGTGGAATTTCGTAAAGTAAGAAAATAATGTTATGTCGACTTTATTTAATTACATTATACAATATGCAGGAACGTCCCGGATACAGGTTCAGATGAAAGCCTTTTGGTGCAGTGAATGTCAACATTTGTTGATTATTTATATAGTTTAATATAATAGATTTTATTGGTACAGGATCATCTCCTGTGAGAAATGTACGTCATATCCTGTCGATCTAGGCTTACATATTGGTATCTACGATACCTGTCGGCTGCTCTTTGTTCACCACCTTGCGCTTTCATCGATGTATGAAACGGAGGACATCGGCGTTGGCCATTTGCTGCAGCGCTGCCTCTGTTCAGTTCGACACAATGTACTGCAAGATGGAAGCGTGATGAGGCAACCTGGGAGCATTGTGTCTTCCCAGCAGACTCTCCAGGAAGCGGCCTCCTCCATCGCACCGGAATTCCCGGAACTGCGTCCGCCCGTAAAGTTGCCGGCCTGTTATCTGCCGGTGGGCCACAAACATGGCGACGCGCGCGCCTTCACGGGCACCCGGCCGCTCTCCGCACCTTCTGGTCCCGCACCGCAGAGCCCGGCGGGCGAAAGATAAAACCCGGGGGGTCGCGGCCGCCGTGCTAACGCGGCCGTTTCTCTGCGCTGCTCATTCCGAATACAAATAAAGTTGGCGGCCCTGACGGCGCTGTCAACCGCAGCCAGCCGGAGCTTCCCCGGAGGCACTTCCCTCAGTCTCAAGGAGCAACGCGCGGCTGCAGACGCAGGCCGAGAAATGCTGTGGCACCGGAAAGCTGCCCACAGATCTTTTTCTTTTACGTCATCAGTCATTTGACCTCTATCCATTCCCACACTGTACCAATTACTTCACCTCCACGCAACTATACGCACAGATTCTACAGTCTGTTTTGACATTTACTAGTCTGTCCTAATCTTGTACAGTGGTAATTTCATAGTTAACTGCAAAGGGGAGAGCAAATAGGCGCAAAGAGTACACTGAAGGCCTTTATGAGGGCAGGACTTGGGGAAGATAACATTCCATCATAATTTCTAAAATCACTGTGGAATTTTGCAACAAATCGAGTATTCATATCTTTGTGTAGAATGTATGAGTCTGGCGACATCCGGCCGGCGTGGTCGAGCGGTTCTAGGCGCTTCATTCTGGAACCGCGCATATGCTACGGTCGCAGGTTTGAATCCTGCCTCGGGCTGAGATGAGTGTTGTTCTTAGGTTAGTCAGGTTTAAGTAGTTCTAAGTTCTAGGTAACTGATGACCTCAGATGTTAAGTCCCATAGTGCTCAGAGCCATTTGAAACATTTGATTTAGTTTGGCTATATACCATTTGACTTTCGGAAAACTATAATCCACACAATTCCGAAGATTGGAAGAGCCGATTGGTGCGAGGATTATCACTCAATCAACAGCTAATGCATCCTATTTGCTGACAAGAATGATATACGGAAGAATGGAAAAGATAACTGAACATCTGTTACATGACAATCAGTTTTGCTGTAGGAAAGGTAATGGCACCAGAGAGACAATTCTGACACACTTGATGATGGAAGGAAGACTGAAGAAATGTCAAGACACGTTCTTAGGATTAGTCGACCTGGAAAAAGCGTTCGACAGTGTAAAATGGTGCAAGATGTTCGAAATTCTGAGAATGATACGGGTAACCTATAGAGAAAGACGGGTAGTAGACTACATATACAAGAACCAAAAGGAAACAACAAGAATTGAAAATGACGTAAGACAGGAATGTAGTCTTTCGCTCATGCTGTTCAGTCTATACATCGAAGAAGCAATGATGGAAGTAAAAGAAAGGTTCAAGAACTGAATTAAAATTCAGGGTCTAAGGATATGAAAGATAAGATGCACTGATGACACTGCTATCCCGAAGTGAAAAACAGTTAGAGGATCTGTTGAATGGAATGAACAGTCTATTGAGTACAGAATATGGATTGAGAGTAAATCCAAGAAAGACAAAAGTAATGACAAGTAGTAGAAATCAGAACAGAGAGAAACCTAATATCAGGATTGGTAACCACAAAGTAGATGTTAAGGAATTCTGCTACCTAGGCAGCAAAATAACCAATGATGGATGGAACTAAGAGGAAATTCAAAAGCAGACTAGCATTGAAAAAGAGGGCATTCCTGACCAAGAGAATTCTACTAGTACCAAACATAGGAAGAAATTTTTGAGAATGCACTTTTGAAGCACAGTATTGCATAGTAGTGAAACTTTGACTGCAGGAAAACAGGAAAGAAAGAGAATCGAAGTATTTGAGATGTGGTGCTACAAAATAATGTTTAAAATTCGGTGGACTGTTAAGGCAAGGAAGGAGAACGTTCTCCCTAGAATCGGCGAGGAAAGGAATGAATTGCAAACACTAATGAAAAGAAGGGACAAGATGACAGAACATTTGTTACGACATTAGCTACTAGAGGGAAAATACTAGAGGGAGGTATATAGGGTAAAAACAGTAGTGGAAGACACAGGCTGGAATTCATTCTCCAAACAACTGAGGACAAAGTTGCAATACCTACTCTGAGATAAAAAGGTTGGCACAGGACAGGAATTCGTGGCGGACCACATCAAACCAGTCAAAAGACTAATCACTCAAAAAAAAAGTTTAGCCATATAATTTTGCCCTTCCACGATCTCTTCCAGTGTTAGCTGATATTTGGCGGATTAAAATATCCCTTCCAGAATGAAGTCTGGAAAGTGGCACAGAGATACTGGCAGAAGTGAGCTGTGACGGTGGGTTGTGAGGTACGCTTGAAAACTTTTCATCTTCACTTAAAACAGGATGTCTCCCACAGTCGGAGACGAAAGCCGGGGAGAGATTTATACATCGATCACAGCATCTGAGCCCGGAAGTTTCAAGTGAAGCCGATACCGACCGTGAAGGCCTTCATTCTATGATAGCCATTTCGATTTGAGCTAGAACAAATCTCTGTACCATTAGTAGAGCCGCCATAAATATGATAAGCGTAGACCAGGTTTTGTGGCTACAGTGTAATTTTTCGTGGATGCTACACAAAACGCCTTTGCCTGGCATGCCAGTTATTTGGTATTCTTCTTCGCCCGACTCAATGGCACTGACATACAGTGATTTACTGTCTCAACAGCACTGCAGAATTCTATTTTGAAATCTCAGCTAGGAGTTTACATGTGAATGTGGAGACAAGCTAATAAGAGAGAAAGATGATGCAGATTCCGCACTGAAATGAGTAACGCACCCTCTTTATTGAACAAGATAGTTGAGAATATTGTCTTATAAAATTACAAATGGAAATATGCTAAACTGTAGACTGTTGCGAGACTACACGTGAGAATGCAGAAAGGAAAATATTATTGATGTTTGTAATAATTGACTTTATTGTAATGAAGGTGAACAAATGATGGATGTTGTGTATCATTCCTTAATTCTGTTATATAAGAACTCCAGTTAAAAGTTTGGGCAAACCTCTTTCTTCTGAAACAAATTTGAACAAATCATTCGTAGCATTGAGATCAATATCACATGTTTGCTTTCCTGACGTACACCTGAATAGTTAATTGATAACAATATATTTTCTGTGGCAGTTGCAATTATGGTGTTTAATTTCTCTAATTTACATCAGAAACCTGTCCAAATAGTTCAACAAAATAGCACAGAGAAAACGTTGTTCAAAAACAAGTTAAAGTAAATTTATCTCGTTAAGAGTTGTATAGTCTTACGGACACAAAAGCGTTGTCACCCTACTTCATAAGTTTGGGAATAGAACTGGAAGTTTACGCCAGATGCTGATGGTGGTCAAGTGGAATCCGGCGTGCACGCCTACTGAGCCACACCTGCAGTGGCTCCGTACCACGAGTGCCCTCTGCCCCTGAAATATAAGGTAGACGACAGCAACAACTCAACCTACACGCACCTGAAGCCTCTTCGGTACATATAGCTTCACAGACGCCGCCTAGTCGCGGTTTCGACAACATCGATCGTGCTTAAGAACAGAGAGCCTCTTTCTTGTTGAGATTAAGAGCTGGATTCTGTTTCTTTCTGCCGTATTTGTAATGAGTGCTCGTACAATTGGAGAAATACCAGTATATTTTCTGCTCACTGTGTCAACCAGTTCGCTAATCGTTTCCGCTGCTGTACAGCTTTCCTATGACGACAGTTGCCACACTACTCTGTAACGCTTCTCTCCCTAACCTTGTGTATGAAGTCATACACGATGTCTTCTAACTTTCTTTAAATTACTTTTGTGACGTAAATGAGTTTAGCGTTGTGTTAATGATAATTACGCTTTGTGTCAACATTTTTGCTAGGTTGCAGTTAATTAAATTTTAGCACAAAGGAAGATTTCTAGAGCAACTGAAATGCTCATTCGGTAAGGGAAATGCGCGGTTCCAGGTTAGAGCCTCGGTGTAGTAGACAGTATAAACTGAGAGAGAGCTTCCTAAGTTTTTTTTTCTTTTTCTAATTTCACTTCTCCGCACTTTATACTGAGAAATCATTTTAAAATTGATGGTATCAAAATCTACATACGTTCATAGGGCGTAAACTGCGCCTTGGTAAAAACGTAGGAGGCTGATCGGACGTCACAATCGCAAACAAGTTGCCCACGGTATGTTGTCAAATACTGATGTAGTATACCACTCAAATCTTAAGAACGTACCGGCCTATGTACAGCCATACATCGCGACCAGCTGGCCAGAGATTATTAATTATTATTTGTTCTTTGCGTCTTAACTTACTACTGATAAAGAGTATTTTTCACCAAAAGAGCTTCGCTTGTAATTATAAAGCATCTTCTGTAGTCATTATGGAAATGTGGATACATAATATGTCCCCACGTTTTGGCCTCTGTAGGTGAAAAGCAGTATTCCCTTATGAAATTGACGTACAATTTACTTGCGATGTTTTACCTCTTGTTTATACATTCTGCGAATCAATGTTATTCATTCCGTTGTTAGCGGAGGATGAGGTCGAAAGAAACTTGTTTGTGCATTTAGTTTTTGGCTTTTTTAACACAAATTTTCTTACACGGCATGTGTGTTTTTACATTCACCTCACTTTTACTAAACTTCACAAGAGGAACAATAATAAAGTTTCAAGTGTTCCACACACACAGAACAGTATTAATGTTTATTCGTTTCCTTTATGTGTGGACTGTCATTGTCGCCAACGTGTAAAATCTAAACGTTGCCTAAAGCGAACGTGAAGTCACGTTTCTTTCGATCTCATCTTCCGCTGACAAAGAAAGAAAAAGTACTGGTTTACTTAATATGTAAACAAGAAGTAAAAAAGACCGTAAGTAAATTGTATGTGTATTTTATAAGAAAATACTGTCTTCAATTTATAAATGTCAGTATCTCGGTACATATAACGTATCCTTATTTCCAGAATGTCCACAGCAGATAATTTACGAATGAAAGCACGTGGTGAAAAGTCTCAATTTGCAATAAGCTTCTAAGATGCAAAAACTAACAATAATTTATTATAACATCCGCTGCAGGAGATGACCAAACAAACAAACATGTTGTGCTCTAAGACAAATTTGTGGTCGCTATGAGCCCTTTCGCAGCTAAAATTAGCAGGTGCCACAAAGCGGCTTTCTTACCTTTATGTCCTCAGATTCAGTTTTTTTCTAGTACTTTTTCGTTCCGTAGCTGATCTGTCCAGATAGGATTTAACACCCTCCAACAGCATAGCATTTTATACGCTTCCAGTTCCTTCGTCTCCAGCTATCCATTGGTCCATATTTCACTTGCATACAAGGCTGTTCTCTGGACGTGCCCTCATTTCTACATAAAAGTTTTTATATCAGCAGATGCATTCTATTGAAGGCCCTTGTCCCTGCTATCAATCTAATTTAGATTTCTAGCTCCTAGTACATAGAAAACGAAACGAACAATCTACTTAACAAGACAAGCGCGTTCTTTTTCGCATTGGACTGGCCCATTACAAAAAATCGACTTCCGAAGTCTCGAAACCAACTAGAGTAGGCAGAAAAAGTAAAAGTTTTGAACAAGATATTTGTTTGGGTTTTGCTCACACGTAGGAACTGATTCACAAAGCAATCTCTTTTTTCATCACAACTAACATCTAGAACCAAGCAAAATTTTCCCGCATAAATCTAAACTACTGCCACTCCTGCTTTACAGAACTTCGGCATGGTTAAGAACAGACTGAGGACAAATTTTCTGGGCCTTAAGGCCACAGAGTTGGTTTGGACTACATGAAATCATTCAAGATACTGGTGTGGATGTGACAAAAAATTTATAATAACAAAACAACTACGCAAAATGTATGAGCACTACCACTCAGTGGCAGGAATATTAGGCAACAGCCCTACGTAGTACCCGTAAATGTGTCATTTAATATTCATTTAATCGAAATCAGTTTGTTGAACACAGAATGTGTCTCGCATCACACACAGAGTCTCGGGTTCGAATTCTCTTCAGCGAAAGATTTTTGTATGAATTGTAACTTAATTTACACGTAGTTAACTAACATTTTCTTATTTCATAGTATGTAAGGAGATTTGTATCATCATAACAGGTAGAATAATTAATTTATATACGGGTTTACATAAGAAATCGATTGCTGTGGAATAAGTCCTAGCACACAGACAATGCGAGTGTTGCTGTATTTTCTGTGGATTTCACCATTAAAATGGTCAAAATGCAAGCTAAGGTGAACGTATTGAACATTTATGGTAAAACTCCTTTAAAACATACGTTATTCTCACAATAATAGAAATCTTTCTTGTGTTCCTTCCTAACAGTCTGTGAACGTCTAAGCTGGAAACTGAATAACATTAAAAGTGAAAGACTTATTTATTTATTTGTACGTTCCACTGCTTGGCGGTAACGCAGAACGTGGTTCATAGTGATGTAATCGGTTGAATGCTGATCCCCCCTTCCTGTGACGACACTGACGTACGTCGAATGCAGATAAAATTGAGTTGCCACTGAATCACTGATATTGAATCGAGGCTTTCAGAGCAATATCATAGACGTTCCGCACTCGGAGATATTAAAATACGTTTTGCGCAATAACTCTGACCTAGTTTGCTATTTTGGTTGTGTCAGACATAAAATATAGGTTGCGAACTAGGAATATTGCGTACTGCCGAAAAGGAACGTCACTTGATCAAATACTTGAACGAAACTAAAAGTCGTAAAGCGCAAGGCATTCATCAAAAATCCGCGGTCAGTCTTCATTTCCCGTGACATGTCAAGTGGCATGTGCACGTATATTCCGACCATATTGTCCTACGTTGCCAAACAGAGCAACAGATGTATTGTATACTGCTGACAACCAAACATAATGTTTTCACACATACAGCGTAATTCAGCTGCCATTACATATGGATTTTATACAACCTACACTGGATTAAAGTACATGTGCAACATTTTCATATTCTGTCGCTCGGTACGTGCAAACCAAAAGTCCGACAGAAAAAATGAACTGGGCCTTTTTGTAAGAAATGTAATAATGTTAAATTTTGTACTGGGGTACACTTTTATCTTGAATCCATAGTTCCTGTATTAGTTAAAAGTTACCTTCAAACCCATGTTTCTTGAATAACTAGAAAATAGTGGCCTTCGACGGAAACGTATCCCATTACGAACATTAATTACAAGAAATTTCCTTTTAAAAGATCCTGTCCATTTTGTCTGTAGGACTAACAGTATGCACACAGCAAGCAAGGGAATATGGAAATGCAGCATGTGGTTCTTGCTGGTGTCGTAGATTGTATAAAACCCATCGGTAGGGGCAGCTAAATCACCCAGTATAGACACTACGTTGTATCAGCTCCTCTTTAAGGCTGCTTACAGCCAGTAACCGTGGTTAGGAATCAGAGTTACACTACACGTCCTCCTATAAGCGGCTGAGTAACTAATTTTAGTAGTCAGAGGAAGGCAATGGCAGACCACCTGTAACAGGATCCTTCCCAGTACAGCACTGTGATGTTCAAACCCGCTTTCAGTTTGATGACAGTTCTAACTTTACAGTCAGTAACTCAGTATATAATTGTGTGAGATACAAGTATGCGAAGTAATATAGCAAATATGCATATTTGATTGATAGCTTAAACATCGAAATGGAGAAATATCTTCATAAATAAAAGGCACACTCGAAATCAATAGATTATAAATATTTTTATTTGTATTTGTTCATGTGGGACACGCATGATGTTACTAAAATTGATACCCATGTTCTTGTAATAGAAATCGGTTGCAAACGTCAGTGCAAGTGAGCCAGCCAGTGTTCTGAGTAAAGTGATTCTGGAACCATCAGTACAATGAGCAACAGTTTTAATAACCACTGTTTTATTATGACCAAGTTTCAAGCACTTAGACACTACGATTGTGGAGCCCTGGCTTGCTTAAACATAATACAAATTTAGCCATCATTTAACGTAAATGATTCATGAAAAGTAAAAGCACGTGAAATGTATCAGCATTAAAATTCCAGCCCCTATCGTACATATTCCTTCTTATATATTTTATTGTAACAGCTACATTTAGATGCGTCAATTTATCTTATTATGTTAAATAAATTTAATCTGGACATCTCATATTTTCTCTGTTTGTAACTGACTCAGGAATTTAGACTGATGTTTCTGTGGGTGTTATTCAATGTGCTATGTTGAGGCCAGTTATTTAAGTTTCTCATTCGAAACGGATAAAAGAAAGGGAGATAAAAGACATGACGGCTCAAACGTCTGTCTACTTCTAGGACACTTGCCGTTGAATATAACTGCTGATGGAAGTTAGAACGGAAAACGTTTCCTGTAATATACTTTCAACTTTAATTTGCAGAAAATAGCTAACTCAGGGATCTGATTTTTTCCTAAAATTCGAAATAGTCATTATAATGAATCAGACTTGGAAGGGTGGGTCCACATAAGCACATAAGGACCATTACTGCGCCCCTCTAACGACAACGTATGTGCGGTTATTGTACATTTGTTTCTTTAGTTACCTAAAAATCCATATCAGGTGAATTTCACCAGACTTAATTTATAAATTAAGTATTATGAAAGATTTTTATTAACATAAATGTTTTTGTACATACATTATTCACACTTAATTTAGTTACAGGCAAATTCATGTATTAATTATGTAGATATATCAAACCCAACTGAACAATAATTTTCAGTTGCTCAGTTTCCAATATAAAAGACTATTTATGATTATGTGGCACAGAAAACGTAACTTAAACATTGTGACAACTCTTCAGATGGAGTGATGAAAATGAATGCTCTGTCGATGCCGGTACATTCACATAATTATAGAAGGCTTTCCATTAGAATAAACTTCGGTGTTCAAAGCTGACAGTATACTACGGGAGCATACTGAAAATAAATGCCTTCCGATCTTTTATCAGAAAACTCTTCAGGTTTATCTCATAAAACAAACGTTATTAATATTCTACATCTTTGTTATTCATGTTTATTCATAGATAACTTAGCGATGAACGCGTTTCTCTGAATAAGAGAATGGTTTGTTGATACCCTCGCTGTAAACTGTCTGACTTTGTTGTCGGAGGCAGAACTCCATCTCTGCTTGCACCGCTTCACCAATATCAAAGTGAAGTCTTCGAAGGTGTTCTTCAAGTTTTGGAAACAGAGGAAAATAGAATGGGACCAGTTGGGACTGTATGGAGGATGGCTGTGAAACCAAGGCGTAGGATTGTTGCAGATGTCACAGCACTCTGTGTGGTCTAGCACTGTCATGATAAAGTAGAAGGTGCTCCATGTGTGAAAAAACGCTTCAAATTCCATCACAGTGTTTCTCATGCACCTCCACGTCAAGCGCTACAATTCGGAGCCCTCTAGCGCCAGACGGTTGCAAATAAAAATGTAAAATGTTAATAACGTTTGTTTTACTTAAAAAGTTTTAAGAATTTTTGTGTACAAAATTCGGAGGCATTACTTTCAGCGCGCCCTCTTATATGCAGCTTCTGTATTCTTAAACTGATAAAAATAAAGACTTTGCTTTGCTAAACCTGATGACTGTGTTATGTGTTAATTTATATAAGCGTTTAGGGCGTCATATTATCACTTACTTAGATTGTTATTGTGTATATTTTCAGCTATTTTGTTGCTTAACTGTTTTCGAACACGTCTTATAATTTACTTTCTGGTGTTCACACTATAAACTTGTCAGGCGTATTTCCAGCATACCATGCTGCATGTGATCTGTGATGTTGCCTTTGCTGTCGTTCCTTTTTTTGTAACTTTATTTCAGTTGATAGATGAATGACAGTCTTTGTTGGATCCAGTACCATGAATTACTGAGTTACAAAAAATGGTTCGAACGGCTCTGAGCGCTATGGGACTTAACATCTGAGGTCATCAGTCCCCTAGAACTTAGAACTATTTAAACCTAACTAACCTAAGGGCATCACACACATCCGTGCCTGAGGCAGGATTCGAACCTGCGACCGCAGCAATCGCGCGGTTCCGGACTGAAGTGCCTAGAACCGCTCGGCTACCGCGGCCGGCTACTGAGTTACAAATTCAATATTTGATTCCTTCTCAGTTCCAGTCTTTCATATATTGAAAGATGCCTATTGGATGCAGGAGCGGATTGATGGTTCGGTTCCAGAGGGTAGGGGGTATGACTCTTTGCCTCTGTCCTTTCACCTTACACCCACTTCACTCTAATGTATATTACTTGCAGTCAGCGACACTTTTAACATACCACACATGATTTAGACTTTGATATTTATTACAGTGAAACGTACAGAATGTTGTAATGCAAGAATAATAATACGTTTACATCGGTACTTCGTTCATCGCTTCCTCAGTGTCCTAGAAATTGTGTCCTAGAAATTGCAGTTCAGAGAAACGTAGCATTTGAAAAGTATTCCTCTATAAATTTGTAAGGAACATGTGTCATCCTATTATGTTAAGAACTGTTAGTATAATACTTGTAAATTAGCACCACTTTGACAATGTCATAATCAAACAATATAAAATCGAAGCGCACACTCACTATTATCAGCATCCATTCCCACTACGTCTATCAAAACATATCCAAAGACTACGGCCATATGAATCTGTAAATGATGTGAAAGCTGTTTCCAAGTCGTTCCTACCTACACAGTGCGATCAAAAGTATCCGGGCACACGCAAAAACATACGTTTTTTCATATTAGGGGCATTGTGCTGCCACCTACTGCCAGGTACTCCATATCAGCAATCTCAGTAGTCATTATACATCGTGAGAGAGCAGAATGGGGCGCTCCACGAAACTCACGGACTTCGAACGTGGTCGGATGATTGGGTGTCACTTGTGTAATACGTTTGCAGGCGTGATTTCCACAGCCCTGAACATTCCTAGTTCCAATGTTTCCGATGTGATAGTGAAGTGGAAACGTGAAGGGTCACGTACAGCACAAAAGCGTACAGGCCGACCTCGTCTGTTGACTGACAGAGACTGCAGACAGTTAAAGAGGGTCATAATGTGTAATAGGCAGACATCTATCCAGACCACCACACAGGAATTTCAGATTGCATCAGGATCCACTGCAAGTACTATGATAGGCTGGAGGGCAGAAAATTTGGATTTCGTGGTCAAGCGGCTATTCATAAGCCAAACATTACTCCAGTAAATGCAAAACTGACACCTCGCTTGGTCTAAGGAGCGTAAACGTTGGACGACTGAAGAGTGGAAAAACGATGCATGGAGTGAGGAATCACGGTACACAATGTGGCGATCCAATGGCAGGCTGTGGGTACGGCGAATGCCCGGTGAACGCCATATGCCAGCGTGTGTAGTGCCATCAGTAAAATTCGAGGCGGAGGTGTTATGGTGTGGTCGTGATTTTCATGGAGTAGTTTTGCATGGAACTGTCACAGCACAGGCCTACATTGATGTTTTAAGCACCTTCTTGCTTCCCACTGTTGAAGAGCAATCCGGGGATGACGCTTGCATCTTTCAACACCATCGAGCACCTGTTCATCTTGTACGGCCTGCGGCGTAGTGGTTACACGACAAAAACATTCCTGTAATGGACTGGCCTGCAGAGTCCTGACCTGAATCCTATAGAACACGTCTGGGACGGTTTGGAACGCCGGCTTTGTGTCAGGCCTCACCGACCGACATAGACACCTCCCTCAGCGCAGCACTCCATGAAAAATGGGCTGCCATTTCCCAACAAACCTTCCAGCACCTGACGGGATATATGGCTGCGAGAATGGAAGCCGTCATTAAGGCTAAGTTTGGACCAACACCGTACTGAATTCTAGCATTACCGATGGAAGCTGCCACGAACTTGTAAGTCACTTTCAGTCAGGTGTCTGGATACCTTTGACCACATAGTGCATGTTTGGAAAGTCTGATATTTCAGTTTTCTTAACGAAGGGTCCTTTATTTATTTCTTCCGTAACTCAGTTTCTTGTGGTTTGTCATTTCTAACTGTAACCTTACGAATCATGTGAGATTTGTTTTTGACAGCTGATACATCCTGCCTAGGACCGTGTGCCTTTACCTGACTAGATCGTTACTCGCCAAGACGTAACCACATTTATGTAGGCTGGGCATTACACAAGCAACTGGGAAACATCCTGTGTTAAATGTAGACGGTAACAGATTTCCTTGGCGTTTTCGATAACCTTAGTTCCATGCTACTTCATTCTCCCAATTTTAGTTGCGAAATTTTGAAACTGATATATGCAGAAATGTAAATGCTTCTAGGGAAAATTTTTTGGTGGGGTGAGAAACCCATGTAATACTGCACTATAGATGAGTGGGCTGTCACATACAGGGTACTACAGAAAAGCACCGACAACGATATGTGGGAATGCGAACTAACTGCTTTTTAAGAAGGGACCCTTATCCGGAAATGCACGGCTTGGGTGCTGGAGAGCGGCGAAATCTGAGAATGTATGGTTGTGACGGTTCCGGTTCTTTTTGGTATCTGAATGGGGAAGGTGTGTAACCATTTATGGATCTGTGTGCTGCGGATGGACGAGCTGAGCCTAATGATATTCCTGTGCATGCGTTGTATTCCTCCACAAACCCCTTGTGCACATTCCTATCGCTGAGCTTGTGGGGTCTGCCAGCACAGTAATTGTGTTGACAGCAGTGCGACATATACCGTTATACAGCTGTGGAAATGACCGACATGGTGCTCATGTACAACGAAGCAGATTGCAGTGCGAGAGCTGCTGTAGGATCGTTTGCGGAACGTTTTCCAAACAGATGTACCCAACGTCACTCCATGTTCGCAGCAGTCGAGAGACACCTCAGAGATGCCAGAAAGTTGCACGTAGGTATTTTCTGCCTGATTTGTGTCAGTATACACTAAAGCATTAGCACTTTGTGCTTGGCACTTGCTAATACTGTCTAACTTTGTCCTTCTGGCAGGTTAGTAAATCTGATACGAATTGTCCACACATGGCTCAAACACTACAGTTGGAGGAGGACAGGACCGTCCATGAGCAGCAGCTCCAACCATACCGTCTGCAGGAAGTCCAGGCATCACAGGAGGAGAAATACCCATGAGAGGTACAGTTCACAGAGTGTTTGGAACAATGCATACTCCAGCCCCAATTGCCGAACTTGGTACTATTTACAGATGAATTCATGTTTACTAAAGATGACATAGTAAACTTGCAGAACATGTATGTTTGCGCAGAGGAAAATGCGCGTGCACAGAAGAATAAAAATCGCTAATCCAAGGTCAGCCTTAAGATCTGGGCTGGGATAACTGGTGACTGCATCATAGGACCGCATCTGGCAGGACCGATCTACCTCACATTTATTAGAAATATTTTCCCTACCCTACTGGATTCATCTACATCGACGTGATTACTTTGCTATTCACAATAAAGTGCCTGGCAGAGCCTTCAATAAACCACCTTCAAGCTGTCTCTCTACCGTTCCACTCTCGAACGGTTTACAGAGTATTTACAACAGTGCACACTCCAGCATCAGTTGCCGATCTTGGTACTATTTACAGATGAATTCATGTTTACTAGAGATGACATAGTAAACCTGCAGAACATGCATGTTTGGGCAGACGAAAGTGCGCTTGCACAGTTGATTAAAAATCGGTAATGCAGGGTGGCTTTTAAGATCTTGGCTGGGGTAACTGGTGACTGCATTATAGGGTCACATCTGTCAGGACCGATCTACCTCAGATTTATTAGAAATGTTTTGCCTACCGTACTGGATACATTTACACCAACGTGATTACTCTGCTATTCACAATAAAGTGCCTGGCAGAGCGTTCAACAAACCACCTTCAAGCTGTCTCTCTACCGTTCCACTCTCGAACGGCACGCAGGAAAAACGAGCACTTAAGTTTTTCTGTGCGAGCCCTGATTTCTCTTATTTTATCGTAATGATCATTTCTCCCTATGCAGGTGGGTGCCAACAGAATGTTTTTGCTGTCGGAGGAGAAAACTGGTGATTGAAATTTCATGAGAAGATCCCGTCGAAACGAAAAACGCCTTTGTTTCAATGATTGCCACTCCAATTCACGTATCATGTCTGTGACACTATCTCCCCTATTTCGCGATAATACAAAACGAGCTGCTCTTCTTTGTACTTTTTCGATGTCATCCGTCAGTCCCACCTGATGCGGATCCCACACCGCACCGCAACACTACAGAATAGGGCGGACAAGCGTTGTGTAAGCACCTTCTAAGTGTTCTGCCAATTAGTACCAGTCTTTTGTTTGCTCTACCCACAATATTATCTATGTGATCGTTCCAATGTAGATTATTTGTGATTGTAATCCCTAAGTACTTAGTTGAATTTACAGCCATCAGATTTGTGTGACTTACGGCGTATTCGAAATTTAGCTGATTTCTTTTAGTACTCATGTGAATAACTTCACACTTTCTCTTATTCAGGGCCACTATGTGTCCGGTTGGTCATGTGGCTGCGATGTCAGAGAGGTCCAGCACACTTTGATGTCGACGTGTGGAATCACCTCACTGTTGTAAATCCCAGTAGCCATCAAGGTCGTCAGATCTGTACTATTTCCTGTTGCGTAGTATGCAGAGTACGGTGTGTGGCACACTATGGTCTGCGTTGACGTAGGAGTTATGGAGTTCGAAGCCCATGCTCAATGTAGACAGCGCGATGTGGTGGGCTTATTGGCTTAATGTTAAACGCACGCCCAACAGAGACTGGAATGCTTTTCAGCGACCAAGCCGTGTGTTTCTGGAGATACGTTCTGTGGTGTCACCGCCAGACACCACACTTGCTAGGTGGTAGCCTTTAAATCGGCCGCGGTCCGTTAGTATACGTCGGACCCGCGTGTCGCCACTATCAGTGATTGCAGACCGAGCGCCGCCACACGGCAGGTCTAGTCTAGAGAGACTCCCTAACACTAGCCCCAGTTGTACAGCCGACTTTGCTAGCGATGGTTCACTGTCTACATACGCTTTCATTTGCAGACACGACAGTTTTCGCACTGCCTTCAGCTACGTCATTTGCTACGACCTAGCAAGGCACCATATTCAGTTACTATAAGTTGTAAGTAGGCTGTTTAGGTTTTCTTATTGGTAACGCCACGTAGCGCTCTGTATAAAAATCACTGGCTGTGCTGTGTGCAGTCTGTGGCTAGTTTGCATTGTTGTCTGCCATTGTAGTGTTGGGCAGCTTTATGTGAACAGCGCGTAGCGTTGCGCAGTTGGAGGTGAGCCGCCAGCAGTGGTGGATATGGGGAGAAAAATGGCGGAGTTTTGAAATTTGTAAGACTGGATGTCATGAACTGCTATGTATATTATGATTTTTCAACACTATTAAGGTAAATATATTGTTTGTTCTCTATTAAAATCTTTCATTTGCTAACTATGCCTATCTGTAGTTAATGCCTTCCGTAGTTTGAATCTTTTATTTAGCTGGCAGTAGTGGCGCTCGCTGTATTGCAGTAGTTCGAGTAACGAAGATTTTTGTGAGGTAAGTGATTTATGAAAGGTATAGGTTAATGTTAGTCAGGGCCATTCTTTTGTAGGGATTATTGTAAGTCAGATTGCGTTGCGCTAAAAATATTGTGTGTCAGTATAAGCACAGTCATGTATAATTGTTCAGAGGGGACGTTTCAAAGTACTATCTTCAAGAATGTCTTCTGAACAGATAATATTGTGACTCATGTACCGCCAAGAGCGACGTTCATCATTAATGGATTAATGTTAAGTATCAAACCAATTATGTCCGCTTTCTGAATTCTCACTCCTTGTCATGTTCCAGACCTCAAATCAGTATAGTTCTTTCCTCATCACGCCAGCCTGCTTGGGCTAAAACGCGTGCATTTCGGCCTCCACTCGTAACACGGTGTTGGCTCTTCTGCTAACACAAAAGGTTCCTATCTGAAAACCGATAAGTGTGCCTTGCCACACAACATTATAAGGGTAGTCACTTTTTTTTTTTTACGCACTATAGACACTATCTCTTTCTAGTATCAAAGTCTTATGGTGATTATTAAAAGTTTGGGCAGCTGCATTAGAGCGAAGGTGGAAACTTCATCTTGTGGCGACATATCTGAAGGAAGTGTGATGAAGCATGGCGATGAGATCAATCGGTTTCATGTCTTTGGATATTGTGTGTGGCCAGTTGACTGTGGGACAGAATATTTGAGAGACAAGGTAACAGTCCCACTGTGGCAGCCAGCGCTGACTCCACGAAACTCAGGCCACTAGGTGCACTGCAGCACCAGCGTTCCGCGCGAAAGAGCGGAAGGGGGTAGGGGGAGTGGTGTCGGGTGAAAGGGGAAGAATGGGGACTGGAGGGGTGAGGCAGAGGGTGCTAAGCGCCAGTTCTGGGCCCGAGGGGCGTCGCTGGCGGGCGAAGCGCGCCGAGGCGCGGAACGCGGCCAGGAATCGAAAGCGCTTTATGCAAATGAGGCGCAGGCTTCGGTTCTGCAGATAAGGCGAACCTCCCAGAATTTACTACCGCCTGCGAAAATACCGAGAGGAAAAAATTAGTCCGTCGTTCGGGAGTAAGACGGACTGAGGAGGGAGAGTAGAGAGGGAGTAATGGGGGTTGGGGCGCCCGCGAAATAAGATCTGGCGGGGCGGAGAGTGGACCGGATAGTCTTTGGCGCCATCGGAGGACTCGTCCGCCACTGGGGGATGGCTGCGCTGCGCTGCGGCGGATTCTTTGCCGGGGAGACAGATCTGGCGACTCAGCACTTGTGTCACGCTATATACCCTTACTGCCCTTCCTTGACAGTAGCTGCTGGAGAACAGATCCGCATACAGTGCCTTTTACGTTCTGATTCGCTTACAAAGAGAAAAAGGAAAGCAGTATGAGTGCTGAATATTAACCACAGGCAACAATTTTACTACCTGTTTTGGTAAGGAATGGAGATTACTGTTCGTTAGATACAGAGCATAAACTTCAATAAATTATGGGGAAGGAATCGACCGCAGCCTTTCAAAGGAACCATCCATGCTATGGTATTATTCCATTTAATAGCATAACGCAAACGTAAGTGGGGGGGGGGGGGGTGCTGAATGTAAATCCAGTGCCTTACCCCTTCTCCATATCAGTCAGACTCATTTCCTTGTTACGTCTTCGTGTCTCAATCTGTTCTTTCAAAATGGCGATTGACAGTTAGTTACAAAGTCAGTTGTTTTTTACGTATCAGGTGCCACAGCGACAAATGTAATAAAATGCAATTCAATTTTCCATCTTGACAGTATTATGATCATATTCGTTTATTTCCCATCACCAGCTAATTTTGAAGTGTCTGTTCATATCCTCTAAATTTTTCATCACACTTTGTGGGCATGAAACGCGTACACTTTATACACTCATCCACGGAAATGTTGTAAAATTATGAGGATACGAGTAAACACCTGAAATTTGCACATAGCCGATATTAATCCATCATGTGAAGTCATAGCACAGCCAGGATATAAAATGGAAAAAATGTGTACATACTGATTCATAATTAATAACGAGAAATATGGTCAGGACCAATGCAGATAGTGGAAAGGGTTAATATGAATTTTGGGAGAAAGGTGGTGAGGATGAGGTGCTCAGTTGGATCACTGAGGAGTGGTTGGGGAGTAGAGGGGATATTTTTGAGACGAGCGACGGCCACACAGCCATGGGCTGTAGGACGTCGATTGTAAGTAAGATGTAGGATGTAAGAAGACATGCAGATGGAATGGTGGTTTGGAAAAATAATTCATTGAGGAAGAGTGCATGGATTTCATTTTGTTGGAGGGTATGTATAAGAAGATGTTTATCAGAGTGGAGAGAACAGATATTTTCGTAGATGACATGGTATGCTACTCCATTTTCTGTAAAACAATGAGTTTGAGGGTTGGGTTAGACTAGACGATCGAAAAAGAAATGAGCTCCAATTTGGGGAAATATGACGCAGGTATTGAGATGGAAGAGTGGTGCAAGTGGCGAGGATTTTATGTTTTAGGATGTGGGGTCTTTCAAAAGGGTGCATGTTTCACACGATTAATGCTATGAAACAGATCATATCTTCAACGGCGCGTGGAAGACGAAGGCAGTTGTTTCTGCGGAGCAGTTGATCAGTTGTGCTTGTATGAACGGCGAATTCAGGCGTGTACGGAGAGGGCTTCGATTTGCATTTTCGGGAGTAGGAAGGCTAAGGTTGGTCGCATATGTTGCAAGTAGGCGGGGTGTTTGAGAATGTGGTTTGCTTGCAATGAGGAGAGGTGGGGTGGGTTCCTGCAATGTTCTGTCAGGTGGCCATTGTATTGGAGGCATCGTTAACATTTGTACACGTTGGGTTGTGGATAGAGATGCTTCTACAGGATGCTTTCTGCAGTAAATCAAGACCCCCATGGATTATGAGAGTGAAAGTGGTGTCGGGTGATTCTGAGAACACTCGTACTAAGAAGCAAGGTCCATTATCACTTTGAATGCGGAATGCCTCGCGGACGTTGATCATCGACTGCGAGTTGGGTTCACTTTCCATCTCTTCGTCGCTGTACTCGAAGCTGACTTCTTTGATCACTGTTGTGAATGTGTGGGTCAGCGTAAAGGTTGGGGTTGTCTAGAAGGAGGGTTTGTAGTGGCTGTAATGGTAGCATTACCACCTAAAGGGAGCATAATGCGGAGGAGACATGAATCGGAATGAGGATCGTTAGTTTTAATGATGATGGAATCTCTCTTATGAATGAGTTGGTGGTTTTGCTTTGCTGGTATGTAGAGCTGAATATCAGTTAGGAATGTTTTTGGAGTGGGAGTCACATCTGCTGATAAGAAGGAAGAAGAATGGAGTAGATGTTGCTATTCTGGGATGTTCAAAATGTTCAAATGTGTGTGAAATCTTATGGGACTTAACTGCTAAGGTCATCAGTCCCTAAGCTTACACACTACTTAACCTAAATTATCGTAAGGACAAACACACACACCCATGCCCAAGGGAGGACTCGAACCTCTGCCGGGACCAGCCACACAGTCCATGATTGCAGCGCCTTAAACATTCTGTAATGATTTCGACTGGTATGTCGTCACTTTCTGGGATTGGGATGTTATCTGTGTCCTTTTAGTTTCACTCTGTCGTACAGTGATAGGTTTTGGCTGGTGTGGAAGTAGGGGGGGGGGGGGTTTGTGGGATCACTGGGGTAGGGAATGTTTACCAGCTGGTATCTGAGCAGGCGTTGTAGCGACTGCTGTGGCTGGCGGAGTTGGGGCTGCTCCTAATGATGGTGTGGTTTCTGCTGTTTCTGACGATGCTGCGGCTTATGATGCTGTTGACTATGATGTGGCTGGTGCTGGGAGAACTGGTGTGGATTGGGATGGTGGGTCTGAGTGCTTGGCAGCGCCTTTGGTGGTGCTGGAATGCCGTTAAAAGATCCTGTGGATTTTCCACAGGTAGTTGTTGCTCATGATATCGTCCAGGTAGCAGGCGGTGTTGTGCAGACTGCGACTGTATTTGTTGTGACAGCAGTTCAGGTCGAATACAGTTTTCGGCTCTTTGTCAGAAGTTCCCCAAAACGTGGGACAAACTATGTTAGTCAGTGAAATCCACATCTTTTCCAATTACAGCTTTCAATTCTTTCCAACCTTTCGGTATGTTAGCAATGGCACACTTTCTCAATTACCTCCATAGCAAAAAATCTAAAGTGGAAGGAAATGGAGAACTTGGTGGCTATGGTACAACTGCAATGTACGATATTGCACCATCCTGTTGAAAATAAATACTCCTAGTAGTGGGGTTACGTGGATTTTCTTAGTTATTGTCTGTATATTGTACTTCCCAGTATGAGTTCCTTTATTACCCCAAAACCTCTATTTAGTTCAACACTGTCTCATACAATGTTGCATTGCAGTTAGACTATGGCTCTGCAGCAGGTCAACTGTTAACATCGACGTATGATAAACATCGATTAAGTATTGAATAGCAAGGTCACAACATCGCCTTACTACCTCTAAATGAAAGAAATAAGGGCGGGGGCTTTCCGTGTCTATATCAGAGCAGTAAATTAACTTCCCTAAACATTTATTCTCAACTGGCGAAACCTACAAGTTACGATGAAACTTTCGTACTCCGAGGCACAGTATATATTCGTCAACATTTACTTTAAATAAATTTATTTGTTAAGAGAAAAAAATCTTTGCTAGGCTCTTGTAGTGCCTATAATACGACCTTCCTCTATCAGATGGCAGCTTAGAGTGAAGTCCTGCACAGCAGCTTTAGGAGGCTAGCACCCACTTCAGACTCAACTATACAATTTCGAAAGGAGCAAATCAGCGTTCCTATATCCTCACCACAAGTCTTATCACATCCCCTTCTTGCTAAATTCTGACTTCTCACGTGATGTTCGTAAGACATTTACCTCCCTAAGATATGAATCTTTCTATTTTAGAATCTTCTTGTTACTTCAGGTCGCAAATATTAAAGAAATACTGCAATCCATCAAAGACAGTCTCAGCTTGTGAGAGTGGCAAGAACTACGTGGACCAGCCTTTACGGACGGTTGCCGATTGTTGCGTCGAGCATCAACGTCACCTTAAATACAGGCATCTGGATACATCAGGGATGGGATCGTAGTCAGTAATCCGTATCTGCAGTTTGTCAGTTTTATTAATGTTCACCCTGTACATCAATCCAAATTAAAACAAAATCGGTGTATGTATATATGTATGTATCGTAATTAGACAAGTTTTCGCTAGAGACAATTGTTTGTGATTTACAAAATACTAAGTGAAAAGGATACTTATTTTGATAAGTAAGCATGAGAAAAACACTCCTTCTGTGGCACTATCAGTTTATTTAGATTATTTTAGAGAACGTTATAGCCATGAGACATAATTTTTCAACAGAATACAATTTTTTCTGAAGTAACAATTTAGTTAACTAATTTATTTAGGACTGGATACAATGTGCTGTACATAACGGTCTCTGTCCTAATACATGATATGCTAGGATTCATTTAAGTGAGTTGCTGCAAGGAAAGCCCATTTCCATCAATGCACAAATCAGTTTTCGTTCTCAACAACCTGCAGAGAGAATGTACTGTAACTGTGACACGGAACGATAAGCTCCCTCTATAAGCTGTTCCAAGTAATGACATGCGTAACTCGCGCCATTGTCTGTGGCAGACCAAATGTCATTATTGAGTGCAATGCACCTATCGCTACAAATTGGACTATAAGGGTGCATTATACTATCTAACTGAACATGACCTTTCAAAGCGCATAGAGCTAACTTGCTGCAGCAATTTTGCACACCATCAGCAGGTCGTTTAGAGGGTGCATGAATTAACGAAAATGGGCACTCGTTAGAAAAAATACCTTACATGAATATTCCACCACCAGAACATACGTATGAAAACAGTCAGTTATGCGCAACTTGCTGCCTCCACTCCTAAGACATTGAATGCATCTACTCCCTAACTAAAGTTGATAGAAACTGAATTTAAACTAATATGTACACGGTTTATATGCACAAGCTTCATTACAGAAAATAACGTTCTGATTTTTAAAAAAATTCACTGAGGTCACAAAAGTAATGGAATACCTCCTAATATCTTGTCGGACCTCGTTTTTCCCCGCGTAGAGCAGCAGCTCGCTGTGGGGTGCACTCAACAAATCGTTGGTAGTCCCCTACAGAAAAATTGAGCCGTCCTACCTCTATAGCCGTCCATAATTGCCAAAGTGCTACCGCTTAAGGATTTTGTGCACGAACTGACGTCTCGATTATGTCCCATAAACGTTCAGATCTGGCCATTTGGGTAACCAAACCATTCTCTCGAATGATCCAGAATGTTCTTCAAAAAATCGTGAACAGCTGTGGTCCGGTGACATTATGCATTATCATCTGTAAAAACTGCATCGTTGTTTGGGAACATGAAGTCCATGAATGGCTGAAAATGGTCTCCTAGTAGCCGAACAGAACCATTTCCAGTTAATGATAGATTCAGTTGGTCAACACGGCCCAATCCATTCCATGTAAACACAGCCCAAACCCTTATGAGGACCCGATCAGGTTGCACAGCGCCCCGTTGACAACTTGGGTCCATGGTTTCGTGTGGCATGCGCCAAACCCGAACCCTATCATCAGCTCTTAGCAACTGATATCTGGACAGCTCTGACCAGGCCACGGTTTTCCAGTCGTCTGGGATCCTACCGATATGTACACAAGCCCAGATCAGGGGCTGAAGGCGATGTCGGGCTGATAGCAAAGTCACTCACGTCGGTCGCCTGCCTAACGGGTAGTTAGTCCTACGTCCCATATTTATTTCTGCAGTTATTTCATGCAGTGTGGCTTGTTTATTAGCACTGACACAAATACTCAAACGCCGCTGCTTCCGGTCGTTACGTGAAGGCCATCGGCCACTGCGTTGTCTGTGGTGAGAGGTAATGCCTGTAATTTGGTATTCTCGGCATACTCTTGACAATGTGAATAGCGGAATACTGAATTCCCTAACGATTTACGAAATTGAATGTCCCATGCGTCTAGCTCCAACTATCATTCTGCTTTCAAAGTCTGTTAATTTCTGTCGTGCAGCCATAATCAGAAATTACATCTTCGCCAGTGCACTGCACTTTTATAGGTTGTGTATGCGATACTCCCTCCATCTGTATACGTGAATATATCGCTGTCCCATCCTTTCGTCAGAGTGTAACTATTTTCTATAGCTCTATGGAAAGTAACTAAGTAAACTTTGGTCGTAACGCCACGGAATTACAGTTAAATATTATGTATATCTTTGACTATTATTTTCTAAGTCACAGAGAAACCACTCTGAAAAATCCTGGGGATAAATTGTTTGTGTGTGTTTGGCAGTATGTACGAAGTAGACTGAGAGAAAGAGTTTTTAATAAACCCAACTCAAATCAAGTTTCTATCTTCATAAACGTGTAGTACGTCGTCTAAAGTCAAGAAGTGGTTCCCGACTCATCACACGTGACACGTGACAGGCGCTGATGTGTGGCTCCCGTTCCTGTCGGATTTCATATCCGCAAGCTGCGTCCTCCTGGCCGGGCGGTGGGGGTGGAGCGACAGCCGTGTGGCGATAAGCCCCTAATTGCTTCCGCAGCTCTGGTTGCCGCGTGGACGCCGTCACGCCACCACCCCATCAGCAGCCTGCTGCAAGCACTGAGTAGCGGCCAGTCTGCATCGCGGGCTGCCTACCTTCCGGCGACTCGTCTGTCGTGACGCTGGGCTGTTTCCCCAGACGCTGAATTGTTTAGACCAGGGGATCGCAGACTTTGACTCAGCACTTTGAGAATGTTGATTCCTTGATGGAACGTCTTATATATATTGAAGATTAATAATATTTAAAAAAATTTAAAAAATAGGAAAAGCTTACATCATTTAAATCGTAACTAATAACACATAAATCACAATAAAATCTACAAAAATAAAGTACCATAAAAATATAAATATGTACCGCCATGTAATTAATAGTTTTTCGCAGAGCACTTATTCACTTTCCACAGTGCACCAGTGTTCCACGAAACGCAGTTTGGCGGTTTTCGAACTGTGCGACGCGGCTCCAGTGGGCCCCGAGGCTCTTATATAAGGGCGTCGCGATTGTTTAAAAATGCAATGATTTGGTTTATGTGGTTACTGAGTAAAGGAACAACGTGTACGCTAGTTGTGGTATTTAGTGAGCCGTCAGGTAAGTGTTGTTACTGTGGCAGCGAGGTAGATTTCAATAGTTTTCAATCAAATAGTATTACCTAACTCATTTGTTTCATATATTCATTAACAATCAATTTGAAAGTTAGTTTTGTAGAATGCAGATCGTTTTTAACTGATTTTTTCTGTGGTTTCCACTAAATTTCATTAAAAGACGTTCACTTAAGTCGATTTGTTTTCGACAAATATGCGTTGGGATTTGGGCTTTCACTGGCTTTCATGCGAGAAAGTCTTGAAAACGGCGTATGAAACTCAGGAATGAACTTTATTTACTGTTGTTCAAGAGAAATGTCTGACTTCTGAGAAATTCCTGATAGTGACATTGCTTTGAAGCCGACGCATCTTTGTGACATCTTCGAAAACCTCAATTCATTGAATGTATCCTTTCAAGTTAATGTGAACTCATTCCGTAGCTTTCAGAAAAAATTCCACCCTGAAACAAACTATTAATTTGGAAGAAAAAGTTAGATGATAACAATATACACTACGTTTTCCCTACTCTTCACATGGTTTTAGGAGACAGTGACTTTTGGTTTAGTTGGGATTTGGGCTTTCACTGGCTTTCATGCGAGAAAGTCTTGAAAACGGCGTATGAAACTCAGGAATGAACTTTATTTACTGTTGTTCAAGAGAAATGTCTGACTTCTGAGAAATTCCTGATAGTGACATTGCTTTGAAGCCGACGCATCTTTGTGACATCTTCGAAAACCTCAATTCATTGAATGTATCCTTTCAAGTTAATGTGAACTCATTCCGTAGCTTTCAGAAAAAATTCCACCCTGAAACAAACTATTAATTTGGAAGAAAAAGTTAGATGATAACAATATACACTACGTTTTCCCTACTCTTCACATGGTTTTAGGAGACAGTGACTTTTGGTTTAGGGAAGAGTTAATGCCTATTGTCATGGATCTTTTTAACCGAACTTCGTGATTCCATTCTAAAGTACATTTCAGAAGAAGTTGTTCAATACTACTGGATCAAAGATACTTCCACTATGGAGCTCCCAACAACGTTTATCACTGAAGAACAAGAATAATTTATTAATATTTCTTCAGATTCAACGTTGACATCGAGATTCACTTCCTCTTTACTAAATGAGTTTTGGAGTCTGGTGAAGCAGGAGGATCCGCAAGTGGGTACAAAGGCAATACGAATTTTGATACCTTTTGCAACAACCTACTTACGTGAGGTAGGTTTTTCAGCATTGGCAGTCATCTACACGAAATTAAGATTGCGAATGAACGTGAAAACAGAGGCGAGTCGCAATTTCAAATTTTGTAACGAGATTTGAAGAACTGAAGATGAAGAAGCAAGTCCTTCGTTACTACTCATTTTGTTGCAAGAATAAAATTTTAAGTTGATTAAAATGTGATATGGCAACAGTTAATATAGAAATAATTACACTTATTCAATTATTTTCCAAAAATTAAGTTTATTTTCCTCAGACTTCGTGGTGGATATCATGTGCAGAAGTAGCTGCGGGATTTTATGTTCAGGTCAAGGGAACTGTGGACCGAAAAAGTTTGAAAATCACTGTCTTTGACGGTATGTGATAATAATCTCATTATATCGACACTAACATTTCATTCAGTTAACTAGAAGCGGCATCCATTTGCAGGCGACTTCTGGAATACTGTTCAGTTCCTCTTAGCTGAAGTATTTTAAATAATGGTTTCTTTATGGTAATGGCGAAATCTTGTACAGCGTTGAGTGCACCATATGTAACGTGAAAGGAAGTAATATTTCGCTCCACAGGCTTTAAAAACACACAGAAAGAACTGTGAACACTTTTCTCAATATTAAGTCAGTCAATTCACAGGCTGAAGCTAATGAGTGGTACTACTGCTAAACAGGTGTGTATGGTCTTCTACTTGAAATTATTTGTTTGCGTCTAAAAACACAGAATTAGAATTAGATTCTCACTCTGCAGCGGAGTGTGCGCTGATATGAAACTTCCTGGCAGATTAAAACTGTGTGGAGGACCGAGACTCGAACTCGGGACCTTTGCCTTTCGCAGTCAAGTGCTCTACCATCTGAGCTACAAAGCACGCCGCCTCCCCCCCCCCCCCCCCCTTTTCCATATAGCTTCACTTCCGCCAGTACCTCGTCTCCTACTTTCCAAACCTCACAGAAGCTCTCCTGCTAACCACGCAGAACTAGCACTCCTGGAAGAAAGGATATTGCGGAGACGTGGCGTAGCCACACCCTGGGGTATGGCTGTTAGCTCTGCGGTGTAAACACTGCAGCCTTCCGGCAAGGAGCGCTGGTCTACATAGTCCGCATGAGCATAAGCGTACCCCACACGGCCATCAACCATCGAGCCATCGGTATAGATAACCTCCGAGTCACGGGATGCGTCTAGGAGATCAAGAAATTGGCGGCCAAAGACTGCAGGAGGAACTGAACCTTTTTGCCATCGGGAGAGGTCCAGCCGAAGCTGCGGCCGACGAATACACCGAGGTGGTGTATGTGGGTGGACCTGAAAAGCAGATGGAAGAGGCAAAGACTCGAGTTCATTAAGAAGTGCCAAACACGGATCCCAATTGTATGGCCTGATCACGGCCGCCGGTGTGAGATATGTACTGCCGCATTAGTGCAAAGGAGACGGTAGTCAGGGTGACGGGGCGAACAACGGACGTGGGCAGCATAGTTGGCTAAGAGTTGTTGACGCCGGACGCGAAATGGAGGAACCCCAGCCTCAGCCACCACAAGGGTGAATCGCCATATCGTACACCACGCGTATCGTAATCCCCTGACTTCTGCTCCTGCCAACCGAGAAGGCCACAGCTATTGTAACTACTAGCCGATAGCTTAGATACTAGCACTGGTTCAGAGTTGCTTTCCGAGCTGGTCCGACACATTTTCCTTAAGGGGCAGATTTGGAAATCTCCCTGGTCGCAGGAATATCTCAGTATCACGCAGACCGTTCACAGCGTGGACGAGCATTACCCTGCGAGAAAAGGGGATCACGATACTGGCGCATGACAGGTAACACGTGAGGACCAAGTTGTCAGTGGCGTACCGTTCCGGTGTCAGACATCCCTCACTCAGTACTAGCCATGACATGAAATCCTATCCGATGGCTGCCCACACCTCAAAGCCAAGAGAAATACTGCGCCACCTCTCCAAAATCTGGAAGAATGAGACCCCTCGCCAAATCGCCATCATGCTCTCCGACGATGGTCCTCTGGGGTAGTGCAGATCCACACTACATTGCTAAATACAACGCGAAGCCATTTATCAACCGTCGACTCTTCCAGGTGGCGGTACCATTCCAAATGCAGCTGTTTGCGTTGTGGTGTTGAAGGCAATCAATGTATGCGACGGTAAAGGATCGGCTGCTGATTGTCTCCCACCAATGGTGCGAGATGATACAATGTATTTCAGTTAATCCACTACCTGTTCTCGGATGGCAGGCGCAGATGCGAAAGGCTTACGGTACACAATACGCTGATCATCCCCTCCTTTGCGGTAGTCAGAAGTAGTCGTTCGGAAACTTATTGACTAGTATGCTTGCCTTCAGGTTCCCATGCAGTCACTCGCCGGACCACTGTCACATCCGACTGCCCCAGACTTCAGAATATGGCCAAGTGGAGACCCAAAGTGAGGCCCATTTCACATCCTCTCAGATAGTGACAACGGAGCCTCACACGAGTGCTCGGCATCTCCGCTCCTTCACAGTGATGGCTCAACATTTGAAGTTGTTCATACCTCTAAACACGATCAACACTAATGCAGTAATAACAATCGTTCTACCTGTCAAAGAGAGTCGCAACTAGAATCATTACATACCTGTCGAAGGTGTACGAGTACGAAGTTACATTGGCATCCGGCAATGTTTTTTTATGTGCTTCACATTTTTTTGAGACTATGTAATAATATTTCTAGCTATAACTTACAGGGCGACCCAAAAGCTCGTTCACATTTCAAAATTTAATACTTCAGAGATAAATGAGGTAGCGAGGTAAAAACAGACACACATGCTTCAAATCCCATGGGGTTTTATTGAAACAAAAACAAAGTGCTCGAAATGACCAACAGATGGCGCTTCACATGATACAAATACAATAATTAGCAAAATAACTGATGTTTAGCAAAGGCGATGTCCTTTACAACAAGTGCTCAACATTTCGGATAATTAGGTCGGAGGATCGCGACACGCTTGTGACTTCTGGTAAACCCACAATCAATAATCACATGGTCTTGGGGACCGGGAGGCCAAACATAGAAGTGGCGGCTCAGCACGCGATCCCCGCCAAACGACCTGCCCAAGTTTAAATGTGTTGGAAATCAAATGGGACTTAACTGCTAAGGTCATCAGTCCCTAAGCTTACACACTACTTAACCTAAATTATCCTAAGGACAAACACACACACCCATGCCCGAGGGAGGACTCGAACCTCCGCCGGGACCAGGCGCACAGTCCATGACTGCAGCGCCTTAGGCCGCTCAGCTAATCCCGTGCGACGTGCCCAAGAGATGTTTCACACGTGTAGCAACATGGGGTGGAGCCTTATCCTGCTTAAAAGCCTACCTTCCTGCAAGTGTTTATCAGCCAGGCTAGGCATGATGCGATTCTGTAACACACACGGCGAACCTCGCACCGCCACATGATATTATTTATACATGATTTTCGTGTGTTATCACTGAAGTGTTGATGCCGTCGCCATCTGTCAGCCGGTTTTTGAATTCGTTTCTGGTATCCATAAAATCCAATGTCATCTTAGGCATGTGTTTCAAGTTTTGCTTCCCTACCTAAATTATTCCACGAAGCAGTGCATTTTCAAATGTGAAAAATTCCGCCTGGAGCAAATAAAATGGGTGTGTGTACCGTGTGGAGTTTGGGTGTTGTCTTTCCTCCCACGATCTGTATCGCATTTACCCCGCTTTGTAGGATAGAACTTACTATCTCTGAGTCCTGCGCATTTCTTTGAAATCAAGAGGAAGTCGCGCCGAGTATCCATTAAGGTGCAGTGAGGCAGTCGACTGCAGAGCAATGTGGCACGCATAGAAAACACAGAGATCTGTGTTATTATGTTGACTGCGGAAAAGCATCGAGTCATATCATTGCTAATGTACCGCTCACAAAGTTATTCCACATCAGCGATTCCTTTTCCTCTGTAATGAATTATATTAAATCCTGACCACTGCAACAAACTCCGCCTACAAAGTAAAAAGAATCTGTATGGCTGTTTCAACAATGCTGCTCTGTTATATGTGGTAAAAAAAAGTCATCCTCTTCGGTTGCGCTTCATGAAAATTGATATTAGCTGTTGCTTTCAAGAAATTACGGGACAAACCGAGAGCGGAAACATCGAGTTCGCTCGCGCGGATTTCGCTGTCATTTTAAATAACCGGTGGCCGGCGGACCGCGAAACGGCCTATTGGGGTGTGCGTTATCTCGCTAAAGTTTTGCCGGCTAGTGAGGCGCGGCTGGCGCTTTTGTGACGAGTAATTCAATCTGATGCCCCACTTCGCCGCACGGTAATTATCAGTAACGCGCAGCGCCAGCGTCGCGCGCAATAATACTTGCGTGCAATTTATAGCATTTGGCATCGTGGACCGTCCGTGTGTTGTAACTAACAATTAAGCACAAGCGACCTTCATTGCCCGCGGGGGATGTGACCTCTGCCGGCGCAGATTCGGCGTTAATCGAAGCTAACTCACACAGGAAGCGCACTGGGCGGCCCGCTCTTTCATTATCACTCATTACTGCTTCATTACGGCATAACTCAATTCGGACAGCGTGTAGGCGGTCGGCTTGCTCGCATCGCTGATGGCGCCCTAATATTGCGCGCGCACAATAGCAATAGCTGTAGCCTGCTTGCCTGCATCATTTTACTGGCCGTGAATCAGCTAACGAGGTCAGAACTTATTCGCTTCGGTTGCTGCTCACAGAGGATGTTTGGGTACACGCATCAACTTGTAATAATCGTCCCATACGGAAAACGTCGGATAGACGATCCTCTGCCCTTCACCGTTTCCAAGATACAGCTGGGTCAAACGACACAGCGGATTTCGAAGCGATGGACGGGCGAGCCAACTAGGTAAACACGATCCAGTTTAAGATGCACAATCCCACCATAAAATAAGGTGCAATAATTTCCTACAGCGATATAATGATGATGAGAATGAGGAATACGAAGATAGAAGAAAAACAAGAGAAACATTATAGGGAAAGATAAACCAGTGATCGCGATGACTCAGTAGCGCACCAAGGAAAGTATCTCACTCTTTCGTAGGGCGATCTGGGTCCGCTGGTTTCATGTTTTAGAAATTTTTTCAGTTTCAGAATGTAAGCCGCCTCCTTACTTAAAGATTATTATACTTGCTATAGTCTGGCTGGTCAGAAAATTAGGGACCGGTCATTATTAAGTATCCAGTTATAGAGGGATAACCTATCAGCAGTGTGCTTGCATTCTGACCGTGAGCCTACGGGGCATATCCTTATTATCCCTCCCTCCCCCCCCCCCCCCCACACACACATACACTGTTTTTTTTTTTTGTCATCTGTCTTCTGATGGGTTTGATGCGGCCCAGCACGAATTCCTCTCCCGCGCCAACCTCTGTCTTCCTTTATAGTTTTTGTCTTCTACAGCTTCCTCTAGTACCATGGAAGTCATACCCTGATGTTTTAACACAGATGCCCTATCGTCCTGGCCCTTACACTTGTCTGTGCCTCCATATTTTTCTGTCCTCTCCGACCCTGTGCAGAACCTCCTCATTCTTTACCTTATCAGTCCATCTAATTTTCAACATTCCTCTATAACACCACATCTCAAATGCTTCGATTCTCTTATGTTCCGGTTTCCCACAGTCCATGATTCACTTACCATACTGTCCTCTGTTCCAAACGTACATTCTCAGAAATTTCTTCCTGTAATTAAGGCCTATGTTTGATACTAACAGACTTCTCTTGGCCAGGAATGACCTTTTTATCGGTGGTAGTCCGGTTCTATTGCCCTCCTTGCACCGTCCATCATTGGTTATTTTGCTCCGTAGGTAGTAGAATTCCTCAATTTCATCTATTTCGTGACCATCAGTCCTAATATTAAATTTCTCGCTGTTCACATTTCTGATACTTCTCATTACTTTCGTCTTTCTACTGTTTACTATCAGTCCATATTCTGTACTCATTAGAGTGCTCATTTCATTCTGCAGATCATGTAATTCCTCTCTACCTTCGCTCAGGATAGAAATGTCATCAGGGAATCTTATCTTTGATAACCTTTCTCTTTGAATTTTAATCCCACTCTTGTACCGTTCTTTTATTTCCATCATTGCTCCTTCGATATACAGATTGAACAGTAGGAGCGCAAGACTACCTCCATGTTTTACACCCTTCTTTAACAGAGTACTTCGTTCTTGGTCGTCCACTCTTATTATTCCCTGCTGGCTCATGCAAATATTGTATATTACCCGTCTCTCACTATAGCTTACTCCTATTTTTCTCATAATTTGGAACATCATGCACCTTTTTGCATTGGCGAACAGTTTTTCTAGGTCGACAAATCCTATGAACGTACTTGGCTTTCCTGTAGCGTTTCTTCTGTTATCAAACGCAGTTGCCTTCCTGGTGCCTTTACCTTTCCTAAACCCAAATTGATCGTCATCTAACACATCCTCAACTTTATTTCCCATTCTTCTGTATCTTATTCTTGTAAGCTACCTGGATGCATGAACTGTTAAGTTGTCAGGTCTTGCAGTTTTCGGAATTGTGTGGATGATATTTTTCCGAAACTCAGATGGTGTGTAGCCAAACTCATACATTCTACACACCAACGTAAATAATCGATTTGTTGTCACTTTCCCCAATGATTTCAGAAATTCTGATTGCACGTTATCTATCGCTTTTGCGGTATTCGATCTTAAGTCCTCCCTGAGCCTAGTACTGGATCCCTCATCGTCATCATCATCATCATAATTTAACAGTTCCAGTTTCCCAAGTACTGGTAATGAGCCTCTTCCACTTCGTCCTGTTCAAATTCAAGGGTTCTAAGCACTATGGGACTTAACATCTGAGACCATCAGTGCCTTAGACGTAGAAATACTTGAACCTAACTATCCTTAGGACATCACACACATCTATGCCCGAGGCAGGATTCGAACCTGCGACCGTAGCAGCAGCGCGGTTAAGCACTGAAGCGCCTAGGTCCTGTCCAAATACACCTGTTCATGGAGAACATCATCCACTGCCCATTTTCTGGCCTTAATCAATTCCATGCATCGGGTTTGAGGTCTTCCTTGAGGCCTTTTCCCATCCGGCTGTCTTTCCAAATTTATTTTGTCTGTTATATTTGGCTCCATTCTCATCACATGCCCGTACCATCGAAGTCTAGCTGCGCCAGTGCGATCTAATGGGCATGTTTTTACTCCGGCTTCTTTCCTGACCTCCTCGTTCCTTAACTTGTCCGTCTTGGTCTTCTGGATGGTGGATCTAAGAAATTTCATCTCTGATGCTTGCAGCTTTGATGATTCTCTTTTTGTGAGGGCACATGTTTCAATACCATACTGTATCCCCTAACTCTTCTAAATCGGCTCCTGTTTCTTCTCCTATCACTTCAGACAAATCTTCCCCTCATAGAGGCCTTTAGTGTACTCTTTCCATCTATCCGCTCTCTCCTCTGCATTTAACAGTGGAATTCCCATTGTACTCTTAATGTAACCACCCTTGCTTTTAATTTCACTGGAGGATGCTTTGATTTTTTTGTATGGTGAGGCAGTCCTTCCGACAATCATTTCTTTTTCGATTTCTTCCCATTTTTCATGAAGCCATTTTGTCTCAGCATCCCTGCACCTGCTACTTACATTCCTCAGCGACTTGTGTTCCTATATTTCAGAATTTCCCTGGACACTTTTGTACTTCCTTCTTTCATCGATCAGCTGAAGTATTTCTTCTGTCACCCATGGTTTCTTTGCAGTTACCTCCGTTGTACCTATGTATTTCTTTCCGTGATAGGCCTTTTCAGAGATGTCCTTTCCTCTTCAACTGTACTCTCTATTGAGCATTCCCTTATTGCTGTATCTATAGTTCTAGAGAACGTCAAGCGTATCTCGTCATTCCTTAGTATTCCATATCCCACATTGATTCTTCCTGATTACTCTCTTAAACTTCATTCTACTCTTCATCATTACTATATTGTGATCTGAGTCTGTACCTGCTCCTGGGTACTCCTTACTATCCACTATCTGATTTCGGAATATCTGTCTGACCATGATGTAATCTAACTGAAATCTTCCCGTATCAGCCGGCGTTTTCCAAGTATACCTCCTCTTCTTGTGTTTCTTGAACAGCGTATTCGCTATTACTTGCTGAAATTTATTGCAGAACTCAACTAGTCCTTTTACTCTCTTATTCCTTGTTCCAAGCCCATATTGTCCGGTGAATTTTCGTTCTGCTCCTTCCCCTACAACTGCATTCCAGTCCTCCACAACTATTAGATTTTCATCTCCCGTTACGTACTTTATTACTCTTTCAATATCCTCATATACCTTCTCTTCATTTTCAGCGTGCGACGTCGGCATGTATACCTGAACTATCATTGTCGGTGTTGGTTTGCTATCAATTCTGGTAAGATCACACCTCTCACTGAGCTGTTCACAGTAACACACTGCCTGCCCTACTTTCCTATTCATAACGAATCCTACGCCCGTTATACGACTTTCTACTACTCTTGATATTACCCTGTACTCTCCTGCCCAAAATTATTGTCTTCTTTCCATTTCACCTCACTGACCCCTACTACATCTACACTTCTTCAGATTTTCTAGCTTCCCTACCACGTTCAAGATTCTGACATTCCACTACCCGATTCGTAGAACGTTCATCTTTCGGTTGTTATTCAATCTTTTTCTCATAGTCACCTCCCTCAGGTAACCTTTTAGTCGGCCACAAAATTACTGCATGGAGTGATGGCGATCGGTCGGAATATTGCAAATGTTTATCGCGATATTTCATGAACACACGCTTACCCATTTGATAATGAATGCGCAACTGTCCTGAAGGCATTCAGAGTGCGATGCATTTCTCTTAGTCACACCGCGCTTATTTACGGTAGCGTCACCGCATGTTTGCGACAACGGATACAGAAGACCCGGTGTAATAATATCGTAGTCAGTATTACTTGCGTTCGATTCGGGTCTGATTAACTGTCATATATAGACGACGTAATGACTTGTACATTGTTGCGCTTAAAGCTATTTGGAGCCATCAAAGGCAATACAAGGTACGGAACCAGAGTCACAATGCAAAGGCAAATGTTGCAGCGTTTAATTTACCGAAGCAGTAACACTAGAGCTGTGCATATTGCAGACGAGCTTTGCAGCTGTCCTATGGGAGAAGTTTCATTTCGAGAAATTAACAGGTAATGCCATCCGCAGCCTACACTTTGTCGTAAGGCGCCACAGTAGAAGATGGGCACGAAAATCCACGTGTTAGCAGAGGCAGTAAGCTCGATACTTACTCCTGAGAACTGCAACTTCAGTGAGTTTACACAGGTTAGAGTGCTATTAGATAGTCTCCACCCACGGAAGGGCAGAGGGTGGGGCCAAGTGAAGTAAAACACTGTGGTTGCTCGCCATAATAGGAGTGGCAGTGACGTTTAGCTTTCAGCTGAACACTGTTGATACCAAATTTGGAGTTGTTAATGTGTAATTGAGAAGCATCCCTACATACCGAGTAGGAATAGGAGAAGAATCGAAACGTGGTTGGCCAGAGGCGCCCTGGAGGTGCAGAGCGACTCACCAGATTGGCCGGAGATCGTTAAGTGCCTGTGGATTGGTGGGTCGACCTATGGGAAGGAAGAAACTGTGCGCCGCCACGTTTATTTAAAACCCCGAGGTTTTTGTATTCGGAAGAGGGTTCTCAGTCACATTTCTGGGGCGCCAACTCCGAGCCACTCGTGGACAGCGTCGGTAAGCTCCGACATGTCTATTTTTCTCCCTCGGAGTACTGCTCTTAAGTTTGTATTTAACGCGCTGCTAATGTTCGCTACGTAAGTTAGAACCTGCGCCTGTGGCTTCAGACCCTGACTTTTGTTTTAAAAAAAAATGGCTCTGAGCACTTTGGGACGCTACATCTGAGGTCATCAGCCCTCTAGAACTTGGAACTACTTAAATTTAACCAACTTAAGGCCATCATACACATCCATGCCTATTTAAACTTAACTAACCCAAGGACATCATACACGTCCATGCCCGAGGCAGGATTCGAACCTGCGAACGTAGCGGTCGCGTGGTTCCAGACTGAAGCGCCTAGAACCGCTCGGCCACAACGGCCGGCACTGACATTGGTCGTGTAACCAATTTTTTCCTTTGCTTTTTCTAATATTTAGACATAGCCTTCAGTGTATTAGTCAGTCTGGTCACAAATAAATAGTGTTAACAAGACCCCTAAATTCCTTGAGTCTCCTGGTGCAAGTATTCTGTCGAGACCCAAAATCTGCATCTCTCGTAGGTGTCCTGTGACAGTTCAGATGGTTCATATGGCTCTGAGCACTATGGGACTTAAATTCTGAGGTCATCAGTCCCCTAGATCTTAGAACTACTTAAACCTAATTATCCTAAGGACAGCACACACGTCCATGCCCGAGGCAGGATTCGAACCTGCGACCGTAGCGGTCGCGTGGTTCCAGACTGAAGCGCCTTCCCACATTGCTTTCTGCGGTATTTCTCGCAGTGTTGCTTTTCTGTTAGCACTGACAACTGTGCGAAAACGCCGCTGTTCTCGGCTAGTTAAGTGAAGGCAAACGGTCATTGCATTGTCCGAGGTGAGATGTAGTGCCTGAAATCTGGTATTCTCGGCACATTCTTGACACTGTAGATCAAGGACTATCGAATTCCCTAAAGATTTCCGAAATACGGTGTCCCATGAGTCTAACTCCAACTACCTTCCGCGTACAGACTAAGTAAAACGCTGAAATTGGTTGCCAAATAGAATGTATGCGTGCATATTGGTACGCCATGATTTTTTTCACCTCAACGTACTTTAGTAATTGACAGTTATTCAGTTCCGGGGGACAGCATTTCCTTCTGGTACTATCTGGAGGCAGCGGCATAAGCCTCGCTCGTTTCCTATTGGCGAGACGGCCGACGCAGCAATCGGGGCTCGGGCCCCGGTGCGCAGGAAGATGCGGTTTGCGGGCGCGCGCGCTGTTTTATGCGCGCGTTAGTCTCACTTACGTCCTCCCGGCGGCCGTGGACACGTTTACGGCACCGTACGTCTCGCGCTCGGCGGTGGGCGGGGCCACACCAGCGCTGCGGAATTGATAGGCCCGCCTCCCTGCGCGGCGGGGTGCTTCGCGAATACACGCCTAGCCTGAACCGAACCACTGGGGCGCGTATACGGCCGCGGCGCACGCTTCTGTCCTGCCAGGGAACGGTCCGTATGCTTCCGGGTGGGGTCTCGTTTCCTCGGGCGATGCGTCTTGTTGAGGAACACGATTGCCGCTCCCATGTGAACACGATGCCTGCGTATCCCCCTCTCACCCACACACGTACAGAGTGAGTGGAGGACCCGTCGCATTCTGGGATTTACTTGTCTCTTACTGCTTTCAGCGCAAAGTACCGTCGATAGCGCGATATTTGGTGGCGTCATCATCTCGTTAGAAACACTTGGGCCGGCAGTCAGCACTTTCTTTGCTAATGGGACATACATAAACGTAAAATAATTTCATGCAGATTGTAACGCACGGAATGCATAGGCCTATCTGTATCAATATGAATGCATCAGTAAAGAAGTGAAAAAGGAAAAACTAGATTATGTGGTTACTTTGTTCGTCTTTGACTAGTGGAAAGTATTTGTAATATCTTTACAGCTAGAGCAGTAGTGAGCAGATGGTCATGACACCTTACATTTAATTATTCACCGGTTTCGGCTTATGCTGAAGCCATCTTCAGAATTTTTTGACCCCTAAGGCTGGTGGTGGCGGCTCCTTGGCTTTCTCGTGATGCCACTGTCGTACACTGTCTAGCGTGGACGAGCTGCTACACTGATCCACAGATGGCGTGGACGTGAATACGCACGCTGCATTGATTTCCCTACAGTGCTTTCGAAGTGTGCATGCGCCCTGGGCCACAGAACTCGCACTGTTGTAAATGAGTTACTTACATATCCCGGCGAGTAAAACAGTTTCTTGTCGTACAACATATGTGCCTCATTGCATGTTACTATTTCCCCAAAACGCTCGTTTCGATTAGCATCAATCGTTTGCGGAATAAGAAGATTGTTATGACAACGCGATATGCGATGTACAAGGGCGTGAATGGTTGCGTGGCGCATGATCGTCCATCGGATATAAAACCCAGTAACTCGAGAAACAAATGTGATATCGTTCTGCTCGCAATTTCGAATAAAACTTCGATATCTTATTTACATTTTATTTACTGCAATTTATGAGCTAAAATCGACCACACGCAAAATGTACTCAATTTACTAAATTTGATGCAGCGCAGTAAGTGTAATGGATAACGAAAAGAAATTCAGTTCTGTATCGAGAGGAGACATCAGACTGCAAGACGTGACAAAATCAAATTTTTTCTACCTACTAGTACCCCAAAAATCGGATGGTAAATATTTCATATAGGTTGGAACGCCATCAGTCGGCACAGACACAACATCTGACGAACAGTATAGCCATAACAAAAGCCGCCATTAACACAGAATGCAGAGAACACGTCTGTAGCAGCGAAAGGGTTATATCCGCATTTGGCAGATGGAGGTCAAGCTGTGAACTGCGTATGTGACATACAGTGGAAGTCCGTATTGTGTGCACCTACTGTGGAGTCCCACCATAACAATGTTCCGCCTCTATGGAGGCTAGGCTTGCCGTGAACTGCCCCCTCTGTGAAATGCTGTGTCACGTATCTTGTGGATGGACACAGCACTTACGTAACAGTTTTGTACGTTTGAGAGAAATCACGGAAAAATCGCATTGACTACGGTTATTTTTCTGCAGTTCTTTCAGCCGTTCCATTGGTGAATGGCACGCAATTCAATATTTTAAAAAACTCCCTCCTTTAGATAGAAAATTTGAAACTGGAAGGCTGCTAATTGTAGAGTCAACATCTCAGTCGTGTTTACACTCCCGTTATGAGCACATTCCGATCTTTTGCTGGTGATTATAACATACAACTGCAGTCGATTTGCTGCTTAGCAATTTACATTCCTACTTCACGTTTAAGCGTGTCAGATTCAGGGCATATTCTAAGCAGCATTAAGTTTATAATTTTAATACTTTGACGATTTTGCAAATACTTACTATTAGATGGTCAGCCGAAACTACGACACCCCACCCCTCCAGCCAAAAGCATGGAATATTTTTCTGATCTACAGAATATAATTAAATGATGTGTCTCCTACGTGCGTTAGTGAACAGATGGCCCCGTTCATCGTGTACTCAACAACGCTGAAGATGAACGTATTCAGAAAAATACTGCTTTGCTTATCTAAATTATCCAGTGGCTGATTAGATGACCACTTCTAATCCCTTTAGAACTGTATGCGGAAGAAACGAGCCCCACCGTCTCTCCCGCCCCGACCCACTACTCCTACCCCCTTAGAACCGCGTCTGGATCACAACATGTACAAAGAGTGGTGTCAATCAGTCCGGTTCTATGTAGTTTTCATCGATCATGATTAAACTTAATTGTACCAAATTTCATTTGATACTATTTTCCATGGTACCTGCACAAGTTCGGAATACTTCAAAGATGGGGATGGAAGTCTGCCGCATCCTTCCAAAGAAAACCGCCCCGGAAACTCCCTGGAGCGATTTTGGAACATCACGGAAAACAAACCTCAAATGGTGAGATGCGATTTAGAACCTTTGTCCAGCAGGATGCGAGTCTATAGCGCTAACCACTGCGGCATCTCGCTAGGTGATATTTATTGAAACAGGGTGGTGATGTCCTGTCCTGGCACAAGACAGATGGAAGGCAGCGGTTTAAAGTCTGCAACTTCCGAGCGGTGAGGAGCAAGTGCAGAAAAGTAAATTCCCAATGAAGGCAGGCTGATGACATGTATCAGCGCCAAACACTGTCACAGGGGCCGGCCGGGGTGGCCGTGCGGTTCTAGGCGCTACAGTCTGGAACCGTGTGACCGCTACGGTCGCAGGTTCGAATCCTGCCTCGGGCATGGACGTGTGTGCTGTCCTTAGGATAGTTAGGTTTAAGTAGTTCTAAGATTAAGGGGACTGATGACCTCAGAATTTAAGTCTCATAGTGCTCAGAGCCATCTGAACCATCTGAACTGTCACAGGACACCTACGAGAGATGCAGATTTTGGGTCTCGACAGAATACTAGCACCAGGAGACTCAAGGAATTTAGGGGTCTGGTTAACACTATTTATTTGTGACCAGACTGACTAATACACTGAAGGCTATGTCTAAATATTAGAAAAAGCAAAGGAAGAAATTGGTTACACGACCAATGTCAGTGCCGGCCGTTGTGGTTTTTTTTTTGTCATCAGACTACTGACTGGTTTTATGCGACCCGCGACGAATTCCTTTCCTGTGCTAACCTCTTCATCTCAGAGTAGCACTTGCAACCTACGTCCTCAATTATTTGCTTGACGTATTCCAATCTCTGTCTTCCTCTACAGTTTTTGCCCTCTACAGCTCCCTCTAGTATCATGGAAGTCATTCCCTCATGTCTTAGCAGATGTCCTATCATCCTGTCCCTTCTCCTTATCAGTGTTTTCCACATATTCCTTTCCTCTCCGATTCTGCGTAGAACCTCCTCATTCCTTACCTTATCAGTCCACCTAATTTTCAACATTCGTCTATAGCACCACATCTAAAATGCTTCGATTCTCTTATGTTCCGGTTTTCCTACAGTCCATGTTTCGCTACCATACAATGCTGTACTCCAGACGTACATCCTCAGAAATTTCTTCCTCAAATTAAGGCCGGTATTTGATATTAGTAGACTTCTCTTGGCCAGAAATGCCTCTTTTGCCATAGCGAGTCTGCTTTTGATGTTGTCCTTGCTCCGTCCGTCATTGGTTATTTTACTGTCTAGGTAGCAGAATTCCTTAACTTCATTGACTTCGTGACCATCAATCCTGATGTTAAGTTTCTCGCTGTTCTCATTTCTACTACTTCTCATTACCTTCGTCTTTCTGCGATTTACTCTCAAACCATACTGTGTACTCATTAGACTGTTCATTCCGTTCAGAAGATCATTTAATTCTTCTTCACTTTCACTCAGGGTAGCAATGTCATCAGTGAATCGTATCATTGATATCCTTTCACCTTGTATTTTAATTCCACTCCTAAACCTTTCTTTTATTTCCATCATTGCTTCCTCGATGTACAGATTGAAGAGTTGGGGCGAAAGGCTACAGCCTTGTCTTACACCCTTCTTAATACGAGCACTTCGTTCTTGATCGTCCACTCTTATTATTCCCTCTTGGTTGTTGTACATATTGTATATGACCCGTCTCTCCCTATAGCTTACCCCTACTTTTTTCACAATCTCGTTAGTGTTATGAAACTTGGCGTTTATGAGCTATGCTGGCAGACAATCGACGCGAATGCCTTTGCTAACAGCACGATATCGCCTGCCAATCCTGAACTTGTGGCCATAACGGTTGTACCCTAGACCAGACCTGTGGCTTGTCAGATGTGCCCCGACTTCAGTTTGTAAGAGCTGATAGTGGGTTCAGAGCGTGGGGAAGACCACACGAAGCCATGGACCCAAACTGTCAACAAGACACGGAGCAAGCTGGTGATAGCTCCATAGTAATGTGGACTGTTTTCACATGCGTTCGACTGGGTCCTCTGGCCCAACTGATCCGATCATTGACGGGAAATTGTTAATTTCTGCTACTTGGAAACCATTTGAAGCCATTCATGGACTAATTGTTCTCAATCAGCGACTTAATGCCACCGGGCCACAATTGTTCGCGATTGTTTTAAAGAACATTCTGGACAATGTGAGGGTATGTTTGACCTTCCTGACCGCCTGACATGAATCCCTTAGAACATTTATCAGACGTAAACGACCGTCTCTAATGACCTCGTTGTCGACGGGAAGTTAAACACTGACCACCACCACCACCACCACCACGTAAACGAGAGTTCATTTCGTGCACAAAACCCTGCACCTGCAACATATTTTGTAATTATGGACGGCTTTAGAGACAACATGGCTCAATATTTCAGCAGGACTTGTTGAGTACAAGCCACTTCGAGATGCTACACTACGCCCTGCAGGAGGAGGTCCGACACCACATTAGAAGGTATCCCATGACTTTTCCCACATCACTGTAGGTACACTCCTCATATCACTCCGCTACCAAGTTAATTTTTATTCTTTTGTTACAGGAATGGTGCAGGTAGCTTCACAATTGTGTATCTGCTCAGCTACGTTTGTAACTTAATTGAAAGTGAGCAGTAGCGACTGTTGGGCGATATCTGAAGGATTTTCGCATGAAGTTTCGGATTCCGAGACATCGTGTGTTTGTTCTGAAGTGTTGCAGAACAGGGCGTTCCTCAAGTTCGTGGCATTCTGTGGGGGTTCCCGTGGACCATTCGGTGTGTTCTGAAGTTTCGATTTCCGGGAGATAATTTCTTTCGCACTGCCTCTTCCCACGATTGCCTACTTCAGATGAGACAAGTATCTGTTCAACATGGATGTCAACAACAATGTTTTCGTTCCCATGAAGCGTTAGAACTTTAACCCCATCATTGCTCGGCCAATCCTCTGTATTGCCTCCCCTTCTACACACTGTATTACGTTCTCCAGTAGTGGTAGACCATTCAAACTCAGTACCAAACTAGTAAATTCAGCCACGTGGGATTAGCTGAGCGGTCTAAGGCTCTGCTGTCATGGACTGTGCGGCTGGTCCCGGTGGAGGTTCGAGTCCTCCCTCGGGCATCGGTGTGTGTGTTTGTCCTTAGGATAATTTAGGTTAAGTAGTGTGTAAGCTTAGGGACAGATGACATTAGCAGTTAAGTAATATAAGATTTCACACACATTTGAATTTTTGGTAAATTGTTAGAATATTTTTACACCTTGGCAGATAAAATTTTGCAGCGTTTCCCTCTATTTTCATGCTTCCAGCCATTTCTACATTCATCACATTCGCTACAACCTTGCTGCCGTCGCTCCAAAGAGAGTTTGTACTAAGAACAAAGAAATTGGCATTCTTATTATTCGCTTCCTGGGTGTCGACCGCTACTGAATGTGCAGTTTAAAGATGTACGTGTTCCTTTTCGCTGTAGCATGAGGTATTAGTTTAATACTTCAGAGTCGGTACTCTGAACAGCTCGCATTTATCACGTTGTTTGCGCGTCTTGGATGGGGCGTTCATTGGATTATCTCTCTTGATTATTTGAATTGCGGAGATCAGGAACTCTGATTTCTTCATAATTCAGTCTTCCCGACGATGTAAACAAAAGCCCTACGTAATCACAGTGTCGAGGTAGCTTTCTGTGGTTTTGTTTGTCACGAGAGACATTGCCATAAGATTCCATGTGGTTTTATGAATATGAACCCTACTTCCTACAACTTCTCCCATAACAGACCACCCTTATTTAACAAAGTAATCAGGAATACATTACAATGTTGTTTCACTGCGAAGGTGCTTCCACTGGACACAGTGGGTAATTTATTAGTGGAATGTAAATGAATGCTCCTAAAGTAACTACAATAAAGTAATGTGTTTCTTTAATATCTTACACGACAAGCTTGTTTCGAGTTATTGTCCATTATCAAGTGACGTCTAGTTGGAAATGAGGTCCTTATGGCGTCTATAGCAAATTTTTTCTGTCGTTTCTGTGTTGAGTGTAATACTGCTTTTTGGTTACGAAACGTAAAATATAAGTTTTTCTAAGATATTATGACAGTTGAAGTTTTACAGTTCGTTACTATGATACTGTACATATAGCATTCTAGTAAAGAACTATCAAACTTCAACTGTCATAGTATCTGACAAAAATGTATATTTTACGTTTCGAAAACAGTATATACCGTATGGTCGTCACTTCCAGCTAGATGTCACTTGATAATGGCAGGTATGTCGTGTAAAATATTAACACTATATTACGTTATTGCAGCTAATTTTGGAGTATTCATTTTCATTATGTCTTATACTGACATATACTATGCTGACGGTCCAATGGAACGTGAACTATTAATGGATTGTTGCATGACGTGCAAAGCTGTTTGTTGTCGTGATAAGTGGGTAGCACTCGCAGGTTTTTGTTTCTGAGCTCATATCGTTACTAACGCAGATTCCTTTCACGCCGCAAAGAATAACACGGTCCGTAAGCTGAATTTGAAATACGGCCTCTTTTCACGACCGCTGTTTCATATCATGCGCACTCGCGTGTCACGCATGTAATTTTTTCCTTAGCGACTCTCGCAAGCTAGCGAACTACGTCTGCCAGCTGATCTGCTACCGGAGTGTACATTTGCAAGCCATCGCTAGGTACTGTTCAGTCATACGTGGAGATTTGACGTATGGCATCTACCAGGGTGCGAGCCACCGATATTCGTTTGCTAGACCGAATCGTTTCAGATCAAAGTCGCACTATGTCGGTGACTGCAGTTTCTGGTGGTTCGTTGAATTGCCGCTTCGGATGTCACTGCGGTGGGCGCATTCAACCTGCTACTACAAAAGGTTTGAGACTGGAGCTTGCGTCGTGCATTTGCGTTTCATCTCTGTTGTTGGAACACACATACGCTTTGAAACTACGCAAACTGGAGCTCATTTGTCGAGTTGTATTTTCATTCGAATTACTGTGGGGAATTCTATGGCTCTGTAATCACTCGATTTCACCAAGACACCTAGTAATCAATAACCGATTCTAATTCGAATATCCGTGGATTCAAGTAATTTATACAAGATCTCTCTCACTCGTAAACTCACGATCCGCAATTTTATAATATGCTTTTAAAATCTTTTAGTATGACGATGTAAAATTTGTATTCTGCAAATGTGGGAACTGATACAAAGTAATCACTCATGAACAGTAATTCATTCTGTAGTATCTCTCTGATTATGCAACGTTTACAGTACGTTTGACATTCATATAGTTATTACTCTGCATATTTGCCCTTCTCTATGATTCCTGCCAGCCGGCCGCTGTCGCCGAGTGGTTATAGGCGCGTCGGTCTAGAACCGCGTTGCTGTTACGGAGCCGGCCGAAGTGGCCGTGCGGTTAAAGGCGCTGCAGTCTGGAACCGCAAGACCGCTACGGTCGCAGGTTCGAATCCTGCCTCGGGCATGGATGTTTGTGATGTCCTTAGGTTAGTTAGGTTTAACTAGTTCTAAGTTCTAGGGGACTAATGACCTCAGCAGTTGAGTCCCATAGTGCTCAGAGCCATTTGAACCATTTTTGCTGTTACGGCCGCTGGTTCGAATCCTGCCTCGGGCATGGATGTGTGTGATGTCCTTCGATTAGTTAGGTTTAAGTAGTTGTAAGTCTAGGGGTACTGATGACCTCAGATGTTAATGCTCAGAGCCATTTGAACTATTATTCCTACCCCATGTTCCCCGCCTAAGTTTGCTCATACTCAAAGCTGCTTCATGAAAGCGTGCACTGTCCACTTACATTGCATACTACTCAGGTCCCACGACATGTAACTAAGCTATTATCTTCCCTAATACTTCCAGAGCGCGACACTTACGGCTTCGTGATTGCGGTACTACGAGACATGCTGTTGCAGAAACGTATCTGCATTCTCATCTAAATTATTCTGAATCAGTTCAGATTAGCGCACTTCCTTGTGATATTAGTTATGCTATCTCCGAAGTACTATCCTTTCAATCAGCCTGCGCTACAAAGAGTCTTATTTAATTTCTTTTGGCCGGCCGGAGTGGCCGAGCGGTTCTAGGCGCTTTAGTCCGAAACCGGGCGACCGCTACGGTCACAGGTTCGAATCCTGCCTCGGGCATGGATGTGTGTGCTGTCCTTAGGTTAGTTAGGTTTAAGTAGTTCTAAGTTCTAGGGGACTGATGACCTTATAAGTTAAGTCCCATAGTGCTCAGAGCCATTTGAACCATTTAATTTCTTAGGGAAAATTTCAAGGCAAACGCAGATTCGTAGACATTCATGAATATGCAATGTTGTGCCGGACAAAAATACATCACCGGCACAGTACTGAATTCTTTCGTATGTTTTGGGAGGAGATTGAGTGGAACTATAATATTATCCTCGTTCATTACAATATAGATATGAAGATTTACAACCCGTTTTGACGCGAAGGTTCTGACTATTTACAACTGTGTATGAATATTAAGGGGAAGTTTACTATCTTTTGGTTCAAAAAAATGATATAATTTTATAAATTGCATTTTTGGATCCATAGAAGTGTTTCTTCCGAATACGGCATGGAAATGTTTGTTATACGCAGTTGAACAAAAAAATGCACGTGCCTGAAATCGGTCATTTCCACACACCAGTTTTTTTCTTTCGGAGGACGAGTTATTGTACCGGTGCTTAGGAGGAAACACACAAAATTCAAATGAAAGTTTGAAAGCGTGTGTTTGGAATTTAGCCCCCAAGCATTTGCATTCTCGTGCGATTGCGACTTTCCTGGCAGTGAACAGCTTCAAAGAAGGGTATTCAGCAATTCTGAAGACCATGACAACGATGGACGTCACCCTGGGACTCTATTCGATGCAGTTCGCCAAGCATTCGGACGACCACCGGATTCAAGCAGCCGAAAACCGCTCGTCACCGGCCGTACGAGCGGCTCTGGAGCAGCGCAGGATGGCCCAGATCGAGCAGAACGCCCTTTATGAGGAAGAGGAAGGACTAGTTTGTGGATCCGGAATAGGAGATTGAACGTAAGTTGCACAATATTGCATTTACATGTAGTCAAAACTTCAAGCGCGTTTTTCTCGAAATGACCTTTTTTTTTTATCACGCGGTATGGTAACTTCAAATCTACTGAAACGATTGGCACGATTGTCTAGGAGTTGTGCCACTTTTATTCCGATCCATTAACTATTTTTATTTGGACGACGAATTCAAAAAATCGATGAAAAAAAACCTAGCCGTGCGGGATTAGTCTAGCGGGCTAGGGCGCTGCAGTCATGGACCGTGCGGCTAGTCCTGGTGGATGTTCGAGTCCTCCCTCGGGCATGGGTGTGTGTGTTTGTCCTTAGGATAATTTAGGTTAAGTAGTGTGTAAGCTTAGGGACTGATGACCTTAGCAGTTAAGTACCGTAAGATTTCACACACATTTGAACATTTTGAAAACACCGTATTTTTTGCAAATGGTGTTCCATTTTGTAACCGATGGTTCAAATGACTTAAGCGAGGTACAACTCTTAAAGAAATGTACTTCGCTAACGTCAACTCAATTTTGATTTCAGACGAGCCGGCTGACCTGTGACATACCGCGCGTGGAGGTCTACATCGAAATTTTGTTTCGTTCCGACGGCACTTCCGCCTTTGTTCGTCGACATTTCCGGTCGAAAAAATTCCAGTTTGTAGAGGAAATATAAATAAACATTTTGACAATATTTGACATTGATATCTATAACACATCGGGAGAAAAAAATTCTCAAAAAACATGCTTTCCTTGGGCCAAAGAAAGTAAACCTACCCTTGAAGTATCACCTGATAGACAGAAATTTACAAGACTCTTCACTTGAAATATAACTAACGTAATCCTTATATCAAGTTTTGCCTAAGAGATTTAATAGACTGGTGGCCTATGTTGTGTTGGCGGAAGAGCCAACAGTGTGTTACTAGAGGAGGCCGAAATGCACGCGTTTTAACAGGCTGGCGTGAAGAGGGAAGAACTATACTGACGTGAGGTCTGGAACATGACAAGGAATTAGAATTCAGAAAGCGGACGTAATTAGTTTGATACTTAACTTCAATCCATTAATGATGAACGTCGCTCTTGACGATACATGATTCACAATATTATCTGTTCAGAATTATAGTAACTGAATATGGCGCCTTGCTAGGTCGTAGCAAATGACGTAGCTGAAGGCTATGCTAAACTGTTGTCTCTGCAATTGAGAGCGTATGTAGACAGTGAACTATCGCTAGCAAAGTCGGCTGTACAACTGGGGCAAGTGCTAGGGAGTCTCTCTAGGCTAGACCTGCCGTGTGGCGGCGCTCGGTCTGCAATCACTGATAGTGGCGACGCGTGGGTCCGACGTATACTAACGCACCGCGGCCGATATAAAGGCTACCACCTAGCAAGTGTCGTGTCTGGCGGTGACACCACAGCCTATGTAAGACGATCTTTCGTTTTGGTTAGTGACTGCGAACTGTGCCTAGCGTCCTCCCGCCCAGCCGAAACTAGACCATCGATTGCGGTGCTGCAACGAGGCATCGGGAGGAGCGTCTACGCCCGCGTTTCTTATTCGTCGGAGAAGCATGCAGCGACTACCGTTCTCGGTGGATTAGTTGCGAGGTGCCTACCTTGCTTCGGCAACCCATCACCGGACGACATCCTATCCAGGTCTAAGATAGGGGAAGCGTTTCGAACTGAAGCATGAAAATAAACTTTGTACTTAGCATCGGTTTCTCTCTCGCACATCAACATGAAGTCTAGAAAAATTGTGACAATGTAGTTAATAAGCAAACCAGACAGAAAAATCTTCACTCCCACAAGATATCAAACTAATACCGTGTTACATCACCTCTAGCCTTGAAAGTTTTCTAATCTGGAAGAGAGCGACAACGCACAAGATTCATCAGATATGCCATATCCAGCTGAAGCCACTCTTCCGTGATTAAATTTCGTAGAGTTACCGAACTCCCGATATACTGATTGCTACGTTTATTTCCAAGTAGACAATTTCTGTGGGATTAAGACTGGGTGATGTATCAGGCCAGTATAAAATCGACAGTGAATTTTCGTCAAACCAGGAACGTAGGCCGGCCAGGCTGCTGTCATGTTGGAAGATAAGTGTCACAGCATAATCATTGAACATTTAGAGCAAAGGGCAACATTTTATCACCAAAAATCTTGAATTAAATGACCTACTTCATGTTCATGGTAAAGTAAACGAGTGGGACAAGTCATGCAGCGGAAAACATCTAAGAAAATTGTGGTTTAAGCATCTAATTGGTCAGCCAGAGCTATCAGCGGTTTTTATCATTTGAAAAGACGTCAAATGCTGACTTGTCGGATCACGCTACACACCTACACCCCGTTATTCACCACCTCCTGTGTTGTTTGACACAATTAAGCAGTGCAGAATTATGTGCTCCTGTGAGCAGTGGCCTTTTGGAAGGCACCCGAGTACAAAGATCCATTACGTTCGGATCCCTTAGCAGTGTTAGTCGCAGACTGAAGTGGACACGCACTATCTAACGTCAGAAGTTCTTATCGGGTTTGAAATCGATTGTTGTTGACAAGGTGTAACAGGTGTCTCTAGCCATGGTCGATTAGGGTAATTTAACGACTGCTGTTCCGATGCCGAGCTACATTGCTGACAGTGGACATTTCGCGTCCTTACACCAGCAAACAGAATAACATTATTTACGGTGTATGATGGTCATGTATGTACACGTTTTCTTCTTTCTACCATTCTGTCACGTATCTACGTCGACACGTCTTAATGCACTGCCTCCTTACAACCGACTGCGAGGTCATGTACGCACACGTTTTCATCTTTCTACCAACCTGTCACGTATCTACGTCGACAGGTCTTAATGCACTGCCTCCTTACAACCGACTGCGAAATACACACCAATTCACTGCCATGAAGTACGTCAGTAGTTAGGCCAAAATACCACCTGCTAACATCTATACTTTGCCTGAAGTGCTCAACACCCACCATTGTGTTCTTTAAAGAGGGTAACAAATATTTTCTCCGGAGGGCTTACGATGAGATCTACAGTATAATAAAATTAATATTTCTTGGTCTTTCTTAGTCTCATTCGCTCACAGAAAACCGTTTATAACCATTTCAAACGGTAAAAGACGTCAGTCATGAATATGAAATCCAGTAAAGAAATATTCCCTTTGTTGAACATACAAAAGTATTTCATGAAATACAGCAGTCGACGACATACGAATATTCTGACCCGATCGTTCCGTAAAAGTCACCGCCGTGTTTTGAGAACAATTGCCATGATGACTTTTGATTTTCTATCAGTGGATGCAATTACACTGCCGGCCGGAGTGGCCGTGCGGTTCTAAGCGCTACAGTCTGGAGCCGCGTGACCGCTGCGGTCTCAGTTCGAATCCTGCCTCGGGCATGGATGTGTGTGATGTCCTTAGGTTGGTTAGGTTTAAGTAGTTCTAAGTTCTAGGGGACTTATGACCACAGCAGGTAAGTCCCATTGTGCTCAGAGCCATTTGAAACATTTTTTGCAATTACATGTGATTACATTTTATTACTGGTGTCACAGTAGTACCAATACTCGCACGACTTTTTGGGACCTGATGATGATTAGCAGGCTTTAAAAACTTTTTTCTTAAAGGCAGCAGTGATCAAGAACTTAAAAGAAAACAAATTTTGACGGAATATGAAGTACAGGACATAAACATGATTCCAGACTCGTAAGTGCAGTTCATTGCAGTTCTTGACAATTCTTCGTTGCAGGGACGAGTATAATTCACCTCTCGATTGCTACCAATCCATATGAAGTGGACGGAACGTGACCGTTGCCTGGTAGCGAGACAGCGGGCACAGCAGGGGAAGTGGGTGCCTTCTGAATGTGATTATAAAATAAGTATTTTACTACATTTTATTATTGAGTTCCTACAATTACTTACTTAATATACTTTCGATTAGTTGTTTATTCTGGCGATGATATGTGTGTACGAATCTGTTAATTATTAAACATTTTTATTGAGTCAGTTATTTTGCTGATATTGACCTACTTTTTTCCACTTACTGCGAAACGATCCCCTTACATAAAGTATACATGTTGTGCTGTGGGACGACATGTATAGTTGAAAATTAAGATTACATGATAGAAACTTTTATTGTTCTATGCTGACCAGCTTCAACAGTTTTATGCTGCCACCATCTGCTCTAATGAAATATGTTGTAAAAGGGCCATATCACATGAAGTCAAAGCACAAATGGCATACCACACATACACATATATTGATAAGAAACACACAGTAACATCCACGCAGCTGATGACATTCTCGTAGTTTTCACGCATACCGCCGTCGGACATGACGTTCCCAACCTTGCTGCACGGCGCTACGCTACAGGCGTAGTGTTATCACAGAGCCGGCATATCAGCTACAAAATTAGCTGCCTGGCCGCTAGATGGCGTAGACTAAGTTAGCGGATCTGCAGCCTCCATGTTAACACTCCGCCTGTAGCGTAGTGCTGAGCGGCAAGCTTGGGACAGTCACGTCCAGCGACGATATGCATGAATGGTACGAGGATGTTATCACATGTGTGCTTTTTATCAAGATATGTATATGTGTGGAGTGCCTTTGTGTTTTAACTGCATGTAATGCAACATGATACTTTTACAACAAGTTCAGAAAGATTAGATGACGCCAGCGTAAGATCTTGTATTAATAAAAGTTTCTCAACTGTTATCGCGGGATACGAAGTATGTTCTGTATTTCCAACCAAATCCTTACACTGATGAGCAGTACGTTACTCATCTACCACCCGAAATCATTTCAAAATACAAAGCTAGTTGTAAAGTACCCTTACCCTGAAATACATTATTGGCCACTAAAATTGCTACACCAAGAAGAAATGCAGATGATAAACGAGTATTAATTGGACAAATATATTATACTATAACTGACATGTGATTACATTTTCACGCAATTTGGGTGCATAGATCCTTGATACGTCTGGGCATTGGGTCAAACTGAGGTTGGATGGCGCGTACAGGTACAGCTGCCCATGCAGCTTCAACACGATACCAATTGCTCGGCCACCATTGACCAGACATTTTCAATTGGTGACAGATGTGGAGAATGTGCTGGCCAGGGCAGCAGTCGAATATTTTCTGTACCCAGAAAGGCCCGTACAGGACCTGCAAAATGCGGTCGTGCATTATCCTACTGAAATGTACGGTTTCGCAGGGATCGAATGAAGGGTAGAGCCACGGGTCGTAACACATCTGAAATGTAACGTCCACTGTTCAAAGTGCCGTCAATGCAAACAAGGGGTGACCGAGACGTGTAACCAATGGCACCCCATACCATCACGCCGGGTGATACGCCAGTATGGCGATGACCAATACACGCTTCGAATGTGCGTTCACCGCGATGTCGCCAAACACGGATGCCACCATCACGATGCTGTAAACAGAACCTGGATTCATCCGAAAAAATGGCGTTTTGCCGTTCGTGCACCCAGATTCATTATTGTCAAGGGTAACCACCTGCCTCGAGATGACTGGCTGTTTGTGGTGTCCTCATCATTTCATCATCATTCATGAAAGTGGCGAGATTGGGCTGGGCAAAGGTTGGGAATTTATATGGGCGCTGATAACCGCGCAGTTGAGCGCCCCACAAAATCAAATATCATCATCCTCACCATCAAGGGTAACCGCAGCCATGGTCTCCGAGCTGATAGACCATGCTGATGCAAACGTCGTCGAACTCTTCGTGGAGGTGGTTGTTGTCTTGCGAACGTCCCCATATGTTGACTCAGGGATCGAGACATGGCTGCACGACCCGTTACAGCCATGCGGATAAGATGCCAGTCATCTCGACTGCTAGTGATCTGAGGCAGTTGGGATCCAGCACGGCATTCCGTATTACTCTCCTAAACCCATCGATTCCATATTCTGCTAACAGTCATTGGATCTCGACCAACGTGAGCAGCAATGTCGCGATACGATAAACCGCAATCACGATAGGCTACGATGCGACCATTATCAAAGTCGGAAACGTGATGGTACGCATTTCTTCTCCTTACACGAGGCATCACAACTACGTTTCTCCAGGCAACGCCGGTCAACTGCTGTTTGTGTATGAGAAACCGGTTGGAAACTTTCCTCGTGTGAGCACGTTATATATATCGCCACCGGCCCCAACCTTGTGGGAATGCTCTGAAAATCATTTGCATATCACAGCATCGTCTTCCTGTCGGTTAAATTTCGCGTCTGTAGCACGTCATAATCGTGGTGTAGCAATTTTAATGGCCAGTAGTGTATTTGCACTCATACATTCAAAAACTGATGAAATTTATGAAAAAGAACGTTGGTTGCATTTTAAAACGGATGCTGACGTTTCTTCCTTTGAAGCACACCACTGCGCTGCAATGCGAAAGCGGTAGCACCTGCACTAGGAGAGGAAGAGTTGTAAGTAGTTCTGTTAAGTGCTGCCGCGATGTGTGGGGTGCTATGAGAAATAAGGAACACCTCTGATGTGAGAAAACATGAGGAGGGTTGGGTTATATCTTATAGGAAGGATAAATTTCTGGGTAGATTTCGTTATCTAGGAGAAGAAAAATGTTATAGCAGCACTGGGAGACGTTATCGACGGCATGTCGATGTAGTGTTGATGGGACGTTTTAATATTAGCTCCGCAACATAGCAGTATTGTTAACCTGGGAGAAAGTGATTGAGCAGTTGCAATCAAATTTTCGGGATGTTTATGAAGTACGGAGATGTCGATCGTGAAAAAGGATGTTGGGGGAGGATGGGGCAAGGATTTGATGACCTGGAAAACATCTGAGGACGGGAGGCTACAATCAAAAGTTACACTAAACTATTTAAGAATGTTAGTTAACTGGATAAGTAGGTCGTAAATGATTAGTTAGAAACCATGGGAATATACACCGCACAAGAAATAACCTAAAATTTCCTGAGTTTTGAGGAGCTAGCAAGTGTACCAAGAGTATAAATGGTTAACGTGAAGTTGGTGGTAGATAGGAGGGTGTGAGCAGCGCACACTAGAATTACTTCAGGACCGAGGCCTGCGAAAGGGACATTGCTATCGGGTGCGTAGTGTTGGTTCAGGGATGTCAGTGGTATGGTGGACAGAAGATAGGACAGAGCACCTGACCAATAAAAAGTACCAGTGGAAGATACAGTACCTGGTACTGTAAATAGCAACAAAAGATGGACCATTAGAGACACACATGGGCGTAGGATTTTTCGAGGACAGGAAATAAAAGACTGACGGAATGAAGAAATATGAATCAAGGCAGCACCTTTAATTTCCTTAACACCTATTACATCAATGATGGTTACTATGTCTGTGTTTCTACAGTATCTGTATCTTCACGTTCCAATATTCTTCAGTGATGCGTGCATGTCTAAAGCAACGGACACTGTTCTGACCATTAAAACTGTGGTTAAAGTTAAGAAACGATTGCCACTTTGCAGTTCTGGATTCACGTCAGCTGTTTGTACCACATGAACATTTGTGCTGGACAGGGATTCGAATCTGGATTTCCCACTTATCGTGAGGGGTCACCTTAACCACTTCGGCTATCCATGTACGGCTCCAGGACTGATCCAGACTTCCACATATCACGGAGTTCACGAACTTTACGCTCGCGCTATTCGTGATTCCCTTATAGAAAGAGACGAATGCATTACTGGAGAAAGACCAACAAACGCCTTAAAATGTTTCCAATTCATTCAAGTTTTATTGTTGAAGCAATGCACGTGCAGTACATCAAGTGATTAAATTTACAGATCAGTAACACAAAAAGTTATGAGATGTCAGGTATTGACCAGTCTGAAACACCTACACTACTGGCCATTAAAATTGCTTCATCACGAAGATGACGTGCTACAGATACGAAATTTAACCGACAGTAAGAAGATGCTGTGATATGCAAATGATTAGCTTTTCAGAGCATTCACACAAGGTCGGCGCCGGTGGCGACACCTACACCGTGCTGACATGAGGAACGTTTGCAACCGATCTCTCATACACAAACAGCAGTTGGCCGGCGTTGCCTGGTGAAACGTTGTTGTGATGCCTCGTGTAAGGAGGAGAAATGCGTACCATCACGTTTCCGACTTTGATAAAGGTCGGATTGTAGCCTATCACGATTTCAGTTTATCGTATCGCGACATTGCTGCTCTCGTTGATCGAGATCCAATGACTGTTAGCAGAATATGGAATCGGTGGTTTCAGGAGGGTGATACGGAAATCCGAGCTGGATCCCAACGGCCTCGTATCACTAGCTGTCGAGATGGCAGGCATCTTATCAGCATGGCTGTAACGGATCGTGCAGCAACGTCTCGATCCCTGAGTCAGCAGATGGGGACGTTCGCAAGACAACAACCATCTGCACAAACAGTTCGACGACGTTTGCAGGAGCATGGACTATCAGTTCGGAGACCATGGCTGCGGTTACCGTTGACGCTGCACCACAGACAGGAGCGCCTGCGATGGTGTACTCAACGACGAACCTGCGTGCACGAATGGCATAACGTCATTTTTTCGGATGAATCCGGGTTCTGTTTACAGCATCGTGATGGTGGCATCCGTGTTTGGTGACATCGCGGTGAATGCACATTCGAAGCGTTTATTCGTCATCGCCATAGTGGCGTATCACCCGGCGTGATGGTATGGGGTGCCATTGGTTACACGTCTCGGTCACATCTTGTTCACACTGACGGCACTTTGAACAGTGAACGTCACATTTCAGATGTGTTACGACCCGTGGCTCTACCCTTCATTCGATCCCTGCGAAACCCTACATTTAAACAGGATAATGCACGACCGCATGTTGCAGGTCCTGTGCGGACCTTTCTAGATACAGAAAATATTCGACTGCTGCCTTGGCCAGCACATTCTCCAGATGTCTCACCAATTGAAAACGTCTGGTCAATGGTGGCCGAGCAACTTTCTCGTCACAATACGCCAGTCACTACTCTTAATGAACTGTGGTATCGTGTTGAAGCTACATGGGCAGCTGTACCTGTACACGCCATCCAAACTCTGACTCCATGCCCAGGCGCATCACGGCCCTTATTACGGCCAGAGGTGGTTGTTCTGGCTACCGATTTTTCAGGATCTATGCACCCAAGTTGAGTGAAAATGTAATCACATGTCAGTGCTAGTGTAATACGTTTGTCCAATAAATACCCGTTTATCATCTGCATTTCTTCTTGGTGTAGCAATTTTAACGGGCGGTGGTGCAGGCTGCAACGGCGGCAATGTAGGCGCTTACTCTGGCATTCAGTCTATCGTACAGATGCCGAATACTGCGAATACTGCCGTGGGATACGTTATACCACATCTGCTCGACTTCTTCACGTAGTTCTGTTACAGTACTTGGTTAACGAGTGCATCAGTCACTTCTCGTCCCATCACATCCCAAACATGTTCGATGGGAGAAAAGTTCGGTGATCATGCTGGTCAGGGAAGTTTCTGCGCGTGTTGCAGGGCACGTTGAGTTTCACTGGCAGTATGTGGGCAAGCATTATCATTGTGAAACCACACATCACCTTACTGTTTTAAGAACGACAAAAGAACGGATCTAATAACATTCTGCACACCGGTTGGCGTCCTCTCCAGAAACACCATAGGTGAACTAGAGTTGCAGCTTATCTCACCCTGACCATAAGGCCTGGGGTGGGGTCAGTTTGGTCTGGTCGAATGCACTATGAGAGAGCGCTCCTCAGGCTTATGTCATACTTGAAACCGATCATTGTCTGCAGGCAGAATCTGTGTTCATCGCTGAATATCACTGCACGCCATTCCATTTTTCGAATGATCCTATGACGGCACCAGTCGAGCCATGCACGTCGATACTGTGGCGTGAGTTGAAGAGTGCCATTGCTAACGACCGGTCCGCAACCGTTCGTGTTGACACTTATCGGCTCGCAGGGCCTCTAATGTGTGCCGCGATAGCTGTACGATCTGCCATTGCCGCCCTTACAATACAACAGTCCTGGTGGGCGTCCGTGCCGCGTGAACGTCCCCAACTTCGTCCACATGTTTTTGAATGTGTGACCATTGACACAAGCATCGTAGCGGAACTGACGCATTACGTCCAACTTGTGCAGCAGTTCTCCTAAAGGACCTTCCCGCCAAACGGAAGATCACAATTCGACCAGTTTCGGACTCGCTCAGTTGACTGCAGGAAGCACCAGTGTCTGTCCGTGACACGGTTCCCAGCTTGCTTCATACGTTTGCACCACACTGAGCCTTCTGGCTGTCAGTATTCCCTAATAAAGGGTAGACACAGATGGCGCGCTGATAACCATGCGACTTCGATATCTGTTGGTGGACAACCTTGAAACCATTATCAGCGTACCTACTATGCCCAGGTGGCATATGCCATCATCGGATCCAAATATATTTCGTCCTTCCAGATGCCGTAACTTTTTTCCAGCAGTCTGTTTTACCGTCATTTTTGCCCGTCGACGCACGGGTACACCAATCATTCTTACAATATCTGTGTTTGTACAGTCCAGAGACATCACATTATGTTCTTCATTATAAATGTGGTAAATATTACGAAATGGGTTCACGTTTTGCGACATATGGAATTTTTGACTGGCCGTGGAGGCGTGCTCGGAGAGACAAAGACATGTTCAAGGCCAGGTGCGGCACAAATTTTCATGTGCGACAAAGACCTGACGTCCATCAAGATTCACAGAATGCGAATCCCTTTGGTAGTAGCTGTTACATGACATATTGCAACATGTAGAAATCATACAACATTGTAAATAAAACGAACAATAGCAAAACGAGACCCCCGAAGATACCGACTACTGTCGTTAACCTATAAACGGATCAGCGCATCCTAAATTGTGGACAGTTCCCAGTACATAGTCTCAACAAGGAACAGTGGTGTCTCAGAAAAGCGATAGCTTCCTGTTTAAATGTCGCACAATAAATGCATAACCGAAACGGTCCTTACGACGGCGCTACTCTAGCGGCTACATGCCTACTCCAGAAGCACATTCTCCTGCTTTGTAAAAGAAGTACAAACTGTCAAACCTGAAACTTTAGCGACGGTTTTTTATACCAGTGTAGCGCACAATGCAAATTATGAACGATCATTTCGCATAAAAACAGTGAAGTTCGTATTTAATCGTCGGAATATATGCGGAGGCTACACGAAGCTTTTGGCCAACCATGAAATAATCGTTACAGTGCTTCCATGACCTATGTGTTCATAATGACATCAGTAATGGTGAACTGGGCGCAGATAACTCCTGCGAAATCTCGGTGACGGAAACTTCAGACATGTAGGATTCCATAACTGCATTAGAAGACATTTCTGTTCTTTGACTCCTTTAAATGGGAAATTCTTCTACGATGTTCATATGTGTCTGCATTTACATACCTTGTTATAAGCACCTTATGGTGACGCAGAGAGTTTTAATGGTAAGTGGGTGTGGAGTTGTCCGTCTAGCGTGGGGGTATCTCAGTTTCAGAAAGATGAATGAAAACTGCAAAATATGTTACATTTATTTTACTCTCTGCGAGCCAATCAAAAGAACTGATTTCACGATGCATATCAGTAAACGTCTTAAAGTCACTTAACAATATGAAACGGTGTATATTGTTTGGATCTTTGTTTTCATGTGCCCCCTGAATCACTAAGACTGTGATCAGACACGTCACCGCACGGCTCTCTGGGTATCGAACGCAAGGAGCATTCATTTCCGGCTTCTCCTTAGCGCCAGAAGACTTAATTTCTCTGGCTACTGTAAATAATGTTCCATAATAACCACCGCCCTAATGACTACAGCTCTCAATGGCCGCATTGTAAATGTCTTGTAATAACGATAATGGAATCTCTGAGGAAGCATCGTTAGCACTCAAAGTAAACAGACGCAACATCGTTAGCGGTCACGCAAGTTCGTTAGAGGTAACAACGGAGGACATAAAAATGTCATGACAACAAAAACGGATGTAGGAACTCTTTTCAGGTAGAAATTGGTTAGTGAATTTTAAAATTGTCATTTTCTTCCGTAAAATGTCAGTTACGTAGCAGAATCTAATTTTGGAGCAAAAATTGCGTGAGGGGTAAGGATGAGATTTTGGTGCTGAGCTCCACAATAGCTGAATTCTTAATGGACACTTTCATAAGACAAAAAAGAGTAATTAAATTTTCAGAGTGGAGGTTGTTGACTCAGCTCTTTCCGGAGAAATGAGAAAACAAGAACAATGCAATGGAAACTCTTGCGTGTCACCGTGGTCTTCATAGGCAGCTGATGGTGTGTATGTATGTATGTATGTCTCTCTCTCTCTCCCTCTCTCTGTGCGTGTGTGTGTGTGTGTGTGTGTGTGTTTGAGCGTGTGCAGACGCAAATTTCGATGATACGTGAATGAATATTGATCATTAGTTTTGTCACAGCAGTTTAACTTGTTACATATAAAGGACAAACACCAGCACTGTACATGATGAATAAATTCTTGGCACACAGGACATATGAGTAATTGTGTAACAGTGTGTTTGTATCATTGCAAATTAGTTACAGTTTAATGTTGTGTCCAGCTCATTTCGTGGTAAAATGATGAAAGGATGAATGAACAACGAACGAAGTAATACACAATCTGTTAATGGAATGTTTGCAGTAACATATAAAAAAGGAAGCAGTGACTCTTGCGTGTTTTAAACCAATAAAATCAAGCTTTTATCAAATACAGGAAATAAACAATTGTTATTCGGATTCTGTTATCCCATCTACTGGATAATAGTGACAGTGTACAAACAGTTCGCTATCGACCCTTTCTTGTTATCCGGCAAGAACGGTGGAGTTCCTGGAAATCAGTAACATCATGTACAAACGGTCTGAACAGTCGATGGACGAATTAAGACATGTGGTGGCACAAGACAAGACTGACTGTACGTACACAAACTGCCATCATTAGGCTCAGTTCTGTTTATCAGGTCACAGACACACCATATATTCTGGTGGATGACAAGAACTTGTATTTAATAAACTGCTCGTCCATTGCAACCAAAGTGACGGGACGAATCACAAGACAGAGATTGAGATCGAGAAACCCTTACTCTTTAATGCGCTACGTCGTTTCTCCGGTTGGTAATGCGAATGACTTTTATTTCTTTTTGCAGGTATCTTATATAACTTTCTGAATGTGAAATGTGTTTCGAAGCTTTCGCTATCCTGAAGTCATTAAATTTCTAATATCTCAACATCGACGTACTATGTTTATAGTAGCTCCCGCCTCAAATTTGGTAAACATAAACAGCATCGATAAGGGGCAATCAAATGATCACCGAACTTCCACCACAAAGGAAGTGGGGAATGGTTCGATTAAATACCAATCACCACACTCGTTAAGATATTTATCCCAATAAGAGGCGAGACATTCAGTTCCTATTCCGTAGAACGCGGTCGGCCGCTGACGGATTCGCCACCGCACCCACTTCTGCACTTCCTCGTCCTACTGAAACCGACGTCTGCGCACGTCTCTGTTCCGGTCGCCACAGATGTGAAAAGCACACGGTGATAGATCCGGGGTGTACGGAGGGTGTTGCAGTGTTTTCCAAGCAAATCGCAGAAGCAGCCTTTAACCGACTGGCAGTGTGTGCTTTATTGTGCAACTGGATGATGCCATCTGACATTACTGTTGGGTGTCTTGACTTCATGGCGCATCACAGTGTCTTCACAGCACCGCGCATTGATTGTGGTTCCACCCTCGAGGAAGTCGACGAGGAGAGGGCCTCTGCAGAGGAAGAAGAAGGTCATCACTATCTCACCGGAACTTGTGCCAACAGCATTGGATTTCTTTGGCGGAGGAGATGTGGGATGTTTCCATTGTTGGCTTTGCCGTTTGCCGGCGGCTGCGGACGGGATCATCCTGTTGCACGAAAACAGCCGCCCTCACCCACTCGGACGAAGGCTGAGCTTCAGTGATTTGGTTGGAAAACAGCAAGACCATCCATACACCCAGGATCTAGCGCCTTTCACATCTTTGGCGACCTGAAGAAAGACGTGGGTCGACGTCGATTTCAGCCGGACGCGAAAATGTGGTTGTGGATCCGTCAGCGCTCAGTCGCGTCCACCGAAACAGGAATTCATCGTCTCCCAGTGGGATAAATGCCTTAACGCGTGTGGAGACTACTTCTGAATAGAAACATCCCATCATCCCGTTGTGGCGAGTGATCGGTTTTCATTTGGCTGCTCCTCATATTTGATGTTGTCTGGCGTATTTAGATGTATTGTGTTGCTATATTATACAAAGATTGTGACAGTCTGCACTGACGAATGGTGTGCGTTAGAGATACCGTCAAAAGTACGTTCCGTGTCATTGCATAGAGGAAATTCTGCTGTCATTTTGCTGAAGATATCATACAGACCCCATTTCGAGATACAGCGAATGTCGTAAGTATTGAATCGTATAGTTACTTCCATAATCACCGCGAGTAATCGCTGAATGGCAGTTATTTGGCTCCATAAAAGGGAACAGAACAAATGTACATATGAACCACGTACATAGCGAATGGTATGAAACGGCAAAAACTATAGGTACGTAGCTAATCAGCGAAAGGGAACAGGTTTATTGTATCCAGCAGTAGTTACGTAAGATCCTGGTATACTTTGATCTCCCATCGTGATTTTACAACGATTCGTCAGTGTACTTCTATATTCTCGAAAGCACGTTTCCTGCATTCCACTGAACAACACCAACCATCGCTATTTTTTATTGTCCTCGACCCGTTGATGTAGACAGATTCGGTACAGTCAATGGACATTTATTGATGATGTTGTGGTATTCAGTCAGAGGATTGGTTCCATACAACTTTCCACAAAAGTCTAGCCTGTGCTGACTTCATGACCCGTGCATAACTGCTGCAACCTACACTGAGGTGATCAAAGTCATGGTATGCCTCTTAATATCGTGTCTGACCTCCTTTTTCCCGGCGTACTGTAGCAGCTCGACGTAGCAAGGACTCAACAAGTCGTTGGAAGTCCATTGCAGAAATACTGAGTCATGATAACTGCGAAAGTGTTGCCGGTGCAAGGTTTTATCAACGAACTGACTCTAGATTATGTCCCATAAATGGTTGATGGGATTCATGTCGGGCTAGCTGGGTGGCCTGGTAATTCGCTCGAACTGTCCAAAATGATGTTCTTCAAACTGTTTGCGGAACAACTGAGCCCCAGTGATATGGCGCACCATCATGGGAACATGAAGTAAATGACGGGCTGCAAATGACCTCCTAGTAGCCGAGCATAACCAGTCAATGATAGGTTAAGTTGGCACAGAGCATCCAGTCCATTCCATGCAAACACAGCCCACAGCATTACGGAGCCACCACCAGCTCGCACAGTTTCTTGTTGACAGCTTGAACCCATGGCTTCATGAGGTCAGTGCCACACTCGAACCTTACCATGACCTTTCACCAACTGAAATCGAGACTCATCTAACCAGGCTACAGTTTCCAATCCACTAGGGTCCAACCGATATTTTCACTAATCCAGAAGAGGCGATGTCGTGCTCTTAGCAAAGACACTCGCGTCGGTCGTCTGCTGCCGCAGCCCATTAACGCTAAATTTCGCCGCATTCTCCTAACGGATACTTTCATTGTAAGTCCCACAATGATTTCTGTGGTTATTTCAAGCAGTATTGCTTGTATGTTAGCACTGACAACTCTAAGTAAACACAGCCGCTCTCGGTCGTTAAGTGAAGGCTGTTGGCCACTGCTTTGTTCTTCGTGAGAGTAGTGCCTGAAATTCGGCATTCTTAGCACACCCTTGATATTGTGAGTCTGAGAATATTGAGTTCCCTAACGATTTCTGATACGGAATGTCCCATCATCCAGCTCCAGCTGCCATTTCGCGTTCAAAAATCTGTTAAATCTCTTTGTAAGGCCTTAATCACGTCGGAAACCGGTTAACATGAGTCACATGACTGGAAATGACAGCTCCGCCAATGTACTGTTCTTTTATAATTTGTGTACACGATACTACACTCAGGGGTGTGTGTGCATATTGCTGTACCATGACCTTTGCCACCTTAGTGCACATCCATCTGAAACTCATTACTGCAGTGAAGCTTCGGAGTTCCTGTGCAGTCTTTATTCGCAGTCTTCCTTACGGGTTAACAAAGTAATGATCACTCGTTACTTGATCCCACATGATGATTCTTGTCAATCTTCCCTTACTTTGTCAAATAATGACAGGTATTTTTTTCCCATTTGGATTCAGTACGTCCTCCTTTGTTATACGATATACTCTTGGAATTTCCAGCGTCCTCCTGCACCACAACAATTTTTACTGTTACCAGTCAGCAAATTACAGCGTACTTCAGCCACAGGCAGTTGTTTCACTGTCCAAGTAGTAAAATACATCTACTGCTTTTAGTGTCTCATTCCCTAATATAATTCCCTCATCAATGCCTGATTTGCTTCGACCATATTCTCCTATCCCGCTTTTGTTGATATTCTCCGCATAACCTTGTTTAAAGACACTATCCATTGTGTTCAACTGCTCTTCCAATTCCATTGCTGTCTCTGATAGAACTACAATGTCACTGACAAACCTCGAAGTTTTTATTTCTTTTCCCTGAACTTGAGTTTTTATGGTGTTTTTTTTATTTAGTGTTGTTTGCGCTATCACACACCATACTACGATTATAAGAGTCTTCCTTAATAACTTACATCTAAGTAAATTGAAGTAACATTTTGTTATTGCCTATACATTGAATATTATTGTTTAAATATGACACTGTCCCCCCCCCCCCCCCCCCCATGAACCATGGACCTTGCCGTTGGTGGGGAGGCTTGCGTGCCTCAGCGATACAGATAGCCGTACCGTAGGTGCAACCACAACGGAGGGGTATCTGTTGAGAGGCCAGACAAACGTGTGGTTCCTGAAGAGGGACAGCAGCCTTTTCAGTAGTTGCAAGAGCAACAGTCTGGATGATTGACTGATCTGGCCTTGTAACAATAACCAAAACGGCCTTGCTGTGCTGGTACTGCGAACGGCTGAAAGCAAGGGGAAACTACAGCCGTAATTTTTCCCGAGGGCATGCAGCTTTACTGTATGATTACATGATGATGGCGTCCTCTTGGGTAAAATATTCCGGAGGTAAAATAGTCCCCCATTCGGATCTCCGGGCGGGGACTACTCAAGAGGATGTCGTTATCAGGAGAAAGAAAACTGGCGTTCTACGGATCGGAGCGTGGAATGTCAGATCCCTTAATCGGGCAGGTAGGTTAGAAAATTTAAAAAGGGAAATGGATAGGTTGAAGTTAGATATAGTGCGAATTAGTGAAGTTCGGTGCCAGGAGGAACAAGACTTCTGGTCAGGTGACTACAGGGTTATAAACACAAAATCAAATAGGGGTAATGCAGGAGTAGGTTTAATAATGAATAGGAAAATAGGAATGCGGATAAGCTACTACAAACAGCATAGTGAACGCATTATTGTGGCCAAGATAGATACGAAGCCCACACCTACTACAGTAGTACAAGTTTATATGCCAACTAGCTCTGCAGATGACGAAGAAATTGAAGAAATGTATGATGAAATAAAAGAAATTATTCAGATTGTGAAGGGAGAGGAAAATTTAATAGTCATGGGTGACTGGAATTCGAGTGTAGGAAAAGGGAGAGAAGGAAACATAGTAGGTGAATATGGATTGGGGGACAGAAATGAAAGACCGAGCGGGGTGGCGCAGTGGTTAGACACTGGACTCGCATTCGGGAGGACGACGGTTCAATCCCGCGTCCGACCATCCTGATTTAGGTTTTCCGTGATTTCCCTACATCGCTCCAGGCAAATGCCGGGATGGTTCCTCTGAAAGGGCACGGCCGACTTCCTTCCCCATCCTTCGCTAATCCGATGAGACCGATGACCACGCTGTCTGGTCTCCTTCCCCAAACCAACCAACCAACCAACAGAAATGAAAGAGGAAGCCGCCTGGTAGAATTTTGCACAGAGCACAACATAATCATAACTAACACTTGGTTTAAGAATCATGAAAGAAGGTTGTATACATGGAAGAACCCTGGAGATACTAAAAGGTATCAGATAGATTATATAATGGTAAGACAGAGATTTAGGAACCAGGTTTTAAATTGTAAGACATTTCCAGGGGCAGATGTGGACTCTGACCACAATCTATTGGTTATGACCTGTAGATTAAAACTGAAGAAACTGCAAAAAGGTGGGAATTTAAGGAGATGGGACCTGGATAAACTAAAAGAACCAGAGGTTGTACAGAGATTCAGGGAGAGCATAAGGGAGCAATTGACAGGAATGGGGGAAATAAATACAGTAGAAGAAGAATGGGTAGCTTTGAGGGATGAAGTAGTGAAGGCAGCAGAGGATCAAGTAGGTAAAAAGACGAGGGCTAGTAGAAATCCTTGGGTAACAGAAGAAATATTGAATTTAATTGATGAAAGGAGAAAATATAAAAATGCAGTAAGTGAAACAGGCAAAAAGGAATACAAACGTCTCAAAAATGAGATCGACAGGAAGTGCAAAATGGCTAAGCAGGGATGGCTAGAGGACAAATGTAAGGATGTAGAGGCCTATCTCACTAGGGGTAAGATAGATACCGCCTACAGGAAAATTAAAGAGACCTTTGGAGATAAGAGATCGACTTGTATGAATATCAAGAGCTCAGATGGAAACCCAGTTCTAAGCAAAGAATGGAAAGCAGAAAGGTGGAAGGAGTATATAGAGGGTCTATACAAGGGCAATGTACTTGAGGACAATATTATGGAAATGGAAGAGGATGTAGATGAAGATGAAATGGGAGATATGATACTGCGTGAAGAGTTTGACAGAGCACTGAAAGACCTGAGTCGAAACAAGGCCCCCGGAGTATACAATATTCCATTGGAACTACTGACGGCCGTGGGAGAGCCAGTCCTGACAAAACTCTACCATCTGGTGAGCAAGATGTATGAAACAGGCGAAATACCCTCAGACTTCAAGAAGAATATAGTAATTCCAATCCCAAAGAAAGCAGGTGTTGACAGATGTGAAAATTACCGAACTATCAGTTTAATAAGTCACAGCTGCAAAATACTAACACGAATTCCTTACAGACGAATGGAGAAACTAGTAGAAGCCAACCTCGGGGAAGATCAGTTTGGATTCCGTAGAAACACTGGAACACGTGAAGTAATACTGACCTTACGACTTATCTTAGAAGAAAGATTGAGGAAAGGCAAACCTACGTTTCTAGCATTTGTAGACTTAGAGAAAACTTTTGACGATGTTGACTGGAATACTCTCTTTCAAATTCTGAAGGTGGCAGGGGTAAAATACAGGGAGCGAAAGGCTATTTACAATTTGTACAGAAACCAGATGGCAGTTATAAGGGTCGAGGGACATGAAAGGGAAGCAGTGGTTGGGAAGGGAGTAAGACAGGGTTGTAGCCTCTCCCCGATGTTGTTCAATGTGTATATTGAGCAAGCAGTAAAGGAAACAAAAGAAAAATTCGGAGTAGGTATTAAAATTCATGGAGAAGAAATAAAAACTTTGAGGTTCGCCGATGACATTGTAATTCTGTCAGAGACAGCAAAGGACTTGGAAGAGCAGTTGAATGGAATGGACAGTGTCTTGAAAGGAGGATATAAGATGAACATCAACAAAAGCAAAACAAGGATAATGGAATGTAGTCTAATTAAGTCGGGTGATGCTGAGGGAATTAGGTTAGGAAATGAGGCACTTAAAGTAGTAAAGGAGTTTTGCTATTTGGGGAGCAAAATAACTGATGATGGTCGAAGTAGAGAGGATATAAAATGTAGGCTGGCAATGGCAAGGAAAGCGTTTCTGAAGAAGAGAAATTTGTTAACATCCAGTATTGATTTAAGTGTCAGGAAGTCATTTCTGAAAGTATTCGTATGGAGTGTAGCCATGTATGGTAGTGAAACATGGACGATAAATGGTTTGGACAAGAAGAGAATAGAAGCTTTCGAAATGTGGTGCTACAGAAGAATGCTGAAGATTAGATGGGTAGATCACATAACTAATGAGGAAGTATTGAATAGGATTGGGGAGAAGAGAAGTTTGTGGCACAACTTGACCAGAAGAAGGGATCGGTTGGTAGGACATGTTCTGAGGCATCAAGGGATCACCAATTTAGTATTGGAGGGCAGCGTGGAGAGTAAAAATCGTAGAGGGAGACCAAGAGATGAATACACTAAGCAGATTCAGAAGGATGTAGGTTGCAGTAGGTACTGGGAGATGAAAAAGCTTGCACAGGATAGAGTAGCATGGAGAGCTGCATCAAACCAGTCTCAGGACTGAAGACCACAAAAACAACAACATGACACTGTTGCAAATGTAATGTGTGAACTTACAATGTTCGATCATTTCCTGTTGTGGAAATTGTTCCTTGCTTACCATTATGCCTGTCGCTTGCTGCTTCCCCCTGATTCTTGTCCATAATTTACCACTTCCCAGCATACTCTTGTGATTTCTTCAAGCTATAACGCAGACTAAATTTCGAAGCAGATGACTACATACTTTGTAAATACCGTGATGAATATAAAGTATTTGTTACTTTAACAGAAATCGTATCCATTTTCCATTGGTATCCCTGAAAATATCCCTTTTTTGAAATGAACCTGAATATAAAAGTATGTGTGCACTATGTTTCTTACCTGTTAGAAACTTTCATGGTGAATAAGTGAGTTACAGCACGGAACTTTATCATTCATTCAAATTCTTTGCAGTTTTCCAAGAAATAATGAAAGAATAGAAGTTGGGTAGAAGGTACTAGAAAACATGCAAGAACAACATAGATGATTACTAGTGAGTGCTGTAACACAAGGCAAAATCTATAGGATCTCTTCATTCAGCAATGGATATTGAAAGGGTTACACAATTTATTTGACGTACGGTTTCACGTAAGTACCACTAATCTTGCAGTGGGTAGATCAAGTCGCTTACAAATATTAAGTGATTCGCGTATATTGACATTATCTCAATATTGTCTATTTTTCTATGCAGTAGTATTGGTTAATTACTCTATTCATACGTACATTTATTCTAATTAATTTCATAGCCAGATAATCTTAACGTATTCTGTTCTCTCGAAATATGGCTTTTATAGTCCTTTAAGTTTCATGCTCCTTGCTGCAGATGTCATCTGCTTACGTTACTATCCATTTCCGTTTATGAAAGTTTTGGAAATTACTGCTATAGCGACGTTTGGTTACGACTTAAATAACAAGTAACTGGTGTTAGCGACAACGCGAAAAGTTGCAACACTCCTGACTTACGCCTTATGACACCCGCTGCTCGCAGGGATGAGCACTCAGTCTGCTTCTGCCCCAACGCTCGCCGACCGACAAGTATGGGACTTTGCTGCAGGCAACAGTCACAACTTTCCTTGTTAAAACTTTCATAAGCGACAATTTCCCTCAGCCAGCTTGATTTTCCACGAAGCTCTGCAAGCTCACCTTGAAATTTTCTCCATAGTGTACGATCACATCTTACGGAAGATGTTAACACTGGATTTCTCATTATCTTACGCACTAGGACGTATAAAGCGAAGAAACCATACTTGAGAGTAATCACTTTGCAACAAATCCAGTATCTGGCCTTAGCACCACGATGAAGCCAGCAACGTAAGAAAGACAACTGTCTGTGTAGCACGCCTGTCCACTTCCTCATTAATGTATTAATGTCTGTAGCTCTCTTATGAGAACACATTTGCCAGTATATGTATACTCGTCGTATTTGATTACGACATAGAAACATACTCGGTATAGTTGATAAGGTTGGGAATGTCGTCATCAACGCCCCTCAACTTATTTGAAACCTTCTGTAGTCTGAAACTTCCTGGCAAATTAAAACTGTGTGCCGAACAGAGACTCGAAGTCGGGACCTTTGCCTTTCGTGGGCAAGTGCTCTTGCGTAATTTGTGCTTACAGAACTTTACGCTTTGTAATAACTTCGAACCGATAGACTCCTTCACGTAATTGTTTTCCAGTGTCACTTTAATTTGTGGTTGTGTGTTTTAATGTCACCAGTTTCTATATTCACTGCCTGACAAAAAAAGTGAAACACGAAGAAGGGTAAGAGAAAACGAAATGAAACGTGATACGTTGACAGGGTATGTGATGTTATTCCCTCGAGGAACAAGCGCGAGGGCATTACGGAGACGCTCAAGAAACTAAAGTAGCAGACGGTACAAAAGATGCTTTGTGGGTCACGTAATGGCATAGATTGAAATTGCAATAGAGTACGGGGAGAGTTGCGTATTTTATTACTTCTTCCTGCATACGTCTCGCGACTTGAACGCAACGAGAAAACTCGAGAAATTAGAGCTACTATTCTTCCCACGCGCCATTCGTGAAAGGAACAGAGAAATCTGCAAAAAGATAGCGTTGCCAGAAGTACTCGTCACCACGTACCGCAAGGTGGCTCCTAGAATACGGATGTACGATGAGCGCTCAATAAATAGTGCAAGACATTTTTTTTGGGGTAATTTCGGTTGAAAAAGTGCATAATGTTTGTGGAATATTGTGCAATGTTCCCTGTTCAATCGCTCTAGATTTACGAAGTTCCAATAGGTGGCGGCGCTAGCTAGACTTGAAAGTGGCGTCTGTAACAGGGGTTTGTTCCAAGTAGAGAGCTCTCATTGAGTTCATTTTGGTGGGAAACCAGAGCATCCCGAGTATTTATAGGCGCTTGCAGAATGTCATTGGGTGAGGTGACCCACACCTATTCGATCTCCCTAGTACCGACCAGCCACACACAGCTGTGTGACTCCTACAATGCTGGTACGTGCTGAGACCCTCCTTCGAGGCGATCGACGAATCGTAATCAAAGACCTCGCTGCTCAACTGGGCGTCTCTGTTGGTTGTGCTGAAACACTCGTCCACCACTTTGGGTACATAAAGGTCTGTGCCCACCGTTTTTCTCAACGCCTAACACAACAAAAGCAAGGAAGGACCCTCTGGTTCAATGAAGGATGCACCCCGAGGGAAGCAGTACGTGGATGATGGGCAGGTTCTTGTTGCCCTCACAGTAAGTTGGCGTGAAGCCGTCACTTTGAATGGAGATTATGTTGAAATATAGGATGTTGTATCCAAAATATTGGGGATAATATGGTGTATCGAATCTTCAGTAAAACCTACCTGCGTTCGAAAAGAAACTGTGTTGCATTCTTATTGAATGTCCCTTGAAGATGTAGATGTAAAACAAAGTTTACTAAATTGACAGGCCCATGATAAGACTTCCACCATTAGGTTTACTGATAACTGTGGTGACATGACAGGCATCGGGGGAAAGAGTTTAACAAAGTAAAACAAATTTCCTAAATCATAAAAAGGTGACACCTTACTAAGGGATAAATGTTATGGAAACAGCGAGAAGGCTACTTGCCTGCACCGACATTCACCTTATCCTCTCATGATCATATACAGCACAAACACGGCACTACCATATAGAAAAAGATTCATTACAAGTGCAGTTCGAGACGGCTACACTTAACACACATGACATGCAAATAGCCCAAGTGGCGACAATTAGAAAGGCCTGTACGAGGCCATTAGCCACACGAGCTCATCGTGCTTCATCAAGGCAGCGGAATATTAATAAACTGGAAGTACGTGTAGGGACAGGCGAGGAGTCCTGTGGCGCTGGCTGCCCCCAGGGCACTGTGCTGTGGCCGCCCGCAGCGCCAGACGTCCGCGCGTGCGCAGCATCCCTTAGGAGGCCGCCCCGGCTCTGCCGTAATCGAGTTCGAGAGGTTTTCCGCTCGTCTCTCTCCAAAGTCCCTGCCACTGGCTGTTGTCCTGAGTTAGGCAATAAACGGCATCCATTTGTCCCACCACAAGCTGCCCCTCAGCTGCACCACCCTCTCCCTACCACACTGTGACGAAGACGGGTAGTCTCGAGCGTTATATCGCACACCACCTTTGTTCAATGCGGTAATTTTACTTTTGTATTTTCGCCTTTCATCGAGCTACAAGTAAACAGTGAGTTTACCACTTTCGAGATTACCTCAGAATAAGATACAAAATGACGCTAAAAAGTACTAACGTGTTAGTTTCCCACGAACATCCCATCCCATATCACAAAAATGTCTCTGAGCACTATGGGACTTAACATCTTAGGTCATCAGTCCCCTAGAACTTAGAACTACTTAAACCTAACTAACCTAACGACATCACACACATCCACGCCTGAGACAAGATGCGAACCTGCGACCGTAGCGCCATATCACAAACTCGCAGCATTTGTCACAGAAGGTATGGAACACCTTGGCCAAAATTTTGGCTCGAGTATTGTACAGAATAGGGCCAGGGGTTTGGTGCTGTTAACTCCGCAGAACACATCTTGAATCTCTATATGTATTTCCAGACTGTTAAAATTCGTACGTTCTTGATGAAAATCTAAAAGCTCGTGTAATGGTTTGATAAAAGTCTTTTAATTGTAACCACGTCGACTGCCTGTATGTCAATTATGTCGAATGCAGCAGCCCATGTTGCAGACTGAAATAAATATAGTATAGTGTCGTGTTTGTAATGTAGATGAAGATACGGTGAAACCCGATGCAGATTCGTACTTTACTTTTCTTGAAAACAACCTAAAAGTTCTAAGAGCTCTGAATGGTCAAATGAAATACTACTACTACTACTACTACTACTACTGCCACTGCTACTACTACTACTACTACTAATAATAATAATAATAATAATAATAATAATAATAGGGAACGTAGGTCTTTGTGGAGACATATTTGTATAAAATTTCGCGATTAATTTTGTCACGCCATTTAGGTTTGTGTATTGTAGGTTTCCACGTCTAACAATTCCAGGACTAATGGTCCCTGGAAAATTTTATATCCGGCTCTACACAATTAAAATATTTGGTTCAAATGGCTCTGAGCACTATGGGACTTAACATCTGAAGTCATCATTCCCCTAGAACTTTTTTTTTTTTCATCAGTCTACTGACTGGTTTGATGCGGCCCGCCACGAATTCCTTTCCTGTGCTAACCTCTTCATCTCAGAGTAGCACTTGCAACCTACGTCCTGAATTATTTGCTTGACGTATTCCAATCTCTGTCTTCCTCTACAGTTTTTGCCCTCTACAGCTCCCTCTAGTACCATGGAAGTCATTCCCTCATGTCTTAGCAGATGTCCTGTCATCCTGTCCCCCTTATCAGTGTTTTCCACATATTCCTTTCCTCTCCGATTCTGCGTAGAACCTCCTCATTCCTTACCTTATCAGTCCACCTAATTTTCAACATTCGTCTATAGCACCACATCTCAAATGCTTCGATTCTCTTCTTTTCCGGTTTTCCTACAGTCCATGTTTCACTACCATACAATGCTGTACTCCAGACGTACATCCTCAGAAATCTCTTCCTCAAATTAAGGCCGGTATTTGATATTAGTAGACTTCTCTTGGCCAGAAATGCCTTTTTTGCCATAGCGAGTCTGCTTTTGATGTCCTCCTTGCTCCGTCCGTCATTGGTTATTTTACTGCCTAGGTAGCAGAATTCCTTAACTTCATTGACTTCGTGACCATCAATCCTGATGTTAAGTTTCTCGCTGTTCTCATTTCTACTACTTCTCATTACCTTCGTCTTTCTCCGATTTACTCTCAAACCATACTGTGTACTCATTAGACTGTTCATTCCGTTCAGAAGATGATTTAATTCTTCTTCACTTTCACTCAGGATAGCAATGTCATCAGCGAATCGTATCATTGATATCCTTTCACCTTGTATTTTAATTCCACTCCTGAACCTTTCTTTTATTTCCATCATTGCTTCCTCGATGTACAGATTGAAGAGTTGGGGCGAAAGGCTACAGCCTTGTCTTACACCCTTCTTAATACGAGCACTTCGTTCTTGATCGTCCACTCTTATTATTCCCTCTTGATTGTGGTACATATTGTATATGACCCGTCTCTCCCTATAGCTTACCCCTACTTTTTTCAGAATCTCGAACAGCTTGCACCATTTTATATTGTCGAACGCTTTTTCCAGGCCGACAAATCCTGTGTTAGTGTCTTGATTTTTCTTTAGCCTTGCTTCCATTATTAGCCGTAACGTCAGAATTGCCTTCCTCGTCCCTTTACTTTTCCTAAAGCCAAACTGATCGTCACCTAGCGCATTCTCAATTTTCTTTTCCATTCTTCTGTATATTATTCTTGTAAACAGCTTCGATGCATGAGCTGTTAAGCTGATTGTGCGATAATTCTCGCACTTGTCAGCTTTTGCCGTCTTCGGAATTGTGTGGATGATGCTTTTCCGAAAGATGATATATCGCCAGACCCATATATTCTACACACTAACGTGAATAGTCGTTTTGTTGCCACTTCCCCAAATGATTTTAGAAATTCTGATGGAATGTTATCTAACCCTTCTGCCTTATTTGACCGTAAGTCCTCCAAAGCTCTTTTAAATTCCGATTCTAATACTGGATCCCCTATCTCTTCTAAATCGACTGCTGTTTCTTCTTCTATCACATAAGACAAATCTTCACCACCCTCATTGAGGCTTTCAATGTATTCTGTCCACCTATCTGCTCTTTCCTCTGCATTTAACAGTGGAATTCCCGTTGCACTCTTAATGTTACCACCGTTGCTTTTAATGTCACCAAATGTTGTTTTGACTTTCCTGTATGCTGAGTCTGTCCTTCCAACAATCATATCATTTTCGATGTCTTCACATTTTTCCTGCAGCCATTTCGTCTTAGCTTCCCTGCACTTCCTATTTATTTCATTCTTCAGCGACTTGTATTTCTGTATTCCTGATTTTCCCGGAACATGTTTGTACTTCCTCCTTGCATCAATCAACTGAAGTATTTCTTCTGTTACCCATGGTTTCTTCGCAGCTACCTTCTTTGTACCTATGTTTTCCTTCCCAACTTCTGTGACGGCCCTTTTTAGAGATGTCCATTTCTCTTTAACTGTACTGCCTACTGCGCTATTCCTTATTGCTGTATCTATAGCGTTAGAGAACTTCAAACGTATCTCGTCATTCCTTAGTACTTCCGTATCCCACTTCTTTGCGTATTGATTCTTCCTGACTAATGTCTTGAACTCCAGCCTACTCTTCATCACTACTATATCTGCTCCTGGGTACGCCTTACAATCCAGTATCTGATTTCGGAATCTCTGTCTGACCATGATGTAATCTAATTGAAATCTTCCCGTATCTCCCGGCCTTTTCCAAGTATACCTCCTCCTCTTGTGATTCTTGAACATGGTATTCACTATTACTAGCTGAAACGTGTTACAGAACTCAATTAGTCTTTCTCCTCTTTCATTCCTAGTCCCAAGCCCATATTCTCCTGTAACCTTTTCTTCTACTCCTTCCCCTACAACTGCATTCCAGTCGCCCGTGACTATTAGATTTTCGTCCCCCTTTACATACTGCACTACCCTTTCAATATCCTCATACACTTTCTCTATCTGTTCATCTTCAGATTGCGACGTCGGCATGTATACCTGAACTATCGTTGTCGGTGTTGGTCTGCTGTTGATTCTGATTAGAGCAACCCGGTCACTGAACTGTTCACAGTAACACACCCTCTGCCCTACCTTCCTATTCATAACGAATCCTACACCTGTTATACCATTTTCTGCTGCTGTTGATATTACCCGATACTCATATGGCCAGAAATCCTTGTCTTCCTTCCACTTCACTTCACTGACCCCTACTGTATCTAGATTGAGCCTTTGCATTTCCCTTTTCAGATTTTCTAGTTTCCCTACCACGTTCAAGCTTCTGACATTCAACGCCCCGACTCGTAGAACGTTATCCTTTCGTTGATTATTCAATCTTTTTCTCATGGTAGCCTCCCCCTTGGCAGTCCCCTCCCGGAGATCCGAATGGGGGACTATTCCGGATTCTTTTGCCAATGGAGAGATAATCATAACACTTCTTCAATTACAGGCCACATGTCCTGTGGATACACGTTACGTGTCTTTAATGCAGTGGTTTCCATTGACTTCTGCATCCTCATGTCGTTGATCATTGCTGATTCTTCCGCCTTTAGGAGCAATTTCCCACCCCTAGGCCAAGAGAGAGGCCTGAACCTCTATCAGCTCCTCTGACCTCTTTGACAAGGCCGTGGTCTAGGGGTAGCGTCTTTGATTCATAATCAAAACGTCTTCGGCCCGGGTTCGATCCGCGCCACTGCCTAAATTTTGATAAATAATCAGCATTGGCGGCCGAAGACTTCCGGCATAAGAAGTCAGCCTCATTGTGCCAACGGCCCCTAGAACTAAGAACTACTTAAACCTAACTAACCTAAGGACATTCTACAGTCTGCAGCTCGTGGTCGTGTGGTAGCGTTCTCGCTTCCCGCGCCCGGGTTCCCGGGTTCGATTTTCTCTGCCTCGTGATGACTGGGTGTTGTGTGCTGTCCTTAGGTTAGTTAGGTTTAAGTAGTTCTGGTTCTAGGGGACTGATGACCATAGATGTTAACTCCCAAAGTGCTCCGAGCCATTTGAACCATTTTTGACATCACACACATCCATGCCCGAGGCAGTATTCGAACCTGCGACCGCAGCGATCGCGCGGTTCCAGACCGCCAATATGGTCTACCTCTCAGGCTTCTGTGATGGAAGTGCTCACGCTGCTGTTTAAGAATACCGTCGGCGCTTTCCGACATCTCTGATGATTGTAGAGTGTTTACCGCAGTTTTCAAAACACTGCGAGAACCGGTATTCTTCCAAGTTTACATTTTTTCACCTCAACGTGTAGTCGAGGAATTTGTGCAGGGACAACAACCTTTTGTTGAAATGGCGCAACTGATTTGTAGTACTGGCACGCGGTGACATTCTGTACATATCAATGTCCCACGAACACGTGCATGTCGACCATTACATACGGAAAATTTGTATCCGTTTCACACACACCATGTCCAAAATCTTCACACTACCGACAATGCCACACGACTTTAAATTTTGTCACTGGTTGAACAACAATTGTCATAAGCTTCCATTCATATCATTCACTGATAAAGACACATTTAAACGGAATGGAATTAGTAACCCACGTAATCATCGATGGTCACAGGGAACTCCACACGCTATAGTGGAAACCAATTTTCAAATTTGTTTTTCAATCTGACGATAGCTACAGCATGATCGGTAACTTATTCACAGGTCCAGTCATTTTACAAGAGCGAGTGATGGGACAAAATTATTTAATTTTTCTGGAAATTCGTTTGTTGTTCACCTTGAGGACGTTCCTGAGGCCACTTCAACTGCAGTATACTTCCACTATGACCGAGCCACACCACATTTTTAAGGAACGTGTGAGGGAACATCTCTACAATACTTACCCTAATCGCTGAAAAAGTCGTGATAGTGCAATTAACTGGCCAGCAAGATCACGAGACCTTACGCCATTAGCTTTTTCTTTGTCAGACTGGGTGAGTTCCGAGGTGTACAAACGAAAGGCGAATAAGCGACATGGACTGCTTGCTTGCGGCTTGCTGCTCTAACTAGGGAACGTGCAGAGACGCTCAGACAAGCAACACAAGATATTCTCCCAAGAGTAAAGAAATAGACTGAATCTGACTGTGAGATATTCAGATTTAATGTAAACTGTACAGTAGCTGTAATGTGACGTGTAGCTAATGGTTAGAAATGATTATGTTAAAAATATGTATTTTTGATACTTCGTAAAACGTGTTGTAATGATTAGTAACTGCTGTGCATGTGGACATGTGTAAAGGTGACAATGTATTAAATAATACAGAAAATAAATGGCAGTGTGTTCTACCTCAAGAACCATTCTTAATAGGGCATACGTCCATATGAAATCTTTTCCTTCAAATTATCGTTCCTGTCATAGCCCTGAATACCATTTCTCTTAGGACACACTCTAGAAACAGGCTGGAATAGACCAATATACTCATTGTCTTCCATGGTTGCACAATTGCCATATACACGTTGTTGACAAATAATTGCAAACAACCTGCAGAATTAATGTTCATTGCGTCTCTCCATCTTTCTCAACATGTCGTTAACCAATTTATCAGTCATCAGCCGGTTTGCTCTATCTCGTATAACTTGAATAACTTCGAGAAATAAAAAATTATTGGAGACCGGTATCTAGACTTCGCTTGTAAGAGTTCTTTGCTGGCTAAGAAAAATAAATACCAAGGATACAATTTTCAAATGGCTCTGTGCGCTATGCGATTTAACATCTGAGGTCATCAGTCCCCTAGAACTTAGAACTACTTAAAACTAACCAACCTAAGGACATGACACACATCCATGCACGAGGCAGGATTCGAACCAGCGACCGTAGCTGTCACGTGGTTCCAGACTGAAGCGTCTAGAACCGCTCGGCCACACCGGCCGGCGATACAATTTTCATGGAGCCGAAAGTTTCTCATCAAATTATTTAAAGGAGTGTTACGATAACAAGCACAAAATTAACGTTATAATACGAACGAAAGTAATCTGTAGATGAGTACTGAGACAGGTAAACATCCTGTATACATCAGTTATTGTAGTGAAATTGCGAATATGACTGTGCAACTGTTCGTTTTTACGTGAAATTGCAGTGAAGTAAAACAGAGCATTAGAAAAACCGGAGGGTAAGAAACTTGAAAAGTCTGATATATTGCGCTATTGAATGATTTTAAAATTTGGATGACTGGATTGAGTACGAAATGTGCAGATTTATGAAGAGTTCTACAAATCGGTACAAGGATATGGACAAGATTTATGGGTCGAATGAAAGAAGTGCATAAATAAAATATAAATCATGGTGAGCAGAACAGGCAAAACTCCACGCTGTGCTCGTGTTATTTATGGATGGTTGATCAGCCACAACATTGTTCAGCCCAGCTGCGGGCACGGTATATACAGTGGCGCAACGCTAGGCAAATTGGTGTAACAGCTGTCATATTGAATTACGACTAATTGACGTCCAGCCACATAACACAATGCAGCTGCCCCGAGGACCAATTAAATCGACACCATGCCCGTGGCTCCCACAGTATCCCTGTCCGTGATGATGATAGCTTAACGCGATAGGCTTCACATGTCACCATTTATTGTGAGGTAAGTATTTATTATAATGATCATCCAAATCGAAAATTTCAACAAATGTAACCAAATATTACCTTAAAAAAATCGAAAAAAGACTAAAATATAATTTAGATTGTGAATTATTCATATGACCTGTGCATGTATTTTAATTTACAGAAGAGGCACTAATTAACTCAAAGTGTAATTAAGGTCTCCTAAAGCAGCTTATGCATTACTACTGCTACTAAAGATGTTCGTAATACCATTACGGAAATCAGGAGGGACACACATCAAGGAGCCATAGAAAGTAATATGCCCTCATTCCACATAAGAATATCCGACAGTAATTTTTAAAGTCAATGGCCAATTGTGTCGTAGTGAAGGAATTGAAACAACTAATCCAGCTTCACCCGCTCGTGAATTACTGACGTTGAAAAAGTCTTCATCGTCGGCATTCGAACCGGGTGAAACTCTAAAGCATTGCATTGCCTTAATGACCACGGATACGGAGGCAAGATTAACTTCTATCTCCTACCTACTGTTTCACAAGAAGGATAATTACTCACATTGCATTGCATTCGGAGAGGCAACAAAGGTTGATAGTGTGAGGTGGTAACGCTCTACTAACTAACTGTTACATGTTCAGAGCTCGTCTCCAGTGAGTGCTAGCGGTAATATGTTAACAGCAACGACGCATATTGGTGGTAGTGTTTTACCACCGCTCTCATCCCCTCAAACACAGCCACAAAGTCCTATTTTCTTATACTAAACTAATATGGGCACGACTGTTTCCTCAACTCTGATGCTGGAAAGCAAACGCATCCATGCGCATAATGGTGAGATATCGAGGAGCAATCAGCTCTTTTGCTTTCTAGTTGTGAGAGAGTCAGGATATCAGCGATGGAATACGGTGTGGTGTCCAGGGAGGAGGTGCAAAATCGAAACAGTGAAGGTGAGACGGAGAAAGAGAGGAAGGAAGCTTGAAGCACAACGAAGGGGGCAAACGTAACATATAGGAGCGGAGTATTTGTCTAAGATCTGCCAACCTAATAATTGGGTTACCTGGTGTTTCGAAGAGTAACTTGCTAATTTCAGCCAAGGAGAAGGAAACAGTTGAGATGTCCTCCTCTTCCATAATCGCAAGGAGAACCAAGAACCTCTTTACGTGTAGCTACTGCATCCCGATGCCTTAAACGACAATTTAGTCCATCCATTGACTCTCTGATGTTGAATAGATACTGTTAATCGCTCATTATTAGAGTTAGTAGTTATGGTACCATTTAGTTTGGATGATGTCCAAAATGCGTCTTCAGTTTAGGTCTCCAAACCAGTAATCTTTCTCTTGTTCTACTCTTTGACACTAATAATTTCAGTTGCAGTCTAAGTGAACTTGCATTATTGTGACAGCACAGATACATCCTATGCCTGGGAATTAGTCAGTTGTATATTCTGAGCCACATCAGCATTTCTAAATGGAGCAAACTGTTTTCTAAACTGGGGTGTGAGGTATGAAATCGTCCTCTGTGCAGAAAACGATCAAGAAAATAAGTCTTACATAGGAAAGAATGTTTGACTTGCCATTGCGATCGTATTCAGGTCACTGATGTGGAAATACTAAATCGGTCAGCACAGAGAAATCAGTTAACAGTGTCCAGTAACATAAATCATCTGCCTAATGTGAATTATCAACGCCGGTGGAAATATATATCAGTTTTTTTTCCAAGAATTACATGAAGCTCGGTTGTCTAAGGTTTTCTCTCGGTATCTAAAGTCTGTGGCTAGAGCTATTTGTCTTAGCTGTGTGTGGAAATGCTACCAACTCTTCAACCGAAGTTTCTTGTTCTCTCTCTCTCTCTCTCTCTCTCTCTCTCTCTCTCTACCTATCTATGTGCCTATTTAGTCACACTATCGAGAAGTATGTGTGAAGTAATTGGGTTCAAGATGGAGAAGGGCCTGCATTATTTAATAATCAGATTCAGTAAATGTTGACGAAACAGAGATTGTTGCACTTCCGTTTCCTTTATTTGAAAAAAAATTACATGCAAATGTCGGCAGGCAATATTTAGTACAAATTTTATTGCGTCCAGAAGAAGGTCAATGAGCGAAGTGCAAAATTCCACCGTCATACGTTAGCGAAATGTCTTGCCGAGAACCCGAGAAAATTCTGGTCTTATATAAATTCACTAAGTGAATAGAAGGATAGAAGGCTTCTATCCAGCCATTTGTCGCTCAGCCTGTGATGGGAACAGAAGACAGCAAAAGAAAAGCTGAAGTTCTAAATTTCACTTTTAAGAAATCATTCACGCAAGCTGATCGTACAGACGTACCATCGTTTGACTGTCGAACTCTCCCACACGGAGAACATAGTAATGGGCATCCCTGGCTAGAGGCAGCTGAAAGAACGGAAAGCAAATGTGTGAATCCCGGGTTTTACAAAGTACTCTGAGGCATAATAAGCTTAATTAACCTTCATTTATCCAAATTATCTCGTCCAGTGCAAGGTCTCAAGTGACTGGAAGGAACCACAGGTGACTCCTATATATAAGAAAGGTAAAAGAACGGACCCGTATAATTACAGAGCAATATCTTAACATCGGTTTACTGCAGAATTTTCGAACACATACACAGTTCGGCTATAATAAATTTCCCTTAGACAGAAAGCCTCTTTCTGCAAATCAGCACAGAGAAAGTATAGCTCGTGCGTAGCTCAGATTGCCCTATACTCACGGGATATCCTACAAACCATCGACGGACGGCAACAGGAAGATTCCACAATCCTAGATTTCCGGAAAGCTTTTGACACGGTGCCCCACTGAATACTGTTGAAGTTCCAAGCGTACGACATAGAGTCCCAGATACTTGAATGCTTGAAGACTTTTTGGGTAATATAGCCCAATATGTTGTCCTCGAAGGCAAGTGTTCATCGGAGACAAAGATGTAGTCACGAATGCCCCAGGGAAGTGTGATAGGACCGCTCTTATTTTCTGTATCAATAAATGATCTCATGGACGGGGTGAGTAGCAATTTACGGCTGTTTCCGAATGACACTGTGGTATAAGCACTGGTGACGTCGGTGATGACTGTAGGAGAATATAACATGACTCGGAATTTCTAGTTAGAGTGGTGAATGGCAGCTTGCAGTAAAAGTAGAGATATGTAATTTAATGTGGATGAGTAGGAACAACAAACCTGTAACGTTTGAATACAGCATATGTAATGTGCTGCTTGACGCAGTCACGTCCATTAAATATCTACGGGTAAAAATGGAAAGCGATATGAGATGGAATGAGCACGCCAATTTTGTAGTAGGGAAAGCGAAAGCTCCACTTGAGTTTACTGGGAGTATTGTGCAAAAGTGTAGCTCATTTACAATGGAGACGGCGTATAGAACGCTAGCGCTACCCATTCTTGAGTACTACTCGAATGTTCAGGATCCCCATCAGATCGGTTTAAAGAAAGACATCAAAGCAGTTCGGAGACCTGCTGCTAAATGTGTTAGCAGTAGGTTCGATAAGCACTCAAGTATTACGGAGCAGCTTCATCGACTCAAATGGGAATCCCTAGAGGGAAAATGGCGCTCTTTTCATGAGGTACTATTGCGGAAATTCAGAGAACCGGACTCTGAGATCGACAGCAGAACGATTCTACTGCCGCCAACGCACATTTCACTTAAGGACCACGAAGATAAGATGAGAGAAATTAGGGTTCATACGGAGGATCACAGCCAGCCGTATTTCTCTCTCGCTACTTGCGAAGTGGAATAGGAAAAGTTGTATACTGTCGTAGCTGTGTTGGGAAAGAACCAGAGCTCCAAGCCCTAATAGAAAGCACTGAAGCTCAAATACGAGGGGCGTTCAGAAAGTAAGCTCCGATCGGTCGCGAAATGGAAACGACTATGAAAATCCGATAAAGCTTTGCACAGATGTGTTGGGTAGTGTCTCTAGTATAACCCCAGTTAGCATCACGTCGCTCTTCTCATTTCTGAGCTCGCAGTGAGTGCGTAAAGATGTCTAGAAAATAGTGTCTGCCGCCAAGTACGAGGGCCTGGTGAGAAATTTCGCCTGAAGCTATGCAGCTAACATTACATAACTGTCGTGCTGTTTCTTCTTCAAGACAATTCTCAGCCGCATTCTGCAGGGGCAATGAAGATGCTCCTGCATCGTTTTCAAATGGAAATGTGAGATTACCCACAATACAGTCCGCAATTGTCTCCTCCTGACTTTCATCTCTGGTCACATGAACCGCTGTCTTTGAAGACAACATTTTGACACAGACAACGAGGTGTAGGCCAGCGTGGAGAATTGGCGGAAAGCACTGGCGGCTGCCTTCTATGATGAGGCTATTGAAAAGTTGGTACAACGCTATGACAAAAGTCTAAGTCAGAACGGCGACTACGTAGAGAAGTAGCTGAAAGGTGTAGCTAATTGTTACAAGTAAAACATTTCTGATGTTCACTGTGGTTTCAATTTGGCAATCAATCGGAGCTTACTTTCTGAACAGGCCTCGTAGTTATAGGCATGACAGCTGCCTAAAGCCGGAAATAAGTTCAGAGGAAATATTTTCGAATTACCTAACAGTGTTCAGAAAGCATAGTTTAATTACAGTTGGTGGTGGAGTATTTATTGCTGTCACAAGTAGTTTACCTTGTAGTGAAATTGAATAGATAGTTCCTGCGAAAGAGTATGGGTAGAGACTATACTTCATAATCGGACTAAAATCGTTTTACCGACCCCCCAACTCAGAAGATATAGTTGTTGGACAGTTCAAAGAAAACTTGAGTCTCATTTCAAATAGGTACCTCACTCATACAATTATAGTCGGTGGTGACTTCAATCTACCCTCGAACGCTGGAAAAATTACACGTTTAAAACCGACGACAGGCATACAACGTCATTCGAAATTGTACTGAATGCTTTCTCAGAAAATTCTTTTGAACAATTAGTTCATGAGCCCACTCGAAGCGAAAGCTTACTTGACCTCTTAGCAACAAATAATCCTGGACGAATAGGGAGTATCACAACGAATACAGGGATTATCGACCACAAGGCAGTTGCTGCTAGACTGAATACCGTAACAACTTCAACCATCAAAAAGAAACGCAAAATACACCTATTTTAAAAAAGTTGAGAAAAGTTCTTTTAACGCCTTTGAAGAGACAGTCTCCACTCCTTCCGATCTGATCACGTAAGCGTAGAAAATATGAGTAATGATTTCAAAGAGATAGTATGGACGGCAATTAAAATGGTGGTACTGATCCCCCATGGTACACAGAACGGGTCAGATCTCTGTTGCAGAAGCAACGAAAAAAGCATGCCAAATTTAAAAGAACGCAAAATCCCCAAGATTGGCAAAGTTTTGGAGACGTTCTAAATATAGCGCGTACTTCAATGCCAGATGCCTTTAATATTTTCTACAACGAAACGTTCCCGGAATATGCCAAAAACCCAAAGAGATTCTGGTCATACATAAAACATAGTAGTGGCAAGACGCAATCAAAACCGTCACTGCGCGATAACAACGGTGAAGTCACTGATGACAGTGCCACTAAAGTGGAGTTATTAAACACAGTTTTCCGAAACTCCTTTAACAAAGAAGACAAAGTAAATATTCCTGAATTCCAATCAAGAACAACTGCCAAGATGAGATATATTGAAGTAAATTTCTCAGTGTAGCAAAGCAGCTTAAATCGCTTAATAAAGGCAAGGCCTCCGGTGCATATTGTATACCAGTCAGATTCCTTTCAGAATATGCTGATACAATTGCTCCACATTTAGCACTTATATACAACCGTTCGCTCACAGAAAATTCCGTAACTAAAGACTGGAAAATTGCTTAAGTCACACCAATACCCAAAAAGGGAAATGGGAGTAATCCGCTGAATTACAGGCCCATATCACTAAGGTCAATTTGCAGTAGGGTTTTGGAACATATAGTGTGTTCGAACATTATGAATTACCTCTAAGAAAACTCTTTATTGACACATAGTCAGCACGGAATCAGAAAACATCGTTCTTCTGATACACAACTAGCTCTTTATACTCGTGAAGTAATGAGTGATATCGACAGGGGATGTCAAATTGATTCCATATTTGTAAATTTCCAGATGCTCTTCGACACCGTTCCTCACAAGCGTCTTCTAACAAAACTGCTTGCCTATGGAACATGCCTCAGTTGTGCGACTGGATTCGTGATTTCCTGGCAGAAAAGTGACAGTTCGTAGTAATAGACGGAAAGTCATCGAATAAAACAAAGTAATATCCGGCGTTCCCCAAGGAAGTGTTGTATTGCCTCTATTGTTACTGATCTATATTAACGATATAGGAGACTATCTGAGTAGCCCTCTTAGATTTTTTGCAGATGATGCTGTCATTTACTATCTTGTAAAGTCATCAGATGACCAACAATTGCAAAATTATTTAGATAAGATATCTGTATGGTGCGAATAGTGGAAATTGTATAAAGAAAGCCGGCCGCGGTGGTCTCGCGGTTAAGGCGCTCAGTCCGGAACCGCGCGACTGCTACGGTCGCAGGTTCGAATCCTGCCTCGGGCATGGATGTGTGTGATGTCCTTAGGTTAGTTAGGTTTAAGTAGTTCTAAGTTCTAGGGGACTGATGACCACAGATGTTAAGTCCCATAGTGCTCAGAGCCATTTGAACCATTTTTGTATAAAGAAAAGTGTGAAGTTAAGCACATGACTACTAAAAGAAATTCGCTAAATTTCGATTACGCTATAAGTCACACAAATCTTAAGGCTGTAAACTCAACTAATTACTTAGGGATTACACTTACAACTAACCTAAATTTGAACGATCACATAGAAATGTTGTGGGTAGGGAAAACCAAAGACTGCGAATCGTTGGCAAAACAGTTAGAAAGTGCAACAGGTCTGCTAAAGAGACTGCTTGCAACACGCTTGTTCGCCCTATTTTGGAGTCTTGCTGTGCGGTGTGGGACACGCATCAGATGGGACTGACGGATAACATCGAAAAAGTTCAAAGAACGGCGGCTCGTTTTGTATTATTGCGAAATAGGGAAGGTTGTACCACAAACGTGATACATGAATTGTAGATTAAAAGAAAGGCGTTTTTCGTTGCGACGGGGTCTTCTCATGAACTTTCAGTCACCAGTTTTCTCCTCCCATACCAAAAACATTATGTTAGCACCCAACTACATAGGGAGAAATGATCATCACAATAAAATAAGAGAAATCATGGCAGGCACAGAAAAATTTAAGTGCTCGTTTATCCCGCGCGCTGTTCGAGAGTGGGACGGTAGAGAGACAGCTTGAAGGTGGTTCAGTGAACTCTCTGCGAGACACTTTATTGTGAATAGCAGAGTAATCATGTTGATGTATATGAAAGGGAATGAGTATCAGTGGTTCGTGGTTCCCCCCAACCCCACAATGCACCGCCTGGTGGCTTGCGTAGCATTTATGTAGAGATAGATCAAGCGTGTGTGTGTGTGTGTGTGTGTGTGTGTGTGTGTGTGTGTGTGTGTGTGCGTAACATGATGTTGGAGGAACTATGCTCGCAGGCAAAGAAGAAGGAGAAAAATTTTTGGATTTTGTAACTGCATACTGACCATCAACTTTTGGAAAGTTTCAATTTGTCGTTTTAATTACTTCGTTATCTATAATCTGGCATTGAAAGGAGCTTTTTTTTTCATTTTCAAAGACCTGCGGACGTAAGAAGAAAGGTGGAGAAACAGAAAGCATAAAATTAAAAATAGGCAAACTCTCATTTGAAGATAACTGACATCAGGCACCATTAGGAGCGGGAGAACGAAAATCGTACGGTCGTATATAGATTACCAAGAAACATTTCCAAGACATCAGCTTTAACTGTATAATTGACACGCGTAAATCTAAACGGAGTGTTATATCAGAATACATTCTACAGTTGCCTTTTGCGCAGCTTGATGGACGGGTCTGCGGTATTAAATACCAACAAAGGAGCACCTGTATTTTTATGTAAGTTGCAGGACGGTAGTTCAAGAAAACTCTTCCTCTAGGTGTTCCAGCATTTATGCCATGAAACACAACTATTCTAAAAGCGTAGCTTATAGGTCTTTTTACAGGATCTGGCTACGTTTATTTCATATTTTACAGAATGACGCTAGTTTTGTTAATAATAACCAAAAAGTTGAGAGATTTCATAAACACCACACATACTTAACACTCCTGACATATAAAATTAACAGCTGTAAAAGAAATTTTAGTACGTCAGATCTTTAGCTTTGTTCTTAGTAGGTGGAACACATGTTACGCAAAATAGGTCGCCCGAGTGCCGTAGTTTAAGATCCATTACGTTCATGGTTGCTAATGGCACATTAACAGGTCATGGAGAAGCGCTGACCATTAACGAGGCCATGTGACACCTCCTTAGCTCCATATCAGAGTACGCTCTACACCGGCCGTTATTGACGACGGAGGCGAATGGCGCCTAGGAGTTAGGCCGCCAAGTGATACAAACGGGTTCCTCGTGGAAAAGCTCGCCACTCTCATCCCAAATGATACTACAAGCTATACTTGTGGCATCGGAGATTAAATTTCATACATTCTGAAGAAAATAAAGAGGCACGCTTCAATTTTTAGAACAAGCAAAAACACAGTAGCTATATACTGCAAACTGTTCCTATTAAAATCTAGATCTCCTACAACTGCATCACCAATACACAGAACTAAATATTCACTACCTTTGTAACTGAGTTTTGGAGAGTTAACAAAAAAATGTAGATTGATGCCAAAGTGTGACAGCTTGTAGAAGCGAGAGAAAAATTCAAATGAAAGAGGATTATGGTAGATTATAGACAGAACTAAAATCTACGGCACCCGAAGAGTAAACTGATCACAAATTGGCAGAACAAAAATCCTTGGACGATTTTGGGGATTAAAAAATACAGCGCAGTGTAAATTAGAGAACTCTACCGTCCAAAACTTCAGATTAAAATTTCCAGTCCGGCATAGGGCTCTAATTTCAACAAAGCAATTTCTGAGTTAAAGAGACATATTGCATACGAAAAGAATATAAAATCGGCTCAAAAAAGAATTGAACAACAAGAAGCCGAAACACTCTAAGAAAAATAAAATATTGAATTAAATTTATGTAACGCGGAGCTCGTCACTTCTGAATATGAAGTATACGTAGGAAGAAATAGTTTCCCCTGTTTTAGCTGAATACTGAAAAAGGGTGCAATGTTCTAAAGAGCGAGTTGATGCGGTAGCTATGTCAGCGAACGTAAGTTCGAAAGCAGTCCATTTATCTTTGACTACAGACAAATCCAAATATGGTTAGTGTAATTTGACACCCCTGGAACAACTCCCATTAAATCGGTGCAGCTGCGTAAGATATATAATTCATATAATTTCCCTTAAATAAGGAATTACCGCAGTGTTCTAGCCAGACTTCAAAAATAATATAAGAATTCTAATCCCAAAGAAAACGGATGTTGACAGATGTGAAAAATACCGAAGTATCAGTTTAATAAGCTACGGCTGCAAAATACTAACACGAATTCTTTACAGACGAATGGAAAGTCTAGTATAAGCTGACCTCGGGGATGATAAGTTTGGACTATGTAGAAATGTTGGAAAACGTGAGGCAATACTGACCCTACGTCTTATCTTAGAAGATAGATCAAGGAAACTCAAACCTATGTTTCTATCATTTGTAGACTTAGGAAACGCTTTTGAGAATGCTGACTGGAATACTCTCTTTCAAATTATGAATGTAACAGGGGTAAAATACAGGGAGTGAAAGGCTATTTAAAATTTGTACAGTAACCAGATGGCAGATATAAGAGTCGAGGGGCATGCAAAGGAAGGAGTGGTTGGGAAGGGAGTGAGACAGGGTTGTAGCCTTTCCCGGATCTTATTCAATCTGTATATTGAACAAGCAGTACAGGAAACAAAAGAAAAATTCGGAGTAGGTTAAATTAATGCCTTTATATATATCATTGCCTTTAAAAAGCCCTCACAGAAATCCAACAGATTCAGGTCCGGTGAACGAGGAGGCCGACCTCCTCGAGCTCTCCACCGCCCATGAAGCGTGGTTGTGAGGTACTCTGACACGATGCGTAGAAAACAGGGCGGTTCCACGTCGTTTGTAAACCACAGTTATTATCTTCCTGTAAAGTTATAGTTCGCCAATACTGATGGTAATTCATCACGCAAAAATCGGTTCAAAAAAATGTTCAAATGTGTGTGAAATCTTATGGGACTTAACTGCTAAGGTCATCAGTCCCTAAGCTTACACACTACTTAACCTAAATTATCCTAAGGACAAACACACACACCCATGCCCGAGGGAGGACTCGAACCTCCGCCGGGACCAGCCGCACAGTACACGACTGCAGCGCCTGAGACCGCTCGGCTAATCCCGCACGGCCAAAAATCGGTGATAGCCACCATCCGTTAACCTGTTTAGTAACGTGAGAAGCCACTTGCGTTTCTCACCGACTGTTCCTGTCCATACACCGGCACTGAAAGGATCCTAATGCGTCACCTCTATGATTTGTCACGGATTCGTATCTCCCCAGACATGCGTATTTTGTTAATTTACTATGCCATCCCTTGTGAACCCTGCCTCATCTGTAAATGAAATGGAGGCTGTGAACTGCGAATCTTCGGGAGTCTATTGTAGAAGCCTTTGGAAAAATCGGAATAGAGCATGGGGGTGAACAGCATGGTGGTGAAGAGCTTGCATTCGTAGCATATGATTGGGGCAAAGCAAACGCCCCTCTCATTTTGACCACGCAAGGTATGGTTGATACTTACAGCAATTCCTTTACTTCATAGACTCGCTTCAGAATCATGTTCTACATGTCGGAACACTTGTCCTCTGTCTCTGAGGTGCGAAATGTGCGGACAGTTGCTGCGAATGATCCAGTGTCTTCAAGCTAGTGGAAGATGAAGGTGAATATTCTTGCAGATGTAGTGGCGCGTTATGGATGTCTTTCATCATTAAGTTCATGGGCCTGGCGACTAAGGCTTCTGTTAGTCCTTAAAAAATAACATGTCTGGCATTTACTTTGTGGAATAATATAGTCTTCACTTCACTGTTTGCAGTACCGTTTCTTCACACTGCCTGGCGTTTCGGCCGGATGCAAAGGAAGCCCCTCAGCAACGTTTCTGATCGCTCTCCTTGCTGCAATCACGTTAAGTACCTTCTCAAGGTGCGTTCTATTTTTCTTAGAGACAATGTAACTGTATCTCTACGCCATGTTAACCCAGGCCTGCGAAGCATGATGGAACGCACTCATATTTAGCCATCTTACTAACAACTGATAATGGGGTTGTTAGAGAAGGAGTAGGCTCACATCCAGCGAGGATGGGTGAATAAATTGGCTACATCCTTTCCCACTCACTAATTCGCTCTAACTCATTGTTGTTAAGTCTTTGTGACTCATTGCCATTGTATCTTGTTTCACAATGACAGTCCCCTTCGTTCTGTCCACCTGTTACGTTCTCCTCTCACAATCACTGTCTCTCTCCTTCTCTCCCTCACAGTTTTTATCTCATTCCTTCCTTTCCGCTGCTGCTTTCTCTGCTCATTGTCACTATCTCTCTCTTCCTCCTTGCCATTGCTATACACTCAGTCTCTCATTATCACTGCCCCCGCCCCCTAGCACTGTCTCCTTCACTCTTTTTCTGGCACTGTTCTGTCGCTGTCTACTATGATGCACTGCGACAGCATCTCTCTCTTTCTCTCGCACTGCCATTTTCTCCTACGCTCTTTCTACAACGCAATCGCTGTCTACTATCTTCCAGTATCACTCTCCCGTCTCTTTCGCGCTGCCACTGTCTTCTCACTTCTCAGCATAAAAAACCACGAATGTGTTCGCATATCAAAATTACTGGGAAAATTTTAAAGGCGGTAAGGAAGACAGAATAGGCAGTTGGTACACCACTTTTCAGTCAGAGTCTTCTTAATAAACAAGAACATATTCGCATTTTTTTTGGCACCGATAAGAGTATTTTCTCCACTGGTTCCCTTCTTTTCCCTACTGCAGCAATGAATGTAACTCATATGAAAGGAAATGTACTAGTCAGTAAAATTTAGAAATTTTACTTATGTGAAACTGGAATAACGTAAAACTAATTTTACACCTCAGAGAAGATTTTACACGTAGCAAATTTTTGAATACCATTCAGTACTATAATGTGAAGTTCCCAGATGACAACGGAGACACTCTCCATGAAACATCACTTCATAAATGCTGCGTCACTCTATAAACATCGATTACGACTCACACCGGATTTTTCGTGCGTGTTTTAAGTGTACAAATAGAAAAACTTTTAACGTCTGTATGTCGGAAGCGAATAAAGATCTGAAGATTATTTTCGAGATCGAAATCTTAGATATCAATATTAAAAATTAGGCATTTTTTGTGCGTAGCCATCTCATAATCGGCGGTTGATGGTTAAAACGGCTCTAAGCACTATGGGGCTTAACATCGGAGGTTATCAGTTCCCTAAACATAGAGCTACTTAAACCTAACTAACCTAAGGATATCACACACATCCATGCCCGAGGCAGGATTCGAACATGCGACCGTAGCAGCCACGTGGCTCAGGACTGAAGCACCTAGAACCGCTCGGCCACCGCGGCCGGCTATCCGCGGTTGAATTTTGGTACCCAGGAACAAGTTTTTGGTATATTCCTCGATAAACGATGAAGGATTTTGGAAAACGGATGGATGGATATTCTAAATAAATGCCAAGAAAATATACCGTTAAAATTTGAGCAACTCGCTGTGGTTATACATTGTTTAAATTTCGCCTGATAGCAGATTTAGCGTGTAGAAGTGCGGTAACTTTGAACCTCTGTATCTTGGAAACGGGTAAAGATACCAAGAAAATTTTCAAGGCTGTTGGAGATGTGGATCTTAGAAACACACCCAAAAATTTCAGCCATTTATTCAGAATAGTCGTCTTGCAGTTCTAGGCTGGGTTTAGGTCCGCTGGTGACGGCGAAAATATAGTAGAAAAACCCTTTTTGTGGGGTTTTCCGAGAAATCGCCAATGAACTAATGGTGCCTCCGTAAGTCCCATTGGGCCCACCGTAGATCACGTCAAATTCAAATCAAATCAACCGATTTTTTCCATTTGCCTAAGCGGGAGGACATGTGTAACATTAATTATTTGACTCTGTATTGTAGGATAGTGAGACTAATACAATCCTTCTGTTGGGTATACAAATGGTCCCTATCCCACGGACTATGCAAAACACTTGATCTTATCGTTTTATCAACAACGGAACCCGAGGTAGGAACCGCGTAATATCCCGTTTTATGCGCGGCGTTTTTGAAAATATTAGGTAGAGATGCTGTTGAATGCATACGGATTTTACCTGAAGATGAGAGTTTTCTCTTGAATCTTGTCACATGATTTATAATATGAGCACGAATGTAATTTGGCTAAGCCAACTTTTAATACTTCACTGCAGAAACACTGTCTCGTTAATAGGTAGCCATTTCATTGAGCTCTGTTCCATTGCACGCTCTACACAGAAGACATACATTTTTGTTCCCCTCGAATGTCTGCTGGCGGCAGAACTGAATGTCAGTGGAGCGCAATCGAGCAGAGAAGGGACAGTAGCCGCTGGTGGCCGGACGGTTGCGGCCCTGCGGCGAAGCGCCGGCCGGAGGACAGATGGCTGGGATTAGAGCTGGGGGGCCCGCGCCGGATCCTACATTTTTAAACAAGCATCCCCAGCGCCGCTCTTTTTCTCTGCGAGTCCCCTTCCAGGATGATTTAAATAAAGGGCCGCGGCGTCGCAGCGCAGTCGCTGGCGCATACATCACGGGAAGTAGCCATTAATTAGTCGCCTTCCTCGAAACTTTAGCCGCGACGTGAAAAACGCGACTTGTTCCGCCCCCGCTGGGAAGACTGCCGGCTGGTAACGCCCCCGCTCTGTCTGCCCGCCCCGTCGCCAGAGCGCGCGCGCGCGCTTTTTGCGTTCCGACTTCGCGTGTCGACTCCGTTAGGGTCTACTGCCGCCACGGCAAACAAAAAAGTCCCACCGGCCGACGTAGCCAGTCCGTGACTCCCCGAGTTTACCTTCGGCCTTCACGGAACTTCTCCGCACTTTAAGATAGTACCAGCAATGACAAATAAGAAAGATAAGTTATGAATAAGTTCTCAATCCTCTCATCGTCCACTTTTAAGATACGCCACTAGACGTTAACATTACAGCATCATTAGATCACTATGCAACAACCGTCAAATTGGATTGGAAGGCGCTACATGATTTGGTATGCAAATGACTATCATTTCAGCGCAACCGTACGAGGCAGGAAGGAGTAACACCATGTACGTTCAACTGTACCCAGAGACGAGCGTAGAATACATTCTGTTTGTCAGAAGATCGTGTTACATCTCTGTTGCAACATATAATTCCTAGACGCCCATGTGTGCAGGATAGGTGCGCTTTACGATCTTGGTTTTTCAAACTCTTTTGTAGGCACCGCAAGTACCGAGGGATTTCCGAATGGTTCAAATGGTTCAAATGGCTCTGAGCACTATGGGACTCAACTGCTGTGGTCATCAGTCCCCTAGAACTACTTAAACCTAACTAACCTAAGGACAACACACACACCCATGCCCGAGGCAGGATTCGAACCTGCGACCGTATCAGCAGCGCGGCTCCGGACTGCAGCGCCTAGAACCGCACGACCACCGCGGCCAGTGAGTGATTTCCGACCAAACAGTTTTGCGCCGTGGGATATTTGACCACAGCCTGCCCAACTGCTGATTTATGCCACGTGTTCAACAGCAATGGAGGTGCTGTCACTGTCTGTCATCAGGCCCCACCAACGGCGTTCCTTTCTCCACAGTTTTATATGCTTAAGCTAATAGAGTTCTACAAACTACGAGTAATGGGAATAAATATACACAACTGGCCATTAAAACTGCTACACCAAGAAGAAATGCAGATGTTAAACGGGTATTCATTGGACAAATATATTATAGTAGAACTGACACAATTTGGGTGCGTAGATACTGAGAAATCAGTAGCGAGAACAACCAACTCTGGCCGTAATAACGGCCTTGATACGCCTGGGCAGTGAGTCAGACAGAGCTTCGATAGCGTGTAAGGGGACAGCTGCCCATGCAGCTTCAACACGATACCACAGTTTGAGTAGTGACTGGCGTATTGTGACGAGCCAGTTGCTCGGCCACCATAGACCAGAAGTTTTCAGTTGGTGAGAAATCTGGAGAATGTGCTGGCCAGGACAGCAGTCGAATATTTTCTGTATCCAGAAAGGCCCGCACAGGACCTGCAACATGCGGTCGTGCATTATCCTGCTAAATGTAGGGTTTCACACGGATCGAATGAGGGGTCGAGCCCAGGGTCGTAACACATCTGAAATGTAACGTCCACCTGTCAAAGTGCCGCCAATGCGAACAAGATGGGACCGCGACGTGTGACCAATGGCACCCCATACCATCACGCCGGGTGATACGCTAGTATGGCGATGACGAATACACGCTTCCAATGTACGTTCACCGCGATGTCGCCAAACACGGATGCGACTATCATGATGCTGTAAACAGGACCTGGATTCATCCGAAAAAATGACGTTTTGCCATTCGTGCACCCAGTTTCGTCGTTGAGTACACCATCGCTGACGCTCCTGTCTACGATGCAGCGTCAAGGGTAGCCGCAGCCATGGTCTGCGAGCTGATAGTCCATGCTGCTGCAAACGTCGTCGAACTGTTCGTGCAGATGGTTGTTGTCTTGCAGACGTCCCCATCTGTTGACTCAGGGATCGAGACGTGGCTGTACGATCAGTTACAGCATTGTGGATAAGATGCCTGTCATCTCGACTGCTAGTGATACGAGGCCGTTGGGATCCAGCACGGCGTTCCGTATTACCCTCCTGAACCCACCGATTCCATATTCTGTTAACAGTCATTGGATCTCGACCAACGCGAGCAGCAATGTGGCGATACGATAAACCGCAATCGCGATTGGCTACAATTCGACCTTTATCGAAGTCGGAAATGTGATGGTACGCATTTCTCCTCCTTACACGAGGCATCACAACAACATTTCACCAGACAAGGCCGGTCAACTGCTATTTGTGTATGAGAAATCGGTTGGAAACTTTCCTGATGTCAGTACGTTGTAGGAATCGCCACCGGCGCCAACCTTGTGTGAATGCTCTGAAAATCTAATCATTTGCATATCACAGCATCTTCTTCCTGTCGGTTAAATTTCGCGTCTGTAGCACGTCATCTTCGTGTTGTAGCAATTTTAATGGCCAGTAGTGTATAAAAACTAAAATATGCTGGTTGGACCAAATTTGAAATGGAACTCACACACAGGACGCATAGTGCCACGGTGTCTTGGTATTTGATGTAAACGAAGAAACGCGAAGTTATCGTGCTCAGTTATGCTTTGGGGCCTGTAGGGCGATTGCAGCGTTCACTGACTGCAGGGGTGCAGGCACCTGACGGGAATACAATAGCCGCAGAGTGTGTCGCTTGCCGGCTTCCGCCTAGGACTGCCTCTTCTAGTGCACGCAAACAAGTGACAGAATATGGATTTATATGTGACAGTAATAGGGAGATGCCGAGAGGAGACTGAATGAAGTCAAGATGATGGGTCCCTGACACTAGTAAAACATTGTCAAAATTCAGTTACTTATTAACGATATTTACAGTCGACTTGTTCCATGCCGGCCGTGTAGCAGATTCCTCATTCAGCTGCCTGATGGATCCTCGCTGATGTCTATCAAGTCAGCTCCTCGCCAACAGGCCCAGGCAAAATCTAAGTGACCCCACGCCGCTGCACGCTGCCGGCGCGGCTATGGTCCAGAACGAATGGTTACATACTAGCTCCTGGACTGTGCTCTGTCCCACACCTAGTTCTATGTTTACCCTTGATGGCATAAACGAGATGTAGTGTTGACGGAAGTCATGTGGTCAGTCGATCTCCTTCCTACTGGACAGGTAGGTTTCAGCACCGTGAAGTGCCTAATGTTGAACAGGAGCGAGGACCCCACGAGGCCCTGCTGCAGGCTTTCAGCACTCCGCGATGTTGTGTTGTCGGTAGAGAGCTAGCTTCTCCATCAGCAATGATAGGCGGTTAACAGTATGGCGTTCATCGGCTGAAGATCGCCATCTCGGGTACATCTTCGGCTGGTTCGTAGACTGTTCTCTAGAATCTAGGACATAGATTCGCTACAGTATCACAATCATGGAATCGAGTGCCATTACTGTGAACACCATTGATCCCAATCATCAACCACTTGAGAGCTGGAAGTCTCGAGTGTTGTAGGGAGCTAATGTGAGGCTATGTCGCGATGCTCTGCTCGTAACGACCGCATATGTGTGTTATTCTGCTATTTACGCTTGATAGTCTCACTGCTGTGTAGGTTCTCTGATACTGGTTCTTACGAAATAGGTACAGCTTCTTTTGACATCTCTTACGAGCTAAGGAATATGCGTGCTTTCGACATCTCTTACGAGATAAGGAATATGTGTACGTCACGTTTCCGTCGGTTTTCTGTCCCGTGCTATTTTCTGTTTAGCTCGTCCTCCTTCTCTTGGCGGGGTGTTGTAACGTGCCGAGGCCTGATCCAATTGCGACATATCGCTTATTTCCTGGTTCTGTCCCTGCCTCTGGCGTGACCGCACTTTGCTTGTAACAATGTGAACTAGTTTTAATAAAATTTTCTGATTTTCAAAATTTTACTATTCTGTGCCGTAACAGCAACATCAGACTATGACATGAACGACAAAAAACACAAGCGATGGAAACAATGGTTTCCCTGATATGGCTAAGCCTGCCATGCCGACTTACTGGTCGTATATAGCTTTACTTCGTGCAATAGAGGTTAATAGGCTATTTGGATGCTGTACCTTATATGTATATGATAAGTGTGTGATTGTGGATTGGCACAATTTCATGTGACTGTTCAGAAATACACAACACGAACGATCGTCAAATAGTGGTACACCAATACCACAGTCTCTCAGGACCCTAAACTTGAATTAGCTCGTTTTCTTTTGTGTGAGTATATTTAAAACCTTTGGTGCATGCAGGCGTCTTTACAGTATCTATGAATTCCGCAAATGCACTATGGACGGTTGTCAATGCATTCAGGGAAGGCACTGAATGTTTTTAACGTGTATGAGCAGTGATGAGGAGAAGTGCCGAGGCCTGCCTCGACATGAACGGTTGTCATGTGGAACACTTGTTTGAATGTGTTGCTCTCAAGTGCATATCCTCAGTTGGGGGTCCTCAGATACTTTGTTACAAGATGCTCATCCACTCTGTCATAATACACCATATCGACGAAATCACTGGTTTCCGGATCTACATCTCCAACTGCATCTATATGACAATGCAATTCACACTCAGGTGCCTGTGTGTATACGAATTATTTACTAGTTTCATTGCACTCTACTCACCCTTTCCGTTTGTCATTCGAACAGCCTGTATTTTAAGAGACCTGTAGATAAAAATCGTCTAGGTTGTGAAGCTGCATCGTTTCCGCTCCATCTTTTTCATCGCGCACCTGGGGTTTTCCTTAGCCATTCATGAGAATGCTGATCAGTGACCCAAATCCAATGTTGATGAAGACCAAGCTGACGGTGAGTCGCCCAGATACGATTGTAACTGGGGTTAACAACAGCCACGAAAATGTGAAGAGCTATGTGGCAAACGGAAAATGTTTGAGTTCTCACCACAACATACAGATTAGTACTTTCTGTCAAACGTCCACTTACACCCCAACGTTCAGATGTCAGACCCCCAGGTCGGTAACAAATATTGTACGTCGATGGAGTACCCACCAAAAGGCCGATTTAGTTCGTGAGTTGTGCTGTCGCCCAGCAGGATATGCAAAAATGCTGATTAAAAGTAACACCGGAACTACGGAACACAGGGAAACACTGTCTGTCAGTAATTGTTTCGTAAATTTCTCGTGGGTCAGTTGGTAGAGCGTGGGGTCGTCGTACCAAAGGCCTCGCCTTCAAACAACACTGGTAACAACTCTCTTTAACCTGTTTACGCTTGAAACTGTTATATGGCAGAACATTTTCCTAATATGTAAAAGTAGTTTTCCAAGTTTGTAGCAACTTTCTTTTGGCAGTCTGCTTTTGCTTCGTTATAAAAAAAAATGGCTCTGAGCACTATGGGACTGCTGAGGTCATTAGTCCCCTAGAACTTAGAACTAGTTAAACCTAACTAACCTAAGGACATTACACACATCCATGCCCGAGGCAGGATTCGAACCTGCGACCGTAGCGGTCTCGCGGTTCCAGACTGCAGCTCCTAGAACCGCACGGCCACTTCGGCCGGCGCTTCGTTATCGTCAGGTCGTTATTATTGATCCCATTATTTGGTTTTTATTACCATTATTAGTTTTACTACTGATATTATTACTTCCGCAGGTGTTATGTGATTGTTTCTTTACTCTTCTGATGGTATATTCTGTGAAACTACAGATGTACTCTATAGGTTTACTACTTTCAGGGTAACGAAGCGAAAGCAGACTACTAAGAGAAAATTTCTGTAAACGTCAAAAAGTCTTTCTACATGTCAAACATGCATAACAGAGTAAAGAAAAATCGTCATTGGGGTTTCATGACAATTTGTACGAAGATCTAACGCTCTACCAATTTCCCCACGGAAGATATGCGTGTTAATTACTAACAGCTCTGCTTTTACTTTGCTGTGTAAATCTGGTGTTACTTTTAATTAACGTTTACGTTCGTTCTCTGGACAACAGCACATAACTGGAACTATATCGGAATTTTGGATGATACTCTATCGGCATAGAACGTTTGGTACCAATCCGAGTGTCTGACATCAGGAGGTCTGAATGTTAGCACGTAAGCTGCAAAACAATATTGATTCTCTCTCTCTCTCTCTCTCTCTCTCTCTCTCTCTCTCTCTATCGCTCTTTCTCTCTCTTCTTATTTCTCTTACCCTGTACAGCACTGGGACTAGATTTATAATGTTCGCAGGATATTTGCTCACGAATTGAAGATGAGAAACAACGTAGTTCCACTTCAGTATCCGCGCCTGGCCAAATATTGGCTACTAGACTTCATCCCATCATTTCTACTGTTCGTAGGCAGCACCAGATCCAGTGTACAGCAGCAGTGTAGTGACATACGAAGTAATAAGGGGCTATCCCTTCAAAAAATATTTAAAATTTTCGGTTTAATGATACAGATATGAAAATTTCTGTTCAGATCTCAACATCTATCACACTTAATCCCTAATTGTGATGCTTGTCATTACAGTGTGGTGCAGTGAGATCGGTCAATGAGGAGAACGACAATTACTTAGAGCCAAAGTATGACGACTGGCCACTAAGTTTTCAGAATTCGCTATAACAGGGGTAACTAACTGGTAAATAAATAGGGAAAGAGCTTCCAGCTACAGATTAAATACGGAATTTATTGTCATTCGCTGGCAGGAGTGGCCGTGCGGTTCTAGGCGCTACAGTCTAGAACCGGGCGACTGCTACGGTCGCAGGTTCGAATCCTACCTCGGGCATGGATGTGTGTGATGTCCTTAGGTTAGTTAGGTTTAATTAGTTCTAAGTTCTAGGCGACTGGTGACCTCAGAAGTTAAGTCGCATGGTGCTCAGAGCCATTTGAACCATTTTAATGCCATTCAGGAAAAAATGCAGAAATCCTCCCCTAGTATATTTGACAATTGTTTCAGTTATAAGGATCTATGCCATTCCTGACCCCTGGTCGCTACATACACTGCTAGAAAAAAATGTACGTTCTCTTAGAGGTTTCCAGTTCAAGATTGATGAGTTGCACGAGTCACTTCTCGTCCCATCATATCCCTGACGTGCTGGATTGGAGACAACTCTGGGGATCGTGCTGGGCAGGGAAGTTGCTGCATGTCTTGCATAACACTTTGAGTTCCACTGTCAGTGTGTCGGAGAACATTATCGTGTTCGAAACGTACATCACCTTGGAAAAGGAACGAGTCTAACAACATTCTGCACTTATCGACCGCTTTTTGACGCCCCCTCCAGAAAAACCAAAGGTGAACGCGCGTCACTCGGAAGGCTACAATTAGCCTCCTTTCAAACTCACGCAGTCTGCTGCAGGAAGCACGAGTACGTCTTTGTGGCACGATTCACACGTTTGCACAACACTGAGCCATCGTGTTGCGAGCATTCCCTTTTAGAGAGTAGACATATATGCCGCATTGATAACTATGCCACTGCGCTGCTGGCGGACGATGCTGAGACCATTCTCTGTACTTCTACTATCATAGGATAAAAATCGACGTCGTCTTTCCAGGTGTCTAACTAACTTCCTTCCCGGCAGTGTCCCTGTCTGTGAACCGTGTAAGGTTTGTTCTGTGTGTTTTATTGTTATAACAATTTATGTGATGTATTTTTTTTGAAACAGAGGTGGTAAACATACAATTTTCCTACGCGAGAGTTTCAAGGTGCGGTAAGCTTACAAGGATACTATATCAACCGACACTCACTGGGGGCACAAATTCGGCTTTTAGCTTATCGCCCTTTCTGGTAAGCTAGCGCTGTACTTGTACATCACACACCTGTCTTCTTAGAGTAGTGCTATGCCAGCGTCTATAGAAATATGACAGGTACCTGAGCTGAAGATTGCAGAAAGAGGAGATTCCATTCTTGTCTAAATGACCGTGAATTTCAGCACGTGACAGGCAAAGTTGCTGGCCTTGCTGGCGAGAGACCGCAGCCGCGCAGTTAACCTGGCGCTGGGTGGCCGCCGTGCGGGGGAGGGCCTGCCCGGAGCGCAGGTGTCACGGACAAAGGGCTGCCGAGTTGGCGGACCGCCCGGCTGGCTCGCCGGCCAAAAGGAGTTCCGTGTTGCGGCCGGTGGTTCTCCGGGGACACCGTGACACACGTTGCCGTCTGCCGACGCCTGCGGACGGCGTAAAGCCAGGCACCGGTCTAGGTGAGGCGCTGATTTCGTGGACGCAGTTATCGTACAACAAGTCTATTGACGATCCAGGGCGATTCAGCTGACCCTACCGTTGTCACTTTATGCAACCCGCAATTCTGTACCTGGCCGTTAAAAATCATGCACGTGTTCTTTTTAATTCTCTCGCTCGCAGCACGAAAATTACTAGTCCTACAGGAAAAATGAACAGGATCTTTTATAAGAAATTTGCTGTAGTTAAATTTTGTACTGGGATACTTTCCCTCCAGAGACCAAACTTTCGAGTTATTCGAGAAAAATGTACAAAAGTGACCTTCAAGCGCACACCCATTCAGTCCCCCAATGGTCAGGATTTCTAACTTGTTGTTCATGTCACATATATAGATTTACGACTCCATGCATTATTTCGCACATTCGACCTTTTTTGGTCTTCATTGACTGGCCTTATTACAGCATCAGCTTAGTCGAGCACTTATTACGCCACCAGTGTAGTCAAGCGTTTACGGACTGTAAAAGTGACGTTTGCGTAAATCTTATCTAACAATTTTGTGGATGTTCAAGCGTAAATAGACAGTTACATCGTTGTATTCGTCAAGTCTTCTGACTACGAAACTACTGTTCTTATAAGGGATAAGTTTGGATCGAATTGTCAAAGTAATTAGTTTTAATTTAACGTTTACAAAACTTGTTTTTCTCATGGACACGTTGAAATTAATTATGTTAACGAAACAGCCTACTATGCTGAAAGTTGGCAATACTCTCTTAGGATTTAAAGGTTGGCTACAGCGCGCATACACAAGCTCTGGAATCTAAGATATTGTTGTCGCGCTTCGCAGTGCACAGATTAATTAGTGCAGTTTGGAAGCCAGTATAGGAGCCCGCCTGCTGTGGTGCGCACGTGTGTTGGGCGAGGGGTCGTCGCCGAGCTGCCGTACTGCCGTGTCCGCCAGCAGCGACACAAGATTTGGTATTGACTTGATATTTTTTATAATTTGCAGCGCGCTTATTAATTTAAAGAAAAGGGTTTGTGTATGTGCGTAGCAGCAGACGGTAATTTTTATAATGATAGGAGTTGAATTCTTGAGGGAAACCATTGTTAGGCGAATAGATTAAGCATTGATTTTTGTCACTGATTTCTTTTGTAATTGTCAAGGAATTGTTTCTCTATGTATTTCATTCAGTCTGTCTCAAGAGTTTGATTGATTTGTAATATTGCTTCAATGCCACTGGAGGCAGATTTACATACGAAGCGATTGCTCAAAGAGCTTCAAGCGTTTTGATAATTGAAAGAGAAACAATTGCTTTCAGAATATAGTTTTTGAAAAAAGGAATTACTTGTTTGGGTTATCATTTATCGAGTTTAGATTTGACCAAACCCTTTCTTTTGAATTATATGTAGTTGTAGTAAGCAGCAGCAGCCGCAGCAACAGCAGGAGCCGCCATACAGAACATTCATTGCACTCAGCATGAATAATAGGTTTTTTCATGTTTTTGTTAAGTAATGGAATGCAACAGATCAAGCAGTGGCAGCAGAAAGACCAAGTACGTTATTTTTTGCGCACAGGACCGATTAAAAAAAAAGTTTAGGCGATCTCTGTAATAGCAAAGTTAACAAGAGTACAAGCACGAGATTTTCAGTAGAAAACACGAGATAAGACGATAGAGCTCGCAACTTTCAATGCTGGTGGCATAGTAGCCCAACCAAAGGTCGAATATCGGGAACAGTTCGTGAACTCTGAAATTTTTGTACAGTTCTAGCTGCAACTACAGGGAACAACATACTAGAAATTCTGACTAGTGATGGATGTGTGTGGGGATTGAGGTACGTTTGAAGGTCACATTTCTATATTTTTCTCGAATGCCTCTAAAACCGCAATCTCCACCGGAAACTTATTCCAATAAAAATATTTAACCACATTCAATATCCTACATAAATACACTCCTGGAAATGGAAAAAAGAACACATTGACACCGGTGTGTCAGACCCACCATACTTGCTCCGGACACTGCGAGAGGGCTGTACAAGCAATGATCACACGCACGGCACAGCGGACACACCAGGAACCGCGGTGTTGGCCGTCGAATGGCGCTAGCTGCGCAGCATTTGTGCACCGCCGCCGTCAGTGTCAGCCAGTTTGCCGTGGCATATGGAGCTCCATCGCAGTCTTTAACACTGGTAGCATGCCGCGACAGCGTGGACGTGAACCGTATGTGCAGTTGACGGACTTTGAGCGAGGGCGTATAGTGGGCATGCGGGAGGCCGGGTGGACGTACCGCCGAATTGCTCAACACGTGGGGCGTGAGGTCTCCACAGTACATCGATGTTGTCGCCAGTGGTCGGCGGAAGGTGCACGTGCCCGTCGACCTGGGACCGGACCGCAGCGACGCACGGATGCACGCCAAGACCGTAGGATCCTACGCAATGCCGTAGGGGACCGCACCGCCACTTCCCAGCAAATTAGGGACACTGTTGCTCCTGGGGTATCGGCGAGGACCATTCGCAACCGTCTCCATGAAGCTGGGCTACGGTCCCGCACACCGTTAGGCCGTCTTCCGCTCACGCCCCAACATCGTGCAGCCCGCCTCCAGTGGTGTCGCGACAGGCGTGAATGGAGGGACGAATGGAGACGTGTTGTCTTCAGCGATGAGAGTCGCTTCTGCCTTGGTGCCAATGATGGTCGTGTGCGTGTTTGGCGCCGTGCAGGTGAGCGCCACAATCAGGACTGCATACGACCGAGGCACACAGGGCCAACACCCGGCATCATGGTGTGGGGAGCGATCTCCTACACTGGCCGTACACCACTGGTGATCGTCGAGGGGACACTGAATAGTGCACGGTACATCCAAACCGTCATCGAACCCATCGTTCTACCATTCCTAGACAGGCAAGGGAACGTGCTGTTCCAACAGGACAATGCACGTCCGCATGTATCCCGTGCCACCCAACGTGCTCTAGAAGGTGTAAGTCAACTATCCTGGCCAGCAAGATCTCCGGATCTGTCCCCCATTGAGCATGTTTGGGACTGGATGAAGCGTCGTCTCACGCGGTCTGCACGTCCAGCACGAACGCTGGTCCAACTGAGGCGCCAGGTGGAAATGGCATGGCAAGCCGTTCCACAGGACTACATCCAGCATCTCTACGATCGTCTCCATGGGAGAATAGCAGCCTGCATTGCTGCGAAAGGTGGATATACACTGTACTAGTGCCGACATTGTGCATACTCTGTTGCCTGTGTCTATGTGCCTGTGGTTCTGTCAGTGTGATCATGTGATGTATCTGACCCCAGGAATGTGTCAATAAAGTTTCCCCTTCCTGGGACAATGAATTCACGGTGTTCTTATTTCAATTTCCAGGAGTGTATCATGTTCATTTTTCTACAGGACTAAAGGTTGACACGTAGCGAGCGAAAGAAGATGACAATTCCGCGTGGTTTTTTCCTTTTGAAGATTAGAGAGAATCATGGGTTGCATATAACGACATCGGTAGGAGCAGCTGAATCACCCCACAATATATACAGGGTACCCTCTTACGCGTCATGGAGTGCATTTTCTCTAATGTTTCGGTAGATGTTTACAGTTCCGTATTTCACTACATAGCTCTAGTCAGCCTAAACAAATAGTGCTCATCGCGTCTTCCAAGCGACTCCCAGTGCTGAAGCACTCCGTTGGTTTCTTTGTTATTATAAACAAAATGACTGTTGAAGTGAAATTTTATGTGTTCATTCGAAAGGGCGGTTCCCAATTAGACTAGAGCGTTGTTCGTTGTATCGGTATGTAATATTAGCGGCAGTAAAATATGAAAGAACAACCAGTACTGCTGTCGCGACTGAGCAGTGCTGCAGCATGCCTGAAGCAATCACCACGGGCCAGGTCTGTGCATTCGCTGCTGTGGTACTGTTCATTCCGTGTTTCTTGGTGTTTTACTGTCTCCCTTAATTCATATCGATAAAACCAATATCGCATTAGACTATTATGGGACCACTCTACCGGATGGGTACATAAAATTCCACTTCCAAAGTCATTTTCTTTGTAACAGGAATTACTTCTACATTTCCATGGACTCTGGGCGTCTCAAGAAAGACGTGATCAGCAGTATTTGTTCAAGCTGACTCCGCTACTAATTACATAAACGAAACTGTAAACATCTGCCGAAAATATATGAGAAGTGTCAGGCGCATTTTCTCTGGATTTTCGGAAGATATTTACAGTTTCGTTTTGCGATGAGTAGCTGGAGTCAGCCCAAACAAACGTCGTAACGTTGTGGCATAGCTACTAGAGCGCCCTCTGTGTTTGCCCTTAAATTGGTAACGCACACAGCGAAAAGTCTCAGTGTTGTGCAGACGTTTGAAGCAAACAGGCAAATAGGCCACGGAGACGCGCTCGTGCTTCCTGCAGCCAACAGAGTGAGTTAGAAACGATTGTGGCATTCCGAGTGATGGGGTGGTCCTTTCGCAGAATTGCCACACAAGTTAGAGGTGCGCCGTCAACAGTGCAACGATGCTGGTACCAGTGATCTCGTGAACATTCTCACAGTCATAGACAAGGTTATGGACGTCCACGCACCACAGGTGCCCGCCAGCATCGGCGTATTCTGAGGCAGCAATGAATGACCATACAGCTACCACAGCAGGTAACAAAGCTTGTGAGCCGTGTCAACATGAACTGGCGCCGTCAGAGGATCACTTGGAAGATAAAATGGAGCGCGCCGTAGCCTTCAGCGATGAAATCGCATTCCAAGTGCTATAAAGTGATTGTGGTTTGCGCGTACGACGTACAGCTTGTGAGCGCTCCCACGTAGAGTGCATTCGTATAAGACACATGTACGTTATCTGCTAGTGAAATGCGCGAAATTTGTTACACACACACCACCACACACACACACACACACACACACTCACACACACACACACACACACATGTTAAAGCTGTTTTATTATTTTAATATCATGTGTGCTTTAAACATACACACCGACCCCCCCCCCCCCCCCCCCCACACACACACATATATATATGGGTGTGTGTGTGGGTGGGTGTGGGTTTCTCGGTATATATATATATATATATATATATATATATATATATATATATATATATATACGAGGGTCAGTCAAAAAGTAATGCCTCCTATTTTTTTTTCTACGTTTAATTGTCAGGAAATTTAAATGCAATTACATAGGTTGAAAACCACAACATTGAGGATCATTTTGTCATTTTTCAATGTAATCTCCGCCCATCTCTACAGTTTTGGTCCATCTTTGAACAAGGGCATGTATCCCAGCACGGTAAAAATCACAGCTCTGCTTCCTAAGCCATTGACGCACGGATGTTTTGACGGCCTCCTCATCTTCAAAATGAATCCCACGATGAGCTTCTTTTAGTGGCCCGAACAGATGGAAGTCTGATGGTGCCAGGTCAGGGCTGTATGGGGAATGAGGCAAAACTTCCCATCCAATTTTGACAATCTCGTCAGAGGTGTGACGACTGGTGTGTGGTCTTGCATTGTCATGCAAAAGAAGAACATCTGCCATTGATTTTGTTGGGCGAACTCGCTGAAGACGTGCTTTAAGTTTGTTGAGGGTTGTGACGTATTGAACAGAATTTATTGTGCATCCCTGCTCCAAAAAATCAACCAGAATCACACCCTCTGTATCTCAGAAAACTGTTGCCATAACTTTCCCTGCCGATCGCACAGTTTTGAATTTTTTCTTCCTCGGCGAGCTTGTGTGACGCCACTTCACTGACTGCCTCTTTGATTCGGGTTCAAAAAAATGCACCCATGTTTCGTCCCCGGTCACAATTTTTTTCAGAAACTCATCTCCCTCCAAACGGAAGCGCTCCAAGTGTTGGGAGGCTATTGTTTTCCTTGCCTCTTTATTCTGATCGGTTAACATTCTTGGAACCCACCGTGCACAAACTTTTGAGTACCCCAATTGTTTAATAATCGTGATCACACTGCCTTTACTAAGAGAAATAATGCGACACACTTCATCTGCAGTCACCCGACGGTCACCACGAATGATGTCATCAACTTGCTGAATGTTGTGTGGAGTCACTGCACTCACCGGCCTGCCGCTCCGCTTTTCGTCAGTCAACGGTGTTTGTCCTTCAGCTTCCTTACAACGACGAACCCATCGTCTAACAGTGCTGACATCCACTGTCACAACACCATACACCTTCTTCAGTCTTTCATGAATGCGTATGGGCGTTTCACCTTCTGCATTCAAGAATTCAATCACACAACGCTGTCTCAAACGAACATCGATGTCGGCCATCTTACAAACTTCTGCTGTGCTGCCACCTGTTGACACAGAAAGTTACTACTGCAGTGGATTGCAGAAGAAGGTTTGAGGAATGGCGCCAAATTCAAATTTTTCACTTAACTTAATTTCTTTAAGTAGAAAAAAAATGGGAGGCATTACTTTTTGACCGACCCTCGTATATATATATATATATATATATATATATATATATATATATATATATGTGTGTGTGTGTGTGTGTGTGTGTGTATGTGTGTGTAGCATACAGAATATTAAAACCATAAAACACCGGAACAATTTTTACACAATTCACAAGCAGATGATGTACGCTCTTCAGATAAGTTGGCATGGACCTTATTTTGGGACATATCCACTGGTAGCCCCATGGTAACTGTTAGCTCAATAAAACTAGTACGTAAACTTAAAAGGGTAGTCAGATTTCCATATCTCCTTAAATTTCTCGAATATCCACAATAATTTTATATATTCTAAGAATTTACAGTCTGATGTGGTCCTTGATTGTTATACAGGGTGAAGAAAAAATCCCCATACTTGGTGTTAGGCATGCAACTTCTCATAGAAATTCAAGAAAAAATTTTGGCTATCAGAACAGAACCTCATCAATAGGTTTAATAGAAATGCGATTCAGAAAACGAGGCTCTAGCAACACTGTGACTTCCTGCAGCATGGCCAAGAAAAAGTAGCATGAACTCTGCATTGTACCTGAGCTGTCCCACTAGCTCAGTAAGACGAGGCAATGCCGTGGGTAAGGGATATGGCAGACTCGCCGACGTTCGAGTCACTTTCACCTCAAACTTTTTTTTTCAGTTAAAGCATCAAATTTTATCCACTTTACACTTCCATAAGGTGGTATCTGGCGTGTTTTTGCTGTTACTATCACCTTTATTTAAGCGTTAAGACTTAACAGGAACTTCTTACAGGTGTAAACGACCACTACGTTTTGTCGATGACACAAATAATTCCAAAAGAAAATGATAAAGGAGACACTAACATCGTCTGTGTCCAATGAGGTACAAATAATGCAATACGTAGGCTGCGCTAGCTTGCACATTATGCTAATCACTGTAAAGTCATTCGGTATGTTTGACGTCCAGGCTTATCTTCATAGAGACTGTACGTACACGTATGAGCAACGTTCACTTTAGACAAGATGGTCAAAGCGACAAACTTGCATATGGATACACTTCGCCACTCCCTGGATCGTACTTTTCTGCGCCCTACGGTTCTGCACCACCAGTGCCCAAGCAGCATACACGCGATCTCTTACGTCTTGTACATCCAGGATGGAGTACTACCAACATGTTCCTTTAAGTTTTCCCACAAATAAAAATATTGTAGATTAATGTCCGAAGGACAGAACGTTGGATCCCCATGATCAATGCATTTCCCTGGAAATACGTTATTTAAAAAGTTACGCACATTCATTCCAAAGCGCGGCGGTGCAGCTGTCACCGAGCGCCAAGTGGAACTTTTTACAACGCGTCAGACAAAGTACTGCAAAGAAACATACGGTACAGGGAGGCTTTTAGCTTGTCCCACATTAGGTAAGGGCTGAAAAGCACTCCTGCCACGATTCCAGGTAACACGTTTATGTCAAAGCGTGCCTGAATGCCACGTTCAGGGATGATAGGTACGTTGTGTTGCGATCAACAATGACTACTATTGAAAATACCTCCACCAGTGAAGCTAAATTCGTCAGTCCAAATCACGTTATTTATAAAATTTTCGTTATTTTCCACTTGGTGCAAAACCCATTCACAAAAACATACTTGTCAAATGCGGTCTTCTGACCGCTGGTGTTAACGATCATTGACATGTATGCAGTTCTTCATCGTGCAACACTTCAACAACCAATCTCTTAGGTATCTGGAACTGGCTTGCAATGCCACGTGTATTTTGCCCAAGTGATTGCTGAACAGTTTCAAGAATCACATCCTCTGTATGCGAAGTATGTCTAGTCCTAGGACGATCTCTGTCAGTTATTTGTAAACGAAGATTACTGTTTTCCCAAAGACTTTGCTCCAGTCGATGAAAAAGATTCTTGTCGGAAGGGCGCATTAGGTTGTATTGTGCAGTATATCAAAAAGTAACAGCAGCTTAGTTATCGGAAGCACCCGACGATATCGACGCAATCATCGTTTGTTTACTCCATCGCCAAACCGCTGTATATGAACTTGACAGCACCGTTTATGGTAGGGCACTGCGCGATTAGTGGACATATGCATGAGGTTCGTGGATCCTAGCACCATGTGATAGGCTATTGTCATGTGACAAAATGGTGTTCTGCTTATAAACGACGTAAACTAGCGAGCGGATGTGTAAAAAATAGAAAAACCTGATGAGTTTTCGAACCATTGCTCCATAGTGAATGTGAGTTCGATGTCGCAGCAGTCTTCTCACCTAGGTACGACGCCTGATACGGTACTGCGGGGTGACACATGTCCCTCTGTACATTCCGATGCGCTGTACGATGTCTGAGTATTGCCAGCCCCTCTTTTTCATACACGTGTTTTCAAAATACACCGGATATGATTTTTTTAGATACTCTTTTGTCTTGAATGTGGATGAGGAACCCCATGCCGGCCTCCAAGTGCGATATTTTTTCTTCATGAAGACTAAGACAAAACCTTATTTGTTCTCCAGTCCCCTCGAAACATAGGTTGCTGATGCTCCAATATTAACAATGGTTGCTAATGCTCCAATATCAACAATCACGTATATCCGATCCAAAGGCTATTTTAACAGAATACATATACCAGATTCACACCTCTGCAGGCATCGACTCGCCCCACCAGGCATCTGCAAATAAACAACTCAAACACGCTCCACAGATTCTTGTTACTATATTGCAGCTCCCGTTCTTTCATCTACACCAACGTACCACCTACACAGCTTTCAGCTCACACGAAGTATCTCCCACTCCCATTAGCTCGAAGTGGTGACTGATTGATATTGACAAGAGGTCCTCCGCCTTGGCCTCTCACCCGTCCGAATCAGAGCACAGCCTCCGCGTGGCGAAATGACTCATGGGCAGTTGTTCACTACTAGTCGCTATCAACTTGGTTCGGTCTCATTCGCTTTCACGCGTCGAGTACTCATTGATCGCCACTCGATAGATGTGTCATCCCTTCCATGTACAAGGCAAGATGTAGAGGAAGCCTATCGAGCTTGCACACACTGCAACGTCGCGGCATATGCGCACCCTTGTGAGTTCCATGTGACTATGTAAACAGCTGCCGAATCATTAGGCGTTGTCATCTTCGGAAACTTCGTCCTGTGTTTCGCAAACCGTAGCCGAGTGAGTGCCACGCGTATGGGGCATGCATCTTCAGTTCTATTAGTCATAAACTTAAGAAATGATCGTATAGCATTATTATTCGAAAGACCCTATCTGGGGTAGTTCGTTCACTTGGTGCAAGTCTTTCTATTTGACGCCACTTCGGCACCTTACACATCGATGAAGACGGGATGAAATGACTATTTCAGAAGCAGCACAGTGTTCGGGAGCAACAAGGTACAAAATTCAGTAAGGAAACCCAGCTTCCGTGTATTCCTAAATCGCTGGATTCTTTGAGGAACGCACACTTTTCTTTCCCAGTTCTTCCAAGCTCGTGATAAGCTTCTGGTGCACATAGCGTTCATGGGTATTCAACTCTAACCTTTGTTCCATTCTTTCGTTCTAATTTTATTTCGATGTTCAGAAAGAGTTGTAGGTCAAGGTTTTATCCGTCCAGACTGGTAAATTGCGCCGGCTTCTGTGGCCGAGTTGTTCTAGGTGCTTCAGACCGGAACCGCGCTGCTGCTACGGTCGCAGGTTCGAATCCTGTCTCGGGTATCGATGTGTGTGATGTCCTTAGCGTACGCGAGGTGATGACAAGGTTTTAGTTTATGACGGATAATGTTGGTTATATTTAATTTGGTGGTATTCTTTTAGACATTTGGGAGGATGAAAGGCTTATTCATGAAGAAACTCCCCTTCCCCCTCTTATTTATTTTATATTAACATATGGTTTCAGTTGTGCTTAGTGCCGCTACTGGCTATAGGTATAGTATGGCAATGTAAAATTTCTAGAGTTTTTTTTTTTTTTTTAATTAATAATCCTCTTAGGTTAACGCGTACGAAAGTACCATTCCGGTTTCTAGTCGTAATTGAACCCTGTTAGATGTTATATCTTGAGTATATTATTATTAAATTACATGTGAAAGCTTCTAGTTGACTTGTTTAGCGTCAGTATACGCTCTGCTTCAAGACTGCTTGTGTCGCAGTTATAGTCATACGTTATTGGACACTTTCTTTGAGTTGTCAAGGCTGTACGCCTGGTTGGTTAGGAAGGAGTTGAAGTTTGTGGTATGTAACTCATATGACGCGATCTCTTTTTCTGTAACTTTGAGACCTTTGAGTGTGCTGTTCACTTATGTTTTGTACTTTTTTGTAACAGATGTCTGAAGATGGGTGTAACTCCGAAACGCGTAACATGTTCTAATAAAAGAGTCAATTGGACATCTCATCACTTTAATACGACTGTACAGCATTGGTTGCCTATTATTAACTGATGTCCTTGGGTTTAAGTAGTCCTAATTCTAGGGGACTGATGACCTCAGATGTGGTCCCATAGTGCTTAGAGCCATTTGAACCATTTGATAAATTGCCCTCTACGATACACATGTTGATAAGTGGTATAAAACTATATTAGGGCTCAAGTCTTGCGACTACGAGCTGTTGTATCTTCCGTGAATGAACTAATATACTGGAAACTGAATTCTCGCATTCCCTGTCCTATTGGTGGTTGATGACCGGCTGAAATTTTCCGTTGGTGAAGATGATCGAGAGAAAACTAAAGTAGCCTGTCTAGTTAGAATATTCTATTTTGAGTTGCATTGTCTGCGGCAGGATGCATACCTAATACACGACAGGTTTAGTAGGGTAATTACGACAACATATTATCGTAACAACGAGCCAGACACAGCGTAATGTGTGATAATATTGCGTAGTTGGTTACGATGAGCGACTGTTTAGATCTCAGGTTTCAATTTTCAATGATGGCAAAATCTGAAATGCTGTGTGTTCTACCTGGTAATGGTAACGGTGAATACTCTGAACCAAATAAGCAGCGATAATGACACGAAAGTGACATGATTTCAGTCTCACAAAAAAGCTTGTACTAGCGCAAGTAATTTATTATTGACTAGTTTTCCGTAAAATATCGTAACCGGCAGCTATGTTCTTTTGGTGGCTTTCCTACTTAGTACAATTGACGTCGCATGATCGTGTACCGACTTTGGCAGGTATATTGGTTTTCATCGTGTCATGTTTGACCTGCGTGCATACGAGACTATTGGTAGAATACTTTAGATACTGAGATATAGTTCTATGTGTCCCCTAAACACATAAGTGCTTACAAAAAACAAAAACCGACTTTACTTTATACTCATTGTGTAAAAATTTCCACTTAAAAAATACTGAAGTAGAATGATCACAAAGTAGCTCTTCGTAAAGACTACTACGAGGACTATTTTAGTCATTTTATTTCACGGCCTGTAGCATTTTTAGCACCAAGCCACAGTTCCTGACCTTTTTTATCATATTCAAATTTTTACAGAGATTCATTGTTTCATGGATATAGTACAAGATTCAATGCATGGTTGATAAAATGGAGCTAAATGCTGTTAACAATTACATATGTTAAATTGTTCATGACTTTTAAGTTTCATACTTGTCATTTCGGCAACTAATGCTTGTGTACGGGATTATTTCTTCAGTTTTTATTTTTTCCATTTATGAATAAACTGGCAGTTCGAAAATTCGGTGCTATTTATAACTGTCTTTGTATGTGTTAAAATGTTTGTGAAACATCGCTTTACTAATTTTGCAAATTGCAGCTAGCCATTTCGGTATATGACGTCCATGTCTGCTATTATGATCTGTCTCCTGATCATCGTTTCTCCTGTGTAAAAACGCTGACACTCCATTAATTTCGCCTTGTTATTCATTGAATTTATTTGAATTAACATGTAGGTGTAACTTCTCTTCATTCGTTCCGTTCAATTTTCTTTTGAATTACGAGTATCCGTAGTAAATAGCGTTCCGTTGGGTGCCTCAAGAAAAAATGCTAATAAAATACTGAATAGAGCGGTCGTTTGGGGTGTAATGGGCCGCAGCAGTGCATGCTGGAATTACACAGGCCAATTTAGATGATATAGAACGATGCAAACATTGTACTCCGGACTGTGAAAGCGATTTGCGAAACCAAACATTTGAGTTAACTAATCGTCTTCCATGAAAGAACTCATGAACGATTTTCAGCAGTTACTCGATTCCATAAATGTGACTATAATTTCTACGCAAAAAATTGCTTGGATGGGTCGATCAGTGATCGCAGTCTGGTTGCTAATAGAATTATTCATTTTATGAGTGTTTTACTCGCCACGTTATAATAATGTGATAGCAACCGACATTTCTGTAGAACTGTTGCTAGATTCCTCAAATAGGATGCTTACACAGATATCGACTCTCGGCATGTTTTGACGCGCTTACGGCCAAAATGTTTTCATAGGCTGCCAGCTATCATCCCCGGATTCGCAAGGCTAGCACAAAGTATCTGCGCCCGTACGATTTTTCTGTCGTAGATGTAATAAATTACATACCTACCTTTTACGTGAAACAATTTATCTATTAGTACAGTATCAAAATCCCTGCAGTAGTTTCTGAGATAAGCCTTCATATGCCGACAGAAAACTGCAGCGGACACTTTATAATATGTCTCAATTACAAAGTCGAAACGTCCTTAACCATGAAAGAAACTACGTAGAATATGTGTGGAATAAGTTTTATTAGTTCTCACCGCCTCCCCCAAATCGCTCCATTTGACTGGCTATTGCGCGTTGACTCATGATGCATCCTTTTAATCGATCTCTTCTTTTAATGAAGTTTTGCCATAAATTCTATTTCTCACCCATTTAGTTCAGTACTTCTTCATTAATAGCGGATCCATCCATCTAATCCTCAGCATTTTTCTCTACCAGAACCTTTCAAAAACTCTTATTCTTTTAGTTTCAGTATTGTAAATCGTCCACCTTTTGCTGTCATAAGGATAGACTCCAAATAATTAATTCCTGTAAATGCTTCGTAACATGAACTTTCATATTCCACGTGTTGAATATAGAATTCATTTATGTTGATTTTTTCTACAAATAGTATTGATTTATTTATGTTTATTTTAAATTTTCTTTTATTAGTTATTTGTGTTTTAATAACTTTTCAGACATATTTTTTGTTTCCTCTGTTGCTTCTTCAACGTACAGATTTAATAACAGATGGGACACGTCACAACCCTGTTCTACTCCCTTTATAGCTATTGGTTTCCTTTTATGCACTGACGTCTTATAACTGCGATTGAGATTCTGTATGTATTGTGTGTGGACAGGCGTGAATTGAAAGGTGGTAGGTCAAGTTTTGTTATTGGACTCCCCCCTTCAAATAAAACTTGCCATCACCCCCATATTTAAGGAGCCACGGATGTGTAAGTTCGTAACAGTAACAACATGGCTATCAAGAACCCCCACCCTTCAGCCATCCACCACCTGATCAAACAACCGATTATCTAAATCATTTATATTTTTACTTACCTTAATTTCGAAAGTTTTTGGATAACATTTGGAGACTGAGGAAGTCTAAAAAAGCACGGTAGCAAAAATTTCTAAAATGTTGCAAGCTTCGCTTAGTGCACGATACCTTTAAATTTATTTCCATAGGGGTAGTCTGCATGGATGGACTTGCTACCAGAGCAGTCGGAGGAAACTTTACAGACAGGTGAAGGTACTCACAAGCCGACACTGATTACAATATCAAATCTGACGCACTTCGTGGAAGTTATATTAAAGCGATGAACGAAGCTCTGATGTAAACAGATTGTTATTACTATCATAGTAGACCATTTTACATATTTTAATGTTATTATTATTGCAAGCTAGGGCCTCTGTGGCTCGTTAAATGTGGGAGTGTTGGCAAGATATGGTTGAAGCGGGGCGGTGGGAGGAGTTCAGTGAGAAAATGTGGCAGATGCCCCCATAACATATCCCCCGTACTCGAACTGAATTTGGGATTCATGCTTTACTCTTTGTGTTTTCCTCTAACCTTGAGAATTTCAAAGAGTGTATTCCAGTCAAAATTGTCAAAAACTTTTGTTAAATATATAAATGCTATAAACATAGGTTTGTCTTTCTTTAATCTATCTTCTTAGATAAGCTGTGTGCGAGTCTTTTGCTCAGTAACTTCTTTGACTATACTTAATGTATCCGAGCCTTGTCTTCCTCTACAATTTTTACCCTTCGCTCTTCTCTGCAATTCAACGGTCATTTATTAATGACTCAGGATGTATCCTATCAACGGAACACCTCTTTTTATCAGGTTCCATCACAAATTTCAGTCAGTATTGTGCATATATTATCGAAACATTTTCTCGATATCGTGTACAACTTCCGCTAGTCATTTCCGCATCACGGTTGATTGTGTGATACTAATTTATTTTCTCTTCTCCAGTGTACCTGAAAATTAACTACATTCCATGAGAAAATGCCTACACGCACTCATGTATAATATGGCTACGTGCATCCTATTAAAAAAACAATAATATTAACGAGTCACTGTAAATGTTAATCGTATATACATGCTGAAATTGTTTTCCGAAAGCAACGACTATCTATCTTGTTCTGAAGTATTGAAAATATGTGTTCGACAGTGCAATTGGTTTTTTGAACAAATGTAATATGATAATTTACTAGTTTCAAACTTATTTCATTTTAATCTTTACGTAATTATACAATAGTACATTAGTGCCCTCTTGTAGCCAACTTCACTCAAGATCACATCCAGTATCAAGAGCTAGTTTGTACTTATTCGTTGCTCACAACATATGACTAGGTTCTCTGTACCGATATGTTTAGTGTATATGAAGTATTTAAATATGAAGGCTTTTGTATATGGTAAAATTCCACCATATACGTTTCAGTTCCATATCGGATTAAGTGTAATCATTTGTTTTTCTACTGATACTATCTCTATTTCCCATTTAGCCTTTGAAAATGATGTATATTCGGAACGCTTAAGGCAACTCTAATCTACAGACAGTGTGGCTACGACAATATGAAATTTTGAGTGTAGTATGGCCGCTAAGTCTCATACTGCAATTTGAGGATCATTAATATTTGTGTTCTGAATGGGTGCTGTAGTGCAAGATAGAGAGGATTATACTGTAATCTCTGCGACAATCCGTTTATTTTTTTATTAATAATAATAACAACGAAGTGTTCAGTTATCGTCCTGAAATAGGGAGGTAGACCCTTTCAGCGTTATGTTGTTATGACGCAATTAGTTCATGATTTTAGACGTAATTTTAGATAAACTGATGACATACTGACAAGACACGAATCAGCTCGTTCATCATCCGTAGTGTAATTAATGATCATCAAATAAAATGGTTCGCAACGAACTTGGAAGCTCCAAGTGTGAAGTCATGGTGTTACGAAATGAGCGTTAGGTCGGGCAATTGCAAGCAAAAGAAATTATGTGTTCGGGACTGTTCAGCTTTCCTTGTGATACGTCGATGATACATTTCGCCAGTTGGGAAGTGATGCAGGCCTGAACTTTCACTAATAAAATTGATGAATGATTTATCCTGTGAACTTCATTGGCTTACGAATGACTACGCAACATTTTAAAAACGTTGTTTGCTATTTTCTTTAAAAAACATGTATATAGTAAAAAAAGAATAACTGTAATACCTATGAACTACCGACTTCATTATTAAAATGAGATAAAGGCCTTATTACGTTTGACAGTAATACCGTGAAAGCCTCTCATCCAAATTAATGGAATCCAGATCTGTGTGCTTCCTCTGTGTTGGGACAACGACACTGCATTAAAACTCGAGGTTGGTAGAACTATTAGAACTTTAGTGTCTTGCTCTGATGTTACAATGTGCAAATAGTCTCTTTATGCGTCCTGTTATTCCGATGCTAATGGAAGAAGCTACGGCCCATTTGTGGAAACACAGAGAAAAGATAGCGAACTGATTCTTTAACCATGTGCCAATTAATAGCAGCATATTCAGCTGGTGGTGGAAAGACGTGCTAATTGATTTAGTATAATTTTTTGGGAACTGTTGAATTATTCTGATTGTGCCACAGAGTGAGAAAACGTTACAGAGGACTTTCTCAGGTCCTCCATCTTGTGGGAAAACGTTGAGATTTAGGAATAGGAAAACCAAATCTGCAGCTAGATTTCTAGTTACTATCGAGGATATGAATGAGTATTTTGTCACGCTTACATCTCTACATGAGAAGGAACATACCATCAATTCCCTTGAATTATCAGTGATTGCCACAGATCAAGATTTTTTTCTGTAACTGATGTCTTAATATTCTTAGGAAGTCAGTTGATCGATTTCCGTCGGCAGCTGCAACACACGACATTATTACAATGCAAATAATCAATTTCCTCTTCGATTCACTGCTGCCCACAATAACGGGTATTTTTTGCCATTCTCTGACCTTCAGCATCCTCACAATAGACAGGAAGTAGCGAGTCATAAAATCTCTACTCAAATAGAAATCTGTCAAAAACAGACCCATTTGCATTCTAACGGTACTAACTAAGGCCTTAGAATATATAGTTCAGGATCAGGTTACAAATTACTTAACATCAAACAATCTGGTATCATAGCACGACCACTGCTCTTATAAAAGTGACTAGCGAATTGGAACAGGGTATGGTTAGACAGGAGGCGACTATTATTTGCTGTTTGGACTTCAGCAAAACTTTCGACACTGTCGTCTTTGATATTCTATTTGTTAAATTCAAAAGTGCTTCTTTCAAGCAATGTAAAATGGTTCCACTCATAACTTATATCACGATAAAAGAATCTATCGATAAGAGCAAAGAGATTCCAATGTAGCAATGTAGCATCAGGTGGTGTCCCACAAAGATCAGTATTGGGGCAATTACTTTTTCTATTATATGTTAATGACGTGTCTACCATTATCTCTCATTGCAACTATCTTTTATACGCTCACGGCCTTCAGTTATATCTAAGAACAAGTCCAAGAAACCTGCTCAGAGCCATCCAGCACGTAAATGCTGAGCTAGCTGCTTTTTCAGAGTTGGCGCAGAACATGGATTTGAAACTCAAACCATCTAAATCACAAACAAGCTTAGTCGGTCACCAAAGACACATCTCTTAGACTGTTAATCATAAACTGCACAGTAGTTTTCTTGCCGTGCAAAGATCTTGGAGGTAATTCTGGAGCGAGACTTCACCTGGGCTGAACATATAACTGCAGTCTGTAAGAAGGTGTCAGCATAATTTCATTCACTACAGAAATACAAAAACGTAATTCCTCATTAGCTTAAAATATCATTAATACTCCCCATCCTTGATTATGATGATCCTATTCTCCAAGGAATTTCGTGTGAGAGCTCATGCCAGATGTAACTCGGGATGAACGACTGTGTGCGACACATTTGTTACGTACGCCATCTCGATCATGTCAACCCCGCCTACGAACAATTATCATGGCAACGTACCTGTGTTTGACTTGTTCTCTTCTTAATCATTGAACTTTTCCGAAAATATCCTACATCGTTGTACTACTATCTGAACAACACAGCAGAAATACTCGTTTTCAAAAAAAAATTAAAATCGTTTGTGCACCACTGAACAACTCTGCCAGGTTCTCTAAAGCAATTTGTGTGTCACAAACCCGACTCTGAAATAGTCTTCCTCAAAACATTAGACAGCTGAAAATTCAGCTGTTAACCCACCTCAGTCTGCTAGCTATCTCTTCTACAGGGTGTTTCAAAAATGACCGGTATATTTGAAACGGCAATAAAAACTAAAGGAGCAGCGATAGAAATGCACTGTTTGTTGCAATATGCTTGGGACAACAGTACATTTTCAGGCAGACAAACTTTCGAAATTACAGTAGTTACAATTTTCAACAACAGATGGCGCTGCGGTCTGGGAAACACTATAGTACGATATTTTCCACATATCCACCATGCGTAGCAATAATATGGCGTAGTCTCTGAATGAAATTACCCGAAACCTTTGACAACGTGTCTGGCGGAATGGCTTCACATGCAGATGAGATGTACTGCTTCAGCTGTTCAATTGTTTCTGGATTCTGGCGGTACACCTCGTCTTTCAAGTGTCCCCACAGAAAGAAGTCACAGGGGTTCATGTCTGGCGAATAGGGAGGCCAATCCACGCCGCCTCCTGTATGTTTCGGATAGCCCAAAGCAATCACACGATCATCGAAATATTCATTCAGGAAATTAAAGACGTCGGCCGTGCGATGTGGCCGGGCACCATCTTGCATAAACCACGAGGTTTTCGCAGTGTCGTCTAAGGCAGTTTGTACCGCCACAAATTCACGAAGAATGTCCAGATAGCGTGATGCAGTAATCGTTTCGGATCTGAAAAATGGGCCAATGATTCCTTTGGAAGAAATGGCGGCCCAGACCAGTACTTTTTGAGGATGCAGGGACGATGGGACTGCAACATGGGGCTTTTTGGTTCCCCATATGCGCCAGTTCTGTTTATTGACGAAGCCGTCCAGGTAAAAATAAGCTTCGTCAGTAAACCAAATGCTGCCCACATGCATATCGCCGTCATCAATCCTGTGCACTATATCGTTAGCGAATGTCTCTCGTGCAGCAATGGTAGCGGCGCTGAGGGGTTGCAACGTTTGAATTTTGTATGGACAGAGGTGTAAACTCTGGCGCATGAGACGATACGTGGACGTTGGCGTCATTTGGACCGCAGCTGCAACACGGCGAACGGAAACCCGAGGCCGCTGTTGGATCACCTGCTGCACTAGCTGCGCGTTGCCCTCTGTGGTTGCCGTACGCGGTCGCCCTACCTTTCCAGCATGTTCATCCGTCACGTTCCAAGTCCGTTGAAATTTTTCAAACAGATCCTTTATTGTATCGCTTTTTGGTCCTTTGGTTACATTAAACCTCCGTTGAAAACTTCGTCTTGTTGAAACAACACTGTGTTCTAGGCGGTGGAATTCCAACACCAGAAAAATCCTCTGTTCTAAGGAATAAACCATGTTGTCTACAGCACACTTGCACATTGTGAACAGCACACGCTTACAGCAGAAAGACGACGTACAGAATGGCGCACCCACAGACCGCATTGTCTTCTATATCTTTCACATCACTTGCAGCGCCATCTGTTGTTGAAAATTGTAACTACTGTAATTTCGAAAGTTTGTCCGCCTGAAAATGTACTGTTGTCCCAAGCATATTGCAACAAACGGTGCATTTCTAATGCTGCTCGTCTAGTTTTTATTGCCGTTTCAAATATACCGGTCATTTTTGAAACACCCTGTATATACTCGTCCACAGATCACTCTCGTGAAGCCCCAACCTCACCATTTTTCCCTCACCTTTCCTACAGACTTCTGTATTGAAATACCCAGCTGTGCAGCCAGGCACTGTAGTTTTCAGTTTCCTCCTATTTCTCTTCCCCTTATTCTACTCAAAAATGTTCAAATGAGTGTGAAATCTTATGGGATTTAATTGCTGAGGTCATCAGTCACTAAGTTTACACACTACTTAACCTAAATTATCCTAAGGACAAACACACACACCTATGCCCGAGGGAGGACTCGAACCTCCGCCGGGATCAGCCGCACAGTCCATGACTGCAGCGCCTTGGACCGCTCGGCTAATCCCGCGCGGCCATTATTCTACTACAATAAAAAGAATTAAGAAGTGCTAAATTAATTATCATTGTTAATGGCTCCATTATTTTGTTACTATTATTGTAATTACCTGGTATTTTTATTGCGAATAATTTCTCTTCATTAATAATAAAGCAAATTATAATCGAAGTTTAATGTAATTAGTAATCAATATGACCTAATGCCTCCATTATTTTATCAACAAAGTTAGTGCTATTATTAGTATAGCCAGTTATTACTTTTATTAATAATGCAAATTATTATTGTTTTTGTGATTGTTATGTAACAGTTTTTTGGATGATTTTTTCCAGTTTGATGTATGAGAGGGCCTTGAGGTGGTAATCTAGTCAGGCTATATAAGCAATAAATAATACTAGCATAACTGAAGCTCTGGAGGCGAATACTGACTCGCGCGTGGAAAGCAAAAGGCGATATTCCGCGTTGTAACCGTTCGGCTCGAAATTTTAATTCGCCAATACGCTGCAAGCACTGAACTGTCTCCTGCAGAGTGAAAGATTCAGTCAGCTAAGGATTGGGTTAATCATGCAGTAAACTGCAGCTCTTAAAAAAAAAAAAAAAGGCAAAAGTTTACTTCAGTGATAGTACTCCGTTGAAAACTCAATCGGGAGATTTTCATTAACTCTTTGTCTTTTTTTTTTTTTTTTTTAATGGAGTTTTGTATTACAGCCGTCTTCCCCTGCGTTTAAGACTGCTGTTACCCGAGTAATGATGTGATGTTAAATTTGTTCCGAGAAATGTAAATGTCTAAACTCCTGATGTCCATTTGCTCCAACACATTTTCGTCGTTTATGCCGTAATGGGAGAAGCGCGATAATCGAAAGACTTACGCATGCAAATAAAATTTATTAATGCCGTGTTTAAATGAGGAGTGAAATACTGCGGTCTGCTATTCATTACGGACGACGCTCGTCTGCCGGCCCTGTCCACGAGACACCGATAGCGTTCCGCTGAATGGTAAGGCGGGGGAGCGACCGGCAGAGAGGTCCGACTCATTAGTGGCGCTGTTCAGGGGACAGGACGCGTGGCGTGGTGGCGGGGGTGGACGGAAGAGGGAGGTGGTGGGTGTAGAGGACGGGGTGGGGGAGGAGAAAGGTGAGTGGAGAGTGGCGGCCAGTAATCGGCCCGCGGCGAAATGAAGAAGAGTCGACGCATGGAGGAGCCGGAAGAGTAGTGAGCGGAGAACGGAGACTGCAGACTGCGAGGAGCCGGCGGCGGAATCGATAGCCCAGCTGGTCGGCCACTGTGCCTGTGGAGCGTCACTGTAGGAGGGGGGGGGGGGGGCGCACAGACGGAAGGAGCGTAGGAGGCACGTCGGCGGCGACGGCAAGAGCCGGATGGAACGGGACGGGACGGAACGCTGCCGCACGGGAGGGTCAGTAGCAGGCAGCGGTCTTCCTCTCCCTACTTCTACCTGCTAAATGAGAAAGCGCTCGCCGGCCAGCCGTAATGAGCCTCGCTTTGAAGCCCTCCGGCTGCCTGCGAGGTGGAGCGAATTTTCATTTCGGTATCGGTTGCTTTCGCAGTGGTAGCGTGCAGCTCTAAAGAGACGGGGAGACACGGCAAACGCGTTCCCCGCGCAGACAATAAAGGCCGCATGTACGCGGAAAGATTGGTAGTGGAAGTTCGCAGCAGAGATAAGGTTTGATAAGTGAACTACTCCGGCAAAATTGGAACTCTAAAAGTTTGCAACGACAGATCGCTGAACAGTGCTGCTCTATGCAGTCTCGTGCGGGATGCCACATCAGCTCTCAGTCACTGTGCAGCTCTGATTAGTTAGTACTGGGGCGCCTACGTACTTGTCAGGCTGTGAAAAAAAAAAAAAAAAAAAAAAAAAAAAACAGGGGCACGTGGCACTGCTGAGCACTTCCTGCCGAAAGGGTGAGTACGCACCACGGCAGATACCTGGTGGACAATCGGACCTGATCTTTTGAAACTGATTGCTACGTTAAGGATTCCATTACAAATCAGCTGACACCCAAATAGGTATGACGTTTATAATGTCCATAAATATTTTCGCAATCAATAAAATTCATGTACAGTGTATTCCTAAGGGCTGGCCGGTGTGGCCGAGCGGTTCTAGGCGCCTCAGTCTGGAACCGCCCCACCACTACGGAGGCAGGTTCGAATCCTGCCTCGGGCATGGATGTGTGTGACGTCCTTAGCTTAGTTAGGTTTCAGTAGTTCTAAGTTCTAGGGGACTGATGAGCTCAGATGTTAAGTCCCATAGTGCTCAGAGCCATTTTTGTATTCCTAAGGAAGTGATTATAAGGACGTAGTTAATAGAGATAATTTATTTTCGATATAAGCTTCAAGTGGGGAAATTATGAGCTTTTGAAGAGCTCCCTCTCATTTCCTGTAAGAGTATTGCATACAAAAATAACTGGTTCTTCAAAGATCGGTTCCTTTGGTAATGGCACCATGAAGCCTTATACAGAGGTGGTGAGACAGTAACGGGCTCCACGCTCACCGCGCAGGCATTAATGGCCGCGTGTATATGGAAAGATTAATAGTGGACCTGGGGAGAGAAGATAAGAGATGGTAAGTGAATTACACCAGCAAAATTGAAACTCTAAAAGCTTTCATCGTCGGAGCTTTTGACAGTGCTGGGCTGTGCAGTACCCAAGGGACCGTTGCGACGTTGCCACATCAACATCTCAGCCAATTAATGGCTCTGATTAGCGCGGAGACAGGCCTGGCGTTTCAAATAGGGTGCGCTACACCAATGAGCCGTCTGACAGGCGAGTTCTAGCTATCTGCCTAAAGTAACTGAAAGGCGAAACACATTTGAGTTACATCGCTGTTAATCTCCAGAAATACTCTGGTTTACCCAAGTAAAATGGTTCAAATAGCTCTAAGCACTATGCGACTTAACACTACTTACTAACTACTTAAACCTAACTAACCTAAGGACATCACACACACCCATGCCCGAGGCAGCATTCGAACCTGCGACCGTAGCAGCAGCGCGGCTCCGGATTGAAGCGCCTACAGCCGCACGGCTTACCCAAAGTAAAATGTTACTTTGAACTGAACAGGTGATGGTTCATTGGAGAAAACTGAACCGAAAAGTTAAATAGCGCATTAACTGACAAGCTGAAATTATAATAATGTAAATTAATTTAAGTTGTTGTTTCTGACAGGATATAACAGTATAAAGTTAAGAGGGCTACTAGGAGCTTCTGGACTCTTCGTTAACGTATTCTTTAACAATATCGTCCAATCAGTTCCATAGATTTTCAATTCATGTGCTTACCTTCAATTTCTCTTAAATAAGTAATTACAGTTTTTCGCAAAGGAATTCCTACTTACTGGGACTGTTTCCGTTTGAGAAATCTCCACCAAATCTCTGACGTAGAGCCGTTAACTAAACCAACAGAATAAATGACTGCCACCAGGAGACACATACGCAGACTCTTGTAGGAATGACGACTGTTTATTGGAGTGACTGTAAGATTACTATGTTGTGTGATTACCAGGAAATTCACATTAGTCGAGCACTAGATGATAGAACAGCACTTTTTTTTTTACAATGATCTATTTCAAACAGGTAGAAACGCATCTATTTGACTTGAAATTCTTTTAGTAAAAGTAAAACCTCCAAATATTTCGTAAGTTTGATATGGACTGTTGTACCATCTTATACTTTAAACATAGCTATAGCATATACCAATGACTATGCGAGTGTGAGGAATCTACTCGTCCACATTCGCAACAACCGAACATTCGGAATAAGCTGCTGCACTAAATTCTCAGTGAAGATTTATGATTCTGTGGCGGAACTAATGTTTAGATTGAAGCCAGCTACCCATTAAAAACTGCTCATTCATCACTACTTCTAGCCGGTCAACAATATCCCAGGTACTAGTCTCCTTTCCGGTCGAGAATCATTACAACTGTACTTATGAAACTCCTATCCAATCTCATACAGAATATGAGAATATATTTCCGTTTTCATACTGCATATCGGAAATGCCTCGATATCCCCATGGGCACTGGTAGAAATTTACTTGTATCGCAGTCCACTCCACCGAGCACGCTAATAACCCAGTTACTGTGAAGACGGACTCTGACAGCAGTTTCATTAAAAGATATTCATACGCCATTATAGCATCATCATCTTAACGAATTTGACTACTTCAAACTAGCGCTAGCCACATTACCCACTTTAACGCGCTACATAGATGGTTAAAAACTTCCCAGTTGTCTTAGCCATTACAACGGTGCATCTTAACTTATACTCCCGGTGCGTGGAGATGTGAAGGGTTTGGGAACTTAACCAAATACATGCTGTCTCTGTTGTTCCATGCTTTCCAAAGGGAGAACGTCTTACGGTAGCAGCTGAGCAGGTTGGCAACGAAGCAGAGTGCTCTTTCCATGTCGAGACGCTCCTGATCTTTTAAAGCGATAGACCTCAGGGAGAAAGGTGCCCCAACCCCACTCGTGTCCGACTGTTGGAAGTAGCAACATGTAGCTTATATACGTATGCAAGATTCCTTGGATGCTCTCGTTGAGGGTAAAATCTTCTAGGTTGTTAGGCTGATTCACGTTCCTCTTCAGTTTCTTATCAGACCATCAAAATTCCGATTCCTCTAACAGGATCTCCTTCAGGATATTCTGGCGTTCCCGGTTAACTCAACACTGGGCACACCAGGAAGTCCTGAAGGCGATACTTAACAACGGGGTGGAAACGTCGATTGTGTAATAATAATTTGAAGAGTAGCACGACGCGGCCTAACAACCCAGGAAGTTGTACCTCCAACATGTAACTTTATGCAAGTTAGACGCAATCACGCCGCGACAGTGTGTTGAAACCAAAGACCACACAGTCAACACATCATGTAATCAAACTGTGGCGAGCATTTTTGTCCTCTTCATGAGGTTGTCGATCATTTGCTCTTCCGTAATTGAAAGCATGTTACGTTGAAACCAATGAGCTCCTTTCCATAATTTGATCTTTATATGTCAGACCTATTTACCTTGTTTTAATGGGTATACCTGACATCATTGTTTGGAAATCGTAGTATATATATATATATATGATCAATAATCACCTAAAAGCTGCATCGCAAATATTTCGATATTGGAAGGTGCCACTGATAAGCGGATACCACATACTGGAATGATAGGCAGGGACCGATCTATGTAGCCCATACACAGAAATTTATGAGGTTGGGATGTATTTTTATTTAGAAAAAGATAAACGAAAAGATATACAAACATATCAATGGAACAATGCCTATTGATAGTACCGTGATCAAAATAGACTAAATTAGATCGTCAGTTATATATATATATATATATATATATATATATATATATATATATATATATATATATATATATATATATTCTCGTACATACTATGACAATCTTTAATACTGAAGTAAGTTGCAGTCTGTTGATAAATTATAAATTGCTCATTTGCTTACCAATGTTTACTGGAAGTTTTTGTGTTTCTTATCGTACACATTCACACGAGTCAGTTTTCCAGTTTTCTTTATGTATTATGACTTAGGTTACCTGGTGTGGTTCCACTTTAGCACAATGAGCAGTTAAGATTCTTTTGTATATCATTCAAGATCATACATATACCGGGTGATCAAAAAGTCAGTATAAATTTGAAAACTGAATAAATAACGGAATAATGTAGATAGAGAGGTACAAATTGACACACATGCTTGGAATGACATGGGGTTTTATTAGAACCAAAAAAAAAAAAAAAATACAAAAGTTCAAAAAATGTCCGACAGATGGTGCTTCATCAGATCAGAATAGCAATAATTAGCATAACAAAGTAATACAAAGCAAAGATGATGTTCATTACAGGAAATGCTCAATATGTCCACCACCAATCCTCAACAATAGCTGTAGTCGAGGAGTAATGTTGTGAACAGCACTGTAAAGCATGTCCGGAGTTATGGTGAGGCATTGGCGTCGGATGTTGTCTTTCAGCATCCCTAGAGATGTCGGTCGATCACGATACACTTGCGACTTCTGGTAACCCCAAAGCCAATAATCGCACGGACTGAGGTCTGGGGACCTGAGAGGCCAAGCATGACGAAAGTGGCGGCTGAGCATACGATCATCACCAACGACGCGCTCAAGAGATCTTTGACGCGTCTAGCAATATGGGGTGGTTCTAATAAAACCCCATGCCATTCCAAACATGTGTGTCAATTTTTACCTCTCTATCTACACTCCTGGAAATTGAAATAAGAACACCGTGAATTCATTGTCCCAGGAAGGGGAAACTTTATTGACACATTCCTGGGGTCAGATACATCACATGATCACACTGACAGAACCACAGGCACATAGACACAGGCAACAGAGCATGCACAATGTCGGCACTAGTACAGTGTATATCCACCTTTCGCAGTAATGCAGGCTGCTATTCTCCCATGGAGACGATCGTAGAGATGCTGGATGTAGTCCTGTGGAACGGCTTGCCATGCCATTTCCACCTGGCGCCTCAGTTGGACCAGCGTTCGTGCTGGACGTGCAGACCGCGTGAGACGACGCTTCATCCAGTCCCAAACATGCTCAATGGGGGACAGATCCGGAGATCTTGCTGGCCAGGGTAGTTGACTTACACCTTCTAGAGCACGTTGAGTGGCACGGGATACATGCGGACGTGCATTGTCCTGTTGGAACAGCAAGTTCCCTTGCCGGTCTAGAAATGGTAGAACGATGGGTTCGATGACGGTTTGGATGTACCGTGCACTATTCAGTGTCCCCTCGACGATCACCAGTGGTGTACGGCCAGTGTAGGAGATCGCTCCCCACACCATGATGCCGGGTGTTGGCCCTGTGTGCCTCGGTCGTATGCAGTCCTGATTGTGGCGCTCACCTGCACGGCGCCAAACACGCATACGACCATCATTGGCACCAAGGCAGAAGTGACTCTCATCGCTGAAGACGACACGTCTCCATTCGTCCCTCCATTCACGCCTGTCGCGACACCACTGGAGGCGGGCTGCACGATGTTGGGGCGTGAGCGGAAGACGGCCTAACGGTGTGCGGAACCGTAGCCCAGCTTCATGGAGACGGTTGCGAATGGTCCTCGCCGATACCCCAGGAGCAACAGTGTCCCTAATTTGCTGGGAAGTGGCGGTGCGGTCCCCTACGGCACTGCGTAGGATCCTACGGTCTTGGCGTGCATCCGTGCGTCGCTGCGGTCCGGTCCCAGGTCGACGGGCACGTGCACCTTCCGCCGACCACTGGCGACAACATCGATGGACTGTGGAGACCTCACGCCCCACGTGTTGAGCAATTCGGCGGTACGTCCACCCGGCCTCCCGCATGCCCACTATACGCCCTCGCTCAAAGTCCGTCAACTGCACATACGGTTCACGTCCACGCTGTCGCGGCATGCTACCAGTGTTAAAGACTGCGATGGAGCTCCGTATGCCACGGCAAACTGGCTGACACTGACGGCGGCGGTGCACAAATGCTGCGCAGCTAGCGCCATCCGACGGCCAACACCGCGGTTCCTGGTGTGTCCGCTGTGCCGTGCGTGTGATCATTGCTTGTACAGCCCTCTCGCAGTGTCCGGAGCAAGTATGGTGGGTCTGACACACCGGTGTCAATGTGTTCTTTTTTCCATTTCCAGGAGTGTACAAATACTTTCAGAATCGACTTCCTCACACTTACATCCAGACTCGATCTTAACAAACTTCTCTTCGTCAGAAACGCTTTCCTTCCCATTGTGTACATTATTCCGTGGTTTATTAAGTTTCCAAAGTTATACTGACTTTTCGATCACCCGGGGTAACAAAAAAATTCTGATGAGCCCTGGGGTTAACCAGCAGTGATCCTTTTCACTCTGAAGATAAACGTGCGGCCTGGTGTCGCTCATGAAAGAAGGAAGAAAGATTAGTCTCTTAGAAAGCGTGGTCATTAGAGACGGAGCATAAGCTCGAATTACGAATGAATGAGGAAGGAAGTCGGGCGTGTTCTTTCCAGTAGGACTATTTGCTTGGAGTGACTTAGGGAAATTACGGAAGTCTACAGCTGGATGGTCGGTCGCGGATTTGAACCGTTATCCTCGGGAATGCGAGTCCAGTATTCTCGCTCGATGTTGCCCCTGAAGAACAGCCAGAGTTAGCTTCTAGTTCTACTCTAAAAGAGCTACGTCGGAATAGGTGGACATTTCTTATACACAGTGTACAGACTTATAACCTAATGGTTTGACGGAACTAAAACCTGGAAAGTCTCACGCCACTGTGGACTGTATCGAGCACCATAGACGTAGAAAGAATGCGTAACACGGAAAAGTTAAAGGAGCACATCGTTTTGTAAGCGCAAAGGGCAGCACGAAACGAAGAGGAGCGTACAAAGTTCTCGGACGCGCCGCCTTTTCCAGGTCGCGACGGCTCAGGCAACCGAAATAGGGCGACAAGCGCGGCAAGTTTGGTGACGCCGTGCAAACCGCAGAGTGTTACGGGGGTCAGACAGCGCGTTTCGCGAACTCGCATTAGAAACTTGTGAGGGGGAAAGAGGGCCAGCAACTGGCGGGACGCGGAGTAAACGTAGGAGGGTGCTTACCGAGTACAGCGGACGATACCGGCGACAGCGGCGCGGCGCGGCGAAGCTCGCGGCAACAGCCGCCGGAGACGCTAAGTCCCCAGGGCAGATTGAATTAATGCGGCTGGCTCCCCCACTTAGCCGGCTGAACTGCGTGCCCACTATAATTACGCATCCACCGCTGTGCTGTGGTGGCGGCCTGGGTACACAGAGACGCCTTGCTACGGCGGCAAGTGTTCGTTGACAGGGATGCGGACCTTAAGTAACTGCCCTTTCCGTCATCCAACGTAACTTCTTCATAAACCATAACAAACTTCCGGTCATTTTGAACATTTTCTCATTTAAGATGAATCTCTGTCCTGTAGCTGTATGTTCTCTTTAATTTAACTTCCGATATATTAAAAAAAAAAAAAAAAAAAAGCCTCGATTGCGAAAAATTCACCTAGTGTTAAGTGTTAACCCAGGTTTCGGCGTAGATAACTACACCTTCTTCAGAACAACAATAAAACCCACAAGTGCCTAAGAAGACCTTTGTCAATGATTAAAAGAACACCGTAGCTATACATTTATAAACGAAAAAGAAAAGGAAAACACAGTACATATGCAAAAAGTCAAAACTACTACTTAAGGTCTTCTTTTAATATATTAACCAACGATTGCTGACGCTCTGCGATGTTGAACGTTCTTAACTTCCGATATATTCGTCTTCTGGAAACGAATGTTCACCGGACTTACTTTAGCCGCCCATTTAAAACAGTGCATTGGTTGCTGTAGATGGCGTGAAAAGTACAGTTCTGCGTTCTAGCCTGATCGACTGCCAATGACGTATCGGGTACGGTATGGATGAGAGAGGCATGTGGTTTGCACACCGCTCCTCCGGTCGTTGTCCTGTTTCTTGACATTAAAACCGCTACTGATCGGTCTACTAGCTCCTAGGTCCGCCTCACGAGGCTGAGTGCACCCCGTATTCGTTATCCCAGCAAATAAAAGTACATGGCAGTACCGGGAATTGAACCCGAATCTCCTACATGGCAGTAAACCGACGTGACGACTGAATTGTGTTATGGTACCTGATGGTAGATATGGTATAAAAAGTGTGACTGTAAACTGAAAAACGAGCAGCATATGTGGTGGAGCAATTGGTCTTTCCCGGGAGACCGCCTTACCTGTTGTGCAGGATGACTAAAGGTCACGTTCCTGTCTAGCAGTGCTTCGTGCTGTTGTATTTTCGTAGATTCTACTGATGTGTGTTCATTGCTTATTTTGCAGGTTCTACACGTCGTACATAGTGAACACTTTTTGTGGAAAATGAGCGCTAGAAGGTGTTCTCGAGCTCTGCTTCGCCAGGAATTTAAAATGTGCCCTGCGGAAGTACCACTATAACGATGCGAAACAGCCTGTAGGTGCTCCTTGAGAGTTGGCCTTGGGCACGGTGGGAGGGTGGGGGAGAGGAAGCGGTGGGAGGGGGGGACGAATCTCTCGTTCACTCTTCACTTTACCGCGGACGTTCAATAGGCGAACGTTTGGCCCTCAATCGTTCATTTAGCCATGGAAGATGTGTATGAAACGTGTGACAACGACTGCGGACTTGCAATATAGATCTTGTGTGTCGGGTTTTACAGAAAATCTAACATACACTCTATAGGCACTACTTGGTGATGGCGTATTAGATGGTTGGTTGGTTGGTTGTTTGGGGAAGGTGACCAGACAGCGTGGTCATCGGTCTCATCGGATTAGGGAAGGATGGGGAAGGAAGTCGGCCGTGCCATTTCAGAGGAACCATCCCGGCATTTGCCTGGAGTAATTTAGGGGCCGGCCGGAGTGGCCGTGCGGTTCTGGGCGCTACAGTCTGGAACCGAGCGACAGCTAAGGTCGCAGGTTCGAATCCTGCCTCGGGCATGGATGTGTGAGATGTCCTTAGGTTAGTTAGGTTTAATTAGTTCTAAGTTCTAGGCGACTGATGACCCCAGAAGTTAAGTCGCATAGTGCTCAGAGCCATTTGAACCATTTTTTTAATTTAGGGAAATCACGGAAAACCTAAATCAGGATGGCCGGACGCGGGATTGAACCGTCGTCCTCCCGAATGCGAGTCCAGTGTCTAACCACTGCGCCACCTCGCTCGGTGATGGCGTATTAGACCGCACTCTGGAATGAATGACTAAAAGCCGCCGAATAAAATTAACAGCTGCCTCCAGGAATGACATGTTGAACTAACCTTACTATATTTAAAGAACGGTTACAATTCTATACTCGTTACAGCAATAAGGGAAAGCTGGACAAGTATTTACAATTTCCCTGACTATATTCTCGTGACAAGAGAAGAAGAAAAAATAAAATAGACTAACCTGCAGTAGCATCAACTCTTTCCCTTGACATGTATTTAACAAATTTAAAGTAATTTCTGATGTTAAGAAATCAATTAAAGATTTCATGAAGTAAACCAGCAGAAATGAGTAGATTAATTCTTTTAAATGCAATTTTAAGACAGGTTGTCAAATTTAACAGCTCTGTCTTCAACAAAAACTCTTTAAAGCGCAGACGTAACACAAACACCTGAGGTCATAAGAACGTTTATAGTGCTAAAGCGATTAATTGTGGAACAGGATAAATGTAAAATCATTTCTGGAATGTCCCACTTCCGAATAGCCCCAAAAGTGACGGCTGCTGGGTAAGTTCCCTACGTGTTTACGACAAATATTTAGATCGGGTAACTGTACTGAAATGAATATATTTCACAAATTACTTTCAACTCTGAAGAAAAACGTGTTACTTCGACGACGAAGAGATAAGAAAAATGTGCTGAAGGGAAAAAAAATACTATCCAATGAAACTATTTTTACAGATAGTGCATTCAGACGTGTACGTTAGGATTACCTGAACGAATAGACAAATATTTTCGTTGACATTTAGTATACGATCAAGAATTCTACATTATTACTCGTTTAATGTGGAAATACAGTACACGATTCTTGAACAAATAGAAGGTTTTGGTGATTTTGTACACATAAACAACATCAATGCTACATTAATATATTTTACGTATGATTAACTTGCTTGTAAGACAGCACATACTTCAAGTATTCTTCAGGAATCACTAAGATCTAATACTACCTGGTTTTTTATCTTATTCTAGGAGTCAAACGCGCAAACAAACAACCTATGCCACAAACAACGACGAGAAAGAAAATCTTTGAACAGCCGGGACCACAACGTCGTTAAGTGCTTGCTTAACGAACGAAGCCGTTAAAAAGACAGAAACAAATAAATTACAGCACACCAAACAATCGTCGGTGATGATTCCAACGCTGCCATGGTGTTGTAAACTACCTTCGAACAGACTTCGGATAACTTTTTTTATTAATGTGATAGCTGACTTCGACAACACCTTGACTAGCAGTCTCGTGATATATTGGAATCCTTCGTTCCAGCCATAACCTATCTCGGCGTGCTTTCTCTCTCTAGTTGTTGTCCCATCTCACAGAAGAGTAACACGAATGAATTTTGCAGCAGGACAGAGCCACGTCCTAATGGCATAATCTCGTACGCAGTCACCTAAACGAGCATCTTCGAAAGCGCTGAACTGATCGTGTTGGGCTGTAGGACGTCCGCCGGCCGGGGTGGCCGAGCAGTTCTAGGCGCTTCAGTCCGGAACCGCGCGACTGCTACGGTCGCAGGTTCGAATCCTGCCTCGGGCATGGATGTGTGTGATGTCCTTAGGTTAGTTATGTTTAAGTAGTTCTAATTTCTAGGGGACTGATGACATTAGAAGTTAAGTCCCATAGTGCTCGGAGCCATTTTTTTGTAGGACGTCCCGTTCCTATTTTCTGTACTGGCTGCAGCCCATATCTCGCTGCCGGTACCCTAATTCGCGGAACTCCGTGTGCTATATACACTGATTTATTTCAGTGTGTGATAAATTTCATGTAATGTATCTGAAATGTAGCATCTAAAGTCGTATTCCTGTCTCCATTCACTGACACTTTGGTGCCAGCGTTGTAAAAAAAGTATGCGTCCGTAGTGAAGAACTTCGTGGGAAAAATAAAGTTGTGGACCAGTTAGCAAATCCGTTTACAAGCTCCACATCATGTCATACAGAAAGCGCTCAACAAGAAGAATGTGGATTTTACTGACTGTGATGCTCGTAGACGAGTAGAGTCCCACCACGTTTTATGACTGAAGAAAACGGACGTTTCTGTTAAATCATTTTTGCGTAAAATTCATTTTTAGGGTTTGGTACCTCAGTCGGTAAAAACGGAACCGTCATAAGATCACTTCGTTGTCCGTCTGTCTCTGTGGTCGTCTGTTAACGCCGCTTTGTTAGAGGAACGGGCAGCTGTATCACGCTGAAATACACGTGAAATTCTACGTTCTACGCGTCCTTACCAGAGTAAAAAGATTTAAGCTTCCAAGTAAATTCAATCAAAAGATACGACCAGTTTTGTGGACATTTTAATACTCGAAAATTCTCCCCTCACACACGTGCATAGGTATCTACACTGCTGACCATTAAAATTTATACACCAAGAAGAAATACAGATGATAAACTGGTATTCACTGGACAAATATCTTATACTAGAACTGACATGTGATTACATTTTCACGCAATTTGGGTGCATAGGTCCTGAGAAATAAGTGCCCAGAACAACCTCCTCTGGCCGTAATAACGGCCTTGATACGCCTCCGCATTGAGTCAAACAGAGCTTGGATGGCATGTACAGGTACAGCTGCCCATGCATCTTCAACAAGATACCGCAATTCATCAAGGTAGTGACTGGCGTATTATGACGAGCCAGTTGCTCGGCCACCATTAACCGGACGCTTTCAGTTGGTGAGTGATCTGGAGAATGTGCTAGCCAGGACAGCAGTCGAACATTTTCTCTATCCAGAAAGGCCCGTACAGGACTTGCAACATGCGGACGTGCATTATCCTGCTGAAATCTAGGGTTTCGCATGGATCGAATGAAGGGTAGAGCCACGGGTAGTAACACATCTGAAATGTAACGTCCAAAGTGCCGTCAATGGGAACAAGAGGTCGTCGAGACGTGTAACCAATGGCACCCCAAACCATCAAGCCGGGTGACACGCCAGTATGGTGACGACGAATACACGCTTCCAATGAGCGTTCATCGCGATGTCGCCAAACATGGATGCGACCATCATGAAGCTGTAAACAGAACATGGATTCATCCGAAAAAATGACGTTTTGCCATTCGTGCACCCAGGTTCGTCGTTGAGTACACCATCGCAGGCGCTCCTGTCTGTGATGCAGCGTCAAGGGTAGCCGCTGCCATGGTCTCCGAGCTGATAGTCCATGCTGCTGCAAACGTCGTCGAACTGTTCGTGCAGATGGTCGTTGTCTTGCAAAAGTCGCCATCTGTTGACTCAGGGATCGAGACGTGACTGCACGATCCGTTACAGCCATGCGAGTAAGATGCCTGTCATCTCGACTACTAGTGACACGAGGACGTTGGGATCCAGCACGGCGTTCCGTATTACCCTCCTGAACCCACCGATGAGTAATCTTCTAACAGTCATTGGATCTCGACCAACGCGAGCATCAATGTCACGATACTATAAACTGCCATCGCGATAGGCTACAATCCGCCCTTTATCAAAGTCGGAAACGTGATGGTACACATTTCTCCTCCTTACATGAGGCATCACAGCAACGTTTCACCAGGCAACGCCGGTCAACTGCTGTTTGTGTATGAGAAATCGGTTGGAAACTTTCCTCGTATCAGCGCGTTGTAGGTGTCGCCACCGGCGCCAACCTTGTGTGAATGCTCTGACAAGCTAATCATTTGCATATCACAGCATCTTCTTCCTTTTGGTTAAATTTAGCGTCTGTAACACGTCATCTTCGTGGTGTTGCAATTTTAATGGCCAGTAGTGTACATACATAGTTAAGTTCGCGCGGAACGATCAGAGCACGAGTCCTAGTCATACTTGCCTTATCTTTGCAGATTAACAAAATAATAAGATGTCTTGCGAATTGTGTTACTGACTGTCCAAGGATATTTTGGGGTATTCCATGAAGTTTCGAGATTACTGCCCGATAACGTGTACATCTAACCACGATATTTCAGCAGATAATCATTCAAGTCTCTTAATGCGTGTGTTTTACACTGGAGACTGGCTGTACGTGTCGCTAAGTTTAAAACAATAATTAGCGCTTTGCATTGGCGTTATCTATCGCGTTTAGCACGCTCTTCGAATATTGTTCCATCTGATGCGCGCAGGCCTGTGCATAGTGTTGATAATGCGTGCACTTCATCTGCCGGTATACAGACCCGGGGATTTTACTGCCTCACTCGAATTATTAGTGCCACATCCGTCTAACCTTGTCGCCTGTTGCTGGGCCATTGAATGGACGTGTAGGTGAAGCCTCAAATCGAAAGGTAATTACGCCGTGTGAATCCGAATCCCGTCAACATGTTACATCGCCTCCCTCGTCTCCACCCGTGTCCCTGTCTTCTCGCGTCACATCTGTAATTACCTCGGTGTGCCATCCTTCTAGTTAGCTCGATTGAAAAGCGCCGATGGGAACAAAGGGGTTGACGCGCCGGAATTAGTGGCCCTGGCGGTAATCGGACTCTTTTCCCGTCCATTAGACAGCCGCTCCCTGGCGAGCCTCCTCCAGACGTCGGCGTCGCCTCCTGAAGGACGCGGCGGGGGCGTCGCCAGCTCCTGTCGAAGCCGCGCGGCTGCCGCGCCTGAAAGGGAAGCCAGCGCGGCGCGCGAACTGAAATTTTCAGGGAAGGCTTCCCATTCACTCGACGACAAAGAACGCTGCTTTCCGCCGCCAAAGATGGCGGCTACCGGTGGGAAAGTTTTTTCCTCCTGCCACTTCCTGCCGTGTCTCTTATTTCCTTTTTCTCACCACAGGAGACGTCACTCGGCGACGGCTTTTGCGTCGAAAGATTGCAGCCTCCATTTGATCAATACCAGAGAGAAATATTATTCCTATTCGCAACTTCAGCAATATGAGCAAAAATATTTACTACTTCTGTGAAAGATAAACTCTGAGACGGAGCACATATTCTGTGGCGTTCCACTCTTTCAGAAACCGAGAGAGATGATTGAGTTAAGGCCTTCGATACTGTAGGCCGTAACGGTCTACTAAGTAAGCCAGAGTAATCAGGAAGAAGAAGCGTAGCTGAAACCTGATTGCGGTCATACTTAATAGATAGGGTGAAAACGGTAGAGATAACGCGTACATCAAATAAGTCGTAACTGTTAGTGAAATACTTACCGGAACTAAGATGCGTTAATACGGTCTGTCCAATCAGGAATGGTCAATATTCAGAAATTCTGTATAGCAGGAACGATCATTCGAAGTAAAAATGTCTAGTAAACGAGGGTTCTGAAATACATACCCTAAAAGCTACAAACCTTTGTTCAACACACGAGAGGTGAGTGGTGTTCAAAAATGGTTCAAATGGCTCTGAGCACTATGGGACTTAACATCTGTGGTCATCAGTCCCCTAGAACTTAGAAATACTTAAACCTAACTAACCTAAGGACATCACACACATCCATGCCCGAGGCAGGATTCGAACCTGCGACCGGTGAGAGGTGTCTCAGAGTTTTCGACGATGAAAAGGTGCTCACAGCTCTTAACGTATTCAGTTTAGAGCCCTTTTTTCTCTTGTTTTGACCCATACCACACTTTTCAGAATGTGGAGAGCAAAGCGCTAAGCGTGGAAGAGCTTTATTTCAAAATATAGCATATGAAGAAGTGCTCGTAGCTCTCAAGTTACGCATTTTAGAGCCCAAGTTTACTAGATTTTTTTTACTTCGAATGATCATTCCTGTCATATCCTTGAATACCGAACATTTTTGTCTAGGAGTTCCTCACGGTATCGTATTCGCAACAATACTCTTCCTGATATTCGTCAGTGACTTTCCTAGTCGTGTTAGTCAACAGGAAGAAATTCTCTTTGATGGTGAGGACAATATTATAGTCGCCTAAACAACAAGACAACTTCTTGCAGAGACACTAAAAGATGTTTACAATTCGTCATTATGCGATAAATTGACATTGAACATAAAGGAATCCAATACCATGAAATTCATTTTGAAGAGAGAAACAGACTCTGTTAAATGGAATGCAGATGAAAGCTTTGCAGACTGCGTAATTAGCTAGGAATATGTAGGAATGAATGTTCTTTCTCACACCTGAAGCGGTGTGAACAGGCAAAGATCCTTGCAGACAGAATGTTGATAGCGTTTTATGCCATTTGCATCTGGTCATGATTGTGCAACAGACAGTGTCTTACAGTTACACATTACTTATATGTTCATTCAATTCTCAGTTATAGCTTTCTTTTCTAGGGGAGGCACGTAAAATATAAGAACAAAATTTTGAAGATGCAGAAAATGGTCATAAAACTGACAATCATCGATAACAGTCGAGCTCGTTGTAAACATCTGTTCAAAACACTAAGGATTGTAACTACACCATTTGAGCACATTTACCAGTCAGTTCTACACATACAGAACTGGAGCATCTTCCAGACTGATCATACATTTACCGAGAAGGAATAAACAGAGTATACCGCACAGCATTTTCTACTAAATAAAAAAATAGTGTGCAGTTATTTGCCCAAGAATATTACCGACATTACTACAAAAAATTAGTTTAAAGAAGCTGTGAAAAATTACGTGTTAAACAATATATTATATACAGAGAAGCATTATTCAGATAACACATAGTATCGGTTTGACAGTAATAATAACATAACAAAACATCTAATATTTAACGTAACACTTTCACATTATGTGTTTTCCTCGTTTTTCCCTTTCTTTTCTGGAAAACCCTACTATCAAAATTATGCAGTGTATAATACTAATACCTTGCAGTACACAACTCGCTATGGACCTGATGTTATCCGATAGTGTATGTTGCGTTACTTTATGAAATAATGTGCGTTAGTGTGGGTAGTGCGTGCAGTGACTGGTAGTGAGCAATGAGTAAGCCGCGCGGTATTAGCTGAGCGGTCTGGGGCGCTGCAGTCATGGACTGTGCGACTGGTCCTGGCGGAGGTTCGAGTCCTCCCTCGAGCATGGGTGTGTGTCTTTGTCCTTAGGATAATTTATGTTAAGTAGTGTGTAAGCTTAGGGACTGGTAACCTTAGCAGTTAAGTCCCATAAGATTTCACCCACTTTTGAACATTTGAGCAATGAGTAAACAGTACAATACCAGCGTTTTCATTGTTAAATAACATCATTGAAAAAGAAGTGCTGTAGACTAGGGATGGAGCGAATAAGGTATAACTATTTTAAACAGACCGTCTTCCGTTCAGGAATCCGTCTTGTTTTAGGTTTTCCGTCGTTTCCGTAGCTTATTTCAGGCAAATGCCAGAATGGTTCCTACTATAATGGTAAGGCTGACTACCTGCCCCATCCTTGTGAAACTAGAGCTGTAAGGATGTAGATGCCGGTATCAATGATTTATGACATTTTTATTGTTTTTAATTGTAATATCAACACATGTCCAGTATCATTATAAAAGTGACAGATATTTGAATAAGTCTACTACTATTACTACTAATATAGCTGTTAAAAATATCGGACTTCCTATTAGGATGGAGCGAAGTTGTGTTTATCGTCCGATCTTACCAATCCAGATTTCCCGCAGCTGGACCAAATGAACTAGTGTGAAATACAGGATTGTTCCTTCGAGAAGACTTGAATCCTTTAACATTCTACAAGTGTTCCATTAGAATACTGCGCACCAGTCTGGGATCCGTACCAGATAGGGTTGATAGAAGAGATAGAGAAGATCCATCGGAGAGCAGCGCGCTTCGTTACAGGATCATTTAGTAATCACGAAAGCTTTACAGAGATGATAGATAAACTCCAGTGGAAGACTCTGCAGAAGAGACGCTCAGTAGCTCGGTACAGGCTTTTGTTCAAATTTCGAGAACATACGTTCACCGAGGAGTCAAGCAGTATATTGCTGCCTCCTACGTATATCTCGCGAAGAGACCATGAGGATAAAATTAGAGAGATTAGAGCCCACACAGAGGCATACCGACAATCTTTCTTTCCACGAACAATACGAGACTGGAATAGAAGGGAGAACCGATAGAGGTACTCAAGGTACCCTCCGCCACACACCGTCAGGTGGCTTGCGGAGTATGGATGTAGATGTAGATGTAGATATCCCATATTTAATGATATAGGGGTCACTCTCATCTCCAAAAACTGTTACCAATCTTCCACAGTCTATACTCTTCTCGAACAGACACTTTTCTTCCAATTTCCGCACATTCTCTATATCTGAAAAACTTCGTGAGAATGAACTACAATTTATACGATTTGTAAGCCATATAATTTCTGAAATCACATTTCGAACAAAAATTGGTACTCTAAACGTACAATGTTGCAATGAACTTTGCAAATAAAATATTACTTAAATTGTAATTAAATTTCGATTTTTAAAGTGATATTGTCGGTATACAGATTGGATGACATTTTGTCGAACTACATCCGGGAGAGCCGTACAAAATTACTTTGTACATGCTGTACGAGATTCGAAGTCATAGAATTACAAAGCATAGTATTACAAATGTGTCAAATATTTGATTCTGTGCAGCTGGTATAGCAGGTGTAACAGAAGTTTGATGTTGTGGAGATGTTAGCGACTGCAATCAATAATTTTTTCCAAGAGAATGATAGAAAAGTAACGAGAAATCCATATCAGTCTTGGGTACAGAAAGTTGAGTAATCATATGCCTTTTTATCACAAAACGTAGAATTTTTTATTTCAGTTGCAAATGGATTTCAGTCACTGGGTAACCATAGTCAGTGCTAGTTTTAAACTCCTTCGGACTTATAAATACAAACAGTAAAATTGCCATATCTTCGCGTATTAATGAGTAGTACTTCTCACACCGAAGACACAAATGCAACTCTGAAAAGTACTGTTCATTGATACGTGCAGTTACTGCAATTTTACTGCTTGTATTGTAAGTCCAAGGGCTCTAATACTATCACTGACGATGGTTACGCAGTGACTGACATCGATTTGCAACAGAAATAAAAATTTCAACTTGAGCGACGAATGCTGATCCTCCTTTTGTTATTAACATAGGTGTGGAGATCCTCGTTCAAGCAACTCCTGATAAAGTCCCCATTCATATGGCTTTTGAGGTTCACTTGGATCATTCAGCAAGCACCAAGAAAAATTTGAGAAACAGTTAATTTAGTTTCAGAGCTCTCAGGTTGGTCTGTATTATAGAAGGAACCTCAAACAAATTAGATTGGAATATTCTTAATATGTTAACAGTTTTTATTTGTTTTTAATAAACAGCTTAAAATTACTGTATGTCGTTTGTGTCAAGTAGTAATAACCATGATGGAAACGTAGTGAACCGAGGAAAGTCGTAAAAAGAATCAATGCTGTTGTTGGAGCTTCTTGACAGATTACACCTCTGACCAGGCTTCAGAAAAGAAGTACAGTTCTTACATTCCATTAGTAAAGAAATTAACAGGTGAATTATTGTTCTACAACTCAGAGAAGGAAGGTAGAATGGGAACATTTGGGTTTACTCTTCAGTCGACCGTGTGGTTACTGGAGATGGAGCAAAAGCTCGAGTAGTGAAAGGATGGGGAAGAAAATCAGCCACATACCATGCAAAGAAACATCCTGGAATTTAAGAAAATATTAGAAAATTTACATCAGCTAGGGATTTGAACTGCCATCCCATGAATTTTTTTTTTTTTTTTTTTTGGTTGTGGTTTTAGGGCGCAAAACTTCTGTGGTCATTAGCGCCCAGCATCCCATGAATGAGAGACTACTATCTCATGACTGCAGCACTTCCCTGAGCTTGTGACTTGATGTTGGCAGTCCCTCCGTCACATTTTACACGTTGTTAAGTTGTGTAACACCCCACCCATCACTTATCTGGTTTTGGCGTGTGTTCACCCCAGCCAATTGACTAACAGATCAACAGAGAGTGCAAAACTGCCGCAATATCGGATAATGCAAAGAAAGTAATAAGGCTCTGTGACTGTGATTGAACTGCAGTGGCAGTGTGGACAATAATTGATTCAGAATTGATCACTTTTAATTAAAAAGGGGTGCACATTGATGTTATATTCAGCTGTTGAACACCAGATGCAAATGTTGAACGTAAAATTAATTAAGAAAATGACTTCGGTTTCAACTACTTGATTGAAAACAGATGCAGTCTATTAGCACAAATTTATTTAAACTCCCAAACTTCCATCATCGCATTACATGACTCTCCTATCAGGCAGTGGTAATGAATCGCATTTAGGTGGAGTAAAGTGTGATAACTCAAGAGTAATTCCTATCGACTGACCCAGGCGTAATGCGAAGTGCGAGAAGAATTCTAAAATACACGGTCCATGAAACCCTTGTAGAAACTTTGCGGACGTGATCCAACAAATTAATCAGTGACCGGAGAGGGCGCAATATCACCGAATTCAGCGTGGCGGGGCGTCGTCGTTGTGCGGACGTCGGCCGACCTTGTGGTGCTGGAAGGCTGCACTCGTCTATTCACTCCCAGCTATCTTGCTCAGTACATAGCTGAAATAAAACTTTCTATCTCCAAGCTCAATCGTTCCGTTTGCTAAGAGCTAAACTGCAGAGATGCTCACTCTCTCTCAGACAAGCTGAGTAAAGAACACCACGTACACACTCTAGGCAAGCTGGGAACGTAAGACCTCTACAGAGACTTCTGCCAGTCTGCTCTTCGCCTCGGTTTCGACTCCAGCAAAATCACTTACGCCAATTGCAGCACAAGTCGTGTTAATTATGTGTTGCTTCCCAGTGCTGACCAATGCCTGCTCTGGGAAGTGAACGAATTCCCACAAAATTTCCCTTCCTCTCAACTTCTGCTATTTATCTCCTCCCAGGCCACCCATCAATGTTAGCGTCTGCACAAAACACCAATTTTTCCGGAATTCTGACTCCCAGGAGAGTACTTCAAATTCCTTGGTCCTATGTTCCCATCGGAGGCCGGCGTATTTTATTCTGTCGCTCTTCACCTGATTTACTTCAGACTCTGCAGACCATGAATTCAGCGTGAAGTTGCTATAGTCACAAACACACATATTTTGACCTCTGTTGACTGCTCAACCATAGCTTTGCGACGGCTTACTCACATGTTTCACTGAAAACGGGACAACGGACATTTATCAACAGGCGTACAAGTTCTCCGTCTGCTTCCTGGTACACTAGCATGGGGTCAACCACTCACTCACTGTTACTTATCTTAAGGCAGCTGGAGGCCGCGCCCCGTTACCGATTTCTCAGAACTTGAGCCACCCTAAGCTGCCTATTGTCGCTTCCCTTCGCCACTCCCCCGCCGGCCACGGTCAACTCAAATACTTCCCTGAGATAAACTAGCCTCCAGTAAATTGATGCATTTCAACAAAATTTTCAGGTCATGTGAATTACTTTAAAACCATCACCAGACATTAATTATTCCAATATGTCCATACTATACCCTCTACAAGATGCGTTGTGCCTTGTCAGTCATTTTTGTTCAGCCCTACTGTTCGCTCAACGTGAGTTAGGTGATCTTTAATAACTTCATGTAAGGGGCATAGTTCTTGCCATCTTACAGTTGTAAGGAAGTTGTCCTCTGCTGCATATTTTGTTCCATCAGAGAGAGTATAACAAAATTAGTGGTTGATCGTCTGTGGAGATAGGAAATTATTAGCGATTATTAGCACACTGAAGTGGTAATGGCAATGGTGAAACAGTCCTGTCGAGAACTGTCAACATGAACATCTTTGGCAGACGGGATCCAGGTTTAAATAATCTTATCGGACAAATAATTTGTCACCCCCAAGGTACAGGATGCTAATACCGCATATCACAGCCTCTAACACTAATAATGGGCTAACGAAACTGGTCCACAAGTTTCTTTCGGTGTGCTACATCTATTGGAAATCGCACACTAGTGGGTAGATCGCATAGAACTTCCAAATTCATAGGAATATTGACTGCTACGATTCACATAAAGCCACACTTTAGATATGTATATGGTACAGATGGGCATGAGTCTTTGATGAGACAAAGTACACTGGCATTTTGTTTGTGTGATTCTCATAATTGCTAAAGCAGAAACACGTTGAGGTGTATAACTCAAAAAGAAAAAGCTGTCATGATGAACAGTTAAACTAATGACAGTTTAGAAAATTATTCTGATAACTAGCTGTTACCCATAACTGCACTCGCACACCAGTAGTTTGGTACGATGAGTGATGCTGACTAAGTAAAGTATTGTCTATTTTACGTGCAATAACGTCACATGCCCCGTTATGTTTACCTATTTGGGTAAGCATAGCTCGTGATGTGCACCCACCTCCCTTCCCCCACCCACCTTCAACATCTCCACAACACGACAACACATGCAGCAGAGTACCTGCTGAGAGCTGCATGTGGAAGGGTGTGGGTACGATCGAGCATCTGCTCATCTTGCTATTGAAGAACTAGACATTTCACAACTTGCTGATTAAGCAATAAATTTAATAATTTTTAATGAGGTTTATTTACTCTGAGGCAATAAAAGCTCTTCCATCCTATACTTCACCTTCTTGGGAACCGATTTTCTTTTTTACTTTCCAAAGCAAGAACATATTTCACCTCAGGTTTCAAGTTATCACCACATCAAATTTCATCCAAATCGGTTCAGTAGTTTAATCGTGAAAACGTAACAGACAGAATCACTCTTGCATTTAATAATATTATTATGGACTCAACACGTTGAGGACTGCACAAGTATTGTATTCATTACGTTGACTCCCAATAAAATCATTTTCGCAAATACGATGTAGTTCAGAAGTCAAAGGATAAAAAGCTTCTTCAAAGAGTAAATATTTTTGCCTGATTCAGGTAATATTCCTCAGATTAATAAATACCTTGTGCTACAAACTTTCTAAATTAGCCTATGCTCTTCCGCAGGGTTCTATCTTCTTACTACATTTCTGAGAATTCGATTAAATGGTCTAATCGTGAAAACCCAAAGGCTCTCGAGCCCTCAGACGACTAGTTTTAGCATTTGCTCAAAATTGCGTTTCGCAAAAAATGGTTCAAATGGCTCTGAGCACTATGGGACTTAACTTCTGAGGTCATGAGTCCCCTAGAACTTAGAACTACTTAAACCTAACTAACCTAAGGACGTCACACACGCCCATGCTCTAGGCAGGATTCGAACCAGCGACCGTAGCGGTCGCGCGGTTCCAGAATGAAACGCCTAGAACCGCTCGGTCACTCTGGCCGGCGTTTCGCAACACATCACTTCTCTCGATCGGTGACAGAAAGAACTTTCTACTTGGTGTGAGCAGTATTCAGGAACAACAGAAAACCTCGGCTACCAGAATATAAGACTTAGGATTTTGTATCCAACTGTAAGCGTCTGGGAATGCTTGAAACAAAGCACGAAACGTAAGCGACGTTTTCTTGTCGAGTTGTGGCAGTTATTTCGGAAAGCATGGCTGCAGAGTGATTTTTCCTACGTCTAGTTCCCTGGGTAAATTGTCGCCAAGATCTACAGAGACAGGAAGCGTTATTAGGACAAGTGAGAACAACATTTTGTTTGGTTTACTTATACATCGCACGTCACTTGGCCTTTTCCAAGGACGCTCAAAAAAATACAGGGTGTGCGCTACATCCATAAGAAACATATCACCAATATTTTCCAAATCATATCTACGTTGCTAGTGTGTGTTCATTGCGATTCCTCAGTAGAAGAAATGCTTAGTTGGTAAGCCTGCCATCTATCTTCGTAATCATTTCAAAGTTCCTTTATCGTTCACTGCAGCTGTAGGTAATATCGTATTACGATGTACCCCGAAAACTATATCATCTTTCCATTTCGTTTCTGTAGTCCTAGATCAGCTGAAGCGCATCATTCTGTTCAAATACTTCAGATTCATTGTCTTTTCGGACTTCTGATATCCCCACTTGCAACTTCACGTGTACAATTAGCGGCCAGAGAACCTAAATTCTACCAGTTGGTAGTTTACCTAATTTTTTAGGATTGTAGGGTGGGAAGGAGTATCCCCGTAAGAATATTTTATAAGACTGCATGTTCTGCGGTGTTGTGGATGTACCATCCTCTTTATCCTTAATGCAAGGCTTTCCTTTTCCGTCGGTATTCCATTAGTCATAGTCCAGGGAAATGTGTGGAAAATGAGACGTAATGAAGTGCCGATATATCGAACTATAATGAATGGCAAACTGTAGATTCATCTTTTTTTTAGGAAAGTTTTGGAGAAAGAGGGGGAAAAGGGTGTTGAACACGCAAAATCAAATCAATAATGCAGAAAATTATCAAAAACGACAACAGTAACGCTTTGGGGCACAGACAAAAAAGTTGTAGAAAGAAAAGGAATTGAGATTACCATACATCAGATAGATAAGTAATTCAGGTATTAATATCAAAATTTAGAAGCATGGCGTTTCAAAACAAAAAGTATAAAATTTTCAAGTGGTACGGATGGAAGGAGGAAAAGCCCAACCTGGACGAAAATCAAGAAGCTAAACCATATAATAAAATAAAGAAGAGTGAAGACTGGCGCTTAATCAGAATATCTGACATGGGAAGCTAATTTGTTTTTGATTTTGCGTTATTGTAATTTTTAAGTTCAGCTTTAAATTCTGAACGCATTGTAAAAAAAAAATAGATTTGTATCTCTAAAGTTTACTGAGTTGTGAGAGACTGAATATTTGTGATGGAAAAGTTCTGAAATAACATTTTTTTAAAGTTCACTTTATTACCATTGTTTAATTGGACATATTTAAGAAATAAAATTGGAATATATAGTACATTTAAAATCTCTCATACAGGATTTTTTAAGCTAACGTTGCATATGTTTAACCCCTTCTGACCTATAGCACATTGCAGTGTACATGAATTTAAAATCAAGTAAACTGGCCGAAAACTGGAAGAAACTCGTGAACACTGTGATGTTATCTTTTGCACAGTATCGTATTTTTATTCCATGTTACGACCAACTGCAAAGTGGCAATATTTTGAGGCGTTTAAAACTCCAACGTATAAAGGAATTATTTGTCTTGTTTCGCTTTATTGGAATAAAAATTGTCCTTTTACACAAAACCATTCTGAGCTCTTTTAAATTCGTCTAAAATTTAGGAGATGCTATTTTCTGAAGTATTGCTTACACAACTGCGAGATCTTGAAATGGTGCCTCTTGCAGGCTTACATTATTTTCCCATAACAAGAGGTCCGTTTTCAGAAAACGAACGTCTATTTCTTTTAATCATACTATTGCCTCTAGATGGATTCAAACATTTTTTAAATCGATACAGGCATGTACAGAGTGAAGTAAATTACTGAAGCACACAAAAGAACTAAAACTGACATTTTAGATACTATCGCATAATTTGCTTGTATCGGAAATTTTACTTTTTACACAAGAGATCCCTCATTGCTTTCCGTGTCAAAATTACATTGTATAGATCCAATAAATATTAGTTTTTTATTTCCTTACGTAATAGTGGCTCTAGTTGCTGCTCCAGCTGTAGTTAAATGTGAAGGGTTTTAATTCTGAAATATTTAAGTTTATGTTACAAAAACCGGAATTGTGAATTTATACAAACAAACACAATCACCATTGAAGCCTTCAGTTTATGAAATTCTTAGAGCGTTGTCGTCGTTTTTCATCGCAGAATTTCGTTAGTTTTCATAACAACAGTTGTTGTTGTTGCGGTCTTCAGACCTGAGACTGGTTTGATGCAGCTCTCCATGCTACTCTATCCTGTGGAAGCTTCTTCATCTCCCAGTACTTACTGCAACCTACATCCTTCTGAATCTGATTAGTGTATTCATCTCTTGGTCTCCCTGTACGATTTTTACTCTTCACGCTGCCCTCCAATGCTAAATTTGTGATCCCCTGATGCCTCAGAACATGTCCTACCAACCGGTCCCTTCTTCTTGTCAAGTTGTGCCACAAGCTACTCTTCTCCCCAATTCTATTCAATACCTCTTCATTAGTTATGTAATCTACCCATCTAATCTTCAGAATTCTTCTGTAGCACCACATTTCGAAAGCTTCTATTCTCTTCTTGTCCAAACTATTTATCGTCCATGTTTTACTTCCATACATGGCTACACTCCATACAAATACTTTCATAAACGAGTTCCTGACACTTAAATCTACACTCGATGTTAACAAATTTCTCTTCTTCAGAAACGCTTTCCTTGCCATTGCCAGTCTACATTTTATATCCTTTCTACTTCGACCATCATCAGTTGTTTTGCTCCCCAAATATCAAAACCCCTTTACTACTTTAAGCGTCTCATTTCCTAATCTAATTCCCTCAGCATCACCCGACTTAATTCGACTACATTCCATTATTCTCGTTTTGCTTTTGTTGATGTTCATCTTATATCCTCCTTTCAAGACACTGTCCATTCCGTTCAACTGCTCTTCCAAGTCCTTTGCTGTCTCTGACAGAATTACAATGTCATCGACAAACCTCAAGGTTTTTATCTCTTCTCCATGGATTTTAATGCCTACACCAAATTTTTCCTTTGTTTCCTTTACAGCTTGCTCAATATACAGGTTGAATAACATCGGGTAGAGGCTAAAATCCTGTCTCACTCCCTTCCCAACCACTGGTTCCCTTTCGTGCCCCTCGGCTCTTATAATTGCCATCTGGTTTCTGTACAAATTTTTGAATAGCCTTTCGCTCCCTGTATTTCACCCCTGCCACCTTTAGAATTTGAAAGAGAGTATCCCAGTCCACATTGTCAAAAGCTTTCTTTAAGTCTACAAATGCTAGAAACGTAGGTTTGCCTTTCCTTGATCTTTCTTCTAAGATAAGGCTCGAAAAACGCGGAAAACAGCCAGACACAAGGGCCGTTATTTGAGGTTTTTAGGCAACGTCCAAACATCCTGGTAACGTTGCTCATTACTAGGGAGTAAAACGGCCAGGTCATGAGATCCTAGTCGCTCAAATTACGAGCATCGGGAAGTGCCGTGTCAGCAGCGTTAGAAATTTACAGCCTCTCGGACTGGGGATATCAGCTCCGGCCGCAAACACGGGCAGTGCCAGCGCCAGAAGAGACCAGCCACTATGTCTGCGAGGGACGACGGCCGGTATCTGCGCCGCCACCGGCCTGCCCCAGCGGGGAAATTGCAGCCAGCAAAGGAGCGTGCGACCCCTCCAGAAATACGTCCTCTCGAGAGTCGCCGGCTGCCTGCTGTCGTCGTAAAGGCGACTTACGCTGCATGTGCGCCGCTGCAACCGAGTCACTGCGTGGCCTAGCGGTGTCCACTCAGCTCTCCCCCTCTCCGCTCTTCTGCTCTCCATTCCGTGGTCGTCGCTAAGAGGAGCCGTGTGGCGAAGCCGTAAACCGCAAAGGAGCGCTGCTTGTGCTCCAGATGTAATTTATTCCCCCTTTAAGTGGTTTGGTCATTTCCTTCTCTTAAGAGGCTGTAAGACTTCCAAAATCTAACTAGGACTGCTGGCATTAAGTTGCTCTTATTCGTAAGCTAAAAAGGGGAGCGTTCCACTGATGTATCCGTTTTTAGCACGAGGCTACATATACCTTAGTGCGAGAAGGTCTAAAAGACTAAACGGAGAATGCCCTTGTATTTACATGAAGAAAACAAATGAAAGTGCATACTTCATCTTCAGAAGCACTGAAATATACATTAGCTAATTTGGATAGGGAATTAGAGTTCGAAGTGAAGAAATAAAAACTCTAAGGTTTGTTGATCCTGCAATTATGTATTGAAAGATCAGTTGAAACGAATCGGTATTACCTTGAAGAGAGATTGTACGGTTTATATCAGTCAAAGTATAATACGGCTACTGGATGGTAACTGAATTTTTTAGGTAATACAGGGGCGGGTGGGAATGGATTACAAACGACAACTGGAAAGTAGCCGAATAGTTTTGCTTTTTGTGCAGGAAAATGTTGATGGAGGTAGAATTCTTATTCCTTCTCTCATTCTCCCTCCTGAAACGTTTCTGCTGGTGTAGGTCGTTCACAGATCCTCTTCTAAGTTTCTCTCTTCTCCCACGGTCTGTCACAGCATTTCATTCCATTGCAGTCCTCTTCTGTTCACGTCATACTTGACCTCATCTCTCCATCTTGTTCGTGATCTTCGTCCAGGTTCTGTCCATTCTAGAGCTCTTCTTGGAAACCTTTCTTGTCTCATTCTCTTAAACTGAACCACTGATATCTGTTTCTCTCCACAGTTTTTTTTTCGAGGATTGATCTGAAAGGGGTTTCTTAGTGTTCATTCCTTACCTTGTCCCTCCTCCCCTTACACAGGATCCCTCGTATTACGTGCATCTCTGTCGCTTGTGTTATACTTTGTTCTTTGTCCAAGTCCAATATTTTAATCCATAAGTCAAAATTGTCAAATAATGTGAGTTATGTATCATAGTCTTGGTTCTGGCAGGTATTTTCCAATGTCTAATTATCTACAAAATTCAATAGTATAATTCTCTCCGAAATTTCGTCCTTGATGTTCCTTCCCTTGTTAATTGGCTTCGTAGATACTTGAAAGCATCGACTGCTTTAATAATAATTACATTACAATTTACATGCTTAATTTTTTCATTTTTGTTGCTGATTTTCACTATCTCACTTTTTATTAAGCTTATTTCCATGACTGCTTCTTCAATTACTTTTTGCCTGATATTTAGCTGTTCTTCCAACTTCTTTTCATTTTTTCCAAATCATCACATCACCTGCATTTGTCTTTATTTCCGTATCATCTGCTGTTGCCCCTGGTGACTTTTCCTACAGCTGACTTGAGACAGGAGAAAAATGGGAACAGATTAATGTTGAATATAAATTTAAGAATTGCCAGGTCTTTCTCGAACTGTCTTCCAGGAGGTAGTTTTGTATGGTAGAAGCAAAGAGAATAGGCGATAGAGAATATAAGTTCTTAAAGTGCGACGCTACCAAAGAATGCTGGAAATTATGTCAGGTGATCGGTTAAATAGTGAAAAGTTTGGGAAGAAAAGAGCTTTATTTCATAAGATGACCAGAGGTCGAGTAGGTTGACGTATCATGAAATAGCAACAAACTGTTAATTTGGTGATGGAAGGAAGTGTTGGAGGACAAACTCGTAGAAGGATATTGTAATAACACACTCTCAAGAGGTGAAAGTACTGTAGCCACTTCTCGATTAGGAGAATTACAGCCCAGCCAGCCTTTTAGGTTTTCAGGAAATATGTATATAAAGTACTTCATTTGACTGTAATTTATTTGTGACTTAATGCGTTTTTTGAGGACGGACGAGAGTTACCAAATAGACAGCAATGATGCCACTGTACAGAGACGTAGAATTATTGCCAGTAAATTTTGCAGTTCGTGGTTGTAAATAATTCAAGAGTTGGTAATTTTGACAATGATGGTGCTTTCTGTTGGAAGGGAGCACTTTACTTCTAGTCCTGATTATCCTTCGCACGTGGACACACCAAGGGAGCCAGAGAAGCGAGCCTGATCGTTAAAGTATTGCTAGCTGTCCAAACTGTGTAGCCTATTCATAACTGTGGTATACGCACTGATAGGAAAGTAGATTCCTCAACACACTCGCCTTTTTTTCCGAAATACGAGATGTTAAAAAGATCCCAAGGCAAGAACTCTGTCTCTTTCGGATGAGATTTCTTCTGCAGCTTAGACGAGTTTTCGTGGACAGTACAGTCACTCTCCATCCAGGCCACATACTCATCTCGTTGCTACAGACAGCATGAGGCCGACGTAACGTTACAAGTCAATTGGAAAATCTACCAATAGTCTTGTTGTACAGTTGTATCGCCAAAATTACTATCTGAAATGACAGTGGCGACACCGAATTGCAATGGCCGTCGGATCACCGATGCCTCCATGCAGTCACTGAGGTAAACGGCTTCGTTCTAATGCAGTGTGTCGTCATTGTACGCTACCTCTCGCTCACTCTAAATCTTGCTCTTTTTTTCTTTCTTATGTATGTATTGTTCAATAACTTGTGTGTACAGTTTTTCTTTATTGAGGGAGTGATGTCTCAAGCAACAGTAAAAGCTATACTGCTTCGAGGAACTTTTGTCAGAGATTTCAGTGAATTCGATTACTGATGTAGTTGTGTTTCTTCTTTCCAGATGATACCTGTTTAAAACTGTAGTGAATTACTATTTCAGTAGAGCTTTCTGTTCCTAATCTATCATCACTCAGGATCTTGTCCTTTATGATCATGCAGAAATAGTCGAATTTCATCTGTAGTATGAATTGATTTAGATGCCCCAGGCACGATCTTAACTGTGAGGAGGGTTGTGAGTGTTCGTTGCAATGGGAACGCGTCTCCACCTTCTCTCAACACCAAGGATTGAATACACAAGTGGATGAAGGTATCATCCGAGTATTCTTCAGTCTGCTCACAAATGTGGCAACCATAGCAGTATCCGATGAGTCTTGATGCTAATGCTACATACGATGAGAACATATAGAGACTTCGATTGCTAGATGGAAACTCGTTATCCGAAATTTATAAGGTTTAGAGCTGCTTGTAAGTAAAATGCGATCGCATGAATATGTACACTGAAGAGTCAAAGAAACTCGTTCACCTGGCTAGTATCGTGTAGGGCCCATGCGAGGGCGCAGAAGTGACGCATCACGACGCGGCATGGACTCGACTAATGTCTGAAGTAGCGCTGGAGGGAACTAACACCATTAATCCTGCAGGGCTGTCCATAGATCCGTAAGATGGTGGTGGTGGTGGTTAGTGTTTAACGTCCCGTCGACAACGAGGTCATTAGAGACGGAGCGCAAGCTCGGGTTAGGGAAGGATTGGGAAGGAAATCGGCCGTGCCCTTTCAAAGGAACCATCTCGGCATTCGCCTGAAACGATTTAGGGAAATCACGGAAAAACCTAAATCAGGATGGCCGGAGACGGGATGGAACCGTCGTCCTCCCGAATGCGAGTCCAGTGTAGATCCGTAAGAGTACGAGTGGGTAGACACCACTTCTGAACGGCATGTTATGCATAATATGCTCAATAACGTTGATGTCTGAGGAGTTTGGTGGCCAGCGGAAGTGTTTAAGCTCAGAAGAGTGTTCCTGGAGCCTCAGGATCATGTGCTGGTAGTCAGACAAGATGTTTACGTACGTGTCACCTGTCAGAGTCGTATCTAGACGTATCATGGGTCCCATATCACTGAACTAAACACGCCACACACCATTACAGAGCGTCCACTAGCTTGAACAGTTCCCTTCCGACTTGCAGGGTCCATGGATTCATGAGGTTCTCTCCATACCCGTACACGCCCATCCACTCGATACAAATTGAAACGAGACTCGCCCGACCAGGCAACAAATTTCCTGTCATCAATAGTTCAATATCTGTGTTGACGGGCCCAGGCGAGGCGTAAAGCTTTCTGCCGCGCAGTCATCAAGGGTACACGAGTGGGCCTTCGGCTCCGAATGCCTATGTCGATGATGTTTCGTCGAATGGTTCGCATGCTGACACTTGATGATGGCCCAGAATTGAAATCTGCAGAAATTTGTGGAAGGGTTCTCTTCAGTCGTCACTGGTCCCGTTCTTGCAGGATCTGTTTCCGGCTGCAGCGATGTCGGAGATTTCATTTTTACCGGGTTCCAGATATTAACGGCACGCTTGTGAAATGGCCGTACGAGAAAACCCCCACTGCATCGCTTCCTCGGAGATGCTGTGTCCCGTCGTTCGTGCGCCGGATATAACACCACGTTCAAAGTCACTAAAATCTTGTTAACCTGCCATTGTAGCAGCAGTAACCGATCTAAGAAATGCGGTAGACACTTGTTGTCTTATATAGGCTTTGCCGACCGCAGCGCCGTATTCTGCCTGTTTACATATCTCTGAATTGCAATACGCATGCCCATACCAGTTTGTTTGGCGCTTCCACGTAGGGTATTATTCTGTGGCAAGGATCCTAAATTCCGATACAAGTGCAAAAAGACTAACGTTCTGGTGGGAATGCAAAGTAGTATGAATATGAATGTCGTAGGCGCCTATGTCATATAGACTCTGAAGACGGCTGACGCATGGTCAAAGCCGGCGACAGTTGTAAACGGGTTCGGTGATTAAGTCTGAAACGAATCGTTTTGTTAGATTTGACAACGGTTAATGTTCTCAAAAGTTTCCGTAAACATTTCCTGTTTACTTCGCTGCCTGAGGCGCTATGCTCTTCCTGTTCGCATACTTGTCATTCAATTGCCGAAAAGTGTTATCCATTTCTATTCAAATTATTTTTATCCGTAAATCAGAGCTCATATGCTACTACCGACGAAGAAACTGGAACGATACTGGCCTTACAAGGCAGTATTGCCGTATATTTGAGTGATTGAGCCAAAATGTGCCACTGAAATGCTGTAACAGATATTGCGGTTCTAGGCGTTACTGTCTGGAACCACGCGACCGCTACGGTCGCAGGTTCGAATCCTGCCTCGGGCATGAATGTGTGTGATGTCCTTAGGTTAGTTAGGTTTAAGTAGTTGTACGTTCTATGGGACTGATGACCTCAGAAGTTAAGTCCCTTAGTGCTCAGGGCCACAGATATAGCGTTCCATCCGAACTATTGTGTCATTCGTAAATTAACTAACCCGCGTTCCTTAACAGTTACTGAAATTTGAAAGTGAACTATATAATTGTACGTATTTAACTTAAATGGACGAAGAAATAAACTACTGTTCGTCTACATAACTGGTGATAAATTACTGGAAACAGTAACTACCATAAAATACGTAGGAGTAGCCATAATGACTGAGGTAAAGTCCAATGACGACATGAAATATAAAATAAATTGTCTGAAAAGCGGATGACAGGTTGCGTTCCATTGGAAGAACCTTAAGGAAACTTAATTCATTCACAGTAGTAGTGGATTATAAGGCAGTTATTCGACAGATGGGAGCGGCCTTACGGCAGTGGATACACCGATTCCCGTCAGGTCGCCGAAGTTAAATGCTGTCGGGCGTGGCCGGCACTTGGATGGGTGACCATCCAGGCCGCCATGCGCTGTTGCCATTTTTCGGGGTGCACTCAGCCTCGTGATGCTAACTGAGGAGCTACTAGACCGAATAATAGCGGCTCCGGTCAAAGAAAACCATCGTAATGACCGGGAGAGCGGTGTGCTGACCACACGCCCCTCCTATCTGCATCCTCAGTTAAGGATGACACGGCTGTCGGATGATCCCGATGGGCCACTTGTGGCATGAAGACGGAGTGCTTTATTCGAAAGATACTTGACAATTGCTCACGTCTATTAACTCTTACCACGTGTTAATAGTAGAGAGAAAGAAGACCTGACGCAGAGCGGCGCGTTTCGTCACAGTATAATTTAGTCGGAAGGAAAGCATTATGGAGATGTCAAACTCCTCTGTTAAACAATACAACACAGGCGATGGTAACTACTAAAAGGGATACTCCAGAAAATCTGAGAGCGAATATTCCAGAAACAGTGAATGCAAGAGTCATCAGTACGTTTCCCTTCTATATGTTACCACAGATGGCACTTAACTGTATCCATTACCGATGGAATAACAGGACGTGTAAGGGGTCTAATTACACGTGGCCTCGTCAAAGCATAACAGAATTTCTAGTGTGATGACCAAGTGTCTCACTGTTGTGCGCGGTGGCCTACATTCAGGCGCTCGCTCGTCCGCGTTTATTGCGGACCCATGTGATGGCACATACAATATGCGGTTTGGCAACTGAGACACTGGCCAGCCCCATTCACGATGTACATCGGGTGCTACATCAGTCTGATACCCTTCGCTCGCTCTCCCCAACAACTTCATAATACTCTTGCAGAGGAACATCTGAAGACGTCACAGCACAAAGATAGCGCGTAGAATTTAAATCCGTTTGTTAACCCCCGACGCAAATAGAGGGGTAAGTTTAACGAGTGAGTTTATGTATCTGTTTATCGCATTTAGCTCCCAAACGGGAGGTCCGATTTTAACGCAGCTTTTTTTTTTTTTTTTTTTTTTTTATCGGAGGCTGTTTTAATCGGGATGGTTCTTAGCTATGTTTCATGGAAGTCTCTTCAGACGTTTAAATCTGAAAAGCTAATTGAAGTAAAAACGTTTTCCGTCAGCGTGCTTTCTTGATATTTCCTACTTCATACATAAGAGCCATATAAAATTAAGCAGCACCAGATTGTAGATCTCAAAAAGATCTAATTATAAGTCTGGAAGAATACATATTTATCATTTAAGGCTGACCAACAATGATTATTTGTATTTTGAAGTCGCCCGGTTCAGCACCTTAGAAGTATAAAAAGGGTGATTGAGGTTCAATTGTAAAAGTCTGGCACACGCTCTCGCATACATTTTTCTAGTTGTCTTTTGAGGTCTACAATTCAGTACTAAAACAACTGATTTTTCGCTGATAATTTAGGCAGCTTATTGTAAGAGAGAACAATGGCAGCCCACTTTCTTCAAAATTGGCTTAGAATTATCACCACGGCTTATTCCTTTTCATAGCCAATAAATATATCTGTGCATTAAGAAAGGAAAGACGTAAATCATATGACTGGCTCTCGAGTTATAAGTGCCTATTGTATATCTGGTTCTGAATTCAGACTTCAGTCTCCAAGATTCAGTCGTGTCGTGTCAGGGGCTCTCTAAATCTGAATAAATTCCCTTCGTTTTACTGCGAGGTTTAATCAAATCACAGGGGAGCAGGCTAAGACTGTTCACCACTGACATGAGTGCCACAGGTTAAGGGAACGCCGACTATTTTTATACAATGCACATTTCTTAATATAAAATATCAAAGTGAACAGTAACGTTGTGTAAAAATGCATACGAGAACGGGAATAACTTGCAAAGTTACCAGTCATTCTTATTGCCCAAAATAAGATATCTTCAGATTTTCAAGATGAATAACGAAACTTCCTTCCTTCAGAATGCGTTTCCACTTGTCAGCAGTTATCAGCTCTCAAGATGACGATGACAGACAAATTGATTTCGCTCTTTCTAGGGGTTCAATAGTCTACTAAAGGTTCACCATTAAATATCGTTTTGGTGACGTTTTTGTTACGAACAAATTCTGAATGTTAAAATTAGTAAATAAGAGCCATCCATAATTTTATATATATATATATATATAAAATTATGTTACGATAATGGAAACAATATTTATTTTTCAAGGCACTCTCTCTCAAGTTCTATGTACTTACGCTAGTGCTGAACAAATCTCTCAGTTCCACATGCAAATAATTTTAGGACACATGTCCGTAACCAGTTCATACACTGCTACATGGACTTCTTCCTTATCAGCGAACCTTGAGCCAATAAGAACTTCTTTCAGTGAGTTAAAGATGTGACAATCTGAAGGTGTCAGATCCGGGCAATACGAGGGCTGTGGCAAGCAGGCTATCCTGCACATATTTACATCCCTTCTCTCATTCCTGATGTCAAATGTTTTGGAACCCATTTCCACACACACTTTTTTGAACATTATGTAATTCATTTGCAGTTGCGAATATGGACAACCATCTGCTGTTTAATGGAATGACGACAGTGAAAATCTCTGCCAGACCGGGACTCGAACCTTGATTTCGCGAGCGGTCGTCTTAGCATGGCTATGTGAACATGCTCCACGGCCATACCCACACTTCAGCGTGTCGTCAACAATGTGTCGTATTCTTGAACACCAGTATGTCATGAACATATTGGGGACTGATTCGGTACTAAAGTTAATGGTTTCTGCGATACCACTGATTTTTTCTGTAGCAACCCATCAGCAGTCACAACGTTGTTCTCATTGACTCCACAGACTGAGCGTCCTGGAAGTGTGAATCTTCAACACCTGTTACACCGCGTTTGGACTTATCTGCCTACTCGTAGTTTTGTGTTCGATTCAAAAATAACAAATAACAACAAACTTTAACAGAGCTTGGAATTTTTCATACACCACCTCCGGCTGTTAATTATAGAATGGGCCTTGTAAGTTGTAACCGAAAATAAGAGTTTTGTCGCACTGTCCAGAGGGTAATCCAACCATCTTTTATTGCAAAAACCACTCAGAAGGACAATTCGCCCAAGTTGGCACAATTTCCCACGACTGCTGTAGCCGTACAGCAGCATATGTCTTTCTTGCCTCACTCCATATTAGGACTTCATACGGCAGTTGGGAAGGAAAACATACGTACAAAGAAGGTAGCTGCGAAGAAACCATGGGTAACAGAAGAAATATTTCAGTTGATTGATGAAAGGAGGAAGTACAAACATGTTCCGGTAAAATCAGGAATACAGAAATACAAGTCGCTGAGGAATGATATAAATAGGAAGTGCAGGGAAGCTAAGACGAAATGGCTGCAGGAAAAATGTGAAGACATCGAAAAAGATATGATTGTCGGAAGGACAGACTCAGCATACAGGAAAGTGAAAACAACCTTTGGTGACATTAAAAGCAGCGGTGGTAACATTAAGAGTGCAACGGGAATTCCACTGTTAAATGCAGAGGAAAGAGCAGATAGGTGGAAAGAATACATTGAAAGCCTCAATGAGGGTAAAGATTTGTCTGATGTGATAGAAAAAGAAACAGGAGTCGATTTAGAAGAGATAGGGGATCCAGTATTAGAATCGGAATTTAAAAGAGCTTTGGAGGACTTACGGTCAAATAAGGCAGAAGGGATAGATAACATTCCATCAGAATTTCTAAAATCATTGGGGGAAGTGGCAACAAAACGACTATTCATGCTGATGTGTAGAATATATGAGTCTGGCGATATACCATCTGACTTTCGGAAAAGCATCATCCACACAATTCCGAAGACGGCAAGAGCTGACAAGTGCGAGAATTATCGCACAATCAGCTTAACAGCTCACGTATCGAAGCTGCTTACAAGAATAATATACAGAAGAATGGAAAAGAAAATTGAGAATGCGCTAGGTGACGATCAGTTTGGCTTTAGGAAAAGTAAAGGGACGAGAGAGGCAATTCTGACGTTACGGCTAATAATGGAAGCAAGGCTAAAGAAAAATCAAGACACTTTCATAGGATTTGTCGACCTGGAAAAAGCGTTCGACAATATAAAATGGTGCAAGCTGTTCGAGATTCTGAAAAAAGTAGGGGTAAGTTGTAGGGAGAGACGGGTCATATACAATATGTACAACAACCAAGAGGGAATGATAAGAGTGGATGATCAAGAACGAAGTGCTCGTATTAAGAAGGGTGTAAGACGAGGCTGTAGCCTTTCGCCCCTACTCTTCAATCTGTACATCGAGGAACCAATGATGGAAATAAAAGAAAGGTTCAGGAGTGGAATTAAAATGCAAGGTGAAAGGATATCAATGATACGATTCGCTGATGACATTGCTATCCTGAGTGAAAGTGAAGAAGAATTAAATGATCTTCTGAACGGAATGAATAGTCTAATGAGTACACTGTATGGTTTGAGAGTAAATCGGAGAAAGACGAAGGTAATGAGAAGTAGTAGAAATGAGAACAGCGAGAAACTTAACATCAGGATTGATGGTCACGAAGTCAATGAAGTTAAGGAATTCTGCTACCTAGGCAGTAAAATAACCAATGACGGACGGAGCAAGGAGGACATCAAAAGCAGACTCGCTATGGCAAAAAAGGCATTTCTGGCCAAGAGAAGTCTACTAATATCAAATACCGGCCTTAATTTGAGAAAGAAATTTCTGAGGATGTACGTCTGGATTACAGCATTGTATGGTAGTGAAACATGGACTGTGGGAAAACCGGAACAGAAGAGAATCGAAGCATATGAGATGTGGTGCTATAGACAAATGTTGAAAATTAGGTGGACTGATAAGGTAAGGAATGAGGAGGTTCTACGCATAATTGGAGAGGGAAGGAATATGTGGAAAACACTGATAAGGAGAAGGGACAGGATGATAGGACATCTGCTAGGACATGAGGGAATGACTTCCATGGTACTAGAGGGAGCTGTAGAGGGCAAAAACTGTAGAGGAAGACAGAGATTGGAATACGTCAAGGAAATAATTGAGGACGTAGGTTGCAAGTGAGATGAAGAGGTTAGCACAGGAAAGGAATTCGTGGCGGGTCGCATCAAACCAGTCCGTAGACTGATGATCAAAAAGAAAAACGGCAGCTAATTTACAGAGGTGACAAACATCACAGAATAGCTACATGCACCTATACAGATGGCGGTAGTCATAAAGAGGCAGAGCAGTGGTGGAGCTGTCATTAGAACTCATATCATTAACTGGATGTGATTATAGCCGCACGGCGGGAGTTAACAGACACTGAACATGGAACGGTAGATAGAGTTAGATGCTGTGGACATTCCTTATCAGAAACTGAAACATCCCCTTTGGAAAATTTATAAATGAAAGAGCTGGAAAACCTCTACGTTATTTGACTTTCAAACAGCTGAGCAAAACTGAACGTACCTACTCAGACACTTCTCTCTTTACTTAATCTGATCAACACTAAACTGACACACAATATTTTTTGTGCAACGGAATCTGACTTTCAATAATCCCTAGAAAATCATGGCCCTGACTAACAATAACCTATACCTTTCGTGAATCACTTACCTCACAAAAATCTTCGTTACTTGAACTAGTGCAATACAGCGAGCGCCAATACTGCCAGCTAAATAAAAGATTCTAACTACTGAAGGCACTAACTACTGATAGGCATAGTTAGCAAATGAAAGATTTTAATAGAGAACAAACAATGTATTTACCTTAATAGTCATCAAAAATAATATATATATCAGTTCATGACATCCAGTCTTGCTAATTTCTTTTTTCTGATGGACGCATCTCTGTCCCCACATCCACCACTGCTGGCGGCTCACCTCCAACTGCCCAACACTACAATAGCGAACATTCTAACAATGCCAACCAGCCACAGACTGCACACAGCTCAATTTTTCATACAGAGCGCTTCGTGGCGTTGCCAACATGAAAACCTGAATGGCCTACTTACAAAATCATTAGGAATGCAATATTCAGAGATCTACAGTGTCAACATTGTGCCGAGAATACCATATTTCAGGTATTACCATTCAGCACGGACTACGCTGTGGCCGACGGCCTTCAGTTAATGATACGCCGCAGCAGCGTTTGCGCAGAACTGTCAGTGCTAACAGACAAGCATCACTGCGTGAAATAACCGCTGAAATCAATGAGGGATGAACGACGAATGTATCCATTAGGGCAGTGTGGCGGAATTTGGTATTAATGGGCTATGGCAGCAGACCACCGACGCGAGTGCCGTTACTAACAGTTCTACATCGCCTGTAGCGCATCTCCTCAGCTAGAGACCATATCTGTTGGTCGCCAGACGATTGGAAAACCGCGGCCTATTTCTATGAGTCCCAATTAAATTGTTAAGAGCTGATGATAGGGTTTGAGTGTGGCGCTGACCCAACGAAGCCATGGGCCCAAGTTGTCAACAAGGCGCTGTGCAATATGGTGGTTGATACGTAATGGTGTGTGCGGCGTTTACATGGAATGAACTGGTCCTGTTTTATTCGGCTACTTGAAGACCATTTGCAACCAGTCATGGGCATCACATTAACCAAAGACGATGGAACATTTATCGATGACAACGCGCCATGTCACCGGGTCACAGTTATTCGCAACTGGTTTGAAGACCCTTCTGGACAATTCGAGTGTATCATTTGCCCATTGACCATTTATAGGACATAATCTAGATATCAAAAAGTGCACAAAATCCTGCACCGACAACATTCTCGCATTTATGGATGGTTATAGAGGCAGCATGGATCAGTATTTCTGCAGGCGACTTCCAACAACTTTTTGGGTCCATTCCGCTGGAAAAAGAACACCTCACACGATTTTAGAAGATATTGTAAGTAGGCTGTCTCACCAATTACTGAAATGGGACGGCCAGAGTCAAGTACTGCCGTAAATTTTACTTCATTTACTGTAATGTGAATCACAGGATATGCAATGTTGTTAAGTTTTACGTCGTGTTTCTCGAGTAGGATGTCCCTAATGTCTTCATTTTTACGTAATTACTAGCTACGGCAGCTGCGTCGTCAGTTTCATAAATACGTTTTGTGGCTGCAAGCGGTATGAGTCATTGCCTATTGTCTCTTTGTTGGCGCGCGTCGTTTTCGGGATTTGGAGACCTAACTTCTACAAATTCACCTTGTCGAGAGGACCCTGCCCTGTTTGAATCCCGCCAGTTCTGATGCAATTCAGGTCTGTCGTTACGATCATATCGTCTGTCGTCATGTCGGTAGATTCCATAGTTTCTTTCTTGTCGGTCACGTGGTGGAAAATTTCTCCCGGAATCGTAACTGCGCGCTGGACCGTTGCGTCTGAAGTTATTCTGTCTCCCTTGATAATAATTATTTTGGTTCCCAGATTGTCTGTTTCTCTAATTGTCTCTGTGATAGTCATTACTGCGGAGAGGTGATCTTTCCCTGTAATTATTACTACTCGGCCAACGGTTGTCATATGGGTGGTGTCTGTTTTGGTCACGATTTACGTTGTAAGAATAGCCTTGTGTCAATTTATTATTTCTGTCATCGCGGAATTGCGACGGATGTGACCTGTAATTGTTGTGTTCCTGTTTTCGAGTTCCGCGATTGTCAGTGTCAATTTCTAATTCTTGTAAGAGTCCCTGAAAAGCTTCAATGTCGTCTTTGCAACGTCCTGCCAAAATAATATGTCGTAAATGTTCAGGTAATTTGATTAAGGAAATGCGGATGAGTTCTGAGGGGCTGTATGGGTTTGACAGGTACTGATTCTTGTGCATCATGTCTTCAAAATATTTCACAAGACTGGAAAATTCAGATTGTTCGAAATGTTTCATCATTATGATGCTACGTTTTACTCGGTCTTGTATAGCTTGAGAGCAATATGCTGAGAGGAAGGCATGATAAAATTCTCCTTCACTGTGGAAATCGTGAATGACCGATCGCATTCTTTCAGCTGGTTCATTCTCTAAGTAGCCAAACATAAATTCTAATCTGTGCTCTAATGACCAGCTGGTAGGAAAGCAATGAGAGAATTAATGGAGCCACGCTTATGGATGAATGTCGTTGCCAGAATTCTTAAATGTTTTGAATTTACGTGTAGTAACGAACAGCTTATAGTCAAAATCATCGTGTCGGCGGGTAGCATATCGGTCATTGTTACGTCGTGTCGGCGGTTCCATCTCAAAATTCGGTGCACGTTGCCAATTTATTTCATAATTTCCGAAGTGCCCTGTGTTATTATTTTGTGGCTTTTCCGTATTTCTAAGTCCCTCTTCCCATGTTGGAGCGCGAGTATCCTCTGAAATACGTAATTTTTGTATTACTTGTGCCAACTAATCTTGTACTTCCCGGATTTCTCTTTTGTGTTGCGTAATAATTTGATTCTGATTTTGTTTGAATTTCTTAATTCTCTTCTGTGTCAGTGATGGTTACAGGTCTTGTGTCATTCAGATCATCATCTACCTTTGCAGATAAGTTAGTGAACTGACCCCAAAGTTCGGATCCTTTCTCCGATAGTGTATTTATTTCCTCAGTGTGTTTTTCCGAACCAAATTTCAGTGTGTCCATTTGTGTTGAAATCGTATCTACTGTGTCTTTTTAAGTTTTCCTGAGTTTTTGCAAGTTGCGTAACCGAATCGGTAGATGCAACTGATTCAATTTTAGCTTGCAAGGTCTCATGATTTTCATGAACAACAGTTTGCAGTTCTTTTATGACTAATTCGTGATTCTGTAGTGTATTTTCATGCCGCGAAAAAATAGGTTGGAAATACTCACAAATTTGTGTTTTTACGTCATTACAGACTTTTGGACATTTCGATTAGATTTTATGTAACTCAGTAGTTAAATCTTCACGTGTTTGTTCAAGCGTATGTTCCTCTGAGTCTAACTTTTGAAGCTTTTGTTCCATTGTGTCTAACTTTTGTAGCTTTTGCTGTGTTTGTCTCTGATTTTGTTCCATTGTGTCTAACTGTTGCTGTGTTTGTCTCTGATTTTGTTTCATTTGTAGCATTTATTGCAATAATAATGTATTAGTGTCTGGAATCTGTTCCTCTATGCTTTTCGGCAGTGCATTTGCACCGGCAACATTCACATTTTGACAAGCAGAAAATGTGTCTTGACTTACTTGAGAAAACGGTGAGGACGCAAAACCTGAATCTACAGTATTTGCAAGATTGTGTCCTGTCATTTCGGATTCCTCAGGCGAGCTGTTGACGACCGATCGATCGATAATGCTTCCCTGTTCACTAATTGTTTCACTGCCTACACCATTATTTGCAGCCCGCTCCATTTTCTTATGCACAGTTACCAGATTACTACTTTGAACATTAGTTAATTCATTACTCGGCGGCGCTAACACACTGCTTTTGTCTTAACCGTCATTTCTCAGTTTACTTTGGAGCCTAGTATTACGCTTTTCACACGCCATTATTGTCACAATATTTCACACGACAACACAGAAAACCACAATTTGAAAAGCAAAATAAGAAAACACATTAACATAGCATTGAAAATAATATCTCGTTAATTGCAAGCGCAGCTGTGAAATACTTTGTGCAAATCTACATGCATGCCACAACTGTTTTAATGTACAAGAATGAACAATACAACCACAAAGGAAATTCTCTCTACAATTACGCGCTAGCAGTACACAAAGGCTGGACTAATTACACAAACTACAAGAAAAAATCAGAAGATTCCAGTGAGGTATCCTCGGCTAAGGGTCGACATATGAAACGTCCCCTTAGAAAAATTATACATGACTGTACATAAACTGGCACATAATATTTTTTGCGCAACGCAATCTGACTTTCAATAATCCCTAAAAAAGAATGGCCCTGACTAACATTAACCTATATCTTTTACAAATCACTTACCTCACAAAAATTTTCGTTACTCGAACTACTGCAATACAGCGAGCGCCACTACTGCCAACTAAATAAAAGATTCTAACTTCTGAAGTCACTAACTACTGATAGGCATAGTCAGCAAATGAAAGATTTTGATAAGGAACAAACAATGTATTTACCTTAGTAGTCATAATATATATAGCAGTTCATGACATCCATTCTTACAAATGTACTGTTTCTGATGGACACACCTCCAGATTATCCATTCTCAAAAATCCGCCATCTCACTTCCCCACATCCACCACTGCTGGCGGCTCGCCTCCAACTACGCAACGCTACGCGCTGTTAACATCCAGCTGCCCAACACTACTATGGCAGACAACAATGCAAACTAGCCACAGACTGCACACAGCACAGCCAGTGATTTTCATACAGAGCGCTACGTGGCGTTACCAATAAGAAAACCTAAACAGCCTACTTACAATATCTCATGAATTTTTATCGCTTCTGTCTATCTTCGTTCAACTGAGTGGTCGTATGCGGGAATAAAGCTACACTGACAAGCTAGACCATAAGACGACTGCTCAGCGCGAAGTTGGTTGCCTCCTGATGGTGTTGCAGACACGTGACGCGGTAACAAAAGTATGTAAGCGGATCAGACACCCTAGTGAAGATTTGGGCTGAAAAATGGAAAACCGGTGAAGTAAGCGACTTTGACAAAGAGCAAGTTATTATTACGCAGAGCCTGTGCAGGCTGGCAAATGTTCATTTGCTGATATCACGAGTATCTATGGAAGAGGCAAAACAATAGTGGAAGTAGCACTTGGCTCTAAAAGGTTGCAAGTGCGCGGCTCTTCACGGATGGTGGGGATCGGAGGCTTGTCTGATCCGTAAAGTGATCTGTAATATCTCTGCCGAAAGAGCACAATGCTGGTGCATGCACAAGTGTTTCGGAGAACACCGTTCATCGCACGTTGTTGAACATGGAGCTAGACAGTGGACTACCACTACGTGTTCACATGTTAACCCAACGACGTCGTTAATTACGACTGCAGTGGGCACAGGACCATCGGAATTCAATCGTCGGTCGATAGAAACGTTTCGGCTCTTCGGGTGGATCACATTTTTGTAGGTCGATGGTATTCTCCAGAAACGTCGTCGTCGAGGTGAACGGTGGCTAGAAACGTGCAGCTTGTCGCGGACGCAGGCTGGTGGGAGCAGTATTATGCTATGCGACACATTCTCATACACTTTCATGGGACCTGTGGTCGTAATCGAAGACACGTTGACAGCTGCGAAACGCCTGCATCTCTCCATGCTTGATGCCTTCCCCACCGCGATGTCATTTTTCAGCAGTATAGTTGTCCTTGTCTCGGAGCCAAAACCGTGCTAGAATAGTGCAGGGGGCATTATAGTGAACTGTTCTGATGTAAATCGTGTGGAAGCCATTTGGGTCGCTATCGGGTGCCATCACAGCGTACGCAAATCAGCGACCCGTTATTTACGCGAGTTACGTGACCTGTGCGTAGACAACCTCCACAAACCTACCAACGTGCTGTCACATTCCTGATACGCAGAATCAGTGATGTATTTCGCTCCAAAGGCGGTCAAATAAGCTACTGAGCGGATGCTTGTAATGTTTTGGCTCATCGGTCTGCGACTCCAAAGGCCAGAAATGTTCCAGTGTCTCCACTAGACAGTCGTGAGATTACTATCGCTTACTAAGAAACATAGAAACTGAAGCGCTTTGCAGAAATATTCGTTTCTCTGTAGTGAAAAGACTGGTGAATGAAGGTACACTCGACGACAAACTCGGGTTTCTTAGACTTGCAGACAGAGAACATAAGTAAGATGAAAGACGCCGCTTGAAATCTTGCTATAATAACTGGGAGTGGAAATGTCAAAGAAGATGAAAGTGGACAAATGCCCGCAGGGGTCGGCAGCGCGAGAGTTCAGCCGCAGTTGCCTCTATGTACGGCGGCGGTGTCACGATCTGTCCCCGGTTACGGCGGCACGGCGCGGCTTTATATGCGGGCGGCGGCCGCCTCCGGCCATAATGAAGCCTGCACCACCTATCGGCCTTACCCACCCCCTCCCTCCCCCCCCCCTCCCAGCCTAACGGGCGCCCGCGGGGGTGGTGATAGGGGAGGAGGGACTGCCGGCTTTCTCCATCTTTTTGTGTTCGGCCATCGCCACGAGCGCACCGGCTCGGGGTCATGGGGTAGGGTGGGCGAGTTAGGGGGGGGGGGGGGAGGAGAAGCAAAGAAGAAGGAACCAGGGAATGGCCACGGCCGAGGCGTGGGGTGGCTGGCGGGGGGCAAGCGGGAGGAACTCAATTTTACAAAGGGTGGAGGTCGCCCCGGCGCCCCCTGGCGCCCAGAGTTGGTAATAGGATTACAAGTTACCTCGGCACCGAGCCGCGGCCGGCGTGCCGTCTTCTGACGCGCGTGACGTCACGTCCGATGGCACTGCTTGCTGGACAAACTGGTCGCACGGCATTTGCATCGAGATCGCAGAACATCGGCCATTCGAAGTGATGGCAAGTTCGCTTGGCTATAGTTTCCCAAACGATCTTCAGTTGTCGCGAGGTGGTTAGGGGCCCCTCACAAGACCCTCAAATAATAAGTTGATATATTTAAAGGAGGGAAGAGAAGATTCAAAGAAGAACACCGTGTCTCATTGAGAACATTTTAGCCGATACATGATGTGCGCTCAGTAAATAATTCAACGCATTTTTTCGTGAAAGCCAGTTGGTTTTATTCAAGACTACAATACTCGATATTACGTACAACTCTTCTGGCAACCAAACCATGCTTTTCAACATTATCTCCATTCAATGTGGCAGACTTAGGCCACCTTACTGAGAAGGACTCTACTAGTCGACGTCGGAGCCAATGTACAGTTGCATTTATAACCTAACCATCATCCACCAACTTCTTCCCGCGGAGTGCAGCCCTCATTGGGTCAAATTCGGCTTTATGGTCCTCTGTTAGGCGAAGAGGAACCCTACGGGCAAAGCCGCCGCCATGTTCGTGGACGATGGTCATCCGGGGTACTGCAGAGCCGCACTTCATCTCTAAAGACAATGAGACGCCATTCATCAGCAGTCGACGCTTGCCAGTCACAGCACGACTCCAAATGCAGCCGTTTTATGGTGGTCTACGAATGGGACGGTAATTCCCAGCTCGGCCACTGCTAGTGTCCAATGGTGTGGGACGACACCGAATGTTGCATGGAGTCCATTACTTATCCTCAGATGGCAGCCGCATATGTGAAGGGGCTATGACCTGCACGGTGCACAATACAGCGATCCTCCAAAGTGATGGTCATGGAAATCATCAATGTACGAGTAAATATATGTAACATATTATGAATATGCAGACACAGAGAAACTTTACTGAGTTATTACACAATTGTAGAACCATCAATGCAAACAGTTACTTCCTTAAAATATTCATGAGCATGCATATGGAGTGACTAAGGGCAAGAACCATATAAAATTAGTTGTGCATAAGGCAGACGCCAGACTGATATCCATTGGAAGAATCCTCAGGAAATGTTGTCTTTCAAAAAATCATGTCTCTTAAAAAACAATCAATTGACCAATACTTGAATATTGCTCTTCAGTCTGGGATTCTTACCACATAGGATTGATCGAGGATCCAAAGAACACAAACTTTCATTACAGGTTCATTTAGTAAGCAGAAAGTGCCATGGAGGTGCTCAGCCAACTCCAGGGGTAAATACTGCAAGAGGTGTTCTGTATTACGGTGTGGTCTACTGTTAAAAGTTATGAAAGTGTACATTACTTGACAAGTCAACCAGCTTACTGCTTCATCCAACGTGCACCCCAACTGGTAGGCGAGGGTGTCGGCACTACAAACAGGGATCTCAATGTGAGAAGCGAGGAGGCACATATGTGTGCGGCCGGCCGGCACGTGTGTGATCGGGCAGATCTGCGCGACCTCGTTGTGATGATGTCAGCCACCTCGCCCACAGATTCACCGTGCTTTTCTTCACTGTCAGGTCTCCGTAGACATTCGGCAAGCGTCTTTGAATACCGCCAAGCTCTGGTTCTCCACCAAAAGAAACTCAATGGCAGCTCTTTGTTCGTGAACCCACCTTCCTTACGGGCCCCATTTTGAAGGCTATGTTCAGCGCCGTCACACATCGAAACTTCATGAAACTATAAGAGCTGAAGTGGAAATATTCCACGATGTCCCACAGCAAATACCGAATTCTTCAACCGAAACTGGCTGAAAGTGTGCTGCATTACTTACTGAACGCCCCTCGTGTATACAGTTCGTTAACGAGTGTGTGGGAGACACCTGCGAAATGGATAGAGCACTTGCGAAGAAGTAAGAAATTCAGATATACATATAAAGCACTCTCCGTCTTCAGGCCACGAGTGGCCTACCCGGACCGTCCGACCGCCGTGTCATCCTCATGTTGCTCTCCCGGTCCTTATGATGGTATTTTTGACCGAAGCCGCTACTATTCGGTCGAGTAGCTCCTCAATTGGCATCAAGACGCTGAGTGCACCCCGAAAAATAGCAACAGCGCATGGCGGCCTTGATGGTCACCCATCCAAGTGCCGACCACGCTCGACAGTGCTTTATTAGGTAAGTTGATATATATATATATATATATATATATATATATATATATATATATATAGAGTCAGTTTTTTTTAATACTCTGTCTAGTATTAGATTAACACAGGCTCCTAAACGCCGCATCGTGCAATCTCTTATTCGCTCCCATATTGCAGGCGTCTGTTGTATCTGGTGATATCTTTCTAGAAGACGCTCGTGAAGATTGTCTGCATTTGACATCCTTCTTAAATACATTATATCCTCCAAAAACCCCGAAAATAAAAATACAATGGACTGAGATCGGGAAATCAAGCAGGTAAGGCGTTGCTGTCCCGCGATCTATCCATTTATTTGGGAAATGTTAATTTAAAATTGCTCTTGGTTTCAAAACTAAATGATATCTGGCCCCATAGAGTATGAACCACATGTTCTGACCTACGTGTAGCGAAACTCCTTCCAGCAAAACATTTAAAATTTTCCATGAAAAATTAAAGGTTCAGTTAATTTGTTTCCAATTATGCTAAACTGTTGGTGATGACTCGTTTCTCAAACTGCAAAAGGATTCGCAACCGCCCATACATGAGTGTTGTGAAAATTCTGCATTCCGTTCAAGGTAACCTTCCCTTCATCAGTAAATGATGCAGTAGACACAGAGTGTTCGTTCCGAGAGCACATGCCCAGTACCCAAGTACAAAACCCTTTTCCGGAATTAAAATACGTTTAATTAAGTCTTTACATTCTCTGAAAATGGCATGACTAAAAGAGTTGCTCTCGTAACACTTCCTACACTCTCACGTGACTCACATACTCACTTTCTGCTATTTCTCTGATATTTCTGCCATTATTTTCCTCAATATGCTGAGGTACTCGAACCTCTGAAGCAGGTGTTCTAACACTATTTTGTCTTCCACAATGAAATAACCTTTTCTCAAAATAGCCTGTCTGCACAAGACGTTCGCATATTGTTTGAAAGGTATTATTTTTCCGTAAATGTCTATTAGGCGATAAGTCTTCATTCAGACGTATTCCAATTTGTAAGTTTATACTTCAGGCGAACTTTCTCCATGTGCTGATTAGAATAAATTTAAGCCAGGAATGTGCAATACCCACTAACCAATAAGAATAAGGCTCTGCAGCCGTCAGATACTGCACTAGAAATCACTCACAAGACGTCGCTCTCCAGCTGAGGTGGCTATGCAAGCTTGTTCGGTGGGACTCCCCTCGGAAACAGCCGATTCAATTCCTGGTGGGGTAAGAATTTTCGGTATAGAATACACACTAGTCCAGCACGAACTGTATCGTAAGTTTCCACTATACTGATTTTGTTCTCATTACTCAAAGGATTTTTTTTGTTTACTTGAGCTATAGATAAACATAATAAGGCTTCGACTTAACGCTTCCCAAACATTTGAAAGGAAATAATACCTTTAGAGCCAAACTGTAAGGCTGAAAGCAAAATGACTGAGACGAAGCTAAATTTTCCTGGCACATTAAAACTATGTACCGGACTGAGGCTGAAACTCGGTCCCTAGTTCGAGACGGCACTCAGTTTTAATCTGCCAGGGAGTTTGATATCAGCTCACACTCCGCTGCAGAGTCAAACTCTCATTCTGGAACAATAATGTTATCCGTAATTGAGAAAATAAAAAAAACCATATTTACATTTGAATCTTGTTGCTTCTGTTTAAGTCCTTTGCTCTCTCTCTCTCTCTCTCTCTCTCTCTCTCTCTCTCTCTCTGTCTCTCTCTCTCTCTCTACATGTATATCGTGTACTCTAGTCTCAGCAGAAATTTAGCACAAATTTTGGGCCGCACCTTCTGCCCAAAATGCTTTGTGATGTTCTGTGGGGGAAATTACCGTCTCTTTGTGATGTTGGGATATGTCCCACTATCAACCACGCAACGATTATGGCTCCAGCAAGGCGAGGCCCCATAACACTTTGTTACTGATTCCAGAGAACATTCAGACAATATTTCCCCTGAGCGAGGGACTGAGGCGGAGGGTGGGAGACAGATTTAAGGCCACCATGTTCTCGCGAACTCACTCCTGTGGACTTGTTTTTGTGATGGGAAATGGACCGTTGTGTGTTCGAGACACCGATAGGTACTATAGAAGAGCTGGTTGCCTGTCTAACTAAAGTTACTGTCATTATGCCTGTAACAATTAAAGAATGGAAAAGGAAAACTTCTTAAGTGCCATTTCTTTATAAAACGCGTTTTTATTGCTACTGTCTTCCAGATGCAAAATCATGGCTGAAGTCTTTCAGATACGTGTTAGTATATGGCGCATGGTCTTTGCGACAAGCTGTTACTCCATTAGGAGCTGCACAATTTAAACGATGTGAAAAGTGGTTTTTGTTGACGACAGTTCTACTTTTTTATAACTTAGTACTATATTTCTGTACGTCTTTGATCACAAATAAAACGTAACGCCTTAATATCAATGAGACTTCGAACAACTTATTCCTCCCTCCCATTTATTCAAAACTGATATTTCTGAAACTGTGATTATACATAAAATACAGATTGGTTCTTGCAAAGAAGAAGATAGCAGCCAACCAGTGTTAATAATACTGCTTGCTTACACAAACAACACTGTTATCAGTTTCGAAACGACGGGTTCACAAGCAGATGGTTGTTTCTACTGGGGCTACAACTTCGCTTCCACCGTTTTTTCTCAAAGTTCGAGACTTTATTGCGAGTATCTTACAAAAATTTATGTTTCGAAGTATTGGCCATCGCTGGCCACTACTTTCACCCATCTTTCGGGGAGCATACGAATCCTGCGGTGGAAGAACTGTGGGTCTTTCGAGAAGATCCATGCATCGATCCAGTTTAGCAATTGTTCATATGACAGGAAGCGCTGGGCAACCAGGCCGTGTGCCATTGAACTAAAAATTTGTTAGTCAAAGGGAACAATGGAGAACACGGCGGGTGGGTTAGGACTTCCCATTTCAACGTTTCCAGGTACGTTTTGGTGGGTTTTGGGACATGTGGACGAGCACTGTCATGCTGCAAAATCACGTTTTCATGTATATAGTTGTACTGAGACCGTTTGTCTTTCAGTGCTCGGCTCAAACACATCAATTAATTTCGATAACAATCTCCAGTGATTTTTCTCGTCGGTTGCAGTAGCATCGAAAGCTTTCTCTCTTTCACAATCATGTCGGTCTTCAACGTTAAATTCACCATTCTTGATGCATGGAGACCATTTTCTGCAAAGGTCTGTCACCATCAGACGTCCTATCATAGGCATCGCCCAGATTTTTATGAGCCTCAGCCGCAGATTTATTCGTATCAAAGCAGAAAATTAAAATCTCCCGCAGGTGACGAGAATTGACCTCTTAAGTTGACATATTCTGCCGAGAATAACTTTACGATGCAATCAAAAATCGACTAATATTCTGATGTCGTTATGTTCTCAAATGCCTAAGCTTACTGTATGAAACTTACGACCTACGACTAGCACTACTTTCCACTACTGCTGTCTACTGCAAAACAGCGGAAGCGAAGTTGTAGACCTAATATTATATTGCATTTCTTGTTCTTTACATCAGTTGTGCAAAAAGAAACGACCAACATCAAATGTAAGTAACAAGAGATATAATACAAACTTAGACAATCGTCTGAAGATGAGGCTGTAGGTTCAAAACCAGTAACTGGGTTATTTCCCTAAATAAAGAGCATTATTAACAGTGGCTTGTTGATCTTTGCTTTTTTCAGTGATATTCTTGTAAAAACTTTCTTATTGACACAATCATTCAGTTTCCTGGTATGACAATTCGAACGTTCTTAAAAAATATTTATGTTCTAATTTGTTTCATTATTTTGTGATGTGGTGTGCTGCATAGTTCTGTGGTACTGAAATGGGTCCTCAGATTTTTTATACTAAATTGTTTTGTACAGCCGACCTCTGTGGCCTCTAGGCACTTCAGTTGGGAACCGCGCTACTGCTACGGTCGCAGATTCGAATCCTGCCTCGGGCATGGATGTGTGTGATGTCCTTAGGTTAGTTAGGCTTAAGTAGTTCTCAGTTCTAGGGGACTGTTGACCTCAGATGTTAAGTCCCGTAGTGCTCAGAGCCATTTGAACCATTTCTGCTATGTACAAACAGAGATACATTGTGCATTTCATTCTCCTGATATATGTCAAATTTGGCGCTTTGTACGTTTTACATTGCCGCTCTTCAGTTGCTTCTCGAATAATGGGTGCAGCTTCAACCACACAGACAAGCAGATGTTTTGGAATGTCTGTCGCTACCACCACAAAAAGAAATCCACGTGAGCGATGTCGTGGCGGCGTAATAGCCTTATTACTGCACTCCATCCTCCCTCCCAATCCCTCACTTAGGGAAAATACTGTCTAAATCATCTTTGACATCAACGGCAAAATGATGTGGGGTTCCATCATGCTGGTATCCTCATAGCATCCTCACTGCTTCCGGCATATTTTGAATTAACATCTCCCAAATAAATGGATAGATCGTGGGGCAGACACGCCTTGCCTGCTCGATTTCCCGATCTCGGTATTGTATTTTATTTCGTAAATATCTCCCTCTGTTTGTTTATCTGTCACTTCTTTTATCCATAATAGACGCGTATTGTCTGTGTATGGGAAGACCTGCAGCTTTCAGTGTTCGCTTAATACGTAATTTAACACATCTCATGACAAAGATCACGCTGTGGCAAACTGTCTTCTTACTCTTCGTACTTATGTTTGGTGTCTGTTTACAGAGAAACCAAGTGTACCTGTATACTGTGTGTGTATTTAAACTGGCTAAAATGTATTTTATCTGAATGCGTTGATCATGGATACCATCGGGCAGTGTAGAGTAAGTATCCTAAATGCAAATATTTTCATTTCGTTTCTTAAAACTTTTGGTAACATGTGGCCAAAATTCCGTTGGTTCAATCAACAGCACACCCCTAGCGTCTAGCTCCACATCTTCCAGAGAGTAAAGTTCCTGTAACAGTTCCACATGACGATGAGCCTGCAGTGGCTCGAGAAGTAGTTAATAGTAAAACCTACCGTATAAAATTCAGAATGTCACAGGTTGGCTATTATGCGTAGAAAAATCACCAATTTATATCAAAGATTCAGTTCATCGTCTAAATGGGATATAATGGTTCAAATGGCTCTGAGCGCTATGGGACTCAACATCAGAGGTTATCAGTCCCCTAGAACTTAGAACTACTTAAACCTAACTAACCTAAAGACATCACACACATCCACGCCCGAGGCAGGATTCGAACCTGCGACCGTAGCGGTCGCGCGGTTCCAGACTGTAGCGCCTAGAACCGCTCGGCCACACCAGACGGCCTTGGATATATTATAAAGGCTTAAGAACACTTCTTTGATATAATTCCGTCATTACTCTTACACCTTAGCACACTGAACTCGTATTCTCGAGGACGACGATTCAAACGCGAATCCAGCCATCCAGATTTAGGTTTTCCGTCAGTTCCACAAATCGCTTCAGGCAAATGCCGGGATGGTCCATTGAAAGGACGTGGCTGATTTCCTTTCCCGTACTTACACGATCCGAGATTGTGCTTCGTCTCTGATGACCTCGCTGTTGCCGAGTCGCTAAGCCCAATCCTCATTCCTTCTTCCTTACTGTTACACCTGTTAGCTTCGTCTCGAAGGAACAACGAGTTTATACTGTTTGTAAGGAAGTCGTGATCTAGTGGCAAACATTTTCGTACTTGCGCACATACAAGATGTGTAGCCTGGTGTAAGCGGTGCAGTCCGATTCTTGATAAGTCGTTCAACCTCCACCGCACGCGCTATAAGTGGACACTGGTGCATTTCACTCGTCGGCCTAGTCAACTGGCAGTGCTTTCGCTGTGGCGTCAGCAACCAACGGGTCGCGAATCACAGCGGCGACTGACGTACAAGCTGACGAATCACGCCGCAGCAAATCCCGCGCATTCTCGAATTTACAGCGGCGCACAGTGGACGTGAGCCGAATGCGCACTCTCCCCCGGCGAGAGATAATACCACGCCCACTGGTCGCTCAGTGGCCGGGAAGCAGCCCGGCTTTTATCACGCCGCGTGCGGCGGTATTTCATTACGCTGAGGAATGCACGAGCCGGGGAACCCCCATATTTCCCACGAGCGCAGTATTTCTTGGCTAATGGAGTTTCCCGCCGCGGCGGTGGCGGCGAGCCTGCTACGACCGAGGAGGCAATTAGATAGTTGTCGGCCGCTGCATCAGACAAGCTGCTGCGGCTACTTTGCGTCGCTCGCTCCTGTCCACACCTAGAGAGGAGACGTCGCTGCGAACACAACATCATCACGTAGAGGTCCCAAACACGTATGTCTGCCAAGTGAGCTCGAACAGGTGATCAGTATACATAGCACCTCGGAAAAGTAAATTTACTCAATTAATATTTTGTAAGTGTGCAAGTACGGGGTGTCAAGCGAAGGAGTCCCTGATATCAAAATAATGTAGCTCAATGTCTAAAATCGATAGACGAGTGCAACAAAAGATGTGAGGTTCATTCAAATGAAACCTGATCAGTGCGTCTACCTTTGTCTTACACGTAAGGTGGCACCAAGCAACTGCAGGTATGGTGGCGCCATCTATTGGTCGAGAGACTGACGCGTGCGCACCGTTGGATACTGCATAGTGCCAGCGTGGCTTAACGTCAAAGAAAAGGTGGTCACACAAGTTATCGTCCACTACCGAACATGCAGGCGAGTAAGCAGGAACAACGAGGAGTGATACGATTTTTGGCGGCGGACCGAGTTGGAGACCGTGAAATGTATCGACGGATGAAGGCTGTGTACGGTGAGTACAGTCTGAGTCGCTCAAGTGTTGTGGAATGGCGCAAACGATTCCTTGAGGGGCGCGAGTCACTGGAAGATTGCATCAGAATGGTTCAAATGGCTCTGAGCACCATGGGACTTGACTAATGAGGTCAGCAGTCATCAGTCCCCTAGAACTTAGAACTACTGAAACCTAACTAACCTAAGGACACCACACACATCCATGCCCGAGCCAGGATTCGAACCTGCGTCCGTAGCGGTCGCGCGGTTCCAGACTGTAGCGCCTAGAACCGCTCGGCCACATTGGCGGGCGGAGATTGCATCAGTTTCGGTGGGAGACGCTGGAACATCCACAGTACAGCCCCCACCTTTCACCGTGTGACTTTCATGTGTTTGGACCTATAAAACAAGCTATTCGCAGACAGCGATTCACAACGAAGTGTGTGACCGGGTCCAGGCCTGGATCCGTCAAGAGCCTACTAGCTTCTTCAAGGATGAAATCGACTGGCTGATGTCGCAATGGGATAAATGTGCGAACAGTTTTGGCTGTTATTTTTGAGTATGTGTCCTGTGTTTAATTAAATTTTTGAGTTAATAAAATCGTTAGTGATACTTTACACTAGTGACTGGGTTTCATTTGAATGCCCCTTATACATTACTGCGAAAGCTGTATAAGTTTTGAACATATGTGTTGAAATACTTCGAAAAGCTGCCATCTATACCAACTTAAAATTATTTGATAGCTCACGTCTCTCAGCTGCCGCTATAGTGTCGAAACATCGGCTGCCGGCTATCGCGCGGTTATAGGTGAAACAAAACACGGCGGTTCACTGCTGTTAATGTGTAACGCGGAGCAACGTTGGAAGTGGCCACCGCAAGGTATGTCGGAAATCTGAGATTTGTCGACAGTTAACTTTAAGTTATAAATGACAGAACTGCAGCGGACGAAGTATTTTATAGCTTTGGATTTAAACTCACGTCCTAAGCTAACCATAGTTTCGTAACATACTATGTATCTGAGAAAACAGCGCTCAACAATCTGCGGCGGAACAAAAATCACGATGGCTTTGTTCACGGTGATTAAAGCTAACCTCTACGATCAGCCTCAAACCAGAACAAATTCAGTTTCAGCGCTAAAAGCAAATTACAGTTTCTCGCCGTAATTTGTTAGCTGAATGGAGCGTAACATTGGTTACACGAGCTGCCGCGTTGCCATCGATGAGCAGTCCTCGTTCACACTTGGTTACACATTATAGGCGACACAGGCAGATTCCAGACGAAAAAAGAATGATAGGAAGAAAGATAAGAGCACATAAGTCAGTACTGACATGAACACGATGTGGTAAAGAATTAGAAATAACAATGAACCATTACACAATACAGTGTTAAGATGGTACAGACGCTTTCAGTGTGATCAGACAAGTCACAATGGCGACGAACGAATTGGATGACCACCTCTCTATAAAGATCTGGGAATAGTACGAGAAGAGTAGAATCTGGTGCTAGAAGTGTGGCATATCACAGTCGAGAGTGATAATGGAAAAAGGGAAAATCAATCACGGACTACTTCTTATCCTGCATCAAATTTTGAACATGACAAGAGTTACCGAACACAGGGTTCCTTCACTGTTCACGCACATTCGAAGAGCTGTCCTAATCGAGACAGCAGGAGAAATATTTCAGCCAGGAGAAATATTTCAGCCACGTTTTGTCAGTCTTAGTGGTTTCTTTAGCAGCCTACTCACCATAGAGGTGTACTGGATGTGTCACCACACCCCTGAGACACAGAAGAAAAGCAGCGGCAGAGACGCATGGATCATCACCGCCGGAAGAGGTGAAGACCCAACCATCAACTGGCAGGGTGATGCTGTGGTTTGATGTGTCTTTGAACTTTCATAGTATAGTGCTAACACATTGTGGTCATAAGGGGAAACCGTCACAGTAACATACTCCCAAAAGCTCCTAACTAAATTACAGGAGACTGTTAAGACGAAGTGTAGCGTGAAGCTGTACTATTGGGTGTTTCTACTCCACGACACAGCCCCAGCTCATTCTGTCCTGGACACAGTCACACATGCTGTTTATATAGGCCATCAAATTTCACTTCTCTCCTCCTCCAGCCGAAATGCAGATTTCTGCAATTAATGTCTCTGACAACTCATCCGTTCTTGAGACAAATGTGTTGCAGTGAAAGGTCAACATACAGGGTGAATATTATTAACATTAAAAAAAACCAGGACTGACGCAGATGATGAGAAAAGTTATCTGATATAAAACACGTGCGACACAAACGTCGGAAAACAAAAATGGCACTGAGCACTATGGGACTTCACTTCTGAGGTCATCAGTCCCCTAGAACTTAGAACTAATTAAACCTAACTAACCTAAGGACATAACACACATCCATGCCCGAGGCAGGATTCGAACCTGCGACCGTAGCGGTCGCGACGTTTCAGACTGTAGCGCCTAGAACCACTCGGCCACAGAAGCCGACGTCGGAAAACACACCAAAAGTTGATGACAAACGTTGAACATATGACGTCACTAGATGACGCACTTACCGCACGTGCAACAATGGTTGAGCTTGTCGATCCTATCCTTGGCAGTGCTACACATTGCTCCACTAGGCTACTTCGCTTCCGAACACGCCTTGTAAATGAGATTTCTTGTAAACATAGAAGTTACAAAATTGTCGTCCGTGCTGTAACCAAACCAGAGATGTTCCAATTTTGTGTTTCTTTCCTTTTGTCTCGTCTGTTTTCTCCAGAGACTTTATTTATTAAAGGAAATGTGGGTCATTTACTATTAACGATGCAATTCGGAAGCTTATACTTCAGCGGAGACCGTGGTACGGGAAATAAAATAATAAATCTTATCGCAGTGTAAACACATTATTATCTAACGTATAGCAAGAAGACGTCGCCTGGCAAACAAAGACTCACATAGGCCAGGAGCAACATCGATGTGAATTCTTGACTAGGGTTGGGATGATCAGGTGCGACCGACTGATGGACTCTACCGCTGCATGTGCGGCGAATTGTGTCACCTGGTGACGTCACATTGTCAATATTTGTGATCTATTTTTGAGGTATTTCCCTACATTTGTGGCCCCCTCTGTCCAGAAATTACTTGTCTCAGCCTTATCTATGTCGCTTCAGGGGTTTTAAAAGTTAATAAGATTCATCCAGTACAGTGAATCACTAATATCGTCACCAAGTTACGTTGACGCAGGTTGATTTTTTCTAAATATATTGCATTTGCATTGAAGAGAAATAGCGAACTGAAAGAAAGAAAGAACTTTACTAAGTAAAAGTTTGAATATTTGCTAATCTCTTGTGCATCTATAAATGCAGCTTGCTTTTTGTGCTGGTGTGCTCGTTTACAAACATGAAAAATTGTATGGTAAAAATGTGGTGTCACCGCCAGACACCACACTTGCTAGGTGGTAGTTTTAAATCGGCCGCGGTCCATTAGTACATGTCGGACCCGCGTGTCGCCACTGTGTGATCGCAGACCGAGCGCCACCACAAGGCAGGTCTCGAGATAAGGACTAGGACTCGCCCCAGTTGTACGGACGACTTTGCTAGCGACTACATGGACGAAGCATTGCTCATTAGCCGAGCCAATAGTTAGAATAGCCTTCAGCTAAGTCAATGGCTACGACCTAGCAAGGCGCCATTAGTAACATTGCATGTATCTAAAGAGTCTCACTTGTATCGCAACAAACTCCAGATGTACCAAAAGGATGGATTAAAGTTAAGTATTCCAGAAGCTACGTGCTTTTCTTTATAGCATTCATTACGTATCCTGTTTCAGACCTCACGCCATCCTGCTTAGCTTAGCGCGTGCCTTTCGGTTTCCTCTCATTGTGTCTAGGCTGTCTTGTCTAGACACAACATTTTTGGCGACGAGTCAACAAAGGGTCTTGTTCTTTCTACTTGCTAATTTACTTGTGTCATGGCTTCGCCAGATGTACTGTCCGAATTTTATCGTTTGCAGAATCAGCAGACGCAGGCGTTATTGGATGCCCTTGGACAGCTCGTCCAGGGTCAATGTGCACTGCAAAACGATGCGGCAGCCGCCGCTCCACCGCTACCGCAGCCACAACTCGCAGTTGCACCGCCTTTTAGGCCGTTTGACCCAGCTAAGGAAACATGGACGGAGTGGTCACGCCAGTTTGGATTTCATCTCGCCGCCTACAGAATTCAAGGTAACGAGCGGCAGCCTCATTTATTGGCGTGTGTAGGGGTGCAAACGTACCGTGTGATAGCGAAATTATTTCCCCCACGCGACGTAGCAACTCTGTCCTACGAAGAAATTTTGTCGGCATTGGACGCCTATTTCAAGGAAACAGTTAATGTAGTTGCAAAAAGGTATACTTTCTTTCCTACAAAACGTACGGCCGGTCAAACTAATAGGGAGTGGGTTGCAATATTGCAAGGCCTTACAAGGGATTGTGCTTTTGAGTGTGAATGTGGACTCCCTTATTCAGATACTACAGTACGTGATGCAATAGCACAGAACGTTTCTGATGTTCGCATACGGGAACAGATTTTGAAACTAGTTAATCCCTCCCTTCAGCAAGTGATAGACATATTAGATAGACGAGACACACTTGACTTTGCACAGGAATCATTTGCAACTTCGCCAGCCGTGTGTCAAGTTAACCGGCCCGCCGGGCGCGCTGCACAGAACGGTCGACTGCCCTCGCGCACGTGTGCGCAGCTGCCGCCACGCTCTGAACCAGGTGTGCTGCGCCAGCATACAAATGCAGTGAAATCATGCCCGCGGTGTGCTACTAGACATTCGCGTGAAAATTGCCCGTCACGCCAAGCTATTTGTTTTTACTGTAATAAGAAAGGACATGTTCAAAGTGTTTGCCAGAAAAAGCTCAGATCAGACAATCACAACCATTCCAGGCCTTTTGCTTCGCGCCGGAATCGAACCAAGAATACTCAGGCTCGTGAACCTTCGCCCATGGACATTCATGTAGTTACTTTCACTCCGCCCAGGGCCACTTTCTCTAACAGTGACTGTGTTCGTCCCACAAAAAGTGTGCGTCGACGTCGCCGGAAATCTCGTCAGGTCGCAAGTGCTTATGTCCCTGTATGAGTTCAAATTGCAAGAGACAGTCGCTCTTGTCGTCAGCAGGACAATAAACTTTTTGTAGATTTGGACATTCATGGTCACGTGATAGCATTCCAGCTCGATACCGGAGCTGCTGTTTCATTGATCAGTCGCGACACGTACCAACAACTGGGCAAACCTCCGTTGCGTGCCGCAAATGTTAAGTTACATAGTTATTCAGGTCAGAATATCCCTGTGTTAGGACAGTGCACTCTTCTTGCAACATATAAGGGACAAACAAAACTTGTATCATTTTACGTTCTTCGTTCTTGTACTGCAGTGAACTTGTTTGGTTTAGATTTATTTCAGTTGTTTAACATGTCTATTGTAAATCAGGTCCTATCAGTGAATCAGACTGTGCCTTCCGCCAGTGTTTCTCATCTGTGTGAAGAATTTGCAGACATTTTTGCACCAGGCTTAGGTTGCGCTAAAAACTATGAAGCACATTTGGAACTGAAAGTCAACGCGCAACCGAAATTTTTCAGAGCGCGCAATGTTCCTCACGCATTGCGTGACGAGGTCGCAAGAACATTACACGATTTAGAATCACAAGGTGTGAGTGAATGTGCGCAATGCCTCTTCCATTTCAGCTCCGCTTCATCGCTTACGCCGTACAGGTGTTCCGTTCGTCTGGACGACGGAATGCGAACGCGCCTTTCGCCAGTTGAAATCGGCGTTGCTTTCTAATACTTGCCTTACGCCATTCGATCCCCAGAAACCCCTTTTGTTGATGGTAGATGCATCGGATTTTGGGATCGGTGCTGTGCTTGCGCACAAAGATGGATCGCACGATCGCCCTATTGCCTTTGCGTCCAAATTGCTCTCGTCGGCGCAAAGAAATTATTCACAGATAGAGAAAGAAGCTTTGGCTCTCGTGTTTGGTGTTACTAAGTTCCATGATTTCTTGTATGGTCGTCACTTTACCATCATCACAGACCACAAACCTTTGACGTCGCTTTTTCATCCGAACAAGCCTGTACCTCCGCGTACAGCGCAGAAATTCATTCGCTGGTCTATTTTCCTCTCGCAGTACCGCTACGATATCTTGTATCGGTCCACTGCTAAGCACGGAAACGCCGATGCGTTGTCCCATTTGCCTGTTGCTGAGGATAGAGCATTCGATTCTTCCGAACTTGCTTGCATGTTCATTGATTCGGAAACAGATGAAGTGGTCGAATCGTTTCCGATTGATTTTCGTCGTGTAGCTACAGCCACAGCTGCTGACCTGGTCCTTGCTACCGTTTTGCGTTTTGTTGCTACGCAATGGCCTTTGTCAAAGTCTCGGATCGAGGATCCATTGGTTCGCCGATTTTTTGCTCACAAGGAGAGACTTTTTGTATGACGTGGTGTTTTGTTGTTGCGTTCTGATAATGATCAGTCCAGAGTCGTGGTCCCACGTTCGTTACAGTCCTCTGTCTTACGGCTTCTTCACCAAGGACATTGGGGTATAGTGCGAGCGAAACAACTTACTCGTCAGCACTGTACTTGGTTCGGAATCGATGCTGCGATTACGAAAATGTGTTCTTCTTGCATGGCGTGTGCCGAACAACAATCCGCACCGCCGCAGAACGTCTTTGCATGGCCAAAAGCCACTTCCCCTTGGCAACGCTTGCACATCGATTTTGCTGGTCCATTCTGGAATGCTCGATGGTTGGTTCTGGTAGATGCCTTCAGTAATTTTCCTTTTGTTGTCCGGATGTCTTCCACGACGTCAACTGCCACCATCCAAGCGTTGTCTGCTATCTTTTGCATTGAAGGTCTTCCGCAGACTATTGTTTCCGACAATGGACCACAATTCATGTCCGCAGAATTTCAGTCATTCTGCCAGGCCAATGGTATTCAACATCTGACATCCGCGCCGTTTTCGCCTCAGTCAAACGGTGCCGCTGAACGATTGGTCCGGACTTTCAAGTCACAGATGTTAAAGTTGAAAGAGTCGCATTCTTGGGAGGACGCGTTGTTGCTCTTTTTGTCATCGTATCGCTCTCAGCCCCGAGATGGTCGCTCGCCGGCTGGGTTGCTCCACGGTCGTCCTCATCGAACCTTGATGTCTTTGCTGCACCCGCCGCATCAGGTTCCTGTGCAGCGGCAGACTTCTGCTTTTGCTCCAGGCGACGTTGTATTCTATCGCAACTATCGAGGTTCACGGCGTTGGCTCGCAGGGCGCATTCTTCGCTGCCTCGGCCGCTCGATGTATTTGGTTTTGGGGGCCTTTGGTGAGGTGCGTCGGCATCTCAATCAGCTGCGCCTCTGTCGTCGCACGGGTTCTGCCGCTCCCCGTTCGCTTTCAGCGACGGTGCCGTCCGGTCAGCGCCCTGGGGACCCATCTACTGGCTCGCCTCATCCCCAGGTGTTACCGACGATGCCTTCCATTTTGCCCCATGGCGACGCGCCGCCGCCGCCTCCGCCGCCGCCGCCTGTTCTCCCGCCGGCGCCGCCGGCGGTGGACGCCTCGCTGCAGCCGCCAAGCGCCTCCCTGGATCACGCGCCGCCGATCGCTTCCCGTGACCAGCTGTCCTCCGCCATGGAACTCTTGCCCGCTCCAGACCACATGGCGTCTTCACGCGTCGGGTACCCCGACGCAATGGAGGTCGACTCTTCGGCCCCTCCTGTCTCTTTACGGGCGCATACACCGCATGTTGACGTGCACCCTGGACTAGGTTTTCAGGCGTTTCCTAGCTCCCCTCGGACCGAATGGCCGGGTGCGGGTGGCACAGCCTCGCCTGTTGTTCGGCTCCCCACCTCATCGCATGCGTCAACATGGGGTCCTCCACACGGCGGGCGGAAGCCTTATAACACGACCGTTCGCCGATTTGCGGGGGAGGAATGTGGTGTCACCGCCAGACACAACACTTGCTGGGTGGTAGTTTTAAATCGGCCGCGGTCCATTAGTACATGTCGCACCCGCGTGTCGCCACTGTGTGATCGCAGACCGAGCGCCACCACAAGGCAGGTCTCGAGATAAGGACTAGGACTCGCCCCAGTTGTATGGACGACTTTGCTAGCGACTACATGGACGAAGCATTGCTCATTAGCCGAGCCAATAGTTAGAATAGCCTTGAGCTAAGTCAATGGCTACGACCTAGCAAGGCGCCATTAGTAACATTGCATGTATCTAAAGAGTCTCACTTGTATCGCCACAATCTCCAGATGTACTAAAAGGATGGATTAAAGTTAAGTATTCCAGAAGCTACGTACTTTTCTTTATAGCATTCATTACGTATCCTGTTTCAGACCTCACGCCATCCTGCTTAGCTTAGCGCGTGCCTTTCGGTTTCCTCTCATTGTGTCTAGGCTGTCTTGTTTAGACACAACAAAAAAGAACTTAGGAACCCACTGAGCTTCAAAAATTGGAAACCTGCTTGTCGTAAGTAAAAAGTAGCGAAAAGCGAGATACAAAAAAATGGATATAAAACGCCAATGGCAAGATTACAATGAACAGAGCGTTTTGCTCAGTCGAAACCGTGGTCACAATTGTATTTAAAAATCGCAGGTGAACCGCAGCGTTGGTGTTTGTGTGTGAATGTGCGGTGTGCGCCTGTGTGTGTGTGTGTGTGTGTGTGTGTGTGTGTGTGTGTGTGTGTGTATGTTTGTGTGTGTGTGTGTGTGTGTGGTTAAACCTGTGTAGACAATCTCAAAATAGATTATCTGGAAACTTTAGATGATATCAAGTGCCGGCCAGGGTGGCCGATCGGTTCTAAGCGCTACAGTTTGGAACGGTCGCAGGTTCCAATCCTGCCTTGGGTATGGATGTGTGTGATGTCCTTAGATTAGTTAGGTTTAAGTAGTTCTAGGTTCTAGAAGACTGATGACCTTAGAAGTTAAGTCCCATAGTGCTCAGAGCCATTTGAACCATTTGATATTAAATGTAGTGGAAATTTAGCCCCTGTACTCAGCCTTCAACAGTACAACAGGAATGAAAAAGGAAGTCCACACACGAGCCGCATACAATTCGAGAAATCCATTTCTAAATGTTCAATGAAGATATTGTAACTTGGCTTGCAAAGACATCTCGCGTCTACTGTGGAGTTAAAGCAAGAAGACTTTGCTCAAGTTGGGCCGCGATTTGGGGATATAGTTCAAATGGCTCTGAGCACTATGAGACTTAACTTCTGAGATCATCAGTCCCCTAGAACTTAGAACTACTTAAGCCTAACCAACCTAAGGACATCACACACATCCATGCCCGAGTCAGGATTCGAACCTGAGACCATAGCGGTCGCGCGGTTCCAGACTGTAGCGCCTAGAACGGCTTGGCCACCCCGGCCGGCGATTTGGGGATAGCTCCCTGGGAATGCCCATAGTATTCTGAAGTTTCCGTTTCTGGGACTTGATCCCTAATGCGTGGCCTCAGTGTTGATTTACCCCAAGAATCCCCTTATGAAGTAGCAGTTATCTGTTAAGGGGGATGTCAACAAGAATACTGTCTTTCCCAGTCCATAAAAGGTCAGAAACATACCCAAACCTCAACAGAATTTCTGAAAGGCCTATGACGCGTAATGCCTGACTTTCTAAAAACTATGTGTCCGGCATCATCTAATAAAGGAAGGCGGTTCAAACTCGATATCAACCTTAGAAATTGTCTATGCACATCTGTACGCTTTACCAAGGAGACTTTTGCAGCGTTCCACACTGTATTCATGTTCTGGTGCATTTAAGTTTGTCTCATTAGTTACATGCTTTCTGCTGCTCCTCCAAAGAAAGGCTGGACTCAGTTCACAGAACTTTACATTCTTTCCATTGCCCCGTGCCGACTATGATTCGCTTCCTGGCCTTTGTCCCATGCTAACAGACCAGTTTGAACATGTAACGTCAATTTTTGCTATTCGAACCCGCGACCGTAGCGGTCGCGTGGTTCCGGACTGAAGGGCCTAGAACCGCTCGGCCACAACAGCCGGCTAACGGCTTGACACCAGGTCGCGGGTTATCTCCCCTCCAGGCACATATTCCATTAGAAAGACGCCTTTTCGACCCAACAATTGTGTGGCCATAATCTTTTCGTTGGTGAGATATTGTTAGGCTCCTTTTTTGGGAGGGAGGGGATAACGGGTTCGTGAATGATACCATTCTATAGACCAGTAGTCTCCAAACTACGGCCCGCGGGCCGAAACCGGCTCGCGAGTGCCGGCAAACCGGCCCTCGTTAGCTGGCCGGACATGACCGGTATCCGGCCCGCCAAATATTTGAGGTGGTACCTGTACTGCCAACAATAGAGTTTCGAGACCTATCGCGACGAAAACACCGCGACATTGTCGGAGCTCTATTTTTACAAAGCGGAAGGTCACGGTTAAACTTGTGTCTATCCACAATAAACAGACAGACCATTCTCCGTGCGATAGTGAAAAAAAAAAAAAAGAAAAAGAAGAACGGTTAACAGACTAGTTTGGCGAAAACATTTTAAGTAAAAAAAATTCTTTGCATTTTATTCTACTCACGAGTCTGGTGCAAGTCTTTCAAATGGACTTCGCTTCGGCGACTAGCCTTAGTAGTCAATCATTATGGAAGATGCTTCTTAAACGAGGTTTCACTTTCTTTTGATTACTTTGTCAAATACATACAGTCCAGCAATCAAAATTATGTAATTAACCTTCCACCGGGCGCGGCTGTTCAAATTGATACACCTCGAAGTTTACTGTAAATTATTTGTCAGCGAGTGGCAGCACTGACACCTACTCGCTAGCAGCTAGCCTCTTCCGAACGCTTGTCGTTGTTGTGTGCTTCAGTGTCGATACGACTGCTCTGTTGTCGATGTATGTGCTGATTGATCAGTTTGATACACTGCGCCCGTTCGTGTTGCATTTCAACAATTCATTTCTTTGGTTATCAATATAACTTAGTAAGTAGTACAATGTTAATATACAATGTATAATGCACTTATTTTCCGTTTGGACCGTTAAATCGTCAGTTAAGAATGTTTTGAGTATCAGGTATCAAATTGATACACTGCACCTGACTGCGTTATTTTATAGGAATTTTATCATTTTAGGTGTGAGACACTTGATCATGGCAGGCTACAGTAAGACGTACAACCTCCTTGACCCAAATCATGTTGCATAAATCCCCTTTGAACAATTATACAAGACTGTGCTTAAACTGACACGCAATATTTTTAGCACAACGCAATCTGACTTTCAAAAATCCCTACAAATGAATGGCCCTGACTAACATTAACCTATACCTTTCACAAATCACTTACCTCACAAAAATCTTCGTTACTCGAACTACTGCAATACAGCGGGCGCCACTACTGCCAGCTAAATAAAAGATTCAAACTACGGATGGCACTAACTACTGATAGGCATAGTTAGCAAATGAAAGATTTTAATAGAGAACAAACAATGTATTTACCTTAATAGTGTTGAAAACTCATAATATATCTAGCAGTTCATGACATCCAGTCTTACAAATTTCAAAACTCCGCCATCTCTCTCCCCACATCCACCACTGCTGGCGGCTCACCTCCAACTGCGCAACGCTACGCGCTGTTAACATCCAGCTGCCCAACACTACAATGGCAGATATACCAACAACAATGCAGACTGCACACAGCACAGCCAGTGATTTTTCATACAGAGCGCTACGTGGCGTTACCAATAAGAAAACCTAAACAGCCTACTTACAAAATACTAAAAATGTTGTTCGAAGAGGATAATGATGAAGTTCAAGAGGATTTTGAAGATGAAGTAAACAGAGATTGTGATGACGCAGTTGAAGTTCGGCAGGAAGATTCAGAAACAGAGGAAAACGACAGTGAAAACGACGAGGAAGTACTTGAAGAAATCCAGCATTATTATACTGGAAGGGACAAAGAGACAAAATGGAATAAAGTTCCACCATCGCAGAGAGTACGTTTCAGGGCCCACAATACTATTCGAAAGTTGTCTGGTCCTATAGGTGCAGCGAAAGCATTGAGAACGCCTTTGGAATGTTGGAATTGCCTCATAGATGGCGACATTTTGTCGATTACAGTTCTATATACCAATCAGTATATTGAAGGCAGCGAGAGAGAGACGTAAAACCTATAGATATTATTGAATGAAAAGCTTTCATTGGTCTTCTGTGTTTGTCTGGTGTTAACAAAAGCAACAGACAAAGCTTAGAAGAGCTGTGGGGAAGTGATGGGGATGGAATTGAAAAATTTCGTCTCGTTATGAACATAAAGCGTTTCAAATTCATCACGCGGTGCCTTAGATTTGACAATCGTGTGACTCGCGATGAAAGGAGAAAAGGAGACAAGATAACAGCGATTCGGGAAATATTTTCTCTGTTTGTACAGAACTGCCAGAAATCCTACACCCTCGGAGAAAACGTTACAGTAGATGAGAAACTTGAAGGATTCCGTGGAAGGTGCAGTTTTCGCCAATACATACCTAGCAAACCAAACAAATATGGAATTATGATATTTGCTCTTGTGGATTCCCAAGTATTTTATCTCTATAATATGGAAATATACGCTGGTCTGTAGCCAGAAGGATTGTACCACGTTAGCAATAAACCTTCAGATGTTGTTCTGCGACTATGTGAACCAATTTATCAGTCAGGTCGGAATGTGACAGCAGACAATTGGTTTACTATTATTGGTTTGATAGGAGAGCTAAGAAGAAGAATCTTTCTTTTTTTGGGACGATGAAGAAAAACAAGCGTGAGATTCCTCTGGAGTTTGCTACCAGTAAAGGCAGGGCTGTCCATAATTCACTTTTTGGCATCAAGAAAGGCTGTACTCTAGTTTCCTACGTTCCTAAAAAGGGGAAGTGTGTTATCTTGGTATCAAGTTTGCATGAAGATAATTCAGTAGATGCTGACACTGGAGATAAACAGAAGCCATCCATTGTAACATTTTACAATAGCACCTAAGGTGGAGTCGACACTACAGATAAGTTGACCGCTTCATACAAAGTAGCAAGAAATGTGTGCCGTTGGCACATGGTCATATTTTTTGCAATGATCAATATGAGTGGAATCAATTCACAAGTAATTTACTATGGCAACAACGAGAATTTTATCCGAAGAAAAGGATTCCTGAAGCAACTCTCACATGCGTTAGTTCTACCTAACTTGGTTCGTAGATGCTTGGACACCTCAGGAATTCACAGAGATCTTCAACTACGGCCACAACAATATAGGCCAACGTGTGAAGAAGAAGCAGAAGACACAAGCAGAAACGAAGAACAAGGGACTGGGATCAAGAGGAAAAGGTGTAATACCTGCACAGAAAAAAAAAAAAGACTGCCCGCATCTCGTGGTCGTGCGGTAGCGTTCTCGCTTCCCACGCCCGGGTTCCCGGGTTCGATTCCCGGCGGGGTCAGGGATTTTCTCTGCCTCGGGATGGCTGGGTGTTGTGTGCTGTCCTTAGTTGAGTCCCATAGTGCTCAGAGCCATTTGAACCAAAAAAAGACTGTCAAAATATTGTTGCAAAATGTGTCAGAAGCCTATCTGTTTGATACACATTGAACCTTTTTGCTCTGAATGCGGAAAAATTCCGCATTTGTTACCACAGTCAAAAAGTGACGATGACACAAATGAATGAGTTGTAATATCATTTTTATTCTGCTCCAGTGTCATAACAGCCTTTCTGTTAAGATAATTGTCATTTGTAACGTGTTTTATTAGTGAAATATAATAAAGAAGCAAAGGAAAAAGCGACGTTTTTATCATTTGTTACTAAAGCCCAACATTGACGATAAGAAATCTGAATGATGAATATTTCTACTGCAGTTGTGCTCGTATGTCATCTTTGTCTTTCTTTAAATATATTTCGCACTCATAATATGTTTTGTGAACAGAATTTAATAAATGATCACGTGAACAAACGGCGTGATCAATTTGATACACCGCGCACGATCTCGCTGCGCAAACACCGCGCCCGACAGAAGGTTAAATAAAAATCGTAGTTCGTTTCAGTGCTAGCTATTCCCACAACCTTAAATTTTTGCGATTTCATCTTTCCTTTCGCCTTACATTACGGTGATCACGGAGTGCTAGGGTGCTTTAATCCCACTAGGTAGATCTTAGCCCTTATGACTTCGTGGAGGAGTCAATGTGGCCCGCGGACTAAAACGTTTGGAGACCCCTGCTATAGAATGGTGCTTTGCTTCTGAGCCTCTTCACCATCAACAACGTCGTTCAAAAACTCTTCGCAATCCTTGCCGTACAGAGTGAGAAAAGGGCTGAGCACCACACATTAACTGCTTTTTGTGCTTATCTGTCGGAAGTCGAGAAACCCACGTGACACACTCTTTTCTACAACACAAATCAACACTTATGATCTAAAAATGAACTGATGATGAAGTGTTAGGTAAATACAGTAGCGTCCACATGTTTCGAGAGTCGTTCTAGCAGTAAAGAGTTTTAATTTGACCAACTGCTCCATTTTTGCCCCTCCCTCACCGCCGTGTCTTACAACTTCCGAATCGATGGCGCCAGTGTGACGTAAACAGTGAGCGGGAACGGTAATTTATTGTTTATTAGTGTGAATTTAAAATGCGTGACAGAACTAATGATCCCGCCAAGTGTGAGATTCATAATGTAATACAGTTCCTGAGTGCAAGAACGTCCGCTCTCTCAAAATTTAAGAACAGATAAATAAAAGATTCAGGAAATAATGCATCATGTTCAATGGTGGACGAACGAATGTTCACGGCCAAGAACGACCAGGCCATTGTGACCGACGAACCCATAACAAAGACCGAGAGAACGACTGAACAGGATACACCTTTAGGTACACCGACGGGAGTTATTCTTCTGACGTCTTAACAGTCGGCGTGGCTGGGATATGGACATTTGAGTGAGTGAATTAATAGTAAAATGTGTATCCTGTTCAGCTGTTTCCTCAATCTTTGAGCTGGAATCATCGGTCACAACTGAAGCACGGCCTGATTGTGCAGCATAATGAACATTCGTTCGTCGTCCGTTACACACGATGAACTATTTCTGAAGTGAAGCTTCATCAGTCACACTTCCAGAAACTTTTGTTTATCTGTCTGTAACTTCTGACAGAGCGGACTTTTGGCAATCAGAAAATGGTATTACACTCTCAATCTCACCCATGGCGGAATAATTAGTTTTTTCACACATTTTATAGTCTCACAATTAAATAGTAAACGACTGTTCCCTCTCGATGTTAGCGTCACAATGGTGGCAATGGTTCGGGAGATATGAGACACGGCGATGAGGTTGTAGGGAAAGTACCGCATTTTTTCAAATTAGAACTGTGTTTGCTTTTAGAATGACCATCGAAACATATGGAAGGTACTGTGAACGCCAATCGCCCAGGTGGATTCTTCACCATTAAACAGTACCGTTTCCAGAACAGAAGGTTTCATAATCTGTAGTACGGCATCGACGAGAAAGCAAAAGTTTTAAGCTTAATATTACACTTAGTTGTAAGGTTCTCGTATCTATACCCCACTAGAATTAAAAATTTTCTGAATAGGTCCTGCTCAACAACTGTCATCTAATGAAGAGAATGTGAAATGTTTAACTCAAAGACAAAAAGTCACTGTAACATTCAGTTAATGATTTATTTCTTCTGTTCATGTTACGTTGCCCACTGATAGGATATTGTGCAGAATTACATTTGTAATGGAATTAATGGGAGCCAAATAACGTTTATTAACTTCTATGTGGACTGGAGATTTATCTTCCTTCCTAATTAGTGTCTGCTTTTTGAAAACACATGAAATAATAATGCCTATTATCAAAACCTTCAGATTTGTGATGTACAAACTACAACAGATAATGTCTCTGTTGTTACATAGAACAATTTTATAAATTATAGAGTGCGGCAATCCGTCTTCCTTTTTCAGATTTTATTACCCATATCCAGATTTCGGCTAGTGGCTAGCAATTCTCAATGCAGTTGTGCATTGAGAATCGATTTCCATAACAAAATCTAAAAAAGGACGACTGATTGCTGCAGTCTATAATTTATAAGCCACATAACAGTCACTGAGTGCCACATAACAGTCGCTGAGTGCACCCATTTTCCGAACGGAAGCTAACCTGACATAGAAAAATGTCTCATTTGCTTAATTTCAGGGTGAAAAATTTTTGAAAATCGGTAGGTCGGGGTATATCGTAAATAACACAGGTGAACTTCCCTACTGGTAACTAAACAATGAATTCATTAATCAATCAATCATACAAATTTTATTGATACCACAGTATTCTTTCCGTCGCTTTAAACCACTCAAAATTATTACGACTATTGTTGCCTATGTATTAAAGTACGATACAAGCTTACACAATCCGCAGGAGCGTCATACTTTAGACCTTCGCAGCAGTGTTGTCTTCATAATTAGAAGATAGTTTACGTGGTTAGCCTGCTAAAATTACTGGCCATTAAAATTACTACACTGCTAAATGGGTATTCATTGGACAAATATACTAGAACTTACATGTGATTACATTTTCACGCAATTTGGGTGCATACATCCAGAGAAATCGGTACCCAGAACAACGACCTCTGGCCGTAATAACGGTCTTGATACGCCTGGGCACTGAGTCAAACAGAGCTTGAATGGCGTGTACAGGTACAGCTGCCCATGCAGCTTCAACACGATACCACAGTTCATCAAGAGTAGTGCCTGGCGTATTGTCACGAGCCAGTTGCTCGGCCACCATTGGTGAGAGATCTGGAGAATGTGCTGGCCAGTACAGCAGTAGAACATTTTCTGTATCCAGAAAGGCCCGTACAGGACCTGAACCATGCGGTAGTGCATTATCCTGCTGAAATGTAGAGTTGCGCAGGAATGGAATGAAGCGTAGAGCCACGGGTCGTAACACATCTGAAATGTAACGTCCAGTGTTTAAAGTGCCGTCAATGCGAACTATAGGTGACCGAGACGTGTCACCAATGGCACCTCATACAATCACGCCGGGTGATACGCCAGTATGGTGATGACGAATACACGCTTCCAATGTGCGTTCACCGCGATGTCGCCAAACACCGATGCGACGATCATGATACTGTAAACAGAACCTGGATACACCCGAAAAAATGACGTTTTGCCATTCGTGCACCCAGGTTCGTCGTTGAGTACACCATCGCAGGCGCTCCTGTCTGTGATGCAGCGTCAAAGGTAACTGCAGCCGTGGTCTCCGAGCTGATAGTCCATGCTGCTGCAAACGTCGTCGAACTGTTCGTGCAGATGGTTGTTGCCTTGCAAACGTCCCCATCTGTTCACTCAGGGATCGGGACGTGGCTGCACGATCCGTTACAGCCATGCGGATAAAATGCCTGTCATCTCGACTGCTAGTGATACGAGGCCGTTGGGATCCAGGACGGCGTTCCGTATTACCCTCCTGAACCCACCGATTCCATATTCTGCTAATAGTCATTGGAACTCGACCAACGCGTGCAGCAATGTCGCGATACGATAAACCGCAATCGCGATGGGCTTCAATCCGACCTGTATCAAAGTAGTCATTTCTCCTCCTTACACGGGGCATCACAACAACGTTTCACCAGGCAACGCCGGTCAACTGCTGTTTGTGTATGAGAAATCGGTTGGAAACTTTCCTCATGTCAGCACGTTGTAGGTGTTGCCACTGGCACCAACCTTGTGTGAATGCTCTGAAAAGCTAATCATTTGCATATCACAGGAACTTTTTCCTGTCGGTTAAATTTCGCGTCTGTAGCACGTCATCGTCTTTGTGTAGCAATTTTAATGGCCAATAGTGTATTTTTGACACAGCAGGGCCCATTTCGTTAAGCGTGCTGTCAGTAAACCTACTGTTCAAGGACATTAGCGAGGCTTTTAGCTAGCCGAAAAGCCTTATTACATTAATAAACTCGAACTGAATTTTTATCTAAACTTACAAGTTGCTGCCATCTTGAGCAAACAATCAAACCTTCTAAAACCGATCATAGCCGAATTTGTATTCCAGCTTTTTGTTCCTCAGTAACTCAGGAACCTATCTGTTACGCTCTCTCTTGTCTCTCAGATTTTAATCGGGATCAAATTTGAATTTAATGTTTGGGATACTAAGAAAAAAATTGACAGTGCCATAAAAAGTTAATCGGAATCTGTCATTAACAGTGGATCCGGAATCTGCAAAGATATGTATTGATTTGTAAGTATTTGAAATTCATTTCTTCGTTAGACGTCTCTCGCTAACGCTTGAGTGCACGTCCCGACATGTAACGAATCTTGTTACCGTCCTGGTGTTCCATCTAGTGTAATCGTAAATAGGCATTGCAAGGAATTAGTGTGTAACTTACTAAGATCGTAATACACTGAGCACAGAGACAGGGGGCCATAAGTTCACACACAAATCAGAATATTTAACAGTCAGTGTGTTCTGAAACACGACTTACATTATTCGTTGAGTGAAGTTAGAGTCTTCGCAAAATTATGCGTGGACTATTTTGCTATCTCTTCTGCAAACTAATATCATCAGATCAGTCTTATTCCTAATGAACGAAGCACTGCATTCGTTTACATATACGCGAATGAATGTACCCCTCTCAGGTTACCAATAAACGTAATATTAGATTGCGCATATTATTGTCGCAAAAACAAACAAATTCAGTGGTTGTAACGCAGTGCAGCTTGATCGTGACATCCCCATCTGCATCTTTCGATAGGTTTATGATGACTCTTGTTACTGATTCCTGTACATTTCGCGAAAAGCGTAAAATAAAAACCAGTGAACAAATAAAATGATTACAATCCTATCAATAGCCATACGTGCAAGAATAGATTTTAAGAAAAAAATTTCACTGACGTCCTCACAGTTTATAGCGGATTTCGTAACTTAATACGCATTTTCGAAGTACGAAATTGTTTTATAAACGCTGCGATGTTTGTATTCCTTAGGTTGAAATTCCAAGAATTTCACTTATTGCGATGTAAATGGCAAACTATGCACCACGAGAGCCGTACAGCACTGACAACTTTTACTACACACCCTGTAGAACATATTTCGTTAAAGATATATAGTTTTTTATGGTTTGTGGAAGTATTATAGCACAGCGAAGGCTTAACGTCTTTTCTTACCAGTTTCCTATGTTTTCCGCGCAAGGCACACTGCTTCCTCAGGCAACATTAACGTATACCAATGTTACGCAGAACGTTTTTTTGGTATAAATACTATTAAAGTGCTGGGTGGTTGCCAAAGACTGTAAGACCCATTAGGCAGCAGATGACTCCCGAGAAGTGCTCATTGACTCTAGCAGCATCGTCTCGGGAGCACTTAAAGACGTCGACCGCTGTTTCAGCAGTGGAGCAAGTCGTTAGATCCAGAATTCCGGGCTAACGGAAATGGAGTCGCACGACATCCGAAATTCCATTATACACGACATGTATTGCCCTCAGAAAATAGCGACAATATCTCTTTTTCACTGCCCAGAAAACGCTCGCCTTGATATGCTTTATCGTGTGGAACGGGACGCTTGTCCCTCTTATCCAAATTATCTCTGCGTTTCCCGATATATCAAGTAGATGACGTCATAAATTCCTCTCGGGGTGACGCTCCTGCAATTTATTGACGTGCCATGCGGCGGTCGGCCCAAGGACACTGAGCATGCGTCCCACGTGCCGTCAAACAAATGACCGCAGCTTTCGCACCGCGATGCGTTTGCAACTTAGTAAAGTATCTAAGAAAAGTATCAATATAGTAGATATCAATATAGGTGGTAACAACAAGAAATCGTCAACTATTCTAGTAATGTCATTATTTCTAGGCATATTTTCTACGAATTTATGTGTGCTGTATTCAGACTCTGGTAGTTACCGTCGGTAGTCGATGGAGATTTCAAACGTGAGGATGAAAATGGTTTCACTACCACGGAACTTTTGATACGCAATATTAATTGGCTCACCATGTTGTACTACCAAACGAAACGACTTTACTGTGTCTAATTAATTTACATCATCAGTTTGCAAATTACACTATTAATATATCGAGAGACAGTCGTTCGTACTTTGTTTTTCGCAGTATAATATTCCCAGCTGTGGCAGAGTCCACTAATAGTTAAAGATCAGGCATCTCATATTACTTTTGGTCTCTCTGTGAGATGGAATGTACCGAACCATGACAAGACGAGCATACAGTAATGGTTGTCCTGGCATTGCCTTAGCACAACTTTAGCAGTTTATCTTCTCCGATCATACAGTATGCTTTAGCGTTGTTGGTCAAACGTTCTGTTTAGATCATAGCTTATATCACCCCCGAGATAACTGGAGAACGATATTTTCCGTCAAAAAGCCAAATACGTAAATATTTTTTCTGTCTGTACGCACAGGTTTTACATATATTACTTTTGGTCAAGAAAAGCGCAAAATACAACGCTTCTTGACTGCGGTTGGGATAAACAACTTGGTTGCGAACGTGTCGCGATTTACTTTTGCCAAGAAACTGCCCAGGTTATAAAATTACAAACAACCAGAATCTCACTACTACACATTAAAAAACAGTCAGCAAGTAAAAGACGAAATTAAAAACATCAACATACCCAGTCAGCTTATCTAGTGTCATTTCTCATCATAAACCTGCACACAAAGGTACCCACACCAGAATATCTCGAAGTCGGAAGGTCAAACCTCATAAAACCCCAAAAATTATCAAAGCCAGAAATTATTGAATTCATGGACCCTCTTGAACTAGTACTAAACTACAACTATTTACATTCAATAATAAAATGTACATGCAACATGGAGATCTCACATTGGGTTCATTTACAGCAGGTACAACTGCCAGCATACATATTAACCACCTTGAGCAAAAAGCTCTTGCTGTAAAATTAAGCTCTATGGATGAAATTATTTACTGCAAACGTTAAGCTGATGTTACATTGCTCCTGATAAATGGTGACACCACACAACATCAACATTGTCCTCACAACACATAACAAACTGCAACAAACACAGACATAGCATTAACGCATATACAGGTAAACACTCACAGTCAGGCATTTATTAAATAATATGTAGTATCTGCAAAGCTCTCTATGTAGGCCAAAGTGCGAATGACTTCCAGGAAAGGTACAACAAATATACAAATGCCTACCGCACTAACAACTACAGTAAATCAGCAATAGCCTCCCCACAGAGAAACATAGGCCACTCATTCCATGAGACTGGGCATGATCTTCATATATTACATAAAATGGACAATGGACATCAAATGGACTTACATAAAGAATTGGAAATATTCATTCCTGTCACTGTGGGCTGATGTATAAGGAGAGTCAAAGCGTGAGGATGTACAGAAATTGAAGTACGTCATCTGTCACGTTCGGGACGTCCTTCACAACCAATACTCCTGGTAAGATGATCCGTGTGGACGTAGTTATTCGTGCAAACACATGCATCATGAAACCAAAAATGGCTCTACATTTATCGTGACGACGGGAGTCTGTGTGCAATAGTTTGAGACACTAAGATTTTACAAGATGTGCTTAAGGTGGGTTCCACGAAAGCTCACAACAGACTACAAGATTTAAAGAAAACGCTTATCATCTGAATTTTTTGAGAAGTTTGAGACCAATGAGATGCGTCGCTTTGAGCCTAAAACAAGAAGATGTGTTGCTAACAGAATCAACCATGCAGTGAAAACATGACTGCGAGTACAGAATAAGAGCTTTTACCAACACAGAACACACACACACACACACACACACACACACACACACACACACACTTTCTCTCTCAAACAACTTCGCCGCGAGGTGTAGAACGTGACGGAGGCTACGTAAAAATATAGCGCACGAAAAAGAAATGTCGACTAACATTTTCACCAAACTGTTACTCTTAAGAATAAATATGTTCTGAGAAAAAATTTGGGGCGTTGTTTATTGAACGAACGTCGTATATTACTCATGATCTGATTTTTTTTCAGCCAGTTTTGGGTTGTACACTTGCACAAAACTCTCACCAGTAATAGTGTTGTATCGTGTGGATACTCAAAGTTAAAATACGAGAAATAGAAATAAGAAAACGACGGCAGTAATACATGAACTTATTTGATTCCCGCCGCTGTTGGACGGCTATTAAAATGTACACTCCAACCTTAGCTGCAGTATTCTTCATGTGGGAAGTTATGTAGTCACAACATGATGTTTAACGGGTTGGGCGCTATCATTGAGCAGCTGCGTCGCTGCTGAAATTTTTTAGTCTCTCTCTCTTTTATTATTTTTTTTTTTGGACACCATACGAGACGGACGCATTAATTATTTCGAGGCACTACTACACCATGTCCTAAACTGTAACCTTACCTCTGAAGAGATGTGGATGAGTCTAGCAACTGCTTGACGATGTCGCAAAGCAAACATGACCAAGTGACGCCGTGTCATAGTGTTGCTAAATGTTAAAACCTGAAAATAGGGAAGAAATGCGAGGGTATGGGTAGGTAAAGGCAGATGAATGTACTGCAGTTTACAGGCAGGCTTGCTCGCATAGTGTAAAGCTGCACAAACATCGGACGAGGCAACTAACGTTGATATGACCGCGGACGGGAAATTCAACCAAGAAACAGCGCCCCCATCACACGGAACGTGGTGGTTAACGTGATTTTCCGTTCTAGCGCTCTCCTGCAGCAGCTGTCGGCTATATCTGGCTCCCAAACCACACAGTTTATTTACGGAAGCGGGGGCGCGTAAAATTACTCCATTAGCGCTATTAAAACTCACATTCCATAGACTGTCCATGTGCTAGTCATTTTTTCTGTCTATAGAATATCCAAGTATACACTATCATGTCCATGAACACGTTGCAAGACGAAAAGGAAAATTCCGTGTGCAGTCAATAGGGACAGCGGCTTATCAAACTTCACAAAATCGGACATACTCATTCCTGAGAGAGAGGCTATTAAATTTACAAAACACTGAATATTACAGATTATTTTTGTATTAATTTAAGAAGAAAGACCCACAAGCTTTAGAAAACATGAAGGTAAAAATGAAATGGATTCATCAAAATGTCGACCCGCTGCACATTGTTCAGTGAGTCGGTGCATCCACGAACATCCTCGTCGCACAACCACCTTGTTTTCTGTTACGACGTACCGAACGCTTTACTCGCCGATATGTTATTAACTGAAATTTAATAATAAAACTATCCTACCAGGAACGACGTGTTTTTGATGAAATTTTTACACCCCGTTGCCTTAAAACGGCGTAAATCATAACACGCGAGCTATAACCCAAAAATAATCAAATACGAAAATTTTTTACCCACCAAAAGGGTCCATTTAAGCCCCTTGCGGTGGCATGGTGAAATAGGTGCCAGAGGAGCCACAACTGTATGGTTCCCATAAAGGGCATATCACAATTAAGAGCGGGCAGTTGGAGCGACAAGCAGAAAGGGGCACCAGCAAAGGTTAAATGCAACATTTGTATATTGTCCGTATCACAGTTAGCAGAGAGACCTGACACGGACGAAAATGTACTAGCGGAAAAGCAGGAGCAGTTTGAGGGAGGGAAAGGGGGGGCGTGTCGGGGGGGGGGGGGGTGTCAGATTTGTGTGGAAAAATGTCCTCGAACCTGTTGTGACCACTATATGACGTTCCCCGTCATTTTGCTATAACAAATCGTACCAAAACTGTGACTTTACGAGACATCCTCAACGTTCTGGTGCTTCAGCGAATATTCATAACCGGCCGGAGTGGCCGAGCGGTTATAGGCGCTTCAGTCCGGAACCACGTGGCTGCTACGGTCGCAGGTTCGAATCCTGCCACGGGCATGGACGTGTGTGATGCCCTTAGGTTAGTTAGATTTAAGTAGTTCTAAGTCTAGGGGACTGATGACCTCAGATGTTAAGTCCCATAGTGCTCAGAGACATTTGAACCATTTTTTTCGAAAGGGTGTCAGCTATAATGTAAAATATGGGCTTCAGCTGAAAGCGATACAGTATGGCCTCTCTCGGGTTCTACTTGTGACGTAGTTAGCTTTCTAGCTTCTTATTGTTTCAGCCATTAGTAGCATGTTGCCGAAGTATCGCAGAACATTTTTTGTGGTTCACGCGGGACAGTGACTGCTGAACATGGAATAATACGAAGTGACGTCACAATACTCCTAGAGCTCCACGCCAACGTTGGCTGAATTATCCCGTATGAGAACGGCTTAAGGAATATCACACTAGCTTGAGACGCGAGGTAAGCCAGTCCCAGAGGGAATCCACGCGGCGGATTAATAGCCTGACCGTGGTTTTGAGGCGGTTTCTCTCGTTCGTTTAAGCAAACACTGCACTGGTCTCCAAATTACGCCTCAGAGCATACGATACACAAACAGTTAAGGACTTCCCTCCCTTAAGCCTCTCATGGGACGTGAAAACGCAAGTGGATGACGAGCTGGTGACGTCAAGAGTCGAATGCCACGTTCCACTACGCTACGGAGCGTGAAATAAAGAATCTCGCATCTCAGATTTTGCCCTGTGTAGAGGAACGTGGCCAATGAGATGTGGCATCGTTTTATGTCACAAGTAGAACACAGGAGCAGCAATATTGTATGGCGTTAAACAACGTATTTGGTGCGGTTTCTTTCTGATACAGTACATTGTACTGAATACAAGCAGTTTCAAAGCATCAGCAAATTCAGATCTCTCGAAACTGCGCCGTTTTAGCGTCAATTTGTTTCAGTGAAAAGATAGAAAACCGCATATCAATAGGTAAAGGCCCCCTGTAGTTGTTTCGTAGTGTTGTATTTGTGTGTTACGAAAATATGCCCTTTCAGTGCTACGCCTCGATCATGACCTGTAAAAAGCAGGAATAATGACATTTAAAGATACAGTCTTTACACAGTGTGTACTACATACGGAGACTCAGTTGTTGTCTCGAAAATGTAGTGCGGTTTGAAGTTTCGTTAGCTGTTGAGTACTGAAGAGAAGGGAATAAGGCTCACGTCCACCTTTTTTCTAATATTTTTCTACATTTTTCGTTTTTCTCAATCAATAAATGCAAGTATCATTTCAAAACTCGATATCATTTATTTTAATAACATATTTACTACCGTTCTTGTTGGAAACGCCATCGACTGGCCTGGAAATTTTCCCAAATGGTGGGAAATCTCAAAGGGACTGCTGGTCTATGTCTGAAAGTACACACAAGTTAAAGACTGGAAATTTTTGCTACTATGAAACATTCTGTAAAATATATATACCTATGTGTTTATGGACTGTCTCATGTTTGTATCTTGCCGGCAAACATCTTTTCTATTATGGTGTGCAGCTTCGAAAAAATCTCCACTTCCATTCGAATAAAATTACGAAATTAATCTTGATGTCTGTGTGATGGTGTGCGTTATTTCAGAGTGTAGGCAGCCAATGCAGCATCGAGAGTGTGGGTATTATGGATGCGCAATCTGACATTAAAACAAATGGCTCTGAGCTCTATGGGATTTAACATCTATGGTCATCAGTCCCTTAGAACTTAGAACTACTTAAACCTAACTAACCTATGGACATCACACAACACCCAGTCATCACGAGGCAGAGAAAATCCCTGACCCCAATCTGACATTAGACACTATACTTTAAATATACTGTGTTAAACATATTAAAAACAGAAAATGGATCGAAAATTCAATCGAGTTAACTAATAACTTCTACTAGTATGTATCTCAGATAGTCGTGTAGCATAATGTAGTGTTCCTCTAACAACAATCAGCTGTTCAAACTACCGACCAGCCCAGAACCTTCTTCGTGATTTTCTCCGCTCTTCTCCGCCAATCTCTAATAGAGTTAACGCAGCCATTTTACGCGCGTACGTTTTCATAAAGAAACTGTTTTGTTCGCGAGCCAAATAAAGGTGACGGCGGCTGCACGTGACCATTGAGAGCGCAATTCACGTAGCCAGCTCGTCCCACGTGCTCTCTCTCGTGAGGTCGGATGTCTCGCCTGCGTCCCCGTCAACGTTAGCTGCCTTGTCCCCTGTGATGACAGTTTTGGGTTACCGTGACGGCTGTGACGTCTGGCAGGGGCTCCAACCACAAACATAAATAGTAAAATAAAATTTCCCAGATGCTGAAAAAGCATAAACTCTGCGGCAAAGAAAGAAAGGAAGAGTTTACAGATAGACTTCAACACTGGGGAATGGCGAAAGTCCACGAAACATTTACGTATGTGAGGAAGAGATGGGTGAGGATCTCGTAGATATTTATGGCTGTGGTGAGTTTTATTTGAACAGTATAGGAATAGTATTTAATAATGATTCAGAATAATGAACTTTTGCTAATATTAGGTTCATCGTGGACGGCCAGAGATGATCGGAAGCTCGCAGAGTCTTCTGCAAACAGCGCGATGGGCGTAGCACCCGTGTGACGGTTCCCTCAGCGCTGCAAGCCGGCTGGGCGCTAATCCCTGCAGCGGCGGCGGCGGCGGCGGCGGCGGCGGCGCGCACCAATTACGAGTTGTGCCCGCAGCGGCGGTCCGGCGCTTGCTCCCAGGGGGCGGCCCGCTATTCAATTGTCACGGCGGCCGCGCGACAATGGCGCCTACGGTTTGCCTAATAAAGCCGTCCCCGCGCCGCGCCCGTCGGCGACGCCCTTAAGCCTGCCGCATTGTTCGCCGCGACAATAGGACGCGGCGGCTGCTGCTGCAGCTGCTGCTTGTGCGGTCGATTGATTTCCGCGACGTATCGATACCACTCGCCAGGACACCGGTCGCGGCTCGCGCGAGACAGATCGTGATTCACAATTTTCCACAACCTGCGAAAATAACACAACGGAGGAGAATTTCTGTGTGCGTAATGTCACTCGAATCGGATCATAAATTCGTACTACGCTTCTCACCATTTCTCGTCGCAAGTTAACGGATCTTACGTCTGCATCTGTACTCCACATTTCACTTTATGGTGTTTGGCGGAGGGTACTTTGAGAACCACTGTCACCTCTACATCTTCATACAGGCTCTACAAGTCGCCGTACGGTTCATGGCGGAGGGTACCTGTACCACAATTAGTCATACAATTTCCTGTTCCACTCGCAGTATCAGCTACGAAAAAACGACCGCTATTTGCCTCCATATGAGCCCTAATGACCCGTAATTTACCTTCGTCGTCCTTACCCGAAACGTATGTTGTCGACAGAAGAACCGTTTTGTCGTCAACTTCAAATACGAGTTCTCTAAATTTTCTGATTAATATTCCTCGAAGAGAATATCTCCTTCCCTCCAGGGATTTCCATTTGATTTCCCGAAGCATCTCCGTAATAGTTGCGTGTTGCTCGAACCTACCGGAAACAAATCTAGCAGCCCAACTCTCAAATGCTCCAATGTATTTCTTTAATCCTACCTGGTGTGGATCCCAAAAACTCGATCGGTACTCAAGAATGCGGCGGCCTCTATCCAATGTCCTTTACAGATGAACTGCACCTTCCTAAAATTCTCCCAATAAACCGAAGTCGACTAATCTTCTTCCCTACCACAATCCTCACAAGCTTGTTCCATTTTATACCGCTTTGCAACGTTAGACCTTCATATTTAAACTGTGTCAAGAAGATCAGACTAATGCTATACTCCAGCATTACGGTTTTTTTTGTACCACTCGACGGTATTACTTACAGTTTTCTACATTAAAGTTAGCAGCCATTCATCATACTATCTAGAAATTTGGTGCAAGTCATTTTGTATCCCTCTACAGTCACTCAACCTCGATATCCTCCCGTATACCACAACATCACCAGCAAACAGCCGCAGGTTGCTATCCATCCTACTCTTCACATTATCTATGTGTATAGATATAACAGTGGTCCTGTTACACATCCCTGGGCACCCCTGAGTATACCCTTGTCTCTCATGAACACCTGCCATCGAGAACAACAAACTAGGTTCTATTACTTACGAAGCCTTCGACCACTTACATGTCTGAGAAGCTATTCCTTACTGTAGTACCTTCGTTAACAGTCTGCAGTAGGGCCCCGTGTGAAATGCTTCTGGACATCAAGAAACGTGGAAACTGCCAGTTGCCCTTCTTCCATTGTTCGCCGTATATCATTTGAGAAAAGGGAAAGCTGACTTTCTCACTAGGGGTCCTTTCTAAAACCGAGCTGATTCATGGGCATAAGCTTTCCGGTGTCTAGGAAATTTGTTAAGTCGAACTCAGAACATGTTCTAGAATTCTGCAGCAAACCGACATTCAGAATACTCGTGTATAATACGAGGTGCATTCAAGTTCTAAGGCCTCCGATTTTTTTTTCTAATTAACTACTCACCCGAAATCGACGAAACTGGCGTTACGTCTCGACGTAATCGCCCTGCAGACGTACACATTTTTCACAACGCTAACGCCATGATTCCATGGCAGCGGCGAAGGCTTCTTTAGGAGTCTGTTTTGACCACTGGAAAAGCGCTGAGGCAATAGCAGCACGGATGGTGAATGTGCGGCCGCGGAGAGTGTCTTTCATTGTTGGAAAAAGCCAAAAGTCACTAGGAGCCAGGTCAGGTAACGTAACGTTAGCTCGATGTGCGGGTGCGTTGTCTTGGTGAAACAGCACACGCGCAGCCCTTCCCGGACGTTTTTGTTGCAGTGCAGGAAGGATTTTGTTCTTCAAAGCATTTTCGTAGGATGCACCTGTTACCGTAGTGCCCTTTGGAACGCAATGGGTAAGGATTACGCCCTCGCTGTCCCAGAACATGGACACCATCATTTTTTCAGCACTGGCGGTTACACGAAATTTTTTTGGTGGCGGTGAATCTGTGTGCTTCCATTGAGCTGACTGGCGCTCTGTTTCTGGATTGAAAAATGGCATCCACATCTCATCCATCGTCACAACCGACGAAAAGAAAGTCCCATTCATGCTGTCGTTGCGCATCGACATTGCTTGGCAACATGCCACATGGGCAGCCATGTGGTCGTCCGTCAGCGTTCGTGGCACCCACCTGGATGTCACTTTTCGCATTTTCAGGTCTTCATGCAGGATTGTGTGCACAGAACCCACAGAAATGCCAACTCTGGAGGCGATCTGTTCAACAGTCATTCGGCGATCCCCCAAAACAATTCTCTCCACTTTCTCGATCATGTCGTCAGACCGGCTCGTGCGAGCCTAAGGTTGTTCCGGTTTGTTGTCACACGATGTTCTGCCTTCATTAAACTGTCGCACCCACGAACGCACTTTCGACACATCCATAACTCCATCACCACATGTCTCCTTCAACTGTCGATGAATTTCCATTGGTTTCACACCACGCAAATTCAGAAAACGAATGATTTCACGCTGTTCAAGTAAGGAAAACGTTGCAAGTATTTAAAACAGTTCTCATTCTCGCAGCTGGCAGTAAAATTCCATCTGCCGTACGGTGCTGCCATCTCTGGGACGTATTGACAATGAACGCGGCCTCATTTTAAAACAATGCGCATGTTTCTATCTCTTTCCAGTCCGGAGAAAAAAATCGGAGGCTTTAGAACTTGAATGCACCTCGTAATGTGGGTCCGTTCTTTTACCGCTTTTATATACATGAGTGTGTTTTTCAGTCGCTTAGGATTTTGCGCTGGGTAAGAGATTCGCAATAAACGCAAGCTAAGTAAGGGATCAGAGTCGTAGAGTACCCTTTATAAAACCGAAATGGGGCTCCTTCCTGACCTGGCAACCTAATTGTTTTGAATCTTTTCAGTTGATTTTCTACGCCAGGGACACTTAACACTATGTCGTCCATTCGCGTCTCTGCGATGGTATCTTAAACGTGAAATTTAAAACTTTGGCTGTGTTCAGCTGCCACACCACAATGGCCAATGAGTGACTAGATAGAGGCCTTATACCAGCTTAGCGATTTTACATAGGAGCACTATCCTTTGCTAAGGTATGATGGTGATAGTTGTTGTAAGCTTCTTCCCTTTCCTGTTCCAGTCGCGATTGGTTCGCAGGAAGAGCCACTGTTGATAAATCCCCGTGGTAGCTCGAGTCTCTCTAATTCAGCCTTCATGGCTTCTCGGGATTTTAACAATAATACTCATCGTGATACATAGCGGTTATCTTGCAGCGTCTGCCACTGGCATTGGATGAGTATGTCTGTGACGCTTTCTCGCTTTCTGAAAGATCTTGTGACCGAACAACTTGGTCTTTTTAGATCTACTCTGTTTCCTCTGTCTTTTCAAGTACTGATACAACTAGACCCTTGTACACTACCTCCTTTGTGTGTTGACTACTCTTCTTGAGAATTCTTCCAGTGGATCGATCTGTCAGGCATTTATATATTCATTACCATACGCACGCGCGCGCGCGCGTGGGCGCGAGCGCACACATACATACGCACACACACAGTTAGGTACCAAAGTTTCATTGAATCCAGGCTCTAGACTCTGATTACAGCAAATCTTTGTCGGCGCAACGAGCCTATTGGAGGTATGCCAAGGATAGAGTCTGTGCATTAAACGCCACGACATGACGGCCCAACGAGGGCAGTACAGATAAGCAGCATAGTGTCAACCATAAATCTAGATAATAAGTGTAGCGCATCCATGTGGGCCCAAAGATCAAGTTAGGCAATACACTCGCATTGGTCATGGTTTGTGGATAGTGTCTGATGTTTCCTTCCCGGCGTTTGCCTGAGGTAATGTGTGTACAATAGATTTCATTGCCCATTATTGTCCGTCTCGTGCATCCTGTCTGTAATGACCGCGTCGTCGAAAGAACGTATCGCTCTAGTCTTCTTTGCTTTTTTATCTACCGCAAAGTAACAAGCAAACTACGTACATTTCGTGAGAAGAACCGTACTAATTACTCAGCCTGAGAAAGTCTCAGGTATCGAATCAAAATTTCACCAACCGCAGGACTTTTTCCCATTTCTTCTGGGCATGGGCAGGGAGCGGGGAGGAGAGTAAAGAGAGGGAACATTAAAACATCGGACAACTAAAAAGATTTAACGCCACCGCACAGCATGCTAGGATATCATGATTTTTAGTGTACTGTCTACGGTACATATGTGTAACGTCACTTCTGGTTCAGTGTAAAATTTTATATTGTCACAAGGAGTTGATCGATTCTATATCATTCTTGCAACCATGCTTCCCTCAGTTGATTGTTGCTAATGCACTATTAACAAAGCTGTCATCTTGTCTGTTCAAATGTTTAAAGGTACAATGAATCTGGGGCCGTTAAAAATAACGCAATTCAGTACAACAGTACGTCTCCCATTATGAAGGTACGTGATGCTCCCGTGAACACTATCGAACATGATCCTTTCGTTGGTCCGTTTCTTTTGGCCTGAGGAGGCATGATGTTGTATGGACGTACTGACCTTTTAGAATCTCACGGGTCAACGTTGTCATAACTCTGTATTCCTTCCCCATGTGCGTCTTTTCAAGGATGCATACGGCCCTGACGTCATTTTTTTTCATGACAATGTGCGATTACTTAGAAATGCGCAAGTGGAAGGGCTCTTAGGACGAGAGGACATTCGACGAATGGAATGGCCTCCCTTTCTGTCGGCTTAAATTCGATCGAGCACGTGTTGGATAGGTTGGGGAGACGTATTTCAGCATGTCCAGAGGAACAAATGACTATTCAGCAGCTGTCAATTGCGCCGATGAAGGAAAGGAACGTCCTACCACAAGAAGTCCTCACGAACTTTGTGGCGAGCGTGGGAGCATGTTGGAGAGGATGCACTGACATCCGTGATCAAACATCCTATTAAGAACTCTTTCCCTTTTTTTGTAATGTCCAGCGGACGATCATAAATAGCGGTGACTTCAGTATAGCTATTGTTTTTGAATAAAAGTATCATTTACTGTGTTCATCTCATTATACGTTTCTTTCAGTTGCCTGTTGCGCTATAATGTAGCTGTTCTTTCTATGTGTGTTTCAAGTTTCGTGGCGGCGACATATGATGCGAAAGTTACTTTCGCTCTTAAGTTTTGCATGCCAGTGTAGTTAGGTGTGTGGTGAGACCTTCACGTATGGAATATTTATGTAGAATGAAAGGGAACCCTGGCGGATTCAGAAGACACATGTCGATTAAGTTATCGACTTTATGTTTATCATACACGGGTAGTGAGATACTAACCAGCACATTATGCTTAAACACTTTTGACTGGTGCCGGTACATGTTTTTTGAAGAAGCAAAACATTAGGTCGAAAAGAGTGCTTCTGACAAAGTCTTTCAGAATATCTCCTTGTTACAATCTGTATTCAGAACTGAATGATCCCTATTTGATGTTAAAAATTCGCACAACTCTCTCTCCTGTATTGGGAATTAAGTGACTTTTCCCCCCAAGTAGTAAAAACTTTGCCTGACGAGTGAATCTGACAAATACATAAGAAACTATCAGCCTCGATTGCGGTAATGAAACCAACCTTTACCGAGGTTTCAGCCCAAATAATTGAGCCTTCTTCACAAGCTATAACTGAATCTATACTTTGTCTAAGAGGGCATGGTCTAGAAATAAAACTAAAGCTCCTTGAATAGACATAATCACATTTTATTTCTAGGCCATGCCTTCTTAGACAAATTATAGATTCAGGTATACCTTCTGAAGAAAGCTCAATTATTTGGACTAAAACCTACGTAAAGGTTGGTTTCACTACCGCAATCGAGGCCGATAGTTTCTTATATATTAGATTATCACGACTGCTGACTAGGCTGCAATGTTGAAAGTACAAAAATCTGACAAATGATGTCTAACGTGGATATGCATCCGCGACTACTGAAAATGTGAAACGCTCTACAAATTTAACTGGAATTACTGTCAGATCGAGATTTTTCCATTTGAACGATAATTAGAAGCACGTTAGGAGTGTTTCAGGTCTCTCCATTGCATAACACAATACATCCAACTTCACGCTGTTCTTTTCATTGTGTAAGCACTCAGATATCGATAGTAACAATCTGAGGGCGAAACATGGGAGGGCAATTTTAAGTATTGTTGTGAGGCGAGGTCTGTCTGCGAGAGTGGAAGTAGTGGTGTCGGTCGAGAGCTCGGAGACAGAAGACGTGTCACGCTGCCCTCACGTCTGTGATGACACATCGTACCACACTCAATGCCTGATTTCATTTATGTTGTGCCTTGGCAAGACAGCCAAGCCACTAGGAGATAGCCGAAAGGCACGCGTTTAAGCTCACGCAGGCTGGCCTGAGGTCTGGAACAGTTAAAGGAGTTGAGTCTAGTAAAAAAAGTACGTAGCTTCTGGAATACTTAACTTTAATCCATGATTGGCAAACATCGGTCTGACGGTACATGCATCACAAGATAAATAGCAAATGATAATGGCGCCTTGCTAGGTCGTAGCAAATGACGTAGCTGAAGGCTATGCTAACTATCGTCTCGGCAAATGAGAGCGTAATTTGTCAGTGAACCATCGCTAGCAAAGTCGGCTGTGCAACTGGGGCGAGTGCTAGGAAGTCTCTCTAGACCTGCCGTGTGGCGGCGCTCGGTCTGCAATCACTGATAGTGGCGACACGCGGGTCCGACGTATACTAACGGATCGCGGCCGATTTAAAGGCTACTACCTAGCAATTGTGGTGTCTGGCGGTGACACCACCATTTATATAGCCAGGATACATTTAGATGGCTTAACTACGCTCGAAAATGGAATTCAAAGTAAAATTCGCAAGCATAGTGCAAAAGCAATTGCAGGGTTAGGCTCGTGATTGTTAGTCCGAGTTTTCAATAATCCCATGTTTTTCTTGTCATTTTAAGAAGCCTCCTTATTCTCAAAATAATAATTATTATTCTCAACATCTAATTAATATATAAATGCTGTGGTCATTAAATGTTAATGTAACTTTGAAATTGAAATAATTTGTTAATCTGGAACTCAGTCATTATTGGTACCTATGTCATTTTAATTGTCATTGTCTATTATTGGCTATGGGTTATGATGATTCTGAAGTTATAAATACACCTAATTTATGAAGTCCATTCTCACAAGTCATTTAGTTGTTAACAGGACCCAAGCAAACTCCTTTTTATTAAATTCATTCGTAGTAACAATAAGCTTTAGCCGCTGCTGCTGCATGTTGCTGCGAATTGATACAAACCACATGGAAAAAGGCAGTCATCTAAAGAGGTGAGTGCAAAACTTAGGGCCAAATCAGAGACACTGACACCCACAACATGACATGTACTCTAATCCAGTACATTCCGTTCCACAAGACACATTCTGTATAACTTGTAGATTCTTTGCGAAAACGCAGTCAGATAGCTTAGCTTAGGTATTCATTGTTATAGGTTCATTTGCTCCTGTGCTGCAAGAGAGTCTTTATGCATCACGAAGAGGTTTACAATTAAATTTGCAAGACCATACGTTTCAAGTTTGGCACATGACCATGACGTGAAAATAAGAGCCGTTAGAGATTATTCTAATACGTATCAACTATCGTTTCCCAAACACCATTCCTGAACGGATCAGGAGAGGATAAGAGTAGAGCACAGAAGACATCATGGTCGTGATAACGAAAGTACCCTCTTCAACATGCGGATAAGCCTGGCTTGTGAAATTCAAATAAGGTTACAGGTACAGACACGACTTTTGAGAACTGCAGCCGACCATGGTGGCCGAGCTGTTCTAGGCGCTACAGCCTGGAACCGCGCGACCGCTACGGTCGCAGGTTCGAATCCTGCCTCGGGCATGGATGTGGGTGATGTCCTTAGGTTAGTTAGGTTTAAATAGTTCTAAGTTCTAGGGGACTTATGACCACAGCAGTTAAGTCCCATAGTGCTCAGAGCCATTTGAACCATTTCAGAACTGCACAAGCTACCTGTAACTTACGAGTGAAATGGCATTTTAAGTAAAATTTGTGTCAGCTGCGGGTTCAGACACGAACTACCAATTTATAAATTTACGATGGGCATTAAATAAGCAATACAACACATTTTTTCGTAGGCCAGTTTTGGCTGAAAAAATGCAGAATTTGCTGTGGGACGTCATGGAGTATTCCTGCTTCAGCCCATATAGTTTCATGAAGTTCCGAAAGGTGGTGACGCTGTACATTGCCTTCAGAATGGCGTCGTAATGGAAGTGCGTACCAAGCAGAGAGCTTTCGTATAATATTTTTTGGCGGGAAGACAGAGTATCACAGATATTCATAGGCGCTTACAGAATGTCTACGAAGACATAGTTCGTCCAGTATTAGAGTATTGTTCGTCTGTGTGGGATCCTTACCAATTGGGTCTGATTCAAGAGATTGAGAAGGTCCAAAGAAGAGCGGCAAGATTCGTGATTGGTACACTTAGCCATCGCGAGAGCGTTACAAATCTCATAGAAAGTTTTAAGGGGACACACTTGCAGATAGACGAAGCGGTAAACGGAAGGGGCTGCAAACTAAATTCCGAAATCCGTTCTTCGCCGAGGATGTAGAGCATATATTATTACCACCAACTTTCAAATCGCGCAATGATCACCATTCAAAAATAAGGGAAATTAGAGCTAGTACTGAGGCGTTCAGAGAATCGTTTTTCCCTCGCGCGATCTGCGAGTGGAACAGAGGGCGGGGGGATATGACTTTGGTGCAAATTGTGCCCTCCGCCACACAGCTCTTGGTGGCTAGCGTAGTATATGTGTAAATGTAGATGTAGGTATAGAAGACCTGGCAGTGAACAAAAGCGAAGTGAGTTGTTGGCCAGAGAGTCTGTCAACATTGCAACAAGGTCGCACAAACCTTTCCGATCTCCCTCGTACTGGCCGGCCGCAAACAGCTGTGAAGTTGAAGAAAGTACTTCAGCTGTGCTCGTCGCCACAAAAATACAAACGAACTTCTCCTTCTCCATGACAGCGCAACACCTCTCACAAATCTGCGTACCTGAGAGATACTCTCAAAACTTCAATGGACTGTTCTTTCTCGTCGACCCTACAGGCCAGATCTCGCAACTTTCGACTGTCTTATGTTCGGCCCAACGAAAGATCTAATCCGCGGGAAGCAGTAAGGAAGCAATCCCCGGGAAGCAGTACTTGGAGAGGTTGTTGATGCGGCAAGACTTCGGCCTCGACATCGACCTGTAGATTGGTACCATGTGAACATATAGGCCCTTCCAGAGAAGTGTTGCAAGGCCTTAGCGTTGAAAAGAGACTATGTTGAAAAAATAGGTTTTTATAGCCAAAAGAGTGGGAAATAATAGGGAGTATTGGAATCCTGAATGAGACCAACATGCTTTCAGAAAAAAATATGTTGCATTTCTTACTGAACGCCTCTCGTAAATAGCGTCCCTTTTACGATGTCATTTGTTTTACCATGGAATCGCTAGTTATAACTGTTCGATGGAATCTGGTTTGCGTGAAAGATGATACGAGTCATAGTAAGCTATTGTTACCTAAAATAGAAAATTCTTAAAATAATTTGTTGATTAATGTCATTTGCTGGTATTACATGTGTTTCTTGCAATGAAATATTCCAATGGGATACGTACATACATTCATTAGTATTTTGATGTGCCTTTATTAAATAATTCAGTATTAATTACTATACAGCCTTTTACTTGCAAACGATTACCTGAAATGAGATGGTTTGAAATACCACGTCGTTTACGATACGCGACCACGTTTGCATGTGATATGGTCAAAATCGTGGGCTCTGATCTAATCAAATTAGCACATATGGTAGGGCACTTTTACGAAATATTCTCCTTACAAAGTCTGTTATGTCAAGATGAACTGTGTGTAGTCCGGAATTTAACTAAATATTAGTAGAAATTGATCCGTACACAAGGAAGTAAATTAGACGTGTGTCTTATATTCAGTCACAAATATCTACACTGGTAGATGCACTTAATGTGTTTCTGGTATCCAACAAAACAGAAAATCCTAACCAAAATTAACGTATTTTCAGAACTATTCGTTACGTACAGCCGAAATTTAACTTAAGTACTCTATACACTTAGATTAAGAGCCAAAGAAATGCATACCAGTCAACAGGTATCACTCAGTTATCAGCCTTCTACAAACAAATACCTTTATGTATGAAAATTAGTAAATAAATAAATAAAGTGAACTGTATGACAATGTATATGCGTGTAGGTGTGCGTATGAGCTCGCGCGCCTGTGTCTGTGTGTGTGTGTGTGTGTGCGTGTGTGTATGACAGAGAGAGAGAGAGAGAGAGAGAGAGAGAGAGAGAGAGAGAGAGAGACTACTTGTACGCAAGTAATGGTGCGCATGTGCATGTGGGCAAGAGGGAAGGTAGATATATGGGACGCTGGTCACTCCACTCAAAACGAAGAGTGAGGAGATTATAGGAAAGAGGACCAGGGAGAGAGAGAGAGAGAGAGAGAGAGAGAGAGAGAGAGAGAGAGAGAGAGAGAGAGAGATAGAGATAGATCGGACGTAGAACGTATGAATTAATAATCCATCAGGTGCCTTGTTATAAGTTATTCATGAATTGGAATATGAAAAAGAATGGATAAAAGATTTGAAATGTTTAATGTATTCGCTGTAGAAAGCACTTCATGTCGTAACTGTAAGCGCTTTCCGAAACCTGAATAAAGTATTGCTTCAGCGAAATACAGTTTCAGCATTGTCGTAAAAATGTCTCTATCTCTTAAAAACAGAAAATACATGGTGACAATGCACACCGTTATTCCCTGACAAGTTTTTCCTTCTCTATAAACCTACAGAACTTTTTTAGCTATTCATATTGTGAGTGCCTAAACTTTGTTTTATAAATCATAACTGCTCAAATGAGTTACCGACATCAAAGTGATGCCTCTAAATATCAGTTCCAGCAGTGTGCAAATATTTTCCTACACTGAGATTTTATTCAGTTATTTAATTTGTTTACGACATATTTCCGCGTTTGCACATTTCAATGTTTGCGCATACAGTCTGTAATAAAATTGTGACGGCAGTGTTTTTCTCTGAAGTGCTTTGAACAGGCGCAAAATAGTTATGTGAGCAGGGGCATGGTCATTGTGTTATTTGAAACACCAGCTGTCTCGTTCGTAGATGCGCAATTACTTCAGCAGTGTCTTTCGGTCTCTGCAACTATGCTATGGAGCCAGCCGACGAAAAAATACCTTAAAACTGTTTTACTAAATAAAATAAGTATGGGTGAGTTCTTTCTGCAATAAAGACTGGCTAAGCAAATGCTGCAGAACATTAAGTATACGAAGTAATTCAAGCAAACGGAATAGTTATAATGAAGACTTTCGTCATAACTTCGGAAGGACTGTTTAAATGCAGTGTTACGTGAGTAGCATCTTTTGTCTTGCTTCGTTAGTTCTGGCGTCGATTTTAAGAGACGTGCATTATAATCGAAGATTCTCACAGCCGGGACCAGCCTTCCGAAATGCCTTCACAAAAGAAGACGGAGTAAATATTCCAGAATTCGAATCGAGAACAGCTGCCAACATAAGTAACGTAGAAGTAAATATCCTCGGAGTTATGAAACAACTTAAATCACTTAATAAAAGTTAAGTTTTCTGGTCCAGACTGTATACCAATTAGGTTCCTTTCAGAGTATGCTGTTGCATTAGCTCCATACTTAACAATCATATACAACCGTTCGCTCGACGAAAGATCCGTACCCAAGGACTGGAAAGTTGCACAGGTCACACCAATATTCAAGAAAGGTAGTAGGAGTATTCCTCTAAATTACAGGCCCATATCGTTAACGTCGATATGCAGCAGGATTTTAGAACATATATTGTGTTCGAACATTATGAATTACCTCGAATAAAACGGTCTATTGGCACACAGTCAACACAGGTTTAGAAAACATAGTTTTTGTGAAACACAATTAGCTCTTTACTCATATGAAGTGCCAAGTGCTATTGACAAGGGATTTCAGATCGATTCCGTATTTCTGGATTTCCGGAGGCTTTTGACACTGTACCACACAAGCGGCTCGTAGTGAAATTGCGTGCTTATGGAATATCGTCTCAGTTATGTGACTGGATTTGTGATTTCCTGTCAGAGAGGTCACAGTTCGTAGTAATTGACGGAAAGTCACCGAGTAAAACAGAAGCGATTTCTGGCGTTCCCCAAGGTAGTGTTATAAGCCCTTTGCTGTTCCTCATCTATATAAACGATTTGGGAGACAATCTGAGCAGCCGTCTTCGGTTGTTTGCAGATGACGCTGTCGTTTATCGACTAATAAAGTCATCAGAAAACCAAAACAAACTGCAAAACGACTTAGAAGAAATATCGGAATGGTGCGAAAAGTGGCAGTTGACCTTAAATAACGAAAAGTGTGAGGTCATCCGCATGAGTGCGAAAAGGAACTCGTTAAACCTCGGTTACGTGATAAATCAGTCTAATCTAAAAGCCGTAAATTTAACTAAATATCTAGGTATTACAATTACAAACAACTTAAATTGGAAGGAGCGCATAGAAAATGTTGTGGGGAAGGCTAACCAAAGACTGCGTTTTATTGGCAGGACACAGAAAAAGTAACAGACCTACTCGGGAGACTGCCTCCACTACGCTTGTCTGTCCTCTTTTAGAATACTGCTGCGCGGTGGGGGATCCTTACCAGATACGACTGACGGAGTACATCGAAAAAGTTCAAAGAAAGGCAGCACGTTTTGTATTATCTCGAAATATAGGAGAGAGTGTCACAGAAATGATGCAGGTTTTGGGATGGACATCATTAAAAGAAAGGTGTTTTTAGTTGCGACGGAATCTTCTCACAAAATTCCAATCACCAACTTTCTCGTCCGAATACAAAAATATTTTGTTGACACCGACTTACATAGGGAGGAACGATCACGAAGATAAAATAACGGAAATCAGAGCTCGTACGGAAAGATACAGGTGTTCATTCTTTCCGAGCGCTATTTGAGATTGGAATAATAGAGAATTGTGAAGGTGCCCCCATGAACTCTCTGCCAGGCACTTAAATGTGATTTTGCAGAGTATCAGTATAGATGTAGATGAAGGCGAAGAATATGCAGCGCATTATCTTGTCTTTTGGCCGAAGAATTAGGTGTTGAATTGCAAGAGGAAGTGTTCGTAGCAGACATTTAGGTGACTTCAGCAGAGTGAAGACGCCACTTTTATTGACTGTGAAAGTAGGATTCTTAGTACGATGGTTATCACTCTTCCAAAAATGTATTGCGAGTCTCCTTGCGCCCCCTCCCCCCACCGTCCGCCTCACCCTCTCCCGCTATTTTTATTTTGTAGGGATACACAGAAATAATTTACTAGGAGAAAGTGATGAAGTAATGTTATAGAGGCTAATGTATGGATTACTGACTGTCACATATGAATTTTCTGTCCCAGATCTGTAACAAGTCGATTGAACACATTAAAGTGAGTTTTGAGTCAAAGCTGGATGAGTCATTGTTATGTGAGCTAGTGACAAAAAAAGAATAAAATGTTTGTTTGTTTGTTACGGAACGATTATGGCCATCTGACACTCTCTTACACCTAAATTAGAATTGTACGACCCGTCGACGACGAAGTCATTGGACATGGAGAGCAATCTCGGGCTGGATAAGGATGGGACAGGGAGGCGGTACTAACCATTTCTAGGGAACCATCTCGATAATTTGCTTACGTGATTAGGGAAACCAAAGTAAAATTTCGTATTTTTATCTGGGCCTTGTTCTTCCCAGAAACTACTCTCGAATATGATACAAGCATAGTGCAATAATAAATACGCCACGAATCACGCAAACCTGACTGTAGAGTTCCTCTAAAATTTTCTTTCTCTAGAAGGGAAATTGAACAGCGTTGACGAGTGGAGTCGTTTTTTCATCAGTCTTCTGAATGGTTTGATGCAGCCCGTCATGAATTCCTCTCCTGTCCCACCTTCTTCATCGCAAAGTAATACTTGCAACCTACGTTCTCAGCTGTTTTCTATATGTATTCTAATCTCTGTTTTCCTCTACAGTTTTTGCCAAGTACAGTTCCATCTAGTACCAAGGAAGTTATTTCCTGATGTCTTAACAAATGTCCTACCGTACTGTCCCTTCTTACTTGTCTGTGTTTGCCGTATATTCTCTTCCTCTCCGATTCTGCGTGTAACCTCCTCATTCCTTATCTTGTCAGTCCACCTAATTTTCAACATTCTTTTGTAATATCATATCTCAAATGCTTTGATTTTTTTCTTTCCCAGTTCTCCGACACTCCTTTCACTGCCATACATTATTGTGCTCCAAATGTACAGCCTCAGAAATTTCTTCCTCACACCAAGACCTATGTTTGATACAACTAGACTTATTTTGGCCAAAAATGCTCTTTCCGCCGGTCTTCTTTTTCTGTCCTATTCGTTACGTCTGGCTAGCTAGGCAGCAAACTTCCTTAGTTTGAACTACTTCGTAATCAATAATGCTTACATTAAGTTTCTCGCTATTCTCATTTTTGCTACTTCTCATTACCTTCGTCGTACTTCGATTGACTCTCAATCCATATTCTGCACACATTAGACTGATCATTCCGTTCAGAAGATGCTACAATACCCCTTCACTTTCAATGAGGATAGTATTATCTTCAGCGAATCTTATCACTGATATCCTTCCACCTTGAATTTTAGATTAACTCTTGAATCTTTCTTTTGTTTTCGTTATTGCTTCCTCGATGTGTAGACTGAACAATAGGAGCGAAAGACTGCATCCCTATCTTATAACGTCTTTAATCCGACCACTTCGTTCTTGGTCTCCCACTCTTATTGTTCTGTCTTGGCTCTCGAACATATTGTACATTGTGCGTCTTTCTCTATAGCTTATGCCTATTTTTATCAGATTATCGAACATTTTGCACCACTTTACACTGTCGAACGCTTTTTCCAAGTCGTAAATCCTATGAAAGTGTCCTGATTTTGCTTTTGTCTTGCTTCCATTATCGACAGCAACGCCAGAATTGCTTTACCTTTCCTAAGGTCAAAGTGATGGACATCTAAAAGAACCGAAATTTTTTTCGACACTTCTGTACATTACTCTTCTCAGCAACTTGAATGCATGATCCTTTAAGCTGATTGTACGATAATGCTCTCACTTGTCAGCTCTTGCAGTTTTCGGAATTGTGTGGATGATGTTTTTTCGAAGAGTCAGATGGAGTATAGCGCGGCTCATACATTCAACACCCAAGGTGAACAGTCGTTTTGTTGTCATTTCCCCCAATGATTTTAGAAGTTCTAATAGAATGTTATCTATCCGTTTTGCCTTGTTCGGTTTTGAGTCTTCCAAAGCTCTTTTAAATTACAATTCTGGATACTCTAGTACATCGACTCCTGTTTCTTCTTCTATCACGTCATCACACAAGTCATCCTCCTTGTAGAGGCCTTCAGTGTTTTCTTTCCACCTATCCGCTCTTTCCTCTGCATCTAACAATGGAATTCCTGTTGAACTCTTATTGTTACCACCTGCGGTTTTACCCGAAGGTTGTTTTGACGTTTCTGTATGCTGAGTCGGTCCTGCATATTATTATACAGCTTAAATATCCAGGGAGCTGAAAGTGTATACATACGGCAGTATTTAGTATCCATCCCCGAGATTCGTTTAGACTAATGGTTAGATACCTGAACAACTAAGCATACTAACAGCAGCCTCACAATACATTTAATACGAAGTTTGTTGTCAAGCACCAATCACGGTTTAAAAATAGTGCAGCATTCATAAACACACCAGTACGACAAACATTTCTTTAAAATGTCTACATTCCGACTGAATACAGGTTTTACCTTCCCACCGCAATGAGTTTACATCACCCTAGCATACGCCTGGAACAGTACTTACTGTATCACATGCTTCCAGGGATCGGCCAGAAACTAAGGCCAATTCGTGAGCACTTGTTGCTTAAACCATCAATCAGACGCCACGGCACACAAAAATAGCTCTCAGCCCGAGCAGGCCTTGGAAGGCGAAACGTTACCGACCGGCCGCCGTGTCATCCTCAGCCCACAGGCATCACTGGATGTGGATATGGAGAGGCATGTGGTTAGCACACCGCTCTCCCGGCCGTATGTCAGTTTATGAGACCGGAGCCGCTACTTCTGCCAAGTAGCTCCTAAGCTTGCCTCACGAGGGCTGAGTGCATCCCGCGTGCCAACAGTGCTCGGCAGACCGGATGGTCACCCATCCAAGTGCTAGCCCAGCCCGACAGTGCTTAACTTCGGTGATCTGGCGGGAACCGCTGTTGCCACTGCGGCAAGGCTTCGGCCAAGGACGGAAGTATAGAGTGGTGTAAAAACTCACAGGAATTCTCCTACTCGTAATGTTCTTAATTGCTACCAACGAGAGCAAGCATTTCCGTCAGCTCGCGACTGTAAACATCAAATACGGTCAAAGCGTCACTTCGTCAGCGTTATTTCGACCACGTAGCATCGTAGAGTAACGATTATTATCAATCAGGCACCTATCGTTGAAACGGTTGATGTGATGACATTAGCGCAGTTGGTTCACACAGCCGCCGCCTACACGTCCAGCTCATATCAACAATGGACTTCTTGCTGCTACTATGGTACGTTATTGTTGGATATCGACGGTTGGCGAGCGGCTGCTGACGCAAATACGCTATTTAACGGAAGATAACCGATTTTTGACGATTTATTACGATCGAGGACGGGAGTGAGTCGCGACAGTGGAGAAAACAAAAAAACAGTGCACTCGGCAATGTTTAATTTACTTGCCCTTCCATTCAGTAGTTTTATCGCCCCCAAGTTTCAATTGATTCAAATTGTAGTAAATGAAAGTAATTCAGTAGTATTCATTCTGTGGGATGATTCACAATATTGTAGGAGTTTTTAGTTGATGTTCCTACCCCAAGTTCATCAACGCTGTAGGCTCTTGTAAAACTGACTTATGCTCTGTCATTGGTCATTGTCTGCATTGCTGAAGCTTGTAGTGCCGTTAGATCACCGTAAGCAAGTTTGCCCCGATAGCTGGGTGATGCCGGCACGGTAGCTCAGGGTGTTCCGTTAGAGAGGCGGTGGCCCTCTGTAATAAAAAAAACTGAGTAAAGTGAGTAAAGGAATGAACGATCAACTTGAACGGATGTCATGTGAGATCCACCCAGACAAAACGCAACAAGTAACACAGAACAAAATAAAGAGAGAGGAAGAAAAAAAAAAAAGTGATCAGCGTGAAGGATTGCCGCCCTTCGGGCTCGGGTTTGATTCCCGGCTGGGTCGGAGATTTTCTCCGCTCAGGGACTGGGTGTCGTTTTGTCTTCATCATCATTTCATTCCCATCCGCCGCGCAGGTCGCTCAATGCCGCGTCGAATGAAATAAGATCTGCACCAAGGCGGCCGGACCTGCCCCGCAAGGGGCCTACCGGCCGATGACGCCAAACGCTCATTTTCATTACCGTAAGTAAGCCTTACATATGTATTAAATGTTTTCTAGTTATCCTAGCGCAAATGGGACACACGCTAAAGAATTGTAAGTTTCTCGGCTTATCACTGTTCTAAACGTTCAACTCTTGCAGTTTTCGTATAACATGTCACTTCATTTACATTAAACCGACTTACAGAATTCAAACAAATTGACAAACTTACGTTAAGAAATCGCTGAGAGAAGGAGGTGGTTTGCAGGATCATCTCTGTACGGCTGTAGTTAGTTAACTTATTCCTGTTCGATGGCCAGAATAATGTATATTAAATGTGTTGGTTCAAACAATAAAATTGCCATTTGGATGAAACACACTCCTCGTCCGAGTTGTTTAAAGGAATATCGCCGGCCGCAGTGGCCGAGCGGTTCTAGGCGCTTCAGTCTGGAACCTCGCTGCTGCTGCGGTCGCAGGTTCGAATCCTGCCTCGTGCATGGATGTGTGTGATGTCTTTAGGTTAGTTGGGTTTAAGTAGTTCTAAGTCCAGGGGAATGATGACCTCAGAATTATGTCCCATAAAAACGGAATATCATTCTAGTAATAATACAAGTTGTTGCATTAAATTTACTTTCGAGAGACGATTGAAACTCATAAGGAAATGACAGTGACCAAAATTTACTGCCTCATTACACAGGAACGAAGTTACTGGCGGAAGCTAGATGGCGTATTCATTTCTTTTTATTTTCACACGCGGATTGTGAGGTAAGTGCAAGGTTGAGCAAATGAAAGTGGCCGGGACAATTGGATTCAATTCTACGTGAATACGTACGTGTAACCATATACAGTGACGAGCACTCCACGTGTACGCCCGCCACGTGATCCACACTGGTTTCTTGGGCACATAAATATGGTTCAAATGGCTCTGAGTACAATGGGACAACAGCTGAGGTCATCAGTCCCCTAGAACTTAGAACTACTTAGCAGGATTCGAACCTGCGACCGTAGTGGTCGCGTGGTTCCAGACTGAAGCGTCTAGAACTGCTCGGCCACCACGGCCGGCTGTCTCGGGCACATTTATAGTCTTCACGCTTGACACAGTTGTCAGCAGCGGTCGGTCTGGTTGTGGACCTAGCTGGTCACCCACGCCACCTGATATGCCAGTGTGCAATTGCATTGTGTGAAGAGCCCTCAAGTCTAAGGCGAATCGCAACAACCCTCACAGTCTGCAAGAACTGCAGCAAAAAATTTCGGGTGAAGCTGCAGTAAATTCCAGCCTTCCAGCATCGATCCACCTTCAGCAGCTCGCTGACCAGTGCCCAAAAGTGCCAAAAGATGAATGGTAGTCACTTTCAACATCTGATATAGTCAGGTTAGTACTGTATTTCCTTTCCTCTGCTGTGTTTCTTTGTAGCCTGGAACTCTGTTCTCCGGGCCATTTTTATTTGCCCCACATTGTATTTCGATGCATCCTGTACGAGGCCTGTTCAAAAAATTCCAGAACATTCGTAACTTCGCGACAATGTTGTGTTGGAGCGAAATGCGGTTGGCATCCCTGCACAACCCTGTATTTAATGTGTAGCTGCTGTAAGTTTCGTCGTTGTATGTCTATTAGCTATTGTTCAGTGCTATATTGAGTAGTCTGTCGCCCAGTTTGCGAGTTTCGAATGCAGAGTTAGAGGAGCAACGCGTCTGCATTAAATGTTGCGTGAAATTCAAAAAACCTTTAGAGAGACACACCAAATGATGCAGGAAGCCTACAGTGATGAATGCTTAAGCAGTAATCGGTGTTACAAATGGTGCACACGGCTTAAAAATGGCCACACGGAAGTTGAAGATGATCATTGTTCACGACGCCCTTTGGCGTTTACCGACAACGCTCATGTCAGGAACTTCAACGAAACTGTGCATGCCAATCGAAGACAGGCTGGCCGAGAGATTGCAGAAGAATGTAACATTTCAAAGGGATCTTGTCATGAAATCATGACACAGCATCTTGGAATGCATTATGTTGCCGCCAAGTTGGTTCAACGGCTCATGGGTCAAGACCAGAAAGACCTTCGCCTCGCAATCTGTGAAGAGCTTTAGGATCGCGCAGATGAGAACAAGATTTTCGATAAGAGAATCATAACTATTGATGAGATTTAATTCTACGGTTATGATGAAAGGGCGAATATTTGCAACATTACACGGTGCTTCGATCCAGTACGAAACGTACCCAGACTGCTTTCGGAAGTGGAAACGGCGTTGGGTGTGGTGAACCAATTGTGAAGGAGAATATTTCGAAGGAGATCATGCACAATAAGTAAAAGGTAAGAGTAGAAAAAGTCTGTGGACAAAGTTCTGGAATTTTCTGAACAGACCTCGTATGTTCTCTGATACGAGTACAGAAGTAAATGTTACAAATGTTAAACTGTGTTAGCTCAAAGCGGAAACTTTTCCAAACATCGTCATCATCTTGCATCAGAATGTTGTGTTACAAGGTGACTTCAAAGCGTGAGCTCTTTTTATTTGAGAACTGATCTCATATTCATATAATCACAAGCATTCCCACAACCGCTGTGTGATTGAAGTCATGAATTTAAATTGTAGTGTTGTAGGTTGATAGCAAATTTTGGGATAAGCTGGATTCTCAGCTGTCAGTAGAAACTTATGAGCGGAATTATTTTCACCTTCAGGGAGGGAAGTGTCAAGCAGATACACAACTGGTAAAAGTTTCACTGTTGTTGTTGTTGTGGTCTTCAGTCCTGAGACTGGTTTGATGCAGCTCTCCATGCTACTCTATCCTGTGCAAGCTTCTTCATCTCCTAGTACTTACTGCAACCTACATCCTTCTGAATCTGCTTAGTGTATTCATCTCTTGGTCTCCCTTTACAATTTTTACCCTCCACAGTGCCCTCCAATGCTAAATTTGTGATCCCTTGATGCCTTAGAACATGTCCTACCAACCGGTCCCTTCTTCTTGTCAAATTGTGCCACAAGCTCCTCTTCTCCCCAATTCTATTCAATACCTCCTCATTGGTTATGTGATCTACCCATCTAATCTTCAGCATTCTTCTGTAGCACCACTTTTCAAAAGCTTCTATTCCCTTCTTGTCCAACCTATTTATCGTCCATGTTTCACTTCCATACATGGCTACACTCCATACAAATACTTTCAGAAACGACTTCCTGACATTTAGATCTATGTATTTCACTAGAAAACTGAAATCTGTATCGATGACAGGTTGCCGAATTTAATGGTCGTCCAGATGGTACAATGTCTTCAAGGGTAACAGTGAGATCGACACCGATTGTATACTAGTTTAAAGCCGATAAATTGCGGTTCAGTACAAGTGGTACGGTGAAACAGAGATGGAAGTTTATTACACAAGTAGCTGGCTATATATAGATAAAAAGAAATGTTACAGCTTTAGGAGAACATCGATTTTGTGGTCTAAGTGGTTTAAGTACGGACTGTTGAAGTTAATAACTGTTATTCACTTAATCATGAACTTCGCGCGAGAAAATTGGAACAATAAGTAGAATAAGTGATTCTTTAAGTGTTTCTTGTTACTACTCGTTAACAGTGGATTTGCTTGTTACGACTCTCGATGAGGTTGCGTGATTGCCGAATAGTCAGGCCTAGTCACGCAGGAAAATGAAGTTGCGGAAGATTCTGCTGCTTTGGGGGCTTTTAGTAGCTCGCGTCAGGAGGCTTTTAACTCTTGTCTCGCGCGTGACAGCAGTGCTGATGCCCATAATCAGTTTTACAAATCTCTGTCTCCCTTCTTCTCTCTTTGGCACTCGTTTTAGCTTGACAGTGCATCACAGGAAATGTTTTTTTTTTTTTTTTTTTTTTTTGGAGGGGGGGGGGGCTGCAGCATAACTACAGTTCTAATCATCGGAACAAGATGGAGCTTAAAAAGAAACCACGGTAACCGTAAATCACTATGAATGTTACGGTAATTTGAAAGAACGGTTTTCAGAGATTTTGTTAGGTAAAGCTACTAGCAGTATTTTTCATGGGCTGCAATTTAAAGCACCGTTCTAAGGTTGCAGATAAAAAATTTTGATCCAGCTATATGACTGTCGTGAACGTTCTGTGGCTACGGTCAAATGGTTACTGAAGACAATAAATTTGGGGTCGCTTTGTGACGTGCGCAGAAATACGTAGTTCTTCTACCAGTAGAGAAAAGCTCTGGGGATTTAAAGATCCTGTCTATAAACCTGTACATGCACAGAAAACTCATTGCACCTCTCTGATAATAATTTCAATATTCAAATGTCAAATTTCCAACATATCTTTGAACAGATTTTATAGTACCTCGGAAACTGTGATCTTTCCACACGGTTGTTAAAACAGGACACAAGAGAGGGGACAACCAGAATCCTTCATACAGAAATCCTTTGGTAACTTACGACCGTGAACTTAATTGTCCAAATGGGTAAACATGTTAAACCCACATAACCAAAAACAACGCGCCCCTGCGGTGCGTTTCGACATTGTTGTATTTGTCAGTTTCTCACGTAGCTGTGTCTTGCGTTAAGTTTGTTCAGGTCTACATGATTCCCGCAACGTTGGCTTTTCCCAATAATGAAACGGTACCAAACCTCGTCATATCATCAGGTGTGGCCAATAGGGAGCGTGCTAATGCAGCATTTGTGACTGAAGGTGCGTCTAGCAGCGGAAGCGAAAACCTTTGTGACTGAGGGACGGAGAGGTCAGTTGTATTCCAGTGCAAGTCTTGGGTGTGGCGTCCGATTCTACAAAACAAATTTATGTTGACTTTCAGAATGTTACATGGGACTCATCGCGTTTCGGGACTTCCTGTATAGAGACAGGCAATGACCTTCAGAACAGTAACCATCTTTCTGAAGTTAAGGAAATATTGGGGTAGGAAGTGTCTGGCAATTCTCTAAGAGAAACTAGTTTTAATCAGCAAACTTATGAGATAAAATCAAAGTAGGTTACGTTAATATGTTGATTGTAATTGTGTGATACGAGAATGCTAAACTGTAACAAGTGGCACGGGCAGTATCTGATCTTTTTCATATAGGTTATGTCAGAAAGGTGATTCAAGGTGATTTGAATGGAGCTGACACTGCTGTCCTATGACAGATAAAAAAAAAAAAAAGAGAGGAGCAAAACTAATTCCTCGTTCATTTTTTTTAAAAAGGGAAGAAACATATTCTCTTTGCTTAATGTGTAACTTGAATCTACAGAAGGAAACAGCGAAGGTAAAATACGAAAAAGTTTGATACAAGCTGTGGCTTTGAGGTTTACTTCGTTATTTTTTTATGTACACATGTAACCATGAAATGTGTTTTAACTTATTGGTTCATATGGTTTCGAGCACTATGGGACTTAACATCTGAGGTCATCAGTCCCCTAGAACTTAGAACTACTTAAACCTAATTAACCTAAGGACATCACAAACATCCATGCAGGATTCGAACCTGCGACCGTAGCGGTTGCGCGGCTCCAGACTGTAGCGCCTAGAACCGCTCGGCCACTCTGGCCGGCTTAGCACGTATTAACTCAACTTGAACGCATCAACCTGTCTTTACACAATTCACTGTTTATCCACCGGTTGCTACTGCAAATTTGTTAGAAGTTCCTTCTCACAGTTACCTTTTAAACTACAAAAAGAGTACGTTTATCCTATTACAAGAATTATTGTAACTCGTCTGGGTACTTGCTTGTGATGTTTCAGAATCACAAAGAAGTACATCGGTCGTTGTTCCCTGCGGATTCTTTTTTCATCTCTCTCTCCCTTTTCGTCTTTTGTATTTCGCAGTAATATCATCTGTTGCAACCTCCAACCAAGATAATTTGGTACTACATGCAATTTTTGTACATATCCTAGGCTATCAGTTTCTCTTGTGGGCGCACCACTGATGAAATGATGACTACAAACCCGAGAATGTTTTGCAGGAATCAATTAATTACCATCGGCTGTTCTCTTCTTGAATGCTGAGATCCAAGCTTTCCTTTTAGATGCGGCTGCTTTTCAATTCGAAAGGAGAAGTACTTGTTTCAGAAGGAGAGTTGCGATTTGTGAAGAAGTTACCGTCAACAACAGCACTATTACGTTTACCATCCTAGTGCCGGAAGCTCTAAATGCAGTCACCTTTACACTAGCACGGTGCTTTATGTGAAATCTCTTATTCTCGTCACCCACGAGAAAGACAAGTCCCGCTACGATCTTCTGAAGTTACGCTATTAGACCTTTCCGACCCACTTCGCGAATGTTCAGCGCCTTGCAGGGCCCACGGGAAATAAATATGTAATTGAAAAGGTACCCAGTAAAGGTCTTAACTTCGTTGTGTGCTATCGAGAACTTGCATGCATTTGAACTCGCAGTTAAGAATTATTAAACTTACGTGAAATAGGTGCTCGCTTGCGGTCGGAGGTGACTGTTTTCATTAAACTTTGGCAAATCATAGCACATGCAGTTCCACACATTAAATGGAATGACACCGTTAATAAATATAAATTTCGATCAGGAATCGGTAGTTAAGTTAGAATATTTAAAATATCTAGGTGTACACATTGCATTGATGAGGCGTGGAACTGGAAGAAACATACCGAAGATCTGCTGAAATGTTTTAGTTCAGCTACTTATGCTGTTAGGGCCATTGCAAATTTTGGCAACATATATCTCAGTTAATTAGCTTACCACGTCTATTTTCATTCTCTGCTTTCGTATGGCATCATATTCTGGGGTAACTCATCATTGAGTAAAAGATTGTTCATTGCACAAAAGGGTGTAATCAGAATAATTGCTGGAGCTCACCCAAGATCATCCTGCAGACACTTATTTAAAGAGCTAGAGATCGTCACTGTAGCCTCACAATATAAATATATTCACTTATGAAATTTGTTATTAACAATCCGAACGAATTCAAACGTAATAGCAGCGTACATGGCTACAACACGAGGACAAAGGATGATCTTCACTACTCACTATTAAATCTAACTTTGGCTGAGATGTGGGTAAATTATGCTGCCACAGAAGTCTTTGGTAACTTACCTAACAGCATCAAAACTCTGACAGATAGCCATATAGCATTTAAAAGGGAATTAAAAGAATTTCTTTATGGCAGCTCCTTCTACTCATTAGATGAATTTTTGGATATAGTAAGGGGGTAAGTTCCCCAAACCCACATAAAAAAAAATTATAAATGTTAAGTGTCATATAATATTTTGTGTAATGTAATATCTTGTATAGACAGCTTTTATCAACCTGACACGGTCCACATCATTACGAAGTGTCGTATTCATGACCTATTGAACAAGTACTAATCTAATCTAATCTAATCGTCAAAGTAAGCGGTGTCATGTACTGCAACGTGCGTACCAGGGCCTGTTTTCGCGAGACCCTCTCGCTCTCTCAATGACGGCTGTAAGACCACTCTCTAGAGAGCAGCCTCGCAGATCGCACGCTTCCTCTAACGCCAGCGACACACAGTGCAACAGGAAACTAACGCAAGGATCAAGCGATCCAAATCGGTAACAGGCTGCCAGCTAGGTGGCAACGCAATACTGTACTCGGGGGTATTAAGAAAAGAGAAACTGCAGTTGTGATTCAGTAGATTTTCTCGGCGTTTGCCGTGGGTTAGCGAGGAGCAGAGGGAACACTGTTTTCGCTCCCGAGCATCCTCTGCTTACTCTTGGCTTGTCGAGCACAGATTCAACCTCAGAGGAAGAAGAGGTTCTCTATTATTATTACATGCGACTAAAACACAAAGAAATTTCATCCTTGCAGGCAACGTAATGGCTATATGTAGCAGCGAGGGAGCTGTAACAGACTAGAAATTCGTGGCTTTTTATTGACTGACTAAACATTACTAGAGGCACTAAAATCCGTACATCGTCGGACTATTCATTTCGGTAGCATCCGCGACACTGCGCTCCTCTTCTAACTCACAAACATTTGCAAATGTTTCGTACAGATTGATAAAGATGCGTAGTGGGTGTCGATGAGCTTCTATCCACTCACTGCCAGGCAGCATTCCTTTCGACAGCTTCTGAGCATTTGAATGCAGCCGTAAAGTATACATTAGGCAGTGCTACGCGTTGCTGATCGTAGCTATTAACTCCAAAACTAATTTGTTTTAAATAAGGCTTATCCATGTAGAAAAGCTTAAGAGATACGTTCAAATATATTTCAAAATTTCATATATATATATATATATATATATATATAGTGTGTGTGTGTGTGTGAAACGATTAAAATCGTGCCATAAGGCTCCTCATAATAAAAGAAACCCGGACAAGTCCGAGTAAGACTCGCGTTCTGAGGGTTCCGTAGAAACGTAATTATGTATATACACTGAAACGCCAAAGAAACTGGTATAGGCAAGCCTATTCAAATACAGAGATATGTAAAAGGCAGAATACGGCGCTTCGGTCGGCAACGCCTATATAAGACAAGAAGTATTCGCAGTTGTTACATCAGTTACTGCTATTGCTATGACAGGTTATTAAGATTTAAGTGAGTTAGAACGTGGTGTGGTGCTATAGTCGGCTTACGAGCGACGGGACACAGCATCTGACAGGTAGCGATGAAGTGATTTTCCCGAACGACCATTTCACGAGTGCATCGTGAATGTCCGGTAACAACTCAAAACCTCGACATCGCTGCGGCTGGAAAACGATCCTGCAAGATCGCGATCAACGACGACTGAAGACAATCGCTCAACGTGACAGAAGTGCAACCTTTCCGCAAATTGTTGCAGATTTCAATGCCGGACCATCAACGAGTGTCATTGTGTGAACCATTTAACGAAACATCATCGATATGGGCTTCCGGAGGCGAAAGCCCACTCGTGTAGCCTTGATGACTGCACGACACAGAGCCTGAAACGATACAGTAGTTACCGCTCCATAAGCAGCAGGTTTCGCTGCTCGCTCGCACCGTGAATACAAACTGAGGCGGTTCTGCCGTCAATGTATTGCACGACGTGGCCGGCCGCGGGTGCAGCGGAACCCTAAGTGGACGGGCAGAGAATGTGTCAGGCTTCATTATACATATTTATATATGTCGTGTATCATGTATTACTTGTACTTGAATGCGAATCCTCCTCCCACCTTTCCATAAAGCGTGGCCAAATACTAGTTGGTAAACAGTAGAAGTAGTTCTGTAGTGTAGTAGTGTCAACCATACTTCTGGTAGGGGATCAGCGATACAGCACACGCAGGTCAAAGTCAAAGACGTTCCAGTATCGTAAGATTAGGGGTGGAGAGGTTGGTGACGGCCAAGTGGTTCGGCCATTCCCTCCACCGGGACCCAGGAAGGCCTTCGGGCGACCGCCATATTCTGGGAGCTCTACAGAAGACGGGTAACTGAGCAGACGTGCCCTCAGTGCGTCTGTCTCAGTGTTCACAGGAAGAAAGGTATTTGAATATTTGAACTGATTCTTTTTTATTTCCAGCTTCATATAATGTACTCAATGATTGATTTCTCGTTTATTCCGGAAATTTTGTGTAGGTAGGCTCCCATCCTTTGTACAAAGCCACGTGTTGTCGTAAGGTACAAGTGTCATCAATAGTTCCAATATAGAACGCCTATCGCGCAAATCGAGTGCAACGGAGATTATTCAAAAGCGAGTGATTTATTTTCGAGGAAAACTGAACTGTAAAAATGTTTCTTTGTGCGAAGGGAGTCTTAGGACACGTGGTATAAAAATGCTAGTAATAGTGAACGTGGTTGATAATTGGGTAGCGAAATTATAACATCGAACGGTCACATCGTAACTCGCCGGCTCACGGCATAGTTACATTGATTGACGTTTCCACTCTCTTTGTAGTTCGATGAACTGTAATTCCACGTGGTCGATCGTTCGTTGCCGGAGGGCACGAGTTTCAAATAGCGACAAAACAGATATCGCTCCGCTAAACTACTTCGACCCCTATGTTAATGCGTCTGGTCCCCAGCTTGTCCGTTATCCTCCTCTCATATAGTGGATGTTCCATGTAAAGTAAGGATTGAATTTGGTGGAACACATTTTGGCCAAACGCAGTTCTGTCTTCTCCGTAAAACAACAATGTGCGTGCAGATTAGCATACAAGATGCCAAATTTCATGATTATCAGATAACACGAAATAACCTGCCAGTTTGCTAGTGTCAAAATATGAGACATTGATGACAGTATCTTATGTCTGCAGTGACTTTGAAGCTTTTATTTGACATAAATTCCAATGCATACCTCTGCCCTCTCTTTAACGGACGGACAACCCCTCTCCTCCCACTACTCTCTCTCAGTCCCTTACACACACACACACACACACACACACACACACACACACACACACACACTCTATGTACACGAAATTACGAAATTATTATTATATGAAATATTCTGTGCGCTTGTTACCTCCTCACGCGCCATCTTTGCTCCATCCAGTGCGTGACCCAAATGTGTTCTGCTGTAGTCCGAAAGGCTGATTTGATGGAGCTCTTCACGCTAGAGTATCCTGTGGCAACCTCTTCAAGTAACTGCTGCAACCTACATCCGTTTGAACCTGCTTAGTGTATTCATCTACTGATCTCCCTCTACAGTTTTAATCCCCCCCCCCCCCCTCCTGACCCGTATTTCCCACCATTATTGAAGTTACGACGCCTTGATGTATCAGAATGTGTGCTGTCAACCAAACCATTCTTTTAGTCAAGTTGTGTCATAAATTTCTTTTCTCCTCCTTTGCTTTTCAACACATTTTAATTAGTTATGCGATCTACCGTCTATATAATCTTCAGCATTCTTCAGTGAGACAAAGCTTAAAATCTTCTATTCTCTTGCTGTCTGAACTGCTTTTCGTCGATGTTTCACGTCGTACAATGCTACATTCCGGATAAATAACTTCCAAAAAGACTTCTTAATACTTAAATTTATGTTAGACTTCAACAAATACCTCTTTTTCAGAAATGCTTTCGTTGCTATGGCCCCTCTCCACTTCAACCACCATCAGTTATTTTGCTCTCCGAATGGCGAAAATCATTTACTATTTTGTGTGTTTCATTTGTTATACTAAATCCCTCGGTATCTCCTGATTTAATTCGACTACGTTTCTTTAAGGTCGCTTTGTTTTTCTTTATGTTCACCTGATATCCTCCTTTCAAGACATTGTCGACTGCATTCAACGATTCTTGAAAATTCTACGCTGCCTCTGACAAAATAACAATGTCAGCAACAAAACGCAAAATTTTGATTCCTTCTCCCTGAACTTTGATTCTCCAACTTTTCCTCTGGTCTTCTTTATTGCTTTCTCAGTCTCCAGATAGAAAAACAACAGGGATATGCTACAACCCTGTCTCACGCCCTTCTCAGCTACAGATTCCCTTTCAATCCCTTCGACTCTGATAACTGCCGTCTTGTTTATGTACAAGTTGTAAATGACCCCTCGCTCCCCGTATTTTTCCAATACCACCTTCAGAGTCTTAAGGAGTATGTTCTAGTCAACACTGTCAAATGCTTTTTCTAAGCAGATGATATAAATGCAGATTTGCCTTTATTTAAATGTCTTCTAAGACACGTCGGACTGTCATTACTGTCGCACATGTTCCCACATTTCTCCGGAACCCAAACTGATCTTCCCGGACGCCGGCTTTAACCAGCTTTTTTCCACTTTTTAGTAAATAATTCGTGGTAAATAATTCTTGATGTAAATTTGAGTCTGCCCAACTTTTCAATCAAACCAACCTCGTAAGTTTGAAATATGTACCAAATATATCTTTCTTCTCCTACCAGATATTCCTACACGTTGCCCACAAAACGTTAAGTCCATGCTTTGTTTAATGAATTAAATCCACATGACGACCGCGGAGTAATCCTCTGAAATACTTAGTGACAAGGAAAACAAATACGATAGATTATAGCAATTTGTATCTTCAACTGATGTTCATAAACATCACGGTTGAGGTAACCTAACATGAACACATTTAAATTTAAATGCTGCCTTGTTCTCTGTTTTTAGGAACGCCATTGCGTCATTGCACCTTCGGAGAAATGATGAATGAGTCTTCCCATGGTTTTCATTTCCTATATCTCCTTCTGTTCATCGCCTCACGTACGTCAGTGCCTAACCCCAAGCTTACATTTCAAGTCCTGTTTAACGAAATTACCTCGAGTTGTAACCAACTTCTTATGATAAACCAGTATAAGATGGCATAGCTCCAAGTCATTTATTTCGTCTTCTTACCGACTTCAGTTCCATCACTGTATTTTTCACTACAAAAGTACAGTGTTTAAATGTAATCATTCTTAAAGTATTTTAAATATCAAGGAATTTTTTTGCAAAACTGTAGACCTATCTATATTTGAACTATAACGTGCGTCAGGTTTTACTGCAGATATTCTGGACTGAATTAATGCAATAATAGAAATTTTGTCAACAAAAAACTTTTTTTTGTCTAGAGCTAATCTTTCATTTTGAACCAGACGCGTTATTCGCCGTCTTTGGAAGATATCTAGCTACTAATAAGATAAAATTAAAGCAGGCCTGAGAATTCGTTTATCAGTTCCATTGCAGGTATTATTTACTGAAATGTAACTTATTCCACAGGAAACATACAGCAACCAAAAACGTTCAGTATGTAAACTACGGAAGACTATAAATCCAAAACCACAGTGTTCAAGACGCAATGTCCGAAAAGGGTAATTTTTTAATGGCTCAGTGACTACTGTACTTACGTACTTTTGGTTTATTTTTCGATTGGAAACGAACTAAATATTTGAAAACCGAAATCGGTATGGAATGATTAAAATTTTAGCATTTTTGGATCTACATTCAAAGAAAAGTGTGTGTCAAATAAAAAATTGTCCTACACAACAAAACTACTTGACCAAAGAATTTTTATGTTGTATACGCTAGAAGGAGAAAGCGATATTGTTGTAAATGCAAGCGGATTTCAGACGATCTATGGGACTCGTAAAACGTATTGTAAAAGACGCAGTAAATTTAAATTTTAATACCTATGACTATTCCAACATAACTGTACGTTTGTGAACCCTGGACAGCAGCCAGATGACAGAAGAACTAAATGTGAGAGAATTGATACACCTAATTTCAGGAAATAAGCCACTTTGGCTACACCGCGCACAGGGCGCTCAGAGTAAAACTTGCCCGAAAGGTTTCACCCAACAGAAATATTAACATTATTCAACAGCTGTCAACATACTTATGATGATTTCCTGATTTACAATAGCACATGTTTTGCAAGGTCTTATACAGGCCTCATCTGAAGGGACGAGGAAATGGAAAACATGATGTATCAATAACCACTTCGTTTAGACCACACCAGCAGACCCAAACATGTGCAAGGTTTATTTGGATGCATTAACTCACACAAAACAGGAAATTTGTTGGAATGAAGTTGCAGGTCATTTTTTAATATTTGTTTTACGTTTTGCAACTTGCTCTATCATGTTGCTGAGTCTCTGTTTTAAAAAATTATACAAGGGTGACATCGCGAAAGGATCTCTGAAACTTCAGCGTCAGTGTTTCCTCAAACATCAAATATGCAGCTATTACATACAGCAGATCACCAGGTTATCGTCCAACCAAACGGTTTCAGATATGCTATTTTTCAGTTTTCCATTTCTGGAACCACATACTTAATATTCGTTCAACATTAGGGAAACTAAAATATTAATGGTACATAGTCAGCACTTGTTAGTAATACTGTACATAGGCGCAATGGTTTGGACATATATATATATATATATATATATATATATATATATATATATATATATATATATATATAATTCAGTGATATAGATTCAGACATAAATCACATCAACAGGCTGAAACTGCTCTAAATGTGCATAATTTGAACGGATTGACTGGCAGCACACATTCACACTACCGAATTCACCCAGCACGTTCCTAAATAAATAGCCATACAGTGAAATATATTTATCCTATGATATTGACTGCGTATTACACTGTTTCTCGATTTTAATCCAAACGTAAAGCACCTCTCAATAACACGGTGCTTATCATTATACAGTTGTGGAACTTACATATGAATAGTCACTTTTCCTCCTTTGTTGGATTTCGATTTGCACCCGCAGCAGCGATAATTCAGCAACATGACTGCAAGTAAATAATAAATGTGTGAAAACAGTGTAAAAACATGTAGTGTTATTGTTTCGGTGTTAGCGTAATATTTAACCAACAATTTCATACCAACGTTATATGATAATTTCAGCTTCATGTTGATGATCAGCGCAGTACGCAATGTTCCATAGATATTACTGCTCCGTGACTGCTACCAGAGATTACCAATGGTGTTAGCGATAAAATACCACACTGTATGTGATTGTTCCACACAGCAAATAATCATGGAGCTTTAATAAGAGGATTTACGCTATATGTTGCTTTGAAGCCGGCTACCCCGTCTTAAATCCCCCAAAATATTAGCAAACTACTGTTAGTAATTGCTTCTTCTCCTGAATTTCTGTCGTGTATACGTAACAGTTGTTTGAAATACTAAATGTTACAGTGCTTTCCTGAATAACGTGAGGTCTACAAAACACTTTCCGACGTGATTCTGGTTTTAAATCCATGTTTGATCCAGCAATACGACGAACTGGCGTCGTTAATCAAACTTCGTATTTGTTGTATGTTTCGAAGAAGCAAGAAGAGAAGTACGAATAAATGACGTGGAAAGGCTGGTTTCGTAATCCACCATTTTCCTTACAGCAGGCTGAGGAAACTTGCGTTGTGTCTATGCTCTCTTCCCGAATACGCTAAGAAAATATTTTGCTATATTTGATCCGTTTCCAATCTTTAATTCTCACTGAGTCCATTCAGAGAGCTTTTTGAGTTGGGCTGGTAGGAAATCTAAAGCCAAATGACAGAAATAAAACCAGAGCGGTAAAAATTAACACCGAACTGAAATTCATGTATATAGTAAAAACATCGCTTGAATGAGTCCAGTTAGACTGAAATATTGTCTCTATACAATTTAGACTCCAATCAGAATGATTAGTACGCCCTTAAATGACGGAAGGTGGCATTTCTGATCAGAATACTTGCACGAGAAGCTAATGTTTGGGGCACCTAACTTCAAGTCTATGGCATCATGATAGACCTCCGTGTCATACACTCATGCGTGTGATACAGGGAGCAAAGACTCTGACAGCATTTTTGAACTGTTAACTGTAGGAATCTCTATGTAGCATACTGCTTATATCGTCAACATCAAATCTCAGTTTCACGTGACTTATGGGTAACGCCGTTTGTTTACGGTCTGAGATAACTAGTTGCTCTGTTTTTACACAATGATTTATTAGTAACAGCAATCGTGAGTAATTTGTGCTGCTACGATTTCAGACCAACGTATGTCGACCAGAGAAAAGTAACTTTTGGTAGGTATGTAACATGAATGTCTAATTCCAGTTATCTTGCCACAAAGTGGCGTTATATGTGTAGATTGACATGGGGACACAGAGTAATAAACAGTTACAATCGTAGGGCTAATTTATGTGAATGTGTGTATGATAATGTACCTTCGAGAGAAGTTGTTGCTAAGCCCGGTTGCGTCGGTGCTTGCTGTCAGACAATCCGATGAATGTGTACACCACGTTTAGAGTGAGTTTTACCTGCGGACAAAATTTATTTACGACAGTCTGATTCATTGCTTCGTAGTGCTTATGTTAGTCACAATTAAATGGGTCAGCTAGAGTCATTTCAACAACATCGCATTTATGACGCATTACATACGTATACTTTTGTATCCCGCCTGGTAGGCGGCGCGTGGATCTGCTCCTGTATACTGAAGGGTAGGCCGATTGTAGGAAGCTAGGAGGAGCAGGTGAGGTAGAACTCTCGGGACCGCAGTGTGAATTTAAATCACCTTTACTTTAGCGAGAAGATGAATACATAACTTTGCACTGAGGAGCACGTAGGGGCGAAGGCGGAAGTATCAAAGCTCACAGAAGTTACACAGGCCAAATCTGTAGTGGCTCGCCCACTATGAAATAGAAACAGTGTTGCTCAATCGTCTGCTCGGAATCAAATGGGCGGAATCTGGAGCGGCGCTTGTAGAGCTGCACAGTGCCGGCTAGGGGGCGCTGTCGTCGGTGTCTGTGCCGTAGAGCCAACCTAAGAAGTTGTACCTAGGCCGTGGCATCGTAGCTATCGATACCACATATACTATTAATGACAGTGAACGACTGAAAGTGTAAGTGGATTTCAAAAATTGCACGGACAACCAGATTTAGTGAACATAGCAAGTAGCCCTTGCTGAGGTAAACCTATGAGAAAGTACAGCAGAGAGCGAAAGCAGTTGAGTAAATTAAAGGATAAATACTAGGTCCAGGCGTTATTAAGGTGTGGTTGATGAGGTGTAACGGGATCTCTCCTCTCCACCTGTTCGAAAGAGGAATCGTTTCGTCCATGCACCATGTTCTTGTGACGAATTGATAAGTGGACAAGCTCTATTGATCTGACTTCTACGGTTGTGGCATCAGATATTTTAACGTGATAATGAAGTTGTGAAGCACTTAGTCCATTCTGTTTCAGCTTAGTTACTTTAGAGAAACATTTCGTGATTCTTTTCTCGAGTCTCTTACTTAATTCCCTTCATTGAAGAGAATTTGATGGCAAATGCCTTGCTCAATTTTGAGGTACGACCACATTTGTTCTGAGTCCACTGCACTCGGTATTGTGAGCTCCGCTTTTAAACTGATTATTTATTAAACTATGTGTCATGTGCAGAAAATCGCGTTCAATTCAGTAATATTTCGACTGGTGAACTGTTATGACCGATATCACCGGCCTTTCCTGTTAGACCCCAAAGTTCTTGTGATATCATAGTTTTCAGTTACTGTTGCCGTACATACTGTGCAGTATAAAATGCTGTCTTTGAAGAAGACCTAAATGCACAGAGAATTATTGTTCGTAGACTTTTTTGATATTTAACAAAGTTTTTGCAGCCACGTATCCATGGCGTGCTATCGTTCTCTATCCTCTGTGTCCATTCTTTGCTGGCGTTCATGGGGAAAAATCATAGAGCTAAACGTTGCCCGCTCTCACACTGTGTGAGTGAGTCTGAATTAAACGATCTTGAACCCATGGTCCGGAACTCTCATTTCTCGAGCTGATTCCACTCAAAATGATCAGTGTATCCTCGTTTTTCAACTTAAAGTATGTTGGCGGACTCCATAATCAATAAAGAGTTACGAGTTGAAATCCTCGGTTAGGTTGTGTGTCCCAGTTTGCATCTCGCAAACATTGTTGTGTAAAAGCGTTTTAAGATGTCGTAGGTGGCGATTCAATGTTTTGTTTGAATAAATTTCAACCATTCACGATGAAAGAGTCTTATTGTCTACGTAAATGATTTTGGTACCACACATTCCGATCCTCTTTGCACCCACTAGCCGCAACCCCCTACAACCTCTATCCTCCGATATTTGGAAAATTAGTGTGTCTTTAAAAGAAAGTAATAAAAATATTGAGCGTTCTGCAATAAGATAAACCATATTTCAGTCCCTAACGTTCCCTTCCACTACATGTTTGCGTAGATCCGAGTTATACGTTACGTGAAATCTTTAACTGTCTCGTTTGGTGGGTCCTGTTCATGTACATAGTCATTTTTGTAACACAAGCGAAATAAGCATTGAACGTGACGTAGATGAAAGTTCGCAGAGATACCGTTTCATGAACGAACGTACAAGAGGTGTAGTCTACAAAAAAAAATAATCAAGCGGCACCATTTTCTGGCGACCTAGTGCAAAATCCCAATAACAGAGTTAAATTCATTGAAGCATCATCTTTTATCCGTTGTCGCAGCATAGGACCCCTTTTTGTGATACGCAACAGAATTAGAAAAAGCATACTTCCTTTTTAACAATACGAAAGTGTATACGTCATGGAAAATTACTATGTACGATTAATAATTTCGTTCCAAAAAATGCTCAACGGCTAAAAATATGGAACCACAAGGGAAATATGGTAGAATTTCTGCTCTAAAAATACTTCAGTACGTAATTAATCGTTGTCCGCAGATCGTGGTCTCACGGTAGCGTTCTCGCTTCCTGAGCACTGGGTCCCGGGTTCGATTCCAGGTGGGGTTAGGGATTTTCACCTCCCCCGAAATAACTGGCTGTTGTGGTATCATCATCATTCATCCCCATTACGGTTGGAGGAAGGCAACGGCAAACCACCTCCATCAGGACCTTGCCTAGTACGGCACTGCGTGTCTCCCATACGCTGTGTCAAGATGCATGGGACTTCATTTCCAATTCATTGTTAGTTTGTTGTACGACACAGCTTCCAATTCAATGTCTTTTCGGGGCAGTTTCACTTTGGCAATGACGTCACAGCAGAATTTGTTAAGACGGAGATTCAGCAATACGATTAAGCGCTGTACAACAGCCAAAAAACATCTTACATTCGAAAAAAAGTGAGAGCTGTGACAATCCTCACAAACTATCGAAATCCCATTCCAATTATCTCTAAAAAGCTTCAAGTGCATTACTGATATCTAACACAAATTATTAAAATAGCTACGAAACGTATGCGCAAAACCCGGGGCATGTCTGAGCGGGATTTCTCTGTATCGCCAATGTAATGCTTTAACATCTCCAGACCGCTGTAATCGTTTCTTGCCTGTTAGAGCCGATTTTATTTTCGCACTTGCGAAGAAAAACCCAACAAAAATTCCATTCTGCCAAAGATCTCTTTCCATTAGTTTACAAACATACTTCAGAGGGAGTTATTATTTGTTATCTTCCTGAAAATTAATACATGTTAATATCTTGCGTCGGTAAAGAAGCGCTAATTATGTAGCAGATATTTTTACGTGTCAATTTACGTAACTTCTAAAGACACATTTCACATAGTTGAGGTGTTGTGTGCTTACACTTACGCCGTGCTGAAAGATGTAGGTCTAGGATATTAATTTGAAAAAATAATGGTTGTACATTTGTTCACACATTTCACATGACGCTATCAGTTATGTATGCTGGTAGCTATATATTTATCATGCATTCTACAGCTTCTCATCAGCAAACAATATAACGTGTTTTATTTTTATGTTTTTCTTACTCTACAGACTGAGAAACTCTATATGTCACATTATGTAGCGTGTCCGTTTCCTTTATACTTTGATCTTGCTTCTCTCGTTTATGAAGTGTTAAAATACCTATTTCTTTTGGTGTTGTCGCGTTTATCTGTTACACACATATTTGAAATACTTTATCAGCGGAGCACAAGGTTTCTGCCACCATTTCACGTGTTGTTATAACCACGTTATGTCCATCTGTTTCGTTTAACGTTTGGAGGGAGACAAGCGATTTCAGGCAGCAATGTGTGTGTGTGTGTGTGTGTGTGTGTGTGTGTGTGTGTGTGTGTGTGTGACGAAAGTGATATCAGAAATCTAGATTTTTAAACGTAGTGCAAGTGTGCGACGTGTAATTCCGCAACTATAGGACTCGTGTATTTAACTGCACTTGTAAACCAACGTAAAAATGCTGACCCGTAAGTATGAAATGGTTCAAATGGCTCTGAGCACTATGGGACTTAACTTCTAAGGTCATCAGTCCCCTAGAACTTAGAACTACTTAAACCTAACTAACCTAAGGACATCACACACATTCATGCCCGAGGCAGGATTCGAACCTGCGACCGTAGCGGTCGCGCGGTTCCAAGCTGTAGCGCCTAGAACCGCTCGGCCACCCCGGCCGGTCGTAAGTATCACTCTCATGTATATGAAAATATCTTTAAGTCAAAAACTCATAAGCTGCACATCATGTAAACATAAAATAACAATTTTCAAAATAAAATCAAATAAAAAATTTTATGCTTGCGCAGTTCAGGTATGTGCCATAGATTTTTCGTGAAAACTTCGGGATAAAATCATAACAAGCGCTTGGTTTTAATACGTAATTCAGTTATCAGTCTCTTCAATACAATGGTTACAGATAATAGTACAATGGCTACAACATGTATGAATCAGGAGTTTTTTCTGATGCCGGCCGCTGCAGGCCCATTGGCCAGCTAAGTAATCGCTTTGCGCCGATTTTTCATTCGTTTGTCGACGTCGTCGTGGCTCTCACATTCTCTCGAACTTTTTATGACTTTTTCGTTCCCGTCTAACGGATTTGCGTTTTGTATAATTACGAACTTATACGCGAGTCATATGAGACATATTCCTTATTTTGTAATTTTCAACGATTTCCACTTATATTCCGGCGAATACTTTTTTTTCCAGTTCGGGCCCTAGCAGGGGTCAGCCAGCTCTTCACAATGACACCTGAATCGATGTCTTAGATTAACGCGTTTCCACGTTACTCCAGTTTATACCTCTACGCAAAGCTAATTTGTGACAACTGCCGGCCGCGGTGGTCTAGCGGTTCTAGGCGCGCAGCCCGGAGCCGCGCGACTGCTACGGTCGCAGGTTCGAATCCTGCCTCGGGCATGGATGTGTGTGATGTCCTTAGGTTACTTAGGTTTACGTAGTTCTAAGTTCTAGGGGACTGATGACCGCAGATGTTAAGTCCCATAGTGCTCAGAGCCATTTGTGACAACTCCGTCATTGCGTCTACACTGGTACAATGACGTCAGAGGTAAAACAAACACGTACAAACATAATCTGTCAGTTGTGGGCTCAACCTTTGTTAACGTGTTATTAATCTCGCGGTTATTAGCGATTCGTATCTGACAGTATTTTGTCACGGAAGAAATTTCGACGACTAGCATACTGACGTTTTCAAGTCATAATCGCGCAAAAGAGTTTACATTAGGAGCTGACATGTCTGAGTGATAACAAAATTAATAAAATGGCGATGTATATTTGTAGACTGAAATGACGAATGAAAGTTTGTACCAAGACCGGGATTCGAAACCGAGTCTCCCGCTCACTAGGCAGATGTGCTAACCAATACACCACCCTTGCACAGTGGCATTACATAACTGCACAGACCATGTACATTCCCGTTCATGGCTCAGCCCACTTGGTATTACCTGGAAACTCTAACAGCATTGCGGAGTCTCTCCACCTGTACTGGAATAGCACCTCAGCAACGAACGAAATGTAGGATCCAGCCTGAAACCTGAAGCCCAGGCATAGGTGCTTTAATCAAATGACATGTAGAGTCTCTACAGCTGTATTGGAATGTATTTTGAACTTAGAGGGAATAACAAGTGGGTTGAGACTTGGGTTAGGTCTTGGACTGAGGCCGGTAGAGTAGCCAGTGCAGTTGTGCAAACACAGCGGGGTGGCGTAGTGGTTAGTGGTTAGTGCTTAGTCCATCTGCCAAGTGAGCAGAAGACCCACAATCAGATCTCGACCTTGGTACAAATTTTTATTCGTCGCTTCACTCTGCGCACACATTATATAATCGTAGATGTTTGAGACTTTAAAAGATCCCTGAAATCATATATGATTTAATAAGACGGTGAACTGCATAGGGCGTAATTTCACTACTTTTCTACACGGCGCTAATAGAGGACCCATACACTGCGCCACTGTGGCGTCACTGCTGGAGTTTATGTACGTTAGCGACAAAAATTCCTTTCAGTCATTTCAGTGCTCACGCCGTGGATAGGTTTTCTGTGTGGTTGCCATGGGTACTATTAGTTTTACTAGATCTTTGTGATCCAGTTACTTCTTCGACAGTCAGTTTTCCTTATAAAAACAGTGGTAGTTACTGCCGAAAGCTCGGTTCGTCATACAGAATTAACGCGACAATTGTGAATTCCTAAGGTTAACGCGACAAGTACACCACGAATTGTTTCTGCAGTGTTTTCATACGATCCGCAACCTGATGCAGCAACTTGCGCTCCTAAGGCAACATGAAGAGGTCTGCTGGGCGACAGCAAGTGATTGTCGCCGGCGGCGTCAAACGCGTTTGAGCGCCGCTGCGGATCTTTACGAGGTGTCGAGCCGTAACGGGCCAGTCCGCACAAAGGGTTTTCGCAGCGGGCGATACCGTTTCTCAATCTCGGCGCCGCCATCCGACCTTTTGTGTCGAACGAGCACCCTGTGGGACTGCTGACGGCTGCCCGTAAAGAATAGCGCTGGTCCCTCTTGGCGTTACCGTCTGAGTGGCTGCCAGCAGACGCTGTATACAGGTGAGAGCGCATTTCCTTATCAATGGCATCAATGGGGGAATCCCCGTAGCGCGTGCCCCTGGCTTCCTTTACAGCGCCGGAATGGGCTGTCATTGGTTGGGGTGGGGGGGAGGGGGGCGCTGAGAGCAGGTGGAGGAGGGAGGGAGGGACCAGAGGGGTGTGACAGGGGGATCTGGCGCGCCGCGAAAGAATTCAATCGGCCGAGTGGATGCCCGTTCTGAGGCGCAGGAATTAGCTCGTAAAACTCAGTTAACTTCTCCGGCCCGCTAAGATTGCCGGCGTAAAACCCTTAATGAAATTGCGGCTCCAGTCACCCGCGATCGGTATTTTTATTACGAGCGGGTGACAGTTAAAATGGAAATGCTTGGACTTGACGGCACGGCCAGCCCACACGCAACGCGCTGTCGGTGGCTTGCCGTGCAGAAGACGGTAATTTCCTCTGCACAAAGTAGACTAATTCCGACGCCTGTCTTCAGCGAAACTCATTTCCGCGACTTGGATAGTGGACCGTAAGCGTCGTAACATATAATTTCCGCTTGCAAGTTGTGTCATAAGGGCTGTCAACGTAAAGTCTTGAGTGCAACGATTTATGACGTGTAATGCAAAGATTTTCTAAGAACGGTAAACAATTAGTACCTTGTAAGAAGAATGCGACAGATGAGCCATAATAACAGAAGCAAAGGTGAGTAGAAATCAGGATACATTCGCACTGTTTGTGAGTATAACGAAAGATTTCGAAATCCCAAGACGAATATTGACAGAGACAGAATGATTTACGGTTCTCACAAGTCAGACAAGTAAGAATGAAAAGTGTTTGATAAGGATCGAAAGCTACTTTAGTAGATCTATGCCTCAAAAAAATAATGAAGGAAGTAAAAAAAAAATCAGAAGTAAATGTAAGAAGAGAAGCAATACCAGTGTTATCATCAGCAGGTCTTAAGGTGAAAAGTAAGATTGGCGTAGAACTCATTAATGAGGTGGCTCGTCCTCATAATGTGAATTAAGCGCCGCATAAAGTAAAAAGACATTAATTCGTGACACAAGTTCAACAGGACACAGCAATGGTAAAAATACGCTGCTGTCTGGAAATTAATATTTTACAATGTCAGCAAAGCAAGCAAGATATGAGAAGTTGCTCGGTACAGCAGAAGCAGAATAACAGCCTCACTCCTACTGAACAGAATTGAAGAAGAGCTTACTGTAATGCTACAGCTGAACCTCATTACCACGCCGAGGTGGAAGGTGGACCATGGGAAAACTCTAAAAATTCCGGATGTGTAAAAATCTTAAATTTCAAAGAATCAACTATGATTTCAACTGGTAGGCAGAAAGAGTATGTCATGCTTATCATGACCATCCTAAATGACTTCTTGTCCAGAAGGAAATTAAAAAACGGAGCAAGCAAATATTGTTTAGCAACCTAGGGGACAGTAACCAGCATGATGGCTTTTCTTTGTCTACACTAGATGTTTTACACACGGTCATACGCTCGACGGGAAGAATATTAGAGTTTAAGACAGCGTATATAAATAGGACACTAACATGTGTTGGAGACTGAAGATGGGGACAGCGAGGGAGGTAGTCAACATCCTACCTGAGATGTTTCGGGTAGGAGATGAGCAATCTTTAGAGGGGTGCCAAGCTGACGTGGCTGCAGATAGTTGTCACACTAAGCAACGTAAACATAGTTTACCCTTCATTTGGAGATTAAAATATGTTTCTTTCAAAGTTTTATTCATTATTAGCCTCCGCGTTCCCTTACAAATGTGTCCACAAAGTTTCGTTGTCCTAGGATTGCTCGTTCTTCTTGGGAGCCATCTTCAAGTAGCGCAAGCATAATTTTAACCACACTGTAGATCAGGAGATAAGCCGTTATAAACACTGAATGTGGTGTAGTCGGTAGGCATAGCACTGGTGCCTGCTGTAGACAGTAGAGTTTTGCTCCTTACTATCGATGCATCGCATGCCACATCAGAAAGATGGACTTAGCAAGACACGTCGACAGAATTTCTCTGTGGCACCGTCGGCGGCTTGTCTTGAAATACACCGACAAACGGACACGGTACCAGTTCTATGCAGCCTACGTTCAACTGCGATTTCACAGGAAGCAGTGGGAAGCCCACCGTTTCCAGCGATAACCGAGTTAGAGACAATCAGCCTCTTCAAGTTAATCTGCAAGTCCTTGCTTATTTTTACCACCTTTGTCTTTGAACAGTGCTATAAGGAAGAGTTTATACTGAAGAGTGCTTCGAGCTGTATTACCAATGACAGCCTATTTCAGTACAAGTGTGAGACTGGTGGTGTGTAAGTATATACGTGTTCCTACGTCCTGGCCTCATGGCCTACAGTCACAACAAAGCTGTACAGCAAAAGATAACTGTTTATTTTGATTAAATATGTTCCAATCCCTACAGTTTAAGAGTGCAATAATGATGCCATTTATCACCTGTTTAGAACCAGATTCATCGGTGTCAACCCGTCGCAACAAAGTACGAGAAGAGCTAGACTTTGGTTGAAATTGAGAACAAATCATCTGGACTACACTCGGCCGTTGCTTAAAACGCGAACGCATTGCAACTTCTAACAAATTTTGAAATAGTTTTTAAACGTTTTCTAAGCTTTTACTCGCTTACGAGCTTAATGTCAAATATTTAACACATTAACTCACATGTAAAGTGATCAGCTTTTTGAAGCCGCTTAAGTGGAATTTCGAGCCTTTAATGAAACGGGGGTGTGGGATTTACTGGTTGTTTCACAGAGTAACAACACATCAACTCGGAAACACAGACACATTCCAACACCTAGTATGGAATCGAGCCTTTCCGCGTCTTCTGACAGACTGTGCGATATGGAACAAACGCCTCTGATAAGCTGAGCAAATACAAAACAGATACGAATTATGGGAATCACAGGGCGCAGAGGAGCTAGGCGCGCTCGCTGATCCGGGAACGATGCAGATTAGTGTACAAAGGAGTTTTCATATCTTGTGTAACAGTACCATATAATTTGTTCCACTACATCGTTGCGGCTGATACGACAACCAGCGTAAGATTTGAGATAAAAATACAGTTTTGTCTGTGGAAGTTTACGAAGTATCTGTGCTAGCAGAATATAAATACGGAAAACGCAAATCCGAAAACAGTTTATTCGACTTACCAAAACGAAACAATAATGCAGTTTCCAAAAGAACAACAGACTCGATCCCAACTGCGGATTGTCACCAAGATACAACAACAAATAATAATAGAAAAGACCCGACTCTCCACGGGGAGAGATCACAATCAAAAAATTCAATAATGTCAAGATGTTGGTCAACTATACGAAGTCCGTCTGCAAGAGATCGCCCAGCTAGAAGAGGCGTCTGGCCATAACTGCTGGGGTGGCACAGTTCTGTATAATTCCAAGCGGTACGTCGAACTGCCCCTTGCTGGCAGTGCACAGCCCTACAAAGCCTGTTTGGCTTTATAGGGCGGAACTACTTGCGATCATGTACCTGGCGTAGCAAAGTAGTTACCGGGCTAGCTGCGACCTCTGTTGAAGCTGTTCTGCAAGCCCAGTGGACGGGTAGCGGTCCCTGGCGGCCGTTGGTGGAGACCTGGTGTTGTGTTGTGTTGCGTTCGCCGGTAAATATTTGATTTGACAACACAGACGACGTAGGTCTTCATGGTGAAAGTACATTCTGTGCCGCAAGCATCCCGTGTTGGTTGGATACAAAGTGGGATGCCGATGTAGTAGGCGCTACGATGTCGGATGTGGGCGTCCACAGCAGTTTTTATCTTCAAATTTAAATGACACGTTTCTCCTGTGGTAGGCATCTTAATATTATAGAAATTGGGCATGGCCTACGCCGCCCGTATGATGATTACACGATGGGATTAAATTGGCGAAATGTGATAAAGAATATCAAAAAATAGAGGATCCCCGCGTCACTGGCATTGGGGATTTTCAGATTTTTGATACTGCAGTCACATTTTGATAATGTGTTCGCATCGTGTAATCATTTTACGGGCGACGTGCTATGTGACCAGTATCTATAATATGGAGATGCCTATTACAAGCGAAAGGCTTCACTGAAATATCAAAACGAAAACTTTCGCAGGCAAGACTGTATATTTATCTCTATATAATTCCTTTGCGAACTTGTCAATTACTCGTATGAAATGTTTCTGCCAAATATAAATCGTTATCTGAATCACTACCTAGTGGCATCCAACCCATTCTTCGTTGCCTCCAAGGTGAGTGATCAGTCGCGCGGCGAGCACACGTTGCCTACTGCGGCTAGGGAAATCATACGATTACTTGATGTCAGTGCTAATTAGAACTCTGCGACGCGTGCCTGAAGAGCACTTTTCCATGCGTGAGCTTGTCACACAATCAGTCACGCTCTCACCTCCTTAGGAGAAGTATCATATTGGCTAACTTTATATAGAAATGTCACGACTAGGTAGCAACTTTAAAATATTTAAATGAGAGAAGAAATAGGTTGTGATGGAGAGAAACCTCACGTGAATTACCTCTTCACGGATAGGTATATTCGTCAGAAGACCTAAACGAGCTATAAGTCTTTCCCCTCAGCGAAAGCCAACTCAGCAAACTAGAACAGCAGAACAGCGTAACAAATTAGTCAGATCGCCCGAGCGTCTGGGAAGAAGCGGGGCCGACAGGCTGGCACGGAGCAATTCGAATCGTCTGCCGCGAGGCCGCTACGCTCGTCTCCGCCATGACCCTGCCCCCCTCCCTCCATCCCACCCCCACACCCTGGAGCGTGGCCTGTCTTCTTAGCAAACTTCCTTAATTATAGCTTGCAAAGTTTCCTTTCCATTTGGGCAAAGGGAATTAAAATTATGATTTGCCTCTTGGCTCTAAAAGCTACGCGTTACCTCCTACGTAATTCAATCCGCATTAAGATCTCTGAAGCTGGTTTCTCTGCGTTTACAGCAGAAAGCGCGTTTTCTCTGAGAAAGGGGCCGCAGTTAGAGGGGGGCGGGGTGAGACGCACCGAGTCTGTAATTCGTTTCTCCATCTCTGTGTTCACTTCGGCTGTGTATGTAATCCATTAAAACAAACCTGCGGGTGACAGTCCTAATGGCTTTCTGCTTTCAATCATTTCTTATGTTTTCAATGAACACGGTCTTTGTGGTGTAAAAGTAAAATAGCTATTGTTGTTGATTTTTTGTAAGTTTCAAAAACTCATTTCCTGACACGGAAACTCTCTCAGGCCCTACAGTGTGCATACGTCCGTGTGTTGGTCGAGCAGTAGTTAAAGGAAACTTCGTTTTATCCTAACAGCCTCCCTCACCCAAAAATAATAAGTAAATCACTAGTTCTATTGCGAATAGCTACAGTGTAATTTCTCGCCTTTCTTCCACGTGTAACCGTATGTCCAAATAAACACACTGAGATGACAAAAGTCATGGGCTACCTCCTAATATCGTGTTGTACCTTTCTTTGCCCGGCGTACTGCAGCAGTTCAACGTTACTAAGGACTCAACAAGTCGTGTAAGTCCCCTGCAGAAATACTGATCCATGCTACCAACATAGCCTTTCATAATTGAGAAAGTTTCATCAGTTCAGGATTTTGTGCACGAACTGACCTTCCGATTATGTCCCATAAATGTTCTATGGGGTTCATGTCGGCAGATCAGGGTGGCCAAATCATTCACTCGAATGTCCAGAATCTTCTTCAATTCAGTAACGAGTAATTGTGACCACGTGACATGGGGCATTATCGTCCATAAAAGTGGCATCGTTGTTTGGGAACATGAAGCCCATGAATGGCAGTAGATGGTCTCAAATGGTTCGCCTACTGATGACTGGGTGTTGTGTGATATCCTTAGGTTAGTTAGGTTTAAGTAGTTCTGAATTCTACGGGACTGATGACCATAGATGTTAAGTCCCATTGTGCTCAGAGCCATTCAAATGGTTCAAATGGCTCTGAGCACTATGGGAATTAACTCAGGAGGTCATCAGTCCCCTAGAACTTAGAACTACTTAAACCTAACTAACCTAAGGACATCACACACATCCATGCCCGAGGCAGGATTCGAACCCGCTACCGTAGCTGTCGCGCGGCTCCAGACTGTAGCGCCTAGAACCGCTCGGCCACTGCAAATGGTCTCTATGTAGCCGAACGTAGCCATTTCCAATCAATGATCAGTTCATTTGGACCAGAGGACTCAGTCCGTCCCATGTAAACACAGACCACACGATTATGGAGCCAACATCAGCTTGCACAGTGCCTTGTTGACAACTTGGGTCCATGCCTTCGTGGGGTCTGTGCCGCACTCGACACTAGCAGTTAAGTCCCATAAGATTTCACACACATCTGAACCAACGACCGTCCACCAGTTGTCAACAGCGCTGGTGGAAGACGAAACACCCTACCATAGGAACTCTTTACCAACCTTGTACCAAGCATGACAGAACATTGCAGAGCAAGCACTGCCCCATTAAGAACCGTTTGTAACATGCAGGCGACCATCATGAATGGCGGCGACTTCAGTGTAGTTTGAAGAAACCTGTCATTTATGTTTGTGTCACTGCGTATTTCTTCCTGTTATCTTCTGTATTGCACTGCAGCAGAGCCTTCTGTGTATGAACCAAGTTACATCGAGCTATGTTATTTGGCAGTGACATATCGCCCGAAAGTTATTTTCGACCTTAAGTTTTGCGCTCCAGTATACATCGAAAAACTTTCCTTGGAATAATTATTCCCAGTTTTCTGGGTAAAATACAAAACTAGCATAAAGGATATGATCAGTTTTATCTTATTTTCAACATGATATTTGTAACTGTTAAGGTCATTAGACGCCTGGATTCACATAATCTAATCGACATTTAGGTATGAGTACTATGGAGGACATTATACTACATCGTTAAATAAGTATGTTGTCACGTTCAAGTTATATTCACTGACAACTATGGCTTCTACAAATACCACAGTTAATTACTAGTAACTGTTACACTAAAATATGTACCAAACATCTGTTTCCTCAAAAGCCATGGCAGCATAGGACAAATAAACTATGTGATCAAAAGTATCCGGACACCTGCCTGAAAACGACTTATAAGTTCCTGAAGCCTTCCATCGAGAATGCTGGAATTCTATACGTGTTGGCCCACCCTAAGCCTTGATGACAGCTTCCACTCTCGCAAGCATACGTTCAATCAGGTGCTGGAAGGTTTCTTGGGAAATGGAGCCCATTCTTCACGGAGTGCTGCATTGAGGAGAGGTATCGATATCGGTCAGTGAGGCCTGGCACGAAGTCGCCATTCCAAAACATTCCAAAGGTGTATAGGATTCAGGTCAGGAATCTGTGCAGGCCAGTCCATTACAGGGATGTTATTGTCGTGTAACCACTCCGCCACAGGTCGTGCATTATGAACAGCTGCTCGATCGTGTTGAAAGATGCAACAGCCATCCCCGAAATGCTCTTCAACAGTGGGAAGCAAGAAGATGATTAAAACATCAATGTAGGCCTGTGCCGCGATAGTGCAACGAAAACAAGAAGGGGTGCAAGACCTCTCCACGAAAAACACTACCACACCATAACACCAAGGCCTCCGAATTTTACCATTAGCACTACACCCGCTGGCAGCTGACTTTCACCGGGCATTCGCCATAGCCACACCCTGCCATAGGATCGCCACATTGTGTACCGTGATTCGTCACTCTACACAGCGTTCTTCCACTGTTCATTCGTCCAATGTTTACGCTCCTTACACCAAGCGATGCGACGTTTGGGATTTACTGACGTGATGTGTGGCATATGAGCAGCCGCTCGTCCATGAAATCCAAGTTTTCTCACCTCCCGCGCAACTGTCATAGTACTTGCAGTGTATCCTGATGCAGTTTGGGATTATTGTGTGATGGTCTGGATAGAAGTCCGTGAGTTCCCCGGAGCGCCCCATTTTGCTCTCAAACGATGTCGCTGATATGGAGTACCTGGCAGTAGGTGGAACCACAATGCACCTAATATGAAAAACGTATAATTTGAGTATGTCCGGATACTTTTGATAGCGTATGAGAGGGATTCAAACCGCAACTCTAGCATGATTCATTTTGCAACTGATATTACGATAACATCGTTGGGGGAAATGGATTAGAGACACTCATACGTCTACAATATGTTGGCTTCCCAACAACGTCATTCTTTGTCGCTCCGTAACTAGTGAACCTGCGACATTCGAACAGAACTGAACTCTCTACGATCGCAACTTTCAAAAATATTCAGAATGTCTGATCAGGCGCATTACGTTGAAGAGATAGCGACAAATATTTTGTGTGGTAGCAGGCTTCTGCCAGTAGAGTAATACGACGCGGTACAGCAGACAGTAATGGCCCATATTCTCAGGATGCTGCGCGGGCGCCGTACATTCCGGTAAAACAAATCAAGAGCAGAAATAAAGGACTTGCTTCGATAGCTCCTAGTCGCAGATCGGCACACCAGAAAAGAAATATTTTGCTTAGGACTTTATAAAGAATGCCCGGAAGGATGGAGCAATGTTCTACATGCAAACGCAGACGGCCGTATCAAGTAAAAAAGACGATCATATGGAAATGCGACCCATTCCTACTGGATTCCTAGACAGAACGTCTATAATGCACATTTCTTTTTCGCAAGAAGCGAACAATTTATTTCTCGCTCATGTAATCTCTGTGCTCCGTAATTCCTTGTCCATAAAGTAGGTGCTCTTATGCAAGTGTGTAGCTGGGTTCTAAAAACCGTCTCTTTTCGTACTTTTAGGAGTGCTCTAGATTGCTAGTTTATAAACGTAAAAATTTACTGTTCGTTGGTTAAACAGGGAAATGAGCAACAAGAATGTCACCCGATTGCGGTATCCCTGAATACGCTATCATGATATACGAGTTGTGTTGGAAAGAAATGGGACTGAAAGTACTGAGAGCGACCTGGCAATGCTAGCTGATCTACTTGTGTGCATAGCTGTTTTCAACCCTTCCAGATGCTCAGTTTGAGTTTCAGCTCGGTAGAGCCATCAAGTGATTTTCGAGAGCGCCTTCAGTGAAGCTCTGTTTTTGTTGCGTATTACGCAGAAGGAACAGCAGAAATTAGATCAACGTTATGTCAATAAGTTTTATGTTAAACTTGGAAAATCTGAGAGTTTGACTGTCTCAGAATTTGAAACAGAACTACGGGGAACATTCCAACAGTGGACAAGTTTTTCCTTGTACAAATCAGTTTTGGAAGGCCGAGAACTCGTCGAAAATGATCCTCGCTTTGCAGCTGTCATCCTCTTATTTTTTTGTCACAATCCTCTTCGTCTGTCATTGCCACTCAGCACACACTTTCGTCCGCGTTGCGACTTACCGGATGATGTTTTTCCGTTTTTCATGTATTTGGTATAAATCTTCGAGAAAGTGCCTCTTGGAAAACCAAACATTTTGAATAAGTGGGTTACGGCAGCACCCACCAAAGAGCACCAACACGTTCTAATGCAATCGCAGCTAGACAGGACACTGTTCTGATTACGAGAGACGCTTGCAATGTACTGAGGATATTTGACAAGTAAAGTTTGTGCTCAAATACGCCAATGCAACCTGCAGACTCGGTTACCTTGGGCATCGATGTTCAAGCATGCACTTCCCGTGATGTTATCGCATTTTTGTAAAATCCCTGTGTGTCATATTTTGGAAAAATATCGCACGACACAGCTATGCAGAACCAACTATGAGTAGCCAGTGAATGACAGCGACAATGACAGCTAAACCGCATGATGACTGTTAGTGATCGTTAACTCACCGTAAAAAGTATTAGCACACTGGCCGCTATGGAGCGTTGTACATGGTGTCGAACTGGAACATGGCGTTCATGTGACTTTCTACCACGTATTTTATGGAAATGACGTGATATGTGTGTTATATGGTGGAGGGCGGCAGTATAAGTCGTTTTGACACCTTACAAAGTGGTAAGGAAGAGATACTGTGTTGCGGCGTGCCGAAGGTTACTCCCCAAATGAGAATTCCCGAATTTTGGTGTCCCATTTTGGCCTGATCCGAGTATCTACAACTAACAGTGTCTGACTCGCAGCCATGTAACACAGCGTAACAACAGTCGTAGTAAAAAGATCTCTGACGATAGCGACTGCCTTTTCAATGAGGCCAGTTTCAAACAGAAAAGTGGTTGGTGCTGTTGGCGAACGTAGGTTCAACGAACACTGCAATGGACACGCAACGGAGTATGGACCGGTGTACTACTCAGACGGTCATTGCTGACAGCGTTACTTTATCCTGCACATCTGTAACAGTTCGAATAACACAGAACTTGGGCAACTGTTGAAACGAAATGTGTAGTGTGGTTCGGTGCGTCGCGATTTTTCCTCTTTTGAAATGATCTCAGGCCTCAAGTGTACGACGGTCCAATGGGGCGATTAACATCCAGTAAGTGGAGGCTGTTATTCAGGCCAGAGATGGTTCTTTGATGTTGTGGAGGGGTTATCGTTCCATGGCTTGTGCCCAAATTCTGGATACATTCAACAGAGACAGGAATAACTCTTCTTCACTTTCACCAGTGGTAAGGTTTTGTCGATTTCCCTGCATTTTCTTGATGACTACGCTGTAGACACTCCGTTTTTCCGAGCTGACAATAGCTGCGCTCACACGACTGCTTACATACGTTTTATGAACACTGAGAAACATTATCACATCTCGGCTGGCCGATGTTAATATCACAGCATGTGTTCGGGATTATTCAGGGTGGTGGGTGAAACGTAGAGATCCACGTCGTTACAAATATCTGCGAAGTTTAATGATCAATAAGTGGGCTCAGCTGGATATTGTACGATTATATTTGAACTCCCATCTTCGAAAAATTGAAGCCAGTATCAAGGCTAAAGTCGGGATTACATGTTACTAAATTGATATATTTCAGTGATGAGAATGTTTTTGTTCAATGCTCCCATACCCAGGAGGGCGGGCGGGGTGGACAAAATTATGTAAACACTGAAAACAATAAAATGGTTCAAATGGCTCTGAGCACTATGGGACTTAACATCTTAGGTCATCAGTCCCCTAGAACTTAGAACTACTTAAACCTAACTAACCTAAGGACATCACACACATCCATGCCCGAGGCAGGATTCGAACCTGCGACCGTAGCAGCCCCGCGGTTCCGGACTGCGGCGCTAGAACCGCACGACCATCGCGGCCGGCTGAAAACAACACATCGCCGTGACTAATAAGGTGTAGGAAAACACTTGGCATTCAAAACAGCTTCCAGTCGTCTCAAAATGCTAACTGCAGGTTCTGTGCGGCTCCCACGGGGATTTTATGCCATCCTTACTGCAAAATAGTGTCAATTTCAGGTAACGCTGGTGGAGATGGATAGAACTCACACACGCTTCTCTCTAATTTACACAAGTAAGGATCATTAATATTGGCGTATGGTGATCGTTAATATTGTCACATAGCGACTGTGGTGCCGAAGGAAATGCGACATTTCATCCTTGTGCCCACAAAATCAGGCGTGGACTATACATATGTCGTCTTGGAACTCAGCTTGAGCATTGGGAACAAGTATTGTACCATGGAAAAGATTTGATCAGACAAAATAGTCCCATTATCCTTCGAAGTTATGTGACCTTGCATAGTCACGACGGCGGCCACGAAGTACCGATGTGTAGTTGCCAAACCATCATCGAATCCCCTCTATTTTTCACAATGGGAAAGCATACTAGGCCTGACGTTGGAAACAGTGTGGAAGAAAACTCATTCGACCAAATAACGTTCTTCCACTGCACCATGGTCCAGGTCTTACAGCTTCGGCAACACGCTATCCTGTTACGGGAATCTGCATCTCCCTAGGTGGCTTTGGAATTACAGCCCTCCGTGCAATTCCCTGTTTATGTAGTTCCATTCGTGCTGTTTCGGTGCTGACAGGGTTTGCGAGTGCGACTTTGAGTTGTGCAGTGACTTCAATACCCATCGTACTCTTATTTTCCGTCACAATCCTCTTCAATAAAGGTCTATGACGATCACTCAACATACCTTCGCATTTTGACTTAGTGGCTGATTTTTTTCCGCGTTTCCTGTATGCGGTATTTTTTTTCCGGTGGCTATTGAAGCAAGAAACACTTTTTCGTCTTTGGTTACGAAAGCACTCACCATCATCAAGTTGCACGCTTTCGAATTGATTTATGTTCGACATAACACACTAGCAACTCCACAGAATTCTGTTCTGATCACGACTGATGCTTGAAATGAGTTGAGGACACTGAAAAGGTGCCGTTCGTGGTGAAATACAACATCGCCATGTGCAGATTGGGCTAGCATCTACATTTATGTTCAAGCATGAATTTCTCTCGGTCTTTCCATATTTTTGTCCACCCCCTGTATTGCTTATTGGAAATCAATGTTGTTCCTGAGCAACGTTGTCAGCTAAGGAGGTGATAAAGGCAGGAGATCTATACTTACGATAACGAAGGTGTCTCATCTGAGCCATGAGAGAGAGACACACTTATAATATGGAGATAAATACACTGATGCTCATAAATTAAGGATAATGCTGATACATGGTGAAACAACGCTCTGGTGGGCGGTTTGCGGGTTTAAATCACCTCGGGGTATGACCATGCGGTGCATTTGACCTGCGGTCGTCGCACGGTGGCGCTGGCAGCAGTCCACATACGCAGATGTGTGTTGGCCCATGTCAGAGTATGGTGCAGCCAGTAAGTGTGTAGACGTTTACAGACGTGTTGAAAATGGCTCAAAGAACAGATATTGATGACGTTATGAGGGGTAGATTACTAGGGCGATTGGAGGCTGGTCGAAACAGCAGGCCGTAGCACGGGCCCTCCGTGTGCCACAAAGTGTGATCTCAAGACTATGGCAACGATTACAGCAGACAGGAAACGTGTCCAGGCGCTACAGTGCTGGACGTCCACAGTCTACAGCACCACAAGAAGACCGAAATATCACCATCAATGCCTGCAGACGGCCACAGAGTACTGCAGGTGGCATTGCTCGGGACCTTAATGTAGCCACAGAAACAGCTGTCTCCAGACACACAGTCTACAGACGACTGAAGAGACATGGTTTATTCGCCCGGAGACCTGAAAGGTACATTCCACTGACCCCTGGTCGCAGGAGAACCCGTAAAGCCTGGTGTCAAGAATACAGTACACGATCATTGGAACAGTGGTCTCAGGATTGTTCACGAACGAGTTCATGTATACTTTGAACAGTTATATTTTAACTAAAGTTCAGTCTTGATCACAACACTTATGTCTCAATAACATAGGTGACCGGCTTTGGTTATATTTATATAACCATCTTCAGACCCATGGCTTCCTTGGAGGATGGTAGGCGGAGCTCTCCTCAGCTGCTGCGAAGTCAACTTCGTAGCAGCTGAGGAGAGCTCCGCCTACCATCCTCCAAGGAAGCCATGGGTCTGAAGATGGTTATATAAATGTAAACGAAACCGGTCACCTATGTTATTGAGACATAAGTGTTGTGATCAAGACTGAACTTTACTTAAAATATAATAATCTATTGATCACTGTATTACAAAAATGTTTACCAAAATTGCACTTTGAACAGTGATTCTCGCCGGTTTTCATCTGGCGTGAACCAGGAACCAGATACCAACCCCTTTATGTCCTTGGAAGGGACCTGTATGGAGGTCGTGGTTTGATGGTATGGAATGGGACTATGATGGGTGCACATACACCCTTGCATGTATTTGACAGAAGAACTGTAAGAGGTCAGGTGTATCGGGACGTCATTTTGCACTAGTATGTCCACCTTTTCAGGGGTGCAGTGGGTCCCACTTTCCTCCTGATGGATCATAACGCACGGCCCCATCGAGCTGCCATCGTGGAGGAGTACCTTGAAACATTAAATATCAGGCGAATGGTGTGGCCTGCCTGTTCTCCAGACCTAAAACCCATCGAGCACGTCTGGGATGCTCTCGGTCGACGTATTGCTGCACGTCTTCAACCCAGGAGCTCTGACAGGCACTGGCGCAAGAACCGGAGGCTATACGCTAGCAACTGCTGGACCACCTGATCCAGAGTATGCCAACACGTTGGGCGGCCTGTGTACCTGTGCATGGTGATCATATCCCATATTGATGTCGGGGTACATGCGCAGGAAGCAGTGGCGTTTTGTAGCACATGTGTTTCGAGACGGTTTTATCAACTTATCACCAATACCGTGGACTTACAGATCTGTGTCGTGTGTGTTCTCTATGTGCCTATGCTATTAGTGGCAGTTATGTGTAGTGCCATGTTGTGTGGCACGACATTCTGCAATTATCCTTAATTTATGAGCATGAGTGTAGTTATGATAAGTATATTTTAGTCAGCAGTTTTCCACTAAGTGGTACGATGCGGTCTGGTACGAATTCCTCTCTTACGCCAACATTTCCGTCGGTTGATTTTTTATAGGATGTGTTCTAATATCTGTCTACCTCTGCAGTTTTTATTGGTGTGTGTAGAATCAGTCACAAAAGTGCAGCTAGGGGGAACGATGGGTCGAGCCCTCTTACTCCACGTCCCGCGTCGTGCTGGCCGCCAGAGGGGAGCGACGTGCAGTGGTGCCGGCGTCGGCGACCGCAGCGCCGGGATTAGCCGGGACGCCGCAGGCGGCGCCCCCCGGGGCCAATCAGCGCAGTCGGCGGCGCAGCTGGTGGTAATTTGGCGCGGCCAGCCGGCTTCCACGGCGCTCCTGAGGCGCCGCCGGCCCACCTCCAGACCGGAGATAAACACCGAACCACGGCTCCTGGCCGCAACTCTGCCACGGCGCTGCCGAGGCGAATGGCTGTCGCGTTTGCCGACGATGTCAAGCTAGAGAGACCCGGCACAATTAGTCGCGCTCAGCAATTACAGCTGTGTGCCCGCAATAGTCGGCCGCTTCTTCATCATGAAAGTTCCCTCTGATGTGAGGGAGCTTCAGTAACAGTGTACACTGACAGAAAAAAAAACATCGCAACACCAAAAGCAGCTGTGCGACATAAGCTAAAGTTGTTAGGAGTGTTTCTAAATCTGAAAGATGATATCTAGTCAAATTTCGCATCAGCCCCCTTAGAGAGCTGCCAGTAGCGTCTCCATGTGGATGCAAGTCAGATTTACTCTAAACACACGCTGTAAACAGTCGTGAGCGTTAATTACCTTTAAAATTGTGTAAGGTGCCAGGACATGGACACTTACACGTTAGCTTACCAACATTAGTTTTAATAATGAAGGGACTGGCAAGGGCATCAGATCATGACTCTATTGAATTATGATAAATATGAGGCACTCTCGTGCAGTATTCCCTGCATGTCTGCATGATTGAGCCACTAACTTAAAACGTCGGTGAAAAGATTCCTAAGTTGAGAATTGTGAAATGTAAAGTCTGCAGATGGCCGCAGCTCGCCGGGCCGCCGTGGGCGGCAGGTAGCGGTCACCGGAAACGCGGGACAATACGGCGCTTTTGGGGATAGCCCGGCATCCGGAGCCACCTGTGCTGGGCAACACGGGGCGAAGACGGGAATTTCGTTTGCCTAGGAGCGTTATGACCTACTCGATCATTGGGTAGATCTCAGAAATGTCGTTGGAGGGATTTCGGCGATGATACAGCGTTCGACATCGGCAGAAACAGAGTATTCTTCCGCCGCGTTTTCGTACGCGTGGGAGACGGGAGAACTGTGGAGAGAGAGGACTTCGCCTTCAGCCATCGAGCGGTACGGACTTGGAGACGGCGTCTTGGCCATCGTCTTCGAAGGGAGATATACGGTCTGTATCGCAGCACTGCACCAACACGTGTTCTGGGCAGAGTTCTGCGGTTAGAGCTCTTTGTGTGCTCAGAAGTGAGATTTTCACCAACGCTTAACCACTTCCAACAGCTTACCTAATATTCTTGATGTGGTAGTTATCCTTGCGAGGTGCCGAGTATTTATCAACGCAGCTGCCGGTAATAGGGGCGCGTAATTGCAAATTTTTAATGTGCCATTCTCAGTAGTGTGTGGGTGGACAAAGATATTCACATATTTTTGTAAATTTTGTCAGTTGTGGGGAATATTGAATTAAATTGCCAATATTACAATCGAAGTATCGACTTCATTGTAGCTAGAATTTACCCTGTCCCAGTAAGCTTTACATGTACTCTAGTCACTGTAAGGCTTGTCCACACGGGAAGGAAAGAAGGTTTACAGTCTTCTATGGTAGCGACGGACAAATAAGATTACAATTGGACAAGGTGAGTTGATGTTAGTCGAGAATGCCTTTCAGGCGACAAAGACGCCGTTATCAATACCTCACTGAATCTGAACAAGGTCACGTGATAGAGTTACGAGAAATTGTATGTTTATTCTGCGATACTGCAGAAAGACTTTGGAGGAATATAGCCACTGTCCATGATTCCTGGCGGCGGTGGTGACGAGAATGTATGGTCGGAAGAAGACCAGGCTCCAGACGGCGACGTGGCACTACTGAGATGGAAGACCATCGTGCTCAGCGTATGGCAGCAGCAATTTGAGCAGTAGTCGTCACCACAGAGACACAACGGACTGTTACAAATCGGTTACTTCAGGGACAGCCCCGAGACAGACGCCCTGTAGCGTGCTTTCCAGAGACGCCGTCCCGGCGCCGTTTGCGACAGCAGAGGTGTCAATCGAGAGCTCACTGGAGGAGACGTCGGAGGTCTGTTGTGTCCCCGTAGCTTGGAAGAATGTTGATGTGGATGCAAACTCTACAGAACAGTTTGTCTTTCGAACGCGCTCGGCAACATGTCTGAAAAACTATTATGCAAGGGATTACAGGGTAATAGACTGATACATGGGACGAGCCCTTACCAGCACGCCGGCCGAAGTGGCCGTGCGGTTAAAGGCGCTGCAGTCTGGAACCGCAAGACCGCTACGGTCGCAGGTTCGAATCCTGCCTCGGGCATGGCTGTTTGTGATGTCCTTAGGTTAGTTAGGTTTAACTAGTTCTAAGTTCTAGGGGACTAATGACCTCAGCAGTTGAGTCCCATAGTGCTCAGAGCCATTTTGAACCTTACCAGCACAGAAGAGGCAAATAAATTGAAGATGCAGTAAATAAGGCGATCTCGCTAGCGACATCCTCATTCTATGGACGTCCTAGCGATGATGATCGATATTAATGACGCTTTTGATAAGCTATTATTGGCTTCTTTCTTTGGTTGCCTTCTAGGACTGGAGCGCCCAGGGTGCCGTATAACGGCCTGAGAGACTGCTTCCTCGGGATACATGCATCTTTAATATGTGGAGGAAAGGAAATAACCAAAACAATAACAAAATGGTTCCCACAAGGATGTGTCGACAGTTTTGAGATGTAGCATTGGAGCCCGTACTAAAGGTATTACGTGACACCGACAACGTAAGCGGACTGCAGATGACGTGTTGTTCGTTATAAGCGGTGATTCCAGGAAATCAAATGTAGTGCTGTACTTTATGAACTTGAAGGCTGGCATTATACAGAGGAGGCCAGTAGAAATCATACAAACGTGATGAACAAAATATTAACTACCGCAAATAGACAATATCTGCATACTCTGCAAACAGTACATATCACCAGTCTATACTAGCATCAATCGTAGGATATAATGCCACTGTTTGAGGCCAACTTCATTAATCACAAGAGTTCAACGAGGCGTGCTACTAAGATTAACGGGCACCTTCTGCACTGATAAAAAATCTAGGAATATGCCTATTGGAGATCAGGAAGACAGGAGCCTTTTGTTGGTGAATGAAAGGCCACCATAAGGAAGCACGAAGTATACTTGGAACTGATTCCAATACGAGAAACTCAACACAAAATCACGTATTACAACTGTGGTGAAAACAATAGGACACTTCAGGCAGAGGCAGGGCAATTTACGAACTCCTTCCTGACATCAGGGAGAGGCTATGAATACGATTTCTTAAACAGTGGAGTGGACTGATATATGACCGGAAATGGCACTTACTCTCTGTACCAGTATAAAATCGGAAGACAGGCGAATAATGTTTGCATCTGCTGAGTGAGGGAATTCTAGAGCACACTATTCGCAATACGAAGACGCGGCGAGTAAGGGAACTCTGGCGTTACGGATGTTGCAACCCAAAGCAGCACGGAGGAACGGGTCAAGCTAGCGCGTCTTCGACGATACTGTATCTGCAGTATCCAGGAAAGCCATGGTACACTTCACGGAGCGTTCTACCGCAGGTCCTCTTGACAAACTATTTCAGTCAGTGGTCGCCGGCATAAGCTGTCTTCTCTTACCCTGTAGGGGAAGTTGTCTAGCCGAGTTTGCTAGAACATAAACCCTACAGATTGCAAGAAGGCAGCTAAGATCGGCGATCACTAAATCAAGAATTTACATTGCGTGATTACGGTTCTGATAGTTACAGTGTGTCGTACAACCGGATTTTGTAGTAGAAAAGTTGGTGATGTGCTGCCTTCGAATAACGAATCCAGGACACGTAGACTGCGGTAGTGTGAGGACGGATCGAATATAGAAAGCGAGAAGTCTACTGTTTAAATGGGCTGGAATAAATGAACAAAAACAGAACAGATTCTGTAGTAAGAACAGAGGTATTAGTAATTGCTTGTATGTTTTATTGTAGTTTTGTAGTAGTTTTCATTAAGTACCAGGAACAGATAATTAATCTCTAAATTTTTTATCCACGTGAAACTTATGGCCTATTTTAGGTTATCGGATAAGAAGCTTTAATTGTGAAGAATTATTAATATATGGATTAAATTAAATTAAATAAATAATTTCTCGGGTTTCAACTCTTCAGGACGAATAGTATGGCGTTCCTCCTCATTGAAAGCGTCTCCAGGAGAGTTCAAACCGTTGTAAAAACAAAAGGGAGGACATACCCCACCATTTATGTCCACTAATAGGTGATAAGGCCAACGGCCTCGGTGCAGTGGTCACACTGGTTCCCGTCAGATCAGCGAAATAAGCACTGTCAGACTTGGCTACCACATGGATGGGTCACTATGCGGGTCTGCCGAGTGCTGTTGGCAAGCGGGGTGCACTTAGACTTTGTGAACCAATTGAGGAGCTACGTAACTGACAAGTATCGGCACCGGTCATGAAAACTGAAGACGGCCGGGAGAGCGGTGTGCTGACCACATGCTGCTCCGTATCCACATCTGGTGACGCCTCAGGGTAGAGCGACACGGCGGCCGTTCGGTACCGTTGGGTCTTCAAGGCCTTTTCGGACGGTATTTGTTTGTTTTGAACAGGTGACCAGAGTCTTATGATCAGACAGTGTATGTTGTGTAGGTACTTGTTGTACTACTTCCAGGTATACAGGGCGAACATTAATAAAACCGATGAATTGGGGGGACAGATTCCTGACTAGAAACTGAGGTAAAAAGGCTCCATGAACCAACATGTGTCCAAAAATGGATGGTGTGCGTGTTGTGACAACAAATCGTCCCAGAACACAATACAGAGCTACATCGCATCCACATTACACCACATGTTCAAACTGGCCTCCATGGGATTCCAGGTGATAGGAATAGTAGAAGTTGTCATGCAGGATACACATAATCGTACTTTGCCTTACACCATGTTGGCGGACCACTTGCCTGGAGCTCGGTCTAGTGTTAGTTTCAGTACCCTAGAGAACTCGATGGTCCAGATCTAGTGTACGCAGGCCGTCTCCCTGCATGTTAGTGTACCTGAAAGGCCCCTTGATCACAGTGCTAGAAATGTTATGTGATGTGACTAGTGTTTATGAGGGTACAAGTTTTGGTATAGCCGTGCTGCCTATCGACCGTTTCCATTTTCTGGGCTGTACACAAGCACCAGCTCGGATTGTCCCCGACATAAATCCCGTACGATTCTGCTGCTTTCGGTACGCTGCGTCAATCACACAGCCTACAACACCCAGGGAACACACGGCACGTGGTCAGAGGAACTGTCATTCGTCAGCGCCATCTACCGTGGCAACGATGCATTTCCGGACACATGTTCATAGGATCTTCTTTCCGCCATTTTCAGTTAGTAATCGTCCCTGCAGTTTCTCGGTTTTGTTAATGTCCATCCTGCATTATTTATATACTTTTCATTCTCTACCGCCAAAGGCAGAGCCTATAATGGGCCATCGGAGTGTGAAGCACTTTACGGCCAAATACTAGGCAAGCTGGTAGTGTCCCATTTGAAAAATTTGGAATGAGATTGCCACTCCCGTGTCTACCGTACTATGAAGGGAAAGCTTCCGATAACCTCGGGCAGAATCGGAGGATGGGAATATTTCTAGTTTAATTATGGGACAATAAATCGCAGACATAAAATAACGTTTCTAGCTTACCTGTAGTATTCAATAAACGTTTTGTGAGCTCTATTTTTATTCGATGTGTCATACTTCATATTTGTACACAGGTTGTTTCTCAAACAGAAGTCTTGAGTAGTTGATGTGTTGCGCCACAGAGGTTCTGAGTACAAGTAATGTGGTTTTTCGTTGTTACGAGCATTGACATTGCCAGTAGTATTCAGTGAGAAATGAGTGTGGAGTCGTGTGTTTCTGACTCTACTGAGCGGTCTGAAAATAGCTAGCGGCGCGTAGAGATATGAATGCAGAGAATTATGAATTTTGGAAATATCGTTTGAGAAGTGTAAAGACTTCTAGGTAATGTCGCTGCATTGCCTGCTCTTGCGTAACTTATGATCGGTTTTTGAAAGGCAAATTTTCCCCGATTTTTCTTTATTTGTTCGGTTAGTTATTTTGACTATCGAGAAGAAATCAAGTAAAATTAGCTGTTCACATCTTGCACTCAGACGTAACACTCTTTTATCATTTTAGTAAATAGTTTCATCGAAGAATTATATTTTTAGTAAGTAATTTTTGTAAAGATGATGAAATGTATCAAGGAATGTCCTTTCACAATATATTTTTTGAATGGTACTCTCCTCTACATCACCCAGTTAATGCAATATCTTCCACCTTCTTCTCATGAAAATTCTGTTTTGTAGTTATTTGTTGCAGCAGTGCACTTCGTGGGACACAGCGTCTACAGTCAAAGCTTAATGTACTTGGAATAACTGCATGTCTTTGCTCTGCACTACTCAAAGGTTTCTTTTCTTCAGCTGGTTTGCTGCTGCGCTGCGCTTCAGTTCTAACACTTTCGATCAGTACGAAGTTTCCTTTACGGGCAAGTCAGCCATAAAAGTTTGTTAGGGTCAGTTTAAACATCAGTCGGAACATAGTAAGATTATTCACACCTATCAATACATTTCAAATTTATTATCTGGTTCAGTTTAGGTAATATTTAGTTTAGATTACTTTATCAGACAGCCCTTGTTTTTACTGTGCAGTGTTACACTCGCTTGTGTATCGTTCAGTCTTTGGACTTTTACAGGGCATTTTAAGAAAAGCACTTTGGATAGTCAGTTTTTCAAACGAGAAAATTCGTTCTGGAATTTTTGTGGAACTGTTGTTGTATTAGAAATGCACGTCATGTACTGTGACGTCAAGTATTGTAACACTGTTCACTGCACTGCAAAACACAGAGTTTCACAAAAAAGCTTATCTAGTATGCTATTTTAATTTTCTTATTATCTTTGGTTGTACTGTTTGACTTGGATTTGGTGACTCCTTTTATCAGGCAACATTTACGTAATCACACTACTTGCATTGTTCATGGTCACAATACAGACACACAAGAAGTTAAGAATAAGAAACCAGTCTAGGTTAGCTCAAACAACATTTACAGCAAGTTAGTTGGTGTAGTTATTTACATATATACACAGTAAAGTCGTGGATCCGTGCGACGTGCGCTGTGTAGCTATTACCCCTATTACTAACAATGTGTTATCAGTCTGGCCCTTAAAGCGATAGAGACTTGTTACAAATTCCACACTTAATGTACGGAAATGATTATTAGAAATCATTTTAAGTCTAATAACGGAATGTTTTTTCAATTTTTTACCATTTTTTAAAATTTTTGTCTCCTTCCTCACCTCATAGCCGCCTTGCGCTCACCATTTTATGCCTTCTCGGCCCGGTTTCTCCGCATTTAAAACAGAAAACGAAATACTGTATCTTCTGCATGGTAAAAATTAAATTATGCTTCCTCTTCAGCCACTTTGTCCTTAGATGCATAAGTAAAATTTACGCTTGAAGAATCTTTCGTTAATAAAGATACTGATCTTTTTCAATTATTGGAAAAAGTGACACTAATAAAATAAAATAAAATAAAATACACGTCTTTAATTTCCAAGTAAAAGTGGTTTTCTTCTCTTGACATAGTAAACTGAAATAAAATCATCGCGATAATGTAAACTATACATTTTTCTTCATTTTGTATATATGTCCCATTCAAATGGTTCAAATGGCTCTGAGCACTACGGGACTTAACAGCTATGGTCAACAGTCCCCTAGAACTTAGAACTACTTAAACCTAACTAACCTAAGGACAGCACACAACACCCAGCCATCACGAGGCAGAGAAAATCCCTGACCCCGCCGGGAATCGAACCCGGGAACCCGAGCGTGGGAAGCGAGAACGCTACCGCACGACCACGAGATGCGGGCCTGTCCCATTCAATAAATTACTCGATCCTTATTTCGAGTTTAAAGTTCTTTCTGAGTACTTTTTTCATTTTCGTTCATAATTATGTGCAGTATCGCCTTGACGCTCGTTAGAAGTATGACACTCAAGGGTTCTGCTTAGGTGTTCACGGTTACGCCTAGAGCCTCGGGGCCCATGAAGTCCCCACCGTACTTCGACCTCAGTAGCTATACCCTACTTTTGCCATCACCTCTATATGTTTTACAACAAAAAATTGTGGAGCTGTATGAATCTTAGCCTACGCCCGTCGTTTGAAAAATTATATAAAGCGTATTACCAAATTGTACTTTGTGATATTTCATTTCAATGATAGTGCCCGAGAATCGTCGTTCTCGACATACGTTTGGAATTCCTGTAGGCTGTCATCTCCTTTTTTGTTCATTACACAGTTGACATAACTTTCGTAAAGCCACACAATTGCGTTGTTTTTCAAGTAGGGTTAAGGTACCTGGGCAGGAACCAACATATACAGGGTGAAAACTATTTAAACCGACAAACTCTGCGAGGTTGAAGGGGACGTCAAACCAAATATTGTTTCCTAATGTCATTTTTTCCTATGAGGAGTATTTAAACCTTTAGAGGAAGATTTCTCTGGCGGCTAATTTATTGAACCAACAAACACTTTTCCATTTTTTTTATGATCAAGAGACAACACATTAACACAACCCAATTTCAATTACAGTAGGTTTTCAAAAATGCCTCCATTGACACGTAAACAAAGGTTACACTGCCGGATCATATTCTGTCTGACACGGGAGTATCCTGAATTGTTCCAGCTGCTGCTACTATCCGGGCAACCAGATCCTCTTCTGATGCAACAGGAGTTGCGTTAACAAGGTTGCGCATCTCTCCCCACACAAAAAAGTCCCGGGGGGACATACCTGGGGATCGAGTAGGCCATGATACAGGACCACCTCTGCCAATCCACGTTTCTGGGAACCGTCCGTCCAGAAATCGATGCACACGACGACTGAAATGTGCCGGCGCCCCGACATGTTGGGAACACATACGTTGTCTTGTAGAGAGCGGGACATCTTCCAGAAATTCTGGCAATGCTCTGGCGAGAAAATTGTAATAGCGCGTGCCATTTAATGACCTAGGTAGCAGATATGGCCCAATTCAACAGTCCCCAACAACATCGACCCACACATTAACGAAGAACCCCACTTGATGAGCGCTAGTAACAGTGAAATGTGGGTTATCGTCACTCCAAACATGCGAATTGTGCATGTTGAATACTCCATCACGCCCGAACGTTGTTTCATCGGTAAACAACACAGAGGATGGAAATGCAGGATGCATTTCACACTGTTCCAGGTACCACTGCGAAAACTGTGCTCTGGGTGGATAATCAACTAGTTCCAGATTGTGGACACGCTGTAAGTGAAATGGACGTAAAAATTGCACTCGAAGGACTGTTCTTACATTCGTCTGATTCCCATGTTACGTGCACTTGCACGAGTGCTGATTGAAGGATCCCGCTCCACATTCTGCAAGACAGCTTCCTCAGATTGCACCGTTCTTACCGTGCGACGGTGTCCCTGTCCAGGTAATCTGCTAAATGATCCGGTCTCACACAGACGTTGGTACACGTATGATTAGGATATTGTTGTTAATAAACCGGCTGTGCAGCTCGTCCGTTGTGCTGCGCTACGTAGTACGCACCAACCATATCAGTGTACTCACTCCAGGTGCATCGCTCCATTAGTAAACTGAGACAATGCCCTACTACACTGGTGGACAGCAGTTGCTTACAACTGAAGAGCGTAATACTCTCTCTAACAACTGAAGATCGTAATACGGCCTCTAACAACTGAAGAGCGTAATATGGCCTCCACCCGTTTAAATAATCCTCATAGGAAAAAATGACATTAGCGAAAAATATTTGTTTTGATGTCCCCTACAACCTCCCAGAGTTTGTCGGTTTAAATACTTTTCACCCTGTACGTACTATCAGTTCTATTAATCACAGCGATTTTTCTTATGAGCTCCATCGAGATATCTAAACAGCTATCACACGTGAGTCTGTGTGAGTGCGTGTCAACAAGGAAGTATTTTTGGAGTACATTTGTGTCGCATAAACCAACAGAATACCATCTCTCTTTCGTACTCTACCAGGAATGAGCCACTCCGTCTGCATCGACTTCCCCGAGTCGGGGCGCTACAAGAACGGGGGAGCAGATTTTTGGGCCGAGTGGAAGCTGGTAGCTGTCCCCGCAGCGGCCGACTGGATGCCTGGTCGAGAGGGTCCACTGCCGCAGAGGACAGCAGTACGGGGCCGTGTATATAGGGGCGGACACGGCGGCGGCGGGCGGCGGGGGTGGGTGATTTATTACGGCTGCCCGAATCATAACTCACGCGAAATAACTCGTCGTCCGCCAGCGGCGCCGGCACCGCGGCCAGAGACCAGCCAGCGACCGGGTCCTCCACGACGGCGGGCCCGCGGTCCAGATGCCATCGGCCGCCGCATCCTAATCGAAATCCGATACGGAATCTCGCGCGATCCATCGGCCCCGCCTCCTTCCAGAAATATAAAATCCATCAGGAACGGTCGATGTCCCGCTCCGTCTAGTCTTACCACTCCCTTCCTCCCATCCTCCATCCCTCCCCCTCTCATTCTGTGTGTCTCCATCTCTGTCTCTCGGGCGGGCGTCACGAGGTCAGACGGCACCAGCAAAGCGCAACTCGTATTTTCCACGGCGTCGGAGAACGAATAGGAGCGGCAGGCATACGGTGGGATTAAGGCCGCTCTCCAGGGGCGCGCTGCCACTGAAACATTTCATTTTCTTCCGGCAGAGAGGATTTATAGGGGCTTAATCAGAGGGATATTTCTATCAAACCCTCGGGAAACGTGTGGCTTCTGATGCTGTCACGCCCCTCGCAATCCAATTTTTGATGCAGAATCCGATTATCAAACAGAGTTTTTGAGCGGCAGATGGTAGCGAGCCAGCGAATGAGATTTTAGCAGCTCGTTCTCAGGACGTATGGAAAGTTTGTTTTAGTACAAGGTCTCCAATTGAGCAACGTCTCCTCTGTATAAGAACAGTTGCCCCTCGTTATTTTGAACGACCGTGGCGTTCTTGATCTACCACAATAAGAAATTCAAACTTCTGAAAACTCGCTTTTCTCTTTCAGCCAAATGCTTGAGCGGAGTTAAATCATAACGTTCTAGAAATTACACAACGGATTTTTGTCCGAATTTTCATTGAAAAACAGAGTAGGAAATGGGTAAATGGAGTATAAAATTGACCAGATCGAGTTCTAGTGTTACACAAAGAGGCTTCCGTGCTTAAAAGTATTCAGTGCAATGAAGAAAAACTTAATTGGTGATTTGAGGAAAAACCGGAATAGCCTACGAATATCTGCTTCCATCTATGCAAATGAAGTGTCAAGAAGTATCTAATCACATCATAAATTTAAACTTCTATGCTTTCTTTTTGTCTATGTACTCACAATAATAACACAATACTAACCGATTTTTAAATATATTACACTTCATGCTCTGTGAACACAGCATGAATATAAGAAAATTTATGGAAAAGACCATCAAATATTTTGTGAAACAATTTGTCTTAGAAAAAAATTCTTCAAATGGCTCTGAGCACTATGGGACTTAACATCTATGGTCATCAGTCCCCTAGAACTTAGAACTACTTAAAGCTAACTAACCTTAGGACATCACATAAAACCCAGTCATCACGAGGCAGAGAAAATCCCTGACCCCGCCGGGAATCGAACCCGGGAACCCGGGCGCGGGAAGCAATTTGTCTAAGAGTAAGAAATAAATTGATTAGAGGAACATTTGATGCGCATTTGAGCGATGCTCGAAATCACTTACAGCAGCTGAGACACTGATATGTTAGCGATCTAAGGAGACCAGTGGGTAAAACTCCGACAGACAGATATCCTCTAACGCTCTCCAAAATTCTAATCTTCTAAGTTAAATGCTGAACTTCAAACTGTCAATTGGCAAGTCATCAGTTGTACATGATTTCGAGCACCATTCAATGGTGTGTCAAATATTTCTCCCATCTGCCTTATTTTTTGCTTTAGAAACATAAATTATTTGAGAAATCACTTGGCCCTTTTTTTTCAAAACTTTTTTATTTAATTACTTACAGGATGTGCTTACATTTCCCATTTTAGTCTTCAGTCTTTCTTTCATGTTTCCGTGAGGTCGGCATGCACTCCCTATTTCTTCACAACCTTGGTTCTTCCTTTGGTTTGCGTAACTACTAGAACCATCTTTGTCACTAATCTGTATCGATTATTTCAATCTTTGTCGGTCCATGTGCACTGACATCTGTACCGGACCTCCCGGGGCCACGTAAGCCATTAACGTATACTTTATAGCTTCTCTCCTGCAAATGAAATCCGTCAATCTTTTTACTCCTTAATCGCCACCACCCCATATTTGGTTGTTGTTGTTGTTGTTGTGGTCTTCAGTCCTGAGACTGGTTTGATGCAGCTTTCCATGCTAACCTGTCCTGTGCAAGCACCTTCATCTCCCAGTACTTACTGCAACCTACATCCTTCTGAATCTGCTTAGTGTATTCATCTCTTGGTCTCCCTCTACGATTATTACCCTCCACGCTGCCCTCCAATACTAAATTGGTGATCCCTTGATGCCTCAGAACATGTCCTACCAAATGATCCCTTCTTCTGGTCAAGTTGTGCCACAAATTTCTCGTCTCCCCAATCCTATTCAATACCTCCTCATTAGTTACGTGATCTACCCACCTAATCTTCAGCATTCTTCTGTAGCACCACATTTCGAAAGCTTCTATTCTCTTCTTGTCCAAACTATTTATCGTCCATGTTTCACGTCCATTCATGGCTACACTCCATAAGAATACTTTCAGAAACGACTTCCTGAAACCTAAATCTATACTCGATGTTAACAAATTTCTCTTCTTCAGAAACGCTTTCCTTGCCATTGCCAGTCTACGGTTTATATCCTCTCTACTTCGACCATCATCAGTTATTTTGCTCCCCAAATAGCAAAACTCCTTTACTACTTTAAGTGTCTCATTTTCTAATCAAATTCCCTCACCATCACCCGACTTAATTCGACTACATTCCATTATCCTCGTTTTTCTTTTGTTGATGTTCATCTTATATCCTCCTTTCATGCCACTGTCCATTCCGTTCAACTGCTCCTCCAAGTCCTTTGCTGTCTCTGACAGAATTACAATGTCATCGGCGAACCTCAAAGTTTTTATTTCTTCTCCCTGGATTTTAATACCTACGCTAAATTTTTCTTCTGTTTCCTTTACTGCTTGCTCAATATACAGATTGAATAACATCGGGGAGAGGCTACAACCCTGTATCACTCCCTTCCCAAGCACTTCTTCCCTTTCATGCCCCTCGACTCTTATAACTGCCATCTGGTTTCTGTACAAATTGTAAATAGCCTTTCGCTCCCTGTATTTTACCCCTGACACCTTTAGAATTTGAAACAGAGTATTCCAGTCAACATTGTCAAAAGCTTTCTCTAATTCTACAAATGCTAGAAACGTAGATTCGACTTTCCTTAATCTAGCTTCTAAGATAAGTCGTAGGGTCAGTACTGCCTAACGTGTTCCAACATTTCTACGGAATCCAAACTGATCTTCCCCAAGGTCGGCTTCTACCAGTTTTTCCATTCGTCTGTAAATAATTCGCGTTAGTATTTTGCAGCTGTGACTTATTAAACTGATTGTTCGGTAATTTTCACATCTGTCAACACCTGCTTTCTTTGGGATTGGAATTATTATATTCTTCTTGAAGTCTGAGGATATTTCGCCTGTCTCGTACATCTTGCTCACCAGATGGTAGAGTTTTGTCAGGACTGGCTCTCCCAAGGCCGTCAGTAGTTCTAAAGGAATGTTGTCTACTCCCAGGGCCTTGTTTCGACTCAGGTCTTTCAGTGCTCTGTCAAACTCGTCACGCAGTATCGTATCTCCCATTTCATCTTCATCTACATCCTTTTCCATATCCATAATATTGTCCTCAAGTTCATCGCCCTTGTATAGACCCTCTATATACTCCTTCCACCTTTCTGCTTTCCCCTCTTTGCTTAGAACTGGGTTTTCATCTGAGTTCTTGATATTCATACAAGTGGCTCTCTTTTCTCCAAAGGTCTCTTTAATTTTCCTGTAGGCTGTATCAACTTACCCCTAGTGAGATAAGCCTCTACATCCTTACATTTGTCCACTAGCCATGCCTGCTTAACCACTTCCTGTCGATCTCATTTTTGAGACGTTTGTATTCCTTTTTGCCTGCTTCATTTACTGCATTTTTATATTTTCTCCTTTCATCAATTAAATTCAATATATCTTCTGTTACTCAAGGATTTCTACTAGCCCTCGTCTTTTTTACCTACTTGATCCTCTGCTGCCTTCACTACTTCATCCCTCAGAGCTACCCATTCGTCTTCTACTGTATTTCTTTCCCCCATTCCTGTCAATTGTTCCCTTATGCTGTCCCTGAAACTCTGTACAACCTCTGGTTTAGTCAGTTTATCCAGGTCCCATCTCCTTAAATTCCCACCTTTTTGCAATTTCTTCAGTTTTAATCTACAGTTCATAACCAATAGATTGTGGTCAGAGTCCACATCTGCTCCTGGAAATGTCTTACAATTTAAAACCTGGTTCCTGAGTATCTGTCTTACCATTATATAATCTATCTGATAGCTTTTAGTATCTCCAGGATTCTTCCATGTATAAAACCTTCTTTTATGATTCTTGAACCAAGTGTTAGCTATGATTAAGATATGATCTGTGCAAAATTCTACCAGACGGCTTCCTCTTTCATTTCTTAGCCCCAATCCATATTCACCTACTATGTTTCCTTTTCTCCCTTTTCCTACTGTCGAATTCCAGTCACCCATGAATATTAAATTTTCGTCTCCCTTCAGTAGCTTCAATTTCTTCGTCATCTGCAGAGCTAGTTGGCATATAAACTTGTACTACTGTAGTAGGCATGGGCTTCGTGTCTATCTTGGCCACTATAATACGTTCACTGTGCTGTTTGTAGTAGCTTACCTGCACTCCTATTTTTTTTATTCATTATTAAACCTACTCCTGCATTACCCCTATTTAATTTTGTATTTATAGCCTTGTATTCACCTGACCAGAAGTCTTGTTCCTCCTGCCACCGAACTTCACTGGTTCCCACTATATCTAACTTTAATCTATCCATTTCCATTTTTAAATTTTCTAACCTACCTGCCTGATTAAGGGATCTGACATTCCACGCTCCGATCCGTAGAATGCCAGTTTTCTTTCTCTTGATAACGACGTCCTCCTGAGTAGTCCCCGCCCGGAGATCCGAATGGGGGACTATTTTACCTCCGAAATATTTTACCCAAGAGGACGTCATCATCATTTAACCATACAGTAAAGCTGCATGCCCTCGGGAAGAATTACGACTGTAGTTTCCCCTTGCTTTCAGCCGTCGCGGTACCACAACAGCAAGGCCGTTTTGATTAGTGTTACAAGGCCAGATCAGTCAATCATCCAGACTGTTGCCCCTGCAACTACTGAATAGGCTGCTGCCCCTCTTCAGGAACCACACGTTTGTCTGGCCTCTCAACAGATACCCTTCCGTTGTGGTTGCACCTACGGTACTGCCATCTGTATCGTTGAGGCAAGCAAGCCTCCCCACCAACGGCAAGGTCCATGGTTCATGGGGGGGGCATATTTGGTTAACAGCCTAATATTTTATAAAATTGGCATACACATGTACGACGTTTAGAAAAAGTTCTGGATATAGAGGAAAGAGTATTTTGAAGTCCGGTTGATACAAACTCTGGATGCCTCCCAAATTTGAGGAAACGTGTCAACCATTTTTAATATAGTAACCCAACTACTCTTATTTCATACGAATCTTTGTACTGTTTTAACAGTATTCGACTATTCCTGAGTATAATAGAAGTAGGATGCTTGTCAGTGTTCGCAGTGAAACACTTTGTGAACAGCAAGGAAAGGTGTTAAGTGCGAGAATCACGTCTCTGAAGTTTCGTCAACGTTACTGTTTAGTTACCGGTTAAAGGCACTGAAGCAATGCTATGTTTGGGCATGAAATATACTGTCCGATGTTCTTACCACGGATTATACCACTGCAATCGTCTTTCGGAAAGCTCTCTAAACCAATTTGAAAATTGTATGTAGAGCAAAAGTGACGCCTTGTGGAACCGATTATTCATAGAATATCTTGGTTTGACAATTTGAAACATTTCTGGAGTGTTATGGTTGTCTACGTTCAATGAGACCAGCGCTCACTGTAGAACTGTGCAGTTAGTTAGCAGCCAAAAGGCCTACGATAAAGCAATCGACGGCAGACCGAGTAGCGCGAAAGTAATTAAAAACCAGAGTGAGTAAGTTCCCCTGTCCCTGCCGCTTGTTTAAGATTGTTAGTAAACAGCGTGCAAACACTAACTGCAGTAATAGTTTGCCTGCGAAGTTGCTGCATGTCAAAATGGTTCCACAGAAAACTTGTATTTACCTTATCATCGTGTGGTAGATCTTTCTGTTTCGCAGATGTGGATGTTCTATGTTCTACTGCGTCTGAGTAGACGTGTCGCCTCACTTCATCATCAGAAAACATGTCGACATTTATAGGGGGGGGGGGGGGGGTAAGACCCATAACCTTGACACATTCGTGCTCCCAAATAATATGGTAAAGCACTGTATCAAAGCAGGCGAGTGGTTACTTTCACGGAATCGCAATAAGAGTCACGAATGACGATCCCAGGTCTCTCTGAATGGTGTAAACCGAAATACATATTTAAGTTAGTATTTCTGTATCTTTCGTATGAGAACACATCGGTGTTTCACATACAGGAAATTTCAAAATAATGTACAACAAACCTTCTGTAGGTGGTGCGTACGGTAATAATAAGACTGCAGGCGTGCGGGTCCGAAAACCTCATACAATGAGACTTCAAGCCATAAGAAATATACACTGATCAGCCAGAACATTAAGATTATCTATTTAATGGGTGTTATGTCCATCTGTGGCACCGGTGACAGTGGCGACGAGTCGTGGACTGGAAGCAAAGAGGTCTTGGTCGGTTGCTGGAGGGAGTTAACAGCACATCTGCACACGCAAGTCACCTAATTCCCGCAAATTCCGAGATGGGGGACGATGAGCTGTCACGCCACCTGCAGTTTCATCACATATGTGTTCGATCGGTTTCAGGTCTAGTGAGTTGGGGGCCAGCACATCAACTGGAACTCGCCACTGCTTTCCTCGAACCACTCCATCACATGGCGCATTATCTTGCTGAAAAATGCCACTGCCGTCGGGAAACATGATCGTCAGTAAAGAGTGCTGTGTGTTCTCCTGGAAGAGGAAGGATTCGCCCCCTCCCCTCCGCCGCTCCCCCCCCCCCCCCCATCGGCATGTTGAAGAAGGTATAGGGGTTCATCAGACCATGCAATGCTTTGCCACTGCACAAACATCTAGTGTCGATGTTAAAGTGCCCATTTCAGTCGTAGTTGCACATGCATGTCTCGTCGATTGTGGAGGCCCATCGTTAGGAGATGTCGGTGTACTGTGTCTTCAGACACACTTGCACTCTGCCCAACATTAAAGTCTGATGTTAGATCCACCTCAGTTCGCCGCCTGTCCTGTTTTACCAGACAGCCAGGCCTACGACGTCCGACATCTGTGACGAGGGCTGGCTGGGCAACGCCACAATGTCTGGCCGTGGTTTCAACTTTGTTTCGCCACTTGTTGAAGACACTCATCACAGCACTCTTCAAGCCGAGCCTCCGGGACGTTGCAATCTGCCCTCCGTCAAGCTCAGACAGATCACGCGCCTTCCCCATTCTACACACGGAGAGCACGTTCACTGATACTAAATGCATCGTGCGTATATCTCGCTGGTAGTCATTTTCCGCCAGGTGGTGCTGCTACCGACTCGCCACCGAGCTGCACACATCATTAAACTGGTCAATTCACATGGTATGCATCAATCGAGACCCGTAACCCACTCAGATTCAATGAACTCGAGAATTTCCTTCAACAAGAATGAAAGAAACGCAAAGAACGACGTGGGATAAAGGAAAAAAGGTAATGAAAATAGAGAAATTTTGAGAGTACTGGTAAGTAACCAGATCACTTAACTGGATACAGTGAAAATGCTCACTTTGAGCCCGATTTCGTTGTAGAAAAATCAACATGTTCGTCACATTGAGGACGAGGCTAGAATTCCTGTTGCTGGACCTAGCAATGGGAAGGAATGCACTAATCTTTATGTGAACAGACGAGGAGAAGCAGCAATTCCGTTTTCACTAACCAGTGGTAACGGCCAGGAAAAGCTGAGCATAAACCATTTGACGTTTCAGTACGACCATCAAAAGATGGTTCAAGTTTCTCAAACGGCAGTGCTGTGTTGTTCCGTGGACGTGATGGCGGAATTTCATCTCACTGTTCTGTTTGTGAGAAAAGGGCCGCTAACAGGTCTTTGTCGTTCGAGTAAGAGTCGCAAAACAGTCAGAATCCACGTGTATAAAGCCTTCTCCATGTTCAGACCGCGTCATATCTAAGTTGAAGCCTAAGCTTTCGAAGACAGTCACCCACCACCAGTTGGGGTACCGAAAGGTGTGTGTGCCAAATGTATTAATCGCCGAATGGCAGAAGACCGTAAATAGCAAGGAAGAATCATCTGTACGGAATGGCTTGCTCGCTACGAGGCTGAGCTTGGCAATTTTATGTGGAACACCTTGAAAAGCGACGCAACATCGGTTCATCATTTCGAACTGGGAATGGAACGGCAGTCCGCTGAATTGGCGCATCTCTTCTCCGAAGAAAAACTTCAAAGCCTCACCCTCAGCCCGTAAAGTCATGGCGACGGTCTTCTGATACTCTCAAGTGGTTATTCTGTTTGATGTCCTCGCTCGTGGTACGATGATCAGCTCTGAAGTGCATTATGCTACCCTCAGAAAACTAAAGAAACGACTTCAGCGTATTCGTCGCTACAATAATGGAGACGAATTTCTCCTCTGTGAAAACGAAAGGCCTCACACAAGTCTATGCACCCAAGGGGAGCTCTCAAAACTTCATTGGACCGTTATTTCTCGTCCACCATACAGCCCCGATCTCGCGCCTTCTGACCTCCATCTGTTTGGCCCACTGACGGATGAACTCCATGGGAAGCAGTACACGGATGACGGGGAGGTTATTCATGCAGCAAGACGTTGGCTTCGATGTCGACCAGAGTAGTACCACGCGGGCATACTGGCCCTCCAATTAAGGTGGTGTAAGGCCGTCGCATTGAACGGAGTTTATATTGAAAAATAGAGTTTTTGGCTAAAAGAGTGGGGAACAACATGCTTTCAAGGAAAGAAGCGTTGCATTACCTATTTAACGTCCCTTGTAATAGCTCGTTGCCAGTTACGTCTTCTGTTGTCACATTATGCTCATCTGACCCCATTGGGATTTGTTATTCGATAACAGGCTTCAATGTACTGTGAGTATGAGGCTCTGGTCCAGAAACCAAGTTTAGTGAAGTTCATTGAAGTCGGAATGAGCTCAATTGTTAAAGCGGAACCTGAAGCGATTGCCTGAAGAAGTTTTCTAATGTACCGAAAGGAACGGAAAGTGTTACACCATGAAGCACCAGTCGGAGATCGGTCAAACTTCTGGAGATGTCCACAGCATAATGTGTCCAAAATAATTAAGTTTCATTCCATACGAAACTGATACCTATAGTTGACACAAGTCTGAAGTATGACCATAGCTGGCATGGATATCCTCATGTATTCACAGCGGCTTGTAAGGAAACAGCGTCAGAATGTTATCTTCAGGAATTTCTTACAACGCCTGAATGACATGCTGTGTCATTTAACAAAGATTACGGCTGTAACGCTTATATGAGAGCACACGACTTACCATCGCAACCCATACGTGCTCTATGCGTGACAAATAAATGGAATGGTCAGTCTAGTAATGGATTTCTACAGTCGGCATGGTGTGTGTGGTCTGAGCCTCAGTTCGGAGACACTCTTTACCCTGTTGGAGCATGCCATTTGGTATCCTCCTCATGAAATATGCGAGAACAGGGTCTACCACATTTGCTACATTCAGCGGGCCGCTCTGACCGAGCGGCTCTAAGCGCTTCAGTCCGGAACCGACATGCTGCTTCGGTCGCAGAATCGACTCCTGCCTCGGGCATGGATATGTGTGATGTCCTTAGGTTAGTTAGGTTTAAGTAGTTCTACGTCTAGGGGACTGATGACCTCAGATGTTAAATCCCATAGTGCTTAGAGCCAATTGAATTGAATTTGCTACATTCAGCCTCATTTCAACATTGTACCAATCAGAGATTTGTGTCTCGAGAACCACTGCTTCCGGTAACATTTCGCCAGATCGTCTGAGGACATTTTGCACCCCCCTGACCGCCAGTCGGAAGCGTTATTAAAAGCAAAACCCCACAGAATGCCAATTAATATCCTAATTGACTCTAGTGTTACCCCATAAAAAACTCTGCTGTTTATGGTATGGTGTCAGCGGTAAACGACGAATGACAGCTTCATATCTCAAACTAGCTTCCAAGAATCTGATGCAGACTTTTACTAGTGACACTCTGCCTTTAACCTCTACCCGGAATTCATATGTTTTCACCTACCTACTCGACAGAGACTGTCTAACAATCTTACGATCTGCTCATGCAATAGTTGTCCTGTGAGAACCTGTGACTCCTCTTCTAACCACAGCGCGGTCCCGAGTCCATCTCGTCACCACTTGTTCCGTCGGTATAATATTCCCACTTCCCTCATACCTCCCATTCAACTTTTAGCAAAGTACGGAAGATGCTACAAGGTGCACATTCATGTCCTTTAGCTATACATGTTCTGCTGTGATCTACTTCATGTTACATAGTAGCTTATTTCCAAAACTGTCATGCAACCTGTTTAATAATCCAATACGCGGATCTGACTAGTAAATCAAATCAAATTACTCACATTGAATGATGCGTTAGAGCAGTACGAACAAATACCGATGACTGCAATACTAATTATCTCAGCCTCTTTTCCTTTGGTATGGTGATGACTTGTTGTAATATCTGATTTTGCTGAAGACGTTATGAGAAGTAAGTTAAAAATACGAACCACGACTTTTAGCTCTATGTCTGCAGTCCAGCTGTCAGATTTTGGAGTCTCTGGAAGGGGAGTTGGAATGTTACATGATGGAATCAGTTGAACAAGAGTTGTGATATTATAACCCTGCATCGCTGGTCAAAGTGAGGCATACAGTGGGTGCATTATGTCGCAAATGTCTTCTCCAAGTGGAAGGCGGCATAAGAGTGCTTTCGCGTTTAACACGAATAAGAAGAGGAACCGTGAATTTTTAGTACATGTACTGAGGACGATGAAAATTAAACCATACTCAATTACAACATAATGGCTAAATTTCTGAAACTTCACTGAAGTCACACTTGTGGCTCAGGAGGTGCGTAAAAGCCACTGTATCTTGAAGAGGTTATCTTGCCTGACGCTTTAATAAGAGAAATTTATCAGCGAGTGATAACTGAACCTTTTATTTACTTGTGCAAGTATTTTACTTGGTAAGACTAGAGCCTTGTAGCTCTCTCTTATGTTTGATCAAATACCTATGCAGTGTTGTACATTATGGTACTAGAATAAAGAATATATGTTTTATAGTTATGTCAGTCTTATTTACATTGTGTTGAATTATCAATGCCATAATGTTCATAGAGACACAGAAACTAATCATATCAAAAGGCATGCCGAAATCATCAAAATGGTCACCTCACTCATGGCACGTTCGATGTCAACGGATGTCGTGCTGTGGTGTTTCCTGAAGGTTGATTGATATTTATTAGGTATGTCATAAGTTATGAGAAAGTCTGTCAGCTATTCGTGAACAATATACTGTGTTTGCGAGTGGAACAGGAAAGGAAATTACTAGTAGTGGTGCAGCGTACCCTCCGCCACACACCGCACAGTTGCTTGCGGAGCGTTTATGTAGATATAAATGTAGAAGGATTTAGATACTGTTAGTAGTATGCTGATGGTATTGAAGTCAACGGTGACTTTCTGTTACATTTCTTGTGAATGGATGTAGTTAGCTATATGTACCATTAACAATGAAGCATTTGAAGATGGCTGTAAGAATGGAGTAATAATATTAAAATTTTTAATCACATATATGGGCACTGTGTCACTAGTTATTTAAAATTCCAACCTTCTGACATAGTTTATACAAGCTGAGAGCTAGCTAGCGGCGAGAACATCATTTAAATTCATTTTAGGAGGCTTGAAAAATAGCAACAGACTTTTACTTCGCCATATTGTAGTAGTGCAGACGAAATAAGGGTAGAACGTGGTATGAATCGCTTATTTCTGCAGTTTCCTATAGACTTCATGCATTTCAAGTGTTCGACATTGCTTGAACTGTCTACGGTCATGTTCTCAGTTACTCATCACCAAATGTCATTCATATATCAGCCAACTGAAATATGAAAATTTTATTATGGTAGCGTATAAATTAATTGGGGTAACTGCATATTTTACAAGGACTTAAGGTTTCATCAGCCCAGCCGTTGGAATGAATATTGTCGGACTATTGCAGGCTTGACAATAAGCAACAATTCTACACTGCTGGTCATTAAAATTGCTACACCACGACGATGACGTACAACAGACGCGAAATTTAACAGAAAGGAAGAAGATGTTGTGATATGCAAATGATTAGCTTTTCAGAGCATTCACACAAGTTCGGCGCCGGTGGTGACACCTACAACGTGCTGACATGAGGAAAGTTTCCAACCGATTTCTCATACACAAACAGCAGTTGACCGGTGTTGCCTCGTGAAACGTTGTTGTGATGCCACATGTAAGGAGGAGAAATATGTACCATCAGGTTTCCGACTTTGATAAAGGTCGGATTGTAGCCTATCGCGATTGCGGTTTATCGTATCGCGACATTGCTGCTCTCGTAGGTCGAGATCCAATGACTGTTAGCAGAATATGGCATCGGTGGGTTCAGGAGGGAAATACGGAACGCCTTGCTGGATCCCAACGGCCTCGTTTCACTAGCAGTCGAGATGACAGGCATCTTATCAGCATAGCTGTAACAGATCGTGCAGCCACGTCTCGATCCCTGAGTCAACAAATGGGGACGTTTGCAAGACAAAAACCATCTGCACGAACAGTTCGACGACGGCATGCCGGAGTGGCCGCGCGGTTCTAGTCGCTGCAGTCTGGAACCGCGCAAACTAGCCGGTCGCAGGTTCGAATCCTGCCTCGGGCATGGATGTGTGTGATGTCCTTAGGTTGGTTGGGTTAAGTAATCCTAAGTTCTAGGGGACTGCTGACCTCAGAAGTTAAGTCCCGTAGTGCTCAGAGCCTGTTTTTGAAGTTCGACGACGTTTGCAGCAGCATGGGCTATCAAATCGGAGACCATGACTGCGGTTACCCTTGCCGCTGCATCACAGACAGGAGCGCCTGCGATGGTGTACTCAACGACGAAATTGGGTGCACGAATGGCAAAACGTCATTTTTTCGGATGAATCCAGGTTCTGTTTACAGCATCATGATGGTCGCATCCGTGTTTGGCGTCATCGCGGTGGACGCACATTGGAAGCGTGTATCCGTCATCGCCATACTGGCATATACCCGGCGTGATGGTATGGGTTGCCATTGGTTACACGTCTCGGTCACCTCTTGTTCGCATTGACGGCACTTTGAACAGTGGACGTAACATTTCAGATGTGTTAGGACCCGTGGCTGTACCCTTCATTCAATCCCTGCGAAACCCTACATTTAGTCTGGCCGGGGTGGCCGATCGGTTCTAGGCGCTACAGTCTGGAACCGCTCGACAACTACGGTCACAGGTTCGAATCCTGCCTCGGGCATAGATGTGTGTGATGTCCTTAGGTTAGTTAGGTTTAAGTAGTTCTAAGTTCTAGGGGAGTGATGACCTCAGCATTTGCCATTTGAATCAGCCAACCCTTCAATTCAGAAGGATAATGCATGACCGCATGTTGCAGGTCCTTTCTTTATACAGAAAATGTTCGAGTGCTGCCCTGGTCAGCACATTCTCCAAATCGCTCACCAATTGAAAACGTCTGGTCACAATACGGCAGTCACTACTGTTGATGAACTGTGGTATCGTGTTGAAGCTGCATGGGCAGCTGTACCTGTACACGCCATCCAAGCTCTGTTTGACTCAATGCCCAGGCGTATCAAGGCCGTTATTACGGCCAGAGGTGGTTGTTCTGGTTACTGATATCTCAGGATCTATGCACCCAAATTGCGTGTAAATATAATCACATGTCAGTTCTAGTTTAATATATTTGTCCATTGAATACCTTTTTACCATTTGCATCTCTTCTTGGTGTAGCAATTTTAATGGCCAGTAGTGTAGGTCCCCTCCAGTTCAGATGAGAGTTTATATATGTAGAAAAAGCATGTACATTTCTCGGTTCTCGACAGGAAAACTTCGTTTTGTTGCATTCCACATTTCACCTAAGAAGTGAGCAACAGTAGTTGCCATTCATGAACAAACCTCTACCACTATAAGAGACATTACCTCTGTTGTTCGTGTGGGGAAATATAGTGCTTCAAGTCGTATTATTGCGTATAGTGATACTGCCTCATCGTCTCGCAAGAGATGTGGAGGGAAATCGAAAAATCACGCACAGAACTGACAAAACTCTAGTTAGAAACTATATAATTCAACTCAGAATAAAAATAATGACCTTCAGGTAGATTTATTGGCTACGGGGATTGAAACTAGCTCTTCAACGGTAAGGCACAGGCTTCTTGACTATGAGCAGAAGACACGAAGACCAGTAAAGAAGCAGTTGTTAAAACCTGCGAAGGAAGATGGAACAGCTGGCATAGGCGTAGACATATAAATCTTGGACCTCAAATAACTGGAAACACTTATTATTCAGTGATGAGTCAAGTATTATTGGCTGAGTTTGAAGAGCAAAGGTTGTAAGGCGAAGTACTCACGAGACAGTGAAAGCTGAGCATCTTGAACAGACTGTAAAATTCCCTCCGATTAAGGTTTTGTAGTTTCTTCACTGCCCTGGGGCGCTGCTTCCAATTGATGGCATGATGAATTCAATGAAAAATATGGAGATCCGTAGGCACAGGACTATGCCATTCCTACGGACCTTTACAGATGATGGGAGAACATTCCAACATGATGTGGTGCGAGGTCACACTTCAAGCTGTCAGGCCGTGCTGGACAGCTGTTCAAGTCGCTCGCCAATATTTCATAAAGTTTTAGACTTCAGATATTTTAATGATTATTGGTGTTAATACCTGTTGTAAAAGTAAGTTACTAATGGATTCTCACATATCTCAGTCTTTCTTTTTGTGTTAGCGATTCGATTGGTCTGTTGTTCGTGAGCGTGCTTAGGTCGTGCATTGAAGTCTTCAAAGAACTGTGAGCCGGCCGAAGTGGCCGAGCGGTTCTAGGCGCTACAGTCTGGAACCGCGCGACCGCTACGGTCGCAGGTTCGAATCCTGCCTCGGGCATGGATGTGTGTGATGTCCTTAGGTTAGTTAGGTTTAAGTAGTTCTAAGTTCTAGGGGAGTGATGACCTCAGAAGTTGAGTCCCATAGTGCTCAGAGCCAAAGAACTGTGACAGACGCCCGAACAACAGGGGACTGACATGCATTGATACCTTGAAATATTGCTATGATCATGGCTAGGCACTGGGCGGAATCTAGATTTGTCGAATAAAATTCGCAAAAAAAGGACGACTGATAGCTGTGCTCTGTTATTTGTAGGTGTTAGCAGTGTGTTTACTTTTCACGGCGTGCGGTTGCAGCTGTACCGGTTCTAAAGCATTGTTATTCAGTTACTAAATTTAGTAGTTTTCAGCGGTGTCTCGTGATGTTACTGACGAAATAACGGTTTAATAAACTTTCGGAAACTTTCGCTCACTGTTTTCTTTTTAGAGATTTTTGTGCGTTGAAGTAATTTATTATACCTTACATTCTCTGAAGGTGATTCCTCAGTTAAAGGTATGTACTTTAAGTACGGTAGTATTGAGCTGACGTTTCTTATTCGTTCTATGTGTTTAATTTCGTTGAGTGATCGCTTGAATTTTTGGTTTTGGATAAGAAGTAGTGTGAAGTTTTTGTGGTGTTGGTGTTAGTTGTGGTTTAGTAGTATTAGTAACAGTTGTTGCTTTCTTAGTAGAGAGCGAAATTCGGAATCACTTTTGTTAGTTCTGTAAATGGTTCTACAGTTGTAACTGAACTTAGGTAACGTAAACGTTTAACATTTTATCATGAATGAGAGGTGTGGCCTTGGATGTAGGTGTGTGAGTAGTGGGTCACGGTGTGAGATTTGTTCGAAGTATTGTCATTGGAGGAAATGTAATGGGGAAGGAAACCAGTGGCCATTCTAGCGAGATCCTCTAGTGGAAATTTACACTTTGTAGCAGAAATAAGTTAATAGAGGAGCAGGAGCGTAAGATCTGTGCCCTTAAGGTGCTGTTACAAGACGCAAAGTAGGTACTAGGTAGGTTGAGGAGGGTGAAGGGCGCTGGGGAATGGGAAATGGCACTTGGTAAGAAGTCAGGTAGGAGGAGGAGAGAATCAGACAGTTGTACTTTGCATATAACCAATAGATTTTACCAACTGTCAGCGTTGAATGGAGAGGAGCCTCTTGTAGCAGTCTTCATTAGTTAGGGAACGTAAGCCGGTTTCGAATTCTAGTAGAAAGAAGAAGGCTCTGGTGCTACGTAGTTATCAAAGCGGAAGTGTGGGCCAGGAGTTATAAGACGTGCTGGGGAGTCAGTACCAGGTCACCAGCATTGTGAAGCCTAGTGCAGGGTTGGCTCAGGTGACCGTTAACATAGGAGAGTTATGTGGCAATTTTACGAATGAGGATCAGGTAGTGATTTTGGGCGGAGTTAGGAATAATCTTGATATCGACGGGGAGTACGATGTGACCATGTAATGATAGCTACTCAGACTGGTGGCATTAATGTGTACTTTGTAAAACTGTTTCAGAGTCCGGCCTCATCTTAATGCTGCTGCTAGGCGTGTTGAAATGAGGCCGGAGGAGGCACTGATGGTGGAGGGCATTGCTCACACAGCAGTGGTGCCAATTGAGCCTATCAATAGATTTGATTTCACTAGGCATTGCCTGCGCCTCAGTATGTATGGGAGCGGGAGGCTGGTAAAGCCCATAGCTGACAGTGCAGTGGGCGGTGGTCGTATCACTCATGGAAAACAATTCCTGTAATAGTTGGAGCTGACAGGTATTCCTGCTTAAAGTACATACCTTTAACTAAGGAATCACCTTCAGAGAATGTAAGGTTTCCTACTAGTGAAGGAATTAGTATATTTCATCAAAATGTAAGAGGTATTAGAGATAAAGTTAGTGATCTGCTTATGGATGTTGTCTCTGGCGTTATTGGTATATCGGAACACCACTTACATAATTTGACAATTCGGGAAGTTGGCTCTGAGCACTATGGGACTTAACATCTGTGGTCATCAGTCCCCTAGAACTACTTAAACCTAACTAACCTAAGGGCATCACACACATCCATGCCCGATGCAGGATTCGAACCTGCGACCGTAGCAGTCGCGCGGTACCGGACTGAGCGCCTAGAACAATTCGGGAAGTAAGTGGTGTAAGTTCACGAACTTTTTGTCGACCCTTGTTCATTAGTCTTGGTTTTCTAAAATTTGCTTCTCGATATATATATTCTTTACTATCGTTTCTTGTTAATACGAGGGTTGGAACTTAAATAGTAGCAACTATTTATTCACAAACGATACCAAAGTGTTACATGTTTGCACCTATTGCTGTCCTTCAAAGTAGTCACCAGCGCTGTTTAGAACCCGTTGCCAGCGATGTGGAAGGCGTAGTATTCCGTTAGCAGAGCCTGCTCTGTTGATGGTGCGAATGGAGCGGTCTACTGCCATTCGAATCTCTGGAACAGTTCTGAAGCGAATGCCACGAAGTTGCTCATCTTCAGAATCAAATCAAAGTCACAATGACTTAGGTTCGTCGAGTATGGTGGATGGTACAGTACTTCCCAGTCTCATCGACTGAACAGAGCAGCCACAGGTTGCGCTGTATGCGCCGGCGCATTGTCCTGCAAAATGATGGGTGGGTTGCGCAGAACGTGTCGCCGCTTCTTTTGCAAAGCTGGTCACAGGTGATACTCCCCAGACTTAGGTCCTTGTGACTTTGATTTGATTCCGAAAATGAAGGAACCACTTCGTGGCATTCGCTTCAGAACTGTTCCAGAGATTTGACAGGCAGTAGACCGCTCCATTCACACTATCAACAGAACGGGATCTGGCATCGGCAACGTGTTCTAAACAACGCTGGTGACTACTCTGAAGGACAATAACAGGTGTAAACATGTAAGTTTTTTGTATCGGTTGTGAATAAATAGTTGGCACTATTTAAGTTCCAACCCTCGTATATAAACTTATTACCAAGAATTAGTAGCTCTCACTCAGTTAATACTAGGTAGAGATCCAGTCTCCATTTGGATCGCACTTTCTCTTGTGCAGAAAGGTGTGCAGTCGACTGCTGCATTCACTTTCAATAAGCTAACACAAGAATTCAAAACTCTTAGCAGAAATCCATGCTCTTTCAAATCGAAACTGTAGAGTTTCCTCTTGTGTCATTCCTTCTGTTCTGTCTAGGAGTTCAAAAAATGGTTCAAATGGCTCTGAGCTCTATGGACTTAACTTCTGAGGTCATCAGTCCCCTAGAACGTAGAACTACTTAAACCTAACTAACCTAAGGACATCACACACATCCATACCCGAAGCAGGATTCGCACCTGCGACCGTAGCGGTCGCGCGACTCAGACTATAGCGCCTAGAACCGCTCGGCTACTCCGGCCGGCCTCGAGGAGTTCCTTGAAAAATTAAGGTGAATCCTGTGTTATTTTGTTGATTACATTTACATAAGCTTATGACTTGTCTTTAATGGATTCATAAACATTTTATTATGTATGTTATTGCAGTTATATTGTAATTTCATATACTGACACATTCCATGACCTTGGAGATTTGGTCCTCAATTTCGTCGTATGGAACTAGACGTTCATAATTAAAAAAAAAAATAAAAAGCTTGTGGACGATAACAACGATAATGAGTTTCAGTGGCCTTGTAATTCACCAGACTTAAATCTCATTGAATATCTGTGGAATTTTGTCTTGGTAAAATGGACTGTACAACAAATAAATGCATGCTAGTAAATGTGGTTTCATAATGATGAACTACGATACATTTGCTCTGATTTGGCCGGATCTATATTACAACGTGTTCAGAACATCGTTAAAGGAAAAGGACACATTTGTTATTAATATTCAGTAAACTCGTAACTGTATTGCACACATAGTAATAAATGTGCGTATTTATTCTTGTTCCAATTAATTTGCTCACTGCTGTAAAGTGCAGTAACTCTGTGACTCTACCATCTAATATTGTTTGAATGGTTATATTCTTCCTGGGGTTATATGAACAGCCCTTTCGTAGGGCATCATGGTTGACTTATTTCAAGCGTCTCTCTCTTCCTAGGTAACAACATTTTCTCTCATTCAACAGTGAGTTGCAGCGACACTTGGAATGCGTCACGCAGTTGATCAAAGATGTGACCACACTCCAATTCCTTCTCTCCGTTGGTTCCCAGCCAAGCCGTCTGCTGGTAACACAGTACACCTGTGCAATGCTGTTACCCTGCGTTTTACTGTTGGCTGTGCTTTCCACCGTGGCGGCTGCTCTGGATATTACCTGGTGGCCGTATATAACGTCACCCGGCTGTGTAATTGCAAACGTCGTAACACGCCGGCGAGTCGGCAGGTGGCGCGGGCAGGGGAGCTGAAATGCAAAGAGTGGTTTTACGGCGCGAGATGTGGGTCGAGTCAGGTCGGCCGCGGCAGCCTCGGGCCCTCGGCTCCCAGTGCTGCCACCTGTTCCGCTCTGCTGCCCCTAATGACGTCCGGCTGCCGCTGCCAAAAGCCCGGCCCGCCGCCCAGCCACGCCTTTGTGCGGACGCCGAGTGCGCCCCGCCTTTGATTAAACGGGAAAGGCGAGGCAAAAGGCTGCACGGCCCGCCGATGCTTTTGCCTGCCGCTCAGATAAACATCAAAATAAATGAGCATCACTTGCTCGGTATTTTTTATTTTCCTTCGCCCCCCTATGCCCCGTCACCCCCCTCTCATTCGGGTTCTGTCGAGAGCGTGAAAGATGGAAACTTACGGCTTGTAAAAGGAAACAATGGTGACCAGAAAATAGCGATTCGGCTCTTTGTGCTTCGACTGTAATATCTGTCCAAGGGAAAAGCGCACAAAAATTATGAGACATGTTACGTGGGATGACAGTGGCTAAGCAGACAATGATGTGACATACATCTACATGGATACTCTATAAATCACATTTTAGTGCCTGGTAGAGGCATATGTGTTAGATTTTGGGTCCATTATTCAAAATGGGACGTAACATCTCAGGTCATCAGTCCCCTAGAACTACTGAAACCTAACAAACCTAAGGACATCACACACGTCCATGCCCGAAGCCGGATTCGAACCTGCGACCGTAGTAGTCACGCGGTTCCAGACTGAAGCGCCTAGAACCGCTCGGCCACCGCGGCCGGCCATTGTTCAGAAAATATGAAATTCGCTGCATTATTAATCCTCAGCCCTCATACCACCTCCGCCTCAACTACTTCGGTCGTTCATGGAATCTATGGAATCTTAAACCGTCAGCATTTTCCTCATATATTCAATCATTTGGATATTTGAAACTTTTATATCCAAATATATCACCAGTAATTATAGACATTAGTAAATCTGCCATACTGCCCAAACAGAATGAAAAAAAAACCAACACTCCTGAGAACTGTAGCGCTATAGAAAATGTCAAAAGTGGAACCAAAATGGTCATACTGTACGGAGATTCACTGGAACTTACATTAATGGAAAAAACAATTTCGATCAGTTTTCAGATAAATTCTCACCAAACTGCAGTGAGGTGTCAAATCATGGGGTACCTCCTAATATCATAGTGAGTCTCCTATTGTCCGGTGTAGTGCAGCATCTAGACGTGCCATGGACTCAACAAATCGTTGGAAATCTCCTGCGGAAGTACTGAGCCATGCTACCTCTATAATCGTCAACAATTGCGAGAGTGTTGCCGGTGCACGAACTGACCTTTCGGCTGTATCCCATAATTATTCGATGGGACTCGTGTCAGGGGATCTTGTAGCAAAATCATTCGCTCGAACTTTATAGTGTTCTTTAAAGCAGTCGTGAACAGTTTTGACCTGGTGACACGGCGGATTGTCATCTATATAACTTCTGTCACTGTTTAGGAACATGACGTCCATGACGGGCTGCGAATGGTCTCCATGTAGCCGAACATCCAGAGGAACCATTCTATTGTGTGTAAACACAGCCAACACCATTATGGAACCACTGCCAGCTTGCAAAAGTACCTTGTTGACAGTTTAACTTCATTGGGATTCATCTGATAAGGCCACGTTTCTCCAGTCGTCTAGGGTCTAACCGATATAGTCATGAACGCGGGAGAGGGGCTGCGGGCGATGTCGTGTCGTTAGCGAAGGTACTCACGTCCCTCGTCTGCTGCCGTAGCTCATTAGCGCCATAATTTCCCGCACTGTCCTAAGGGATACGTTCGTCGTAAGTCCTACATTGATTCCTGCTTTTATTTCACGCAGTGTTGCTTGTCTGTTTGCACTGCCAACTCTACGCAGACGCTGCTGCTCTCGGTCGTTAAATGAAGGCCGTCGGCCTCCGCGTCGTTCGAAATGAGACGGAATGTCTGAACTTCGGTATTATCTGCACGCTCTTGACATTGTGCGTCTTGGAATATTAAATCCACTAACGATTTCCGAAACGGAATGTGTCTAGCTCCTACTACCGTTATACATTGTGTACACGATATTACCACCATCGATACATGTGCGAATCGCTGTCCTATGACATTTGTCACCGCAGTGTTCACAGTGAGCTTGAAATACATGAAATATGATGGATCAGAATTGAAGACTATGTAATGGATAATAATTTTCTTTATGGAATAGTATAGTGAAACACAAAAGAGGCAAAGAAGGTGAGCGATAGTGGGACAGCTGTCAACCTGAGACAAAGTGTGTAAGTATGTCCGTGTGATATCACGACTAACTGTCTGCCTGCTGGGTTTAACAATTAGTCCAAGTGGTAAGGCACTGGACTCATATTTGGGCTCAGTGAGGCTTGCACCCACATTCGGTTTTCTGTTTACCCCGAGAATAGCATGAGGTAAATGCTGCGGTAGTTACCCTGAATGTGTCTCAGTAGATATATAGTCAGCTCTGCTAATTTAAAACTCGAGGGCCCAGGGGAAAAATTTCATATTAGTAAGAGTTCAAAACAGCAGGTGTTCATATATGGCTCTGAGCACTATGGGACTTAACATCTATGGTCATCAGTCCCCTAGAACTTAGAACTACTTAAACCTAACTAACCTAAGGACAGCACACAACACCCAGCCATCACGAGGCAGAGAAAATCCCTGACCCCGCCGGGAATCGAACCCGGGAACCCGGGCGTGCTAAGCGAGAACGCTACCGCACGACCACGAGATGCGGGCGGTGTTCATATAATCGATTGTAACACAGAAAAGATTCAAGTACTAAATCATAGTACTTACAGATTACAAAATTATTACGTATGAGAGCTGAGAAGAAATCTTCATTCGTTTCCGTTCTGGAGACATAGGCGCGAAATGTGAGTGAAGTTCGGTGTTGTTGTCCACTATCTTCCTCATCCTCATTCGGACAGTCCAACAGTTCAGCATCGGTTACAATACCATGGACACAGATGTCATCGTTAATATAAATGAAATCCTCAAAGATTTATTCACTACGTCTGGGTAGAAGTTCGCAAGTTGAATCTGCAGGGATTGCACTTGTTAATTCTAGTGACTTTGATGGTTACTACACGTTTTCCCCTCGTCTTACAATCCGGCACTTTTTGAAGCTGTTTTAAAGACTGGTAGGGCTGACATTTTTTTAGGCCTAATGGATCGTGGCTATAGCAGTCAAAACCGTTATATTCACCTCCCATCTTTTTCAGTGCTATCCTACGCAAGTGAAACAATGTTTCTACAGTAGGGAGTTTTAAAATTTCATATTATGCCCTGATCCAAATGTTTGCTATTTTGATGTCGCGTTAGCTAGGAAAAACTCAATTTACTTGATCTAATGGTGGTGGGTAAAACACCGCGTTTCTCCTCTTTCATAACACTACTGACGGAGGTCAGTCACTCGTTAAACAGTTCTGTAGTCACCATGAATTTTTTTGTTTGGGCGGAAACTTGTGGGAAGCGATTTTGTTTCTTTGAGACAGTATGGTTTCGCTGGCACCTATTATCAAGGTTTCAACCTCTGAGATCCGTATTTGTTAGGGCTAGAAGGACTGTTATTCCGTCCTTCTCAGTTTTTCTTCATGACACTTCACGCCTTGAATGCAAGGGTGGAATGAGGAAGACATCAGTATATATCCATAAAAAAAGGCCCTGCTCGTCCGAGTTGAGTATTTTGCGTGGGTCGTAGCCATTCAAAAGTTGGTTTAATTCATCAGTGCATTCAATACCAAGGGGACTCCCACGATGGCACTATTTTTGCCGTGATGGCAAACGCTTTTTAAAAACTGAGACCAACTCCTCACATGCCGCAAATACTTCAGTCCCGAAAGACTGAGCAGAAGACATGGCTTGTTCCTTCAACATGAAATCAACCACGGGAATGTTTTGTCCTCTACACTGATTTAACCAGTTGAGTAAGCACTCCTCAAGGTGAAGAAATTCGCCAGACGTAACGTCTTTTTTCCTGTGGAACTCTTCCAGTGACAGGATCGACGTTTTGTAAGATCATAGACACCGTGGATGATTAACAAGCGAATTGTTTGGCATAATTTTGTCGTACCTTCGCTCTCCACAGCTTCAATAACAAGCTGTTTTTCATTAATTGAGAGACGGTTGTTCGCCACTTCAACTTCAGATTACCGAGTAGACCGAAAAACATTGATTTTTTCAGTTTACTGAGAATTTTTCAAAGGACTGTGGAAAAATTTTGAAACACTGAGAATTTCAAATTATCAAGTGTCAAATTATTGAGAGTCGACTGTACTAGTTGGTTCATAGAGAAGCATCGAGACTTTGTCTCCTACAGCTAGGGGTGAGTTTTAATATTCGGTTAAGGTTTCAAAGTTTTTATTTTCAAAAGAATCACCAGACCTCATATATAGATTGTACACCCAACTACTTCCAACCTGTGGTTCTCTCAAGACTTAGTTTAGGATTAAAGTTTCTATTTACCTTTCACAAATGTTCTATGTGCCCTCCTGTAAACAATAGTGGGGCGGTAGTCAATATTTTCACAAACATTTACGAGCATGTCTGAAGTTACAGCATTCGCTGTCGTTGCTATTCGGAGTCGCCGCTCACACAAATCTCTTGAAGAGCCAAGAGTCATAAACCGTCCTCGCTCCCCCTCGTTGCAGACTAACGGAGCAATGTGAGCTCCCCTCGTCCCTTACGGTCGATACAGTATTCAGGCAGCTCATTGTTACCACATGTTTTTATATCCGGGTGCCGGTGCGGTGGGACTGCATCCTCTTGAAAATGAAACTTTGATCATGTTCCCACAACTGTCAAAAAAAAAAAAAAACCATGTCTGCAACATATACGTGATTCCTGCAGCCCTCGATTCCCCAAAATAGAATGGGCCATGAATTTTTTCTCAGGCTATGCGCAAAACCGTGATACTTTCTAGAGTCTCCCTCTCTTACTCGAGTGTGGTTTGTGGCAGCTGTGTCCCCACATTCCTCCGTTTTGGAGGTCCAGTTTACCGCTTACTTGGAATTTAATGTCATCACTGAACACTAAATGTGAAAAGTAATTATCTTCCAAGCCCAGAATGAGACCACGAAATGCAAGCTGTTCCTTTTTATCATCATGATGTGCTTCTAGCAGTTAGATCCTATATGGTTTGAAACACAGACGTCGCTATGAAACAGACCATACCGGCACATGTGGAATTGCTGTTTGACGGCTGGTACAGTAGTAATCCTTTATGGACTCCGTGAAGAAATCTGTTGAAAGCGGTCTACGTCTGGAAAAAGCTGATTTTCCACTACTGAACAATCGGTATCTTGGATATTGTTACAAATTTTAGCAGTCTTGATCACTATCCAATCTACTGGTAACTTCATGATAATAGCAGGCGCCGGTTGACTAATAACCGTCATCAAATCATGATTTCACCATAACTGCTCCCTAAGATATCAGACACTGTTCACCACCACAAAATCGCCGATTGACTACCATGTCAAACTATCCACTCTGATCCGAGAATGTCTGTCGTCATATAAAATTGGTCTCCCGGTTTTATTTGCCTATAGACATGCTCGGACCAGACACTGGTGCCTACGATATTATCACAATGAGTTAGTAAAATTAAATCGTCGTTTACATTTCATTTACTACATTCTCTTTAATCACTGTTTTTATTATGCCTCAGTCACATTATGTTTAGTGGTATCTATTTCTTTAATAAATATATTGGTGTTACTAGTTAAGAAATGGTAATCCACGACGTATTAATAGAATATTAAAAAGAAAAATTAATTTATTGTTTCCAACTGCAGGCTGTATTTATGCATAGTGGACGCTTCATTAGCGATATGTGCGCGCTTGTTCCATCTACCGTGGAAGAGTGTCTATGGTGACGTCTAACAGATTTTCTCATCATTCCAATGTTCCTACTGTTACCCCATCAAGTACCATTTACATCAGCAATATATGGCACTCTAGATACCGAAGATGAGACAGGAGTTTCCGACCTAATATGAAGCAAGGGAGGGAGATAATCTTACTGACTAAGTCATTAAAGGCGGAGTATGAGCTTGAGTGGGGAAAGGATAGGGAAGGAGATAGAACGTGCACTTTCAAACGAGACGACCCGGCATTGTTCTTACGCAGTTTAGGGAAATCACAGAAAATTTAGTTACTATGGCAGAACGGGGTATTGAACCACTGACCTCCCAAATGCGACTCTGGTGTCTTACCAGTGCGCCACCTCGCTCGTCTCCGTGACAATGGGTTTTACTCTTTGCAATTGCAGCTCACCAAACTTGAATCTCTCCGTGTGCCGTTCTTCAATGGTATCGAGGATCTGCCATCCGTTCTGGATTCCGTAATACGGAGCCAGTTCTCTGCTGAGTTATCGCCGAGCATTGATGCAGGTCCTTGGAATGGGGCCGATTCACTCATCAGGTATATCAGCCACCTAGAACCTTCCACGCCCGTTTAGGCAGCTGTGCCCACCTTCGCCATCTGGGACACCCGCAGCTACTCCGAGGAAACGGCCCTCTGGGGGCCCATAGTCTGGACTCGCTGCCTGCACTACACCTGCGCCGCACGTCCGCCTTCGCATCGCGCTGCGTACTGAGTCCGCCGCCTTGCTTCTAATATCGCTCAGAGACTGTCGGAGTAGAGCAGGTAAGGAATTAAGTGAATGAAACTGATGGAAACGGACATTCAGTCAGTGGTTTTACTTGAGTGATGTTTCATTATTGAGTGCAGCAGCATGCAGTATGGGAATGAGATTTTCACTCTACAGCGCAGTGTGCGTTGGCATGAAACTTCCTGGCAGATGAAAACTCTGTGCCGGATCGAGACTCGAACTCGGGACCTTTGCCTTTCTCGATCAAGTGCTCTACTATCTGAGCTACCCAAGCACGACTCACGCCCCGTCCTCACAGCTTCACTTTCGCCAATACCTCGTCTCCTACTTTCCCAACTTCACAGAAGCTCTCCTGCAAAACTTGCAGAACTAGTACTCCTGGAAGAAAGAATATTGCGGAGACACGGCTTAGCCACAGCCTGGGGGATGTTTCCAGAATGAGATTTTCACTCTGGAGCGGAGTGTGCGCTCATATGAAACTTCCTGGCAGATGAAAAGTGTGTGCCGGACCGAGACTCGAACTCGGGACCTTTGCCTTTCGCGGTCAAGTGCTCTACCATCTGAGCTACCCAAGCACGACTCACGCCCCTTCCTCACAGCTTTACTTTCGCCAGTACCTCGTCTCCTACCTTCCAAACTTTGCAGAAGCTCTCCTGCGAAAATTGCAAAGGTCCCGAGTTCGAGTCTCGGTCCGTCAAACAGTTTTAATTTGCCAGGAAGTTTCAATATGCAGTATGTTTAGTGTCATTACAGATAACTGCACTTCGTGTGAATTCTGACTCGCCCCTCCCCCCCTCCCATATACACACTCACTCCGCTTTGTATCTGTACTGCAGTGAAAATATGAAGAATGCAAGTGTTGATGGCATGCGATGTATCTTTTTTGGAAACAAATGTATTCCATTCATTCATTGTTTGGGGGTTGCTAAGAGTACTGGACACTCTGAAGCTTTCATCCAGCGCTGCTCGTTTTTGACTCGGGGAACCTTTTTAAGTGATTCGATCGCTTGTTGGAAAACAATCGATTCAATTGTATATTGTTTTACATATCGTTTCCGTTATTCGACATTCCTCTGAAACGAGACTATGGTTACAACGGAATGAAAACAATCTAATTAGTCGGTTGTAGATTTACATATTTGATTATTATTCATTCATTTCTTCCAAGGGTAACCAGTCTGAGGGAGCAGCCTAATGAAGGCTATCGATAGAGCCCGTCGTAGTTTTGCATATTGATTGAATTATTCATTCTTTCTTTACGGGTGACACGAGTCTGTAGTTTTTCCGTCGATCCTGGCCGCCAGTCTGAGTGTAGTTTTCCGATGGTTTCCACACACTCGTCTCGGTGAATGCTGGGATGGTGAACCATTCAAAGGAAATAACAAATAGAGACCAATATTTTTCACGAAAGAATGTTTCCGACAAGCGGCATCATATGAATAAAAAGCTAGTGATGAAGTCAACAAACAATTAAAGTAAGATGTATCTTATATGCTTTCCTTACACGTCACCTCAGCATTTACCAAACCAGAACTATCTTTGATGGGTCCAGACCGGCAGGAAGCGAGATGGGGAGAACTTCATTAAATTTAAATTAATAAAGTAATAGTGCATTTATTTAAACGTACGTTAATGGTGTAGCACCAGTCATTAAACTTTTGAAACGAATAAGTTCGACAGTAGTTCAGTTGTTGGCGGAAAGGACTCCTCTGGTCTCTTCCGGCTACCTGGGGGAAGTTTGATCGAAGAGCATGCTCTCGGCACTCGGGACTGGACCTTTGGTGGGTGAAGATGGTAGTCTTAAGAGCGACTTGGCGTTAATGAGTGTGTTAATGTGCGATGGTCTGTAGCTAGTCTGATGTACGCGTTTGATTTGCTAGTCAATTTTAAAGTGTAGTCACGAGTATATTTTCTGTATTTAGTAAATTTTCCGTTCCTTGTTTTGTGTAACTAGAACACTTTGTGTAGAAATATCGTTACTCCAGCACAGGTTTAAATTTCACTTGCCTGACTTTTCTGTTAACTAGAATGTATGTGTGAACTCTTCTTGTGTGTATGTGTTTTATTTCTTCTACATTTCATTTCGTTTCAGTTTTAAGATTGTGTAGCTTGTTACGTACCACGTAATGAGTATTTCACCGCGTGTAATTTCAGTACCATCTCGAATAAGTTTTATTCTTAATGCTGCATGACATTTTATTGCTATTTGTGTGTATACGGCTTACATTTGTGTTCTTAAAGTTTTCGCGAGTATTAATAATTTTGCTTTGTCCATGAATATTCACGGCATTTGCGGGTGTTTCATGCCAGCGTAGTTTAGTTTCATGTGCAAGGTGGTGCAGAAAAATTTCTTTCCTGGGAAGTGTTCCATAGCATTCTTATTCACAATAATTGAATCACAGCGATAGGGGTGAACCTTTGAGCCGCTGACTTATTGAGATGGGCAAAATTATTTTTATCTTTGTACTTTTAAGTGTGAATGGTGTATGTTTGTGTGAACTTTTCGCAGGCGCGCCTAAGATTTCTTTTTCATTTATCACTACAATGTACTTCCACACTCAATATAATAATAATATAAATGAGTTGATTAGATAAATAACAAGCCACAAAAGATCATAGTTTAGAAGTACATTGTGGATTTTTAATATTATTTTTTATTTTAATCAAATATGTTTAACTGTGGTGATTGTTTTTCATACAAACCTGTCTCCTTTTGTAAGATTATTTTTAATACATAGTATCTGTTGTTTTTGAAGCGCTAAAGGCAGGCTTTGTATTTGTAGACTTCTGTGTGATTATCTTATTCCTTTTGTTGAGGAATAATCTCCTTCTTGCTCCGAATTATTTGATTTAACGTTTGTACTTAAATTGTTCCCATACGCAAATTCCTTTATATTTACTTGGATCCCTTATTAATTTTAACTCTTAATTATGCTTACCAATGTAGCGATTAATTCAGTTCTTACATTAAATTTTCCCAGTTTTAATTAAACTAGGAAGAAAAATTTTGTGGCACAGAAAACCTACAGTAGACTGCAGAATTCCACATTGGTTAGATTCCCTCAGTTTCTGTTCGTAAATCACTCTCCAGATAACCATCCACCCACTAATAATCATGTACCATGGACAACAGATAAGGTGACAGTCGTCTAGTCTCCTCGACTAGGCCGTGCAGGATTACTCGAGCGGTGTAAGGTGCTGCAGTCATGGACTGTGCGGCTGGTGCCGGCGGAGGTTCGAGTCCTCCCTCGGTAATGGGTGTGTGTGTTTGTCCTTAGGATAATTTAGGTTAAGTAGTGTGTAAGCTTAGGGACTGATGACCGCAGCAGTTAAGTCCCATAAGATTTCACACACATTTGAACATTTTCCTCGACTAGGCGATTCAAATGATATGTCTCACACCAGACTTTGGGCGTAATGGACTTAATTTGCATATCAAATGATAATGAAAGTGTACTTGGTTGATCGAAATATGTTAGTAGCATAAGTAGTCCTTTTTTCTCATTTGCACATACATACAGACCCGGAACAGAGAGGAAACGATGAGCCAAAATGCGAATTTTTTTCTAAACGACGCCAATTTTCAGACCATCAACGGATGGTGATGAGTCATAAATATCACAGCCGGCAAGGATGAAGCTCAGGTCTTTGCACAGTCGCACAGCTTGTTTCGCCACAGGCGCCAACGGCACGTTTGCTGCCCCGGGTGTCCCAAGGGAGAGGTGACAGTGTAGTTCACAATAATTGGATAGGCAGCATTTTCAGAGATGGAGAAGGAAGTATGTACTTAAAACAGCGCGCAGCACTCACGTGAACAGTGCATGTTATACATATGAACGCTAGCAAATGTTGGGACTCTTGTTAAACGCCCTCTCAACGGCGAAACAGTTTCAAAATTTCGAGGAAAGGGAAATTGCACCCTTTACATCATTTCTTTATGGAGGCAGAATTAGCAGATAGGAGGACTGAAAGCAGTGTTTGGAGAGTGGGAGAAATAATTCCTGTTCATAGCAGTTTTTTTGGCAGACTTCAATTCTTGAAGGAGGCAATATTCTTCTCAGAGAGGGGAGAGGTAGGTCGACACATGCAATTTGCGGACAAGAAAGAGGGCTCCCCCTCTCCGAAACCCTGTGTTGATAAAGAGAGTGCTTAACGCTCTTTGAGACCTGGAGAGAGATTTATTTTGTGGTCGCTTTGATCACAATAGGCTTTAAATATATTAGCGTTAAATAAGCTGAGAGTCTCGTATATTCACAAAGCGGAGAGATTTTAAAAAAATTATGTTAGTTAATACGTACTCGCGAGGACTGCGAGGGCATCACTTTGAACGTAGCCCCACCAACCGGGTGAGTGTACACAGCCAATATAGACAGACTAGGGACAAACGATCTTCTGCTTCACAGGAGAACTCGGTGAGAGTATGTGACTGACACTTCAGTTAAGAACAAGCAGTTCTATAGCGTGACAGGTAGCGTAGCAAATAACCGTTCTTCTGATGTCCAACCATTTCCGCAATTCATGCTTCCTACCTGGTAGGACCAGAACATAAACACTTCTACACGCTCTCAGAGCGATCCATGCCTGCCAAATGGCGGGGAGCAGACAGTAAGGCACGCCGCTATGCTAGATAATGGAGACCCTGCCGCGGTACTGGAAATGGTAGTGATTTTGATTAGCTGGTACTAATTCAGGAATCGTAATTGCATAAACCTGCCAACATATTAGAGAAAGTTAGTGATTTTGATAACCAATTACAATTAGATGAACCCGCCACGATTGCGAAAAATCAGAGAGTTCTCATAAGCAATTATAAGTAGATGAACCTGACAAGATGGCGAAAGTTTTAATTATGATGAGCAATTTTCATTAGATGAACATACCAGGATTTGCCAAAGCGATAGTAATTCTGATAATCAATCATATTACATGTGATCTGCTAGGATACAGAAAATAGTAGTGATTCTGATTATCCGATGTCATTAGATGACTAAAACAATTATGTTGACGATATTTGTAGAGTAAATATCTTGTCCACAAGTATCCAAATGACTGAAATCACTTTTACTCCAAGAGAAACACTTGAACAGAGCCAGGAGAATAAAGTAAATGTGTGACGTATCTATATAGGTTATGAACATTAAATATGCTATATTGTAATGTGCTTGCTGCTTCCACATTCAGGCTTTTTACTTTTATTTTTTGGATTCTGTTCCACCACGAAAACAACGTTGCACTGTCAGGGAAAGTAAGGAGCAATTTTTTTGCAAAATCTACGTCCTCTCAAAAACTTTCGTAGATCAGAGATATCAGACAGGAACTTAAATGATTTTCCTGTAAAAAGTAAAATCCTATAATTACTTTTAGACTAGGAGTCATGCGCGAAAACATTTAGAGGGACAAAGAGCGTCAGCCTGATTCGACATGGCAAACTGTAATAGGTCGCAACAGAGCCGTGACGTAAGGGGTCTGGACCAGGTCGAACTGGATGAGCAGCCTGGCGCTGATCGTGTTTAGCACGAAGTTGGACAGGAGACTAGAAGTGAAGCAGAGGTACTAGATAAACAACAAGTGTCACACTCTGAAAACGACAGACGTGGGGAAGTAATCGATGATGAGTCAAGAGGGGAAGTAGCGCAAATCATGAGTGACGATGAACAGGACAAATTATTTCACGAGGAAGCGCACACAAACATAGACGGTCGAAGATCACAAGATCATAATGAACGTAATACCGGAAAGTTTTATATTAGTGCACCAGAGGAAAGAATCGGCAGTTGACAAACGAAAAACGGAAAGATTGCAAGCAGTGGTAACAGGAAAGGACACTAAACACGTCAACGAACTTGATACCTTCGAACTGAGTCGGAAAACTACAACTAAAGAAACCATGTCAAGAAATATCAGATAATAAAAACGAGAGATTCGAGAAAACCGACAAGAGATTAGATGGACAAAAGAGGTGTTAAAGGAACAGTATAAGAGATGACGCAAAGGCTACTGACATCTCAACAAGAACACATGGAGAAAAATATTCGGGACGTACAGAAAGAAACGAGGAAAACCCGTGGCGAATTAACCTTATGCGACGAGACTCAAAAGAGTGTTGAGGGTACGAATAAAGACTTACGTAACGTCAAAATAATCACGACTAGGACTTAGCGTAGGGCGAGAGGATCAATAAAAGAAAGGGCTGCACGGTAGAAAGCAACATGACCACGTTACGGAAATTCAGCAACAAACTTCTCACAATTAAATCCAAAAACATAGAACAATTAGAAAGGTAGAGAGCAGAAATATTGCAAAGCATGAAAGAACGCAGTGATAGCTGCAGCGTGAGTTCCGAGTCCATAAACCCCGTTGTAATGTCACAAGATTTGACTAAACTCCTCTTGAAGTGAATACCAGTAAGGTATGGAACGTCCAAACTGTTGAGGGTGACCAAACACCTCCGCACGGGACTACTGAAAAACGGGATACTTAAAGTGAGAAAGAAGGCGAAACGGTATCTAGAGCCGAAACTGGGTGTAATGTAGGACGCACAAAAAACCGCAGTTGGTAGATCACGCGAAAGAACCAATCATCAAACGTACATAAAAGGAACAGACAATCTGCTGTCAAAACCATGCGACTTACGAGACATAACATCAGGTTCAAACAAACAGAAACGAAGATGCCCGCAACAAAATCCGATTGGACATATGCACAGGGTAACGCATGCAGGTAGGTGTCCAGGCCGACCTGTAAAAGGTATACAGGTACCAACGCAAAGTGTATCGACACAGTACAGGACAGTCTATGGCGTACAATAGTCCGATGGCGTTGGGTAAGCAAGAGACAGAACCGATAACAGGCGTAACTCAAGGACGCGAAAACGTATCTGGAATAAACAAAATGTTAACTGCAGTTACATAGGTAAGGCACAGAATCAGACCTGTATATATTTTGAAGTATCACCCTAGTTATAACGGATCAGGACGTATGATGAAAGATTTAGGGGCCCAACACTTGGGATATACATTTAAGAGACCTCCAAGATTGACGACGTTCCTAATACCACAATTCATCTACACCTACAACTGTGAAACGTCTACATGTGAGTCGCTCCATTGATCTTGGAAAGCTACCATCGGTTTTGTTACAATTATTAGTAACTCAAATGTTCGGTACGACTGTCCTGAAGAGAAAGGTGGGTGAGAGAGTGTGTAATATTACAGCGGCATTTCTAGCAGTCTTTCAACTCCAAAGGAGAATGTCTTTTTGAATTTCAGATCCATAACTATGTTCTGCATGTAACTGTGTAGTCCATTATCATGTATTCATCTCATATCTTTCCTGTCCCCAATGTCGTCTACAAGAATGACTGTGTGATTTGGCTGCAGATGGCACTTCATGTTTTCTAAGTTACCAGGAGGGTTCCTTGAATGATAAGGGAAGCCTAGCCAAACTTCGTGTGAGCTTTCGGATACGATTACATTGGGTCAGATCACGCAGGGAGTACATTACATACGATGTTGTCACAAAAGCGCTTCTTGATCCAGCTCAATATTTATTCTGGATCAGTATACTAAATCCTGCTTCGTGTTGTGTTCAACCAAGGAAGATCGCAGTGCTGAATGTCAGTTAGGAATGATTGTCCTACTTCGTTAATTAATGTTATTTAAGTATAGAACATTGCAGAATCCATTTGTGCAGAGTTTACATGTGTTGATAATTGCTTGTTTTAACTTATGGGGTAGCTCTCTGATACATATATCAAGATTCTTATGTCCTCCTTTTAAAATTAATGAGCAATAAACAATTTCTACCCTGAATAATCATATTAACAGCGTGATAATGAAAACAATATAATAATACAAGGAATGGGTTGCTTGATCTAAAGGTAGGCTACTTACTCTCACTAAACTAAATTATTTTGTGGAGAAACTCTTTTAGGAACCCACAAATAATCGTTCTTCTGATGTCTAACCAATCCGGTGATTCATGCTCTCTACTTGGTAGGGCCATAACATAAACACTTGTACACACACTCAAAGGGATCCTTTCATGCCCTATAGGGGGACGCAGGACGTAAGAATTGCTAGTACATTAAACGTCGCGCAAACAACACCCTTTAATTTACTGTTCTGGGATGGAGTAAAGCAGCAAAGGTCATAATATTATCGTTTAAATAACAGGTAATGGTAGTGAAAGGTTATTCTTAGATTCTTGCATATACCCTACATACTGTGTCACTGAAAATACTCGTCACATTTAGGATCATTATATTGAGCAAACATGGATTCTAAAATGCATACCTAAACCGCTATGATCACTTATTCATCTAAGGTACTGTGAAACCAATCTCTTCTACTGCAAGTTCTTTGCTTTCCATTTTTTAAAATGTGATACTGTGGACCAAAGCAAGGAAAAATGTCCAGTGAACAAGGACTCTAGAGGGCATACCTTAAGAGCTGTGAGTACTTGTTCAGTAAATAATTTGTCTTTTACAGTAGCAAAGATGATGAAGTGCTCATAGCTCGTAAGGTATGCATTTATACAGCCCATGTTTACTAGACTTTTTTTCTAGTTTTGGTCTGAAAATTTGTCTGTGGAGTTTCGCTTCACCCTCGTTGTCCTGCAGGACATGAATTTTGAATCGCCGTATATAATTTATACCTTTTAGTATATTATACAGCCAATATATAAGCTATAGTCATGGATAAGCGTTGACAGAATGTCTGTTAACAGCGCCAAATAAGAGAAACTGGAGACGGATTCCAGCTGGAAATTATACTGTGTCACTTGGAACTGTCGGTACTTACACAAGATGACTGTTCCCAGAATGAGATTTTCACTCTGCAGCGGAGTGTGCGCTGATATGAAACTTCCTGGCAGATTAAAACTGTGTGCCGGACCGAGACTCGAACTCGGGACCTATGCATTTACGCGGGCAAGTGTTCTACCAGCTGAGCTACCCAAGCACGACTCACGCCCCGTCCTCACAGCTTTACTTCTGCCAGTACCTCGCCTCCTACCATCCAAGCTTTACAGAAGCTCTTCTGCAAACCTTGCAGAACTAGCACTCCTGAAAGAAAGGATTTGCGGAGACATGTCTTAGCCACAGCCTGGGGGATGTTTTCCAGAACGAGATTTTCACTATGCAGCGGAGTGTGCGCTGATATGAAACATGGCTAAGCCATGTCTCCGCAATATCCTTTCTTTCAGGAGTGCTAGTTCTGCAAGGTTCGCAGAAGAGCTTCTGTAAAGTCTGGAAGGTTGGAGGCGAGGTACTGGCAGATGTACAGCTGTGAGGACGGGCGTGAGTCGTTCTTGGGTAGCTCAGTTGGTAGAGCACTTTCCCGCGAAAGGCAAAGGTCCCGAGTTCGAGTCTCGGTCCGGCACACAGTTTTAATCTGCCAGGAAGTTTCAAGATGACTGTTAGTTTAAGCACGTGTCCTATTTTTGGTACTGTGTTCTATTTTTGGTACTGGTGAGAGGTGAGTGTCTGCATGAGAGGTGGGCAGCGTCCATGCAGTGGTTGGCGAGTAGCAGTAGCGACATCCAGGCTACCGGCAGCAGCGGCTTTAATGACCGCTGCTCGCACGGATAATGCTATGCGTAGTCATGCCGGGTAATAGCCATCGATTTAGCCGAGCAAATGCACTGAGCGATGGCGCGACTATCGGTTAGCGCTAATGTCCGCTCTGGCCGGCGCCGGCAAAATACAAAATACAGTACAGCGCCAGCAGCTGCGCCGCTCTCGCTGTCGCCTCGGCCGCGAGCAGGCGGGCGGCTACCGCCCTCTCACCTGTCTGCAGGGATGCAAAAAGGGTCGAACGACACTGTTGCTGCGGAAACGTCATCAGCGGGCGACTGGCACAAATGAGGTCTGAATTCCCAGCTAATGTCTCGACCTCGTTTCGGTTCTAGCAGTTACACTAGATTACTGTAATGCAGTAATCTCCGATTATACTCTTCAACCATTAATCGTTCGATTGAGCGTTAGGACAGACCATTTCTCATACAGGCGCTCCACTGGGTGTCTGTCTATTAAAGACGCAAACGACGGATGTGTGTTTAATATTTTTGTGGGATCTGATATTTAAAAACCTCTCTCACACCGGCCTGATTTAGCTTCACGGATCAGGATAGTAAAGAATATGCGTGTATTAAGGGAAGTTTCATTCACAAAGCAGGCTTATCACATTCACACAGTTCAATACTGTTCGATCCTGATTAAATAGAGCTTAACTTAAATTCCATAAGGCAGTGAAGCAATTTTGAATTCTCGGTGCGACGAAAATTATCAGTCGATCTCCAGAAAACATTTGTAATAATTATTAACTTTCGGTGATCACATGGGGAAGACCGGAGATCTGCTGGTAAGACCGCGTTAGCCCAATTATTGAAAGTAATAAACTGGATATCTTGAGCGTACAAAACGGCAGGTTCGTCCAGTGTAAATCAGACGTTCCCCACTGATCCCGTGCAACAAAGCGAAGTAAGCAGACACTGTCAATAATAATCAGTTAAATAATACGCGAACACACTTACTTTAGTTTAGTTCATGTACTAAATTCCTTCTCATACAGAATCTCATCAAAATGGCGACTAGCTCAACAATATATACATATACATCTTCGTTCTTTCACGGCTAATCGGCTAGATCTGAATCATTCTTTTCATAAGAGAAAACATAGATAGCAGAGAAGCTATTCCATGGAGTAAATGCACTCTCCAAGGAATAATAGGGCTTGAAGCTACTTTGCATTGATAATCACCGTATATTAAAGTTTAGGAATCGGTAAGATAAGAAGAGATATTTAGAGATATGTACTGAGTTATATAATTTATAAAATTTCTGAAAATATCGCGGAGAGATCTCTGCAAGAGACTTTACATGTGGTATCACATACTGATACCGTCACATGGCGTATCAACGTTGGTATCGTAATAACAGGTTTCCCTCTGTTACTGATACGTTTCTTTTTTAGTTATTGGAATAGTATTTTTTACACTCTGAGGTGATAAAATCCATTGAATAAAGGTCGACAATTATTGAATTATGTGAAAAAAGCGTAAATCAATTACAAACTACGGCGTGCACTTACTTTATGCAACATGTAAACGTCATTGCAGCTATTTGGATTTAGGTTATGACATATTCCATATGCCTGCCATCATTGGCGATAATGTGGCGCAGATGAATAGCGAAATTCTGCATGACCCGCTGAAGTGTAGGAACATGGATTCTGTCGATGACCTCCTGAATAGTTGTTTTCACCTCAGGGGTGGTTTAGGTATTATTGCTGTACACCTTGTATTTAATATAACCACACGAAAAAGGCTCGCAAGTGCTTGGATCCGGAAAATATGGCGGCCAATCGAGGCCCATGCCAGCGGCCTCTGGGTGCTTAAGAGCCAGAAGACGGTCCCCAATGTGCTCCTGCTTCGATGGGGTCGAGCTCTATCTTGCATGAACCACCGGGGTCACTTTGGATAACGGGGATGGAATCCTCTTCCAAAACCTCCACGTACCTTAGGTGTTCATCGTGCCATCAAGATATATCGCATCGATTATTCCGTGATTGGACATTCCATACCACACTGTCACCCATTGAGGGTGAAGAGACTTCTCCATCGCGAAATGCGGATTCTCAGTCCCCCAAGTGCGCCAATTTTGCTTATTGACGAACCCATCCAGATGAAATAACAAATCGCGTGTGCATGTGCACACTAATTCGCATCATGTTCCGTGGCCAACCGTGCAGTCTGAACGTCCTAACGCAAACCGTGCGGAAGTTATGACGATTTTATGTCCTGTAGTTCAATGACTGTCACCCTGTACCTTGTGTAACATGAAACGGTAGAGTGGTTACGCAGAATCTGGTAGTCCAAAGGTGCGCGCTTGCTGAGGCACGCCTCCAGCTGCTCTGGGCTACCAGTGCCCTGTGCCACCGCAATTACGATGGCCAGCGCTAGTCGCTCAGCTCATGCGGACACAGTGGTCATTGTAATGAGTATCCTAGCAAGTGTTCTGTCAAACCCAAATTCTCAACTTAGCCACATACTACTAGTGTAATGACCATTCCCGTTATCCTCTCTACTCACACCATTTCACCGATTCCCATTTCCTGTAAGAGTTCGATCCTGGTGTGCATCTGCCGCATCACCTTAATGATATATTGTGCTTGGGCTTGGAGCCCCTTTCTCGTGACACTTATAGTTGGCATCTGTATGTTGCTGCAATATTTGTAATGAGTCTCTGTATACTTGGAGAAATACAAGTTCAGTAAATCTTTTGTTTGTTGTATTAACGTGTTCACTAATCATTGCTCTTCCTGCCCATATTTCCTACTGTTGTAGAACAACTCTGAAGCCCGCCTCTCCTTATCGTTGTTTACAATCCTTACACAACAGGATGGCTGGATCTATGGACGGATAGATGAATGGATGGATTCAAAATTGTTCGTCGCTTTACAGCGAGGTCATTAGCTCATTTACACAATATCGTGGTTCTGATTCAGGAGTAGCTACTTTTGTTAAAAGGAAAACAAAAGGCCATAATCTAAAGCCATTGACATAAAAAATTTCACATACAATCTCCATAATACGAGAAATGTGGCAGACTCATTGTAACAACTTCTTCAATACACAAAAGAATTCCAGACATTGGCAGCAAGTGGAAACATTGAAATCAATGTCGAAAGAAAAAATCGAATATAAATACCGTCTTCCGACCATCGCTGAAAACGAGAGAGCTGCTGGGCTCACTTAAAGACCCACTCAAACTCAACACCCCTGGCATATATAGCATTGCCTGCGAATGTGGTGTACAGTACATTGGACAAACGCAGCGCTGTATCGAGAAAAGGTGTCACGTCCGGCTTAGTCATACAGAGAAATCTGCTATATCTGAGCACAGTATCAAAGAAAACCACACCTTTGATTTCGAGAACACCAGGGCGCTGTACCGAGCCGGGAGCTATTGGGACAGCGTCATTAAAGAGTAGATAGATATACGGGTCCACGAGAATCTTGTGAACAGAGACGAAGGTTATCAACTGAGCGCGGCCTGAAATCGAGCATTAGCGGCAGTACGCCGTGAACGCACCAAGAACCGTCCAGCTCACGAGACGCGACCGGAATGCTCTGACGGAGACACGAACGGCGCACCCGCTTCCCTCTCCATCCCGCCCGCTGGTTCTCCTGTGTCCAGCCTCCCGCAGTCAGGTGGTGGGGGGCACGCCGCAGGTATTAAGGGACCGGCATCCGCAAAGTCTCGGCACTTCGCCAGAACTCTTCACCAGATGTTTCGTTATGTTTCCTTTTGAATTGTTACCTAATAATTATACAGGGTCACGCCTAATGCTGTTCCTCAGGCAGAAGTGGATGAGTTAAACATCTGAACTGAAGCCGTTGTAGAACGGAAACGGTACGTTTTCCGAACATGGTTTCCTATTCAAAGTATTATGTACTCAATCCCCTCTACAAGTCCTAGAAGTTTCTAACGGGATTTTCCGAACACCCTGTATAGCTGTTGTCATCTGCATTGTTTTATGCAGGAGACCTGTTTTCAGATGTTGAAATGCAGTAGTTTCGTAATCTTTGTAGATCTTTTGTTATAGGACAAATTCATGTTCATATGCGCAGTTTGAATGCTCTGGAACTCTGTTACTAGCAGCGGTAATAATCGTATTGGGGAAAAATTGGGATCTGGACCTATGTTCATTAAGATTACTTGATTGCTTCATTGTCTTCTACTCGCCCCTTCCGTTGATACCTATAATAGTCAAACATCTTATATACTTTGAGAAGAAGTGTCACAGCACAATTGTAAGGAAATTTCGTAGAACTTAGGCAAAATTTCCGCTTGGTGTAGTCAATGGCAACTCACTTCAGATACCGATCAGTCGAAAAAAATGCCTCTAAGGAAGAGAAAGAACATAATACTGTCCGGTTACAAAGTTAGTAGTGAACTGCGTGAAGACATCAGATCGTACAAACTTTATATGCAACGTTTTGGTAGTTGTTCAGGTATGTTTTCTGAATCATCATCGGTGGCTCGTTGCAGAGTAGTAATGTAGTTTTAATGCATTCGGTTTGTTATCCAAATTAGTTTTTCCTGTGAAAATACCTTTACAACAGTAAAAATGCTTGTAACATGGAGTCGCGAAGACCCGACAGGCGACAAGAAAGGAAAAGTATTGTGATGCGATAGACGCCGCCGCGGTAACAGCTCAGCATACGCTCAATGTGCCAATCTTAGCGAATACACAGAACAGGTGCCTATTGGTCATTTTTTTCATCGGTAAACCAATTCATATTGCTACGTGTCTGTGTTAACGTACATCTGACGTAAAAAAAAAGAAAAAGGAATAAAAAAAAGAACTCGAACACTAGTGGATGCAAGCTTGAGATAAAGAATAAAGTGAGCAATACTGCTGATAGTTGGAAGTAGCGTGGTTACATGAAACCACTCTATTCCCAAAAAAGACACATAGGCCATACCGTAGACGTCTGCAGTGTTGTGCAGATATTTACAATGCAACACGCAAGCGAAGAATAAGGGGGCTAAGAAACCATACGAAAGGCAATTACTCTGTAACTGGTGACTGGGGAACACTCTCGCAGTAAAATATTCAGAAAACGTCGCTGAATAGTCTATGAAAATAAACGTGGCAGTTCGAATCAGATCACCTTGTATGTATTTGGGTAGAAGCGATGTGAAATGGTGTGATTACGTGATACAGATATCAAGGAAGGCGAACAGAACACTGTACTTAGATTTAATGGGAAGTTTCTGGCAAAGTGCAGTGAATTGGAAAGGATATTTGGGACAAGACACTAGAGCATTCAAATTTGTCGTTCCACCATTTTAAGTCCTTCTACGGATGGCAAGAGACATCGAACGAGTTCAGATTCGTACTACTAGCTTAGGGATCATCATTATAGGAGATATTTTGGCGCGTACAGAGCCATTTACATTGGCAACTTCGCTCATTCAGTACTCGAAAGGAACGGGATAGTAAATCGCTAATATTGATACGAATTACGCTCCACGTTGTACAGTATGGTGGGTTGTGGTTAAATATGTGTAAGTAAACGTATGGGTGCTCAAAAATTTATCAGTCCACGAAACCTTCATCCTGAAAACTCGTCCAACAAAATTGCTTTAACGATGAAATATGGGCAATAAAGAATATTCCAAGGCGGCCCCAACACCTCTGCACGCAAGAGAAGGATCTATACTATCGCCAGAGGAAAAATGCTCTTATCGGAGCACAAAACAGGCAAAGAGTCGGACTAAAAGGTGGAGAGCCAGCTGTCTCATACTTCATTTCTCGCTACCTTTGAAAATTTCCCCAAATTTAGGGCATTCCTACATTTTCACGCTCTTTTTAACGTGTAACTCACCTCTTACTAACACAAGCTCCGCTAACTGTAACTCGCTCATACAAAAGCACTATTCAATATCCCTCCAAGTCGCTCGTACTATCCAGTCACTCATTCAGCCCAACCCATTGTCATTATCTCCTTGTGTCTGTCTGTCACTGTCTCCTGGCTCACAGTCACTGTCTCTTTCGTTCTGGCCTACTACTAGTGTCTCTCTTCGCTGTCACTGTCTCCCTCTTGCTCATTCTCATTGCTGCTATCTCATTCATTCTTTCCCGCTGCTGTCGTCTCTTCTCACTATCCCTCTCTCTCTCTCTCTCTCCCTCTCTCTCTATCTCTATCTCTCTCTCTCTCTCTCCCTCCCTCTCTCTCTCTCTCTCTCCCTCGTTGTCATTGTCATAGACTATCTCTCGATGTCGCTGGCTATCACTCACTCACACATTCTCAGAAATGGTTCAAATGGCTCTGAGCACTATGGGGCTTAACGTCTGAGGTCATCAGTCACCTAGACTTAGAACTACTTAAACCTAACTAACCTACGGACATCACACACATCCATGCCCGAGGCAGGATTCGAACCTGCGACCGTAGCAGTAAGGCGGTTCCCGAATGAAGCGCCTAGAACCGCTCGGCGACAGCGGCCAGCTACACCTTCTCCTTCTTTTTATTCCTGTCCGACTGGCAATGTATTCTTCACACTGTTCCTAGCACCGTTCTGTCACTATCAACTATGCTCCTCTGCCACTGTGTCCGTCTATTTCCCTCGCGCTTTCATTGTCTCCTTCGCTCTTTTTGTACCACAACCACTGCCTACTATCCCACAGCATTTAATAATTTTCCCTCTCTCTCCCACTGTCTCCTTCTCTCCCAACATATAAAAGCGCGAATATGTTCACATGTGAAAATTTTGGGGAAAATTTTTATAGGTGTCGATGAAGGTATAATGGTATCCCACTTTTCATTCAGTCTTTTAAACAGGAGCGTATTTGCCTTTTTGTGCTCAGATAGGAGCATTTCCCATCTGGTTCCCTTACTTTCCAAGCCACAGCAGGGTATATCACTCATTGGGAAGAATTTTATGGACTACTTCTGTTAAATCCATCCTAGTCGTAAAATATGAGGTGTATGGGAAACCTGCCTTCTCGGATCGATATACAAAGAATTCAAACAAGTCGTATTAATGAGTTTTATTACAAAATGAAATGGGACAGTACTTTGCACTACACAAATGTGTCCCAAGGAAAGGGCGACATATAAAGGGCGACATACGAAACAATCAAGTTAAAAAAAAAATCTTTATTGATACAACACAACATAATAACACAATTGAAAAACAAGTATTATGATACAGGTGATTCATAAACAACAAACATTGTATTATACACACTAACCCACCACCTTATATAATTAGTGGGGCCAATTATTATACTTAACAAGCAGTTTATACTAATTGATTAATGGCATTTGCTGTGGACAGGGTTAATCTAACTATTTGACTACGCTGGTTATTCTAATACTAACTACCCTGCAGCGTTACAGGTGTGCTCCTGGCAATGGGCTGGCCAACTACTTTGAAATCGCTACAGTCCCTACCTATGTTGGTAATGTTCAATGTTAGTAAAACAATCAAGTTTGTTCAATATAGACAATCCTAAGTCGCTGCTACACAAGTCACTAGTCTTGAAGCTACTATTGAACTGGGACGTCGCCAGTCGGTCGCGGCACTTATGTCCCCTTCACATAGCGGCCGCGGTTATGCGTTGTCATCCTGGATGGAGGTCCTGTCAGTATGCGATTGGCTGACGTCTTCTCACAACCATCTCTACTCCATCGTTCTCGACTGCCGTCCTGGCGCTTGATTTTATGCCCTAACAAGCACAATTTGGATAGTTTCCATGTGTGAAATATAAGTAATGAAAAATTAATTTTACATCTAAGATGGAATATGAGCGCGCAAAAATTTCACATATGCTTTAGTACTGTAAAATGGTGGTCGCAGAATCATTGTGATGGAAGCGGGGACACTTAACAGCAATTTTCTCCGTGCTACGTCACTTAATAAATTATGTTTTCGTGCGTATTTTACGTGTGAATAAAAGATCACTTTGTTTCTCTGTATCTTGGAGAGAGATAAAGATATTAATAAAATGTTTACGACGTTTGAGATCGGGATCGTACGAATACCTTAAAAGTTTTAACCATTTGATGTGCACCGCCGTCTATGAATCCGCGGCTTGGTTTTGGTACGACAAAATGGTAAAAAGCGCTTTTCTGGGGTACACCAAGAAATGGCCCATGAATTAATTAAAGTTTTTGAAAACGGGAAGATTTTACTTCTAGATAAATGCCTAGAGAATATATCGTTAAAATGCGATTTATTCCTGATTTGCCTTTCATCTCAAACAGGATTTTGCCTGCATATTTAACGTGTACAAGAAAGGCGACATTGAACCTCCGTTTCTCGGCAACGGATAAAGATATGAAGAAAATTTTCAGCACTGTTCGAGATCGGGATCTTAGGAATGCATCGTGAAAATTTCGACTATTTGCTGTCATTGAATCTGCAGCTCCGTTTTGGCACGAAGAAAATGGTAAAGATGTTTGTTTTGGGGTTTTCCGAGGAACTGTCCATGAAATAACGGTCCCTCAATGAGCCCCTTAAGGGCCACCGGGGTCACATCAAATGCAAAAAGAACCAACCGATTTACTCCATTTGTTCAAGCAAGAACAAGTGTGTAACCTTCATACTTTCACCCTTTACTGAAGGATACTGACAATGAGACGCTCTTTCTGTCCGGTATACAAATGGTCCCTAGCCCAGGAGCTATCCTATACACTTCACCCTACCTTTCTACCACCAATAGAACCCGAGGTATGAGCCTCGGAAAAATTCCGTTATTATGCGCGACGTTTCTGAACATTCTACAAGGCGTGTGCTGCCGTATGCGTACCGATGAGTAATTTCGTTGCTGCTAATCGATCCATGAACTGCAGGCTCGGTACCAAGGGAGGCAGGCGTCATATCTGCTGATGCTGTTGGTGCCAATCTTTAGACGCTCATCAGTTAGTAACGTAAAATCGTAAGTCACAAGTTGTACGGAGAGCAAATTGTGAAGTTTCGACGGTCTTATTGTGCTTCCGAAAATGGAATTATGAAGCACAATAACAACGAGCGCCGCCCAAGTGCTTTTTGTGTACTCACAATCCAGTGAATCTACCAATGAAGTGATTCTGAAAAAGGGACGGATATACCAAACACTACATAACAGTATTCCGGACGATGGGTCTGGGCTACTAGTCAAGTAGAACAGAGGTGATCGTGTTACGGGTCCGTCATCAGATTACATTCGGCATTCGAGCTCTTTTTAAATTAAGCTGTTATTTTCCACATACTGCGTTATTAAACAGAATCAGCTAAAAGCGTGTCGGGTAATTATCATTTTCATTAAACCGCTCGTAATTATCCCTGGCCATTATTGAAATGTAACAGCACTAGATAATCATTTCCTATCTTGATTATTGCAACTTCCAGTATTTAAATTCAATTAGACTTTACCACTTAATGCAAGCTGCATCGTACTGAAGCTGCGATCTTTAAATTCACGGCTTAGTGTACCTGTTATTGCAACGATGCTCATCATTGACTTACGGGCCCATTTATGTATATGTTCTGCACGGTTACGCGTGTGAATGAAACACGAAATTACGGACACGAACGGAAGTGAGTGAATGAGCTTATTCTTTTCAGCAGTTCGCGCGCGTCTCCAATCCTGTTGTTTGCTTTCAGCGTTCCTGTGTGTGTCGTCTATTTTCAGAATACTTCATTATATCATTCTCAGTTGAAAGCGAAGTGTTACGGGCAATTCACACTGCTCCTAGTGACTTCTTAGGGCCCTTTTCAAGTTTATTTGGTCGTGACTTTGTCGGCATCATTTGCGCGTTCGTTAGCTATTTACATTCGTTCCTCACAAAGGCTTCTAATCAAATTGTGTGCCTATGGAGTATTGGCTCAGTCATGCAAATAAATTCGTGATTGCCTATCAGAAAGGTCGCAGTTCATCAAAATAGAACAACATCTGGCGTTCCAAAGGAAGGTTTATAGGCCTTCTGATGTAATAATTAGGGGGATAATCTGAGCAGACCTCTTAGATAATTTGCGGATGATGTCCTATTCACTGTCTAGTAAACTCATTAAAAGGACAAAATCAATTTAGGTAAGACATGTGCACGTTGCGAAGAGTGGCAATTGTCCTTAAATAATGAGAAGTGTGAGGTCAACCACAAGAATAGTAAATGAACTCGTTAAATTTCGGCTACACCAGGAATCACACAAATATAAAGGCTATCAATTGGACTACCTCGAAGTGACAATTACAAACAACTTAAACTGTAGCAGTCACAGTGACTGTGGCGAGAAAAGGAACACTGCCTTTTGTTGGTAGAACACTTGGAAGAAGCTAAAAAGCTACTTAAGACACTACCCACACTACTCTTATCCGTACTCAACCAGAGTACTGCTGTGCTGCTGGGATCATTACCAGAAAGGACTGACGGAGAACATCGAAGAAGTTCAAAGATGAATAGCACATTTTGTATCACCGCGGAACAGGGGAGAGAGTGCCACGGATATGATATGCGAGTTGGCTGGGGTAGCCCCGTTACATATCTGGCAGTTTGGAAATTAAAACTTACTCGAACTGGCCGTGAACAATTCTCTTATGTCATATAAAATCACGAATTCTCGTTTTAAAGCAAAAAAAAGTAGATAAAAGAATATTAAGAGACAATGGTTTAGAGAATTGTATGCAAAGTAGAAAGGGGCTGTATTCAAAGAGTTCCCAAAGAACGTTCCTTTTGTTTCATAATTATTATATAGACGCACGTACCGTTAACGCCTTTCGCTTCTGTTAATCCCTAGCGTATGTGAGTTTTTAGCATCTGGAAGTCTTTAGCGTCTCCGACTTTTTGTGTTTGAGATTTTAGTGTCGAAGATGTTAGCTTTGTACTTCTGAATATTCGCGACTGCGTGAAACAGTTAACCTCACTGGAAGCCATTTTAATTAAAAGTAAATTTCTTTGACTTTCAATTATAGACATTTATTATTGGGCTCATTTACGAACATTCTTCATAGTAAATCATAGCAAATTAACTGTGTTAAGTATACCCTGTGACCGTTGATGAGCATCTCTGGCGGTAACCGCTAAACAACGCAGGTACGTAATAGTAAAAACTTGAATTTAAACTTATTTATCAACAAATATTGACGTACTTAACGTATCTAGAGGAGGTGAAGAATACTCGCTGGACTTAGAAAAAGGACATTACACCTTTGCTAATCGTCGAAGTGTCAGCAGACAACAGTAGGAAGCGTCACAGGGACAATCATTAAAACAATGGCATCTTTCGTTTCAGCGAGATCTTTTCACGAAATCTCAATCTCCAGCGTTCACCTGCGAATGCTTTCTATTTTGTTGGCACCCACCTATGTAGGGAGAAAATGATTATCGTAATAAAATAAGAGAAATCGTAGCCCACACTGAGAGACGGCAGTGTCCGTTTTTTCCGCGCGCCGTTAGGGTGTGGACGGTAGAGAAATAGAGTGAATCTGGTTCGATGAACCCTTAGCCTGGCACTTAAGTGTGAATTAGAGAGCAGTCACGTAGGACAAGATCTTACAGGTATCTACGCACCTTATCTGTTTTATCTGACGTAACGCCTGAGAGACCTACTCTTATAAGTTGCACTAGTACGAATTACCACTTCGAATAACTTGCATCGCTTGTGTCGTTTAACGGGCGACCACATAAGCCAACACAGAAATTGGTGAACGGTCTCTTATAATATTAATAGTTGATCAATGTCCTGCTATATGTGACGTTCTGTGACAACGCATTACCTTACAGGCCAGTGCTGTGTCTTATATCCCGGAGCATACCCCTAGGAATTGCAAGTGGTAAATCAGAAAGTTTCCTTTCTGATGTGGCTGCACAGTGTACTGGGTCGAAGAACGAAATATTACATTACAATAAAGTACCAAAAGGGCATTTAACGAATATCCTGGAAGAGCAGGAAATTGACAACCACACTGAGGAATACAAAATTGGAATTCTGAACGAACAAACAGTACTGAAATATAAATAATATCTAGAAAACATGACTGACGTCCTGAAAGAAAGCTGATAAATTTTCTACTCTTCAAGAAGACACAAAAGATAATAGGTTGTTCATTACAAATAGTTCTAGTTATAGTAGCTTTGTAATGTACTTATTATTGCCCATTTTCCGCGAATACGATTCACTGTCATCATAAAAACATCAGAAGAAAATACTGTCAAACATACATAATAGCTATATGAACGCTATTGTAAAAGTGACCAACAGCACTAAGAGATAATTAAAAAAAAGCGCTCTACGATGCAACATGTAATATATTCTACAACATTTGAGACGTAAAACAAGTAACAACTGGCATATACGTAGGCCGTATAATGACATACTACAAACGTAAGAAACGTAATTTTATCCTACAGTATTACGAAAAATTTTACGATCACTGCAGGATCACTTGAAAACTTCAAAAATACCGAGAAGAGCTGGTCGAATTAACTAAGCGTTAATGAAAAAGAAACAAAAACTTAGAAGAATTTACGTAATGACAGGTGCATTTGGCACCACGCTAACGATGTGTCACTGGCGGTCCGCTGGATATGTCCGTTGCATACTGAACTGCTTAATGTGACAAGATGATAATACACTACGGGGCACTAAACATGTAACTGGATCATGGGGGCAAGCGACGAACATCCAACTGGTATGCAGTGTACTATACAGTTATGTGGCAAAAGTTACGGGATAGCGATATGCACATGAACAGATAACGTACACAAGGTATAAAACGCCAGTGCTTTGGTGCAATTGTCATTTGCAGACATGTTATTCATGTGAATATATTTTCGACTTGATTATGGCCGCTCTACGGGAACCAAGAGAGTTTGAACGCTGAATGGTAGTTGGAGCTAGATATACGGGACGTTCCATTTCGGAGATCGTTAGGAGATTCAGTATTCCGAGATCTAAATGTCAAGAGCGTACCGATAACACCAAAGTTCAGGCAATACATCTCACTTCGGAAAACGTAGTGGCTGTCAGCCTTCTCTTACGATCGAGAGCAGCGGAATTTGCATAGAGTTGTGAGTGCTAACAGGCAAGTTACTCTACGTGAAATAACAGCAGAAATCTGTGTGGGACGTACGGCTAACTTACCGCTAGGACAGTGCGATGAAATGTGGCATGAATGGTGTATGGCAACAGATGAACGATGCGAGTGCCCTTGGTAACAGCACATCACTTACAGCGCCTCTACTGGGCTCGTGACCATTTCGGTTGGACATTAGACAAATGGAAAAGGGAACCAGAACAGAGGAGTCCCGATTTCAGTTGGTAAGAACTGGTGATAGGGTTCGAGTATGGCGCAGGCTCTAGATGTCTACAAGGGCCGGCCGATATAACCGAGCGGTTCTAGGCGCTTCAATCCGGAACCGCGCGACCGCTACGGTCGCAGGTTCAAATCCTGCCTCGGGCATGGATGTGTGTGATATCCTTAGGTTAGTTACGTATAAGTAGTTCTAAGTATAGGGGACTGATAACTTCAGATGTTAAGTCCCATAGTGCTCAGAACCATTTGAACCATTTGACTAGAAGGTACTGTGCAAGCTGGTGGTGTATCCATAATGCTCTGGGCTGTGTTTACACAGAATGTACTGCGTCATTGTCTGTAAACGGTAATGTTCGGTTACTCGAAGACCATTTGCAGCCATTCATGGACTTTGCGTTCCCAAACAACGATGCAACTTTTTTGCATAATAACGCACCATGCACCGGGCCAGAATTGTTCGCAATTGGTTTGAAGAAAATTCTGAACAGTTCGAACGAATGATTTGTCCCTTTAGATCAGCCGACAAGAATCCCTTCGAACATTTATAGGATATAATCGAGATGTAATTTCATACACAAAATCGTGCGCCAGGAGTACTTTTGTACTTATGGACGGCTATAGACCTAGCATGGCTCAATTTTGCTGCAGGGGACTTTCAACGACTTGTTGAGTCCATGCCAAGTCGAGTTATTCAATGCATCGGGAAATTAGGTCCGACACGATATTAGGATGAATCACACGACTTTTCAGCTGAGTGTATGCTATGATCTGCAAGTGAATAGCATTTCACCGCGGTCCCACAATGTAGATAGCAGTAACACCATCTACATCCTACATATAAGGGAAGACCACGTATAACTCCGCAGCTCTGTGGATGATCATACATTTTCTACGTGTTTTGCGAAGTTTGTTTTATTAGTTGTGCTGAATATTATTCTTGTCAATATGTTGTCGCGTTGCAAATGCTATTTGTTATCTAAGAAAGAGTATAAGCATGGAATGTTAACATGTTGTAAGTAGACACGCTGGCCTAGTGAGGGAAAAGATATTGTCAAAGAGTGTAATAAATTGTAAAAGCATTAAGGCTTGGCGTGCGAGCGCTCCAGAAAGTAGCAGCTCGGAGTCGCGAGGAGACGATTGGCGTCGCTGCTAGTGTGTATTCGCCGGTGTGGCTATGCAGAAGTGCGGAGATAAAAAGTCTCTTTCCGAAGTGCGGAACAGTGAAAACTGAAATGGTCGGTTTGGCAGATGTTTAATATGGGCAAGCTATGGCATTTATTGGACGCTGTACAAATGCAGCAAGAGTAATTCACATATGAAGAGTACTGTAGGTCATTGTTATTGGTTTTGGTAAGGCAAGAAGATCAACCTGTGCCCTATTTTAGCGCTGAATGAAGCCACTCGACAAACGGCATCATAAAGAAAGATCTAGACTTTTTATAACTGCAAGTGTAATAGGCTGACCAGCGTAGTTGGAATTTCATTGCTTAAATAACATTGTTGTCGCGCATATTGTCACGTAAGTAATTTTAGTAAGTCATCTTTCAAGTAGTATCTATCCTATCCCTTTGTATGAACCGAGATAATCAGAAAATGAACAGAAAATGAAGTGAATATTAATTTATTAGATTATCGAAACATAAATTTTACAACTTTCGGACAGCTACGTTATAATTAATTCTTTGGCTGTAGTATGAATAATGTCAGAAATGGAATGATGCAAAAGCCAGTATTCATTCATTTGCTAAAAGTAGAGTAAATTTCATAATAAAAAATTGGTACTAAAACTTTGTGTAACTTGAACACTGAATTTCACTATCAAAGCACATTTTACAACTTTTGGACAGTTACGTTATAATTAATTCTTTGGCTGTAGTATGAATAATGTCAGAAATGGAATGATGCAAAAGCCAGTATTAATTCATTTGCTAAAAGTAGAGTAAATTTCATAATAAAAATTTGGTACTAAAACTTTGTGTAACTTGAACACTGAATTTCACTATCAAAGCACAGTTTCTAATTTATAGATTGTAGAATAATTCATCACATTTATTACAAACATCAGAGTAACTGCTAGGTAAATGACAGTCCTTACCAATGGGTAAATTCAAACAATCTTTCTGCTTGCTACAATAACGACGGTCAGTATTACGGTGAGTAACATAACAAAAAGTTTCTGTCCACAGCCAGGAAAAAATCTTACCTTAATTGATCTTTGAAAATTAATATAATATATAGTATGTGTTTGCTATTTGATTATTATTTGACTACTGTGACATGTGTGGTGAGAAGTACTTGAATGTGTGCGTTAGATACTGTTTCTATGTCATGACGCCAATAACTATTCTTACGTAAGATTGCTTACGAGTATAAAGTTCAGTTTCAATTTAATTATTCTTGTCCCGGTGAGGAACTGGCGACCGTTAGTTATTTCATTAAAGACATACCTTGAAAGCCTTTCTTCCAAATTATCCACAAACTACTGTTAATTAAAAATTAGTTTACGTAATAAAAATTTATAAAATTAACTAGAATTTGTTTCTAATCGTCATTGCTAAAGTACTGAGCAGTGACGATTTGATTATAACTTCATCTACTGCCCTCAGTTTTGCATTATTCTTTGGACTAGATGCCTTGTCTCCACAAGGACATTAGGTACTCGGTCATATAGAAAAGCCTAATTAGCCGGAGAGGTAGGAGGGTTATACATGCAGCAGATCTCTCAATCGTAAAACACGTATTAATAGTGGCCTGGTGTGAGGACGTCTTACTTAAGAAGGAAAACCATGTTCCCCCACGAGTCGAAACTCGACAGTAGCAGGAACTGAGCTTGTTTGTTGTAAGACAAGTGCTCACACTGACCCTAATGTGACGTGTGGACCACCAAGATGTGTCACCACGGCGACCACAGTTGCAGCTTCACTTGACGCAGCAGCAGAGAGAGAGGTGCATCGACAGTGGTGTTCCCAGCAACACTGGACACGGAAGTGACAGGTCGTAATCTTTTAAAACAAGTCCCGATTGTGTGCAGAGCTTCACGATGGGTGTACACGTGCAAGGTATGAGAAATACATGAACTCAAGGGCCTCGCAATGGACACCTTTGAAGCTAGAGGCTGGACGAATAGCATTAGCCTTTGAAATAGGAAGCGATTCAAGGAAGGTTTACCGTGTCTCCCAGAGGTTCGGATTAGACTCAATTTGCAAAATTTTGACACTAGCTGACTTGTGATGCGTAGGGTAACCGCTCACAAGCAATATCCCAGACATCTCAACCGTATGAGGTATTAATACACTCCTGGAAATGGAAAAAAGAACACATTGACACCGGTGTGTCAGACCCACCATACTTGCTCCGGACACTGCGAGAGGGCTGTACAAGCAATGATCACACGCACGGCACAGCGGACACACCAGGAACCGCGGTGTTGGCCGTCGAATGGCGCTAGCTGCGCAGCATTTGTGCACCGCCGCCGTCAGTGTCAGCCAGTTTGCCGTGGCATACGGAGCTCCATCGCAGTCTTTAACACTGGTAGCATGCCGCGACAGCGTGGACGTGAACCGTATGTGCAGTTGACGGACTTTGAGCGAGGGCGTATAGTGGGCGTGCGGGAGGCCGGGTGGACGTACCGCCGAATTGCTCAACACGTGGGGCGTGAGGTCTCCACAGTACATCGATGTTGTCGCCAGTGGTCGGCGGAAGGTGCACGTGCCCGTCGACCTGGGACCGGACCGCAGCGTCGCACGGATGCACGCCAAGACCGTAGGATCCTACGCAGTGCCGTAGGGGACCGCACCGCCAATTCCCAGCAAATTAGGGACACTGTTGCTCCTGGGGTATCGGCGAGGACCATTCGCAATCGTCTCCATGAAGCTGGGCTACGGTCCCGCACACCGTTAGGCCGTCTTCCGCTCACGCCCCAACATCGTGCAGCCCGCCTCCAGTGGTGTCGCGACAGGCGTGAATGGAGGGACGAATGGAGACGTGTCGTCTTCAGCGATGAGAGTCGCTTCTGCCTTGGTGCCAATGATGGTCGTATGCGTGTTTGGCGCCGTGCAGGTGAGCGCCACAATCAGGACTGCATACGACCGAGGCACACAGGGCCAACACCGGCATCATGGTGTGGGGAGCGATCTCCTACACTGGCCGTACACCACTGGTGATCGTCGAGGGGACACTGAATAGTGCACGGTACATCCAAACCGTCATCGAACCCATCGTTCTACCATTCCTAGACCGGCAAGGGAACTTTCTGTTCCAACAGGACAATGCACGTCCGCATGTATCCCGTGCCACCCAACGTGCTCTAGAAGGTGTAAGTCAACTACCCTGGCCAGCAAGATCTCCGGATCTGTCCCCCATTGAGCATGTTTGGGACTGGATGAAGCGTCGCCTCACGCGGTCTGCACGTCCAGCACGAACGCTGGTCCAACTGAGGCGCCAGGTGGAAATGGCATGGCAAGCCGTTCCACAGGACTACATCCAGCATCTCTACGATCGTCTCCATGGGAGAATAGCAGCCTGCATTGCTGCGAAAGGTGGATATACACTGTACTAGTGGCGACATTGTGCATGCTCTGTTGCCTGTGTCTATGTGCCTGTGGTTGTGTCAGTGTGATCATGTGATGTATCTGACCCCAGGAATGTGTCAATAAAGTTTCCCCTTCCTGGGACAATGAATTCACGGTGTTCTTATTTCAATTTCCAGGAGTGTACATCAAATCCGCACACAGAGAAGAAATTTCCGATTGGTTTGTTTTACGTTGCTATCATTTCTAGAAAGACGCTGTTGTGGTAGTTTACAAACAATGGCAGATTATCTAGATATATGGAATAAAGTTAATATTTTTGAAAGTCGTATTTCAAAGAAGTAGTTTCTCCTTTTTAAGTTACTAAAGTGAAGTTATCATCCTTAACAAGGATTAAATATATGACACAATAAATAATTAAGTTGGTTAGGTAAACTACATCTGTTACTTTCAAATTTTATGATGTGATATAATCTACAATCGTAAAATTATTTTTATAGAGAAGAACGGTTTAGCCAAATGGCCATTTGTTAAATAAAGGATTCCCGAAGCGTGAGAAATACGCACGTTGGTGTCTTTACGCTGTAGTTCAATTCGAACCACCATTTGGCGCTACCTTTACAATAAACAATTACATGACTTGGTTGTGACACTCGATAGGCAGTTTTTACAAGGAGTCACTTACATCACTGAAAACAAATAGAATAAGAAACTTCTCAATATGTATTTGTGCAGCGTACTCTTTGAGGGAGTAAGTTCATGTCACTTCACTTACGTTTCATGCATCCCACTGTACTTACCAGAAGTAGGGATGTTAATTTACGATATCTGAAAATGAATTAAAGATGCAAATCTCCTAAAATAGTACAGAGATTAGAAATGAAAATCCAAAAATTTAATTGCAGACTGAAACCAGCACGCAGCAACGTACATTTCAGTTTACTGACCTCTGGACTCAGACCGTTAGACGAGAAAATCCAGCACGCTTTGTCCTTTGACAGCAAGTGACATTTAACACGCAACCCGCGACGTCTCTTACTACCTCAAGCGTCACATGCTGTGCAGCACTCTGCAGTACACGTTTCTCACTCTGATGGGCACCGTACTTTACGACATGCTCTCTGCTTAGTGCACATTAGTTTCACTGGAGAGAAAAAGTGTTACGCTTCACTAGATTGCCTCGTATACAGTTTCTTCTCCAAAAGTCGACGTTCGATCTGACTATAGGCGAATCACGTTTTCTACTGTCCACAGGTCAGTTTGAGCCAAGAAGACTCCTCAGGAACGTCCCACTATAGAAGTAGAAACGCCTGTTTTTGACGTAAATGTTGAAGACGTATATGACTCTGTCTGCTCATCCTACCGACTTACTCTACCAAAATAGTGTGTTCATATCATCAAACTAGCTGTATTTAGTCTTTCATTCGTATCTGTAGTTCATCTGCATTACAGGCAAACTGTACAATACCTCTAGCAAAAGGCAGGCGGTAGTTCAAAGAAGTCCCATTGGTAACAATTTGATTTTTGAAAAATTCGCCTTGTACTGCTGAGAATAGCTCTGGTGGTATGGCATCCCCTTCCCTTACTCCTCATTCAAGTCTGATAGAGGTTGCAGGATTCATACGTGTACCTGTCAGTTCAATTAATGCCTTATTTCTCAAGGTCAGTTAATACTGATTTTATGGGAACTGAGTGCAAAAATATTTCTGAAGTTAAGATCTCAGAAAATGTTTCACTTTATACTCTTTGCTCCGTTTTATAATTTTCTTTGACACTCGTAAACGGTGTGTGAAAGTAGGTTATTGCCTACATGAGTGAAGTACAGCGGCGACTTCGAGTATCACAAGACGGTAGCTGTGAAGGCCCTGTACGAAAAGTGGCCGCTGACAGGGCTCTGGTGACGCTCTGATAGGCCTAATTAACCAACAGTGAGTCAACAACCATCTTTCAACAAGGATACTAGCCACGGAAAGGATGGATATAAAAGGAAATGTCTCCACGAAGGCAAATGGACTGTGAGGTGGCACTTCGAACATCGTAACGCTGACGGGAAAGATAGATAACGGATGTTGTGGAAAGGAGAAACGTAGATATTGTAGCGTGGTACATCAGGAATCTAGTGCAGTAATCGTTGGTGGGTTACATGCTCTGCGACTGAAAAACGAAGAGGACTGTGACAGATGTAAGGGTACTACCATCTGAGGCACTGGGTGGTATCCGTCGGCTACTGGTGATGTCCATGAGAATCATGAAGGAATGGAAGAAGACAGGAACCAGGGGTGGAGACTTAAGAGTCTGGAAAGTGAAGGAGAAGGAAGTCAAGGAAGAATATCAGGACATCATTATGGAAGGTTACGAGTCGGCCACGCTAGCTGAGCGGTTCTAGGCGCTTCAGTGTGGAACCGAGCGATCGCTACGGTCGCAGGTTCGACTCCTGCCTCAGGCATGGATGTGTGTGATGTCCTTAGGTTAGTTAGGGGACTGATGACCTCAGATGTTAAGTCCCATAGTGGTCAGAGCCATTTGAACAATTTGAAGGTTACGAAAGGCTGAACCAAAAACAGGTGACGAGGAATGGGGAGAATTTGAAAATGCTATGGTAGAAGCTGCAGTAGCTGTATGCGGAAGGACAAGTGGCAGAAAACGGTGGAAGGAGAATAAATGGTGGAATGAAGTGTCAGGGAAATAGTGGGAAGGAAGTAAAAGGCCTTCAGGAAGCGGTTCCGAGAATGGACCGAATTAGCAAGAAAGGAGTATAAAAAAAGAGGCAAATAAGACAGTGGCTGACGAGAGAAGAAAGTGGATGGAAGACTGGACACAGATGATGGAGAAAGATAGCAGAGGGAACAAGAATATTCTATATCAAAAATGGCTATGAGTACTATGGGACTCAACTGCTGTGGTCATAAGTCCCCTAGAACTTAGAACTACTTAAACCTAACTAACCTAAGGACAGCACACAACACCCAGCCATCACGAGGCAGAGAAAATACCTGACCCCGCCGGGAATCGAACCCGGGAACCCGGGCGTGGGAAGCGAGAACGCTACCGCACGACCACGAGATGCGGGCAATATTCTATATCGAAAGATTGAAAATAGGAGGAGAGGTTTGAGAGGGGCAGTAACAATGATAGGAATTCGAATGAGGTTAGTAACAAAGAGACACTAATGATTCTGTGGAAGGAGTACTTTCAGCATATTCTAAATCAGAATGGACTTGGTGGTGAGGTAATAGACTAAAGGAGGCAGAAGTGAACTCTGGGGGAAAGGAAGGGGGTGAAGGACCTAAAATGGAAAGATATGGAAATGTGACTCGAAAGGAGGCAGGGTAACAGGTATGGACGAAGTAAGTGTCGAAATAGTGAAGACAGCAGACAAGGCATCGTGTGATGAATGTGGCTTGGAATGAAAAGAAGATTCCAGATTGTAAGAGGGTACTAAGTGCCTTATATTCAAGAAAGGGTGTAGGAAAGATTGTAGGAACTGGAGGAGAGCTATACTGATACCACATTGTGTCAAGATATATGAAAAGATCCTGGAGAGCAGATCCAGACAATGGTTGAGAAAAAATTGAGAGACGAGCAGCATGGCCTCAGATCTATAAAGTCAACTGTTGATCTCATATTTGCGGTGAGGCAGATCCAGGAGCATCATTACGAATTTGGGGGAGATCTGCTCATTCGTGATATAGAAAAGGCATTTGATACAGTTTGTAGAAGAAAGGCCTGGGAAGCACTAGAAAATGAAGTTGGGGAAAGAGACCACAAGCAGATGTATTGTGGAAGTGTGAGTTGTGTGAAAGTGGGAAATGAAAGAACGAGTTGGTTCCATCAAACAAATGGTGCGTAAGAGGACAGTACATTGTCACCTCTCCTTTTCATCGTGGTCGTAGAGGAGATAATGACAAAGGTGGCAGCAAAAAGCATCTAGCGGGAAAGGGATCGGAACTGAAGAATTGAAGAAGGTGGAAAGTGTCAAATATTTGGAAAATGTGATACAGGAAAATGGAAGAAATGAGAAAGAGACCAGCGAACGTGGCACACAGGCAGAAGCATTCCTGCGAAGTGTCTCGAACAAAGAAGTCCTGCAAAATAGCAAAGAGGTTATATATGGCAGTTAATACAACCCAATGTTGACCTACGCAACTGAAACAGGGGTAATGTAGAAAGAGATGTAACCAGGTTACAGGCATTGAAAATGAAGTTCCTCAGAAGGACGATAGGAGTAATAGCAAAGATAGGATGAGGAATGAAATAGTAAGGGAAATAGTCAAAGAGGAGCTCCTGCAGAGCATGATAGAAACATCAAGATGGTATGGGCACTTAAGAAAAATGTAAAACAAGAAGATTCCCAAGGAGATACACGAAATAGAGATGCGAATGAAACGAGCAAGAGGAAGATCAAGGGATAGATAGCTGAAAGGTAAAGAGGGGTGTATTGAAAAAAGAGGCGAAGATTGCACAAGAGTGAACATAGAAAGATGGTGGGAGAACAATATTAGATGATGAGGCTTGTGTTCCAAACAGACCCCTCTATTTCTCACACTTCCGAAAGCAGCTTGCTCCTCTGATTGATTTCAATCCCATATTTTTCTGTGTTACTATTTTGGTATTTTGGGAGGATAACTGTTCTGCAATTTTTAAGTCATATAACCCTTCTTTTGAAGTGGAGAAAATACAGGATACTGACAAATTGGCGAAATTGTTCTCATCAGTAGGGTTTCTGTAAATGTTTTTTAAAATTCTTTTCTTATAACTTCCCTTCAGCTTAATCATTTGTACATAAAAATACAAAAATCTCTTTGCGCCTCTTATCTCACTCCTCGAATGTCTGTACACGCCTCGCTAGACATTATTTCTGGAATTCTGTTACTTTCATTGTTAATTATATTTGACTACTATTCCACTTGCCATCTTAATTTATGCAATGTCCTACCTGCCTTACATATTTTTCTGATTGGTTTCTTATTTTAAAAAACCTACAACATTTCGAACAGTTTTCTGCAGTTACGTAAAGAATTTTATCTCCTATTTCAACCAGGCAGAGGAACGGTAAAGATTACTGATCAACACTGAAATCCAAACGAAGTGAAAAGAGTAGGTCATTTTACTGAAAAGATGAAATAATATCGTGAAGGACGGTTCCTCATGTGTTACCAAATTAGAGGGGGTTTAGTATCTAACTTTAGAATGGATGTCGATAGAATGCATGGATATCCCGGTCCACGTGGGCGCGTGACCCAAAAACACGAAGATGCCGAAGAAAAGTCAAAGATATACTATACGTACAGCTACATGTGGAAAATAAGTCCATGCTGAAAGACTGCTGCTGATTGTAAATTCAATGCGCTGTTTAAGCCTAAAACATGTGCCGAGCTCAACAATAAAAGCGGTAGCACGAAGGGAAAGCAGTACAGCGGGCGACAGGCGATGGCTGCGAGGCTGACCAGAACCAAGGCAGCAGTCAGAGTAGCAAAACGCCGAAATTTGATTGCAGTTAACAGAACTATCGTGGCAAATAACTATCATGGCAAAGCCTCTAATTGGTTGACGCAACCAAAGAGCCGCCCATGAGACGTGTTACTTGATTGACTACCTTATAGTCCAAAGAATTGCGCAAGATATCTGCCGTTCCAGTCCGTGTTCGTAAAGGTGCTCGTTGCACAGTGTTTACATGAGCATTTGGTGAGAGTGATCTGTAGCGAGTGCTTCCTGTGCTGCTGCATTCAGTATCAGTCACCTGTATGACCACTCAACTGAAAATGCTGAAAACCACAAAATATATAACAACACTCGTAATGATGTGGAACATTGCAAAGTATTCCTGGTTCAAATGGTTCAAATGGCTCTGAGCACTATGGGACTTAACTTCTGAGGTCATCAGTTCCCTAGAACCTAGAACTACTTAAACTTAACTAACCTAAGGACATCACACACATCCATGCCCGAGGCATGATTCGAACCTGCGACCGTAGCGGTCGCGCGGTTCCAGACTGTAGCGCCTAGAACCGCTCGGCCACTCCGGCCGGCAAGTATTCCTGGTTAGTGGCTCAGTTAAAAAGGGCATGCGATCATAATAAGGCGTGATGTAGACAGTGATTTTATATAAGCATATGGATGAGGGGAAACAACATAAATTACGCGTAGGGAACATAACAATTAGATACCTGAGGAGGCACAAAAAGCACACAGAGATTCATATTTCCATCTCTACATTTAAAAACGAAACCGAAGACAGTGAATGGCACAAAGTATAATGCACCATGCAATGCAAAGCTCTTCTGGTGTAAAACAAACAGACCTCCCATGAAAGGCTAGTCTTCGCACGCAGGGTCATTAGATCCACCCCGGCTATGGTAGAATTCCAGAACAGTGACGGGATATCCAGTTTGCTGCACCGGCGACTAACAAACACACAACGGCATCACTTTTGACGTACTCTGAGTTCCCCACATTCACGCTTTAATGTATTCGAGTATAGTTTTATATCAGGAGCATTGTGCGACAATATAGGAGACGAGCTGGCGGCTATAGAATTTGTAACACCGCCGGCCAGTTGGACAGCACAGTAAACGATTATGACTTTTTAAGTACATGAGACAAGAAGGGGAAAATGTTAAAGGAGGGAGGTGTGAGAGAGACGCTCTTGCTGGGATGGCGTGGATTGCCGAGCAGATGTCGTGAAGTTATCCAGTCGTGACGGTTGCAACCAATGGCTCTGTCACACTTGAGGAATGGACGGGTAAACGAAGGTCTTATACGGGCATTGAAGATTAGATCACTGTGATTTTTTGTAAGATGAGGCGTGGTTTCTCCTGAAGTCTTTAGTGTGAGATGTCGCTTAAGTTGCCAACCGTCTGCACTAACAACTAAGCATACCACAGGCCAGAGATGTAACTTGCCTGAGTGCATGTATACTGTTTGCTCACTAATGGCCCATTGACGTAGTGAGCATGACAAAGAAACCGCTTGGCTGACGTCGCAGTAGCGTTCCTCGTACTTCCCATGATACATAATGCGCTTCTTTACTTTCGACCCAGTTCACGAGTCTCAGAGAACACTGCCCACTATTATCTTTTTGTGATTATCTGTTTATGCTGTTCTGCTGAATGAATGTTCTTCGCGACTCGATGGAAATTTTCTACATAGATCATTCCAAAACGCACAAAAATGTTGATATAGCTTTAAATCCAGGTTTGGTGTCCACAGCAGGGCGTGATGCGAGACAACGGAGAATGTGTGCTAAGTGGTGGATCAGCAATCACTAGACAGTCGAGGGAAATCGATATGGGGCGCAGCATACAAGTTTATGTCATAATTTAACCAATTGAGACGTGCAGGAGTTGGATAAAAATATGGAAATACCGCGTGAAATACATGTTTCAGCATAAATGAAAATATTAGTCAAGCTCGCTGGTTGCACTGAGCAATGTCCTCAGTACGTTGGAAGTGTCAGTCGTGGGTCATAACAGTTTTCTGCATAGTTGTGAGTGCATTGTGTCGGAGCTAAGTGACTTGAAACGTTGGCAAATTGTTGGGACTCGTGTGATGAGTGGTTCCGTAAACAAGGTAGTCGAAGTGTTTGGTGTTTCGAGAGGCAGCGTATCGGTGATCTATACAACGTACAGGGAAATCGGGAAAACATCACGCGCTACATCACAACTCCGATGGAATTGTCTGTTGACTGGTCGTGACAGACGGTTGTCGAAGAAGGTTGTGACGAAAAACTAGAGAACGACAGCCACAGAAGTCACAGCAGAATTTACTGTCGCACACGCGATGGACGCCAAGAGAGCTCCATAATCAGGGAATCACAAGTATTCCAAAACCACTCATCGGTGACGCAAATACTCGTGACAGGATGACGCGTTGCCGCATCTACAAAGCCTGGACTGTAGAGCAATGGAAGGAAGTCATTTGGTCTGATAAGTCTTGTTGTACACCGTTTCCAACTTCTGAGTTTACGTCCCACGAGTGAAACACGACGGCAGTACGGTGAAGAATTGGGCAGCCATATCGTGGTACGCCGTGGGCCCCATAGGAACACTGTCTTTTTTGAGTGGAACTGCTTCACTTCAACTTCATGTGTCTAGTTCTTAACTCATGGAAATGTTTTATCACCCATTCACAGTCTTCATCACTCTATATTAAGTTCGTTTAATCTGAAGCCAAACTTTGAGAATAGAGCATACATCCCACTCAGTAGGTTACATGAGTTAACTTTATGTAGCGTAACTTAAATTCCGTAACTGTGGGACTATAGCTTCAAATATCAAAATTACTGTGTCATTTATTGTCCTCGAAATTATCCCTATTTCAGTCTCATTTTCTAACGCAAATGTTATTCTCTAATGCTGAATCAGATTGTGCTATGCACTTAAAAACCAAACAGTGCAGTAACTTTTTCCTTTTGCGTGTATAGCTAACACGCATTGCCATCGTATATATTTTTCGTGGTCTTATGGTTTGGAAATGCTATTATTCGATTTTTCTTCAGCGTGTGGATTCCATAACCTTCAGAAGATCTGCTTGTAATGCCTAAACACAACTGACTCCAATATACACCTTTACCTCTGTCCTCGTCGCACAATGGATACAACCAACACATGTATAAGGCATGTACGACAGCATCAGCCAGAACTAATCACAAAGTCAAGGTCGTGACGGGGTTCACAACCCAAAATAAAGATTTCTACGTCTGCACACGTCTGTTCTTTTATTACAATGTTCATACCTCAACTTCGATGCGTTTTTGATTTTGTCGAAGAAACTACTTATGTTTTACGCTAGTTAATTGAATTAAAACGGCTAGGTCAGTAATTGTTCCAGGATAGGAAAAGCAACGTCAACGGAGCACCCCACCAGTATTGTACACCAACATAACCATCAGCTCACGACAATCTATGAAGAAGACATTCACGTCTGCCGCTCACAAGTGCCCTGGACAGTGTGATTTCTGAGCGGTATCGTACAAAAGAACACACACTCACACACACACACACACACACACACACACACACACACAGAATCCCCTAAACATAATTTTTAGTCATTTTATAGTAACTGTGGCTTTGAAATGTAAATAATCTTAGCAGATGACTTAGTGTGAGACCAACTTTATTTGCTTATATGTCTTAATGTCTTAATTTTAGGAATTAGTTTTTATGGTAGTAAAGACATACGCGACTGAAGTGCAGGACAGGGTTGTGATCGGCTGATCTCGGCTTTGCACTCGGTGTTTTTAAGCTGCGCAAGACTGGCTTGACCGTGGACACGAGGCCACAGGGCAGCCAGTGGTTACAGCCGCTGGTGGAATACAGTCTGTTATATTCCACTTGCCCTTTCGTAAAGTGTTATTGTGTCTTTTGAAACCTCCGCCAAGCCTGGCTATGAACTACCCACTCCGGCCGATATCTCCAGGTCATTTTTCAGTGCAACCACAACACCTGGGGCTACATTGACGGTCTCATTGTTTATTTCCTCTGTTCTACTGAAATGTCTTGCTCAGTACTGCCAACAAAAAATGGTATCTATGTTCTTTACATACTTATTCGAATTTTGAAATGGACTTCCACTATTTTATTGCCTCTTCGACATACACTCCTGGAAATGGAAAAAAGAACACATTGACACCGGTGTGTCAGACCCACCATACTTGATCCGGACACTGTGAGAGGGCTGTACAAGCAATGATCACACGCACGGCACAGCGGACACACCAGGAACCGCGGTGTTGGCCGTCGAATGGCGCTAGCTGCGCAGCATTTGTGCACCGCCGCCGTCAGTGTCAGCCAGTTTGCCGTGGCATACGGAGCTCCATCGCAGTCTTTAACACTGGTAGCATGCCGCGACAGCGTGGACGTGAACCGTATGTGCAGTTGACGGACTTTGAGCGAGGGCGTATAGTGGGCATGCGGGAGGCCGGGTGGACGTACCGCCGAATTGCTCAACACGTGGGGCGTGAGGTCTCCACAATACATCGATGTTGTCGCCAGTGGTCGGCGGAAGGTGCACGTGCCCGTCGACCTGGGACCGGACCGCAGCGACGCACGGATGCACGCCAAGACCGTAGGATCCTACGCAGTGCCGTAGGGGACCGCACCGCCACTTCCCAGCAAATTAGGGACACTGTTGCTCCTGGGGTATCGGCGAGGACCATTCGCAACCGTCTCCATGAAGCTGGGCTACGGTCCCGCACACCGTTAGGCCGTCTTCCGCTCACGCCCCAACATCGTGCAGCCCGCCTCCAGTGGTGTCGCGACAGGCGTGAATGGAGGGACGAATGGAGACGTGTCGTCTTCAGCGATGAGAGTCGCTTCTGCCTTGGTGCCAATGATGGTCGTATGCGTGTTTGGCGCCGTGCAGGTGAGCGCCACAATCAGGACTGCATACGACCGAGGCACACAGGGCCAACACCCGGCATCATGGTGTGGGGAGCGATCTCCTACACTGGCCGTACACCACTGGTGATCGTCGAGGGGACACTGAATAGTGCACGGTACATCCAAACCGTCATCGAACCCATCGTTCTACCATTCCTAGACCGGCAAGGGAACTTGCTGTTCCAACAGGACAATGCACGTCCGCATGTATCCCGTGCCACCCAACGTGCTCTAGAAGGTGTAAGTCAACTACCCTGGCCAGCAAGATCTCCGGATCTGTCCCCCATTGAGCATGTTTGGGACTGGATGAAGCGTCGTCTCACGCGGTCTGCACGTCCAGCACCAACGCTGGTCCAACTGAGGCGCCAGGTGGAAATGGCATGGCAAGCCGTTCCACAGGACTACATCCAGCATCTCTACGATCGTCTCCATGGGAGAATAGCAGCCTGCATTGCTGCGAAAGGTGGATATACACTGTACTAGTGCCGACATTGTACATGCTCTGTTGCCTGTGTCTATGTGCCTGTGGTTCTGTCAGTGTGATCATGTGATGTATCTGACCCCAGGAATGTGTCAATAAAGTTTCCCCTTCCTGGGACAATGAATTCACGGTGTTCTTATTTCAATTTCCAGGAGTGTATTAATTCGTGCAAGGCGATAGTGGTGATTAGTTGTATCAGTCCCTTACGCCTTTCTTTTAAGTAATAATCTTTTTGTTCTTCCAATTTTAGTCTCCCTAATTCATTTTCCTAACGGTCATAAATCAAAATATTTTCTGTAGACAGTATTGCACAGGTTAAACGTATTTAAAGAACAGTGCTGTTGTAGTTCCTGTTCTAAGACTGAGCTTACGTGAGCGAGTGAACAGTTCTTGCTCACCAGTCTTGAGAGGTACTCAGCAAATACCACGAGAAGCCGGCACCACGCAGGCACCGCCACTTAATGGCACACCTCTGATATGAGCAGCCCTCCCACATGACGTTCACAACTGCGGACCACTTTCTACTTCCGCATCACATCCGTAAGTGAGTAGTAGCCGAAAGTGTTATCAGGTGTAAAAGAGACCGCAGTCAATCTCATTGCTTCTGCCTAGTGCAGGTGGAGATTGAAATCCCTACGCCCACAGGCAGAAAAGGGAATACGCCCCAGACGCTCTGACAATTCCGATCCTGCAGTCAGACAGTCACTCCTGCAGACTACAGTCTGACTTAGCTGTTTGCTATTTATGCGGCAATGGATCAGTGTTATATGAATGTCTCTATGGTTACGTTCAGAGACCGCCAAGAGGCTGAAAAGTCATTTGTGTTCTATTGTATTAGGTATAGGACATCTAGTGCCACGAATTCAACTGTTATCAAAACTTAAGTATACTTTGTATCACATCGCTTATGAAGTGTCATTTTTTACTGGTTATTGCGCTGCTACCTGCCTGTTCAGGCGCCACCTTGTCAGGCAAGTGTTTAATTAGTAATGACAACGTGCAAACTACGATCAATTTTCATGAACTACAGCAATGGACAAGTTTTATGCTACCATGGATATTGGGGCAGAAGCAACAGTAACATGCTGTTACATCATCCCATCAGCTGTAGATGTACGAAAAGTTTTGGGATGATTCGTGTCGATACCTAGCCCGCAGAGTTCTCGTAAGCCAAAGTTGTTGTGGTGAATAGTTATTTCCAGACAAATGCTTTCGGTCAAGTGCGCATCTTCAAAGCAGAGATTAATACTTCATCATGTTTCATGACTTTTCTTGGCATCAAACACATTTCTGTGTTTACTGTTTTCTGACTATAATTTTACTTGGTGTCAGGAAATCTTCCGTAAACTCAGTGAAGTGGTAATCCGTTACTTGAAGATGTTAGGCGTTCAATTGGCTTAATTAGTTGCACGAGGAAAAATATATCGATTACAAGAGCTTTTGGCTCTCTCACAATATACTTCATTAAGCATCAGAAATCGTTTCTCTGTGTCTATACAGTTGAGATATTTGCAAAATCTAGTCCCTGGTTAGGTGAAATACACTATTGGCCATTAAAATTGCTACACCACGAAGATGACATGCTAAATTTAACCGACAGAAAGAAGACGCTGTGATATGCAAATGATTGGCTTTTCAGAGCTTTCACACAAGGTTAGCGCCGGTGGCGACACCTACAACCTGCTGACATGAGGAAAATTTCCAACCTATTTCTCATACACAAACAGAAGTTGACCGGCGTTGAATGGTGAAACGTCGTTGTGATGCCTCATGTAAGGAGGAGAAAAGCGTACCATCACGTTTCCGACTTCGATAAAGGTCGGATTGTAGCATATCGCGATTGCGGTTTATGGTATCGCGACATTGCTGCTCGCGTTGGTCGAGATCCAATGACTGTTAGCAGAATATGGAATCGGCGGGTTCAGGAGAGTAATACTGAACACCGTGCTAGATCCCACCGGCCTCGTATCACTAGCAATCGAGATGACAGGCATCTTATCTGCATGGCTGTAACGGATCGTGCTGCCACGTCTCGATCCCTGAGTCAACAGATGGGGACGTTTGCAAGACAACATCCATCTGCACGAACAGTTCGATGACGTTTCCAGCAGCATGGACTTTCAGCTAGGAGACCATGGCTGCGGTTACCCTTGACGCTGCATCACAGACAGGAGCGCCTACGATGGTGTACTCAACGACGAACCTGGATGCACGAATGGCAAAACGTCGGATGGATCCAGGTTATTTTTACAGCATCATGATGGTCGCATCCGTGTTTGGCGACATCACGGTGAACGCACTTTGGAAGCGTGTATTCATCATTGCCATACTGGCAATTGTTCGCATTGACAGAACTTTGAACAGTGGACGTTACATATCAGATGTGTTACGACCGTTGCTCTACCCTTCATCCGATCCCTGCGAAACACTATATTTCAGCAGGATAATGCACGACGGGATGTTGCAGGTCCTGTACTGGCCTTTCTGGATACAGAAAATGTTCGACTGCTGCCCTGGCCACCACATTCTTCAGATCTCTCACCAATAGAAAACGTCTGGTCAATGGTGGCCGAGCAACTGTCTCGTCACAATACGCCAGTCACTACTCTTGATGAACTGTGGTACGTGTTGAAGGTGCATGGGCAGCTGTACCTGTACACGCCATCCAAGCTCTGTTTGACTCAATTCCCAGGCGCATCAAAACCGTTACTACGGCCAGAGGTGGTTGTTCTGGGTACTGATTTCTGAGGACCTACGCACCCAAATTACGTGAAAATGTAATCACATGTCAGTTCTAGTATAATATATTTGAATACCCGTTTATCATCTGCATTTCTTTTTGATGTAGCAATTTTAATGGCCAGTAGTGTAGTTCAGAGCCAGGTGAATGAGAAGTTGCGTCACTGATAAGCCGCGGTCTGTGCGAGAGAGACTCGCGATCTGGGGCAGTAATATCGCACGAAGACGTCGACGTAAGTGCGATCAAAGCGGGAGGAAGAGCGGCATTAACGGCGCGGAAAGCGAAACGGCGCCGTTCTCGGTGGTGCAAGAGTTTCCGACACCCTATTAAAAGTTGGCGACCCCGGCGCGCCGACCACACAAATGGTTGGCGCCCTGCGTCATAACCACGCGAGCTGCGGCGCCTGCGGTGCGCGGGAACAGCAATTGAGCACGTGAGCGCTTTGCGCAAGTAGATTTCCCCCGCCGCCGTCGGGCGTCTGGTGGGCGTGCAAGGTGGACTCGGCCTCCCCACCACACACAAACATACACACACACACACACACACAGTGGCGCCGCGGCGGAAGGGCGAACTTGGCATAATTCCGTGAGCCAAATTACGCGAAGACCTGCGTCGAGCCGGCATAATGGAGGTTAAAAATGGGCGCGCTCGGCGCCAACTTGCCGAATTAACATTCCGCCAGCGGGGCGAAGCTTGCCGCAGTCGCGGCGAACCCGGCAACTCTTGGAGGCGCCTTGAGGGCCCGTCCCGCCCGCCCCTTGCTTCTCGGCCGCAACGCGGTTCGCTTCTTTAAGCGGCGTTCCGCCTCTGCCCTTTTCCCTGCCATATTTTCCTCCTCCTGAACGTGCCCAGATTAACGTGTGTTTTCTGATTCTACCGCGATTGTTCCTGACGTTCAGTGAAGTATGCTGCTACACGTTCTAAGATTTAATGTCCGCGTTTTGTAGTCTACCTTGAGATCAATCTATTCCTTTTATTTGTTTTCAAAGGCTATCTCCCATCAATAGACTCTAAAATCCATAACCTGCGTGGTTATGGTTACAGGTTGTAACACCCTAATGAACCCCAAAACCCAATTAGGAAAGACCATCATGATGTAAAGTAGGGAAAAAGTTATCCTGACAGGTACGACAACTTTGCCGATGATATAACACCAGAAAGTCTTGCACTACAAAGTGTGTTCTCGTAGAAAGGAAGAAGAAAGAAAGGTCATCTTTAGCTATTTGCCAAACATCTAAGTAATAATTGCAAATTAATACCATGAAAGTTAAATCCAAAGAAATGTCGGTCAGAGATAACTTTTATGTGGAAGAGAGTTCTAAACCGAACGAAGAAATTCAATGCGTCTACAACACTCATTCACGGAAAAAGTAAGTCGCTTGCTAGCTATCGTGCTATCAAGTCATACGAGAGCAGCTCTTGCCATTGTTGAGCGAATGGAGCGTGACTTTCAAGAGCCGTTGTTGCGTGACGTGGACGCACGGTTTTTGTGAACACATATTCAGACTAGAGACGTGAACCGAGATAGTATGATGACTGTGTATACCGAGTTGTTGGACTTTATTAACGGAAATAGGCAATATTGGACTCAACATTCATATAACTTATAGAAAGGAATGGACAAAGTTTCAAAAGACTATAACACACGTTTAGTCTCGAGTAGGAGACATTGACACGAACACATGAAGAAGATACAATTACGCCGTGGGTTAAGGCTGTCATAATTGTCACGATACTTGAAAGTAACAGAACTGTCAGTGCTAATTAACCGTGTGTGCATGTGGCGTGATGTTTATAAAGTATTTAGCGAAAAGAAACAATAAAATAGTTCAGCAAAAGTGGAAATTCAACGTGTCGCCTCCATCGTTCTGTGAATATCTGGTGATTGCTCTTCAAAAGTTAATGAACAGTGACTATTTAACTTAGAAGTAAATTCATGGACTGTTAGTTGTGACAAGGAAGGTTTGGACATATATAATATTGCGGCGCAAGGTTCAAAATGGCTCTGAGCACTATGGGACTTAACTGCTATGGTCATCAGTCCCCGCGGCGCAAGGTAATTAAGACAGTGTTAAAGAGTATCTGTGGATCTTGCGTCATATAGAGCGAACAATTTTATTTAGCAACGAACAAACAACGACCAATAAGATCTGCGATTTAATTTTATCCTCGCTTTTGGTGATGTGGACGATGCGCTTGAGGGAAGATTCATCAATTACTGCACTAAAGTGTTCACCGGGCACATAATAATTCAACTTCAAACCATAAGAGACAATCAGAGTGCGCAGTTCGCATTAATAAGGAAACTGTGCGGACTCGCAATCAAACTTTAATCACTACGCGAGAAACGATTTCTTAAAAGCTTTTTCAGATCTTGTCTCTCGTTAACCGACGGAGATATCCACCATCACGCATCGCGTCTCGACTCCACCGTCCGAGCTGTAGCAGTAACAGTTCCACAGCGTCGACAAAAACAGCACGCGGCGGAGAGGGGACGTCACAAGGTACATGGCATCATATAACTTTTGAGGTGATCGTACAAGCTTAAAAAACAAACAACAACTTCGCGTGACGTTCTTTTAGCAACTTCTCCGCATATCTACATCTACACTGATCCACCTAAACATTATGATCTGCTATTGATATAAACACGAGCAGTTGCAGGAGCATCACCTGGCGAGGAATGACTGCTTGGTTGACACACGTACATTGCTTGTAGTATTAGTGAGCGTGCTGTCCGTGAGTGGAATGGAGATGGCACGCACGACTTGTCGGGTGTTCGAGGAGTATTGTGATAGCTGTCTTCAACAAGGTGAAACCACGTCCAGACGTCATGGAGATAGGCGGCCACACCTCATTACAGATGTCGGGTGTCATAGGCTGGGCAGAGTACAAGTGTGTCTGAACACAGTGTGTACCAACCACTCCTAACGATTGGCCTCCGCAGACGACGATCCACGCATGTGACAATGTTAACATCATGACATCGGCAACTACGACCGAAATGGGCACGCGACCGCCGGCAGTGGACGTTGGTGCAGTGGCAGAGCGTTGCATGGTCTGATGAATCCCGATACCTGCCTCATCATGCCGATGGGAGGGCGCTAATACGCCTTCTTCCTGGGGAACAGCCTCTTGACATCTGCCCTGCGGGACAGAGAAAAGCTGGCGGCGGCTCCGTTATTCTCTGGGGAACATTCGCGTGGGCATCGATGGGAATATGGAACTCGCACAAGGAACCATGACGGCCAAGGGGTATCAATAGTTGCAGACCACATTCACCCCTTCATGACGTTCACATTTCCCGACGGCCTTGCAATTTTCAGCAAGAAAGTGCGCCATGGTGCAAGGCTAGGAGTGTGACTGAGTGCTTCGAGGAATACAGTGGTGAGTTCCATTGATGTACCGGCTCTCCTACTTGCCAGATCTGAACTCGACCGAACATATCTGCAATGTTACAGAACTTGATGTCAGAGTTCATCGCCCCCTTGCCAGAATATGCGCGATTTATGTGACTTGTGTGTGCAGATGTGGTGCCAACTCCCTCCGGTTACCTACCAAGACGTCATTGTTTCCATGACACGACGCGTCGCCTATGTCATCCATGCAAGAGGTGGACATATCGGCTGTTAGATAGGTGATCATAATGTTCTAGTTGATCAATGTACATCTATATGACTGTTCTACTATTGACACTTAAGTACTTGGCAGAGGGTTCACACATCCACTTTAAGGCTATTTCTCGACCATTTCACTCTTGAACAGCACGAGAGAAAAAGAGCTCCGAAATTTTTTTTAGCGACCTCTTATTTATTTTGTTGTCATGGTCATCTCTCCCTGCGTAGCTGGAAGTCAGCAAAACATTTACGCAATTGGAGCAGGAAGCTAATGATTGAAATTTGATGAAAAGATGTCACCACAACGACAAACGCTTTTCTTTTGATGACTGTCACCCGACCCCCGTATCATACACGTGACGCTGTCTCCAGTATTTCGCGGTAATACAAAAGTAGCTGCCCTTCTTTGAAATTTTTCAATGTCATTTCTGAGTTCTATCTGAGAGAGTCCCATCCTGGGCAGCGAAACTTTATGAGTGGACGGAATTGCATAGCGTAGGCAGTTTCTTTAGTAGATTTGTCTCATTTTCAAAGCTTTCTGCCCATACAAAATAGCCTCTGGATCCCTTTTCGCACGACATTTTCTAACGGGTAGTTCCAATTTAAGTTGTTCGTAACTGTAATCTTTAGGTACGTAATTAGGTCGAGAATCCTTAAATTTGTGTGATTTATCGTGTAACCGAATTTAACAGAATTTTATTAGTTCTTACGTAGAGGACCAAACAATTTTTCTTTTCGCACCACGCAGGTATCTTGCCTAAACCATTTTTCAATTGGTTGTGTCATCTGATGACCTCACAAGATGGCAAATGACAGAAAAATCTGCAAATAGTCTAAGAGGGCTGCTCAGATCGTTTCCTAAATCGTCTTTTATGTAAATTAAGAACAGCAGAGGTCCTATAGTGCTTCCTTGGCGAAAGCCCAGATGTTACTTCTGTTCCATTCGATGACTTCTCAGCAGTGAAGACGAACTGTGACCGTCCTGACAGGAGACCAAGAATCCAGTTGCAAAACTGGGATGGTACTCTACAGGCACGCAAATTGATTACAAGTCGGTCGTGCCGAATATTGTCACAACCGTTTAAAATCTCGAAATCTGAAATCAACTTGAGATCCGCTGACGACAGCACCCACTGTTTATTTCGCTTTTATAACGTATGTACTCGGGGGTAAAATCGGGTACAATGCCCCACTATATAATTTTGCACTACAATTTTTTAAATTTTTATTTCTTTATTTTTTAGTGTCAAAAATGCTGAGAACTTACAAGAGGAAGACAAACAGACAATCAACGGACCAAGAGAGCATGGAAGGACAATGCACGAAGTGTTACAGGGTAGAAAGGGTTACTTGAAAGCTGCAACAAACTTCAGTGTTCCACGAAGTACTTCAGAAGATTAAAAAAGGATAGGACAAATAAACTAACTTCTAATTAATTGACCATTAAAGGACGGCTAGGCTCATGTCCGCTTGTGTTTTCAGAACAACAGAAAAAGAATTTATCGGTAATATATTAATGCTGTTTGCCTTAACTTTGAAAGTTGGTGGAAGATAGATGCCGTCTAGCAAAACAAAAAATAATTTGAAGCATAAATTCAGAGATGAAACTAAGCTGGCTGGAACGGACTGACTGGATTCAATTGAAGAAAATATCTCTGCTCGGACGACGAAAGCAACAGTGAAGCAGATACTGAAGATTGTTACTTTAAATGGGAATTTTATATGTAAGATTGCTAGGTAAACTGTATTTCAATAAACATTTCTCCTGCTTTTCCACTGAAAATCTTGTTTTCCGATAGTCCCATAAACTTAGTATGGGTACCCACTCTTGTTCCACTACAATAGTGGGATAACACCAAGGTTTTTGACTTTTTCTATAAAAGAACCTGTCAAATGGTTCAAATGGCTCTGAGCACTATGGGACTTAACATTTGAGCTCATCAGTCCCCTACAACTTAGAACTACTTAAACCTAACCAACCTAAGGACATCACACACATCCTTGCCCGAGGCAGGATTCGAACCTGCGAGCGTAGCGGTCGCTAGGTTCCAGACTGAAGAGCCTAGAACCGCTCGGCCACACCAGCCGGCAGAACCTGTCGTTAAAAAAGTACCGAAGCTAAGAATTTTCAGGAATAATGCACTGCGCGCTGTTAAACAGTGATTGTCTTTACTCAATATGGAAACCTCTAGGTTAAATAGTTCAGCTCCAAAGGGCCTTGGAGTACAAGCTATCCGATTTTACCACAGTTTCCACTACATCAAAAGTCTATGTATACATTTCAGGAACAGTAAAACGAAGAAACCCATTGATAATACCACAACTATGACGAAACATGTTCGGCTACTGACACAAATAAATGATTGTGATTTGCAAAAAGGCGGACTCTCTTTAATACATTATTGCTCGAAAAGTATTGCAAGTAATAGCAATACATTCTTCAGATCATATTATAAATTTACTGTATTAGTGTTATGTTCCAGAAACGACTTCTGACCATAAAAATGCCATGGGTAAGAGAAGAAGCCTCTCCGCAAAACTGTTTCGATTTTGTCCCCACGGGAACTTCCTCCATTCTTTTTCCCTCCGATTTCGTCGCAGTTCGCCCACTGCCCGCCGCCGCCAGCAGCGCCCCGTCTCAGAGGGTGTGGAGTGCACATGTCACACAACTGATTGTTCAAAGACGGACGGAGACATATTGCCTCAGGGTATGACGTCAGCCGGCGGCCGGCGCCGGGCGAGGGGAAAATATGAGGCGGAGGTGGTGGCGAGAGCTGAGGTGGGGGTGAAGGCGGAGGACGGTGAAAAACGCGAACTGCGGCTCTGCCGAAAGCGGTGCGCGCTTCTGGCGGAAAGGTGATAGACGCGGCGAGGAGAGCCGGGGCCCGCGGCGCTGATAAAGGGGCCTGCCTGGGGAAAAGCTGCTCTCTCCGAGGCGCGCGCCGCCGGCACTCCCCACAAGCGCAGGCGTTTCGCAGAATCCCTGGCTGTAAATCCTGCGGGTTGTGCAAATCAGGAATGCAGTCGTACGCGTCTGCCAGGTGGTAGGGGGTATGATACCTGTGTATACACTGCTCATCCAGTACAGAACTACTGACCTTCCCTCCACCATCGGGCCCTTAAGGAATCGAACTCACAAGATGCTGTAGTTTTACTGCATGAACAACTAGCGTTCAGCATCCGATAAACTATTTTCCTGTCATTATTTTGTAGAGATGTAAAAGAGAAAATTGATGGAATGCGTTTTAAACTATATTAAAAGTGTGCTGCAAGTTGATATGTTCTCAAATTATCAGGCACTGTGCAGGCTACGGTGCACAGGGGCATCATTGGCAACCCGCACGACAACTACGCAGCACAGGGAAAGAACGGCGCCCCTCATACACGCGGCTGTGACATCGCTGGACGCGTAAGTTACTGGCAACTCACCAGGAGGTTTTCCGGGAGCGAGGAGCAAAGCTGGCCGTAGAGTCCGCTGCACTACCGCCTAGCCACGCCCCTGCCAGTCATATGTGCGGAGAAGGCAGCACATCCCATGTGCGTATTTATGCAGACGCAACGAGCACAACTGGAAGCTGCCGTCGGCAGGAGCTGTTCACCTCATGCGCCGGTTGCACTGCTATCGTTGTCGTGCCAACGAAGCAGACGACGATTCGAAGTGAAGCTTCCTTAATAGTGCTATCTGTGCAGATTGTTTTCTGTCCGTGAGGAGCGAAACGTACACTACTGGCCATTAAAATTGCTACACCAAGAAGAAATGGAGATGATAAACGGACATTCATTGGAGAAATATATTACACTAGAACTGACATGTGATAACATTTTCACGCAATTTGGGTGGATACATACTGAGAAATCAGTACCCAGAACAACCACCTATGGCCGTGATAGCGGCCTTGATACGCCTGGGCATTAACAGAGTTTGGATGGCGTGTACAGATACAGCTGCCCATGCAGCTTCAACACGATACCACAGTTCATCAAGAGTAGTGACCGGCGTATTGTGACGACCCAGTTGCTCGGCCACAATTGACCACACGTTTTCAATTGGTGAGAGATCTGGAAAATGTGCTGGCCAGGCCAGTAGACGAACATTTTCTATATCCGGAGAGCCTCGTACAGGACCCACAACATGCGGTCGTGCATTATCCTGCTGAAATGTAGGGTTTCGCAGGGCTCAAATGAAGGGTAGAGTCACGGGTCGTAATATATATGGAATGTAACGTCCATTGTTCAAAGTGCCGTCACTGCGCACAAAAGGTGAGTGAGACGTGTAACCAATGACGAATACACGCTTCCAATGTGCGTTCACCGCGATATCGTCAAACACGGATACGACCATCATGATGCTGTAAACAGAACCTGGATTCATCCGAAGAAATGACATTTTGCCATTCGTGCACCCAGGTTCGTCGTTGAGTACACCATCGAAGGCGCTCCTGTCACTGATGCAGCGGCAAAGGTAACCGCAGCCATGGTCTCTGATAGTCCATGCTGCTGTAAACGTCGTCGAACTGTTCGTGAAGATGGTTTTTGCCTTGCAAACGGTCCCCCTCTGTTGACTCAGGGATCGGGACGTGGCTGCACGATCCCTTACAGCCATGCGGATAAGATGCCTGTCATCTCGACTGCTAGTGATACCAGGCCGTTGGGATTCAGCACGGCGTTCCGTATTACCCTCCTGAACCCACCGATTCCATATTCTGCTAACAGTCACTGGATCTCGATCAACGTGAGCAGCAAAGTCGCGATACGATAAACTGTAATCGCGATATGCTACAATCCGACCTTTATCAAAGTCGGAAACGTGATGGTACCCATTTCTCCTCCTTACACTAGGTATCACAACAACGTTTCACCAGGCAACGCCGGTCAACTGCTGTTTGTGTATGAGAAATCGGTTGGAAACTTTCCTCATGTCAGCACATTCTAGGTGTCGCCACCGGTGCCAACCTTGTGTGAATGCTCTGAAAAGCTAATCATTTGTATATCACCTGTCGGTTAAATTTTGCGTCTGTAGCACGTCATCCTCGTGGTGTAGCAGTTTTAATGGCCATTAGTGTAGTTTCTGTGTAATTTTTGTTCTAGATGTACCTTCCTGAAAGGAATAAAGAACCATTGTGAACTTCTACCAAGGCTAGTCGTTAAGACCCAATCTAGAAGCATGATAGTATCAATATAACCTGTATGATTTACGCGCTTCAAAACATAGCGGAGTATTTGTGCCAGGAGAGTAACATAACTAGGAAAACATCTTTCCTGGTTGGTGTTTCAATCTAGTGACTGAAATTAGGACCACATGAAGGAATGTTCACTAGCAACCGCCGTAAGCAGTTTCTGGCATCTTCTACTGTTTTCTTTGCGGGACACGAAGGTGCGTTTCCTGCTGCATTTGCAAATATTGCGAACGGGCCCATCCCTCCCTTGAAAAGTCTGGGCTTGTATTAGATACCATGGAAATTTTCTAGTATCATAATGCTTTCTTAATATTATTCATTCTCGATTATGTTTGAAAGTCAAGTGAAAGAAGTTTCAGGTGTAAAGAAGTTGATGAAAAACAGCTGAAGACGATTCACAAAATTATATGAGGCTTCGACTCTTGTAAAGTGAAGTATATGGTGAGCAGTATCATTGCATTACTAATCCGTATTTCCGTGTGGGTGAAAATAAGCTTTCCGATTCGAGGTCTCTCACGAAAACTAATCCTGTGTGCGGAACTGGATATACGAATTATACGTATTTAAATCATGTATATTTTTTGAAACTGTTTGGAGGATATTGTGAATTCTTTACTCGCAGAATTTTGTGGTGAGTAAATTCCGGTATATTGTGAAAAGTGGCTATAAGATGTGTGGGTCTTAAGCCATACTTCGTCCGTCTTACTCCATTTTCTACCCTGAAACGGAAGATCTTACACCATGGGACAAGTGCTATTGGCAAATCACCTCAGTTTCTTTAAGGTCTCAACAATGTTTCCTGTGTCGAAAAAGTGGATTTGTGTTTGTTCCAATAACTCCTATTTCAAAATGTTTTGAACTTGTTACGTGTTCCTGATGATACTTCTTCTTCTTACGCATTCGTGTGTCGTAGAGAAATGATGTAACACACATTGAAAAGAGTGGTGACAATATTTTCTCGATTGAAAGTATTTTGTATTTGAATATAATGTTTGTTCCTTGGTAGACGACCTTTGAAGAGATTTTTACATTTGTAAAAATTTTACTTTTCGAGATTAATTTTTGTAATTTTAGTGAAAAACTGCAGGAAACATAAAGTGAATGCCATTTGCAAAATGAATAAGAAAAAAATATTAAATTTCTATTACAAGGCTAGCTAGAGACAGACGTCTGGAAAGTGTTCGAAGGTACGACACTGTCTCCTATACAATGTTACTAACTTTAATACTTAACTTATGGTTTTAAACCTTTAACGTGATATAACACCTCTTAAGGCGTGGGTTAAGTCAGTACTTTGAGCTTTTGAATCCGATCAGTAATTCTACGAAATACTGAAAATCAAGTTTTTATTGCTCTCGGATGCCATTTAGTAGGATTTCTGCAGCTGCAGCTTTGTGACTTACCTAGCCATTTAGTACTAAAGAGCCTTACGCATTTCTGGCAGTCATTACCTCCGACTGTGCTAAACCTCTGATCCAGACTTGTCGAGCACTAACAGCCATACGGCGTTTTTAGCAGTCACTGCAAAACACGGATTTGTTTGGTTCTCATGCCGTTCACAGGAGTTAATGCCGTTTACTTGACGCGGCAACGATTTCGGCGAAGTGCTACAGTCAAGGTAACTGAAAACGTTTACTCAACAGGGCTGAAATAATATCCTCAATCTCTTCTTCGTACCTTCACCGTGCAGTCCTTTTGAATTGTAGAAAGTGACCATCCCACCACCCTGACACGTGAAATCTGGCGACAATTCTCAGTATAACATAAATGTGGCTCCAATAAGTTGTATGCCTGCCCGACATCCACCTTCAGTTTCCATTACGAAGCCTTCAACACCCCCACCCCGCCACCTTGCCTTTTCCAGATCTAGTTTATTTAATTATTTATTTTTTCTTCTCAACAGAATCAAAACAAGAGTTGACACTGAGTGTGTGGAAAGAGCAGATTCTCGAAACCATGCCGATTATGCATTCTCTTTTACAATAGAGAGATACTACAGTAGATTATCAGGAAAATGGACATTCAAATACTGTAGGTTTGTACTGACCCAAACGTTTCAGTGTAATACAAAAGAAAGGAAAAGAAGTGTGAAATTTCATGGTCGAAAAGAATTCCTCGTCAGGATATTAATCTCTATGGGGCGCAACATTTAACTGCAGAGTTTTGAACCTTGGAGGCCACTTCGCAGGACTGCACAATACTGTGTCAAACTGGTGAGAAAAGCTCAATCTTGGTTCAATCCTAGGCTGTTAAAAGTCGATTCTGTCGGAAATTTTGAAGGCGGTGAGTGTGGCCTGGGTTACGACTTACCTAAACAACTAAAAAATTCACCTTTGAAAACATATTTTTCCAGCTTTTATTGTACTAGTCGCAAACAGAAGCCACAAAAATAATACAGTAAACGCATTACCTTAATCAAAGGTGAAATTTTATACCCAAACGAACTATTATAGATTGCAAACTGCAAACAAATTTAGTTCTTAGCGCATGTATAGTATACAGCAGCATATTTTTTTAAACTTCAGTTTTTAATTTTTATTCATCATGATTATTATGGCGGTTAATTTAATCATTTTACTAGCAATTTTTAGAACACCAGTCATCTATAATAACTGTCATGGTTTGTTGTTACGACAAGATTTAGCAACTGAACATTATCGCAGCTCACAGCTTTCAGGCGCCATCTTTCAGGCTGTTTGCACTAGTCCTCTTTTATATTTTCATATTCAGTGGGATGAGTGCAGCCAGAATATGCAATACACATCCGTCATGTTTATGAAGCAAAGATTTACTGTAGGTTTGATCCTGCGTAGTTTGGATTGGACTACGCCACACGACGGAATAAGGTAATCTGCTGCGTCCTTCTTATTTCTGGCGTGGGCTGTCAATTTAGGGACAAAGCCGGTTATATATATACATATATATATACACACACACATTATATATATATATATATATATATATATATATATATATATATATATATATATATATGAGGGCTTCTGTAAAGTTTGGAAGGTAGGAGACGAGGTACTGGCAGAAGTAAAGCTGTGGGTACCGGACGTGATTCGTGCTTCGGTAGCTCAGTTGGTAGAGCACTTTCCCGCGAAAGGCAAAGGTCCCGAGTTCGAGTCTCGGTCGGGCACACAGTTTTAATCTGCCAGGAAGTTTTGTCACACTGTGCTTTATCCTATTTTATAGGGCACCGCGCAGTTATTGTAAAGCTCTGACACAAAGCTTTGGCCGGCGGCGGTGGTCTAGCGGTTCTAGGCGCTCGGTCCTGACTGCTACGGTCGCAGGTTCGAATCCTGCCTCGGGCATGGATGTGTGTGATGTCCTTAGGTTAGTTAGGTTTAAGTAGTTCAAAGTTCTAGGGGACTGATGACCACAGATGTTAAGTCCCATAGTGCTCAGAGCCATTTGAACCATAAAGCTTTGACAACAGGCATTTACCTGCTGGGATATTTTATGCACGGTGTTCCATGTACATATCGCTATCAGATATCACTAAGTTCTTTTTCTATTCTCTTGGTAACCCAATATCACTGAATGGGGTCCGCCACTATTATGACATTTGTTATTTCTTCCGTAGGCCAATCTGAAGATGCCTAAAATAAAGGAAAACGAATCATTGGGAAACAATAAAAAAATTTTGGCACTGCAATCAAGATTGCTTTTTTCTTCCTGTCCCATAAATGCTCGATGGGATTCATGACGGGTGGTCCGAATGGCCAAATCAGTCGCTCAAAATTTCCAGGTGTTCTTCAAACCAATTCCGCCCAATTGTTGCCCGGTAACATGACTCAATGTCATCCCTAAAAATCCATCGCTGTTTTTGAACATGAAATTCATGGATGGCCGTAAATTGTCTCCAAGTAGACGAAAATAACCATTCAAGTCAATAATGGTTCAGTTGGACCAGAGGAGCCATTCCATTCCAAGCAAACAAATCTCACACCGTTACGGACCCATCACCAGATTGCACAGTGCCACGCTACCGCTACGGTCGCAGGTTCGAATCCTGCCTCGGGCATGGATGTGTGTGATGTCCTTAGGCTAGTTCGGTTTAAGTAGTTCTAAATTCTTGGGGACTGATGACCTCAGAGGTTAGGTCCCATAGTGCTCAGGGCCATTTTTTTTGCACAGTGCCTTGGTGACGAGTTGGGTCCTTGGCTTCGTAGAGTCTGCAACACACTCGGACCCTAACGTCATCTCTTACCAACTGAAGTCGCGACATCTGAGCGGCCCATGAATTTCCTGTCATCCAGGATCCCATCGATATAGTTACGAGCCCAAGTTAAGCGTTTCAGGCGATGTCGTGGTGTTAGCAAAGGCACTCGCGTCGGTCATTTGCTGCCATGTCCCATTAACACCAAATTTCGTTGTACTGTCCAAACGGATACGTTTGTCGTTCGTCCCAAATTGATTTCTGCGGTTATTTCAACCAGTGTTGCTCGTCTCTTAGCACTGACGCAAACACCGCTGCTCTCTGTCGTTAAGTGAAAGCCAATGGCCACTGCGTTGTCCGTGGTGGGAGGTAATGTCTGAAATTTAATTTCTCGGCACACTTTTGACACTGTGGATCTCGGAATACTGATTTCCATAACGGTTTTCGAAATTCAGTGCCCCATGCGTGTAGCGCCAAACACCGTCACGCGTTCAAAGTCTGTTAGTTCCCGTCGTGCAACCATAATCACATCGGAAACCTTTCCACATGTATTATATGAGTACAATGCACTGCCGCTTTATACTTTGTGTACTCGATACTACGGACATCTGTATTTGTGCATATCGATATCCAATGACTTTTGTCATCTTAGTGTCTAATTCAGTGTCTGAATTGACTACTTTTTCTTAGTGAAATACAGAAAACTAAGTTTCACAGCACACAATGTAATCACGATATCAAATGTAGGTCTTGCGGAATAAATTTCGTGAACCGTACATTGAGCTGTGAGTTTTTGGTGTAGGAAAAGTTATACGTACTGGATCGTGGATATCGTTACCTTGGAAGACTGGTGAGCAAACGCCAGCTGGCGTAGCGCTAGGGTACAAGGATTGAGACCGCTTCCTGCGTTCTCCGGGCTCCGCCGTAGCCAACAGAGAGGGACGAACGGTTCGACACGGCCGCATTTCCAGCCAGGTCGGCACTACGGCAGTACTACCTGAGCTTTCTTGCCAGGCCCTGGGGGTGCCCGGACGGCGAATCTAAAATGCATTACATACGACATTGATTTTACTTGAAAATGTCGTTCTGCGCGAACGCATCGGCCTCGGGTGCCTTCTCGCCGCCATCTCTTGCACTCCCACCGCTCCGGGCGAACAGCCAGAACTCTAGGAGCGGAGGGAACGCCAGCCAGGCAGAGGGTTTTTCCTTTTCTCCGCGCGTCCTGCCCCATAGCTGGAGGGCAAGGCAACGGCGGTGCAGCGGAGCGTGCCAATTGCTGCCTCGGAAAATGGAAACACTTTGCAGTCTTTCTGCCGCTGTCAGAGTCGGCACGGCGGCGTGCGCACGCGCGCGATCCGGTCGCAATCGCTTCTTGAGGCGGAGGGCGATCACCCGCCCTTGCAGCCGGCTCACTCGCTCATTCGGCGCCGCCCTTCGATCGCCATAAACTCGTGTGGAGTTGCCGACCAGGCCGTGTCGTTTGTTTCCGTGCTGCCGTGTTATTGGCACGCTCCGCCGTGGCATTACAAGTCCCGAGCGGCAGCTCGCAGCCGGCAGGTTCGGCCTGCTGTTTATCCGCGCTGCTTGCACGGCAGCCGAGCCGGCGTAAGTTGCGGGTGTATACAAGCGAATTCATAGCAAGCCGTGAGAACGTTGCACTCTGAACAGGATAACAGATTACCCCAGTACCACTGAAAGAGTGGGTGCTTTGAGGGAGAACAAGCGGAGCTAATATTAAGGATTGTTGCTGGAGAGCAAACCAGTGACAAGTACACGGCAGTCCGTAGGCGTCGAACCACGCTTCTAAAACGACAACAAATGGATAAGCATAATTCTGAGGTTAAGTATGATGGCTATTCGTAAATTAATTTCCAATTTCCTGTCAAAAATATAGTTTTATATACACTACGGGGGAAAATAATTAGTACACCTGGACAGACGACAAAGATTTTAGAATTTTAGAGTTTAGCTGTGAGGACGCGTCGTGAGTCGTGCTTAGGTACTCAGATGGTGGAGCAGTTGCCCGCGAAAGGCAAGGGTCCTGAGTTCGAGTCTCGGTCCGGTGCACAGTTTTAATCCGATGACGCCATGTGTCACCTGGGGGATAGTAGATTACCGATAACGATGTCAACATCGTCTGCTAACGGGTAGTCACGCGGAGTGCCCGCGTGGTTTGAGCGCCATGTCACGGCTTAGGCGTGTGTTGTTCTTATCATATGTTAGTTTAAGTTTGTTTAAATAGTGTGTAAGTCTAGGTACCGATGACTTCAGCAGTTTTGTCCCTCGGGAGTACAACACATATGAACATTTTGCTAACGGATAGCGTAGTGGCATAGCTACCAGAGCCCTTTCTGGGTCTACTGGTTGATAGGGAAAGCTCACAACCAGAAGGCTCAGTGTGGTGCAAACGTATGAAGGTAGCAGGAAATCATGTCTTGCAGACGCACTCTTGCTTCCTCCAGCCAAGTAGGCAAGTTTGAAAGGGGTTGGTTGGTTGTTTCGGGGAAGGAGACCAGACAGCGAGGTCATCGGTCTCATCGGATTAGGGAAGGACGGGGAAGGAAGTCGGTCGTGCCCTTTGAAAGGAACCATCCCGGCATTTGCCTGGAGCGATTTAGGGAAATCACGGAAAACCTAAATCAGGATGGCCGGACGCGGGATTGAACCGTCGTCCTCCCGAATGCGAGTCCAGTGTCTAACCACAGCGCCACCTCGCTCGGTGTTGAAAGGGGTCAAATAGCGGCCTTCAGCCGAGCGGTTCTAGGCGCTTCAGTCCGGAACCGCGCTGCTGCTACGGCCACCGGTTAGAATCCTGTCTCGGGCACGGATATGTGTGATGTCTTTAGGTTAGTTAGGTTTAAGCAGCTCTAAGTCTAGGGGACTGATGACCTTAGATCTTAAGTCGCATAGTGCTCAGAGCCATTTGAACCATTTTTTTGCGGCCTTCAGAGTGGCGAGAGCTGCCACACAAATTGGACATGCTCTGTCAGTTGTGAAACGATACTGGTATCAACGGTAATGTGAACGTTCTCGCACCAGTAGACGAGGTTCTGGACGACCGCTCAGCGCAGACACACACAACTATCGTCGTATTCTAAGGACAGCAGTGGCAGATCGCAGAGCTACCACAGTACATGTAAGAGGGCTTGTGAGCCCAGACGTGTCAACACGAAATGTTGCGAACCGTTTATTAGCCGTGGAACTGTTGGCAATCACACCTCTAGCCCGTCTTTCACTCACGCTGGAGCATCTTGCGCGGCTCGACTGGTGCCGTCAGAGGATCTCTTGGAATGGCGAGCCATGGTTTTCAACGATGACAACAGCTTCTGCCTACACGCAGCTGACAGTCGTTTTCACGCAGGACGTAGACCCGGTGAGCGCTGTCTCGTAGAGCACATTCGTCGAAGTCACACAGGCCACACCCGTGGCCTTATGGTCAGGGGTGCGATAAATCTCAACTCACCGTCCGTTTTGATGTTTCTGGAGGGGACACTAACCAGCTCTCGGGACGTACAGAAAATTTTAAAATCCCTATTAGGCCGTACTTGCAATAGGAAGGTGGTGTGTTTTTCCAATAGGATATTACACACCCACACACTGGCAGTGAAACTCAACATACTCTGCAAGAAGTGCAGGAACTTCCCTGGCCACCACGATCTCCGCACTTGTCTCCAATCGAAAGCGTATGGGATATGACGGGACGAAAAGTGACTCGCGTGACTTGTCAACCAACAACACGTACAGAAAACTACATGAACAGGTCGAGCAGCGTGGCACAACGTATTATCCCAGGACAATATTCGCCTTCAGTATGATCAACAGGACGCCAGAGGCAGCGCCTGCATTGACTCCCGTGAAGGCTACACCACGTACTAATATCGGGATCGATACATGGTACATTAGAACCGCTTGATCTGTAAATGTACTCCATATAAACTGTTGGCAACAATAAATCGTTAGTGAAGAGGAAATCTCTAAACTGATATTCTCATTTTTTTCTGGCCGTGTACAATCATACTTACGAACTAAAAGTAGTGCTCCACATAGAAGCTTCACAAATAGAAGCATTTGTTGTATCGTGATACCAGCGTCTTTATCCCTTCAGCAAAGAATGGTGCCTCTTGGTGATTCAGCAACTTGTTGAGTGCATCCTTGAGCTTATCGTCGTTCGTGAAGTGCTGAGGAGACAGGCAGGCCTTCATTTTGTTCAAATGGTTCAAATGCCTCTAAGCAGTATGGGACTTAACATCTGAGGTCATCAGTCCCCTAGACTTAGAACTACTTAACCTAACTAACCTAAGGACATCACTCACATCCATGCCCGAGGCAGGATTCGAATCTGCGACCGTAGCAGCAGCGCGGTTCCGGACTGAAGCGCCTAAAAGCGCTCGGTCACAGCGGCCGACTATTCATTTTGTAAAAGAGATTAAAGTTACTTGTTGCCGAGTCCGGACTATAGAGTGCATGTTTACAAATCTTCCAGCCAAAAAGGCTGACTTTTTACTTCGTCCAATTTGCAGTATGGGGTCGCACATTGTCGTGAAAGAAAAAGTTCCTTCAATAATTATCCCACTCTGTTCGCTTGGAAGCGTTTCCTAGGTGTCTCATAACACGACTGTGATGTCACAGTATACTAGCGCCTTGTACTCAAGAAAGCTGTTATCAAAATTCCTTTCGACACCAAAAAATTCTATCCATTACTTTTCAGTTTCAAAGAGTCTGCTTGATATTTCGGTCTTCTTGAGAGAATGAATGTTCATCGACCAGAGTGAAAAGATATTTTGTCTAAAACTGACATTTTGAGGCCGTGGCTGTGAATAAAATACAGGTCGAGTCTGACAAAGAAGAAACCGGCAACCAGCCGCTATTGACAACGCTATTTATTCGCGCAAATAGCGTCCGTTTTCCGACAGACGCTTCTGGATACACATTTGCTTATGTTTAAAATAATCTATTTGTATGTATTATTCATTGAGGTGAAAGATTCTTGGGATGGTGGTGCTCACAGTAACACACAGTGTTAGAAACGATGTATTTAAAAGTTACTATTCCTAATAACTATTGAATACAATGTAAACAAATCTTTAAGGCTGCGTTGTTGTAGTTATACATGGTGGTCAGAAACAGTCTGAAAAACTTGTAAGGGGGTTTCAGGGGAGAGTGTGCTGACAAACAATTGTTAAGGAAAAAGGTCGATGCATTAGGCACGATTTATTTAGAACTGAAGTCAACCAATCAGGTCACCACGCACGCAGCCTGAAAGCGACAGTATCGTCTGGTTTTCTTAAACGAAGAAAACGTAGCTTTTGCTCACCTAGCTTATATGTATCACTTCCGAAAAAGGAACGTTTTAACTAATGAACATTTGAACGAGTAGTAACTCACGGGCATACAGATTCTGTGCATTACCGAATTTTAGGGCGTAAAAGTGCTTGGATTTGCATCCGCAACGACCTGATCGGCTAACTTCAGTGCTGAATAACTCCGAAACGGCGATACATATCTAATTTTTTTCTTAACAGTTATTTCTCTGCACAATCTCCCCGCGACACTCTTACTATCTATTCAGCCTGTTTCTGATTTTACTCACGTGTAAAATACGTCTAAAACCTAGTGACATGTTGTTGCATGTTGTTTACTTGTATTCACGAAATGCTGTAGAGTATATGCGGCACGTATTTGATTTACATATATCCACATAGAGTGAAGCAAGGCACACACACCTACCCACACAAACACACAAACACACACACACACACACACACACACACACACAACACACACACAGACAAATACATGGGAAAATGTATACAGAGATGGCGAAATCACGAAATCACGAATGCGATAATGCCAAAGAAATTCTTTCTCAGAGATGTAAAGATTTGGCAGTAGAAAATTTATACGGAATACATGTTACATTATATTCATTGTACATTCAGTGAGAATTAATTGCAAATAAAGCAAAATGTTATAGAACTGAGTTTTTTAGAAAATGTTTCTTAACTTATATTAAGTAAATATTGTGGCGTATTCAGGGAACAAAGTAAGAAGTGAAAAATAAGTGTATATAAATAAGTAAATGTAACGACAGTGGACATTATACTAGCACAAGATGGCTAATTGAAAGTTTAAATTAATTTTGCAGTTGTACTAATCCACAACTGAGCAGGTTCTTGTATTTTAGCGTAGTTTTTATGTCGGGTTTGGGGGGTGGCGGCTACTGTTTTCAACAGGAGTCGCGATTTGGTTTCCGACGGTTCGAGTCAGCTAGGTGGCGGCAGGAGTGTTGTGTGAATACGGGCGGCTAGAGGCGAAGTGGACGCGAACCAAGTAGACACACGGAGAGCTTCTCCGTACAGCCGGGAAGTTGCAGCTGACATTAGCTTGCCCATTGTGCGATGTGTCCAGGCTCTTGGTGGACAAGTCATAGCGTCTTGTTGAGCGTTGCCATGTTGTGGAGGATGATTTAGTTCCGCCTTCGCCTTGAACAGTTCAAGTAAAATGGCGCTGAGCACTATCGGACTTAACTTCTCAGGTCATCAGTCCCCTAGAACTTAGAACTACTTAAACCTAAGTAACCTAAAGACATCACACACATCCATGCCCGAGGTAGGAATCGAACCTGCGCCCGTAGCGGACGCGCGGTTCCAGACTGTAGCGCCTAGAACCGCTCAGCCACTGCGGCCGGCCCTTGAACAGTGATTCACTTCTTGGCTAACTGGAAAGTCAAATGTTTCGTATGGAGAAGGTGGCGTTTTATATGTGGCTAATCTCTCACTTCATGCTTTGCAACTTCTTCTGCTTTTATATGTGGCGATGTTCATTATGTGATATAGAAACATCCTTTTAAACTGTTATATGAAGTTCGAACCTTGGTATATCTATTTTCCTGCTTTAAAATGAGAAAAAAAAAAACCAAACAAACAGGCAACTGATTTCCCTGTGGGTCGTATTTAGTCTTCCTGTTGAATTGGTATAAACCTGATAAGAAAGGAGATCTTTCTGTGGTATTAAGAGTAACCTTCATGCTTTGATTTTCCTTCTTTTCTAATATTAAAGAGATGTTGCCCGCTGGAGCACAGTCTGATTTTGGCGTCTGACGCTTTCGGCATGTGATAGTTCGTAGCCTCCCATATATTGGGTGAAAGCTGTAAGCAATTATGGTATTAAAAATAGAACGGCTGTTTGTCTCTGGCTACATAGAAGCCGCTTATTTCAACTTCGATGTGTCAGCTCCTCTGAAGGCTGATGTCAGGTCATAGCGCTAATATTATTAGAGGTGTTTTTCTTGAATACCTATCTTTTAATAAGCAAGCCCTCAGATGATACATACTTATGTATTATTTAATATGGCTCTCATTGGTTTATTGTATCTCTAAGTCAACATATTTTTAAAGTGCACTACTGTTACGTATATTATCTGTTGATAAGTCATTAACAGCTAATTCAAGGTACAGCTCTCATTGAAATTTTATGTCGTAATTCGGCCATAAAGGTTGTTAATCGACTATTTCCACACTAATGATTTAAGTTGGGGAGTAAATTTTAAAGCTGCTTTACTTCCATTATGTGTAGCTTGCTTTAATAGACTTTCTTGAAAATTGCCCTTTTTCTCTCCATTTCGTGTTGGGTCTCGTTATTAATTGTCATATGTTAAGTAACAATCTTTTGTCTGAACTACAGGTACTCCTGGGCTTATACATTTTCTACTGCCAAATCTTTATGATATCTCCGAGAAAGAATTTTTTGGTGTGTGTGTGTGTGTGTGTGTGTGTGGTCTAAACTGGTCCGTAGCACTGGATGCTTGCCGTGATTTTAAACCAGAATCCTGTGTTGAAATAGGTCAAATCACGACAACAGTATAACCTTTATCAGGCCACTGAGTAGCAAATGTAAGCCCATTCATAAAATGTATTAGAAGGATTAGCCACCATTTCAGGCTCCGTGTATTCTGAAAATATTTTCTGGCTACCTTGTCGTCACGACCAAAGAAGTCCGCCCCGATAGTTGAGTCGTCAGCGGATTGTCGTCCTACGGGCCCGGGTTCGATTCCCGGCTGTGTCGGGGATTTTCTTCGCTTAGGGACTGTGTGTTGTGTTGTCTCCATCATCATTTCATCCCCATCCGGCGCGCAGGTCGCCCAATGTGGCGTCGAATGTAATAAGACCTTCACCAAGGCGGCCGGACCTGCCCCGTAAGTGGCCTCCCGGCCAATGACACCAAACGCTCATTTCCATTACGACCAAAGAAGGAGTTAAGCGTTTTTCTAATTTTGAAACTCAAGTAATTGTGCGACTCTTTCTGTGGTTCTTTCACTTCTTTGGATCTTCAAGGCTGCTTTTCTCCATGAGTTAGATTTTGCTAACTAGAGGCATGCTGCCACAGTATTATTATTATTATTATTTCTTCAGTATCTGTTGCACTGATATAAAATTCAACTGTAGTGGTTACCGGTTTCTGGCTTTCAAGCCACACCCCTTGCTATTAACCGCAAATATCCATCTGATACGGTACCAAAAGGCACAGCAATGTATACAGTGGGCGACAAGTATCCTCATTGATCTTAGCCTATCGGTCCGTTGCTACTGGAGCTTGACTGTGTCAGTCAGTAGCAACTGACGCATGGACTATGGATCAGTGAGGGTACTTGTTGCCCACTGTATATTTTGCTGTGCCTTTTGTCACCGTATTAGGTGGACATTTGCTGTTAACAGCAAGGTGTGTGGTTTGAAAGTGGGTGCGTCAGCCCGAAACCGGTAACCACTACTGCCTAAATTTATATCAGTACAACAGAGACTGACAAAATTAAAAAAAAAAAAAAAACATGAATTTTCTCCTATTAATATTCTTTAATAGTGTCAATTTACTTTTCTGGTGCTTTACCTTGGGCTAAGCTATTGTTTTATGTAATTTCGATTGTTGTAAATTTATGGCCCTCTCTTGTTCACTTGGACAGTTGAAACATTGGCCACGTAATTTCAAGCTGCTAAAATTTGAGTCAACAGACTGTTTTTTGGGGCATTAATATGAATAGAGAGCCCGACCTTTTTTATAGGCCGAAATTGTTGTTGTCAATCCTTTTCGATTCTGCATGTAAAATGGTTTTGTTCCTTTTAATGATGAATGATGTTTTAAATTGCCCGAAGTCCAATCTGTCCATTCTGCAGCACTTACTGGCCTCTACATGGGCACAATTACCAGGCTCTTGGGTTACGGTCAGAATGTTGTCAAAAAGTGTGGTGTTTATTTATCTTTCAAATTGGATAGAAAGTGAGTGATGGAAGTCTCTGTTCGAAGCCGGTAACGGTGTTATTTGTGTGAACAGTGACTGCCTGCTGTATCCTGCTTTGAAAGAATCAACATAGATGTTTAACAGCTTCAGCATTTACATGCTGCTGCCACATCTCGTCCCCAATGACAATTCCATTCAAAAATCCCTCAAGCTCTTCATGGTAATGCAGACTGAATACCAAGGCCGAACCCATCCTACCAGTTTGTGATTATCGAGTAGACATATTGGTTCCCACAGCACACAAAACTTATAATAACCTCGCAATTCAATGTAAAAGTTAAAAAGGTCTGTCCTTGAAATATGAAGCAGATATCAGGAAGATCAGAAGTCGTTAACCGACACACTGCACCCAGAATTTCGTCAACATTTGCACAAGTTCATTATTCACAGCTGAATGTCTTCTGCTACCACTTTCATTATGTGGATCTATGCGGCCAGCTTTCGTTTTTCTGCACCATTTTCTCATAGCTCCATCACTCGTAAACTCATACATACCACAAAACTGACGATGACTCTCGGTGGCATTGATTCCTTCTGTTTCCAGGAAACAAATGAAAGAACATATCTCGCAGTTTGAGGGAGACAGCAATAATATCACCAAATTCAATCACCTGCTGCAGTACGACCTTCAAAGCCTCTTTCTTCAGTCACATAATTACCATGAAGCTACAAGCATTTGTTTATTTCCTATGGTCAGTCGAAGATTTAATAATGAATATCGCTCGTGGCATTACATTGAAGAGGGGGAAATCCTGTATGGAGGCTGTCTTTGGAAGGCAAAGTTTCGGATGCAATTCGTAAGTTTCAAATAGAAAGGAGGTCACGTAACATATAAAACAGACAGAGAATTACGATAGAAAAACAATGGTGCCTTTTGCTACTGGTAACGACTATTGAACTGCATCGAGAAAACAGATAGTAATAAGGGCAGTAAAATCCAGAACTCAGATGGAGAGAACATACTTCGGTTTTCTGAGGATTCGGGGCTTGATCGCTACTCCATGAGACAGTTGCTTCTGAGTATTCGCTCGCCTTGCTCACAGTTGTTAGACGATATGGCTGTCGCCATGCCATCAGCTTTTGTGGCTTTTATTGCCTTAACAACATCCTATGACACTTAATGGCTAGATGGTCCTGTTCTCAAACGGAATAAAACTATTCCACGTCTGAAAATGACAAATTTCCTGGAAAAAATGCAGAAAAATCACTACTGTGAAGTCAGAGTCGCTGTCAAAGTGCTCAGTAGCAAATACTTCACCATCAAGGAGGGATTTCCGCAGGGATCACTACTAGTACCACGCCTCTTCAAACCATATACAAGGACGTCCCAGATACATCTTCAGCGTTCACTACGCTGTTGGTAGTAGTTTACCCACATTCGTATTTTCTTATTCATTATTAAACCGACTTCTGCATTACCCCCATCTGACTTTGTATTTATAACCCTGCGTTCACATGACCAGAAATCCTGTTCCTCCTACCACCGAACTTCACATATTCCCACTAAATCTAAATTCAACACATCAAATTCCCTTTTTAAATTTTCTAACCTACCTGCCAGATTAAGGGAGTTGACATTGGACGCTCTGTTCCGTTGAATGGTAATTTTGTTTCCCCTTACGGCTACATCCTCATGACGCCGTATCATCAATAAACAAATAAGTTTGAATCAAAATCAGACAAAAATTTTAAGTTTCGCTGTTAGGACGAAGAAGGTAGTTAAATTGCTGTTCTTGTTTGTTCATGTTTGCCATTTACATTTACCACAAGCAGGATCCCTGTGACTAACTGGGATTCGCTGTCTTGGCTCCCCAGGAGCAGGTGTTACGTCACGTGTGGTGTGTCTGGCTCGCCGCTGCTATTGGCAGCCGGGTGTCCGCCACGGTGCGACAGGTGAATTAGCATTGCGGTGGCCAAGCATTGGCTCCATGATACACATGCTTGCACCTGAGCCCGGGCGCTGATTAGCTGATGTCGCGGAACCCTGTCAGGGCTCGCCGTTGACTTGCTAATGTCCTGCCCAGTCACTCGTCGAAATGTGCGATAAACAAGAGACGTCCGAAAATCTGTGCGCTGTATAGCAGGTAAAGTGTTGAAATCACCAAATGAAATACTGCAGCGGGGATCCCACTGGTCACGATTTCGTAGTCCATTGACTGCTCGTGAAGAAGACGGTGACCTGGAAGATGAACTCCATAGCTCCGTTACATGCGTGTACAGGAACATCAATACCCTACAAACCGCTGTGAAATGTATGGCAGGGAGTAGTACACACGGTGTCCCATTTATCTCAAACATACCAAAAAAAAAATGGCTCTGAGCACTATGGGACTTAACTGCTGAGGTCATCAGTCCCCTAGAACCTAGAAATACTTAAACCTAACTAACCTATGGACATCACACACATCCAAGCCCGAGGCAGGATTCGAACCTGCGACCATAGTGGTCGCGTGGTTCCAGACTGAAGTGCCTAGAACCGCTCGGCCACACTGACCGGCACAAACACACCAAATCGTTTCCTTTTTCCAGAAGCAGAATAAAAAAAGAAAGTGTCAGTCAAATGCTACTCTGCTACCAGACGGGCATCTACCAGCATGATTTCCTTTGTAAATTACTTCGTTACGATGATATGAACACTGTCACGTCATCTTTAAACAGCAGCCTTCATTATTAATTCGTGTAAGTAGGCTGTTTAGGTTTTTATGTTGGTAACGCCATGTAGCGCTCTATACGAAAATCTCTGGCTGTGCTGTGTGCAGTCTGTGGCTGGTTTGCATTGTTGTTTGTTATTGTAGTGTTGCGCAGCTGGATGTGAACAGCGCGTAGCGTTGCGCAGTTGGAGGTGAGCCGCCAGCAATGGTGGATGTGGGGAGAGAGATGGCAGAGATTGAGAGAGCAGATGATCTGGACGTGTGTCCATCATAAACAGTAAATTTGTAAGACTGGATGTCATGAACTGATATATATATATATATATATATACATATATATATATCAGTTCATGACATCCAGTCTTACAAATTTACTGTTTATGATGGACACACGTCCAGATCATCTGCTCTCTCAATCTCTGCCATCTCTCTCCCCACATCCACCATTGCTGGCGGCTCACCTCCAACTGCGCAACGCTACGCGCTGTTCACATCCAGCTGCGCAACACTACAATAACAAACAACAATGCAAACCAGCCACAGACTGCACACAGCACAGCCAGAGATTTTCGTATAGAGCGCTACATGGCGTTACCAATATATATATATATGGAACACTATTAAGGTAAATACATTGTTTGTTCTTTATCAAAATCTTTCTTTCATTTGCTATCTATGCCTATCAGTAGTTAGTGCCTTCAGTAGCTAGAATCTTTTATTTAGCTGGCAATATTGGCGCTCGCTGTATTGCAGTAGTCGAGTAACGAAGATTTTGTGAGGGAAGTGATTCATGAAAGGTATAGATTATTGTTAGTCAGGGCCATTCTTTTGTAGGGGTTATTAAAAGTCAGATTGCCTTGCGCTAAAAATATTGTGTGTCAGTTTGGTGATGATCAGAATAAGTAAAGAGAGAAATGTCTGAGTACATTTAGTTTTGTTCAGCTGTTTGGAAATCAAATAACGTAAGGGGTTTACCAGCACAGTAATTCACTAATTTTTCTAAGGGGACGTTTCGTATTCGTTTATCAACTACTCTCTTCTAGAGATCTGTTGTTTGTCGAATGTGAAAACAATCTTCCGTCTAATATGCAACAAGAAGAATTAGTTATTTTCACAGATAACACTTGCAATGAGATCAATCCAAGCATACATACAGAAATAGAGGGAATGGAAAATTTTTTTCTTGAAAGTGTCATTGACTCGTTTTCTGTGAACGGTCTCTTGCTCAATTTTAAAAAGATGTAACACATTCAGTTCTGACCACCTAGGGGTACCAAACCAATGTTGATTGTAGCATACGGTGAAAAAAGTATAAATATGGAGGAAACGATGCCCTGACACACATTAAATCGAGTGTGGACAAATTTAGTAAAATGGAAGCATACACGCAAAGAAAGTGGGAAAAGATGCAAAATGCCGTATAAGAAAATAATACGTAAGGAAAACGAGAATGGAGCGTCAAGGATGCCACAGGGAATTGTCACTGGCTGAAAATAATACGTAAGGAAAACGAGAATGGAGCGTCAAGGATGCCACAGGGAATTGTCACTGGCTGGCCATTTAAGTAAAATATGGCCGAGCCAGTCATCCTGTGAACAAATTAAGACTCTCTCCCTGAAATCTTGGTAAAAACATTGGACAAGTCACAGAACTTTAAAACTTTAACCACATTCGTTTGAAGTATTTCCTAAAAGAGATGGCAGATCCGCTGGCAAGTAAGCCGCGGCCCACTGGTCAGAAAATAAAACGCAATCCAATAAAACATGGCGCACAGTGACCTGGAGGCTACAAGTACCACACATTTGAGGATCGTCTCGCCGGAGCAGCAAGCCATGCGTCACAGGACTGTAGCCTATCCGAAGCCGAGTGAGGAGAACCTCGTGTCGCCTACGGGGCTGGAAAGAAGTACAACACACACGCGTTGTGAGCTTCATAAATGGAGCTTATTGTCTGTCATTTCCAACCACTCATCCTCCCACCGACGCATGAATCGTGAGCTCAACAGCGAGGTGAGTGCATGCGTGAGGATGGCACCCTGAAATACTTGCCGATCGAGACACAGATCCATGGCTGCAAGATCTCCCATTCGTTCCCAACAATGCAGACGTGTCCTGAAGCCCAGCAGAAAGCCACCTCCTTCCCCAGTCGATGTAGTTGGAGGAGGGCATCCTGGATGGATTGGACTATTTTATCTGCTGCATACAAACTTTGCAATGAGTGAAGGGCACTTAGTGAAACGGAACAGACAAGAAATTTAGAATGGGAAGAGCGTATCATGTGCTCCAGTGCCCGCTAGATCGCAGACAATTCTGAATCAAAGACAGTAAACTGCTTGAGGCAATCTGATCCTGAGGACACGATCTGGAAAAGCAACAGAGCAACCAACGGATTCCCCCTGTTTCAACCCATCCGTAAAAACAGCTACAAAGTCTTGGTGCTGGTGGCAGGAGAGCAATCTCTCTAGTAACGCTCTGGGCCTCTCCAGTAACCAGGGGGTGGGCGGTTAAAACCATGGATTTGGGACTGTACGGGCTCCACACCCAGGGACTCCAGCACACGTTGCACACTGATCCCTAACGGCACAGTGGCTCATGGACGGTGGAGAAAAGGCACTCCATAGGCGGACGAGCAACAATACGGTGAGCAGGTGCGAGAAACTTACAAGCCTGGCGCACCAGCAGGAGCTGCCACCGGATGGTAGGTGGCGATTCTCCCGCCTCAGCACAGACGCTCGGTATGGGATTAGTCCGATAAACACCCGTGGCCAATCGAATCCCCGCATGGTGGACAGCGTCAAGGGTCTGCAAATGAGAGGACCTCGCTGACCCATACACTGTGCACCCGTAGTCCAGCCGCGAACGCACAAAAGCCCGATAAAACTGGAGAAGACGCGCCCTGTCCGCTCCTCAAGACCTGTGTCTAAGACAATTGAGGATGTTCAGCGCCTTCAGGGTTCTGGCTTTCAAGTCTCGCATGTATGGCACTCACTCATGACAATGTGGAGTCAAAAATGAGGCACAGAAACCGCACTGTGCCTCTAAAATGTAGGATAGTGTCCCCTATATGCAAGGCAGGCAAATTAAAAGGACGACGAGAACGATTAAAATGAACTCACACACACTTATCGGCAGAAAACTGAAAACCTGTCTTTGCAGTCCACTCCTCTAACCGCCGCACTGTAAGTTGCAACTGACGGCTCACCGTTGCAATACTGGAGGAGGAACAGAAAACAGCAAAGTCGTCCACAAATAAGGAGCACTGTACTGGACTCCTTACCGTAGATGTTATACTGTTGATGGCTATGGCAAAGAGGGTAACACTTAAAACACTGCCCTGCGGACACCATTCTCCTGTCGATCAGACAGTGTGTGACCAACTCGGGTCCGAAAAAACCGCTGAGATAGGAAAGACCGAATGAAAATGGGTAGGTGGCCACGAAAGCCCCATTGATATAATTGTGCGAGAATTCTGTATCTCCAAGTCGTATCGTACGCCTTACTGATATCAAAGAATATGCCCATAAAGTGATGCTGACGGAGGATAGCCTGCTGAATAGCCGCTTCTAGGAGGGTCAGGTTGTCGACCGTGGACCGAAACTTTCGGAGTCTACACTGAGAGCGGCTAAGGAATTGCCTGCTCTCTAAAAGCCAGATCAGACGACAGTTAACCATCCGTTTCGGGGTATTTCCTACACAGCTCGTCAAGGCGATACTCCGATAACTACTGGGACACGTGCGGTTCTTTCCTGGCTTGAGGAGAGGGATTAGAATTGCCTCCCTCCAAGAGTTGGGGAAGGCATCTGTCTGCCATATTAGATTAAAATATTCGAGGAGGATTTCCTTTGATGCCGATGGCAGATGCCGAAGCATGCAGTACCGGATGTGGTAGTGATCAGGTGCAGTGTCAGGTCTCAGTAAGTGCCGATTCGAGCTCCCATGTCGAGAAAGGGGAGTTGTACGCCTCAGAACTGTTCGACCTGAAGTCAGAGCAGCTGAGTATTATTTGCTTCTTCGAGGCTGGTCAAACACTTTTGCAAACAGTATACTTGACACTTCACCTGCAACTCAGAGGGTGGAGGGCAACGGGATGACGGAACTTACCACTGCCCTTAATGGAAGAATTCCGAGAACAGGCTCGAATGGTTGGTTGGTTGGTTTGGGGAAGGAGACCAGACAGCGTGGTCATCGGTCTCATCGGATTAGGGAAGGATTGGGAAGGAAGTCGGCCGTGCCCTTTCAGAGGAACCATCCCGGCATTTGCCTGGAGTGATTTAGGGAAATCACGGAAAACCTAAATCAGGATGGCCGGACGCGGGATTGAACCGTCGTCCTCCCGAATGCGAGTCCAGTGTCTAACCACTGCGCCACCCCGCTCGGTAGGCTCGAATGATATTCAAACATTAAGACTATCACACGTCGAGGAAAGCATGTATTGCAGGTAGCCGTGTGCACCCAGAATCAATGTAGAAACAAATAAAAGCTCAGAGAGGAGCAGATTGAAAGGTAGTAACAGCAGTAGCAACAGTAGTAGCAGAGTGGAAGGAGATCGAGTGAAAAATCACAGCAGCCGGAGTGTAGTGACGCTCCTCAGCTGCAGCTGATGGAGCAATAGACACTTCAACTACGAGAGGGCGGTGGTAGATGCTGATGGACATAAGGAAACTGCGAAATAAGTAGCAATTTTCAGTATTCGTTAGAACAGTATTGAACGGAGACTGTCTGTCTCTGTTTCAAAGAACTGAGAGGAATTTGAGTACGCAGCAGGAACAAGTTGCTGATTGGTAGTTGTCTCTTATACTATAGGGCAAGTGGTACTTCACTGATAGTGAATTATTTCAAAGTGTTGATGATTTACGATTTAGGCCAAGTGGCCAGTAATTAGCAGACCGATTGGCAGTAAAGGCACTCGTCTTCGACAAACGTCTGTCTTACTGATTGTTGAAAGCATCTGATATTCTGTTAAGGGGTTTTGACCTAACACCTCAATAAAAAAAATGTGTTGGTAGAATAATAAACGAACTGAGTGTAATAACTTGCTGCTTTGCAGATCAGTCCTGCCATTCCAATCAAGGAGGTTCCCATCCTCTCAATTCACTGTAAAAGTTGACAAACACGCTAACTAAACCCATATTGTTCGTTAAAGTCGCGATTGCCCCACGCAGCTAAAAGAAAAAAATAATGATTTTGGAAAACTGTGTCGGGACACGACAATACTATCGAAGTTTCCAGGCGAGGATCGTAGAAGCTTTAAAGGCGATGTGTCTCGGGAAGTTGACAAAGGGTATGACGTTTTTTCGCGAAAATGCACCAACTTGTTCTGCACAGGATTCTGGCACACATGCTATTTCTTCGAGCTATCATTTTAATCGCAGCCCTCGCATCGCCCTACCACGGCGGCTAGCGATGTCGTCTTCTTTCCTCGTATTAAAAACGCATTACGCGGCAAGAATTTCCAGAACGACGACAAGCTGATTTTGGAGGTGGAACCTCTCCTGAATAGTCAAAACGCAGATTTCTACAACCAAGATTTCCTACAAGTCATCCATGGTTAGGAAAAATGAGCCACACAGTCAGGTAAACATGTGGAGAGGGACTAATATCATCGGCTACTCTTATGATCACAGCTCGAATTTTACGAAGTGATAAAACTACCCATCGTAAGAGTCCCAATGTTATATAAATAAGTAGCTGTCACAGTGTCTAAAATAAAGTATAAAATCGTAGCTTTTCTGCTTTAAACTCTCTCTCTCTCTCTCTCTCTCTCTCTCTCTCTGTGACTGTGTGTCTGTGTGTATGTAGTGTAGAGTTTAAGTGCACAAAACTAATTACTGAAAAATGTGATTACTTAAGCCCTCTATTGTATAGTCGAGCGAACAGCAGTGTGTTGCCTGACCTCACAATGGACAGCTTTCAACATCTAGAAAATACGCCAAAATGAAACCAATGAAAATGGCACGTCAAATGAACTACTAAATTTTGTCTCAGTAAATTATCCAAATTACTTTAATTAAAGTCCACTGCTGATTTACGTATCTAAATTACGAAACAAATCTCAGAATACGACAAATGTTTCACTCACGGATTTATCACACTGTCCACTGAAATGAACTTCGTACAACAAGAAAATAACTTCCAAAATGAATGCAAGCTATCTGACCGAATCACTGATAAAATGCGTAATAATGTTGTGTATATACAGTGTATCTGTACGACTATGGCCATGGTCTATTCCTGCACTTACCTCGCTACAGTAAAAATATTCACTCGAAAGTGAAGTACAGCAAGCAGTTCCGCACGGAACTTACATTATAATAATGAACTGAAAATGATATTCAAAAGCGAGTGTACCGCCAAGTGCAATGAGGATACAAGCAACATAGTACTTCCTGCATGGGAATAATTTTGGCCTTCAATTTTCTGCTAATGATTTTTCTAAACCAATTTTAAATAAAAGAATTATAATTTCACTTTAAAGATCGTGAACAATATTCACTTTATACAAAAATTACTGATTTTGGAACAGTTCTAAATGACTGATTACCCTAATTTTTCTTTGCACAGAAGATTAACCTCTCCAAAATGATCTCTGTTTTTCATAAAATGTGTATGTGGGGGGAGGAGGAATAACTTCTCAAGCAGTAAGAAATTCATGATAAAAATGTCAAATCTCGGTACAGCAGTTAATTTTACGTGCAAGTATGTAAATCCGCGAATTTACCTCGAATCACAGTTCTTCTCAAAACTCTTTTAAAAGTCCCTAAATACTCTCACCATCGTGGTATTGAATTATTTCCAGCATAGGTCAATTCAGTGTTTAGCAGGTCAATTCCAGATATTCCTGACCACTCAGTTCCTCGACTGTTTTCCAACATATCTCGACTAACAACTCTCTCTCTCTCTCTCTCTCTCTCTCTCTCTCTCTCTCTCTCTCCCTCCCCCTCTCCCCTCCCTCCCTCTCTTCTTTTCCCCCTCTCCCCCTCTCTGAGCGCCCTCAGGCAGAGACGGTGTAACAGCACAACCAAAGAACGATAATCGGCTTGCTCTCAGATATGTGCCGACAGACATATCAAAGTAAGGAGTTAACATCCACGTAATAGCCAAGATGACATGCACACCTCACAAATTTATGTTTCGGACTAAAAATAAATGAATTTCCGCCACCTCATGATCTAGAAAGATGAATGTCGAGAATGCGGCAGATGTGGGACGCCAGCGCTGTTTGAAATAGCGTATTTTACGCAACTAATTCTTTATGTAATTCCGCGCTGTCAGGCGGACTGCGGTGTGTTTTTAGCCGGCCGATTTGCATCTAATTGTATAATCCCCCGTTCCGGATAGCACATGTGGACAATTCATCACTTTGGGAGCGAGCGGTAAGCGGCCAGCGGGCAGGCGTCGCGTGCGCTCTTTGCGTTCCCGTCTGCTCTGGGTGGGTGGGTGAGGTAGTGGGGGGTGGGGCTCGGTAGAGGGACTTTGCAGTCTGACGCCACTGTGGGGGGTGGGGGAGTCACGGAGACAAGTCGCGCCGGCCGCGGCCCTAAATTACCTTAATGTTATCCACCGCATCTGCATTGCTTCCTCAGTCACGAAAGTAATTTCGCCCGTACCTAGCACAGAGCAGAGTTTTATTCGTGTCCCAGCGGCGCCGCTGCGCGTTGCGTTTTATGCATTCCGCGGCGCGGCACGGCGCATTTTAACCTTTTTTCCCCGCCAGGCGCCTTCACGCAGCGGGTAGCTGAGACGGCACAAGTTTCACTTCGCACCGGAACAAACCGACACGCGAAGCTCTGCCGTTGGACCGGATAAATTGTCTGCGCTAGTTGCGACGAGTTAATACGCTCGGCGATTGTTCGAGCGTTCAAGACCACTCGTACGCCTGACTACACTTGTACTTTCTGTAGTATGCCCCTTAAAGTTCCAGCACTTCACGCCAACAAGTTCTGAAAGATCCTGGGTGAAGAAGACTTTAAAACTTCACCTCATTATAGCTCTACGAGCAAATACTCTACATGCAACAGAAAGAACTGCATTTTATGAGGCGGTTCATTGTCAGCGCTGCAGCAATCACGTTCCATAAACACGTCTCACATTACGAATTTTGTTTGAAGTCTTCCGTATGAAAGAGGCACAATACTATTTATGATGAATAAGGAAATACAGTTTTCAAATGGTTCAAATGGCTCTGAGCACTATGGGACTTAACATCTGTGGTCATCAGTCCCCTAGAACTTAGAACTACTTAAACCTAACTAACCTAAGGACATCACACACATCCATGCCCGAGGCAGGATTCGAACCTGCGACCGTAGCAGTCCCGTGGTTCCGGACAGCGCGCCTAGAACCGCTAGACCACCGCGGCCGGCAATACAGTTTTACTCACACTTAATTGTGATGCTCATCGTCGATACCACTATTTATTGTGTTGTTGTCCTCAAGTTTCTTTTAATGTGTTCGCTTGCATAGCCATCTGCCGCAACAGTTATTATAATCAATTGTTATTTTTTCCCGTTTTAAGTTTACTGCAGGTATATAGTATCTTACACCAGATGTGTTTCGCTTTTATTTATAAAACACCTTATGTTGTCATACCGCAAATATGGATTCGTAATACGTACGTACATTTTGGTCCCTGTACATTAAGAATAGTATTTCTCAATAATGTTTGCCTGTAATTTACTTTCGGTGTTTGTGCTTCTTGTCTACATGTTTCACAAACAACTGCTTTCTTCTTCTTTTTTAGCGGAGGTTGAAGTCGAATGTACAACCAAGTTTCTTTCTATGTCAGCCTGCGCTAACAACGAAGAAAATCGCAATGGTTTATAAAATATGAAAAAGGGAGGCAGAAACACCATACGTAAATAGCATGCAAACTTTATGAAGAAATACAGTTTTAAATCTATAGGGAATTAAATGTACGGACCTGTTATCAATCCATATATCCATAATAAGCACAGGAGGTGCTTCGTAAACAAAAACGAAAAGCGTCAGATATAAAATACTCATTAACTTCAGTAAATTTAAGACAGAGAAACTAATGATATTTGATTTCTGTTAATTTATCTACAGACACTTTATTTTATACTAGGCTCAAAACTATGAGTTCACTTGTACTTTAATATTAAGTACAAACTTACTAGTTTCAAAACGCAGCACCATACCGTATACGTAGATTATTAAATTATTAAGGAATTATATGTGTTACAAAGATTTGTGGTCATGGATTATGCCCTGACATTTGTATAAAAGTCTTCTGTACCGGTGTTTGTGTGACACCGTTTCGTAAATATTAATATATTATGTCCTTCAGTCTTCCATGTAACCGTCAGTATAAGACACAAGATGTACTCTGAAACTGTGTATCGATAGTACTCTGAGGCCGTTTGCATTTACATGGTCTGACTGATTTTGGTAATTTTCTCACGCACAGCTGTTACATGTGTCAGTACGTAAAGAGAGGTGTGTGGGTGTGTTTTGACAATTCGCCACCCCCCCCCCCCCCCCCCGCCAGCCCCGCGGATTCACAACTTTTCTAAGGACATCATGTGTCTGCAGCTTCATTGGACGTGATCTGACCCCTCTGTAGTGCCCCCACAGGTTTTGCTGTGATATACAGGGTGGATTCACTGGGAGTCATTCAGTACCATTCGACGAAATTTGAACGTGGTTGTAAGCGAGAAAGGATGTTCACGCTTTTTCAGCCCTCCTGTTTCGCCCCTGCGGCATGATCACGGGTTGAGGCTGGGGGAGTGGGTTATGTGCATAAAAAAAAAAAAAACGGAAAAGAGTCCATCTAAGACCACCCGATTCAGCAACACCGTTGGTGCCAGTCTCGCACCTTTGTTCAGCACTTTAAAAATATACGTTTGTGGTGACGACTCTTGACCATTTCCTGCACTCGTGGGGGCGGGCAACCCTTTAGACACGATACAGCTGAGTGGTGCTACACTACTGCTTTATCACCTGCTTGGGCGCTTGTGGAATTTGAGAGGCATCGAACGGGTTACTTGTCCGGAGGCGCCTAGTAATCTATCGAGGTTATTTCTGATGGAACATTTTAAATTGCGTAACAAAGATTTGACGATGGCACTGAGGGTGTTGCTAAACAGATGGTCTTAGATGAACTTTCGCAATTCTGTTCACGCAGCGGTCAAAATCGCACCCCCCGTGATCGCGACACAGGAAGTCATGAAACAGGATGCCTGAAGAAGCGTAAACACACTTTCCTGCTTGGGATCACGTTCAAATTTCTTTGGTTCACAGTGGTTTCTTGTGGTTTCACCTCGTATACCACAGCAAAAATTGCGGTCACGCTACACTCAGGAGGGATCAGACTACGTTCAATTGGGTTGCAGTCCCACGATGTCCTTATGGAATGGTTGAACCGTTAGTTGACGGGTGCGGGTGTGGGAGGGGGGGGGGTGGGTGAGGGATTTCAGAAGTGTTAAAGGTTGCGAAAACCGTAATTCTGTTGGACATTGCACTGAAAACTATCGTTTCCGTCCCTTAAATGTGTGCACATGAACTCACGGCTGGAAGCGACGATTTCATTGGGACCGTTTATAGCACCTTCTGAGGCCTTTTCGTGTCGACTCAGAACTGAGGTGTGACTGAAGTGTTTTTTTCGTCTACCGATTTATAAGCCTCCTGATTTAACCATTGGGCGTCGTCTTTCTAATCTCCACGTAGAGGTGTCAAGAGAAGCAGTGAGAAGTGGGTAAGGAGGAAGGGTAGTGACGTCTTCGCATCGTGTGACACATCCACAGTGGTGAAAGACAGAATTTTTAGGATGCCAATGTTAATATCATTAATCACCTTACTCCTCACATGAACTTCTGTGATCTGGCCTTTTCATCGCAGGTGTTGTCACCTGAGCCGAGCCCGAGGGTTACGGTGCAAGGCTGCATGCTTTTGCACCTTTACAGAGGGAGACTGTAGGCAGCTTTGAGCAAACTTTCAGACTTCTACGCCGCAGTAGGGAAAACGACGAGGTTTCAAACGTGACGCTTTTGTTCTTTTCCGCATTGTATTTTCAAACGAATAGCGATTTAATAGAGCTTTAAAGTAGACGCAGCCCACTTCTATTTACGGAACTTCGTCGGAGATGATTAATGATTACTACAACACTGCACATGTTTTGAAATCGACAGGATTTCCCCCAGTTGATAGTGGAGGTTGTAGTCAGAAGAGTTGGTTGCATTTTCATCCTTCGCAATTTTTCGGCTTTTGAAACTTGTATTTTCTTTTGCTGTATTCGCATTTCGCCTTTCCAAAACTTTACGAAAGTTATCTTCATAGAAATTTCACTATGATTTCAGCTGTTTGGATTCAGCATTGCACAGTGCGATTAAAGCAATAAAAAGTAATAACTGCCCTCTTGTATAAATTTTCATATTAGTTTTCTGAAAATTTCAGAAAAAGAATCGCTCGTATTGATTGCCAAAGTCAGTTACAAATCTAAGAAAATGCTGTATGCTATAGCAGCTACCGCGGAAGATTGAGATCAGACATACAAGAAGAATTCTGCCTGACAAGAGAGCGAACAAGATTGCAAGACACTTCTGCTACTTTCATCTAATGCCTCAAGTAAGCTTCAGAAGTATAAATTGAAAGAGACCAGGACGCTTATGAAACCATTAATAGGACTCTTTTTCGTCTGTGCGATTCAAGGGTGGAACCCTAAAAGAGGGGAAGAATACCACTCTGAAGTAGGCTTTGTCACACATTTCATGTGCACAGTTTGAATTCAGGTGTAGATCACACTGGTCATGAAATTTTTTGTATCTAGTATGTAATACGTGCCGATTCCCATGTGTTTTCGGTGTAGAATCAAAATTTACAATTAGGCATGAGATACGATATAAAAGTATGGAGCTACTTAAAATTATGATTCTTTTCATTTCTAGTCGATTTTCATATCTAATTTTTAAGAGACTCATAAAAAGGTGGTTTGTCTGCATCCTTTGAAAATAAAAGTTGAATGGCTGTGAATAGTTCAATGCAGGATCTGGGTGTTCAGAACAACCCTCACGATTGGCGATTGTTTTTAATGTGGCTGAAAGTAGCTTTCATGTGCCGGTGAAATTCCATTAGCACAGTTGATTCTGCGACTTCATCAACTACTATGGTCAAGAGTGGATGATGTGTTGTGATTTGAAAGTTGTGACACTGCTTAGACGTTCACAGACTGGTTCCATAAAATACTGTTATTTTGTGTGTTTGTGACATAGCTCAGTCATAGAAAACCACTATGAGTCAAACGTATATTAGAGGAAAATGTTAACAGTGCGAGGTGCCGGGGCTAGCAGTGTATTTAACACTAAATTCTTCTAGAATCTACATATGTAAATGATGCTCTAAGCCCCCCCCCCCATTCTAACTCCGACTTTTGCTGTTGCACAAGGATTAAAAAAAATACGCGAACTGACTCTAATCAACCCTGCCAGTGAAGTAGAAGAGAGTTTGGCACCTGCAATAATTTAATTTGATAAATACGTTAAATAAACGAAGGTTTCATTAATATAGTGAGGAATGATAGGGTTGCTCTACTGATTAACAGAATGAAAGTTCTGTCCAAAATAACAGTATGATTTATTAAGACTAAACACAAAATAATAAACAAAAACACATGAAACATTTACAATACATCAAATTGGCTCAAATTGGATACTCAAACAAACGCTGTGAATGTGAAGTTGTCCCTGAACTAGATTGTGAGGATTATGACGAAGTGGTATGTGGAGCCAATTCCTTGCAACTCAAATCTTAAGAGAAAACACATAGCCAAACCAACATTAATTGCTGCTACCCAAGACAGAACAAAGTTAGAAAAAGACGAACAGGCGCGCTCTGCTGAGCTCTGATTATCACCTAGGAATATCCCTGTCTGCCGGTGCTGCGGACATACCTTACCAAACTGTCTTCTTAACGGCAAGAACACGATTTGGCGTACTGGAGGCGATGGCTGGTTGCTTCGACGTCCTCGACCGAAAGGCGAGAGCCGACTACTCCTGAGCACCCGTACAAGCCGAACACAGAACATTCCCGCCCCCACGACAGTAGCCGTGGTTAAACGTTCCAATCAGCAACTCGAAAACCGGCGGAAAATTCCACTCCACTGCCGGAGCACTACCATTCCAGCAATGGAGATTCTTGGCGCCAATTTCTGCGCTGATTTTGCTACGTCACGGATCTGTGCCCTGAGCAAGCCAATCACAGTTACTATTTTGCAGAAAGCGCGGGAATTTTCCCGCCACAACTGCCTGGGTACAGAAGTCATTCTCACGCCTCGCCGGTAGCCCGCCAGAAAGTGTTTTCGCTAAGTTTCTGCGAAGTAACGGAACCTCTAGCCCAGCCGCTACTTCAGGCCCCTCCGGGCGTGTCTTTTGACAATGTCGGCGTCTGGAAAGCATTCACTCGACTCCCTCACACTCGTCGGCTTAACCCTCTCGAGATCCGCAGTGCCCGCCTGTCACTGGACCACCTGGGTGACGAGAGACGCTGCGTGGGAAGTCCGCGTGTGAAGGAATAGCAACTTTTCACCGCATGCCATTAGAGACGAAAATCGTAAGATAGAAATATGAGAGGGGGCTCATGCCACCTCTCAACAGCTAATCACCAGCTGGTGAAGCAAAGTCATAGGCCTGATGAAGAATATGGCAAATACTCTTGATAACAAGACTGAGGCTTTCAATCATTCGATAGTTTTTCATAAGATCTGTCGAGTTGCCGGCAGGTGCGCATGTTGTGCTTCGATGAAACCCCTGGTGGTAAACTCATGAATCATATGCTTGAATTTCTTTCAAATTTATTCTTTATGGCTCTTTGGGGTACAGAAAAGAAGATAACTATGTATTTATAGTGAATGAACTGTTGGAAAACTGCAAAATATGGGTTGTATAATGGCGATAAATTTACTCTTTTTACAGTCTGACCTTGATTTTTTTTCGGAAGATGTGTGTGCTGCTAGCGGTGAACTGTGTGAACGCTTCCACCACTACCTGCCACGATGGAACTTCAGTATCAAGGACGCTGGAACCCTTTAATTGTAAGCGATTACTCTTGGTTTTTGTTTAGAGATACTGAAGGTACTTCTCACAAAAAGAAAAAAGCATCGTCGTCCTACCTCTCCATATAAAATAGCATTGAAATTTTTAATACATTATCATTTGTAATTAGGGTCCTACAACTGTCTATGTACCATGCCTATAATTCTTGTGATTTATGTAAATAAATAATGTCCCTTTATGCATTGCAGATCTTGATTTTATTAATGTTCACGACACATTTGAATAAAGCCAATGCTTTCTTATAACTATTTTTAACATTACGTGACAGAAAATGTGACTACACCCCAGAATTAGATAATCCCACATAATTGTAGTGTGATACAAGTAAGAATTTCATTACTCTGATCAATGTAATTAGGAATCAGTTTAAGCCCTCAATTATACTTCTTTAACGATATCTTAACACGATCATCACAGGATACACTGATTCATTATGATGTCCCTATGGCTAAACAATTTCGCAAATGCGTAAGTGATCTTGCAGTGTAGTTTAGACTAGTTAAAATTCATGAATTCTGAGCGTCAAGACGTCACAAATGTTTCGAGATGCGAATCTCTGCAACATGCTTGTCTGTGTTGATTCGTGTGTACATTTCTTTTACAAGCATGACTGGATTACATATTCTGACAATGCGCCACCGACAGGCTTTTTGCGTTTATGCGAAGTAGCCACCAATGCGTAATGTTATTCATTGAACGAATGAGCGGGCTTTGTTTCTAGATTACGAACGTCATTTGGCAAATTACTTTCCCGATCATATGCTAATTTATGCGCCGACATTATTCGCTTTTACACCGCTACCGAGTGAGAGGTTGAGACCGTGTTTTCAGCATGATCGGTTGCATGCGCTCAATATTTACTTCATGTGGCTTAAATCTGATTTGAAATCTAGTTCATCCACGAAGGTTAGTTCAGAGCTTTATAAAAACTAGTAAATTTGCGAGTAAGTGTAATTTTATATCTGTCTGGTGTACAGCACTGTATGGTATGAAGCATGGACTGTGGATAAACCGGGAAAGAAGAGAATCTAAGCATTTGAGATTAGATGCGAGGGAAAGATGCTGAAAATTAAATGCACTGTTAAGCAATGAGGAGATTCTTCGTAAAATTCACGAGGAGAGCAGTATGTTTGAGACATTAACCAAAAAAAAAAAAAAAAAAAAAAAAAAAAAAGAAACAGGGCATAAGCTAATTCATTTCACTGTACTGTAGGGATCTGCAGAGAACAAAAATTGTGCGGAATGAAAAAATCTGAATATGTATCAAAAGAAAATAAGAACTTTCGTTGCAGATCCACGCGGAAGTAGATAAACTAGCACATGTAATTTTGGAGGGTAAGTGATAAAACTTCAGTAGGGATACTAAAATGTTGTAACTACAACACATTATTGTGAACTTCCCTTAGCATTAGCGCAAAAGGTAAAATATTCATATCTTATGGGCTCGGTTATCTACGTTTAACACACGCATATGTTTCAATAGAACACTGCCTTTAAAACCACATATTTCCTCGTTGCGGTGTTTCATTACTTCCCATCGATCTATGAATCAACTGTCCCAGGTCAACAGAAAAACAGAATCTGATACGCTTATTGGGATAATACCGCCAAAGTAAGCGGAAAAAGCACTCTGAGAGGTCAGAAGTCATTGGATATCGATATGCACATGTACACATGGTGGCATTATCGCATTCACAATGTATAAAAGTGCAGTGCTTTGGCGAAGCTGTCTTTTGTACTCAGATGATTCATGTAAAAAGCTTTCCGAAGTGACTATGGCCTCACACTTGGAACGCGGAATGGTAGTTGGATCTAGACGCATGGGACATCCCACTTGGGAAATCTGTGGGGAATTCAGTATTCCGATATCCACAGTGTCAAGAGTGTGCCGAGAATACCGAATTTCAGGCATTACCTCTCACCACGGATAACGCAGTGGCCGCCGCCCTTCACTTAACGACCGAGAGTAGCAGCGTTTGCGCGGAGCGCACAGTGCTAAAAGACTAGCAACACTGCGTGAAGAAGCCGCAATCAATTTGGTACGTACGACGGACGTATGCATTACGACAGTATGACAAAATTTATCGTTAATGGGCTGTGACATTTAGATGACCCACGCGTGTGCCTTTGCTAACTTCACGATGTCACCTGTGGTGCCTTCCTGGGCTCGTGGCCGTATCGGCTGGACCCTAGACGACTGGAAAACCGTGGACTGGTCAGATGAGTCCCGATTTCGGTTGGTAAGAGCGGATGGTGTCTTTCGAGGGTGGCGAAGGCCCCCTAAAACCAAATTGTCAAGAAGACAGTGCAACCTAGTGGTTGCTCTCTAAAGGTGTGGGTTGTTCAAATGGTTCAAATGGCTCTGAGCACTATGGGACTTAACATCTGTGGTCATCAGTCCCCTAGAACTTAGAACTACTTAAACCTAACTAACCTAAGGACATCACACACATCCATGCCCGAGGCAGGATTCGAACCTGCGACCGTAGCAGTCGTGCGGTTCCGGACTGAGCGCCTGAACCGCTAGACCACCGCGGCCGGCTGTGTGGGTTGTGTTTACGGTGAATGGACTAGGTTCTCTGGTCCAACTGAACCGCTCATTGACGGGAAATGGTTTTGTTCGGCTACTTGGAGACCATCTGCTGCCATTTACTGACTTCGTGTTTCCAAGCAACGATGGAATTTTTATCGATGTCAGTGCTCCATGTCGCCGGGCCACAGTTGATCGCGATTGGTATGAAGACCATTTTGGACCATTCAGGCAAATGATTTGGCCGCCGAAATTGCCCGACATGAATTCCATCCGAAAGCCATTGTAGTGAGATCAGTTCCTGCACAATGTCCCGCACTGGAGAATCTCTCGCAGATATGAACCATGGTTCAATGTATGTGCAAGGGACTTCCAGTGACTTGTTGACGTCATACCACGTCGAGCTGTGCGCTACGCCAGACAAAACTATACGATATTAGTAGGTATCCCACGACATTTGTCACATCAGTTTACGTTCCCATCGACATCACTATTCTAAGAGTGGAGCTGCTAGTCGGTGTACAGAGTAACGAATCCTTTAATCATCAAGCGAGTAAATCTATCACATGCTTCTGTGTTCCTGCAAACTGTTTTTCCAATAGTCTTAGAGTGACAACGTGTGTGGAGTTATTTTGACAGGGTGACTTGAAATAGTGACGGAAATGATGTTCAGCGATGCTGGCAAAAGGCTGTACCGAGTGTGTCACTCTGTTGACAAAACGTTTGGATACCGACAAGATCAGCGAGAGAAGGACCAACAGATCCAGGAATAGTTAACGTGGCATTGATTCGAACAGTACAAACGGAATAAAAATCATTTCATAGTGGAAAGTCATTGTGGATGAGTTACGATTTAGTTTGCACTGATTATGGAATAGAACTTGCTCTACTTCTAGAATGAATTTATCGTCGGTCGCTGGAGTGAAGAAGTTTATAAAGTGATTGAAAAAAGTGTAGGTCATTCTCCCGTATTCAAGTAGTCATCGGACTGTCACAGATACCTATAGGTTTATTTCGCTGAAGTCAATAAGTTGAAAAATTTTGAAACGAGTACAGTGTTCGTGCATTATAACCTGGCTGGGGAACGAAAATCTCCTCTATAAAAATCAACATGTACTCTACAACCATAGATCACGCGTAACTCAGATCGCTCTGTTCGGCAATAAATCTAGAGCGCCATCGACAAGGCCACCTAGGTAGAGGCCGTGTTTCCTCCTGGAATGCATTCGAGGCACTTAGCGCACTGTCCTTTTGTGAACAAAATACGACCTTACCAAGTGCTGCACCACAGTGATTGGATTCGATAGTCCCAGCAGATGGAACTCAACACGTCGTTCGAGAGATGAAAAGTCTGGACCATCCTAAGGAGTGTTACATGGACGCTACACTGTTCTGTATGTGTAAATGATCTAAGTGGGATGTCATCAGATGTTCTCTGAGGCGATTCGCGAACGATGCATTCGTCTTTAGGACGTCCGCAACGCCAGAAGACTGTAACAAGAAGAGGATCCACAATTGATATAGAGATTGCTTGTTGACACTGAGCGTAATTAACTGCAACGTATTACGAGTTTTTAATGTTGCGCGTCTCTCTAGGATCGTTAACTTGTCGTATTAATATAAAAGACAGAGAAGATCTGATGAAGAATGGCGGGTTTCGTCACGGCTACGTTTAGTAGAACTGATGACTTTGACTAAGGACAGTTGTTATTACGCAAAGCCTGTGAACGAATATGGCGAAAACGGTGACGCTGGTCGAATATTCACGTGCTACTGACGTGAACTTCTACGAAAAGAGGTAGGACGGTGAAAATACCACTAGGCACTAAATGGTTGTACTTTTACGATTCTTCACAGAACGTGGTGTACAGAGGCTTATCTGCTCTGTGAAACAATACAGATTGTGATCTCTGGCATCTCCTCAAAAAGAACACAATGCTGGTGGACGCAGAATGATTTCGGATCATACTATTCGTCGTACATTATTGAATGTGGAGTTCCGCAGCAGACCACAGATGGTGTTCATATGTTGACACAACGACATCGTCCGTTACTACTGCAGTGGGCATGGGACCTTGGGGATTCGACCTTCGATCAATGGAAACGTGTCGGCTCTTCGGGTGAACCACATTTTTGGTGCACTAGGTCAATGATCATCTCCACAAACGCCCTGTTCTAGGTGAATGCAGGCTGATGGGAGCAGTAACGTGTTACGGGACCCATACTGCCGCGCTTGCATGGGTCCTGTGGTAGTAATCAAAGACACACTGACAGCTGCGAACCACTTGCATCCCTTCATGCTTGATGCCTTCTCCGACAACGGTATCATCTTCCAGCAGTATGTCCGTTTCTTGGAGCTAGGACCGTGCTACAGTGGTCATCATAGTGAAGTCACGTTTATGTCTTGGCGACCAAATTCGACTGATGTAAATCCTATTGAACGCATCTGGGTCGATATCGGATGCCGTCACTGAGTATGCAAGTCAGAGGCCCGTTATTTACTTGAATAACATGGCCTGTGCTTAAAAATCTAATATCACATTCCTCACAAACCTGCCAACAAACTGTCGGATCCCTGATACGCAGAATCAGTGATGTATTTCAGTCCAGAAATGGTCAAATAAACTGTTAACAGGCGGTCATGATGTTCTCGCTCATCAGTGTAGGCGTACAGACATCGCAGGGGCAGAGGAAGAATACGAAAGTCGAGCTACTCTGATCGTTACATTTAACAAGTACATTGACGTGAATACGTTGTAACAGGACGAGAAGATACGTGTGACAGCAGGTGAAAGAATGGCGTCTGAAGAAATTGTACGAGGGTTATTTTTTTATGCAAGAACCGTTTTGAATTTAAAAAAAAGACGTGCTAAGATATCTCAATAATTTTATTTCTTTATGAAAGCCTGTACCTCAAACTACCCACTGACGCCATTGCAGTCTGATTTTTCTTTGTTTACGTTGTGTACTGAGTGGTTTAAGATATCTCCGATAATCGTGAGTACCGCCGACTGTGAAGTATGAGCTGTTATTAGATTTCGTAGTGCTAAAAGCCCAAAAGCGAACGATATTCATCGTGAGATCCGTGCAGTTTACGGAGAAAACATTATGAGTGATGGAATAGTAAGAAAGTGGGTGAGAGCATTTAAAGATGGCCGCACAAATGTGCATGATGAACAACGGAGTGGGCGTCCTTCGCTCGTTAATGAAAGTTTGGTGCAGGAAATGGACAATAAGGTGAGATAAAACAGACGCTTTACGGTTTCCTCCTTCCGGGACGAATTTCCTAATGCTTCTCGTAGTGCTTTGTATGGCATTATGACCGAGCACTTGAATTACCGAAAATTGTGCGCACGCTGGGTACCGAAAATGTTGACGGGTGTGCACAAAGCCAAACGTTTAGACAGTGCATTGACTTTCCTTGAGCGGTACCACAACGACGGTGATGATTTCTTAAGTCAAATTGTTACGGGCGATGAAACATGGGTGGCCTACGTCACACCAGAATCAAAGCAACAGTCCGTGGAAGTTGAGCAAGGGCATCGTTTTGCTGCAAGACAATGCCCGCCCGCATGTGGCGAATCAGACCAAAGATCTCATCACATCTTTTCAGCCCCGATCTAGCGCCCAGTGACTACCATCTGTTCTTGCACTTGAAGAAACACCTGGGCGGTCAGCGTCTTCAAGACGATGACGAAGTCAAAACAGTGGTGATGCAGTGGTTAAGAAGTCAGGCGGCAGAGTTCTATGAAGAGGGAATTCAGAAACTGGTACAACGTTATGGCAAGTGCCTCAATATTGACGGAAATTATGTAGAAAAGTAGATTAAGGTTCAGGCTTTCATGCAAAAATTAAATTATTTAGATATCTTAGCACGTATTTTTTTAATTTTGTGAACGGTACTTACTTAAAATGCACGCGTCGTAATAATAAGGAAGTGATTAAAATGTGCAAGAGGTGCACTAAAAGCCGTTTCCTGCGAAATTGTATAGTGCTGTTGCTGTTCACTTTTCTGCTGTCGTGAGCCCTCGCACTTCTGGGTATTTGTCAGCTAGTGCCTCCCTGACCTACAGCGCTTTCGGCACTTAAAATGCAGAAAGCGAGACCGCCGTGAAAGTGGGCGCAGCTCCGCTTAATAATCAGGTGCGCAAAAACGGCTGCCTCCTGTACAAGCGGTGGGGCTGGGGGAGAGGCCTGATTTGAATCACGTTACCCGAAACACAGCCGGCCGCCGGCCCAGGCAGGGTCCCCTGAGGACGGTCCCAGAGCAGCCGGTACGCTGCCTGCATGCGCAATGGCCGCTGCGGCCTTAATGGCGTGATAAGGGCCGGCGGCCGTGGCTAAGGCCACCTCCCCAAATAAAGAGCCGGCAGGCCTCTTGGACAGGAAGGCCGGCCGCTTTCCTACTGAGGTGCAGACGCTGTGTTAAAACACTTTGCTTCTCGCCCGTGTCGTGGCGACTGGGTACGTCACATCACGTCTTTATTCTGAATTGTGGTCCCATTCAGGTATTTTTCAGACACCTCATTCACGAGTTGCCACATAGTCACAGTAAGGAATTCCTGGGATCCAGGATATAATTATTTTATTATAAATCCAGTCGCGTACCACAAATGTTTGTCAGTCAGATGACTGTATTTGTAATAAAATAAAGATCTCGGGTACCAGTCCACGATAAGGTAGATACTACCAATGAAGCAAAAAAATGTTGAAATGTGTTTGAAATCTTATGGGTCTTCTGCTAAGGTCATCAGTCCCTAAGCTTACACACTACTTAACCTAAATTATCCTAAGGACAAACACACACACCCATGCCCGAGGGAGGACTCGAACCTCCGGTGGGACCACCCGCACAGTCCATGACTGCAGCGCCTTAGACCGCTCGGCTAATCCCCCATTGAAGCAGTAGACATCATTTCGTCCATCTTTTCCTAGCCTCACACTTTTTCACCTTAATGTTCATAAGACCTTACTGTGTGTTTCTCCAGATTTTTGACTGGATTTGGGATTTCATAGTGGATAGATCTCCACGCATCCTTCACAACGTGACGGAAGCGTCAAACAGTGCTTACTTATTGCTGTATATATAAGTTATGAGTGTCCTGTGTAATCTGTGTGACACAGCTGTCACATACAGCTATGTTGTAGTGTTTCATTCTTTGCCACTGTTTCCTTAGTTTTTTGACTACTGGACTTGTTTTCCTGGGAGAAAATATTTGCCTTTTATGCGCTTGGAATGTGCACTACCGATGTGGTCTCAGGGCCTTGTTTTCAGCAGAAAAAGATCATTGAATCCTACAGGGAAAGCGGCGCGTGATTAGCCGAGCGGTCTCGCGCACTGCAGTCATGGACTGTGCCGCTGATCCCGGCGGAGGTTCGAGTCCTCCCTCGGGCATGGGTGTGTATGTTTGTCCTTAGGCTAATTTAAGTTAAGTAGTGTGTAAGCTTAGGGACTGATGACCTTAGCGATTATGTACCATAAGGTTTCACACACATTTGAACATTTTTTTTACAGGGAAAGGTGCGCCTCCTCAGGGATGAAAGCAGTTTGCGAGGAAGTGAGGCTGCTGCCTGCTTCATGCCATTGTGGACAGAGAAGGTGCCTTGGCACAGCTGTGGACAGTGGGTGTAGCGCTGTCACAGCTGATCCTAGACAGCAACGGGGCTTGACGTTGTTACCTTTTCTGCGCGGATCGCAGGCATTGCTGTGATGCGCTGCCTCGGCTGTGAGTACGATGGTTGATTTTACTTCATATCTTTGGTTATTCTATCGAACTGAGCCACCCTTCCACACATCTGAAGTGAATGGCCCTGCCAATCGAGGAAACAATGGTCCAGGCTGATAGGAACACTTGTTTGTTAATGTTCATTCTGTATTCCAAGAGTGAGAAATTATGCTGTATTCCCCTGTTTTATAGGAAGTTTCTTCTGTGTTTCCCATTTTTTCGAGACAAAATCGATATTTGCCTGAATTATACTGAAAACGCCAATGAGGTATCCCCTATTGTAGAGTTTTTGAAAGTGGAGAGTGGAGAGCTGGGAACCTCGACATTAATCTCTGGGGCATTGTTGAGAGGGAGTTGTATCCGACCATTGTCAGGTGCTGATTCGCAAACCCTAACCGATATGGAGATAAGTAAGTGTTGCAAACTGTGGTAGCGCAGTCTACATTATGACCAGTTCGTTACCTCTTAAAACTGCCACGTAGTTTCAGTTGCTTCATTTCGTTGTAATGAGTGCCGTCTTGTTGCATGGTTAACTTTGATTTTATGAGCTGCTCAGATGTGCAGATCTCATTACGCTGTCTCCATTAAGTCGTCCATATTTTTTGTTACTTCCAACAATGTTAGGGGTATTTTGTAATTTGATTTGAGTTTTAGAGAACTTTGCCCGCTGTTAATTCGACTGCGATTTATGTCAATAATTAGAGCAAAGAAATAACTTAATTTAAGTTTGTGACTTCTCCTATGACTTTTCCGTAGTTAGGCGACACACAAATTAGGACTATAACTTGTGGTACATCCAACTGTTGTTTTCACTGTATGGTGTTTCCGTGATGTACAGTGGCCAAAATAAACGATCAGTTATATAAAGAATTCAGAGAATAGAATGAGCATTCTAGTCGCTAGTTTTGTATCATCAAAAATTTGTTTTATAACGAACACTGCACTTCCGTTACTCGAGTCATATTTGGGACGCATTTTACGCGTATTCCTCTTGTTTTTCATATCCCATCAACCATTATCACCTAATCATAGCAGTTCTCCTACGTCAAAATAACGTTTTAATTTTTAAATAATTAATTTTAAATTAATGTAACTTTACCTTGTAAAATCCCAGAAAATTAAGAAATACTGAGAAAACGTAAGTACCATAACCACTTAACCTCACATATTTTTTTACTCTGTATTTCATCGTTTGGAGGTTAGTTATGTTCACATAGGGCGCTTCCAACACTGTTTTCTACCGTAGGGCACCAACACACCAAGAATATTTCGCCATAGTGGAAGAATAAGAATCGAAAACTGATGATTATATAAAGTGTATCTTGCAAATCAGGTGAACAGCTGTCTGATGATGAACTTACCAGTTCGGAACCGGTTACAGCGCCATTTACCTGAATAAATATCAGTATTAATAGTGTCTGGTTGCTGTCTTCTTCTTTGTAAGAATTAACCTACATGAATTGTACACAGCCACGGTCTCACCATGTCAGTTTTAGACAAAATAGCACTGAGAAAACAGGGAGATGGCTGTATGACGTTCAGAAAGAAAAATCTGTCTTTAGTTTTCTTGTCTTCCTCTCTCCGTTCTGTTTCCCCCCTCCACTGCCGCTTCTAGCTACAGGTTAGGTCAGAGGAATTTAGCAGATATGCCATTAACCAGTGCCTCCTTCTGGTAAGAGTCTTCCAGTACTACACAGACTCCTTTCCTCAATTTTTTTAAATTTTGCGACAGTCCGATGATGCAGAAATGGGAGTCAGTGTACAGAACATAGAGGATCCAGTGTTAGAGTTTAACAGAGATTTGGAAGATTTCTGATGAAATAAGGTGAAAGACATAGATAACATCGTTTTGGAATATCTAAAATCATTGAGGGAGGTGGCAACCAAGCAACAATTCAGGTTCAGTTCTATGGGTCCAGGGACATACCATCAAAGTCTCTGGAAAAAAGGAAGAAAGAAAGAATCAGTCACGCAACTCCGAAGACAGCAATATTGGAATAGCGAAATCGTGCAGTTGCTTAATCATTTCGTGTGTCTTACTTGGTGACAACAATAAAGTACAGAAGACTAAAGAAGAAAATTGAGGATGTGTTAGATGGATATAAGTTAGGCTTCAGGATTGATAAAGGCACCAGCGAGGAAGTTCTGACGTTGCGCATCACAATCCACAAAAGATTTATTTAAAAAGCCGGCCGCTGTGGCCGGGCGATTCTAGGCGCTTCAGTCCGGAACAGCACTGCTGCTACGGTTGCAGGTTCGAATCCTGCCTCGGGCATGGATGTGTGTTCTCCTTAGGTTCGTTAGTTTTAAGTAGTTCTAAGTCTAAGGGACTGATGACCTCAGATGTAAAGTCCCATAGTGCTTAGGGCCATTTGAACCATCTTTGGAAAAATTAAAATGCATTCACACGTTGTGACGACAATGAAAAAGTATTTGACAATGTGAAATGGTGTTAGATGTTCAAAATTACGAGAATAATAAGTGCATGGAAAATATGCACAACAACCAAGTGGGAGCAATAAGAACAGAAGACCAAGAGCAAATTGCTCAGGCCACAACCGGTGTAAGGCAGTGATGAAGTCTTGCGCCACTACTGTTAAATCTCTTCATCGAAGAAGTAGTGACACATATAAAGCCCGCATCTCGTGGTCGTGCGGTAGCGTTCTCGCTTCCCGCGCCCGGGTTCCCGGGTTCGATTCCCGGCGGGGTCAGGGATTTTCTCTGCCTCGTGATGGCTGGGTGTTGTGTGATGTCCTTAGGTTAGTTAGGTTTAAGTAGTTCTAAGTTCTAGGGGACTGATGACCATAGATGTTAAGTCCCATAGTGCTCAGAGCCATTTGAACACATATCAATAAACGTTTCAATAATGGGGCTAAAATTCAGGGTGGAAGGATATCAGTGACGAGATTCTCTGATGACATTTCTATCCTCAAGGAAAGCAAGGACGAATTGCCACAACTGTTGAATGAAATGGTCAATTGAGCACACACTATGAACTGATAGTAAACTAAAGAAAGATGAATGCGATGAGGAGTTGCAGAAATGAGATCAGCAATTAACTTAACATCAAAATTGGGGACCATCAAATAGAAAGCAAGGATGACATAAAAAGCAGCATACACAATGATAGTACTCATGACCAAGAGAATTCTGCTAGTACTAAACGTTGGCCATAACGTGGGGTAAAAATTTCTGAGAACGTACGTCTGGCGAATGGTAGTTTATGGTTGTGCACAGGCTGTGGGAGAACTGGAAAAGAGGAGAATCGAGTGATTTGAGGCGTGGTGTTGCAGACAGATGTTGAAAGTTAGGTGACCTGAAAGGTAAGAAACGATGAGATTCTCTGCAGAATCATCGAGAAGAGGAACGTGTGGGAAACACTGACCAAAAGGAGTGACAGAACGATTAGGCTTGCGATAAGACATCAAGGTATAACCACACGGTACTTGGGGGAGCTGCAGACGATAAAAATTTTACTGACAGGCAGCTTCTCCAGTAAATACATGGGGCCCTGGATACAAGTGCCACTCTGACATGAAGAGACAAGAGAGGAATTGGTCATAGGACGCTTCAAAGCAGGCCTAAGACTGACGAAAGAACAAAAAGAGAAAAGGAAATAATACATAAAATCCTTCATTTTGTTCTTAATATTTCCATTTTTTGTCATTGTTAAGGTTTTTACGTTCTTCGATGGCATCACATTTTAAATGTTTCCACCTCCATCAAATTTTTAACTATTATATTTAGGAAACCACAAGTAACTTCTATCATCAGGGATATTTTTGGGTTGGAGCACTTTTAAAATTATCAAGTGCAATTTGCATTTATTTCTGCTATTTGTAGTGTTAATCAAGTCACGAGACTGAGGACTGCAGTTAACCAATATTTTTATCAACTTGTTTCGGAATCAAAGATCACACCTTGGGTAAATTTAACATCTTTTCTGGAGTCGTATGGTGTAAAACAACAGAGATTCAGATATATATGTGTGTGTAATATATGTGACATACGCGTACGGGAGAGAAGCAATGGGTAAAAAGCTAATGAATAAATATAAAGAAATCAATGTTAATTTCACTGTAGGCTGCTACAGAAATTTGACTCAGCTGAAAACGAGATTGACGTGCTAAAGTAGTCTTCAAAATGCATAAACTGATTATGCGCCGGAAGAGGAGCAAATTAACGGGAAGTGCCGTGGCAGAGCTCATAAGCCCAGCAGCTCATGGGTTACTGCCAACTCAAGTTTCGCTTACAGCGAGATGAGGGGAGACGAGACGAGGCTGTGCGAACCCACCAAACTTTCATCATGAAGGCTGGAAAGTTGGCATGCATTTTAAGCTCTCGTTGCAGCACCTGCGGTGTCTTCGATGTGGCTCTTCCTGAAATTAGCGGGTGCCTTCAAAGACTCACACCCTTTAGCATAATTTAAGAAATGACAGAAATGTTGAACCCACTGCCATACTTTTCATACTTCTCATTGGACAGCAGCCCTTTCATTGAAATTCCCTAAGCTGCGTGTAGGCGTCATATACTACAGGAAACTGATCAGTTACTCAAACAATGACCGACAGTAACAGTAGTACAATAGACGACTTTTATCGAGCATTATAATGTAGTGACACAAAAGGAAAAACTGATTCAGTTTATTCTGGAAGACACTGCTCGTGCACGGAGAGTATCACATAAAGTGAATGGGCCTGACGTTTCGTAAAGCGCCTGAAGCAACCACACAATATTTGCAGCAACACGCGAATGACGAATATTGAGGTAAAAATATTAACGTTTGCATTCACTTCTACTCAAAAAACTACAATTTTTGTAGAACATCCTGTATTTGTATAGTGTTTGGGTAGCTCATGCGAAGTGTTAAGAATATACTGTTTTTCAATATTTGAAAGAGTTTACTATTACGTCTTGAAAGTATGGAAAATGTGAGATTTTTTGTGACAAAAATGGTCGTAGCCATATTAAATGAAATTTAGGTAACAAATAAAGTGAAAGTACAAACACCAACCGTTTCTTCCTGTTATTGTAATTTTGCAGTCCCTCGACAAACAAACTGCTTTATGGTTGGTGTCGACTTCTTAGAAAGTCATCGTCAGATGATTCGTTTAAAAATCAAACAGAAAGAAAAAAGGGTAGAATAGTAAAATAGTAATAAAAGAAAGTTCTGCACACAGTTCGACGGACTATAATACTTTAGATAGTAACTTGTCGAAATAAAGCATAACAGGTAGGGAGAGGTGCACATGATGTACACATTTTTGCCGTGTGGTAGGTGTAATCATAGTATAAACTTTGTAACTCTCAAGCAGCAAATAAAAGACTAAAGGCATTCATATAATTAAGGTTGTAAGATTCAGCCTAGTCGAAGTAAACTAAAAATACAAAATAAATGAAAAGGTGTAAAGTAAAAAAGCTACAAAAAGTTAGAGTAGCCTTTCAAATCGGCATGGTAGACTTTCAGGAGAGTTGGTTTGATAGCGCTCCTCATATACGCGATCTTCGGGTGGTGAACATTTAGTGTGAAAGGCGTCATACCAGGAAAACTAGCAAATCGTCCGAATTAAAACCTAGCAGTGGATCATCCTATAATCCGAGCATACTTCAACTTTATTTTGGGTTCCTTATATGGCTCTGAGCACTATGCGACTTAACTTCTAAGGTCATCAGTCACCTAGAACTTAGAACTACTTAAACCTAACTAACCTAAGGACATCACACACATCCACGCCCGAGGCAGGATTCGAACCTGCGACCGTAGCGGTCGCGCCGTTCCGGTCTGAGCGCTTAGAACCGCTAGACCACGGTGGCCGGCGGGTCCTTATAATGCATGACAATTAGTTGTCGCACAGAAGGATGATCTATCCCCCAAAGCTTTCAAAAAATTCTAGGGTAAGTGTGATTTGCCTGCTCGTTACGTAAAATTCACCAATCTATTTATTTGGTAAAAAATTTAATTAATGTTGTGTAACGATCTCTTTTCTCACACTAAAAGACACTCTCACCAAAGTAATTGCTTTCCAGAAACATCGTGTTTAGTTTCTCTCGTACCTGCAAGATCCCTATCCTATCGTACATCCTATTTGTCAGTTCCCTTCCATTTGCGCCTACATTGTGGTGCAAACTGCAGCATTCCTGCATGCTAGGTTTCCATTCTATCCATATGAGCTCTTACAACAGCTCTGGAAGACTGCCGTATTTCTCATCTCTTTTTCTGTGGATTCTCGTGGCTACAGTCCACCGACTAATCGACAGTACCATCTGCAGTATCAAAATAGGATCGCTGATTCGCCATGGGGATTCTATACAGTGTCTCCCAGGAGGAATGGTCAGTATTCAAGGATATTACAGGAACGATCATTTGAAACAAAAGAAAATCTAGTAAACAAGGGCTCTGAAATTCATATTTGTCCCACATCGGTGCAGGGTTGTCATGGTTGTGAACAGAGGTATTCACTTGAAAGTGAGACAAAGTGTTCCAAATGTTGTAACCAAGGAGGGACTTCAGTACCTCTTCGGTATTCACCTAGTGGGATGTGGGAAACCGCCTAAAATCCACATTCAGACTGGCTGTCACACCGACCCTCGTCGTTAATCCGCTGGGCGGATTCGATTCGCGACTCATCTTTCCATCCTAGAAGAGGCGCTTTAACATGCAACATGAGAAAACTTTATCATCTTGCATACTGTTCATCACTTGTGCAGTAAAAGAAATGTTTCACAGTATCCAATAAGTGCTCATACTTCTTAAGGTATGCGCATTAGCCCATGCTTACTTTGAATTATTTCTTGATTTTGTTCATACTACCACCTCTCAGAACATGTAAAGCAAAGAGCTCGCAGGGGAAGAGATTTGGTTCACGGTTTCGAAGATGCTGAAGCGCTCGTAGTAGAGCTGTGTAATACGTAAGATATCGTAAGTACGCACAGACTACGGCAATTTTCCAAGTAGCTTCGTTCGGTTTAGGTTGTACGTGCATTACCTGTACGTTAGGTCAGTTGCATATGTTTCGGGCGGCTCCTCACAACGCTCGCAGTGGACAACTTATAATGGCCAATTTTCTGGGGTTTTCAATCAGTCATGAGGCTGAAAATACATGCAGGACAGAGCACTAGTAGGGAGGGCCCACTGCAGTGAAATGTGTGCATTTGTAGCCTCAGGACAGATTGAAAATGCCAAAGAAGCGACCATTAACAGCTGTCCACTGTTATGGACGCTATGCACCACAGGGTTAAGTATGAGGTCGAGAAACTGAGTGAGGTCATATAAAGGACTGGGTAACCCACAGAACATTTTTGTTCTACATGGTTTTCTCCTATTACTTAACAGTAAACAGTATTTATAGTAAAACTGAAATTGTCAATGTTTAATTCAGGTTTTTCCAAAAAAAATATTTATATGTAACGTGAAACACATGGATGTTGTAATAAAAATAAAGAAAACATTACAGATTTATCATAACGCGCTAGAAAGCGCAGTTTCCTCAACAAAAGGATAATAAAAAAAAGCAGGACAAAAATATATCATCATTGCTTCAATACTTCGTCGAACGTATATAAAACATGTTTCTGTTATTCTTGAACAACTTTCACTCGATAATGAGAGTAAACTCTTGCGTTCATCACGATGGGCGCTCTATTGGGTACATGTAAACTGTACTTGCATCAAAAGTAATTGGTTTGGTTACATAAAAGCGTAGGCGTTACTTATAAACGCAATCCATATTCTGTAAGCGTATAAGATATATAAGGATGTATAAGGATATAAAGGACATAAAATATACAAAATGGACTAAACTGTATCATGTACAGTTCTAATTAAGTGCAAAACAAACAAGCAAGCAAATAGAAATTCAAAGAGAAGTCATCGTCTCCCAGTTTCTGTCTTACAAATTGATTTATGATTTTTGCCATACTTTACTACCAATAATCCTGCCATTTACTACGTCATTTATATAGTGTACAAATACTACCGCGTCCTAGATTTCGTAGAACGCAATTGTAGCTCATAGCCCTTAAGGCGCGCATTTTAGAGCCCGTGGTTACAGTAGCTTCTGCTTCGAATGGTCGTTCCTGTCATATCCCTCTATACTGACCATTATTCGTGGGACATCCTTTGTAAGGATATCATATGTTCCCACCTTTTTTTCTCTGCCGGGAGCATCAGGACCCAGTTAATACATTGTATAGTAACATAAAGCTGTTTCGTGCAGTCCCTTCGCAGTTGGAGGCTGATAAAATTAAATGAAGACGCCGGTTTTAACTTAAGATGAATTTATTTACTTAGTAAGTGTTAAAGTGACACATTCATTTAATAAATACGTAGTTGATGTATCCAATCTGAAGAAGACATGGATAAAATTCAAGTTGTCACAGATAGGTGAACTGAACAGCGAAGATAATTCGCAGAAGACATGTAATGTATCACTCATCAGCGAGTGACATAGAAAACACCTTTTAATCAGATCACGTAGAAATCAAAATAAATGTTTCGTCTTTACTTTTCAGTCACTGTGAAATAATTCAGATACTACGATTGTTTGATGCAGGTGGCACTTTGTTTCTTTAATTGCAAAAGGAATTCGCACTATTATTTCTTTTTATCTAACCTTTGGAAAGAGAAACAAATGCGAAGGTTTCTCTACAGAAGAACTGTAGTTTCTTATTGGACAGAACCGATAACATCGTAGCGTGAGATTTAGAGATACCGATTTGGTATTCTTGAGAACGGTCATAAAAGCAGACCACTTTGGTTGGAAGAAACTCGTCCCGGAGGATCCATTCGGCTCTCTACACAGCAATAAGCGTGTGGGAGGAGCCCTCTGAGAGGATTCGGCGATCGTTTCTGCGGCGAAAGAGAGAGATAAATGGTTTCGCAAAAACCCTTCTTTATGCGGAAGTAAATATCCATAAAACTGTAACGCATTCGCGTGATTCGGTTCCCAGAGGTCGCCGAGGAGAATGGTGGGAGCCACCGCGGGGCTGGACAGAGCTCGGACGCCAAATTCCATCCGATATCGGGGGCTATGCGTCAGGTCAGGTCCGCCAATCGCTGCCGGAGGAATGGCTTCGCCTCCGGCCGAAGCCTGTCCCACACCCACGGCGGCCCGGTTACTGCCGCAGCATTCGGCTTCCAGCCCAGTCTGGCTTTCCTGACAAAAGCAGTGCGTGCTGTGCCCACTAGAGTTTTCTTCCTCAGTTCAGGTCTTTGATGTCTGGCTGTCTTCTTGGCTCCAATTCGCCTTGCGTCTACGATTCTATTGCCATTTCGGAGTCGAAATAATCCGAGTATCTCATGACTGCAATCACTCTGAATCAAATTTCGAGCTAACGAAATCTCGCTGGATATGGAGTTTTCTCGTTAGTATGTCAAAATATTGTTCTTTATCGGAAGGTAATTGAAGCAGTACTATATTTTTTAACGGCAGGAGTTATCTACGTAGTGACTTTAGAAAGTAAGTTACGCATATCATCCCACCCTAAAGCCATTGCGCAACAGAAGTGGCCCATTGTCAGAAGACAGTACACGTTCTGGGTTTCTTGGACGCACAGTTTTGGTGCTGTTAACAGTTGATCTACAGTGTGGGATTGAAATGGTGCGGCAACTGGAAACTTAAGAGAGGCATTCAGTATGTAATGCAACCTTTCTTTTTGGTCGGCCAACGCTTTAAAAAGTGCTGAATTTATTGTTGGTCAGCAACTGGAGCAAATAATTCCATAAATTATTTGGGAGTACGCATTAGGAGTGATTTAAAATGGAATGATCATATAAAGTTGATAGTCGGTAAAGCAGATGCCAGACTGAGATTCATTGGAAGAATCCTAAGGAAATGCAATCCGAAAGCAAAGGAAGTAGGTTACAGTACGCTTGTTCGCCCACTGCTTGAATACTGCTCAGCAGTGTGGGATCCGTACCAGATAGGGTTGATAGAAGAGATAGGGAAGATCCAACGGAGAACAGCGCGCTTCGTTACAGGATCATTTAGTAATCGCGAAAGCGTTAAGAAGATGAAAGATAAACTCCAGTGGAAGACTCTGCAGGAGAGACGCTCGGTACGGGCTTTTGTTGAAGTTTCGAGAACATACCTTCACCGAGGAGTCAAGCAGTATATTGCTCCCTCCTACGTATATCTCGCGAAGAGACCATGAGAGAGATTAGAGCCCACACAGAAGCATACCGACAATACGAGACTGGAATAGAGGGGAGAGCCGATAGAGGAACTCAAGGTACCCTCCGCCCCACACCGTCAGGTGGCTTGCGGAGTATGGATGTAGATGTAGATGTTGTCGTTGTTGCTGGACATCGTGAAATACTCTCCTACGGCTTCTGTAGTTTCTAGAAGTTCCAAAATGTGGCAGCGCTATACCTAGCCTTAAAAATGGTGTATATAACAGAGGTATGTTCCAAGCAGAGAGCTGTCATTCATTACTTTTGGCTGAAAACCAGAGCATCGCCATAATTCATGTCTGCGGGGACCTGGCAGTGAACGACGGCCTTCTGGGACTCTGAAGGAGTTATTCTGCTTGATGTTCTCCCCCATGGTGTAACGATTAGCACGGATAACGCAAGGCATCACACAAATCCAACCCACCCGAGAGGAGCTCACAAAACTTCACTGGAATACACTGTTCGACATGGGCTCTATTTCTGATGTTATAAAGTATGTGCTTCTAGACCATTTTACCATGGGAAATTCAAATATGTAAACAAAATATCGTTGTCAGGGATACTTTTTATGTAATATGTATATATATGTATACTCACAATTCATGGCAAACACAGGGACGTTATAGAGAAATACGGGTATGTTGCCGCATCCAGTAGCGATAGAATGTGATAATTTCTTGTGCAACAGCAGGTGGGAAGAATCAGACATCATTAGGTTATCCCCCGCCACACCTATGTCATTAAGACCACCTGAAACATCTCATTAACTTGAACGGCGACAGCCGGTCGCTGCCTCGGCAGTAAAGCTTCACGCCTCCCAGGGGCAGGCGTATCGAGTTTACAACAGTGGTGTTAGCCGCAATTTGTGTCAGTCTTAACGAGTGGGTGTTTTGGCTGACAAGTAACTGTCTATCATATTTCCGAGCACGGTTGAATTTTTTAGTTCCTTTGTGCAAACTGATTGAGCCTGGTGCTGAAGGTAAAACAACTGCTTGTTTTTACACATCAGCATTCCTCTAGTTCCCTACTATTAATTTAATACAGGTGTATTACCAAAGTGGTGTTTTTAAATTTGCAGAAATGCCACGTCATCGTGGATGTCGATATAAGCCGGACAACTTCTGCTACATCTGTGGGAAGTTCACTTTTGCCAGAAATAGGAAGAAAATTTCTTCAGTCATAAAGAAAGCATACAAACATTACTTTGGAGTAGGAGACCAAGATAAAGAATGGGCACCACATTTCTGTTGTGCTACATGTTACTGCAAACTAATTCAGTGGTGGAAAGGTAAAGAGAATGTGGCGTTGCTTGCTGTTCCCATGGTGTGGAGGGAGCCTAAGGACCGTGTTACTGATTGTTATTTCTGTCTAACAGAAATTTAGAGTTTTACAAACAAAAAGTCGAAGAGGCACATTGTTTACCCAGATCTGCCTTCAGCGAGAATGCCAGTGCAGCATTCCGACAACCTTCCAGTACCTTCAAGAGCTCGAGGTCAAATTCCAAGTGACAATGAAAGTACTGAAGAAATCACAGATGATGATTCTTTATATCACTGCACAAGTGAGTCATCGCCACATTTGTTAACACAGGCAGATTTAAATGATTTAGTACTTCATCTAGGACTAAGTAAACAAAAGGTGCATCTGCTTGGTTCAAGGTTACAAGAGTGTAATCTACTGCACCAAAGTACTAAAATCAGTGTGTTCAGGACCGAGCGAGGTGGCGCAGTGGTTAGCACACTGGACTCGCATTCGGGAGGATGACGGTTCAATCCCGTCTCCGGCCATCCTGATTTAGGTTTTCAGTGATTTCCCTAAATCGCTTCAGGCAAATGCCGGGATGGTTCCTTTGAAAGGGCGCGGCCGATTTCCTTCCCCATCCTTCCCTCACCCGAGCTTGCGCTCCGTCTCTAATGACCTCGTTGTCGACGGGACGTTAAACACTAATATCCTCCTCCAGTGTGTTCAGGCACAGAGAACATGCCTTTATTTCTTATTTTTCAACTGACGAAGCACTGACATTTTGCAATGACGTTGCTGGTCTGATGAAAGTGCTGAACTTCACTTATATTTCAGGAGTGGAGACTTTTGATAGATGCAACGAAAACAAGTCTGAAGGGTGTTTTGCTCCATGACGGAAATAAAATACCCTCTGTTCCAGTAGCTTACGCTAGTTTGACAAAAGAGAATTACAAATTCGTACAAAGGATGCTAAATTCATTAAAATAAAATGAACACAAATGGAAAATATGTGCAGATTTCAAGGTAATTGCTATGGTACTGGGAATGCAACAAGGCTACACAAAGTATGCCTGTTTTCTTTGGGAGTGGGATAGTCGAGACCGAAATTCTCACTATGTGAAAAAGAAATGGCCTAGGCGAAGATGGAAAGTTGGCGAAAAGAATGTACAACGTGAAGGTCTGGTAGCTCCTGAATATATACTACTTCCACCGCTTCACATCAATCTTGGCCTGATGAAACAATTCGTGAGGGCCATGGATCCAAAAGGCTGTAGGTTTGCATATCTAGCTACCAAATTCCCCCATCTTTCAGCTGCAAAAATAAAGGAAGGTGTAATTGTGGGCCCACAAATCAGGCAGCTGCAGAAAGATGCAAATTTTGAAGCATGTTTAACTGATAAAGAAAAAACCGCATGGGACTGTTTCAAAATGGTGTCGGAAAACTTCCTCGGAAGAAGAAGAGCTACTAACTACAAAGCAATGGTGAAAGATATGATCAAAGCATATCAGGATTTGGGGTGCAATATGTCTTTGGAGGTACATATGATGGACTCTCATCTGGACTACTTCACAGAGAGTTGTAGTGACGTATCGGATGAACGTGGGGAAAGATTCCCTTAAGACATTTCTACCATAGAAAGGCGCTATGAAGGGAAGTGGGTACCTTCTATGATAGCAGATTATTGCTGGAATATCATTTCAGAGAAGAAAGATCCACAATACAAGAGAAAAAAGTGATGTGCATTACAAGGCAGTGGCTCATTGTTTGTCAATTTTCTGTAATTTCTCATGTCAAATAAATGCTTCAAAGTGTATACACTAAGGTTACTGTGTTATATGTTAGATCCCACCCTCCATTAATGTGATGAACTAATAACATCATAAAGACGTGCATTTGTTTGTCGAATTTCACCCCACGTTTGCTGCACTGTATCAGAAACTGAAAAGAGAAATAAAATTGCGATTACTCGTATACTATCCCTGACAGAAAAAAAACCAAAAACACTTTTCAATTCAGCACTCAAAATACAACTAGGATCACAATATTTTTTATCAGAAATAGAAAAAAAGTTTTTTTTTGTAGAACAGTGATATTCTTCCTCATCCATCCTACAGCCCCAATCCTGCACCTTCCATATGTTTGGCTCAATCAAGAATGTACGCCGCACGAAGCAGCACGTCGATGATGGGGAAGTTATTGATACAGCAAAACGTTGGCTTTCGCGTCGACCTGTAGAGTGGTGTCATGCGGCCCTACAGGCTGTCTTAGGAATCCGAAGTAAGACCGTTGCATTGAGATTATGTTGAAAAATAGGGTTTTGTATCCAAAAGGGAGTTGAGTAATATGGTGTATTCGAATACTGAATAAAACCAGCCTGCTTTTTTTTTTTTTCATTAGGCTCTGAGCACTATGGGACTTAACATCTATGGTCATTAGTCCCCTTGAACTTAGAACTACTTAAACCTAACTAACCTAAGGACATCACACAACACCCAGCCATCACGAGGCAGAGAAAATCCCTGACCCCGCCGGGAATCGAACCCGGGAACCCGGGAACCCGGGCGTGCCTGCTTTCATAAAAAAGAGTTGCATTATTGTTGAACGCTCCGCGTATTATGTGTTCTACAGTCATTACAAATTTTTTAAAACAGTCGTTCGTAGACAAAAAGATTAAAACTTGTGCTGATGGTTTATAATCGTTTTGACTACAAATGTTTTCAACAAAGAAAAATTCAGAATGACCATGTAACTCCTAATATTATTAAGTAACATTCACTGAAAAGCGATCTGCCACTTTTTTTGTCATAGATAGCATCATCAATTCGGTCCGAGCCTCGTTCTGGTACCATCTAGCACACGTTACTCGTAGTACCGAATCAACAGCACAGTTTATGCTGGCGTCGTACACACTTGTAGGCTGTCTAGGGCAGGGCGAGACACTTAAGCTGTGTTATATCTGTCAAAGTTAAGGCGTGCTAATTTGACGGAGATTTAAATACGGTTTCTCGGCTTCATATTAGGTGTTCCATGATACAAATCATTTTAATCATGGGCTTCCACTTTTAACGTTCTGTCTGTTTCTATCTTGACGATGAACGATGGGACATGGCTCTAAGAAAGCACGTTACTACGCCACTGCTATTTGAAAAAAAATGTGAATACACTGATCTCATTGGAAGTTTAAAACTGCATGGCAGGACACATCTATTGTCCAGACGCTCTATTTCTGTAATATCATGATTTTCTGGCACAGATCACCTGAAAGTGCGCCTCTATTGATACGAAACCGGTATTCACTTTTGTATAAACGTAGATTAATAACGAGTACGGAAGATTTTATTTACCATTCAAAACTGCACACCGATTCAACGTGAAACTCTGGCGGTATATGTACGAAACGCAGCGTTGTGTCCGGCCGTATTGAAATGGTGCGAGCAATTTGACCAACGCCGAAAAAAGGTATGTGGTGGTGATCGGGAACGAAGGCTGTCGGTAGCGACCATAACCGACAATGAAGAGGCTATCGAGGATCTGACTAGTAGGAATGGAAGATTTTCCGACGTTCTGCGTTTTCCAATCGCACCGTGACTACAGGGCGGTTTTCTGTCGTCGAAGAACTGAAAAACTGGTGGAATGTTCCGACCGTTGCATGCAGAGATTTGCTGTGTTGAGAAACAGTGCCAGCTATCTGTGTCACTTAGAAGTACAGTGCCGCTTCAACATACTCATTGAAGTCCTCTCGTACATTCACGTATCTCACTGATGGCAGATTTCATTGCATCGAAAATACGATAATATTATATTGTGAAAGGTGTCCATGTTGTGAGATTGGTACGCTTGCCACTACACCGATTTTGTGTAATTTATGTGGCAGCACCTGACCTCACGTTCGCGAATCAGTAATGTGAAAGATAGTTTCTTGCTATGATCTCTGGCGCCAAAGAGTAGAACATATATTTTCGCTCCACGATGCGAAATCTCTTTCGGTAGTATAAAACCGCAGAAATGGGTGTGGGTAAGGGCACCTGTTGGTGGAACACCAGACGGACTTGAAGCAACCTTGTGAGGGGTGTAGTCAGCACAGTAAAGAGAGAGCAGGCGAGTCCCTGTTATGTATACCCAACCATCCAGAAGGAGCACGTACAGGCTGTTTCACAAGATTATACCATCTCTTTGCAGCACCCATATTAAATCATAAATCAGTGGTAACTCAGTGTGTAGGTACGCCCTATTAGTTATTATTTTCCCAAAAGCCCGTTAACATTGTGCGGAGCACAAAAAACAAGTGATTGATATCCCTAACTAACGCAAGAAACACACACGAAGAGAATATCCGAAAATGAATGCAAACTCCTCTACACTCCTGGATGGAAAGTACAGAAATCAAAAATAGTTTTGGATCACCCCGGTTCCCAGAACTACTGAAGATAGACGTTGACTGTGGATATTGTATCACAGACATAGTCCCTTTGACTGTTCAGAGATGTCACTAAACACGCCCAAAGAAGCAAACACCCATTTTTGAGCAGCACCTATTAGACGAAGGTGGTCCGACAGCCGATCACTTCCAGTCATTCCACCAGGAAGGAGGTACACGGCTCGTGTTGTCTGTAGTTCAACGATGCCTGGACGGTCAGTACCGCGGATCGATTGCGTCGGCATTGTTACTTTGTGCCAGGAAGGGTTCTCAACAAGGGAGGTGTCCAGGCGTCTCGGAGTGACCCAAAGCGATGTTGTTCGGACATGGATGAGATACAGAGAAACACAAACTGTCGGCGACATGCCTCGCTCAGACTGCCCAAAGGCCACTAATGCAGCGGATGACCGCTACCTACGGATTACGGCTCGGAGGAACCCTGACAGCCAAGCCACCATATTGAATAATGCTTTTTGTGCGGCCACAAGACGTCGTGTTACTACTCAAACTGTGCGCAATAGGCTGCATGATGCGCAACTTCACGCACGACGTCCATGGCGAACTATATCTTTGCGGCCACGACCACGACACCATGCAACGCGGTACACGATGGGCCCAGCAACATGCCGAATGGACCGCTCATGATTGACATCACGTTCTCTCCACCGATGAGTGTAGCATATGCATTGAACCAGACAATTGTTGGAGACGTGTTTGGAGGCAACCCGATCAGGCTGAACGCCTTAGACACAACACACTATCCAGCGAGTGCAGTAAGGTTTAGGTTCTCTGATGTTTTGGAGTGGCATTATGTGGGGCCGACATACGCCGCTGGTGGTCATCGGAGGCGTCGTAACGGCTGTACGATACATGAATGCCATCCTCAGGCTGACATTGCAACCATATCGGCAGTATATACGCGAGGCATTCGTGGTCAAGGACGATAGTTCATTCCCCCATCGTGCATATCCGGTGAATGGCTTCCTTCAGGATAAAATCGCCCGAATAGAGTGGCCAGCATGTTCTCCAGACACGAACCCTATCGACAATGTGTGGGATAAATTGAAAAGGGCTGTTTATGGACGACATGACCCACCAACCGTTCTAAGGGACCTACACCGAATCGCCGTTGAGAAGTGGGACAACGTGGACCAACAGTGCCTTGATGAAATTGTCGATAGTATTCCACCACGAATACAGGCAAGCATAAATGCAAGAGGACTTGCTACTGGTTATTAGAGGTACTGGTGTGTACAGCAATCTGGGTGGTGATGATGATGATGATTGGATTGTGGGGCCCTCAACTGCGCCGTTATCAGGGCCCGCACAAATTCCCAACCTTTGCTCAGTCCAATCTTGTCACTTTCATGAATGATGATGAAATAGCAGTCTTGATCTCCACCTCTGAAGGTCTCGCTGAATGGTGGTACAACATGCAATGTGTGGCTTTCATGACCAATAAAAAGGGCGGAAATGATGTTTATGTTGATCTCTATTCCAGTTTTCTGTACTGGTTCTGGAACTCTGGGACTCGAGGTGATGCAAAACTTTTTTTGATGTTTGTAGTTTCTTAGTCATTCTGCACTGAATTTATAGTATTCTTCAGCAAAAGGCTATTTTTCCAACCACAAGCGGTACTCCCTCTTCAGTTTTCGACCTATAATGCTAGCAAGGTGTTTGCAATTTTGCTTCACTAATACAGGATGCTTTTACTTTCAGATGTAATATTAAAAATAGGCTAAGACTATATGGGGACGGCTTATTATTGAATAAATTCAACTGTTCATTGGCAAAATATCCTCTTGCTATAGATTGGTGTATTAGACGACGCGTTCTCTAATATAGTACATTATTCAGAGTCCTGAATGAACTTATTGCATATATTAATTACTGAGTTCCTCGGACATCTTTTTCCATTTCCCTCGCTACACTTCCAGCTGGTCCCTTCATCTGTTATCATGTGTATGTATGAAAACAAACCTCTGAAGTACTTCTATAGAAATCGACAGTCATCGGTGGCGTCTCACCCATAGAGACGCAGGGTAAGTTATCGTCAGTATGATATCCACAGTCAGGTAGCATTTCTGCACAGAAGAAGAGTAAGCAGCATGCAACTGGTAGCTGTAGATCGCAGCATAACAGACCGGATAGGACGCTGGAGTCGGGTATCTTGTTCGTCCACTGTATTTAACTTTCCCGCTGTTTCCCTGGGTCTCTCAAGGGAAATCTCGCGATAGTTCGTTTGAAAAGGACGTAGCCAATTTCCTTCGGCGTCCCAGCCCATTTCGAGATTTTGTTCAGCCTCAAACAACCATCTTATCGACATCTGGTTCATGCCAGGCCAGTGCACGACATTATTTTCTTCGGAATAGGAGCAACCATGACGTGCTTATTACACCATCAGTGGAGTTTTGTCACATGAAATTGATTTCAGTGACTCGAATGTCCTGTAACTACAGTCTTCTTGAGTGGTTTACCGTGTTCCTTCCAAAACCGTGATGTTTGCAACGGCTGTGTGTAAACAACTAATGTCACATGTATTCAATCAGAGATGTCAGTAGAGTATTTAGCAGAGAACGCCTCCAGGGTGCTAAAGCACGGACTAAACAGATTCTCAGCTGAAAGAAATGAGTGGTTCATATCAAACCAAGAAAACTTTACGCACCCTCATTAGAGATATCTTGTGGAGAAAGTCAAAACAGTAATTCTAATGTTTGCAACAAATGTAGATTCTGCTATGCTAATATGCATGAACCCTACATCTGAAGAAGTTATGAAACTGATTTCTCACAAACAACTACGTCTGAAGTCGTCTTTATCTTCTTTGCTTGACAGTGACAAACAATTTGTCCGGGATTTAAGTGACATGTAGCACCTCAGCAAAATGTAATGCTGTTGGTCTTGCTGAAAGCACTTTATATTGCGTCACGATGCCTGCAGAGGTGGTGAAAAAAAAAGTTCAAATGTGTGTGAAATCTTATGGGACTTAACTGCTAAGGTCATCAGTTCCTAAGCTTACACACTACTTAACCTAAATTATCCTAAGGACATACACACACACCCATGCCCGAGGGAGGACTCGAACGTCCGCCGGGATCAGCCGCACAGTTCATGACTGCGACCGCTCGGCTAATCTCGTGCGGCCGAGGTGGTGTAAAAGGGACAGTGAAATAGCTCTTAGTCTGCTTAGCATCACACACGCACGACACATTGCCTTATCGCAGAGAGCCCGTTTCAATATGACAGGTTTAGTTCGGTCAATTCCGTCACGAATACGGTCATTGGACCATTACGTTGGCCAACGCAGGCTGTTTCCTGTGGGTGACTCCTCTTGTGGTGGTAGGCATTCACGTTTATCTCTATTCTGCATACGATGGAGTCCCTCTTCTGCCTTTTAGGGCACTGGGGGAGCGGTGCTTGAGATAAAGCTAGAAGACGTTGGTCAACAGGTTCACGTACATCACGTGGCCGTCTGTCATCAGTGTTGACTTTTCATATTTCTGATTTAGCTATTACTATCCACTTGATGTCCGATGGTGCTGCTCTGGCGAGAATTTCCACCTTCTCGACTGGAGTTGGTATCAAGCATCCTATCACCCGGTGAAGAACAACGTCAATCTGATTCTGGTATCAAGATTCTTACAGAACACCGAAAGCATATTCTTCCGCCGAGTAACGCAAGGCTAAAGCCGACGTCCGAAGCACATGTAGGCTTGCTCCCAGACTTATGCCTTCGAGTTTCCTTGAAATATTGTTGCGTGCTGCGACCTTCATTCTCATACTGCGAGATCTCTCCGTGAAAGATTTCTATCAAGAATAACCTCGTGGTGCTTAGCGGTAGAGCTGCAGCTGAAAATAGTTACCAGAAATGAGACTTTTAATTTGTAGTAGGCATGTTTGTAGCAGATCGGGAAATCACTGACTACTGCTTTTCAAGGAATTGGCTTCCGACTGGTTGCTCCATAACACTCTCCAAGATAGTGAAGAGCAGACAAAAGCTACATTTCGACGCCTTCAAAAGTCTCTTCCTGGGTCCTGAGGTCCATATTACCAGCATAAATACGTGGTTGGTCGTTGGTGGACATTAGTGTGAGAGCAAGAACGCTTAATTGGGGAATACTGTTGTCGGTTTTCCGCCAATGACTGGTGTTTTGAAGGCTGACATAGAATTTTCTATTGCCGAGCAGATGTGCAGTGATCTTCATTATCTTTTTTAGTGCTGTATATTTTTGGGAGAAGTATTCTAACATATACTGTGTAGTATGCCGCACTCAACAAAGGCAACACCTTCCTCGAAACCGTTCTCGATGTGGTGGATAGGATTCAGAATGTGTCCTGCGTAGGAAGGTCCAGGTCTCACTCTCTAAAGAGCTTATCTTCGATGGGTGGAATGTGCAGGATCGAATATTCTAATAGTTTCATCGAAAGTAGAGTGAAGATATTGTCCTTAAATTTTCCAGGGAGTGTGCCGATTTAGTGGGATTAACCACAGCGATAATAGAAAACTGCCTCCAGAACTTACTGTCTCCAGAACTTCGGAATGATGAACATCTGGCTCAGCTGCTCGCTACATCTTACGCCGAGGTGTTCTAGCAACACCACATGTACGTTTCCTATCCAAACAGCCTTGCAGTTACAACCATAGAAAACTTTATTATCTACAGTCGATTTGGAGAGGTACATTCTCAGATAACCTCCCTTACAGTTCTTTTAGCAGCTCATGATGCGATGTCGTACTACGAAGTGGGGGAAACACAGCTGATGGTCATCTTATGGAAGTCTGTTATGATCTGTTTGCATTTGTAATCAAATTCGTATGTTTTAAATGTCTATTTCTCTCGATGTTTCACTTATACTATGAAATGTAAGTCACGACATCTGTACACAAAATTTTCATGAACTTTGAAAACGTAACTGGAGATAAGATTCACTATAGTTTGGGCAGCAAGTACATGGTTAATTAGATGCGTCCGTGCACAGACATTCTGTTCGAGAGCCATCTCTGAGCTCATTGCCAGCTGATACTAAAAACAAAAAGTTGATATCTACAGGAAAACAGATAACATGACAAAGACATTGGCACTGATAAGGATAGACGACGTTGACCATCACGAGATCCGTAGGTGAAAGTGCAATAGCTCTTTAGCTGCTGCAACAATTAAGTCAGTTCCTAGCATCTGAAACTAGTTAACTAGAATTAGCTGTAGTCTAAATGATATTAGTTAATAATCCAAGTAGACTGTCTTAACACAGTGTTGTAATTGAAGATTTTAGTACTAGAGGTTGCAGTATCTACGTACATTATAGAATCAATTACGTAATTACAAATATAGATTATAATGATTTTAAGTTGTCGCTCTATCGCCTTGGCTGCACTGTGCGGATGTAGTTCCGCTTTATTATAAAGACAACGTTGTACAACTTAATTAAGCCTGGACTTTGCAGCTGCCGAACTGTTTTTCTATCTATGCAAACTTTTTTACGCTGTATAACTGCGTTCTAAATAAACTTATTTGTGAATGATAAGCTCCTCTTCTGATCTGATAATATTAATCACGTTCTCTAAATAAAATTACTGCCTAGAAAACAGTGTTTTTCCAAGCACGTTTGGAGAGTCCAATAATCATATGGTTCTCCCTAGTATATACGTATCGAATGAGCTATATAAATTACTTAGATCAGAATGAATTACCCGATGCAAAGGCTAACTGGGCAGCGAATCACATAAAATTACTATGTGTGGCCTTCGTATCTATTGCGAAATTATTGGGGATTAGAGGCAATAATCTCAGTATTTACTGTATCTGTCTGAACAGATTTTAAAGCCTTACACTATCTGTTCAAACACTTGAGACACATTATGTTAATCTTGCAATAAACGGACAGAGTGAAAATTCCTGGTAAAATAAAACCAGGTTTGAGTCCCGTTCCGGCACAGGTTTTTATCTACCAGACGTTTCACTACAGTGCACCCTTCACTGCAGACTGAAGCTTAATTCTGTAAACGGATAAATTTATCTCGATATGTCAAATTGCTCTGTAGAAGAACATAGAATACCAATTTGTGTTGTTGAGGCGATTCGCCGTTCATCCAATATAAGTTATGAAGTGATGAAATCCAGTAGCGGACGATATAATAACACAGTCAGCGAACGAGGTCAATGAGGGGAAACGAAAGGAGATGAGGTACAGAGATGACGGAATAATTTAGGGGAGTCACTACAGCAGTCACTGATGTAATTTTGAAGAAGCACTTAAGAGTGCCTCGAATTATTCGAGCCCTCAGCTGTTCATATTAGGGAAGGTCCAACGGGACCCACTGTTTCTGTTTCAGCAGGCATTCGAGCGAATTTTTTCAAGTTACCAATTTAGCGAACGCCTTTTACATATATCGGCTCTCTACGAGCACGCTGATCGGTGGGCGGTGTTGTGCAGCCGTCGCCAGAATTCAGGCTTTTGAATCGCTGAGCATTTGGGTCACGTCCGTGGGCTCTAAACGGTTCGCAAATAAAACAGCGCCAGAGGTCGTAACTGTCAGATAGAATGGAGTCACGTCCTTGAATAAAACTGATACATTCGTAGCGGCGGACACGGAATAAACTGAGGCGTTATCAGCCAATGCAGAAAGCGCGCACCAATGCTAAACGCGTGTATGACTTAACATTTTATGCCACTGTAAACAAAGGACGCAACAGTTTCAAAAAAAAAAAAAAAAAAAAAAAAAACCACGTTCACAAATTGTAATTGAGTGTAAATTGTAACTGTCAGCAACTGCTACGCTGGCAAATGTGAGAATGTCGACTCTCTTAAGCTCGTAACTGCGCGCGATAATTGCTTCGCAATCTGTAATGAACAGCTGCAGTCCACCAAAATAACGAATACAACATTTTCGTAATCAGTTTAATAGATGAATGATTCTCGTTATTGACGTGGTCTCCAGCACGAAAACTGGTCTTTTCTGTGTATCTTAGTCTACTGCAACTTACATCCATTTGCACTCGTTTACTATAATCAAGCCTTGGTCTCTAGATGCAATTTACAGCTGTCACGCTTCTGTAGCTCACCACATCCACAATTCCTCAATGCTTCAGGGTGTGTCCTATCAATCGTGCCTTCTTATGGTCATGTTGTGAGATAGAGCTTTTCCCTCTCCATTCTGTTCAATGACTTTTCGTTGGTTGCTCGATCTATTCACGTGATTTACTTGCTACTTTCAGGAGCGTTTATCGTTCACAATCAGTTCATATGAGAGTACAGCTCACAATAATATTTTCTGAATGGACCTCCTAATGTTCTAATTTATGTCGCATGTCAACATACTTCTACTTTTGGGAAATGTTTTTCTTGCAATTGCCAGTATGCATTTCATATTTCCTTTGTTTCTGGCTTTGTCAGTTATTTAGCGTTCCAAATAGAAAAACTCGTCTACTTCTTGTAGTATTCCGTTCCTAATCTAATTCCCTCACATCGCTTGATTTACTTGAACAACATTCCAGGACCCTTCTTTGATTTTTCTCGATATGCATCTCACAATCACTTTTCAAGGCATCATGCATTCTTTCAATCGATCTTTTACCTGCACTGACTCTTTCTCATACATTGGAATTTTTATTTATGTCGTATTTATCCGCAATCATCACGAGATATCCATAGAACGTGTTATGAAAATACGTACTAACGTTTAGTAATAGCAAAAATGATTCTGCATTATATCATCGAAGAAATTATTGACGTAAACAGCTACAGAACTTCTCAGTAATCGATGAATTACTAATATTATATTTGAGTAAATATTATAAGGATTTATATCCGAAAAACATCATGGAACAGCGTAGAACTAACTAATCGACGACCCTTCTTTTCTCGATAAAAGGTTCCTCAGATATTATTGTCTTGTGGTAGCCGTCTACCATCTTGGTTGTGCGTTGGTCACATTACGAGCGCATTGAAAATGTGCTGTTTGCAATGCACCCTGATTGATTACAACGCACAATGTGCTGCGTGATGGCAGTAGTATTAGGAGTTAGAATATGAAGATGGTTACTCAACAAGTGAAACCGTTTGTCTAAGTGCTTGTTTATTCCACAGTCAAGACAGATTTATAGCGTAATATTACAGATCGTATGTCGTCCTAATAATGTCAGCCCTTCATATATCTTGACAAGTTTAACTGCCTTCGATAAACATTTTTCTCCAGAGAGCATTAATGGGAGATTCGTGAGTTAAGGAAGAGTTTAAGGAGTCACAGGAATCTTTCTAGAGAAACTGTTCTAACATTATCCTTATTTCGTTTAATGGGTAGGAAAACTTTTATCAAATTTAAATATCCTACGGTTCTGATTAAACACAAAACAAGCAGAAGAATGTCAAGAATAGTATACCGGTGTGATACACGCCTGTACATGACAAGTGTAGGTCAGAAACTCGAATAGCCGTTTTCTCTCCGTATCTAACATTTTCTCACGTTGAAACGTCACATGAAGCTATTTCATTATTTATCTCTTATTTACAGTTGAATGGATAGAAAGTAGAACATCCGATGAAATGTGTCCGACTTCCATTGCCCCATATATCAAATATTTTCTCAACGGTATAGCGGAAAATGGTTCAAATGGCTCTGAGCACTATGGGACTCAACTGCTGAGGTCTTTAGTCCCCTAGAACTAAGAACTAGTTAAACCTAACTAACCTAAGGACATCACAAACATCCATGCCCGAGGCAGGATTCGAACCTGCGACCGTAGCGGTCTTGCGGTTCCAGACTGCAGCGCCTTTAACCGCACGGCCACTTCGGCCGGCATAGCGGAAAATAAGGAAAGGTATTTGTCACAAGCAGAAAATCTTCAAGCTTCGATCTTATCGTGGACTCTACAAGGTATTGAAAGACTGTGGAGAGCAAGAGAGATCCGGACTATATGTTCTATATGTTCTCCGATGTCATTTGTATGCAACCACTAACTGAAAAGCAATTAAGAGAAGAAAGAAAGCAAGATGAGCAGTTCATTCAGATAATTTGAAATGATTTAACCAAAATTCAAAACACATGGAGGAATGCAGCCGGGTGAGGTCTTCGACAACTGTCTATATTTCGACAGATGCACATCCGGTCATCTTCAAGCACCGGATACAACAGGCAGCGCTGGCCAAGGAAGTTTAAAACCGCGGTATGCAGAGCGTAAGCAGACAGGAACGCACACACAACATTTATGCGCTACCACCACTACACAACCAAAGATGGCTGACATCAGAAGCTATCGATGTGGATATTAATAACCAACAGATGACGTCCCATTTGCTCTGATCCTCTGTTCTTTGACCAGGGAGGAAGTAGAGTTCGCACAGAATTTGAGAAAAACTATCCATCTCTATATACGACGGAGGTGCAGTGTTGTTATAATCCATAGGATGATCGGTGCCAAGGAAAGTTCCGCAACAGCACATTTGCTCGGATGTTGTAAGCCATGTTCGATAGATCTATCCTCCACGGGCTGATTATCTGACCAATCCATGATACACCACAGCTGCAACGTATTTGACAAACACCTGCATTGCGCAAGCCGAGATCATCCTGTCGGATCCTAGAACGGCCTTAACCTTAGATAATCGAAAAACACGTGTCACATGATATTTTCGCAGAATACTACTAACCTGTTATAAATATTGTCTCCGTAAAGCAAAAAGGCCGTAGAAGTAAGTGTCACGTCGTTATTTTCATCATTCACCCGATCCAAGGTTCACCGAGAGCGTAACGCACGTCTGATCTATCATTCACTATAACCGTTCTCACAAATAATGAGACAGAGATGGGCTAACTCTGCTGACAACCTTCCCTGTTCTGGGATGACAGGGACCCTAGCGAAAATTCGGGTGGCCTGGGTTCAAATGTTCTAAAAAGCCGTTTAAACTCTCACTCCCATGAGACCAAACAACAAACGTATCGTCTACATGTCTGAAAAAACTCGTAGGTTTCAATGCCGCGAATGCAAGGCACGTTCTTCTAAAACTTCCATAAACATATTGACAATATTAGGTGATAAACGTGCCTCCATCGCAACTCTATCTAGCTGTTCGTTGTACTGGTCATTGAATAAAATTATTTGTCTGTCAACATATATCAAAATAGGTTAGTTAGATCAATGCGAAACCTAACCTCACTCTACCGTAAAGAATTTGGCAGAGGAAAGCGAGCGAAGATTGAGACCACATCAAAATTTACTAAAATGTCAGTCATCCAAACGCGGTCGCTCTGACTGACTTAAAAAAATCGACTGAGTTCTTAATGTGACGCACACACTGACCTACTAGAAATGGGCTCAGCAGAGTAGCAAGATGTTTCGCTCCATGGTGTGTGGGAGCTCAGATGTTGCTGACAATAAGAGAAATCCTTTTCATGAGGATGTTTGGGACGCCATATAATGTAAGGAAGGTAGCACAATAAGAATTAGGACTCATGATTGTTTCTAGCAACATGAAACTTCTCTTGAAGCTAGTCTGCTCTCAGCGCCTTGTGTACGGTCAGCAACCATCTTGGGATACACTGCATCGGATTGTAAACGCTGCATCTTTTGAATGTAATCCTACTCGCCCAACACAGCTATACCACTGATTTTATTTGAGGGTAAAATAACGATATTAGGATCCACCCTGAGTGAACGCAAAACATTCATTCAGTTGCTATTATATTACTCTTAGGCGAAAGTGCCCCAGTCAACCAAGTACATGGTTGCCTTCTGAACTACTCCGCAGCGTCTGGAAGATGTTTAAAAACAGCCTGGCCGACAGCATCTGCAAAATCAACAAATGGTAAACGTTTAGGAGTCGCTGCAAAATTTAAACCTTTTCCTAGCACAAAAAGGCTGCGTCGTCCAAATCTTTCTCCGTGGGTTGGATCACAGGGAGATTAAAAAGCTCATGAAGAATAGATTCTTGTCGCAGGAGACTAGCAAGAGTCTTAGTTATTAATGTGCTATGCCACCTACAATATATGATCTTCCGATGAACAAGAAAGACAGACTTGTCTTAGGACTATAGTCAAAAACATTGGTGCTTCGTCATACCGTGTAGCAAAATACCTTCCTACTCTGTTGAAGCACATGCATGTCAATAGGAAGTCAGCCAGTTTCTTAAGTCGGTTAGAGACAGTGCGTTACAGTAAGTAGTGTTTTAGTAATTTTTATGTGGGCTCCCTCTTCACTCGCGTTCCTCTGCTTGATTCTTTACAGTTAATTAAGGTTAAACTGTCTTCAAATTAACGAAATAGTTTGACGTGCGTTGATTTTCATTTAGTTACTGGCCAGTACTGTGAGCAGACATGTGGAACGTCAATGGGGAGTTCGTTTTCAAGTACAATTGCCAAATTCTGTGTGAAAGATCCTGTGTGTGCCTTGGAGTCAGCTGTTTAACAATCTGCGTCTCTTTTCTTCCGATATCTATACCATACCTTCGTTATCTGGCCTCTTCGAAGTGTGTGTGTGTGTGTGTGTGTGTGTGTGTGTGTGTGTGAGTGTGTGTGTGTGGGTCGGATCACGACATTCTATGTTTTATGCTAGCACACATGCTCAGGTTTTACAAAACGTGGCTCCGCTTCACATGAGTAACAATATCTACATCTCCAAGGTTGCTAAGGTTAACGGAAGTACAATACTCTTTATTTTAATTTTTTTTTCATAGTGGTTAACCATCTGTTGTATAAGAGATACGGCGTCTTGTTAGCACTGTACAGAATCTGCGCCGGCCGGTGTGGCCGTGCGGTTAAAGGCGCTTCAGTCTGGAACCGTGTGACCGCTCCGGTCGCAGGTTCGAATCCTGCCTCGGGCATGGATGTGTGTGTTGTCCTTAGGTTAGTTAGGTTTAATTAGTTCTAAGTTCTAGGGGACTGATGACCACAGATGTTAAGTCCCATAATGCTCAGAGCCATTTGAACCATTTGAACAGAATCTGCGACTGAACAAGGGCGTCAGATGCCAAACACTTTGGATAGTACAAAAGCACAGTAAGGTATGTTTTCTGTTACAGTGATAAAACTGAGTTTTAATATAGAATCAAAGGTTTCACTCTACGTTATAGATAGTTATTGTTTTACTGATTGGCGCTCACATAGTGCACATCTTAAAATGTATTAACTTTAAAAGGCATAACACATACATAATACACTCAGGTTTCATCAAGTGCAACAATGATTTTCAGAAACTGTTCTCTTTGTTTTCCACAACGATGAAATAATTCCTTTGCGATATTTTTGCGACCTGCTTTCTGCCCTTCACGCAGATCATGCGGAATCTATCTGGAAGCAAGATTCTCTTTATTAACTTTTCATTTACGATTCTGTAAACTAAAGTGACAGACGTTCTGGCCTCATATGCAATTCCTTTGTATGTTTTTCGTCGATCCTCTATCAAAATGTTAATGCCGGTAACCTGAGAGCTGTAGTCTGTTCCAGTTGATTTCCTTTCACTTCTAGGGTTAACCTCAGTGCTTACCCGATCCTCACGGTAATGAGCAGAAGACCGTCATACTGTGCTGCGATCCACTACACTATTCCCACACATCTCTCTCAAACCGTTGGGTTCTTCGCAAGTATGGATTTGATTTCCATGTAGGACCGCTGGCCACTACGTGTAATCCGTCCCTGCTCGATTTTAGCTTCCATTTTAAAACTTAATTACTCTCAACACAAGCACTCGAACCAGAAAACACATATGAACACATATGCGACCGGCACGCCTAAAGTCTCGCTCACAGCTAACATAAATTTCCATTTATCGAGCCACCGAAACGGTTACGCATGCGCAGGGTGCTGACTTTTGACATGAACCTCATACATAGAAACACATCGTCGCATAGAAACATAAACCAAGTAATTTTCTTCCACATTATTAAATTTAAACTAATTTCATGAATGTTTCTGTGAATGACAAGCAACAAAATGCCTCTCATAAGTTTACGCCAGGTTGATGTTTAAATTATAATTTGATAATTGCTCTACAGCTACATTTTGCAGTGTGTCAGCTTCCGACAAGATAGCGTCCTTCCACAGCTTCGTTGCATTTGTGCCTTGAAAATGACGGAGTGTGCACCTGTCGAAATACCGAAGACGTCGCTCGGCAGTGTTCCCACAAGTTATTTGAAGATTTCATACGACGGAAGAAACTGAAATTTCACATACTATATCAACGTTTCACCTGCCTTCTTCATTTTCATTTTAATGTTCAAACAATACCCAGAGCACTGATCAGTATAAAACAAATATGTTAAATATGGTACCGTATCTTCTATCTAGCTATAATCATGCAGTGAATCCTGCTCAATACGACAGTTTAAAGCACTATCGGAGCAGTAAGCAGTTACTTCTTGCGAGGCTGGTATGTGGTATACTAAAAATTATAATCTATTGCAATTCCTGCTCTACTGGCACGATGCGGTTCACTACCGTAAGTAAAGCAATGTAGTCGTATAGCTGAACATTAAACGATTTACGATATGTAATGGGGTGATTTTCAACTCATGTTGTTGTTGTGGTCTTCAGTCCTGAGACTGGTTTGATGCAGCTCTCCATGCTAGCTTATCCTGTGCAAGTTTATTCATCTCCCAGTACCTACTGCAACCTACATACTTCTGAATCTGCTTAGTGTATTCATCTCTTGGTCTCCCTCTACGATTTTTACCCTCCACGCTGCCCTCCAATGCTAAATCTGTGATCCCTTGATGCCTCAGAACATGTCCTACCAACCGGTCCCTTCTTCTCGTCAAATTGTGCCACAAACTCCTCTTCTCCCCAATTCTATTCAATACCTCCTCATTAGTTATGTGATCTACACATCTAATCTTCAGCATTCTTCTGTAGCTTCACATTTCGAAAGCTTCTATTCTCTTCTTGTCCAAACTATTTATCGTCCGTGTTTCACTTCCATACATGGCTACACTTCATACCAATACTTTCAGAAACGACTTCCTGACACTTAGATCTATACTCGATGTTAACAAATTTCTCTTCTTCAGAAACGCTTTCCTTGCCATTGCCGGTCTACATTTTATATCTTCTCTACTTCGACCATCATCAGTTATTTTGCTCCCCAAATAGCAAAACTCCTTTACTACTTTAAGTGTCTCATTTCCTAATCTAATTCCCTCAGCATCGACCGTCTTAATTCGACTACATTCCATTATGCTCATTTTGCTTTTGTTGATGTTCATCTTATATCCTCCTTTCAAGACACTGTCCATTCCGTTCAACTGCTGTTCCAAGTCCATTGCTGTCTTTGACAGAATTGCAGTGTCATCGGCGAATCTCAAAGTTTTTATTTCTTCTCCATGGGTTTTAATACCTACTCCGAATTTTTCTTTCGTTTCCTTTACTGCTTGCTCAATATACAGATTGAATAACATTGGGGAGAGGCTACAACCCTGTCTCACTCCCTTCCCAACCACTGCTTCCCTTTCATGCCTCTCGACTCTTATAACTTCCATCTGGTTTCTGTACAAATTGTAAATAGCCTTTCGCTCCCTGTATTTTACTCTTACCACCTTTAGAATTTGAAAGAGAGTATTCCAGTCAACATTGTCAAAAGCTTTCTCTAAGTCAACAAATGCTAGAAACGTGAGTTTGCCTTTCCTTAATCTTTCTTCTAAGATAAGTCGTAAGGTCAGTATTGCTTCACGTGTTCCAATATTTCTACGGAATCCAAACTGATCTTCCCCGAGGTCCGCTTCTACCAGTTTTTCCATTCGTCTGTAAAGAATTCGCGTTAGTATTTTGCAGCTGTGACTTATTAAACTGATAGTTCGGTAATTTTCACATCTGTCAACACCTGCTTTCTTTGGGATTGGAATTATTATATTCTTCTTGAAGTCTGAGGGTATTTCGCCTGTCTCATACATCTTGCTCACCAGATAGTAGAGTTTTGTCAGGACTGGCTCTCCCAAGGCCGTCAGTAGTTCTAATGGAATGTTGTCTACTCCCGGGGCCTTGTTTCGACTTAGGTCTTTCAGTGCTCTGTCAAACTCGTCACGCAGTATCGTATCTCCCATTTCATCTTCATCTACATCCTCTTCCATTTCCATAATATTGTCCTCAAGTACACCGCCCTTGTATAGACCCTCTATGTACTCCTTCCACCTTTCTGCTTTCCCTTCTTTGCTTAGAACTGGGTTTCCATCTGAGCTCTTGATATTCATACAAGTCGTTCTCTTTTCTCCAAAGGTCTCTTTAATTTTCCTGTAGGCAGTATCTATCTTACCCCTAGTGAGAGATGCCTCTACATCCTTACATTTGTCCTCTAGCCATCCCTGCTTAACCATTTTGCACTTCCTGTCGATCTCATTTTTGAGACGTTTGTATTCCTTTTTCCCTGCTTCATTTGCTGCATTCTTATATTTTCTCCTTTGATCAATTAAATTTAATATTTCTTCTGTTACCCAAGGAGTTCTACTAGTCCTCGTCTTTTTACCTACTTGATCCTTTGCTGCCTTCACTACTTCATCCCTCAGAGCTACCCATTCATCTTCTACTGTACTTCTTTCCCCCATTGCTGTCAATTGTTCCCTTATGCTGTTCCTGAAACTCTGAACAACCTCTGGTTTAGTCAGTTTATCGAGGTCCCATCCCCTTAAATTCCCACCTTTTTGCAGTTTCTTCAGTTTTAATCTACAGCTCATAATATATTGTGGTCAGAATTCACATCTGCCGCTGGAAATGTCTTACAATTTAATACCTGGTTCCTAAATCTCTGTCTTACCATTATATAATCTATCTGATACCTTTTAGTATCTCCATGATTCTTCCATGTATACAACCTTCTTTTATGATTCTTGAACCAAGTGTTAGCTATGATTAAGTTATGCTCTGTGCAAAATTCTTCCAGACGGCTTCCTCTTTCATTTCTTTCCCCCAATCCATATTCACCTACTATGTTTCCTTCTCTTCCTTTTCCTACTCTCGAATTCCAGTCAACCATGACTATTAAATTTTCGTCCCCCTTCACTACCTGAATAATTTCTTTTATCTCATCATGTATTTCTTCAATTTCTTCGTCATCTGCAGAGCTAGTTGGCATATAAACTTGTACTACTGTAGTAGTAGTGGGCTTCGTGTCTATCTTGGCCACAATAATGCGCTCACTATGCTGTTTGCAGTAGCTTACCCGCACTCCTATTTTTTTATTCATTATTGAACCTACTCCTGCATTACCCCTATTTGATTTTGTATTTATAACCCTGTATTCACCTGACCAAAAGTCTTGTTCCTCCTGCCACCGAACTTCACAAATTCCCACTATATCTAACTTTAACCTATCCATTTCCCTTTTTAAAGCTTCTAACCTAACTGCTCGATTTAGGGATCTGACATTCCACGCTCCGAACCGTAGAACGCCAGTTTTCTTTCTCCTGATAACGACGTCCTCTTGAGTAGTCCCCGCCCGGAGATCCGAATGGGGGACTATTTTACCTCCGGAATATTTTACCCAAGAGGACGCCATCATCAGTTAACCATACAGTAAAGCTGCATGCCCTCGGGAAAAATTACGGCTGTAGTTCCCCTTTGCTTTCAGCCGTTCGCAGTACCAGCACAGCAAGGCCGTTTTTTTTATTGTTACAGGGCCAGATCAGTCAATCATCCAGACTGTTGCCCCTACAACTACTGAAAAGGCTGCTGCCCCTCTTCAGGAACCACACGTTTGTCTGGCCTCTCAACAGATACCCCTCCGTTGTGGTTGCACCTACGGTACGGCCATCTGTATCGCTGAGGCACGCAAGCCTCCCCACCAACGGCAAGGTCCATGGTTCATACGCAATAAGCAATAAATGAATTACTATGTGTGTATATGATCTTCAGCTTCATAGCGTTTTGGTACACCTCTGAAACTCAGTACAGCAGTGATTCTGGGTGGTGTGGACGAATATGGAAACAGATGTTTACGTTCAGCTCAGTGAATCCCCGTAAATTACGAGCCACTGGTTTGTGGCCACGGAACTTGCATCCGATAGCGTCCACCTGTTCAGATCGGGCGACTCTGTGACCAAGACGACAACATGAGTTCCCTGTCGTACTCCTGAAACTGATACTATCGTTGTGACAAGGACCAGGTGACTGTCCCTCGTAGCGTAGTACTATACCCACCAGCCAGAACATACATGTTTCGAACAGGCGTTTGCCGAAGAAACAGTAGGGCTGTTATAGGAAGAAACGTGACTCAATCGACCGTGCGACAAAATTCCACTGATCCACTGTCCAGTGTTCACGACACCATGGCCTCAGCAATTGTAATTGACGATGTCATTGGATCAACATGGGAAACCGTAGGTTCCGTTTACTGCAGAGTCCCGTGTTAAACAATATGAGGCAAACATTGTGCTCTGAAACGCTTTTGATTGTACTACGAGTGTACTATGTGGCAAGATATACCACAGATCGTCGTCTTTACAGTTTTAAGGATGGGGTAAGCTTCCGATCTCCATTTTCGGTGATGAAGTGTGGACGTCCGACATCCTGTCACCTGCATCCAGGTGGGAATTCCTTCAACTACTTTCCGTAGATGCTCACGACACTTCCAACATGCTTGTTGCCAGGCGCCGAACAATAACAATCTCCTCGTTATCAAATTTGCTTATATTAATGGATTTCGCATTTGCGGCCCCATATCATCGTTAGAGTACTTCCCCAGTCATCTGTGACTCGCTTAGGCCTATAGAGGGTGATAGCGTGATGTAGTTACGAACTTTCAAGGATGATGGAGAAGAGTAAATTTACCAACATGAGGTCAGGAATCCTGGGCCGAAAAGGACTGAATCGAATGTTATAAGCGAAAATCGTTGTGATATCTCCGACAGTGAAATACATGCACCGGTACTATTGTTGCTAAGACTATAGGATACACGATCCCGGCGAGCACAATAACTGAAATAATACAATGAAGATGGCGTATTGTCTACTGACTAGAGAAATCGTGGTGTAGAACTTCTGGGCTCCAGCAGACTGGAGTCTGTGCTCCCAGTCTGAAATATTAATGTCGATCGTGGAGTTTTAGCGGCCACTCGGAGTAGCAGCGCGGTTTAGGCGTCTTTCCACGGTTTGCCCGTCTCCCTCCCCCACTTCCCCCACCTACCCCACCTACCCCCCCCTCCCCCCCCCCCCCTCCCGTCCCCTGTCGGAGGTTCAAGTGCTCCTCCTCGGGCATGGGTGTGCGTGCTCTCCTTAGCGTAAGTTAGTTTAAGTTAGGTTAAGTAGTGTGTAAGCCTAGGAGCTGATGACCTCAGCAGTTTGGCCCCACAGGAACTTATCACAAATTTCTAAGGAGCTTTACCCGATGAAGGAACTTGTAGATATGATTTTCGTGTATGGGCAAGCAATTGAAAGCAGCAGAGAAGTTGAAATGTTGTTCAGGACATAATATACGCGTAGAAGACATCCGGATCCCACCATGTATCCAAGACTACTTCAAAGATTAAATGAAACAGGGCAATTGGTACCACAGTCCAACGAGCGATGGGCTCGACGAACTATACTGATTCACGATTTACAAGACGCAGTGGTTGCTTGATTGACTGACACTCCTGATATCTGCACCCGATCAGCTGCACGTCAAAAGAATGTTCAGAAGAATACCGTATGGCAAATATTACGGGAAATGCAGCTACGCACCTATTATACACATGCTTTGACTACTGTTGACTTCAGACATCGTGTAGTGCTCAGCCAGTGGTTCTTATAGGGCTTCACAGTCTATCCTCGCCGCGCGGGATTGGCCGAGCGGTCTTAGGGGCTGCAGTCCTGGACTGTGCGGCTGGTCCCGGCGGAGGTTCGAGTCCTCCCTCGGGCATGGGTGTGTGTGTTTGTCCTTAGGATAATTTAGGTTAAGTAGTGTGTAAGCTTAGGGACTGATGACCTTAGCAGTTAAGTCCCATAAGATTAAAAAAAAAGTCTATCCTCACTTTACTGCGTGTTTCACCAGAACGGATTGCTATACAATCACAACATTCGTTCTTGGGCCGAAGAGTCTACCCATGTTACAGTTGTGAATGTCATCATCGCAGATTATCAGTCAACATGTTGGCAGGTATAGACAATGGTTACATACTATGCCCGTTTTCCTGTTCCTCACCGCTTAAATGCCCTAATGTACATAGTGTTTATAAGAGACATATCACCCTGATTCCTGGAACGTAGCCGGCCGAAGTGGCCGCGCGGTTCTGGCGCTGCAGTCTGGAACCGCGAGACCGCTATGGTCGCAGGTTCGAATCCTGCCTCGGGCATGGATGTGTGTGATGTCCTTAGTTCAGTTAGGTTTAACTAGTTCTAAGTTCTAGGGGACTAATGACCTCAGCAGTTGAGTCCCATAGTGCTCAGAGCCATTTGAACCATTTGAACCTGGAACGTATCCCACATCTTCCATCCAAACTGATGGAGCCCTCCCTCGCTTTGGACTGAGGTCCGTGAACTCCTGAAGACATTCCATGAAAAGTGGATAGTCCTTTTTCATGGCCAGGACGATCACCTAATATGACACCATTTGATTTCTTCGTGGGGATTTGCGTGAAACGTCGTGTATGCGATATGCAAGGTGCGACTGAAGACGATCTCCTAGCGAGAATACTCACTGTCTGCGACACTGATCAGACGGCATATTAGAACGGATACGACAGGATTTTGTGCGATAATGCCATGCGTGCGATGACGGTGGAGGACTCAACAACAACTGTTGTAAACGTATCAGCTTGTGAAACTTGTGTAGTGTAAATGGAATACATTATTTCCGTATCGTAGACTTAGAATTTTCTGTCTCTCTTACATTAAGTTACATGTGCCGTTACTATTCCATTAACAGGGGAAATTCCCTGAGCCGTTAATATTCCATTAACAGGGAAAATTATATAAGAGTGTTCGGGAATATTCAGTGAGAATTATGTATAACACGATCAGCGTTCGCAAGCTGGAGCTCTTAGTTTGAGCACTGCTCGAGGCTGAAGTGGAACTCAGTTAGAATGTCACTTACATCTTTTGACTCGGTCCTAAGCGGGTTAGGGTCCTTTAACTAAAATTAACACGTTTGCCCTTCTCCATCGTTTCTGAAAGTTTGTAACATCATCACGGTATCACCCTGTATACTTTCCTTGCGGCGTTAAGATCCGGCAACACCTTAAGCGACAGTCAATCTCGCGGTGGCCTGTGGTCATAATGTGTCGGCTCATCATATAGTGGAATGCGATGAATATCTGTATAGATTTTAAGACTTAGGCGTTCCAGTGTGGCGGCGGTGTATGAGATATCCTGACATTTTGACGAGTGTCATACTTACCAGCTTCTGAGGATGCGACAGGCAACTCGAAACCTCCTAATCAGTGGCATGCACAAGGGTAATATATTTTATCACAAATTTCTGTCATTGTTGCTGCATTCTTTAGTTTGAAGACCAGTTATATCAGCTCTCCGCGCTATTCCAGCCCTCACACTTCTATATAGTCAAAAAGGAAAATAATAATATTGACAAGTTTTTGGGGCTATCGGACACGTTTTTCTGCGACACGGGCACTAAATCATAAAAGCCTGCAAAACACTCGAGAAATAACTAGGTTACAAAGCAACTTTATCTGTATATTGGAAACTCGATGCTAGAAGATTATACTATCAGTTTACATGCAAATTTCAGCTTCACTATTCACTGTGGAGTTCAGCAGGCTAACTTCTGAGTTAGCGTAAATGTGAAGATATTATCGTTATTATTAACCACTGTTAAATCTAAGGTTTGACAGCAGAAGATTGTCACTATGCAAAAACAGTTAGAATCAAGCGCTCTGCTAATGAGCCATTCGTATGCATCTCGGCCGACATCCCGCTACCCCGCAGGTAGTACATCCTGCCTATGCGCCTGTGGGACAGCTCCAGAATTAATCAGCGTTTGGACACTAACGGCTACTGCGCGCGCAGCAGATGGGCACCACTGTAACCGCTTCAGCATTACCTCAATGGTGGAGGCCCGACCACAACCTTAGCATACAGCCATACAAGTGCTGAGATGAATGGCCGATATTACTGAGGACTGTGCTGTTACGTCCCTACGCTGGGACGCAAAAGGGATTACTTTGTGTCTATTGTACACCAGAACTAGTTCCAAACGAAGCTACAATCTAATATGACTGACGAAATAACCTGAGACTGCTATGCCACCTGGCTGCAAAAACATATCTGTTCTACTAGACTGAAGCTACTTACGACAAGAAAGTAGAGTTTTTATGTAAAAAACTAAGGTAAAATTTTCTGTACATCCGCTGGGCTGTCGCTACTCCTCTTTTATTGTGGAATCAAGGTACAACCTGTTCGCGATAACGAATCACATCTTCATGTTAAATTTGGCTCGATTCTATTAATCGATTAGACCAATACGATCACTCAACGTTCTATAACCCAACCAAATTTAACGTTAAGATACGATAGATTGTCGCGAAACCGGTGATATGTTGATTCCACCATGAACAAGGAAAGCAACTGCAAGCAGACTCTACAACTTTTTACCATATTTTACCACAAAAACGTCTAAAATGTTTCGCATAGATTAAGCTGCTGCTGCTCACATAAGAAATTAATATGTGGAAGGTTTCGATTCTGGCGCAAAGGTAGAGTCGGATGTGTCTCTCTGGAATAGACTGCTTACACAACTTGACATAACAGTGCGTTTCATTCAGATGGTTAAACTCTATTACCGTTTATTTCTTCCAAGTACATCGACTTAAATCTGTACTAACAGATGGAACTCTGTTCCAGATTTTCTGTTTATCTCTTGCAGTCATTTGAACCACTATGCTACCTGAACACGTCTCCAGACCTGAAAAACGTGTGTTGTCGCTGGTGTTCGCACCGATTGTTTCCAAACACTACTACCAGAGGTTCTCCCACAGGATATTTGGGCATGAAGGCAGTGGACGACAGTGACTTACTCTGAAACTTCCTGACAGATTAAAACTGTGTGCCGGACCGAGACTCGGACTCGGGACCTTTGCCTTTCGCGGGCAAGTGCTCTACCAACTAAGCTACCCAAGCATGACTCACGCCCCTTCCTCACAGCTTTAATTCCGCTAGTACCTCGTATCCTACCTTCCAAACTTCACAGAAGCTCTCCTGTGAAACTTGCAGAACTAGCACTCCTGGAAGAAAGGATACTGCGCAGACATGGCTTAGCCACAGCCTGGGGGATGTTTCTAGAACTAGTGACTTACTTTGTCACACTGGTATGGCCCAGATTTTCAATCTTATGTACAGATTCATTAAGTAACAGATTCAGCGTATCTGAACGGTTTGCATCGATATCATTTCGTGTCATTGTGTCCTCAACGATTTCATCCCCGTCGATGTATTCATCTAACTCCAGCGTAAGTGTTTCATTTTACTGTATTCACTAAATGCACTTGGCATTAAGCATCGAAAGGTAACCGGAAGAAACTGCATTAACACAGATAGTATGGGATAGTTCACTTGCACAAAACTACTGGGTGTGTCAAACCTTTGAAACAGATGATATGGGTCCCCGATTATAGACATAGGGAAATAATGGTAGGAAATAGATATTTATTTTGTTATGGACATACGCAACATACATCGCATAACAAAAACGTAGCTCATATTAACTGTTCAAAGTGACGACCACCAGGCATGTGTGCCAATGGAGCATAAAATGCTGCCGCGCTGTCTCTAGTGTCACTGTTGTCTCTTGTACCATAAAACAGGCAGCTTGGACCCTAACAAGTAGGTCTGCATCCGTTTCTCCTGGAGCTTCATACACCAACGTTTTTACGCAACCATAGAGGAAAAGTCGAGAGGTGTGATATCCGGCGATCGCGCTGGCCATGGGACACGTCGTCCGCTTCGAATCTAACGGTGAGGGTACGCATTGTTCAGGTGATAGCGGACATTCACATCGAAGTGGGATGGATTCACCGTCTTGTTGAAACTATTCGCGGACAATAAGCAGTACAATATCCAAGAACTGTGGCAACACATCTCATAGGAACACTGGAGAACGTGGGCCACCCGAATTGGGACGTAGCAACTAAGATCCTATTGATTGGCGACTCCATGGAGTGTTCTGTGCACCACGACCAGATAATGGATATAATTGGAAGGAGAAACAGCATTGGTCGTATTTTTTTCGTTTTATTATCCGCAAAATCGATTTTCGGTCACTTAGTGACTGACGATGGTCACTAAGTGGTCAAAAATCGACTTTGAGGATAATAAAACAAAAAAACAAAAAACAAAAAAATACGACCAATGCTGTTTCTCCTTCCAACTAAGATCCTACTATATGACATTGGAAAATGACAGCCCATACCTTGACAGAGAATTGTAGCTGGTGACCACTGATGGGTGTGGTGTGGGGATTGTTTTCACTCAAGACATGGCTGTTGCAGCTGTTGAAAACACCATCACCGGTGAATGTGGCCTCATCAGGGAACAATACAAACTGTACTGCGGTATTACAGCACTGCGGCATATAATCCGTTGACAGAACGCAGGGCTCAATATCTTTTGGTTCCAGTGCTTGCACACGTTCTTTATGGTAGGAGTGCGATACCTGTTCCATCGGTACTCTTCACACTGTGTCCTTCGAAATGTGGGTTTCACCCCCAAGTTGACGTTTGCTTATTGCCTGGATGTCGGCTACGTGATCCATTACCATCTCTTCAAAGTCTGGTGTTCGGACGTGTCTTTGGCGGGAACTTTTGCCTGCTCCCTGTGGCGTCTCTCGTATGTTGGTATCCACAGACATAAGCCTCTTCCACTTAAGATGAAACTTGTAGGGAAAGCGTTCCTGCAAATTCGTGGTGCTTTACGGGCACTGCATCCTACCGCACAGTATAATAAATGCATATCTGCACAGCTCTTGTGACGAGTAACGTTCCACCTTCGAATATGCCCGCCGGAGCGGCCGTGCGGTTCTAGGCGCTACAGTCTGGAGCTGAGCGACTGCTACGGTCGCAGGTTCGAATCCTGCCTCGGGCATGGATGTATGTGTCGTCCTTAGGTTAGTTAGGTTTAATTAGTTCTAAGTTCTAGGCGGTTGATGATCTCAGAAGTTAAGTAGCATAGTGCTCAGAGCCATTTGAACCAATCTTCGAACATACGTCATGCACTGAACGCAGTAACACTCTTCACCATGGACACATCGCAAGCCGACTGGTGCAATGGGGACCTGACGCCAGGGACAATGGTGTGCGTGCGGCAGAGGTTAATGTGCCGGTGCGATCATGCAGCCGTCACATGGAACACGTGCTATAAGCTAAATTGTGTAGAGTATGTCGGTTTGGTGGACTGGGATTCACGCTGCCAGCCGCCCGTCCCACTGTACAACAGAAACTCAGCACCTTTGCCAGAGTGCGGCAGAAAAGCATGCACCGTTGAAATACGAGGGTTGGAACTTAAAATAGTGGCAACTATTTATTCACCGCCGATACAAAAGAGTTACATGTTTGCGCCTGTTACTGTCCTTCAAAGCAGTCACCAGCGTTGTGTAGAACGTGTTGCCAGAGATGTGGAAGGCATAGTATACCGTTAGCAGAGCCTGTTCTGTTGATGGTGCGAATGGAGCGGTCTACTGCCTGTCGAATCTCTGAAACAAATCTGAAGCGAATGCCACGAAGTAGTTGCTTCATCTTCGGAATCAAATCAAAGTCACAAGGACTTAATTCCGGGGAGTATGGTGGATGGTACAGTATTTCCCAGTCCCATCGACCGAACAAAGCAGCCACAGCTTGCGCTGTATGCGCCCGCGCATTCTCGTGCAAAATGATGGGTGGGCTGCGCAGAAAGTGTCGCCGCTTCTTTCGAAAAGTCGGTCGCAGGTGATGCTCCAAAAACTAACAGTAATACTGTGCACTGACGATGGCATTCACTTCAGAACTGTTCCATTGATTCGACAGGCAGTAGACCGCTCCATTCCCACCATTAACAGAACAGGCTCTGCTACCGATATACTACGCCTTCGACATCACTGGCAACGGGTTCAACACAACACTGGTTGAAGGACAATAACAGGTGAAAACATGTAACTCGTTTGTATCGGTTGTGAATAAATAGTTGTCAGTATTTAAGTTCCAATCCTCGCACATGCATCGAGACTGGCGATGGTCGCTTTATATGTCCATAACGCACTGAATATGAATTTCCGACCAGTGGTACCCTATCTCAATACAAACGGTTGTGCACCCACTATAACCTCTTTGAATTTGACCAAAAAGTTTTGAGAAACCCTGTGTATAGATTAGACGCAGACTTCAATAGCGTTAGCCAACAACTGTGGTAAATGTAGATGGCAACACAGATTAGCAATGATTTTTAATGATTTACTGGTAAAGGTTTACGATGCTCAACTGGCGTGTGAAGGTAATGAGTGGCAAGAGAGATAAATGCTCCCTTGTACTGATCTGTTTTAAAACCTTCGAATGGTCCTGCTTACAGTGAACGCTAATATCACATTCACCAAATCCCGTATGGCTCTTCTTGGCGGCAAATGTTGATTAGGCCCGACATTCACTCGTACACGGTCTAATTTTGAGGTAGAAACCGTTGAGCGGAGCCGTATGTCCACGTTTGGCGTATGAATGTCCGCTCGGGAACTACTTGCATGTTGTAATCAGGAAGCGTAACGTGCTATATGTGTTTTGTAGCGTCGCGCGCAGTCGGAACATAATTATGTTGCAAAGGCAAAGACAGGTAGGATCTCTTCTATGTGGGTTCCGTCCTGTATCTTCATATACAACGCGAAACACAATTAAAGGATCACTTTTTCGAAACCCCGTAGTTGTCTCCCACTACAACACACAGTAATTTGGCTCAGAGGCTCCCACAACCTTCTTCCGTAACTGTGGAAAAGCGTGGCGCCCAGCTTACGAGACGCGTTAGGTGGGTTAACGATGTCACGTTGGCACCACGTATTACCACAATACTGCTGAACGCCACCGGGGACGTGTCACTCGATGGGAAGACCATCACACCCGCTTTTACCGTCATTGCACCCCGCATTTTAACACCTGTGCAGTGCAAGTCAGCCCCGCTAAGTCCAGTGTCGAAATCATGCGGTTTTCTACTGGGTAGTAGAAAAAAAACATTTCAGACACACCGCCGCTCAGGACTGACACTAAAAAGCCTGAGGGGTGGCATAAAGGGTGTCATTGAGACACCCCTTTCCTTGGGGTGTCGTCCGTCAAATCGCGGTCGAAAACGACAATTTACAGTGTGAAGAGGAACAGGACAACGTTCTTGATTACCTTTGACATTGCTTACCATCCCGGACGCTTCAACCTTGTCTAAAGACATAGTGTGTGACAGGACTCTTTTGGAGTGCAACGCGACCGCAATTTTTACTCTTGTGTACCGATTGGAACCACTAGACGAGGTTCAAAAGCATCCGACGTTATCTGAATGTGATCCGAGGCAGCAAAGCGTGACTTTGACGATATCACGATGGGGGAGGGGTGGTTGGTATTGGCCGTGGGGGGGGGGGGGGGGGGGGGGGGGTTGAACGACGACGACGAGACAATGACGCATGTGAAAATAAAATTGCAAAGGGTCCCTGTAAGACCCACCATTGCGGCAGTAAGTCAACATCATCGACGCCTTTATTAAAAATTTTAAAAATGTAAGTGCATAATGACAACCCGTGAAGCGTCGAGGGGCGTGCAAGCATACTACCTCACTGCTCCAGCGCCTGATAGCAGTCGCCTGGCATTGGAGGCACCTGCTCTTCATATATTTCAAAGACTGTATTTCAGTCAATATAGTCAGAAACGTTGTCTAAATCTACAGATGCTATAAATGTATGGTTGCCTTTCCTATCTTCTGAGATAACGTGTGGACGCCGTATTGCCTGATATGTTCTTGTAGTTCTCCAGAATCCAAACCGATATTCCTCGAGTACGATTTCTACATTGTCCCTTTCTTCTGTAAAATATTCGTGTCAGTATTTTGTGGCCACGGCTCATTAAACAACTTTCAATATCTACCTCATTAAACTCTACGGCTGTTTTTCGTGTGTCGTATACCTTGCATTTCAAATGAAAAATGTTGTCTCAAGAAACTCAATAATTCTGACGAAGTATCGTCTGGTGCAGCTGACTTGTTTCGAATTAGTCTTTCAGTGTTTTGTCAGGTTCTTCTCGAAGTAACATATGTACCATCTACAGTTTTTTAGAGCGCGTATTGTATAGACAGTAGAGAATGTCTTAACAAGGAAATCATTTCTGGACGTATAACAATACTGAAGGTCGGATTACTTTCAAATCTCCCACCCCACAGGACACACGCAGCAGAGGGAGTGAGTTGTTACCTGTGAGCTCTTTAGAAGCTCATGGCATGCATAGTATTTAGAGTGCTCGTCTTTTGGTTGCCCTACGTGAAAGAAGTTCGTCCTCTACAATATCGAGAGTGCGGTGCTTTAGTGTAGCATCACACTCAGGCCACGTAGTTTCAAAGGTAAATTTCTGGTAGCCGTTGTTGTAGTCAGACGTTACAATTACAGTGCGGACTGAAGACGGTGCTCTCTTTTCTGCGTACCGCGAAAAAAAAGTAGTCTTTAATCCAAACGGTACATTTCCGGAGACGGCTTCCTTGTCAAAACTTTATCCTGTAATAGGGACACGCCCAATGGCGACGTGCCCAGTACACCTACATTCTCTTCCTTTTTACAATATTGTCTTTTTGTTTCATCTCAGTTGTATCCTTTTCCATATCAATAGAAAACAATACTTTCCGTGGTCCAGGCGATGTTCCTGGCGCAGTTCTCTTATAGTGGCATTGAAACGTTACCTATGTCAAGCAGGTCGGGAAGATGTATCTAGACTGGCGGCCCACACTGAGCCTGCAGAGTGTATCTAAATGCACACTGTCCAGTGCAGTGCCCTCGTCTGGCATCGAACAGGGGTACGGACGCCTTATCTGCGGGCTAGGCCAGGGGCCACGTGCCCGCCGGCCAGACGTCAACTGCCGGAGGGCAGCCATTACGGCTTTACGAGCCATAAAACGGCAGCCAGCGGCCGGCCGCCACTCTTCAGCGCCGCACATAAATTGGGGATTAAGGCGACCGCCCCCGCTTCCACCCCCGCTATTAGCCTACGCTCCCCACTTCCTGGCCCCGGGCAACAACAACCGGCCGCCACTTCTCAGGATCACCCTCAGCTTCAAACACCTGTGACTGACGGCGTGCGTATCTGATCGTCCTGAAACGTTCCTTCCTCATCCTTTGTCTCGTAGCCCCTGTAGCGTCTGGTGTAGTCCCCTCGCGGGCGCGGACGGAGCGTACGAACTCTTCGCGCCGCGCCGCGCCGCGCCGTGCAACACTAATCTCGTGACGTATTGCTTTTAAGATTCCCTTTGAAATGTTTGTTGGCAGAGACGAGTAATTTCTGTGTTCTTCTACACATATCCTATCAAGGTGAATAAGGGTCGTCAGCCACGCTTCTATCAACGATACAAGGTTAATTTAGCCACTTCCACTATACCACTGCACCATGCCTTGCAGCAATCTGACCACTCTCAAAATACTCTCAATTTCGCCCAGTATATTCGACAACCAACACCTCAATCAGTCTCTGGACTGTCAACAGCCAGTTTCCACCCTCTTCTCTGGAAGCTACACAGGATCACAGTCTAAAGAGCATAAGATCGTACCCAAGAACTCCGCTCGTTCAAGTTTTCTTTGGAGCAAAACGCAGTCTATCTTCTTCCAATGTCTTTCGTCAAGCGCTCTTGACAACGTCTCCAGCTAGCCTTTCCCTAGACAGCCCGTGTGCGTTAACAGCAACACCAACCACGAAATCAGGCTACTGACTAAGACGTTTATCACACGCACGTAAGAACGCACTTACGATCACTCTCTGAACATTCCAGACATAGAGAACAACCTTGCTGATCCCTGATTACGAACTTCCAAAATACACCTTCACTCACCTCCATCCTCGAGGGCTCAAACTCGCCTCCGGCACGCTACCAGGGCCACCGACCGACTCGCAGATTTTGCCAGCTGCTCACAGCTCCAAGAAATTCTTTTCACTGGCAGACGGTTCTATCAATCAACCTTCAGAACAGAAAGCACACATTTCTAATTGTCATTTCCTGCTAATGTTCGTAGTACAACTGTAAAGCGCTGCTGCATGGGAACACTTTTAATAGTTTGTTCCCAAAGGATACTAGAAAACGGCAGCCTTTTTGTGGGGAAACACACGCCTTAGAAAACCTCACAGTCGGGCCATGCCACACGCATTAGATTCATTAAGCAAAGATCAATTCGCTCCAGCCGTGAGCTCAGTTCCTGTCCCTCGGAGGCCGGGAAACAGAAGCTTTAGGCTATAATTGCGGCTGGCTTTCGCCGGCGATTACGGCACGGTATTGATTCATTACACTTATTTTTCTCAATGGATTGTTTAATTTGGCTCTGGTTAGGTCCAACTGTAGCTTCTGTACCAACGGGTCACTCCGCTGGATGCGGAAAACTAGGAGTTACGTCAAGGTATGCTGCTATCCAATCACATGAAATCAGCCGGTTATCAATACAATTCATAGGCATTCTCATAAAAGGAGGGGCAATAGAGGGAACTTGCCTATTCTGGAATCTGATGTGACCTCACATGCACTGTTCATGGAGAAATTATGCGTCTAATTTGACACGGCAGTGATTTTGGCGTTGTGCAACATTTAAGATGGATGCAAATATTTACATAACTTTGCGAAAATAAAGTTCCCAATTGACTCTCTGTCTCTTCCTCATACTCACCTTCTCAAGCTCCAGAAAAGAACTTGTCCAACACGTCAGCAGTCGAACTGGAGGAAAATAAATGTTTGAAAAATCATGCCAGAATGAAACTGCACTTACAGGAATTTGATCTTTCCAAACTCCATGAGGTACGACACAACACAACATTTTCTCATCTTTTTTCAGTCCTAGGGTACAAGGAATCGATCCTAACTGGCAATTTGCGATTGTTTTCGGAGGTGTCCGACATTCATCTCATCGAATGCTCTCTTGGATTACACATTAAAAAAACAGCCCAAAAACGTAACTTAAGAAACATGTCCTAGTCACCTTTAAACAATACGGGGCGTGAAAATAGCGCAATACATCCACCAACATGATCAGACGTCAAGTATAGCAAACAAATAATTTTAAGCGTGGCCTAACTTCAACAAGAGGTTTTAAAGCGTATTTCTTCTATTTTCACTTTGAGGAGTATTAATCAGTGGCATTTTTTCTGGTTATGTTGTTAATAATCAACAGGAATTGCTCAAATTTTCTAGTATTGGAAATGACAATTTTAAAATATTGCTCCATCTTGCATAAACTTTTCCAGACGCCCGTAGTACTGTTTTTGCTGCTCTTATTGTGGTCTCTAGTCTCCAGGTTCGTCTGATGCAGCTCTCCACGCTGATCTATCCTGTGCAAGTATCTCAATCTCTGCAAAACTACCACATCCATTTCAATCTGCTTGCTATAGCCAACGTCTTGTGCCCCTCTACGAATTTAATCTCACACACTTTCTTCCATAACCTAACTGACGATTCCTCTATGCCTCTGAATTTCCTCCATTAACCGACCACTACTTTTAGTCAAGCAGCCTCACCAATCTGGCCCGTCTATCGAATTTTCGACATTTCAAAAACTTCGATTCTCTTCTCCCCTGGTCTGATTATCACCGACATTTCTCTTCCGTAGAAAGCCACACTACTGACAAATGTCTTTAGAAGATAATTCGTAACATTTAAATCTTATTCGATGATAACGAAATTCTTTGATTCAAAAACGATATTCTTATTATTTTCGATCTACATACTACATCCCCTCTTCTATGTGAAACATCGGTTACTTTGTTGCGCAAGTTACAAAAAATGTTAACTACTTTTAGTATCTTATTTCGTAATCTAATTACATCTGCACTGCTGTGTTTTACTTTTATTGATTACATCGTATAATACGAGGGCAGTTCAACAAGTAATGCAACACATTTTTTTTCTCGGCCAATTTTGGTTGAAAAAACCGAAAATTTCTTGTGGAATATTTTCAAACATTCCCGCTTCGTCTCGTATAGTTTCATTGACTTCCGACAGGTGGCAGCGCTTTACAGAGCTGTTAAAATGGCGTCTGTAACGGATGTGCGTTGCAAACAACGGGCAGTGATCGAGTTTTGGCGGAAAACCAGGGCATCTCTGATATTCATAGGCGCTTGCAGAATGTCTACGGTGATCTGGCAGTGGACAAAAGCACGGTGAGTCGTTGGGCAAAGCGTGTGTCATCATCGCCGCAAGGTCAAGCAAGACTGTCTGATCTCGCGCGTGCGGGCCGGCCGTGCACAGCTGTGACTCCTGCAATGGCGGAGCGTGCGAACACACTCGTTCGAGATGATCGACGGATCACCATCAAACAACTCAGTGCTCAACTTGACATCTCTGTTGGTAGTGCTGTCACAATTGTTCACCAGTTGGGATATTCAAAGGTTTGTTCCCGCTGGGTCCCTCGTTGTCTAACCGAACACCATAAAGAGCAAAGGAGAACCATCTGTGCGGAATTGCTTGCTCGTCATGTGGCTGAGGATGACAATTTCTTGTCAAAAATTGTTACAGGCGATGAAACATGGGTTCATCACTTCGAACCTGAAACAATACTGCAATCAATGGAGTGGCGCCACACCCACTCCCCTACCAAGAAAAAGTTTAAAGCCATACCCTAAGCCGGTAAAGTCATGGTTACAGTCTTATGGGACGCTGAAGGGGTTATTCTGTTCGATGTCCCTCCCCATGGTCAAACGATCAACTCTGAAGTGTATTGTGCTACTCTTCAGAAATTGAAGAAACGACTTCAGCGTGTTCGTAGGCACAAAAATCTGAACGAACTTCTCCTTCTTCATGACAACGCAAGACCTCACAAAAGTCTTCGCACCCGAGAGGAGCTCACAAAACTTCAGTGGACTGTTCTTCCTCATGCACCCTACAGCCCCGATCTCGCACCGTCGGATTTCCATATGTTTGGCCCAATGAAGGACGCAATCCGTGGGAGGCACTACGCGGATGATGAAGAAGTTATTGATGCAGTACGACGTTGGCTCCGACATCGACCAGTGGAATGGTACCGTGCAGGCATACAGGCCCTCACTTCAAGGTGGCATAAGGCCGTAGCATTGAATGGAGATTACGTTGAAAAATAGTGTTGTGTAGCTAAAAGATTGGGGAATAACCTGGTGTATTTCAATGCTGAATAAAACAACCCTAGTTTCAGAAAAAAATGTGTTGCATTACTTATTGAACTGCCCTCGTATTTAAATTTTGATTTTTTCTCCCTGAACGTTAAGTCCGACTCCCTATTTCTTTCTGTTTCGCCTCACTGCTTGCTCAATGCACCGTCTTTTTAATACACTATTGTACGCCCCCGGTAGCTGAGTGGTCAGCGCGACAGAATGTCAACCCTAAGAGCCCGGGTTCGATTCCCGGCCGGTCGGAGATTTTCTTCGCTCAGGGACTGGCTGTTGTGTTGTCCTAATCATCATCATTTCATCCCCATGGACGCGCAAGTCGCTGAAGTGGCGTCAAATCGAAAGACTTGCACCCGGCGAACGGTCTACCCGACGGGAGGCCCTAGTCACACGACATTTAATACAGTATTAAATGATCATATTGTAAGGATAGTTTTGTGTGATCATGTTAAGTGTATTAGTAAAAGTTGCTTTTCATCTGTTAAGATATCGGCACATGTGTTTGCACTATCTGTAACGTTATTTCGTTTGTTATTCGGAGACCCGTAAGATGTGCATAATGCAATATAGACCGAAATCGGTTGCTGAATAATAAATAACAAACAAGTGCAACCGTTGAGCATTCTGTTCAATGCAGTTCCTTGTGGCACATTAGTTTACGTTCCAGAAATAAACTGTAATAATTGTTGACTTTCGTACCGCTTCAGCAGGCCATTACGGATGAAAATTTCAGCCCGGCGTACGGGAGGTGAGCATGTGAAATTGTGCGCAGAAGCGAGCACTTAGCTATGAAAACAGCGTCGTTTCTTTTAGTCAACAAGCGTGCTACCGCGCCACCCCGCGCGATACGTAAAAGCCAAAAAAATTGAACTCGGTGTTTACACACGCACTTTGGCAAATGGCGGCGCCCACCCAAAACTCAGACACGCTAGCGAAGGCTTCACGTCTCGTGAGGTAAAAACGCCGGAAGATTCGCCGCCCAGCGCAAAAGTTCGCAGTTATACAGTAAAAATTAGCTGCACTGGGCTGATTCACTTCTCTCGGGTATCTTCATACAAGTTGCTTAGGCACGTCATTTCTTGCGATTATTTCTCTTATTTAATTTTAGATAACTAAACACTCGTAAAATGTACAGTAGCAGTATAGTATATAACACGACATTTTGGGCTTTGTTCGGCGTGTAACACTCCTTTGTGGATCTGCACTGAGGCTACGAAAGACACGGGATAGCGATATGCATATGTACCGATGGCGGTAGTATGGCGCACACAAGGTGTAAAGGGGCAGTGCATTGGCAGAGCAATAATTTATTGGATGATTCATGCGAAACTGTTTCCGATGTGATTAGGGCCGCACGACGGACACTAACAGAGTTTGAACGCGGAATCGTAGTTCGAGCCAGATTCGTGGGACATTCCATTTCGGAAATCGTTAGGTAATTTAATATTGAGAGATCCACAGTGTCAAAAGTGTGCCGGGAGTGCCAAAAATCAGGCATTGCCCCTCTCCACGGACAACGCAGTGGCCGATGCCCTTCTTTTAACTACCGAGAACAGTGACGTTTTCTTAGAGTTGCCAGTGTTAACAGACAAGCAACACTGCTTGAAATAACCACAGAAATCAATGCAGGACGAATGATGAACGGATCAGTTAGGAAAATGCTGCTTAATTCAACGTTAATGGGCTATGGCAGCAGATGGCCGACGCAAGGGCCTTTGCTAGCAGCACGACACCGACTGCAGCGCACCTCTTAGACTGGTGACCGTATCGATTGGATCCTAGACGGCTGGAAAGTGGCGGCGTGGTCAGAGAATCCCGATAATACAATACTCCAGTCTTCCTTTGGTACCGGTGCGTCCGACCCTCACGGCATCCACTGGTCATTTTCGCATTGCACAAAGGTCTCTTCATAATCGATCACGCGCACTGTAAACATAATTAATTATGGAGTGTCAAATGAAAAACGTTTCCACAGGCATCTCACACAAAACTTCAAGCTGGAAATTTGCAAGTTCTTAACTCATAACTTTCCTTACCAATTCGTGAATTTTTTTGTGACGAAGAAATACAGTTAAGGTGAAATCACATTCAACTCCAGTTAAAATATTTTTGCTTTCTGTTACAAATTTTATTTCTGCGGGAAATAGTCAAAGAATTTTATAGCTATGAATTTTTTATGACTTCTGCGCCAAGTGTTAGAACCACTGGAGGGTAGTTAATATAGTTTCTATTTCTGATATTTGTTTATAAACAACTCAACAAGTAGCGAATGCATATATTTTCATTTTTGTGCCTGTCATTCTCTACTCCAAGGGATACAACAGCAAAATAGTCTCGGCTCTGAGAGACTGTAGTTAGTACTCGCAACTGCTTAAACAAATGACTGCAAGATGAGTCTGTAAGAACAACTACATAAATAAACAGACTAGCTTCACTTTTTGCAAGCACTACTTCAAGCGCAAGTGAGAATATCCCTCAAATGACAATTGTTAAGGTATCTACGAATTAAAACATACTATAATGAATGTCAGGAAGAGTGCACTGGTGGGTAAGAAACGAGAAGAAATAATGGAAAATTAAATCTTTCTGCCGGCCGCGGTGGTCTAGTGGTTCTAGGCGCGCAGTCCGGAACCGCGGGACTGCTACGGTCGCAGGTTCGAATCCTGCCTCGGGCATGGATGTGTGTGATGTCCTTAGGTTAGTTAGGTTTAAGTAGTTCTAAGTTCTAGGGGACTGATGACCACAGAAGTTGAGTCCCATAGTGCTCAGAGCCATTTTTAAATCTTTCTGTAGAAAGCAAGATCGTAAACACTGAGCAATAGCTGTGATGTGATTTAGAGGAATCACGAGAAAAAGGATATTGGGACATCCACTTGAACAACTTTCCTTTCAAATCCAACACTTATATCTAAATCAAAGCGTTAGTTCGCTGAATATGAGCATGTGAAGCAACTATGCGCGTATTTTATTTTTGGCGACGTATTACGAATGTTATACTGAACATCTAAACAATCAGCAGTATATACCAAAACACATGCAAGAAAGCGTAAAATTCATATCAAACGATTGTCATAACGACAGTGAAGAGATTTGGATTCGGCCAATGAAATAATCTTCTATGAAAGTAACAACCGTGCTAGTGAAGTCCGTTCGCCTTAGCAGTGTATCTAAAAGGGACTGAGTAGTTCCTGGACGCTATATGGCATTAACTAAGGAAGATAATAATGTTAAAGTGTATCGTTCCGTTGAGGTAGTAGCCCACAAACTCTCGTCACACGGACCGTGAATTCAAATGACGACTTGAGCGTTCCAAGTCTGTGATTTCATATTGTGGAAAAATCAAGGTACGTAGGAAGCATGTCACGTATTCTGAACGTGCATTGGAAGGTAGACTAGTGAGATGCAAGATCGCTACCTACGTCACAGGCAGCCCATATCTCACATCGGTTTAGAGTTAAGTCTCAGTTTTGGATTTCAGCTAAAGCCCATATTTGGTGAGTTTTATATTGTAACTGACATCCAGTGAATATATGCTGTCTGAAAGCAACAGCACACTGAGGATCACTCTTAAGCGCGTCATTATTGGTACGTTTTGTTGTAATAAAATGACCGGAAACATCATATTAGTGATTAACGACTATCTGAATTACAGCTCACGTGTTATAAAAGTAGCCCGTTTTACACAACGTAACACCGACGATCCACGATGAACGCGTTGGTGTTCGTACGATTTGTTACACAGTAATTAAATGTCAATTAATAAGATAACTACGATTAAAGCCTTCAGGAATTGTTACCATACAACATACGGTCGTAGGTTAAGATATTCAGCGTATAGTAACGAACAGAGATGAGAAATTATGAAGCGGTGTATACGGTATGGAGCAGGTCCCAATTTCGCTAAATTCAGTTTTTCTTTCTCACTTTCACTTCTCCTGAAAGGTAATGAGACTTGCGTGTCAATTTAAGTATGTTCTGAGATATTATAGGTTATGTAAATATAACTGCGCTCTCAGGAGATAGTCTCTTCAATTGGCACTTTCTACAAGAGAGCTTGCACTGCTTGCGGTAGATATTTTGCACTTTCGTTCAAGTCCTGTACTCCACATGGTCGATAGATTCTGCAACAGAAGAGAAACAGGGATCAAGTGAGACTCATCTTATGATCTTACCAAAAAATGAGATTGTTGAAATAATTTTTATCTAATGTGGAAGAGTATTGTAAATATGTTTCGCATTATCTGTAATGGAACTTCTTCAAGTTGGTGTTGTTACTGACTAGACATGGAATTTCCTTAACATGTTCAACGATACTGAAGTACCTATTCATGTGAGCTAGAGAGAGTACATCATGACTAGCATATGCGTTTTAATAGAGTTAACGTAGGAATTTTACGCCCGACCATTTTCTTAAAAATGAGCGCTGCCGTCGCTTTTTAAGGATTTTCCGTTTCAAGGACTCTCGTGCATTGCTTATTTCGCATGTGTCAGCTGTATCCGCGAATAATAACCTCTGACGCGCGCTGCAGTCGTACATACCACGTTATAAAACATGCACCGTATGCACAATCGGGGTTGCTTCTGAGCTTTCAGGAGTACGGTGAAGATAAAGTCAAGCGCCTGGCGCGTTGAATACCGTGGCCCCTGTGAAGGCGGGTTGACAGACGGAGCACAACAAAGCTACTTGAGCCGTTGCAGTCCCATTCGGCGACAATGAGGATGTAATGTCATACCTTCGAGCTACACAACTCGATTAGAGTCGTTAATAGATTATCGATGAAGACTATAACATGTGTTGGTAGAACTCCTACCGAGTCGTTGATTGCAGACCAATATCCTTAACATAGTTTTTCTGCAGAATTCTTGAATATGTTCTCAGTTCGAATGTAATAAACTTTCTTGAGACGGAGACGCTTATGTTCAGGAATGTTTTAGAAAGCATCGCTAGTCTGAAATTCAGTTTTTGTCACATGATATACTGCGAACTGCTGATGGAGGACTACAAAAATGGCTCTGAGCACTATGCGACTTACCTTCTGAGGTCACCAGTCGCCTAGAACTTAGAACTAATTAAACCTAACTAACCGAAGGACATCACACACATCCATGCCCGAGGCAGGATTCGAACCTGCGACCGTAGCGGCCGCTCGGTTCCAGACTGTAGCGCCTAGAACCGCACGGCCACTCCGGCCGGCGGAGGACTACAGGCTGATGGCCATATTTCTAGATTTCCGGTGCCCCACTGCAGGCTGTTAACAGACGTACAGGCGTATGGAATACGTTCACAGATGTGCGTATGTGGCTCGAGGACTTCTGAAGTACAAGAACCTAGTAGGGAATCCTCGACGTTGAATGCTCGAGACATGGATATCGTCAGGAACACCCAGGGAAGTGTGATAGGACCGTAACTACTTTCTATATATATATAAATGATTTGGAGTACAGGTTGGGCAGCAATCTTCCGTTAGTTGGTCAAGATGCTGCGGTGTACACTAAGGTTTCGAAGCTGAGTGACGACAGGAACGTACAAGACGACATAGACAAATTTTCTGGTTCATGTGATGAATGGCTGCTAGCTCCAAGTGTGGAAAAATGTAATTTAATGCGGATGAGTAGGAAGAAGAAATTTATAATGTTTGATTACAATATTACTATTGTCCTGCTTGACATAATCAAGTTTGTTAAATATCTGGACGAACGTTGCAAAGCGATATGAAATGAAACGAGCATATAACTATGGTACGCAAGGTGAGTGGTCGACTTCGGTTTATTGGGTGAATTTTAGGAAAGAGTTGTTCACCTGCTAAGGAGACCGCATAGAGGTCGCTGCTGCAACTATTGAGCACTGCTCGAGTGTTTGGGACCAGTACCAGGTCGGATTGAAGGAATGCATCGCAGCAATTCATAGGCTGGCTGCTAGACTTATTACCGATAGTTTAGAACAACACGTAAGTGCTATGGAAATGCTTCGGGAACTCAAATGAAAATCCCAAGAGGGAGTGAGACGTTCTTTTCGAGAAACGCTATTGAGAAACTATAGAGAACTGGCATTTGAAGCTGACTGCCCAACGATTCTACTGCCGCAATCCCATTGCGCATAAGGAACACGAAGATAAGATTCGAGAAATTAGGGCTCATACAGAGGCATATAGACAGTCGTTTTTCCCTCCCTCCACAAGAAAGGAAATCACTAGGAGTGGTGCAGGGTATTCAGTGCCACACACCGTACGGTGGCTTGCGAAATATGTGTGTACCAGTAGACAAAATGACGTTCATCTGGACATGGAGAAAACGATGGAGAAAAATGTATCTGCTGTGGAGTGAAAAATAAGTGACAGTTTGTCACAGCTATCTTTCCAGATAACAGCCCTAGAAATCTGCTGAGAGAATGGAGCGACAGATCTATCACTACTTACTGGCACCATTTTCAACAAATGCCCAGAATCGTTTGTCTTTTATACAAACCAAATACATGCTTAAATAGTGAACTACAACGTGCTCCTAATTCGTAATACGAGACACTGAAAATAAATAGTGTACTTCATGTTGACTTTAGAGAGTATTCAGAGAGTGAGGAGCACAGTGGCTTCGATAGACAATCGTGTGGTGATAAAAGAGGTTTTCTTCCAGTAAACAGAGCTTTTGAAATCTCTGGATCAAATAAAATAATTGCGCAAAAACAAAACGGAAACGAGAAAAAGGAGATGAAAAGCGTGTTTCAAAACATGGCGTGTTTATTAAATTACTGGATTCGCTTTCAGAGGGTTAAACAGTTATATATGATTGTTTGCACGGCCATCTTCTGCAGAAGCGGTTATAATCAAATACTGCCATTTTTTTTTTCATCTTAATGTTACTGCAATTAGAGTATTTTCACCGGCGCCATTCGCTTTATTTACAAAACATTTTCTGCGCACATACTGGGGATTTGAAAACATAATATGCCTCTATATTTTGCTATTTTTAAAATTAAAAACATGTTTACATATTCTGCAAACCATTGCATTTCACTTCATTTCTAGCGGAGACTGACGTAGAAAGAGATTTGACTGCACATTCACTTTGGCTGTTTTTTCGTCTTTTTTGAACCCTCTTTTTCTTATACTGTACTCACTTCTGACAGTGCCACACTCGTGGTGCGCTGTAGTCTTAGCGAAAGGTGACACACGTATATTACTTTTTGAAATCCTCTCGCACTTACAAATTACAGCGATGTTGTCCTGCAAGGCCTTTCTGAGGAAATCCTGAAACGGTTATGAATGTATGTGTTCGTTATACGTGTGATGTTCGACTCTTGAGTCATGTTTCATCGTCATACCCTCAGTTGTTTTGGCTTCCTGCGCACAAGTGCTCAGATTTCTTTACCTTCTGTCTTCTCTACTGTATTATCAATGACCATCATTCCTCATATCTCTTCTCGACCTTAACGCTGTTGTTGGCACAACATGGCAGAAACACCAGCTCCCATCACAACATAATCCATTATGTTCCAGTTCATCCTCCAACCACTTCCACGAGGTCCTTCTCAATAACAGGAACCCGACTCCGGAATAACCTCCCGCATTATATAAGAGAACTGAGTAACACGTCCAGCTTCAGAAGACAGTTAATGACATCTACTAAAGCAAACAAAAAGGATGACTATTGTCCCCATATGCAATTGCTACTCTTGTCATCCGTCCTTCTAGCCTGATCTTCCTCGTTTCTCAACATTCAAGCCGATGTACTCTCCTTAAATTAACTTTCCCTAGAAATCACTACTTCAGAAAACATATATTTTGTACACCTAAAAATTCTTCTTGTATCTACTACTATGATTATTGTTATTATGATAGTTGTTATTTTCATTATTCTTATTATTATTATTGCTATTATCGCTATTAGCGACAATAGCTGCAGTAGTGAAAGTTCAACCAGTATTGACTTCATCACTCCGTAGTCAGTATAATTTACTCACACTCACAAGGGGAGGCCACGACGTATGGAACGCGGATTTACTGTAAACTTCGTACACTCGTAGTATTTGTGAGGACAACAAAACGTGTAAGCAGTAGCGCGTACTTCTCAAGCGTTATTGAGAAAATCGCAAGATAATTTCGGTCGCCAAATATATATGGCTGTGCGTGGCCGTTTTTGCCATGAAACAGCGGCAGCCGAGTGGTTAACGTTCAAGCCCTGCAATCGCAGGATCGAGTTCCGTTCGTCAGTTTTTTTTTTTATTTTTAACACAGTCATTTTCTTTACTATTTATATTACAATTGATATAATGGGAAAAATACGTGTAACCAGATGAACTTTTATTAAATTTACAATGTTATTTGGCAGTCTACAAATTTTTATTATTGCAAATAATATAATATTCATAACTATCGACTAGAAAACAACCAAACGCATAAAGTGATACTGAAAATGTATGCTTGTCCGTTTCTTCAAAATTGTTCGTATTTAATCGAAAGACAACGGGAAATTGCTTCTGGTGAGGACGCTATTAAAAGCACTCGATACTGCCCTACCAATTTATCAGCGCCGATATTTAAGGAAATGCTGCGTTCTGCAAGGTTTGCTTCCAAATCATCGGCTGAAATAGAGGTTTCTGAAAATGTTAACGAAGTTTGTTTTTCCACTGAAAATCTCAAAAGACCTTGAGTATGCGGAAACATAGCATTTAATCAATGCAGCTGGTGCCGTTTAACGTTGTGTTTTCCATGTTTTTACGAAAAATACCATAGTGCAACTTGTACTCTTAATGTCTAAAGCGACGATTAATTGTACATCTTTCGAATGCTGTCTATGCCGGTCAAAACTTGCAGGTAACAAGTAGTTTCGGGCTCCTTCCAGGTATAAGGGATTTCTCAAATCACGGACAAGCATACATTTTTAGTATCACTTTATGCGTTTAGTCGTTTACTAGTCGATAGTTAAGAATATTGTATCATTTGTGATAGTAAAAATTTCTAGACTGCCTAATAACATTGTAAATTTAATAAAACTTCATCCGGTTACACGTATTTTTCCCATTATATCAGTTGTAATATAAACAGTAAAGAAAATGACTGTGTTAGAAATAAAAAAAAGACTGACGAACGGGACTGGAAGCAGCGAGGCAGCGATTACAGGGCTTGAACGCTAACCATTCTTTTTTTTATCAGATTCATAACTTTAGACAGTAATGTGGTAAAAAAAATGCAGTTGGACGCGAACAGGCGACTATAGGTTTATAATACACGACGATTACCACTTTTTTTGTATACCTTTCCTTTTTTTCTTTTTTTCCCTGTTTTATTTTTTTTTTTTTTTTCTAGTCCTCTTCCACTTCAGGCGTTGGCCCCTATCACCCATATCACCCTCAAAATCATATCTAACATAAAAAAAAATCTGTTGCCACCGCCACTTTCTCCCTAACTTAACCTACTCTCTTTTCATTTTTTAAAATTTTTTTTAATTAATTTATTTTTTTAAATAATTTATAAAAAAATTGAATAAATCTTCTTTGCGTGTCAGACTGTCCAATACCCATAAACAGAAGAACACGAAATCAAGCAAGCACTTCTGATTTGTTTTATGTTACAGCTTCTGGCAAAATTAATTTTCCTGAGACACTTTGATTGCCGTAATACAAAAATAAATAAATAAATAAATGCCAACTTAATTATAATGAAGCAAGATTAGTATCGACTCGCTGTAGTGTTGTGCATCAACCAAAAATTGCCGCTTCGTTACAGCAAAGTGTGAAGTAAGAAATTTTCAACCAAAACTTTGTATTTTCGACTCGTTTTAAGGTTGTGGTGCTTTTCCGTTATATACTGTATGTACTCGTCTATACTCGCATGCGTATTCGTAACTGCAAAATATGCAAACTGGCCGATAATCCAAATGTAGCTATTGTGCTTTGTTGCAGGAAAGAAGTGCCATTCTGGTTGAAGTACATCTTTAAGTGTTATAGCAGAGTCTGTAGTTCTAGTAATTAATGCGAGTTTTTTTCTAGTCCAGTTCCATATGTGGTATTGGTCTCGGCAAATGAGAATGTGCACCAAGGTATCTACAGTATGGCAATGATCGCAGTATGGACTCTGCTTCACTTTGATTGTCATACCATGTGGACACTACTTTGGAGTGGAGGATGGGATTGTTAATGTTTTTCCAGACGTTACTCCAGTTGACCGCTGGATATTTCGCTTCCATTGGGTTTTGCCTATGGTGTCTCGTGAGGTGGTAATGGGTCCTTCTGGTGTTAAGCAGCTGTGAAGTATCTTGAATATAGCTCATTTCCAGGTAGTAAGTCCGGACGTGATCGAGTTGAGCGCTGATGCGACCAACACCGACTGGGGCCTTTTTGCTCGTTGGGGCTAATCTGTTGAATAACGTTTTCGTAACTGTCGGATGGGGTGTCTGCAGTATTTTGCGGATTAGGTCCATATATATGGCAGTGCATTGGTTCTTGATGTCTTCGACGCCCAAACCACCAGATGTTTCCGTTTCATATGAACCAATACGCTGCAGCTAGAAGCTTTTGCGCTGTATCCTGGGATACTGGTAACACTGCTGCGATGTGATATATTTTGCTTAGCGCATAGCTGTTAATCAAGAGAGCTCTCTGTATCCGATTGAGCGTTCTGGTTTTGTGTTCTCGGAGAGTAGCCCTGAATATATTTAGTTTATGGTCCCAGTTGGCTACTGTCATCTCTCTTGGGTTGGCCATTAGTATCATACCTAAGTGGTTCGTCTTCTCTGTCCTTTGTAGCCATGTTCTTTGAATTGTCTCCATATGGGGTCCGACAGGTAAAATTTTCGATTTGTGTTCATTGAGTTTGGCTCCGGAAGAAGTGGCGTAAGCGTGGATTATTTGTTGAACGAGTTCCATTTCTGAGTGCGTGTTAACTACTACACTGATGTCATCAGCATAAGCGTGACACACGGTTTTTGTACCCAACACCTGTAGACCTTGTAACCTGTGATGCAGGGTTAACAGGAACGGTTCTACGGCGATTGCGTATAGTGCCATAGAAAGGGGGCAGCCTTGTCTCGCTGACTGCTTGATCGGGACTGGTGAACTTAGCTGACATTAATTTTGATTCGTGCGGTAGTGTACTCGCTTCCCACGCCCGGGTTCCCGGGTTCGATTCCCGGCGGGGTCAAGAATTTTCTCTGCCTCGTGATGACTTGGTGTTGTGTGATGTCCTTAGGTTAGTTAGGTTTAAGTAGTTCTAAGTTCTAGGGGACTGATGACCATAGACGTTAAGTACCATAGTGGTCATAGCCATTTGAATCTTGATTCGAGAGGAAGTTCCGACTATACATTTGCGTATGATCTGAATAAAATGAACACTGAATCCCATCCGTTGCATTACAGTTAGTAGAAAGTGGTGGCTGATGCGGTCAAAAGCCTTATCGAAGTCTAAGAACCTGAGACCAACATTGTATTTACATAGCCACGACAAATATATTATGTCCCTATACTCACATAATGCATTCGACATTGATCTCCCTGGGAAGCACTCATTTGATAAGGGCCAAGTACTGTCGGCAGTACCGTCTTCAGTCTACAGTTGATGAGGCGGGTGAAGATTTTATAGTCGCAATTGAGCAGTGTTAGTGGTCGAAAATCCTTCAGCGTAGTGCTACGTAGTTTTTTAGGAATCAGGAGAATCAGTCCTTCGGTAAACTGAGATGGCATCTGCACGTCTCCCAATAATTCATTGCAGATTTTGGTGAATTCCGGTCCTATGATGTGCCAGAAACAGGCATAAAATTCTATGGGTAGGCCATATAAACCTGCAGATTTCTTTGTAGGCGAATCTTTGATTATGGCACATACTTCTTCCTCAGTTACGTGGGCTACAAGGTCAGCGTTGTCAGTCGGATGGACCGTGGTTTGAATGTTGGATAAAAGCGGCTCTCTTGCCGTCGCATCAGTCGCCGACGCGGTTTAAAACTCTGTACAATGTTGCACCACGTAGTTTTTTACTGTGACTTGTTGATTGTATTCGTTCCCCTGTTCATCACTGAGAGTGTGGATTAACTTTTGTTTACCTCTCTTGGCTTCCCGTATCACGTGATATACGGACGTATTCTCCTGCGTCAGTTCAATCGGAGGACGTGATCGAACGTTTTTCCCCTCTAGTGATTTTCGTACCAACGCCGTTATTCTTGCTTTAGTGCGTTTTATTCTAGAGCTGTTTGCTACTAATCTCATGGGGTCATCATATAGTTCGCGGAGGCAAAGAAAGTGATACTCCAAGGTGCGTTTTCGCCAGTACGCTTTCATGCGACCATATCGTGCGATGCATTTTGTTCTCTGTGGTTTTGCAGACTGTAGCCACCACATGATGCGTGTTGGATATCTGGATTGCGTCCGAAGACAACGCTGCCATGTATCATGGATCTCCTATTGCAGTACTGCGTCCTCCAAAAGTGACACGTTTAGCTGCCATACGCCCCTTCCCAGGAATGCTTTTTGTTTAGTGTGCTGCGCGGTTATATGAAATGCGCAGTGATCCGAGAAGTTAAGAGGCCAAATTTCGCAGTCAGTTACATTACGAATAAAATCTTTCGTTACATACAGCCTGTCTAGTCTGCTTGCCGAAGTACTGGATACTTCCGTGTATCCTCGGGCGTGCGGGCGAAGATGGCACCAAGTATCTATCATATCTAGTCCGTGAATTAACATCAACAGCTCCTCACAAAAGTTGAAGTTCGGGACTTGATCTTGTGGACGCAATACGCAGTTAAAATCTCCACCCAAAATTATGTGCAGTCAAGGATCCGTTATTAATGGGACAATTTCGTCCCGGAACGGGTTGCCCCTTGCTCTTTTTCCGCTGGATCCAGAGGGAGCATATATATTAACAAGAAGAAGATCATATATTTATGCAATGATGCCTCGTCCAGATTCAGGTATTAGTTTTGCTGTACATGGTATGCCGTGTTTGAACAATATTCGCGTTCTACATTCATTGCCTATGTTTAAGATCGCCTCATATCCGTACACATCCGCTATTTTGGTCGTAACTACCTCTTGTAACATCGCTATGTCAATGTCGGCGGCACATAAGTAGTCCTTCATAGATTGTAACTTTACTTCCGAAGCTATTCTGTTTACATTGAGCGTAGCGATTTTATACACCTGCGTCATTCTGTAGTCCAACTAAGCGCATTCAGTGTCGTCAGACCATGCTGTCCCCGTATCAGGTCCACAGCGGTCAACAGTGTCCATTGGTTCTTCAGTTGGAGGGGCGAGGTTCATATGTACATCCTCATTCGAGTTGGGGATGTCTGGTTTTCCGATGTCTGCCACGCCTTGCTTTCCGCTTCGATCTGTTTTACGGATTTTTTTTTTCGTACGGGAGAGTTTTTTCTCTCCAGTTCTTGAATCTCTTCAGGGCTCTGTTTTCGTGTTTGCCGTTTAGGTTTCACCGGCTGCTGTCTGATGTTGTCTTGCTCAGCATTCTTCAAATCTTCTGACCGGGTGGTGTTTCAAGCCTAATTGTCGATCGTGCTCTTGGTGGATGATGGTGTCAATAGAGAAATCGGTTCACTGCAGGTTGCTCATTCCGGGATGGTCCTTGCATGTCATTCTCAACGCCGGAGGATTCGGAGAATTTGCTGTGGCTTCCAATATCTCTCGGTGTCTGTTGTGTGGAAACCGTTACAGCTGTCACGATTTCCTTAGGTTCGGGTGGTCTCGCTTCTGTTGTGTCAGTGGTGGCAATCTAGGAGTCTTCTCGGGTTGGTTGGTTCTCCGTGTTCACATCAGGGCTTGGGGTCAGGAGTTGGCCGCGGGCAGCCGTAGCGTAAGTCGCTGGCAGCGCAGTCATGCCGGCGGTCGCCGCGCCTCGCCAGCCGGCAGCTGCGCCACTCGCCGCTGTAAACACTCAGCGCGGACGTGGCCGGGAGAGTTGCACGCCGCGCACGTCCTCGGCTGGCCGTCGTATGTAACGATATCTCGGTATCCACAGACGCTGATGTATGACGGTACATGCTTGTGCAAATCGATAGTTAATTGTATCACTCCGTTGAGAAATTGGAATTTGCGTGCGTTGGACCACCGTTCGGTAACATTGCTGAGAACTTTACCGTACGGCGCTATCACTGCGTTTATTTGTCCCGCCGGTACTTCGAATGGTAGTTCGAATATCCTGATTGTTCGTATTCAAAACCCTGCATGTGTTACGGTGACTTCGCCTACGTTTCCATCACAATGTTTAAATTCATAATTCTTCCGCAAGACTCAACTATTTTGTCACATAAGTTAGCATTCCTCAATTTCACAAATACAACGCTGCTCACTATCGAAAGATGCATTCCAATGACATCCTCTGAATCAACTTTCACTTCGTATTCCAACCAATCTTCGATTTCGTGTAGTTTAGGTCGGGCGTAATTACGATCAAACGAGAATTTCAAAGTATCTTGTCTGTTCAAGTGGGCCATCACGAATTCATATTTCAAATTTCAATATGCGTAGAATTTCTGCAACGATGCAAGAAGCACTGCGACTTACCACGCCGAAGCACAGCAGACTGCGCCGCACGAAACTTAGCACACGTCCGCACAGCACGGCTGACGTGGCGAGGCTGCCCATTCGGCTGCCGCCGCCTCATGGTAAAAATGGCCACGCACAGCCATATATATCCGACGACCGAAATTATCTTGCGATTTTCTCAATAATGCTTGAGAAGTACACGCTACTGCTTAGACGCTTTGTTGTCCTCATGGAGTACTACGAGTGTGTGAAATTTACAGTAAATCCGTGTTCCAGTCGTCGTGGCCTCCCCTTGTCAGACACTCAAGTCAATTTTAGTGTCAGTTGTCATACTAAAATTATTATTTCCCACGTAGCTATGGTTAAGATAGGTACTGTAAGTGTGAAAATCTGGTCTGATGTGAGAGAAGGTCCGATGAGCCTAATCATAATAAATTAAATAATCAAATAAGTAATTACTTAAATATAAAATAGGTGTATACCTAGTGTTTAACTGTCTTCACCAACCTTACTGACCAATGCTAATGGCTGCATTGTTTCCAGAAGACTTCCAAATATCTAAGTAAAGAAACTACAGGTGTGGGCTGTATAAGTGTGTGGTAAGATGACAAGAAATAGCAAAAGATATAGAAAGAATATTAGGAACACGGAAGGCTCAGTACAGGTATATACAAATACTTATACAGTTATTGGGTGTGGCAAAAATATTAACAGAAGAATGTGTGTTCTTACATACCTATATTGCTTTGTGGAATGCGCGACACTTGAATGACGTTTTTCCTAATACAGTCTCACTGACACGTCAGTGCTTCACCTGAATTACAGAAACCTGTCATTCAGATTGCTAATTACTGTTTTGGCGGTGCCACGCTTAAAATGGGAACCAGGACCAGAGCTCTCTAAATTGTTTCACTGTCACAAAAAAACACCAAACTCTGTTTTAATGTCACGATGGTGCGCGACGTTGAATTCGATGGGCTAAATCCCATTCATCAATCGGCGTGACGAGAGCGACTCGAAAATGTGAGAGCGAATCGAGACAGCGTCAACAGTGACGACTCTATATGCAGAGGGCCCTCGACAGCCGGCGTCGGGCCGTTATTTAGACTTGGGTGAAAGCCGATACAGCAGCGCACGAGAGCCATCAGGCGCGCCTCGATGGGAGCCGAGCAGAGGAAAGGACTGCTCCAGTCTGGATAGCCGATCCAGGACACTCCAGCAATTTTCTCTCTGCCGGAAGGTAGCAGTGTACTTACGCAGTGCGGCGGAAAAAGAGCGACAACTTTCCCCTTCTGAAATTATTGAATCATACTGTGTCATACTACGCTCAGCAAAGTGTGTTACATGCCTCTTTTTGTGTGGCTGTTAGTGCGACGCAGGCAGCAATGCTTAAAGCGACGTCGAATCAGGGTTCGGTGTTTACTTCTAAATTTACGATGTATGCTACCACAGAGCGAGTAGCTTGTTTATATCAGATCTTCGTGAAGCTCGGTTTAATCTTGTGTAAATGATAGACGTATTCCCTTCACAGAGTATAAGAGACAACTGGCAAGCTATTCGACCCATCTGTTTTCATTGATATGTTATTAACAGCGCGACTGGAGGGGAGTTTAGTTGGTGAGCTGGTTTAGACAGTTTACTGAGATAACAGTAGTTGATGTGGTGATTTGATTTCCCATTTTTAACATTGTTTAATCTGACATGATGTGGGGTATGTCAGTCACTTCTCTGGGAGAGCTTTCGAAGTGAGGAACTCTGCAGATACCAGAAACCACCTAGAGAGGCTCAGTGAAACGACGCCCAGTGAGCTGAAATAATGCAGCCATTCTTAGAACTGCGGTCAGCGGACTGAAAGGTAAAGCTGGTCTCGCATGTCTCGGGGAATGTCGCCTCAGTCAGAATTGTACTAGCACTGGACTACTGCGAAGTATATTATACGTATCGACTTAGGATGGCTGAAGTGAAAGTATTCATTCTGGATGATTGAACCCTGCCAGCAAGAGGTAGGCACTCTGACCATGTTAAGGAAAACGTTTTCAGCAGGTAAACATCTCTTTGCTTTCTAAAAAACACATTCGAAAAGCGCCGGCCGAAGTGGCCGAGCGGTTAAAGGCGCTGCAGTCTGGAACCGCAAGACCGCTACGGTCGCAGGTTCGAATCCTGCCTCGGGCATGGATGTTTGTGATGTCCTTAGGTTAGTTAGGTTTAACTAGTTCTAAGTTCTAGGGAACTAATGACCTCAGCAGTTGAGTCCCATAGTGCTCAGAGCCATTTGAACCATTTGAACATTCGAAAACAGTTCTGGCTTACTACAATTTCAGAAGATGCTGCAGAGTTAGCAGTTAGTCTCCAGCACAGGTTTTTTAGCATTTCCCGTGACCTGTGTTAAAAGGCTAGCTGATGGTTGCGAGCGGGAAGTTTTTCTGTGAAAAGAGGGCTGGAAATTGAGGTGATTTCTTTTTGTTTTCCTTTTAGCCTATTCTTGATGGAATATTGTATTGAAGAAACAATTATGCCATTGACAGACCAATGTAACTCTAGAAAGGATTCTCTATTGGTCCATTAGGGCTAGGGAACATCGGCTGGTACGTACTTTTCAGTTCAATAAACTTTACCAATAGCAATATTCTTTAAGTCATTTTATTTTATTCTGAAGATAACTAGTTTCCGCAATTCATGGGGCCTGAAGATGCCAAAACGCACATGTACTCCGAAAATATCGGTCATGTGAAACTCAACTAGCGCTCTTATGACCTCCTGAATGTCTCGGATCAAGCCAGATGGATTCAGTATTCACGTTATCTCCTTTGTGTTTCGGCCTCTTCTTCCACAGTCGCAGTAATACAAGTTATATTAGGTTTATGCCGTCTTTTGCGACTGCAGTAATGAGTCTAATTAAGACGAATTTACATTCGATTTAAGGCATCTTCAGTGATCAGTTTTTTTTTTAACGTTCCTCTACACATATGTGTAGGACTTTTTTACACAGCGCTGTCACTGACACGAAATGTATTTATGTTTTTATGTTTTGTAGGTCACGCACACACGTACACTTCGAAAAAAGGACACTGAGAACTATAGACTGACTGAAGCAAGATAGTAAATACGTCTTTACATACTAAGCCCCAACTTATGCATCCACTATTTACTTCAACATATGGAGTCAACCATTAAGAAACAGGGAAAATCAGTTTCTACAACTATACAAAATAAGAAGTTTAAGGGAAACTGTACTACAGTGGAGAAAACTCCTTCCAAGCAACTCAAAAAAATGGCTCTGAGCACTATGGGACTTAACATCTGAGGTCATCAGTACCCTAGAACTTAGAACTACTTAAACCTAACTAACCTAAGGACATCACACACATCCATGCCCGAGACAGGATTCGAACCTGCGACCGTAGCGGTCTCGCGGTTCCAGACTGAAGCGCCTAGAACCGCTCGGCCACACCGGCCTCCCAAGCAACTCAGCTTGTCTAATTTAATCAGGAGTTGAAGTCTACCTTTCACATCCGTAGAACAATAAGGGGACAGATATACTATTGTTCAATTTGGCTTAAATTTACTTTTGAACACTACTTTAATTTTTGTCATACAGAAATCTACAAATCTGAAAACATACACCTCACTTTTATATGAGTATAGAAGATGGGAATCACGATACTTGTTCGATTATTTGCTCATATGTCACAGTTTTTCTAATAATTCTGCAAATGGCATTACTTTAATACTAACTGTGGAAATTGTTTTACCATATGTGGAAGCAACCAACCTCAGGTGATGTGCTACTGTCCGTATTTCATTTAGACATTGCCTTTTGTGGTCTAATCGTCAGCAAACACCATAATTTCCATCGCCTCTAATAAAGTGTCGTTTACTGCTTTATATCTAATATTTATTATCACGTCAGTCATTAGAATGTGTGAGGGAAAGTGAACACCATTCTCTTACTTATAGCTGATGTTTATTCAAGTTTCATATGCGAATCTCTATCTAATCATTGAAGTACAGATTTGTAACAGCCGAGATCAAAGGCTCTGGGATTACAATATTTTCTTGGCATCTCATAAAAGTTTAGTTTACTCTCTCATATACCTTCTCATAGTTGATGAACACGTAACAAATGGGTAAATGACACTCTCTTCTTCTTTTGCTTATGTATTTGCGTGTGCAAATATTGCCTAATCATGATCTTCCCGTTCTGTAGTAATGTTGAGCATCTAACGTTAGTGCATGGATAATTGTGAGCGTATATATTATGACAGGTTTTTGGGAGGCTTACTGTTCTGTGATTTGTACATCGTAACTTATTTCTTTATCTCACAGTCTACTGGTACTTATCCCGTCCACCAAGAGGTTACAGAAAGTTTTGAAACCTCTGTAACAGACCGTATGATTTGTAATTTCATTATTCCCATGTTGATATCGAGAGTGCCTGGTGATTTTTATTTTTTCTAACTACAATACCGTCCTTTAGTCTGTCAATTCAGACGTGATTACCTACCCGTACTTTAATTTCAGTTTCTTCTTCGTTACTACCCGTAAGAATGTAAAGTAATGCAATCATTTGGTCTTTGGTGTTAAGTTCAGGAGTAGTAATCTCGCTCGTCTTTGTTCAGTGTCCTTTATCTTATATGTTGTATTATGGCCCACATGTAACTCATACATCACACCGCTCCTATAATGTGGGGACATAGTACCAGTGTAATTGCTGGTACCTTCCTGGTAGCGTAATTAATGTTCATCTGCATCACTTGGCAGATTTAGCCCTCCAGTGGAGGAAAATTAGAGGCATGCAGTTGCCGCTACGATATTTCCAACAAAACTCGAATTACTTACTAAAGCAATCCTACGTGATATGGAACAAGTTCGTGTGGACGTAACTCCGAGTTTTCTTTTTGCGATGGTTCGAGAAGGGTCGGCTGTTTATCTACACTGATTCCATGCCCCAGGTTTTTACACTGTCGGTTATTTAATGAAGAGAAATCACACTACAGCAGCCATAAGATTAGTGTCTCAAGAAGCTATTAGTCGGCACGCTGTGAATATTTCTACGGTACAACACTGTTGTTTCAACAACAGCGGACCAGCGTCGTGCCAGCGCTAATTGTGTTCGAATTTCTGCTTAATTACGTAATTTAATTAACATTGCACGGCCAATTTCGGTGCTCATAAATTCTGTCCGCTTTTGTTTCGAAATCGCTTTTGTCAGCATTCACAACGCAGCTGGGCATTATTCAGCGAAACCGATGACATGTATTCGGGAACAAACAGGTATCGCGGGAATGCTTTCATTTTTCATCAGCGAGTGAGGCCTACTACAAATATTTTCAGGGAATAAGGCTCTGAAGCGAATGTTAAACCACCTTGATGTAAACAAAGAATTTTTGGCTGATATTGTTACAAAGCACGCCAGCCGAAGGATTCCGTTTAAATATTTGTAATCATTTTCGTACAAAACGGACGCAGCTGCGGAATTCTTAGAACGCCAACGGTTATTTAAATGATATTACATGGTTCTTAGGTATTATTGCAAAACATGAAGAGTTGCATGTATTCGCTGTTGACCGGATACAATCTTCCCTCTCCATTTCCCGAACCTCATATAGTGACAGAAAAAAATCTCAATGCAAAAAGTAATTAATGCGGAGTAATGAGGTTTGGGAATATTTTTGCGCAGGTAACACACATTGCAAAACCACAGGTTACTGTAAGCGCGAGGTATGTCATTGCAGTATGAAATGTTGGTACTCTAATAATCGGTATAATCCCCAGAATGTTCAATGCAAGCATGCAAACGTGCAGGCATTGTGTTTCACAATTTCCGGATGTTAGTTTTTTGTGGGATGGAGTACAACGGCTGATGCACTTGATCGGTCACTACAGGGACCGTTAATGCTGTCATTGGACGACACTGGTCATCCTATAAAGTCCCATATGTGCTCGGTTGGATACAGATCTGATTATCGAGCAGGCCAAGGCAACATGTCAACACTCTGTACAGCATCTTGGGCTACAACAGTGGTATGTGGGCGAGCGTTATCCTATTGGAAAACAACCCCTGGAATGCAATGGAAATCATGACACAGGGCGTCTGGCTCGGAGCTGTCCTTGACGTAACCGATTTGTGAGAGTTCGTTGTGTCACTACGGTGCCAGGTGCTGCTGAAATTGCTTCTGCAGATGCAGTACGATGCGCCAGAACCACAGGCCGAACACGATGATCTTCCCCCTCGGTAGTGCCACATGGTCATCTGGAGCTCGGTCTTCTTGCGTCCGTACATTCTCGTGACCACCGCTGCCAGCAATGGCTACATTTCTGCCAAGTCTTTCTGCAACATCGCAGAAGATCGCAGAAAGAACGTCCAGCTTTTTGTAGCCCTATTACACGACCCCATTCAAACTCAGTGAGGTGTTGATAATGGCATCTTTGTCGCCTCAAAGGAATCCTTGACTAACATCAGCTCACCACCTCCCATGTCAAACTAATTCTCACTAAAGTAGCAGCTTGTATTTGAAGCAAACCAGATTTGCATCCTCATAGTGACCCTATCAAGGCCACTCTTATACGGCTGGTGCGAAATTTGAACAGATATCATCTTTCTGATGTATAAAAATGCCTACTAACTTTTATTTATGTCACTCAATTACTTTTCTATATGAAAATTTTTCCCGTCATCTGTAACTCTGCGTGCTACGAAATCGAACGTATGCACAAGTCATGCATTGCCACAATGTATAACTTTTGTGTTCACAAGATGTCATAATTTCTCCTTTAATGACTTAAAGAAGGAAAAAAGAGGAACATGCTGGTAAAACGTTAACGTAGCCTTGACACTCACTAACTTTGGATAATCTGATACTGCGACAATCATGGTCGTTCCTATCTCATTTTTTGGATGAGAATTAGCAATGTAATAAGTGATTACTTGATGCTGTGACATTTTCTGTCCGAAGTTCGAAACTAGTATCACGTGGAGCCCTTTGTATTGTGGCAACGGAGCTCGTGATTGTGTTAATAGGTTCCGTGACGTTTTCCTACGTTACCTTTATTCTCGGTCTCAGATATAAACACGTATTCGCTTACATCGTGCAGTTATGGATTATGGTAGTCACGAAGTGTGTATTAGAATTCTAAAGTCAAACTGACACATAGATTCACTAATGAGCTGGCCAGATGAGCGTACAAAAAAATGGTTCAAATGGCTCTGAGCACTATGGGACTCAACTGCTGAGGTCATAAGTCCCCTAGAACTCGCAACTAATTAAACCTAACTAACTTAAGGACAACACACACATCCATGCCCGAGGCAGGATTCGAACCTGCGACCGTAGCGGTCGCGCGGTTCCAGACTGCAGGGCCTAGAAACGCTCGGCCACCAGCGGCCGGCTGATGAGAGTACAGTATCGAATTTATAGTTGCGGACACACACACACAGCCGTTAGTAGTTTTCAAATTAAATATTAACTTTATGGTAAATTGTGTAAATAATTGTTACAAATAGTATGCTTGCTATTTCAAGAATCTGCATTTCATTAGTGATATGTATTTTCTTCATACCAGCTTTGCCGGAATAATTTTGTAATTATTTTGCTTTATGTGAATCTACGTGCTTGAGTGGTGCTATAAATTTCTACTTCTGTAATGACATTGTCATTCGGAAGAAGACCTGCGTTTGGTGGAAGGCTACTTTACATCTACATCTACACACATACTCCGTAAAGCATCGCACGATGAGCAGCGAGGGAGGGGGGGGGGGGGGGGGGGGGAGGGGGGGCTCTGAGTCACTACAAATCACTATCGTTTCCTTTTCTAATCACAAATAGTTCGACGGATAAAGGACTATCTATATGCCTCCGTACGTACCCTAATTTATTTTATGTCATCTTTGTGGTCCTTACGCGAAATATACTTTGGCGGCTGTAGAACTGTTCTGCAGTCAGCTTCAAATGGCACTCCTCTAAATTTTTTCAATAGTTTTCCGTGAAATGAACGTCATATTTCCCTCCCACTCCCCCCCCCCCCCCCCCCCCCCCCCCACACCTACAGAGAATTCCACTTGAGATCACGAAGCTTGTCTGTGCTACTTGCTTGTTGATCTAGCCTACCGGTAACAAATCTAGCAGACCGCCTCTGAATTGCTTCGATGTCTTCCTTTCATCTGACCTTGTGAGAGTACCAAACGCGTGAGCTGTACTCATGAATAGATTGCACTAGTGTTCTATATGCGACCTATTTTGCAGATTATCCACACTTTCCTAAAATTCTCTCAATAAACCTTAAATCGAAGTCGACCAGCCGCCTTCCCTACTGCTGTCCATACGTGCTTGTTCCATTTCGCATCACTTTGCAACGTTACGCCTCGATATTTAATCAACTTAACTGTGTCAGACTGTACAATGCTAATGCTGTACTCGGATATTACTGTATTGTATTTCTTAGTCATCTGTATTAACGTACATTTTCCTCAATTTGAACGAGCAGAGATAAAGCAAATCTTGCCGTTCCCAGAGTAACGAAGTACTGCACCTAGCAGAAAATCTTGCAGTTACCAGTGCACCCAAGTACTGCACCCAGCGGAAACAGAAAGATGAAGCATATTGTAGTGTATGTTTGGTTGGTTAGTCGAAGGAAACCAGTCGATGTTGCATTGGTCTTCAGTACACCCCTGCTCCTGGAAGTGTTTTGCAGTTAAAATCAGATTTCCAAAACTGTGTCTTACCATTATGTAATCTACCCGAAATCTTCAGGTGCCGCATGGTCTCTAGCACGTGTTCAATCTTAAACGGAGTCTGAACAATGATTAAATTTTTTCTGTACAAAATTCAATCAGGCGTCCACCTTCTTACCCCACTCAATAGTCCCCCACTATCATTCCTTCTTGTCCTTTTCCCACTATCGATTTCCAATATTCCATCACAATTAAATATTCTTCTCCTTCAACAATCATATTATTACTTTCATCTCTAGACACACTCATTCAGTTTCTTCCCAATATTCGTATTTAGTCGCCTGTTACACTTACTCTACTGTAGTGGGTGTTGGCTTTGTGTTTTTTTGTAAACAATACGTTAGTATTACCTCTCTACAAACACCCTATGATTTGTTAAAGGAAACGCCATCACTTTGATTTTATAGTAGCTTAACTGCATTCCTGTTTTCGTCTTCATTATTAAACCTACTGCTGCCTTACCCCTAAATGAGTTTGTATTGAAACTCTTGTATTAACCCGAACACAAGTCCTGATGTCCCTTCCACCGCTCTTCACTAGTCCCCACTATGTCCAATTTCAACCCACTCACTTCCATTTCTAAATTCCTTCACCCGATTAACGCCCCTAACACTCCACGTTCCGACAGCCTTAACGGTAGTTTTGTTTTTTCTAGTGACGATATCTTGCTGACTAGTTTCCACCCGGACATCCGCATGGCGTACAGTTTCACCTCTGGACTGTGTTGTCCAAATAGGATACTGTCATCGTCAAAACATTAAATAAGGCTGTAGCTTTCCCTTGTTCATAGCCTTTCACAGTACTGACGGAGAAAGGCCTTACTGCCTAACGTTACAAGGTCCGAGAAACTGCAGAAGAGGCAGCTGCCCTTTTTCAGGAAAAATATGTTAGTCTGACCCCTTTACAAATACCCAACGATTTTCTAAAGGAAGTTCAGAAGAACTATGAAAGAAAGACATAGGAAATTGTTGAGATATGGAGGAACAGGTATGTATAGGAAAGCGATGTGTTACGTACAAAAAAGACCTTTGGGATCTATTACGAAATTAACCACTTCTAGCTAATACTATCACGCTGTCCCAAGCCTCCGTCGTTCGGCATGCATGTTAGCAATAGGTTACATTACATTTGAACTGTCTCTGAAACTATAATTGGTATGCCGTAACTCAGTATTACACGGATTCTATCAAGTAAATTCAAAGGTGTACGAGATTCGCACTTCCGTTAGTCGTTCGGAATAAGCTTATAGTTTGGGTGGTCTGTGATTACAACGTCATATTAGCCACCGTCTGAGACTCTCCGCTAATGTGCACGTGTTCACAATGCGGAATTAACGTTTCAGGCATCTTCCAGATGAAAAATATATGACGATAGTGTAAAATTAGTCTTGCCTGTGAGAGATTCCTGGCGACACAAAGGGAAATTGGTTTGCATAATTCCGAACTCTTTTACTACATGTGAATGTACAGCGACCGCAAAACGTCGCACCTTACCGACTCTTTGTATAAGACGGAGTGCTGTTGCTGCCAGCTCTCGTCAATTTCCAGCTATCAACTCTTTTTTGTCGGATGTGACCAAAAGCACTAAAAGTTTCGCGGACGTTACTGTTAACAGACAATATTTCTACTAGGAATTCTGAATTAACTTTATCATTAAATGTGGATAAATGCGAGGACATGCTCATAACAAAGAATCCAGTAGTATCAGGTTATAAGACTGTTACCATCGTTTAAATATATATAATCAATCATTCGAACCTGTATGAAATGAGGCGAACAAATGAAATCCGCATTGAGGAAGTTGATTCTAGTACTTGGATCAGTCAAGAGGTTTCTGGGAAAGAATGGAGAACATGTAAGGTAAATTATACATTTTAGGGTAGTTCCAATAACTGGAGCAGCTATAAAATAGGCATGATCCCACTCACTGAATAAATACAGGTAACTGCTGCTAGGATCATGACAATTCGTTATACCTCATACGAAAACTTGACGTATTACGGAGAAAGAGGACGATCTTCTCAATTCATGAATGAATGCTAACCTTCAGGCTGGGGATTTTACTTTGGGGCAAAGGGATATACCGTATTATCTTAGACTAGGTAGCTCAGAAACGTAACAAGATAAAAATGCCCTCTGCAACCATTGACAGTTGGGTCAAACCATGCTAGTTTCCACTCAAACACCGACCGACTGAGACGACATACTGTTCTTAGGAACATGTTTCTCCTTCCTGTATACCCTAACAATATACTTCCTTGCCCATAGCGCAGTTACCGCAACGTCGTAACACTGTACTTGTATGAAGAGAATGTATTTTTCACATGAAAATTGTTGTCATTTCATCCTGGTGAACCAGGAGAGAGATTGCGTGAAATGGAGCGGACGCACTTGTTCACTTACATTACGGAGGCTACGGACGCAACGCCCACAGGAGCCACATATTGGATGCAACTAAGAACACTATGGCAAAAACAACTGTCACCGATTTCCGCTTCTATACTTCGCATATTATAAAAGAGTGAACTGTTGAAATTACAGCAGTTTCAGTTCCTTTTCAACTCTTTTAAACAGAATCAAAATTGAACTGAAAGCATGCAGTGATTGCAAGGTTACAGAGAGTTAAAGGAATGTGTTTTTAAAAATAAAAGCCCACTGATGGAACTGTGAAAGTGAATGTTTCATCAGCCAATAGCAAACAAGGACATCAGTAAAAAGTCGCACCTGATCGATCCCTAGTAAAAGACCAATTACCGTTGCTAACAGTTCTAGTCAATTTCTAGCTATCGTCTGACGAAATTGAGGAATATAATTACAATTAGATGCATCCAAAAATCCGTTTTCTATTGTTTCTCTGAATGGCAGTTGGAAATAGGCTCAAATACCTAAATATAAAAGTAAATGGATGGAAAAGAAAAGAAAAAGAAGATTCCTCCTCAGTCTGGTAAACATTAAAATTTCTCTGTCTGTCTCTCTCTCTCTCTCTCTCTCTCTCTCTGTCTGTCTGTGTGTGTGTGTGTGTGTGTGTGTGTGTGTGCAAACAATCATATACGTAGTTTAGGAATGGTAGGACTGCAGACGTGAAAGGGAATTGCAACACAGAAAAATTGACGAAATTTGTGCCGAGTAGGAGTGGCAGTAGTAGGAACAGACACTCTGCAACGCAAAGTGCCGTCAGCTGATTTCCAAATCTGATCCATAGAGTATTACATACATAAGTGTTCGATATACATGTGGAGCTTCTTGACGTGTGCTATAGTTTTCAGTGTTTCAAACGAAAATAAATTTAAATGATATATTAAGTAGAGAAACAATAATTACTTTCATCAGCATATCAACGATATTAAATTATATTACCATTAAACACTTCCTTGAAAACGGAATGTGAAAAACATATGAAGTTAAAGTAGGCCGTAAGTAACTCTCCGTCATTACAATTTTGGCGCGTTGTTATCTGTGTTTGCTTAAGAGGGAGTACCATGCGTTTCCGTGCTGAATTTCATGTGAAATCGTGTGCAAAATTTACGTGGGGAAGGTTCATAATATTACAAAAACCGTAAAGAATATCGATCAAAAAAGGGGAAAATATCCCTCGGCAGTGGCGTAATTTGCAGTCGTGATACATAAATTCCGGTCTAACTTAAGCTCTGATTTTACATGCAAACGTGTCCACAGAGAGCAGGGCAACCATCCCTTTAATGGCATTAATCCCGTGAGATCTTGCGTGACCTTTAAATTAAGTTTCATTCTGCCGCTCCCTCGTTTATACCGGTCCCTAAAATAAACAAGGGATTTGTGCTGTGGTTGCTTCCTGCGGTTGCCAGTAGAAACTGCCCCGGAAACAAAAGCGTTTAAAATGTGTTCCAGGAAACTACCGCGGCCAAACAGCAGCGTATTAAGGATTTATCGAAATATGTCGTTTGCATGTTGCTTTGATTTTTGCAAAATAAAAACAACGTAGAATATTATGGAGTGAGTTAGATGCCTTACAAATTCAGCGATGCAGTTACACAGAGATACGTGTTCGTTTCTCATATGAATAACTTTCGTGATACCCTGTTCCACTAAGTACGGAAGAATTTCCTTAGGAAAAGATTCTGTTACTGAGAATGACGGCACGTGGATACTGGACCTGCTTCATCAAAAACCACTGAAATGATATTAATAATTCTGCACGATTAGAGAGACAACTATCACAGTGATTATTAGGTATTACACACACAGCCCCACACACACACACACACACACATATATATATATATATATATATATATATATATATATACGCACGCACACACGTACACACACTCACACAGTCTTCGTCATGCATATGTCTGCTGTAGCTGTGAAACGTTAAAGGACAGTGCTGAACAGTAGCACTTATGCATCACTAAGTGTTTCAAATATTATGATGAGTTTTTATCAATGGACGCATGGGCTACAGCTACACAGAAACTATTGTTCAGCACTAGACCAAAAGCACGACTGATGCTAATACTGATAAATAATTAAAAATTTTTTTTCGTAATGGACTGATGAAGAGATGAAAACTCACTTTCAAAGCAGGTTGTATGTAGTAATTCCCTTGAACTTTGTAGGCGGTATGCAGTATCAAGCTTATGTACTGAATATATCTACTAATACGGATAAGTTATTTAAAAGCATGATTTCAAAGCCAGTCCTACTGCCACGTGAGCAGCATTTCTGTGTTCTAACTTCACTATGAAATGGTTTTCATCATTATTATTGCAGATTGCACATGAATAAGGAACTAATTTACTTCCCGCTTGGAATTCATCAAGTCATTTGTACTCGGTCCTTTTATAAGTGACAGCAAAAGAAGGAGCAATAACAGTACTGAGAAATGCTGAAAGGACAGACCTGTCGGTTAGAGCTGCTATTACTGCTACTCTTTCTCTCCTTCTCTCTCATTATCCTTTCCTTATCTCTGTGTCTTATTTTTTACTCTGCCTCTTGCTCTCACCACTAGTACCCTCACTTTTTCTGATTACTTACTTTCTCAGTTCCTTCTCATCTCTTAGCCGCTCCTCTCAAAATACCCTCTATCCCGTTCCATCCAACTCACTCACTCTCTCACTCCTCTTAACTCTGTTTTCCTGTCTCTCCTTCTTTCGTTAATTTTCTCGCTCGCTAACTCGGAAAAGAAAGAATACACGTATTTTAACACCCACACACATTCATCTATTCAGCCTTACTATTACCCATCCTCTTTCTTCCTCTCCAACTGCTCTTCATTTCGCAAAGTCTGTGTAGAAGACAATATGACTCAGAAACAACAGATATTAATTTTGTTAAGTCACAATACAGTTTAGAAGACGAAACTGGGCTTCTCAGTAATTCCTTTTCTACGAGAAATGAAATTTTAAGAGGAAACTAAGCGTACTTCAGTAAAAAGAAAGAGTTTATGGAAAACATTGTCCTGTTCTCTCAGTTGTATGCTGACGATTTTTACAGTTCCTCCAAGGATATAATTATCTATCGAACATTCCGGTGTTATTATGCAATTTACAAATAGCCATTCATACCATTAATACTGATCTTCAAATCACATTGCGCAGTTTTCAAGGTTACAGTCACCTTTCCACTAGACAGCAACCGTGCGGACGTGGCACTACGGTTATCATTCATGACAGCATCATTTGGAAGATATGAAGCTAGATGTAACGTTTTTGTAAACCCACTGTTCCCTTACAGATACAGAAATGTGTCTTAAACCACACAAGAAAAATTACCGCTTGGTCACCAACAGAACTGCAACAAATTTACATATTACCCTCAGGAATCAGAGAAAGTTCTTTGACCAGAATATAGATGAAATTCAAAATCGCATCTCATACACTTGAAAACCATTCTATTTTGCAGATTAGAAGTAGTGCTCTCCTAGGGGATTCAATAGGATAGAATAGCTTTAAATTATACAGTGTAGCACAGGATAAGACCTCATCAAAAAATATACATGTCAATTAAACATTGTAGTCTCAGGAAAATTAAATTTACGCACAGCAGACTTAGGTCGTGGTATTTGTTGTGTGTATTTGAATTTATCAATGAGAAGACAGACCAACTGAAAAGCTTAGTGTAAAAGCTATGTCGCCATTAGACAACACAAAGGCTGCATTCTATTCCATGACGGAGACATGATCGCTAAGTAATTTATCATTTCGCAAACTAGAGAAAAGCAATATCCTTCGTTAAGAAAGATTAATAAACCTTTTTTAGTGCTTATTATTTCTAATTTGAATTTGCCACTCTATACTGTTTTTTTCAGCTTTCTGCTCTTCTAGGAACGACATCCAGAGATTTTTATGTTATCGGTTATCGCAGGTGAATGCGAAGAAAGAATGATACCAAAAAGTAAAAATTTCTCGCTTCACCATCTTTTGTAGAGATTGTTACCAGTTTCACAGAAGGGGCTTAAAACATTATTTGTAACAATGCATGATCATATTGAAGGCAACCTTCGTAAAATAGTCTTATAATGCTAGACAAGACTTCGTTGTGACGGAATTTGCTTGTAGTAATAACAATTTTGTAATATGAAAAACTCAGACGCATCACTTGAACACGAGAGAAATCATCTATGTTAATAAAGATACAAAATCCATGTGTACGAAATAGAAACACCCGGTTGATTTCCTTATTTTGTCTGTAACCTCTCATAATTAATTTTCCTCCAAAATCACAGTCTTTTGTGAAAATTGGCCTAATTCTTATAGGGATCGCAACGAATATCAGTCGCCTGACGAATGAATATTTATGAAAATATGTGTTGTGTGTTGGGGTTATTATTTTTATTTTCTGTCCTCCAGAAAAGAGATGATCCTCTGCGTGGTCTTGTGACGTGGGTAAAAAAGGAAAAGAGTTTGGTTTAAGGTCACAACCTCGTGATCATTGGATATTAGCTCGACGGAAGGAGATGGTTTGCACGAATGAGCCGTTGAAAGGGAACATTTCCATCCATTTGACCTACAAGTAAAAGTGTCCGCTTAGACAAGCGTTTGTTTCTATTATATGACGCGGAATCAAACATGAAAGAGGCGGACACATGCATAGCTGACGGCGGAGATGTGGTACAGTTAGAATAGGCACCAAGAAGTCACATTAATCCTGTGAAAGGCAGGGGACAGAGTTCCAATAATTCCGGCCAAATCGAAATTTTAGAGGAAATGGACTTATTAAAACAAAAGTAAATGCACAAATAATGTATTTGAAATAACGCAAGAAATTGATTTATTGAAAAAAAAATGCGATTCTAATTAGTAGTAAAATGAATGTTATATATTTTAACTGTAAGGAAAGAGAGATCTGTGTTAATTGTGGTTTGAGATTTTAAGCAAGGAAGTGTAACTCAGTCGTTACCTTTCGTTCTGATATCGTCTAGACACGGCTATACGAGTACAATCGAAGCGACACATCATGATTATTAATTTTTTTTGTTGTTGCTGTATGTGAGCCAATTTTATAAAAGTTGACTCAGACTGAGACAACAAGCCATGATAACTGTGATACTGCTGTTGCATAACTGGGCATTCATGTGATATATATATATATATAACACAAATCTTTAATCACGCGACTACAACTGCATTTCAGCTGATTCCACCACTTTCGCATTTTTCTACGCATCACGGTGGAGTTAGGTAGACAACAGACCCCGTATTGTTATAGTGTACACTACAAACCAGTACCCCGTGCAATTCATGTTTCTGAAGAGAAGCGGATGACACATTGGAATGGACCAGTAAATCACTCCCCCCCCCCCCCCCCCCCCCTCACCTTTACCACACCCACCTCCAGTTCTTGAAAGATTCGTACATACGTGTCTAAAACGTCAAATTTCTGATTACTTTATAAATGGGCCCAGTATTTAAATGTTCGATTTTGTTTAGCATGTGAAAACTTTTTCATGCATCTCATTGTCTACAACGTCATATATCCTGATATTCGTGTTATATAATGATATAATTTTGAGTTTACATTTTGCGGTGTGTGCATTCTGTCAGCAAATTTACTGCGAATAAAGTGAATAGTAAGGAAGCAAAAATTATAACGGTATTCCTGATGGTGAAATTTTACTGTATGAACGGAGAAAATATAGTAACCATTTTTTGGAGGCTGCCGCAAAGAAAAAGTTTCGAAACTGCTTGAAATTGTGTGTAATGTTTTGTCGCGCCCTTAACGTCCTGCGAGCAAGTCAGGGTTATAGCTCACTGTTGCTAATTTGCAGTTGTGGAGTAGCACGTCCAACTTACAGTCCAGGTTCCTGAAATTACAAGCAGAAATATTTCGAAGTAGGAAACTCGGAGGAAAAGGACAAAGATCTCTGACAAATAAATGAGACCGAAGAGTTACGTAGAGTGAGAAACTGCTACCGAATCCCACGAGTCACTGGCACACTGACTATGTACATTATGTTATGCAATCCTGTATCTACCCTGTGCAGCTGAGTACCACGAGAAACGCAGTCACATGCCGAAGGCAGAATAACTGAGGTCCTTTGTATGAGACGAACTATTGTCGGGCTTCTCAGCAGCTCCGGCCGAGCCGCTTATATAGGTTCGCATGACGCAACACGCACACGTAACGCACCGCCCGGGCGACCTGGCCTTGTACCACCCCAGCTTACATGTCACCGGTCACGTACAAGCGCTATCCTCACCAAAAAATGCAGTCTCTCTCGCTGCTTAAGGCCCCTAGAAGGGCAATATTATGACACAATAATATTGTGTAATATTATTGATGTTTTCATAGCCTAGTCAGTAATATTGTGGCTCGGAATGTGCTACTTCACTGCAAACTGAAAGAAAGTGGATGAAAAGTTGGTCAAAGAGGATCAAATTTATTAAGATAATTGAGGCTGAACAGGAAAACGGATTATCATTACTTTCTGTGTATTGATGGCCCAGCAACAGATATATTACTGGAAGTGGTTGTCCCCATACACCGTCATGAGGCACCCCCCACCCCTAACCCCTTCCCCCGGAGCATCTGCAATACAAAGATTTTATTCATTGCAAGATTTTCATGCGCTTCTAGAAATGCTGTCCCATCACTTTTAGCTATATGGCTGATCGTAGGGAGACAGTACTATGGCTTTTGCAATTACAGTTTAACTAGTGTTTCTGCTACGGTTTTAAGTATAAAAGTAATCTACCTATGACAGCCACCGAGTACATAACCATCAATTCACTGGGATATACGTTTCTCGCACCACAAAAAAACTTTAGTTTTCTGACATGACATCTCAAAACTGACGAACTCATTTATGTCATAATGGCAATTTTGCGATTTTGTCTCTGTCTCTGTATATGAATTTCCGCAGTCGCCCGTATTCTCAATATCAAAATACGACGAGAGACGCAATTTCACCAAGCCGTCATTCCTTGTTACTGACAGTTCTTTCGAAGACTTTAAATGCAGAAGTTCAATTCCACCTCAACGTATATGAGTCATAGTTATGGAAACATTTCAAGCAGTAACATTCACAAATGCATTACAGAGTTGTATATTATATATGTATATAATATATCCACATACATAAGTATCTAGCCTGTATACTATTTTATACATAACTTTGCATTAATTAATTTCCTTTAAGACGTCTTTCTTCGTTGCTGTAGAATAACTTTCGATGTATTTTCTGAACAAGAAATCATACAATCTATTATTATCCGCCCTAACATCCCAAAATATCGGCAATGGTTTATATGTACATTTAGATGCATTGTAACAAGAACGATTTTTCGTCTTGTCTTTTTTCAAAACATCTGTAATAATTAACACCATGCACAGAGATATGCAGAAACTGCTGCAAGCAAGATACTGGCTAGGATATTACAAATATTGCCACAGATGGAGCAATATTTTCAGGCAGAACTACAGATTTTAAAAAAGCTTTGTTATGCACAATATTACTGCGCAACTTCTCAATCTCGTCCCTTCTGCAATGAGGCTTTGTTTTGCAACTGCAAGATAAGCCTAACAGGTGTCGCAATAATATGAAGGTGCCCTCTAAAATAATGAATAGGGGAAATTATGACGTAAATGAGACACAAATAGCAATTACTTTGATACATTCAGATAAAATTAGCGACAAAACAAATTATAAACAATGGCAACGTTAATATTATAAGACCTTGGAATGTCTGACGTAGGTGTTACGGGGAAGGACGCTAGTAATTCTGCAAGTGAATTAATTGTAATCACAAAGTACCCACAAACTTTTGTGATGTTATTTGAAAACAGATAGCACTACAGAAGGGAATACAACACGTCTACGGTCGGTATTGAATGTGGACTGTCTATTGGCATTAAAATAATGGTATTCAGAGTCAAGCTTGAAGAAATGGAATTAATATAAAATCACTTTAATGCACCTACACATCACCTCACAACTGGGGCTCGACCTCGCCGTAGTACTGCAGATGGAAGCTGAATTGGCTGCAGAACCAGTAATTGGTAGAACCAACGACCATCGCCAGCGGCTACCAGCTCATCAGCCAGAAATTTTTCTATAAACCAGCTCCGGTGGTGTGGCAGGATGGAGGAGCGAATGGCGGATTTCAGTGCGGAAGCCTGGCGGCATAGACTCACGAAGATGAAGTAGTGATTTCCGGTCGAATGTAAATTAAAAGGGAACCGTGCATAGCCACGATATGCATCTCTTATTAAATTAAGACTTGCTGGGCTCTGGATCTTCTGAGTGTCGACTAGTATAAATACTCCTTATAGAACTTCAGTCCCCTTCATCTAGCTGCTTAACCAATAAAAAATTTCATCCTACCGTCTTCTGCATTAAACAATGAGGCGGTATTCATTGTTACTGTCTTGTTTGTCTCTTTACTCTGCAGTTAATTTACGTTAGGCGATGCTTACATTCTGTCAACATCTGTTTTTTGCAGAGTCGCTATGTTTAGCGGTGTCTCGCGTTTTCAAAGGCCCAAAAACAGCAGGATTCACTAAGTCTTTGGGGTGTTTATCTCAGATTCTGTGCTTTCTGGAAAAAAAATCAACCTTCTAAATTTGAGTACAATAGTTCCTTCTTCTAAAATGTGAACCTTCTCAGTCAACTCCCAGGTTGTAAAACGTTTTTTCCAGGAGTTTGTGCCATGGGAGATCATATCTGTGTTAGATCAGTGCAAAGATGGCCCTGGAGTGGCACTGCAAAAACATAGCTGATGGCCATTTGACTATTGACCATCTCACCCTTGGCAGGATTTCTGCGAATTGACTCCAGAGGTGGCAGCTAATTCTATTGCTCTTGGCAATCCAAGTGCTATACCTATCGCTCAGAACGCTTACAACGTTCTGGCACTTCTACAGGATATGCTTATCCGACTCAAGAAAATAGAAGAGTAAGATTGCATTAAGCAGTTACTATCACTAGATCTGCTGCTTATCATATTCCTAGGCGTCAAATAAATATTGACATTAAATGGATGGCGGCCGGTGTGGCCGAGCGGTTCTAGGCGCTTCAGTCTGGAACCGCGCGACCGCTACGGTCGCAGGTTCGAATCCTGCCTCGGGCATGGATGTGTGTGATGTCCTTAGGTTAGTTAGGCGTAAGTAGTTCTAGGCGACTGATGACCTCAGATGTTAAGTCCCATAGTGCTCAGAGCCATTGGAACCATTAAATGGGTCTTTCAGTATGAACCTGCGTATGTTGCAATCGCCTAACACTGCATGTGAAGTATTAATGCCCATGTAGAAATGCTGTACAATAATATTGACCGTGTGGGCGTCACACTATGCATTGTTACAGCTCTAGCACAGTACTCTGAATACCTCACGCAGCTCATTCACAACCGTTCAGTGACAGACGCTAACTGCTGTCTTCTCATGCACTGGATGAATATAGCCTGAGTAATTTCCGCGCCATGAATTACACTACCACAGGAGATATACAACGTTTCTAATTCTAATACTTGACTTATTGTGTTAAATATTTTATATAAGATTATACCTTTTAACGAGTAGAATATAATGGCTTTTTAAAAGTGACCATTTTAGTTGTTTAATACCAAGGGCATTATCGTTGTAAGTGTGTTACAGCGAGGGATCTGTGGGGCTATGAGGCTCACAAAAATTTACCATTTTGATGTCACAGCATCTACTGCGAGACACAGCGACGTTTCCTTGTTCTACTTTTTGATGATCAGAAAACGTAAGCAGCAGCGGAGTTCTCATAGATAACTGTGATAGATAAAAGGTACGTCTTTTTCATGTGATGTTAGTGAACGTAGCATATCTCCCTGTCGCTGTGGGACTGGCAGCAAAATGAACTGAATGATGTTCTGTATGATTTCTACATTGTACACTGTCTCTCAAACAATACGGGCTGGTCTTTCGAAACAGTGGGGCTAAAAATGGTGATTGTAGGATGTGGTTCTGCATAGGGTTCCCGCATAATCCCCAGTGGTTATTGATGTACAATACGACGAACTGCGCTCGTCAACATTGTAGGTTGCTGAAAACTACAGTCCACTCCTTTATAAGTAATGCAGCAGATATGTGCTCATCATTATCATGCGATGTACGAGATTTTCACTTACTGAACTCCTACAGTACCTTCACCATCTTCTATCGTCGTCCTTCCTCAGCGATTATCACATTTCGTATCACTAATGGAGGTAAAATCGTTTATTTCTTCTTATCAATGAGCTTAGGTTCAAAAGACTTACCTGCTTCAAATACGTTACAAGCACCTTACATATGCTAAAGAAAAGATCACTAACACGAAGTATCAACATCCATCTGTATCAGTGCATCAGGTAATAATCATCCAAGAATCTGAAACATTAAACATCAGTATGAAATATGATCGTAAACTGACAGATTTTTAACAGAAGATTCCAAGAAAAACTAGATCCGTGCGAGAGTGTGAAACACATGGGTGGAGATAATTGGGGAAAAATGTTACGTTAAAACTCACATCCAAACAAGGTGAATAATGGAATACAGGAGACCTAATTATACGCGACGTGTAATGACGACACTGGAAGGCAAAATGTTTCTGTAGACATATGGAGAGTAACTTTAGGACAGTAGAAGACGAAGATAGCCTCGAGCGAGATATGCAAATGACATTTACTGAAAGGGGGAACTTGGGAAAAGTGGTCTACAGTAGCTGCGCTGCAGATATCATGGGGGACATGTAAAAGCAAACATCATACTTTATCGCCAAAGCTGCTAATGAATACTCCTTTATTACAACTGGTTTCACTCTTATCGCCAAGTGACTTGTTTACCAAGGGAGAGAATACATGAGATGCATTTCATATTTAACTATCAATATAACGCTGTCTAATGTGCCTACTCATGAGAACCACATACAAATATGTCACACACTGACTTAAGATATTTAAAACTGATTACATGGCGATATAAAACCTGTCGTCAAATAGGACGAAATCCATCCCAAGCCACTGAAAGTAAAAAAAAAGGAACGTAAAAGGATGGCAGTGCAGTACACATATGATGAAAGAAAAACAGTGTATTTGTACAATATTACCTGTTGTTGAGTACGGTACAAAATATACAGCATTGTCAACAATAAAATGTAACAAGCCCTTTTGTATATATAGCTTGCTTACTACATCAAGTGTGGAGGCACTCTAAATACCGACAACTACACACGTGACTACGTTTATAATCAAACGAAAGATGATATAAACGGTCTGCATACATACAAATGTACACTTTGGTTATAGTGATCAATGTTTTTACGATTATACATGTGTGTCATGTGTAACTATGAGCGTTTATGGGATTCGTATTTAAAAGTTCTATGATTTATACGTTGCACGCAGTAGCATAAGACGTGTATTACAACAACATTACTGTTGGTAGTAATTGTCAGAAAATCAGTAGCGACCTACACTTACGCACTGTCGTCTATGTGAAACGATTCTATCTCATGTTTTGAATACAAATTGCTTTTGTTTCATAGCGGCATCTGAAAGATACAACACATTTCACTTTTAATGGAAGTGGGGTACGCCAAAGTATATTTAAATGTATGTACATGTAACAGTCAGTTTCAAATTCAGTAACTGATGTATTAGTCATACTGAAGCTGTAATAGGTGGACTGACAAAATGTGGGAATATAGGAATATATACAGTATTAGCCACAATCTGTGAGAATTATTACACTAAGCAATGGCTCAATCAACAAAAATTGCTAGCAAATAATAGCATAAATATAAAAAGCACTTCACGTTTCCTCTCCCTTAGCACACAGGGTATCTGATATGATACGAGGACTGAAACAGTTGCAATAAAGAACTATTCAGGAGCAGATTTTGACGCTAAGATATAATATTTTTAAAATTTTTACTAGCTGCAGTGGCACCATTTTCTCAAAATATGGAAATGTGCCGTGTAAGATGATGACTAGTTTCGCCTAACCGACGCATAAGTAGTTAAGCATGTACAAGACGAAAAGTAATGGAGGAGAATTTGATTAATGTTTTTTAGTTTACCGGTCTCAGTTGCAAGCATATACAATTTATTACTGCAATGGTTACCGGTTTCGTGTTGACTCGCCCATTCTGAAACCTCTCAAACCACACGCCTTCTTATTAATCGTTATTAGCTTAATATACAGCATGACACCAAAGGCACGAATAGTTTTGTACAAGAAAGTCAAACTGTAAGCAATAAATACTGTCACTGATAAGGGAGCCTATGCCTCTAGTGCTACAACTGAGCGACACAGTCAGAGGGTCTTGTCCTGCCTGCGTCGTTCAGGTGTAGCTGTAGAAACACAGGATGTCTTATCAGTGACAGTATTTTTTGCTCACAGTTTTGATTTTCTTGTACAAAGCTATTCGTATCTTTTGGCACTATGTTGTATAGCTACTTACAGTTAATAACGATACGTGTGATTTGAGAATGGGCGAGTCAGCCCAAACGCGGTAACCACTGTAGCAATAAATTGTAAATTAATGGAACTGAGACGGACAAATAAAAAAAAAAAATCCTCAATATTATAAGTTGTGGACATACGCCGAAGCAGCATGCCTTGAATCAGCTTGAAAAGTAATTCGTAAGGAAAAGCTGTTTTCAACGCTATAGCAATAAACTGAATATTGTAGCAACTGATATCTACAAATACAAAAATTATCAAATTTTCCTCAGTATTATACAGATAGAGAACGACGAATTAAAAAGGGTGTAATACAAGGATGTACTTTCGCACTTATTGTTCAATCCATACATCGAAGAAGTGGGTAGAGGAAATAAAAAGAAACGTTCAAGAGTGGAATTCATATCATGGTGGGAGGATATCAATGATAAGATATGCTGATGATATTGCTATCCTCAGTGAAAGTGAAGAAGAACTGAATTGCACGAACAGTTCAGTGAGTAAAGAATATCGATCGAGAGTTAATCCAAGGAAGACGAATGAAATGAGACGTAGCGCAACTGAGAATAGCGAGAAACTTAACATGTGGATTGCTAATCACGAAGTAGATGAAATTAAGGAATTCTAATACATAGACAGGAAAAAAACCATAACAGAAGGAGCAAGGGAGACAAAAAGAAAGCAGACCAGCTCTGGTAAAAACAGCAATCCTGGCCAAGAGGGGTCCACTAGTAGCCAACATGGGCCTTAATTCGAGGAAGAAATTTCTGAGTATGTACATTTGTAGAACAGCATTTTATAGTAGTGGAACATGATCTATGGAAAATTCGGTACAGAAGAGAATGGAAACATCTGAAATGTGGTGCTACAGTAGAATGATGAAAATTAGGTGGTCTGATAAGGCAAGGAATATGGAAGTTCCCCAGAGAATCGGAGAGGAAAGGAATATATGGAAAACACTGACAAGATGAAGGAACAGGCTGGTAGGACATCGGTTAAGAAATCACTGAATAACTTTGATGGTACTAGAGGGAGCGGTAGAGGGTAAAAGCTGTAGGGGGAGAGAGAGACTGGAATACATCCAGCAAATAATTGAGGAGGTAGGTTGCAGGTGCTTTTCTGAGATGAAGAGTTTGGTATAGGAGAGGGATTCGTCGCGGGCCGTATCAAAACAGCCGGAAGGCTGACAACTAAAAAAAAAAAAATCGTACAGTTGCGGACCTGCTACGCCGAAGCAGCATGCCTTGAATCAGCAAGAAAAGTAACTGGTGAGGAAACTATAGTTTTCTACATGAAGGTTGACTTGAGCACCTCATTGGTTCAGTTTGCATTTTATGTGGTTTAAAAACGTCTTCTTGTAGATGGTATACCTTTGGCTTCCACCGATCTTCGAAGTGCCTTACCTAGACAGTTCCAGAGGAGCCCATAGTGTGATTTCGAATCGTGATGCAACATTAACCATGCATTGGCGGATTTGAAACAAGCTGTAAGTTACAAGTAAAATTCTAATAGCGACTGGGGTTTCAACACTAGATCACTGCATTTGTTCTCTGTTACTAATCCATCGTGTCAGACCTAACTATAAACAACAAAAACTCTGCATCTGAAAATTCTCTCAATTTATGAAATCTTGCAGACCGAAAAGTTTAGAGAGACTCAAAGGAGATTAGTATATTGTAGAAAAAACACAAAGTTCCTTCCGTCTAAATACGGAAAATGAAAGGAGCATAACAATTGTGTTCATACAAAAGTTGAAAGTTGAGCCTGTTGACGTTGTATCCATGCAAGGAATGTATCTCATTAACGTTCTAGAGCACTCACAAACGCAAAGTGAACTGCTAGAGGAACTCTTGGACACAAAAGACTGGAGACAGAGTGACGTCAAAGAAATGGCACGGCCTACCGAGGGAACTCGGGCATCCCTCCTGGAGAAGTGAAACTCCCGGCTGGAGGGAGTTAACACTCCCACTGGGAACCGTGGCATCGACTCTGCCTCTCCAATTGCGCAGAAAACACGCCACACCGTGAGTGCAGGCTCATACGAATATCACAGGTGACATACAGGTTGGCGGCTGCTCTCTCGCCTGCATTATCGACGTATCGAACGAAGACGTGTCGGCGAGGCAGTGGGCAGTGTGAAGCGTAACACCACTAGCCCATTATGGGAGGAGCGGGGGACTGGGGGTGGGGGGGGGGGGAGGGAGGCTGTCCATTCCCACACCTCATGCGACAGCGAGTGTTGTAAGATGGTCTACGCTTCAAGGCAATCAATTCGTCAATCATACAGACTGTACCGAATAAATATCGCCACTAGAAAGTCAGCTGTCATTATTCGGTGATCACTCAGCCATCTACAGTGCTTAATCATGAGGTATTAATTAGCAGGCCGAAGTAGCTTAGCGCGACGGTAGAGGAGTCATTTTTTTTTGTCGCTTTAGTGGCGTGTTGCGGTAACGTGGTGTGGGGATTTTAGTGTCTGCACGGACTCCAGACCAGTGCCTGCTAAGAAACAAAATATTCAACATCTTGTTAAGGCAGTTATCAGCTTGTAAATACTTCATTAAATGCATGACAAAGAAATGCTGACTTTATTTACATCTTATTCCAACCGGTTCTGTTGGAAACCCATGTTCACAGCCGTGTACGCAATACAAAAAAAAAAAAAAAAATCACGTCAATTGCAGAAGGTCACAAGCTTAGTGCAGTTATAACAATAGAAAAATTACTTACATCAAAAAATTAAGCTTCATCCAACCTTAAATGTCAAAAATGTAAAAGTATCGTTCATTTCGAACATTGTGTGAAGAACAACTAACTGAAGAGAACCAACACGAGACATACGCTGTCATTACATGTCCAGAACTTACAGCAAACAATTTAGAGGTCAAAGACTACAAAGGTATTACACTGTTAGCCAGGATGGAGGTAACACCAATGATACATCTCGTAACAAAATTGTTTTCTAACCTACTTAATTACTCAACGATAACAACATTCTTTATCGTCATAAGGACTGAGTAGTAACATCTTTGCCATAAAATATTACGAAGTTACTAGAATGGGGTAACTACTGTATTACAAATACCCAATTCATACCAAAGCACACAGCTAAAAGCTACTAACGCAGTTTATAGATGTTTTTTGAAAAAAGTACCGTCCATTAACACACTAATTATTAAACCCCATATCTGAAACATTTTCAGCAAAAGGCTTCAGAAATTGTCATCTTGTTGGCTGCCAATTAATTTTTCAACGTAAGTAATTTTCCTGTTGTTGCAACTGAAATCATCTTGTGACCTTGTAGGTCATATCCTTTCTGCATTTGACACAATTTTTGTTTTGTATTTCGTACTGGATGTAAGTTTGAACGTGACAAGGGAAATGCTGAGGATCAATTTAGATGTAGTGTTGGTCAGTGAAGTGAAATGCAAAGAAGACAAGGATATCTGGTCAGTTGACGTTACGGTTACATCAGCGGTAGCAGAAAATGGTTTAACGGGAGCAGGATTCTTCAGGAAGGTATGACAGTGAGTGAGTTACTGTAAAGTTACTGTAAACAGTTTAGTGATCGTTACAATCGACAGCAAACCAACATCGACAACGGTAGTTCAAGTACAAATGCCGACGTCTCAAGCCGAAGGTGAAGAGATAGGGAAGGTATATGAGGATAGTGAACTGGTTATTCAGTATGTAAAGGGAGATAAAAATCAAACAGTCATAGGGGATTGGAATGCGGCTGTAAGGGAAGGAGTAGAAAAAAGCTTGGTATTAGGAGTGAGAGATGAGAGAAACGGAGTTCTGTATAAAGATATGAACTAGTAATATCGAATACTATGTTCCAGAATCACAAGAGGAGGAAGTATACATGGAAAAGGCCGAGACACTCGGGATAACTTCAGTTAGATTACGTCATGGTCACGCAGAAATTCCGAAACCAAATACAGAATTGTAAGGCCCAATCAGCCGCACATATTTACTGAGATCTCAATTTAGTACTGATAAACAGTAGGCTGAAGTTTAAGAGACTAGTCAGGAAGAACCAATGTGCAAAGAAGTGGGATGCGGAAGTACTAAGTAATGAAGAGATACGCTTAAATTTCTCTGAGTCTATAGATAATACGATAAGGAGAAGCTCAGTGTGCAGTTCAGTTGAAGAGGAATGGACATCTCTGAAGGGCAATCACTCAAGTTGGAAAGAAAAACATAGATACCAAGACGGTGACTGTGAAGAATCATGGGTAACTGAAACAATATTTCCGCTGATCCATGAAAGAAATAAATACAAAAATATTTAGCCAAATACTGGGATACACAAATAAAAGTAATTTAGGAATGAAATAAATAGGCAGTGTCGTCTACCTAAGGCTAAATGGTTGCATAAAAATCTGAAGATACTGAAAATTAATGCCACAAGGACTGACTCAGTAAGTAGAAAAGTCAAAACAACCTTGGGAGAAATTAAAGGAAAGTGTGCTAACATTAAAAGTACAATGGGAATTCCACTGTTATTTGCAGAGGAGAGAACCGATCGGTGGAAACAGTACATTGACGGCCTATATGAGGGGAAGCGTTGTCTGATGACGTGAGAGAAGAAAAATGGGTCGCTATAGAAGAGATGGGATATCCACTGTTAGAATCAGTATTTAAAAGAGCTTTAGAAGACCTAAGATCATATAACACTTTCCACCAGAGTTTCTAAAATAACTGGGGAAGCGGCATCAAAACGATTATTCACATTGGTCTGTAAAATGCATTAGTCTAGTGATATACCATCTGACTTTCGGGAAAACATCATACACTCAATTACGAACATTGAAGGAGTCCACAAGTGCCAGGATTATCGCACAGCCAGATTAACAGCTCAAGCGTCCAACTTGCTGCCGACAATAATATGCACAAGAATACTGTGAATGTGTCAGGTGACGATCAGTTTGGCTTAGAAAAGATAAAGGCAGCAGAGAGGTAGTTCTGACGTTGGGGCTGATAATGGAAGCAAGACTAAAGAAAAATCGAAACAATTCATAGGATTTGTTGACCTGGAAAAAGAGTTCGACAATGGCATATGGCGCAAGATGTTCGAAATTCTGAGAAAAATAGGGCTAAGCTATAGGAAAAGACGGGTTATATGCAATATGTACAACAGCTGAAAGGGAACAAAAACAGTGGGTGACCAAGCACGCAGTGCTCGGATTACAAGGGCTATAAGACAGGAATGTAGTCTTTGCCATACTTTTCAGTCAATACATCGAAGAAGCAACGACGGAAATAAAAGAAGGGTTCAAGAGTGTAATTAAAATTCAAGGTGAAACGATTTCAAAGAAAATATTCGCTGATGACATAGCTATCGTGAAAGTGAGGAAGAATTACGGCATCTGCTGAATGGAACGAACAGTTTAAGGAATACAGAATGTGTGTTGAGAATAAATCCACGAAAGACAAAAGTAATGAGAAGTTGGAGATATGAGAACAGCGAGAAACTTAATACCAGGGTTGTTGATCACGGGTAGATAAACTCAAGGAATTCTGCTACCCAGACAGCAAAATAATCGATGACGGACGCAGCAAGGTGGACATAAAAAGCAGATTAGCATGGCAAAAATAACATTCCTAGCCAAGAGACGTCTACTTGTATCAAATGTAGACCTTAATTCGAAAAAGAAATTTTTGAGAATGTACGTTCGGAGCACAGCATCCTGTAGTAGTGAACCATGGACTGTAGAAAAATCGGAAAAGAAGAGAATCGCTTTTGAGATGTGGTGCTACAAAAGAATGTTGAAAATTTGTAAGCTGGTAAGGTAAGGAACGATGAAATTCTCCGGAAAATCCGAGAGGAAAGAAATATATAGAAAACACTGACTAAAAAAAAGAGACAGTTGATAGGACATCACGGAATAACTTCCGTGGTACCGGAGGGAGCAGTAGAGGATAAAAACTGTAGAGAAAGAGAGAGACTTCAATACATTCAGCAAATAATTGAGGATGTAACTTGTAATTGCTAATCTAAGATTAAGAAATTGTCACGAGAGAGGAAATCGTGGCAGGTCGCATCAAATCAGTCAAAAGATTAATGACTCCAGAAAATGAAATAAAATAAAATAGACCATAGCCAGCCTACGGTGACATACGGCGGATTCCGGTTACGTGTTCCGACGTTCAGGTTTGAAACTTTGGTTGCTTGAGGGACTTTTTAAGTAACTTCTTGTAATTTTTACTTTTGGCTAGGTAGTTACATAAGTAAGAATAAAGAGGGATGGTGCACGGAAATTGATGTTTGTATTCCAAATAAAACTTGGGGTTCTTCATTATTATCTATGTATGTCACAGTAATTTTCTATCTTAATACCACGTAATATCATACATATCTTTGAGGATTAGTTAGTGTTTGGAAGCACTTGATGATGGCTCTGCGATTAACCGTCTTACATATAAAGAAAATAATTAATATCCATTGTTTTACAACACTTGGACACTGAGAAGGAGAGCACGGTGAAATTCTGTTTAAGATTTTTGACTCAGCGTGTCCTCAAAGTAATTTGCTGTAATTCTGGTTATTGTTATTGCTTGACATGTTACTTCGGAGCGGTACAATTGTTGGGATTAAAGTATTATAATACAAAAACCTATGGTTTTATATTGAAAGAGGATGTTTGACTTCGAACGTATACAGAAGAAAAAAATCGTTACTCTCCCTTAGAAACATTGCTGTTGAAACAGTAAAACTGTAAAATGCAACTCTGTACTGCACTAAACAAGGAAGAATATATCAACAATGAATTTCTTAAGGAAATGAAGATGGATTGGAACTGTTGCAATGTGAAGTGTGAGTAATACACGAGGTGTGTTGTCATATAAGTTCGAAGTCTTTGTTCTAGTAGCTTAGTAGAGAGTAGGTAGCATGTAAGTTACGCCGAAGCAGAAGGAAATAATGAGGAAGTGAGGAAATGAAGCTTGATGTAGGAAAAGAAGATGGGAATTGAACGGGACTTACAATAGGCATAAATGTTAAGCATAATTCGTGATTTAGGAATGCGAGAGAATGTGTACGATTAAACAAAAGGGGAAGAAGCAAGAGGTTTATAGAGGAATGAAACAGGCTAGTTAGAAGGTATAAAGCTCGGGAAGAGTTCATGGTTTAATGAGTGTCGGAGCTGAGAAACAGTATTGAGTGCAGGAGTGAAGAATAAGGAAAGAAAAGTTGTTAGACAAGAATATGAAAGGTGCGAAACAAATGCGAGAGTTCAACTGATGGAATAGGTAGTTTGTTAAGTCGGTAGATTGTTCTTGTTAGGGAATTAAGCAGAAGTGTTTTCTGTGGTTGGCATTTTTAGGGAGTAATACAACTTCTGGGGAGACATAATGTAGGCGACCTCCATACAGAGCTTCATAAACCGCCATTAAATTCTACAGCTCTTAAAATCAGTAGTTTTAATCTAATGTGCACTTTCTGTTTATATACTCGTTACTAGACGTCTCCATATTGTTTTGCGGTTGAGGTTTAGGTTGCGTGTTGGTTGACTGGCTATGAGAGATTGAAAGGTTTAGTCAATAGTCGTGAAATAGGAGTGTATTAGATATGTTGGGAGTTTTCATAAGTATCACCCAACCATTCAGGAATGGCAAAGAAGAACGCGTATATGAATCAGAAATAGCAAAATGAATTCCAGAAACAAGTGTGTCGAAACTTTCCAGTGTACTACATTTGAAAATAACCGTTGATCTTCTGATGTTGATAAACTTTGATGCAGATGAGGTTTTGTAATATTTGCTACTTGCAGAACACGCAACAAGCGCTAACCTTGTAAGGAGGCATCGCAAACACAATCTATTGGACCCATATACCTCATCACACCTGTGAAACGCATTAACATTTTTCCCAGACATGGTGGTTCTGTCATGCAAAGTTACGTACATAATATGTCACATTTTCTCCCATTTGACTGGCACATCAGACTTCCCTGCATTCTCCATCATCTGAATGTACAGTTTGTCCATAAATTACCTATTCAATTTTAGACTTTAACATATATGAAAGTATATTAAAAAGTGACAAAGGATTATCAAAACGAAATAAGATAACCAACGATATTTTTTTATTATTTTGCGGGTGCCGAAGATTTGATGAAGAACATGGAGGACATAGAGGAAGCTTAGTGTGTAGCCTTGTTCATGGAGATGAAGGCGCAAGGTATACGCAAACAAACATCAAGTGCAGCGAGAGTTTCGTACGTAGTATGGATGGGGACCACCTTCATGAAGAACTATTCAGGACTGGCATAGTTACAGAAACAGGTTACGTTCTCCATAAACAGGGGTCTCCAGTCTTTTTCACACACCAACATCGGCAATGTGCAGCAGGCATTTCCGAGTAGTTCGATATAATCAGTTCACAATTCTGCATCTGGGGACCCACAGGACGTAATCCGTGCCATTATGAGTGCACATAGTGACGTGTATGAATGAGGAACCAAGACATTGTCAATTACCTTGTTGCATGTTAAAAACAATTTGTTGTTTCACAGAAAAATTCTAACGTTATTTAAGTGTGAAACTGTAAAGTGGCATTAAGAAAGAAAAAGAAATATCGCCGGAGGTGTAACTAAAAATTTATCCAAGAGATACCGCGAAAGCATTACAAGAAAGACAAACAGCATATACCACTATGTTTCCAAGCCTACTCTCTAATATAAACGAACCCATAAGAAAAAAGGGATTATATGGAAGAAATAGCGGCGAGGGACCCGCCAACAAGTTTAGATGGAATTAATACGCAGTTAATTAAATTTGGAGGAACGTCACTACACCTGACATTATTGCGTTTGCTGGAGGCGAAATGATAAATCGCCAAATTGTAAGAAAGCAATAGTATCTTCGATATATCGAAGGAGAGAACGATATATGTGGAAGATACTTGACATCACACACAAATTTAATCCAAGAATTTTAAAAACAAGGCTGAAAATAATAGCAGAATACTTTCAGTGGATGAACAGGTCAAATTTAGAACGGGATGATCAATGACTGACGCAATTTTTATCTTACGACAGCTTGTTGAAAAGCAGAGGGTTTTTAACAAGTAAACACATATTGCTTGGTTACACTTTACATCTTATACCAGCTATAAAAGTCTGTGTAAGATACGTGCTAAAGGAGTATATACAAAACCATTACAAACAAATAATGGAGTGTACAAGGTTGTAGTTCATTCGTACGCTGTACAAAATTTACATTGATGATGCAGTTAGCAGATGGAATTCGAGGATAAACAATAGGGTACAATTAAACAATTTGGTTAAGCTAAAATCGTTCCTATATGCTGATGACCTTACAAAGATTTTTTTGCAAGAGAAAACGATTAACAAAAAGGAAGTTATGAGCAAAACCAAGTATTTACAGAATATAATACGAAAATATGTTTCCGTAACTTCAAGTCAGTGCAGTCGTGTGGAAAATGTTCAGTGAAAACTAAGACAGCAGTTGAAGAAAAAAAAAGGGGAACAGGTAATTACACTTTAACTATAGTCGATTGAAAATATCGTATCAATTGGCCTACGAAGAAGTGTTTGTAGATAAAGCTGAATGAATTTAGAGAATCTGTGGACAGTTAACAGAAATTGAAAGTATAAAATACGGAGAGAAACTGATATATCTTAAAGCTGTGAAAGGACGTAATGGAATAGATAAATACGAAAAGAGTTGAAAATTTTGAGAATGAAAGGAAAAATGCATTGAGACGAAAACAAATTGGATGGACATCTACAAAGAATGGATTCTGGGAACTACCACGTATAATAAAGAATTGTAAACCAAAAGAGATCATGGCAGACCGAGAAATAGGTGCGAACGGTAACAAGTCACAAGTGGCCCAATTTGGTAAGTGAAGAATTTGACGAAGAAAACAAAGTAAAGTTCTAAGGATAATTTATGGACAGCGCGTATTATTATCACAGAGACTGTCTCTACATACTGACCGAAAAATAATTAATGTAGACACTGAAATTTTGGGAACACATTTGTCTTAGTAACATATTTAAGAGATTAACGCTGTGAGATCACAGATTAATGTAAGCACGAGATAAGTCATTGTGAAATGCTGCTACAATAATAACCGGTGGAACCGCCAGAAAGTTGAATGCAGACGTAAGTGGTTTGTTTTGTACCGGTGTCGGATGTTAGTTTGTGGTATAGAGTTCCATATCTGCTGCACTTGGTCAGTACTGTTAACGCTATTTGTGATTGATACTGAAGTTGTTGTCCGATCATGTCTCATATGCGCTCAATTTGAGATGATCTGATGATCAAGTAGACCAAGCCAACATGTCGACGCTCTGTAGAGCATTTTGGGTTACAACAGTAGTAGAGTCCCTAAGTAGACGAGCATTATACCGTTGGAAATCACCCCTGGAGTGCTGTTCATGTTTGACAGCGCAACAGGTCGAATCACCAGACTGATGTAAAGTTTTACGGCCAGGGTGCATGGGATAACCACGAGAGTGCTCCTACTGTCGTACGATATCGCATCCCAGACCGTAACTCGTGATTAGGTCTAGTGTATCTAGCACGCAGACACTGGTGGCAGGTTCTCAACTGACCTCCTTCTAACCAACACACGGTCACCATAGGCACCGAGGCAGAACCAACTTTCACCATAAAACACAATAGCCCTACACCCTGTCCCCAATGAGCTCTCGCTTGACACAACTGATGTCACAAATGGTGGTGGTTTGAGGTCAGTGGATATCACGTTACTGAGCGTCTGGCTCGGAGCTTTCCTCGGAGTAATCGATTTGTAACAGTTCCTTATGTCACTATGGTGCCAAATGCTGCTCAAATTGCTGCTGCAGATGCAGTACCATGCGCCAGAGCCACACGCCGTCGGTAGTGCCAAGTGGCCATCTAGAGCTTTGGTCTTTGCACGACCTCACGTTCTCGTGACCGCCACTGCAAGTAATAATGTATAGTGGCTACGTTCCTGCCAAGTCTTTGTGCAGTATCGCAGAAGGAACATCCAGATTGTCGTATCCCTCTTACACTACATCTTCATCTACATACATACTTCGCAATCCACCATACGGTGCATGGCGGAGGGTACCTCTTACGACAACTAGCATCTTCTCTCCCTGTTCCACTCCCAAACAGAACGAGGTAAAAATGACTGTGGTCTTTCCGCGAAATGTAAGTTGGCGTCAGTAAAACTGTACTGCAGTCAGCCTCAAATGCTGGTTCTCTAAATTTCGTCAGTAGCGATTCACGAAAAGAACGCATTTCCTCTAGAGGCTCCCACCCGAGTTCCAGAAGCATTTCCGTAACACTCGCGTGATGATTGAACCTACCAGTAACAAATCTAGCAGCCCGCCTCTGAATTGCTTCTATGTCCTCCCTCAATCCGACCTGATAGGGATCCCAAACGCTCGAGCAGTACTCAAGAATAAGTCGTACTAGAGTTTTATAAGCGGTCTCCTTCACAGATGAACCACATCTTTCCAAAATTCTACCAACGAACCGAAGACGACTATCCGCCTTCCCCACAACTGCCATTACATGCTTGTCCCACTTCATATCGCTCTGCAATGTTACGCCCAAATATTTAATGGACGTTACTGTGTCAAGCGCTACACTGCTAATGGAGTATTCAAACATTACAGTATTCTTTTTGCTATTCATCTGCATTAATTTACATTTATCTACATTTAGAGTTAACTGCCATTCTTTACACCAATCACAAATCCTGTCCAAGTCATCTTGTATCCTCCTACAGTCACTCAACGACGACACCTTCCAGTAACCACAGCATCATCAGCAAACAGCCGCACATTGCTATCCATCCTATCCAAAAGATCATTTATGTAGATAGAAAACAACAGCGGACCTACCACACTTCCCTGGGGCACTCCAGATGATATCCTCACCTCCGATGAACACTCACCATCGTGGACAACGTACTGGGTTCTATTACTTAAGAAGTCTTCGCGCCACTCACATACTTGGGAACCAATCGCATATGCTCGTACCTTAGTTAGGAGTCTGCAGTGGGGCACCGAGTCAAACGCTTTCCGGTTAGTCGAGGAATATGGCATCCGTCTGATACCCTTCATCCGTGGTTCGCAAGATATCATGTGAAAAAAGGGCGAGTTGCGTTTCGCAGGAGCGATGCTTTCTAAAGCCGTTCTGATGCATGGACAGCAACTTCTCTGTCTCAAGGAAACTACCTCGTTCAAACTCTGCAAGGTGTTAATAATGGCATCTTTGTCAGCTTCTCGAGCCACTCTTATGCGACTGTTGCGGGATTCGAATATATATTACCTTTTGGATGTAGAAACACGCCTACTAACTTTCATTTATGTCGCACCACTTCTTCTTTCGAAAGAGCCTTGGACCGCAACGTTCTGTGTTGGCCAGTGCACAGTAGATGCCTGTTCGGTGTCTGTAATGTGGACAAAGGATGAAACAATATGGACATGATAAATGGAATTGTGTAGAGGTGGAGGTTTAAATTTTGTTCCGATTGAGTGCACACAAAATTAATGACTCCTATTTCGCTAGGTGTTTCACCTGCAAGACACGGCCACCTCGACACTCGGTTTTGCCTCTGGCGGGCCAGATGTGTGATTCGCAGCTGGCGGTGTTACAAATCTGTCCGGGGAGCTCTGTCTGTGCCCGAACATAAATTTCGTTAGTCGGGCGCAGTAAATTGATTAACGTCAATGCTGGCTGGCTGCACGCCACGGCGGAGCGGCGGACTGACGCGATGATTCACGGCGTGCCCGCCTGCCGGCGCCACCGTCGCTCTAAATAACGCCGCGCCCCGCTTTCCGCGCCGCGCGGTCCTCCCAGAAAAACAAATGACGGCGTCGGTACGGAACCATGTTTTTCCTGAAATTACATATTCCGCGACTGCGTTTCCGTCGCCGGCTCCGCAGCGCAAGTGGAGATTTGTACGCGCGCCACACCTGTCCGTCTGTTCGGTAGCAGCGGCGACGCGCCGCGCACTCAATATTTCAGCGTGCCGTTGTAAACTGCTGCCTGGCTTTTGCGTTTGTATCTGATTTTATTTTTCCTGACTCTCCGTGCAAAGTGCTTCGCGCTCCCGGCGGAATACATATTAATGCATTCCCACGTTAGATTGAAAATAATACTGCAGTTGGTTCCAGAAATTTACTCTGTCGTTCGTAGTCAGTATATTTCGAAGCAAATGAAATGTATCTAACGTTATTGGTAGTTTCTTTCGGTTACAGTGAAGTTGTAGATCCTAGTTTTCGGACGACTGATCCGGTTGTCTGCTTCGCATTTTGCTATCGCTCTTGGTTTCTACAAAACTTTGTGGCGTTGTTAGTCTCACTTTAGAGAGTACTTATGGTATTAAGGGGGAGGCTGAGCTGTGGTTCGCTTCATATCTTGAAAACAGTTAACAATAATGCTTTGGATTACCGCTTACGTTCAGTATCTATATATTTGACTATGGTACACCAGCAGCTGCCTGAAAGATTTTTACCCACAACTCCACATTTTCAAAAAAGGCGCGGGAAAATTGCCTAAGTGAACGTCAAATTGTCTTTCGACAGCCTTCAGCCAACGAGGAACACGTCTCAATGCCCAAAGACCATGCAAACAGAGGGATCGAAACGTCGAGCACTGAAGAAAAATATGACGCGACCTAACGACTCAGGAGATTTTACTATCAAAATTAAAATGGTTCAAATGGCTCTGAGCACTATGGGACTTAACATATGAGGCCATCAGTCCCATAGAACTTAGAACTACTTAAACCTGACTAACCTAAGAACATCACACACATCCATGCCCGAGGCAGGATTCGAACATGCGACCGTAGCGGTCTATCCAAATTATTTACACCTGAATGCCGTCATAGATTCGTCGTTAACCTCGACCATTTTTCCCTTGTCATATCGTATCTTAACTACATGTTTAAACTTCAGCATTTATCAATGCCTCTATATTTTAAATAATTCCAATTATCTAGGCCCTGATATCCTTTGGCTCATCAGCTTATAATTTTTCGCTTATTATGACTGGCTGAAAACAACTGTCCCAAAATGTCCAACGTCTTCAAGTTCCAGACTTCATCCACACGCTACAGTGAACTATGAACACTTACCAGTATGAGAGGCATAGTGCGTACATCTTCTACAACTGACTCTTGGGACGACACATTATCGTTAACAATAAGCATCCGGCAAAGTTTTGGCTTAGCACAACTCTACAGACACAACTGAGGGGTGTGTGGAGGCCAAGGGAGTGGTCCAACTCTACAACTTGCTGACTAAGGCATCCAACTTGCGGTATGCTATGGCAGAAATACTGGACTGTTTAGGAGTGCTTTTGTGTTGAGTACCTGCTTTGATAGGTTGCTAGTGGCATCTCATCCAAGAAAGTAATCAGTATATTTCGGACGATGTTCCAAAAATCATTAAAATACCGAAAGGAAGAACGTGTCACGTGTATTTGTAGATCGAGATACCACGAAGGTTGTCTGTAGTTGTGTCAATGGAAAGTAAACTATCGACAAGTATGAGAGCTCTGTCTTAAATGTGTTTCTGAATATCGGCATTTTGACGAAGTGTGTGCGGCAATCGTGCTTGGTCCCTGGGACGCGTAGCAGAGATGTTAGCTTTTCCTTCGTGGCATGTTGTGCGATTTGGTGCAGGCATCAGCCGGCCTCTTCGAGACTCCGCCATGCGCTAGACTAAGTAATGAGTAAACAAAAGACCACTTCATAAATGACGTCATCTGTAGCCCACCAAACTAACCCGTCATCGTGTGTTAAATTCTACATGTTGCCTCCTACAAAGCTATTTCGGATATTTTATTATTTCAAAGACTCTTCTTATTTGCATACACTTATGCTCTTACAGTTTTAATGCCTTTCTTTATGTATATCGTTCTGATTAGCATGTACTGCAATTGTCTGTAACATCATTTTTACGAGCCTCACATTTCCTCTACTAAGAACAATATGCTTTGGATTGTAGTTTATGATTTATGACTTTTATATTATGATATCTACTGTCATTTCATATTTTACACATCTGTTTTTTCCATAATGTACACGCTTTTGTTTCATATATTACGGTAACCGTTGGCTTGTGTCTTTTCTGTTCTTTAGTTCTGATTGTGGCTGTTCGGTAATTCGAACCCGTCAGCCTTATCGGTAATTCCTGAGGTCAAGATAACTGCCTTAACAACACTTTTCCTATCAGTTACTGGTGACGGCGATGAGAGAATTTGGAGTTTTGTCTCAAGCGTCTGTTTTTGATAACTACTACGAACACGCCCGCTTTCCTAAAGTGTTATATGTCGCTCTCGGACGTCCGACTAGTCAGTCAGCAAGAATCATCGGAGGAGAGTCTTTGAAGATGTTCAGTGCCGTCCTTTACGGAACGTCAGCAACAGAAGAGTTTCTTGGACCACGACCTCACATCCTGGAAGGTTTACCAGCAGTATAGAGACTGAATGATCTGTAACTAATGTGACATATGGAAGAAACGTACATTCAGAACCAACATACACCACCGTATGCTGCAGCAGTGGAATTTTTGAAGTTAAAATGATTCTTTGCCACATTTTACGGCCTCGCTGCCGGTCGTTGCGGCCGAGCAGTTCTAGGCGCTTCAGTCTGGAACCGCGCGACCGCTACGGTCGCAGGTTTGAATCCTGCCTCGGGCATGGATGTCTGTGATGTCCTTAGGTTAGTTAGGTTTAAGTAGTTCTAAGTTCTAGGGGACTGATGACCGCAGCAGTTAAGTCCCATAACGCTCAGAGGCATTTGAACGGCCTCGCAAGACCACTTCTACCAACAATAAAGATGCTCGCTCTTCATTTTATAGACGAACTATATTTGCCTTTTATTTCGATACACTCTCCACGAAACAACTGCTAAATTGGGCATTCGCAGTCTTCAAGCGAAGAACAGTAGATAAATTCTAGAGTAGGCCTCCAGCGCTGAGAAGTTCAGACTTTGCGAGAAACGATGGCTTTCATCAATTCATACTGGGAGAAGTAGAAAGACGGACAATGCATCCTACAGCTTGGAGATGCAAACGTCACCTGAGCCAAGCGACCTCCAGCAGTTACTCATGGCACTAGTGACTGAAGCAATGTAAGTATTGAAACTTCACTGTAGATTAACAGTGTCTGATGGTTCAAGAATCGAACATTTACTGGCAAATTATGTATCGACTGAGCTATTGCCCCAGCTGTTTGCCCCAGCAAAAGTCCTGGATCAGTCCCCGTCCTGAATGCAGTTTTAATCTTCCGGAAAGACGGCACGCTGTGCTGAGAATGAAAACGAATTCTGGAAAATTACCTTTGTTACATAATAGCAACATCTGCACCCATCGCTCACGACGCCGCAGCACGATGGGAAACGTGGTACGTGGCCATGACATGCTTTGCCGGGGCAGCATCTAGGGACTGCAGCCGTGGGGGTAGCTGCTGAAACAACGCCAGGCTCGCAGCGGGAGTATAAAAATTCCTGGCGCCAGTTTTATCCACCCTGCCCGGGGCTGAGCGGTGAGTTGCGTTGCATACCTGCAAACCGCCACCACTCGCTTTTAAGCCGCCGAGCGGCTGCAGGAGCAGCCGATCCCCTATCTTCTAGGCTCCACTGCAGCACACTGCACAGCACAGCACGAAATGCAAATTCTTTAGCGAGAGCAAGTAGGTAGCAGTCGTATATTACATATTGTTGAAACTTCAACAACAATGTAATCTCGGGGTCTTATCTAACTTGAGAGCGTTTATGCTGCACCTCGAGAACTGCAGTTCAAATCTTTCCGTTCAATGTCTGTTATGTCACTATGTTTGTTACGGCTGGCGAATCTAGGATGCACCCTCGGGATGTGCGCGCCAATAATGCCGTATCCAACTTACTTTGTCTTCAGATTTCCCGTGTTTTTTGGAAGTTCTCGAGTAATGTTTTATCGACCTCAATTGGATGACGTACCTCAAGCAATCTCTCGTGTCACACACTTCATGAAAATAACACTGCCGCATATTTTTCAGTGTGATACAACAAAATACACATTACCTTTGTCAGAACTTATGTAAGGTACGTGGTGTGTCCACCTGAAGAGGCGGTAAGAAATCATGCACAAAATGAGACGCAGTTGTGGTCAGACGCCGTAGAGGGCGTACACAACACGGACTACACTGTACTTCTGCCTAAGGTCATAAAAATTGTTGCCAAGAAACGATCCCTCTACCAGTCGCTGATATAAGCTGACACACGCCTCCATTCACAGTGTTTCAACCGTTAGTTGGACAGTCATCACTCACTTAAGTCTCAAGTATTTGGCCCAGCGACGAGGCAGTAGAGTTGCTTCGTGCAAGGGCGACAACCCAATAATACCAACTACTACCGGCGATAAGGAGTTTTCGGCCTTCCACATTTATGTTTGACGTCAGTAGTAGTTGGTGAATGCCCCCAGTCTTGGGATCTCATTGTAGAATAAAAAACGTCTCATGAGATGAACTGGCCCCTGACTTGTTCTGCTGCTTTTTTTATAATGTGTTTGCTGCATTGTTTGTAGGTACCACAACGTTCATGTAGGCCTCCTATTGACACATGAATTGTGGCTTGCAGTTCAGGAAGAAATGTGCGGTTTACCAAACGTATCAACTATTGAATTAAGTAATTTCTGTACCCTCTACATTACTATGTCATCAACACGCTGTAGGCTCACACAGTTGGGCAAGCAAAGGGTGGTGTACATGCTCACGATAAATAAACACGGAAATAGCTAATTGATATTCTGCATGGTTAACACACATCGTTAATTCAGGACCTCTACTTTCCTTTCGTTAGCTCGAAGTTAGAGTTTAGAGGAAAACCAAAACCTGAGCAGTATACTGCACTCGGTAATGAACCCCAGGCAGCCGTTGGACCATCGAAGTGCCAAATATTCTCCGTTTTGTTTTGAGATACATGTCTCTTGATGTAACAGATAATAGGAATGTCCTTATGTTACAACAAATGTAACAGGTATTCGCGGTTGCGACAATCAAGCTACTCCCAGAAAAAATCTTTAGAAATAAATCTTTGGAAAAAAGCTTTCTGGAATATCAAATCTGTATGCTGATCTGGGAAACGAAGAATGAGCTTAACGACTGAGCTATCCAGACGTGCCCCCCTCACAGCCTTACGTCCACAAGTACCTAGGTATTACTTCTACGCTCTGGGTTCAAGTCTCCGGACCTCCACTCAGTTTTAGACTTCCCAAAAAATTGAGAATAGAGCAAACTTTGCTACGGAGTATAAGAATAATTCTAGAAGTATTTTACGTTTTGATTTTTTCCGACCTTAGCACTTTTACATCGTTATGTATTTTATTTAACTAAAGTATTCTTTCTTGTGTTATACGTATAATTTTTTATGTGTTCTCTAACTGGGTTTTCAAACTTGTTTATCTCAGAGATTGCTTTCATTTAGTTAAGAATTTTTTCGTGCATGTGGAAATCAATATTCTTCTGATAGTAAAACATCAGAAATCTGAATTAATGATTTGCCAAGGAGTGAGACATGGCTGTATCTGTCACCATTGATATTTAGTGTTTATTTGGAATATATCTAAAAGACTTGCTCGAAAATGTCTAAGAAAGAATCGTCTTAAATTGAGAAAGCTGAACAATATCCACTGTCCTCATGACAAGGCAATATCTGTTGATAGCTTAAGTACTCTTCAGAACCTTGTATCGCGGAGTAGTGAGCGTTATGGCTTAGAAATTAATATAAGTAAAATAATGGTCATCTGCAAGAAAGACATACCAAACTGTCATCCAACATTAATGGTAAACTTAATGAACTATAAACAACACACGCAACCGGGAACTAACATTAAAAAGCGATGGGATAACTCGTGCGGACAGAAGTCCCTGATGAAAAAGCCAAACCCGTGATCTGTAAAATTTCTAATGTGTCGAAGAGCCATCACCTCTAAATCTAAACAAAATTAAAGACTTCTACTTTGCTACACACTTCCAACCCTTTTGTATGGAGCTGACTTCTGAACTTTGACCGAGACGAAGAGCAACAACTGCTAGAATTTGAGAGATGCCTGTACAGGAGAGTTCTAAGACTGCCATCGACAGATAAAGTCACCAGCAACGACATTGTACAGGGAACGAAGAAAGGAAAAGAAGACCCATATACCGTACAATGCACTAAACCAAAATGTCTTGGACATGGAATAAGGAATGGAAACTGGTATAAATTGCTGCATAACATTCTTCAAGGAAAGATACCTGGTGAAAGAAGACGAGGAAGAAGGTCTCTTTGCCTAAAAACTTGAGTGGATGGACATCACACATGGGCGACGAACTTTTCCGAATAAGCAAAATTTATCTCGTTATGATGATTATCAACAAACGGATAGGCCCTAGAAAAAGAAGAAATCCTTTACAAATCAAAATACAAGAATGGCCTCCCAAACTGGATTCGATCGTCTGGACCATCACCAGCGTGAACAAGCTTTCGTTATTAAACGGTGTGAGACGTGAGTCTGCAACTTCATCGGCCGTCAGACAGCTCGTGGTAAGCCCTCCCGCAGAGGTTTCAGGACGTGGTGGGATCAAGCGGGCAGAAGCCAGCAGGCCGGGAATTAGACGCGAAAAGTTACGACCGTCGGCGGGCTGTGGGGTCAATAAGTAGGGGGCCAGCCGATAAGCCAAGCCTGGCGCTGCCTCCCCCGCCCCACCCAACCACCCCCACAGGCCGGCCTCTCCTGGCCACCGCCGAATATGAGCGCCGCTAGGCCGGCCCGGACCGCAAGGAGCTCGTAATTAAAGCGCGTCCCGGGAATTCTGATTACCGCGGCCAGCTCCGTGGCTAGGGGTGGGGCGGAATCTGCGCCCAGTTCCACGCCCACGCCCAGCCCCAGGAACGGCGATCGGTATTACCGGTGTCCGACAAGACAGCACCGGGGAAGGTCGGCAGGGCGAGTCTCCAACCTCTTCTTTTTGCTCGCCGAGCTCACTTTGCCAGCTGCCACCGCTTACTGCATTCCGACGGGTTCGACGGAAGAACAGGTATGGTGGTTATCGTTGAAGTTTTTCCGGTTACACCGGTTCTTTTCGTCTCCAGTTTATCCTGGCTGTTACAACCACTGAAAATAACATGTTTAGGAAATAATTTAGGTTTATTATTGCTGTAGACTGATGAAAACTGTGCTGGCGTAAGCTTCCGCCAGTACACCGACTGGCAAAGATGTAGCATGAAGATCGGTAGTAGGTGCTGGAACAAACACACCAATCACAAGAGAGGCCAGAGACACACCTGCGAGCAACATTCCACCAACGCCCTCTCGAGCGCTTGTATTTAGGCTTCCGTCGCTGACCGGAGGGCCTCACTCTCTCTCTTCTAGTCTGACATCTGTCAGCTATTCGCAGAGTGGGTCACAGGCTATGACATTACATAGCAACCAGTTTAGGGACTATAGCAAGATTACCAATATCGTCTACAGGAGGACTATTACTCATGAGCTTGTACCACAGCACATGGACTCTATTAAAATTAAGTATTCAATTTGTGTACGCAAAGAACGGTATGACTCCACGTGGGAATTTGCGTTGTAGAAAGAAGATACTGGCCAGCCATAACAACATCCCCTCCCTTGTTTCCTTGTGGTACAAGACTCTACAAAAACATTACGAACACCTGGTTAATAGTTTGACTGTCAGTGTTTAAAACGAAACACATCACATTCTGCGTATCAGAGTTGTGGAGGTTTGTGGTATTAGATGTCTACACACAGGTCGTGCAGTTCGCGGAAACCACGCGCCGCTGATTTGCGTACGGTGTTAGCGACTGTTAGCGATCCAGACGGGTTCCCTAGGATTTACGTCACGCGAATTTGGTCGCAGTGACACCAACGTGGGTTCACTATAATGCTCCTCAAACCACTGTAGCACCGTTCTGGCTTCGAGACACGGACAATTATGCTACTGAAAGATGACATCGCTGTCGTGGAAGACATCAAGCATGAAGGAATGCAGGAGGTTCGCAGCTGTCAGCGTGTCGTCGACTACAAGCACAGGTTCCATGCAAGCGAAGGAGAACGTCTCCCACAGTATAATACCGTGGTGCGCTGCACGTTTCGAGCCACCGTACACCTCGATGATAGCGTTTGTGGAGACGACTATCGAACTAATGTAGCATAAATGTATTTGATCGACCGTCGAGTCCCAGTGGTCCCGTTCCCACTCCAGTTGCAAACTGTGATGTCGTTGGGTCAACATGTGCACACGTAGGGGTGGTGTGCTCCAGAACTACATGTTCAACAATGTACGATGAACGGTGTGCTCCAAAACACTTGTGCGTGGACAAGCATTGCGCTCTGTCGGGAGAGATGCCACAGATCACTATCTATCGTATATTACAGAACAGTCAAGCCACTGAACCCCACGTTTTGCAAAAGTTCGTTGACGTCCGACCATTTGGCACCCAGTGGTAGCTTCAAGACAGAATCTTTCTGTAGATGCTCACGACAGTAGCACGTGGATATTCGACCAGATTCGCCTGTTTCGAGATACCCTTTCGCAGGCTTTGTGCGATAATAATCTGCCCTTTGACTAAGTCGCTTATTTCCATGAATATCCCCATTTGCAGCACATATCTTCGGTAGGGTGGTCCCCAGTCCGCGTCTGCTCCGTTTACATACTTTTGTTTGTAAGTCACGTGCCCACAACCCCACAACTCGGAATCCGACGTCGCCTTGGGCAGTGGTTATACCATTTTTGGTTATAAGTGCATCTCCCAGTAATAAACGCTGACTTGGAACAACGATGGAAGAACTCTAATGAAGTTGAAGGAGTAGGAGATCATAATCGTTCTATGTTTGAGGTTTTAGCAGAAACTAGTCTCACTGACTCCAGGAAGCATTGAAAAGGTGAAGGTGATGTGCAGGACGACAGCGAGAGTGAAAGACCTCAACCTGATGATCTCCCTGCATTGTCACTTTTGAATCGGATCAGTTCTTCACCTTGAAGAAACTCAAAAATAAGGCTTTAGTTATCTTCCCAAGTTTATGGTATTTCGACAAAATTGTAGCTGTTGTTGTTGTTGCGGTCTTCAGTCCTGAGACTGGCTTCATGCAGCTCTCCATGCTAATCTAACCTGTGCAAGCTCATTCATCTCCCAGTACCTACTGCAACCTACATCCTTCTGAATCTGCTTAGTGTATTCATCTCTTGGTCTCCCTCTACTATTTTTACCCTCCACGCGGCCCTCCAATGCTAAATTTGTGATCCCTTGATGCCTCAGGACATGTCCTACCAACCGATCCCTTCTTCTAGTCAAGTTGTGCCACAAACTTCTCTTCTCCCCAATCCTATTCAATACCTCCTCATTAGTTACGTGATCTACCCACCAAATCTTCAACATTCTTCTGTAGCACCACATTTCGAAAGCTTCTATTCTCTTCTTGTCCAAACTATTTATCGTCCATGTTTGACTTCCATATATGGCTACACTCCATACAAATACTTTCAGAAACGACTTCCTGGCACTGAAATCTATACTCGATGTTAACAAATTTCTCTTCTTCAGAAACGATTTCCTTGCCATTGCCAGTCTACATTTTATATCCTCTCTACTTCGACCATCATCAATTATTTTGCTCCCCAAATAGCAAAACTCATTTCCTAATCTAATTCCCTCAGCATCACCCGACTTAATTCGACTACATTCCATTATCCTCGTTTTGCTTTTGTTGATGTTCATCTTATATCCTCCTTTAAAGACACTGTCCATTCCATTCAACTGCTCTTCCACGTCCTTTGCTGTCTCTTACAGAATTACAATGTCATCGGCGAACCTCAAAGTTTTTATTTCTTCTCCCTGGATTTTAATACCTACTCCAAATTTTTCTTTCGTTTCCTTTACTGATTGCTCAATATACAGATTGAATAACATCGGGGAGAGGCTACAACCCTGTCTCACTCCCTTCCCAACCACTGCTTCCCTTTCATGCCCCTCGACTCTTATAACTGCCATCTGGTTTCTGTACAAATTGTAAATAGCCTTTCGCTCCCTGTATTTTACCCCTGCTACCTTCAGAATTTGAAAGAGATATTCCAGTCAACATTGTCAGAAGCTTTCTCTAAGTCTACAAATGCAAGAAACGTAGGTTTGCCTTTCCTTAATCTTTCTTCTATGATAAGTCGTAAGGTCAGTATTGCCTCACGTGTTCCAACATTTCTACGGAACCCAAACTGATCTTCCCCGAGGCCGGCTTCTACCAGTTTTTCCATTCGTCTGTAAATAATTCGTGTTAGTGTTTTGCAGCTGTGACTTATTAAACTGATAGTTCGGTAATTTTCACATCTGTCAACACCTGCTTTCTTTGGGATTGGAATTATTATATTCTTCTTCAACTCTGAGGGTATTTCGCCTGTCTCATACATCTTGCTCACCAGATGGTAGAGTTTTGTCAGGACTGGCTCTCCCAAGGCCGTCAGTAGCTCTAATGGAATGTTGTCTATTCCCATGGCCTTGTTTCGACTCAGGTCTTTCAGTGCTCTGTCCAACTCTTCACGATGTATCGTATCTCCCATTTCGTCTTCATCTACATCCTCTTCCATTTCCATAATATTGTCCTCAAGTACACCCCCCTTGTAGCCCTTGTAGCCGTTGTAGCTATATCGATCAAACTTATCTTCTTTTCCAAGGAAAAATTTGGATGTTTAATCTCCTTACTTAATGTTGCAAGTTTGCTGTCTCTTCTTCCGTTTTTAATCTTTTACCGCAAATGAAAGTGTGCGTTTGACTGATATCTCAATTTGTAAAACACTTTTAAAATGAGCATGGTGCCTTTCTGCAATACAGCCAAATTGCGAGAGCAGCGACGAGAAACTACTATCGCATAGACCAGGCTAGGGCAAGTATTGTACGCCGCATGTGCACACACATCGTCTAACAGGCTACGCCACACGACTACAGGGACATTATTGTCTCTGCAATGCCTTGCTGATTCCTGTGTCACGTGACTGTTACTAGCTTCTAACTGTAGGTGGTGTTATTAAAACAGTACTGATCGCTTTTCACAATTTCTATAATTACTCAATATTTCAAAGCAATAGAAGTCTTGCTCATTTATAAAGAAATTTACTTAACCGAAAATTTTAGCACTCCTGCTAGGGAAAATTGATTGCTTGCTTCTTTAATTATTTTTTAAAATCGAGTTATAAGTAAAAAAATATGAAAAACCTGTTGTAACAGAAACCAAACAAATAACGAAAAATACCGATTATTTAGAACTAAAATGCCGGTATCGGTTTTAGCTGGTAGGTTTTTCCCATTCTCTCAGAAGAATACGTTCGATGTGAACTAAATTCCAGTATGTAACTTATGTTCGGGTCTTTTACGAGTTCACTGGACAGAATACTAGTCACCAATGCACTGCACAGTTGTCGTACTGGACACTGTGTTGACAGGGAACTGCTACGAGTTTCAAAGATATCTGACACAATCACAACTTCTAGTACCGCTCATATTTCGAGTATGCTAAATCGTAGGCTGTTTCCAAAAATATTTTCTGTACCGTGTTATCACTCTCTGATAGCATGACTGCTTTAATATACTCACAGGTGAACACGGCTAGTGGCATAACCCGATTTCTCAGAAACTTTGCTCAGTGGAAGAGGAGTCAAAATAAGCTACCACGTGTCTCGGCTTATTCGCAGATACTCGACCCTTCCTGAGAAAACGAGGGACAAAGTTTTCGAAGTAATTTAGGTGCTTCTTAGCACGTACTGATGTCAGCCGAAATGGTGGCACGGTGGCTAGCGTTCCGCCTCTCCCTTTCGTGCCTCGTCTTCGAGACCAGGTAACAGTTTTTATTTATTTATTTACTTCATTTATCTCCCCTTGCCCGTAGAAGGTTACTACATGAATGTTTCTTATCAAGTTACAGGAAACAAGGGCATTATATTAATTGAAAATTACAACTGGGTTTCACAATAACGATCGTACATGTATTATTTAATACACGTGCTTATTATACCTTCAGGGGTTACAGTGTTTTTGAATTCTCATATTCTTCTATGTACCAGTTCTTAATTTTTCTATTTTACTCTTAAGTTTATTCTTCAGGATGATTTGGTGCTTTTCCTTAGTTTAATTCGAAACACAAAATCGCCGAACACTATGAGCATCGCACGAAGTCAAGTTTTCCACAGCAATATTTCTTCGTATGAGTATCACTCGAGAAAGAAACATCATTAACACTGGTGAAGTGCAGACTCGTTGGTAATAATTTCGCGGCAAACATGCATAAGGAATCAGTTTACCTAAAACTGGCGCCAGCGATTGATTAAGAGTCAAGATACACTACTGAATTTCACCGAAAGCAATTTCACACCAGAAATACAATTACGAAACGAATAATAACAACGTTATTTCAATATCCACTGGAAGACATTTGTTTAGAAATCTACATACATGAGTAGATTAATGGAAAACTAAAACAAAAGTGATAAATAGGTTTCGAAAACTGTGCGCGAAAGTGTAACGCTTGCCAATGTACTACTGCTTTACATTTATTCGCTGAAATTCACATCAGGTACCTCCAAAGCTTATACTGTCGTTTTCTCATCAGCAACTGACTATACAGAAATAAGTAGAGACACGTGTTCACTGATTTTGACCCCTCTTCAATTGACTGAACCTCTTGGGAAATCGGGTTACAGCACTTGCCCTGTTCTCCTCGTCATTATGAGTTTACGAGGAAGCACTTTTGTCGAGCGATAACGGCGGCCAATGAGTAGTGGAAGCGCGACGTGGTTTTCGCGGCACGTCTAGTGTGAGTGATAATAGTTACGTGCTTAAGATCGGCAAGGGCTGGTGGGTTGAGAGGCTGATATGGTTGAGTAAAATTTACGTAGAACTGAAGTCAGAGCCTGTTGTTCTTTCTCAGACCTCATGTTTGAAAAATATGGCTATTTTCTGGGTCGCATTTGAACACTTGGCATATTAATATTTACAGCATTTTCAGAACGTTGAGTACTGATATATGTTGAATCGGTAAGTTCGTTGTTAAGTGAGGTGGCCAACATTCGAAGCATGGTACAGAATCGGATTTACGTTAGTCCATCCGTGTATTAGGGTATTTGAATTGATCACGTTGCCATTTATGGAGTTTCTTTCAGTAGCTACTGACGCATATATAATTCTCTTTCTTTAAATATTTCACTTACATTGATCCATTGCTACATGTGTCACACGTACGGAGGCTTTGTGGGTCGTGGTGGTCATAATCATGGTTTAAATACAGTTTCATATTTTATATTCAAAATCTCTAAAGTTTATTTGCGATCACTACCGACTACTTTAGAATGCAATGTTTATGACTGAATGTGCGCTTTCCAATTGGCGTCAAGCTACCTTACATAATGTACTCTTTCTGCTTTCAGCAGAGATGCCAGTTGTCGTGACCTTATGTACGTTGTGATTCACTTGTGGCTTTGAATTTCAGGTTTATAAATAATGTTAGCCTAATAACACACTGGACCAAGGCATCGTCACGGTACGTAGCTAAGCTACAAGCAGGGCTGCGTTATTAATGTTAGTTCGTTCATATAATTCACTCATGTGTGTATTTATGCCTATTATTATTAAATTGCACGAAGTGCCTATTCCTTTTCTTCTCTTGTTCTATTGCTTTCAAAATCGAAGTCCACAATACCTTTACTATAAGAGGGCTGTTTTTCATTATGGTCCGAACTCGCTAAATGGAAACCACATTGGAAATCAAAATCGTTTTATTTGTAACATGTAGCTACACCTTCCACCTGCTTCTCCACATAGTCTCTACATAGCCTTAGCTTTTGTTGTAGCATTGTACCAACTCTACCTCGTCCTATGCCTTCTGATAATTCTCTACATTTTTCTGCAGCTCGTACTCTGCACCAAAGTGTCTTCATAGCCAGCAGTCCATGTGAGCAGAGATGACCCAGTGGGAGCCAAGTCCAGGTTGCACAGTGGGTGATCAACCACTTACCATCGAAAACGCTGCAGGAGCGTCTTCATTGCCTCGAAGTTCACGGCCTAGAATTTTGTTCGGAAGAAGGCAAACATAACAGTTACGTTATGTGGGCTGCCTGAAATCAGGTGAAATCTCTCAGCAGGCACTCATACTCGGCGGGAGACGCTATTTTATAGGCATCATTACGTGCTAATTGTGCCCTTAGAAATGAAAAGAGTCACGTGACACGATCAACGGGCATACTACAGAGACCTCCCAACATCTCTGTGCAAACCTTAGTCGGATTTTCACTATGGTTTCCATTTCGTGTACGATCAGAGGTTAACAGATAAACAGCCCTCGTGTTGTTTGATAGGTCTAAGCTATGTATAGAAGAGGATATTTTATTGAGGATATGTTTTAGGATACGTATGGGCATGTGAACTGTAATTGGAAAACAGAAAGCAGGCTAAAAAGATGATTCGTGATCTTCTACGCTGCGAGAAGTCATGGCAGTGAACTAGTGTGTATGTGCCAGACAGTTGTGCGGAATCATCACATAAAGGCAGGTGACAGGTGACGTGATAAGATGGCAGAAATGAGATATTCTGTTCGGTTATTTCCTTGACTGCGTATGATTATTAAATGAAATGTAATATGTACAACTATGAAACGTATAATGGAATGACGATAACGAAAATTTGTGCTGAACTGGGACTCAAACTGGGACGCTACCAACGCCTCAGCTGGTGGTTGATGGTTGCAGACACATCACTGTTGCAGTGCTCTACGGAAGCCAGCTCATAGATATTGGCCACTGATGGGATCCTGTATGCAATTGGAGTTCACCACCTCAGCGTCAGTTAAGGCCTGAGAAGGTGTACCGAGTCATCGAAACTGGTTACAATATAATAAAATAATATCAAAACGACGGATGCAGGTGTTTCATTTTATTACGTAAGTAAACAGTCACAGCCCCGCAGACTATCAGTGAAAAGGGTGAACACACAAAAACTGCGTGACTGGTGATATGTCTATAAATTTGATTTTCACAAACATATATTTTTCTCAGAACTTTGTTTCAGTTCTTTGGGTGCTTCTTCTATTAGAGGTGAACATACCAACGATCTGTGAATCATTCTAGGTTTCGTCGTCGCGGTGTGACCCATCATCAGACATCAAATTTAGTAACACGAAGAAATGACATACAAAGCAATATAGCGAAAATTGGCTTGCAACTCGTTCTTCCTTGAGTCCACTGTTTTGTTAGAGCGCCTTCCTTATAATGCAGACTTGATTCTCCTACGTGACCAGGAGGAGTCACAAGTTGGCTTGTTCTTGGCGAACACTTTCCCAGGAAGCGATAGGCGGCTGAAGGCGATTATCAGCGACGTGCACACGATCTTTCGTTCCTTGGCGGCTGGCTTTTATGTCTCGTTAATTAAGCAGAGGCAAGGCAAGGAAAGGAGAGGCGGGAGGAACTTCCTTCACTACAGAGGGGGCGCCAGTGCATGCGCGGCCTGTGTACAGCGAACCCCGACAACCGGTGGAAATTGCCGCTCATTAACTGCTCTAATGAACAAAGTTATTTAATAACTAACCGTTCTCAGCGACTCTGCTGGCGAATTATGTCTCACAGATTCGAATGTCTTCTCCGTCGCGATTTATTAGATGCTCTCATTCGTATTCCACGACAAACATGCGTTGAGTAATACACTCTCATTGAAATCAGTGAGGCGCACAGGTAATTTCTCCGGATTACTGTGCGCTATTGCCAGATATCAAATAGAAACTGCGTTCATAGGAGTTATTTTCGAAAAACAGTATTTTCGCTGGCCTACTGCAGAAACTTTGCGAAAGTAGATGGTACCAGATAGTTTGAACGTTGCTGTAACTAATGTAATCCACACGGGAGGCAGCAGGAACCTGTGGAGAACTACAGATCCATTATTAGTCTTTTGTCAGTCGTATACAGTTTTCTCTTTTTACAAAATTCTTCTTATTACTATAGAGGAAAGGCTTTAGAATATATATACAAGTTCCCAAATGGAGGCCGTCAACGATCTCGAATTTGTAGGAACAACTGCTGGCTATGAGCTACTACGTTATGTGGTATTTACTGAATTTATTTATTTATCCTGCTTGGATAGGAGCCATCAGTCGCCCTTTTGTCAGGCATTGTATACAACTTGTCACGGACACCTTGCGTCCGCATGTGGCATCTCTCCTGCGGCAATATCGTCGTGCCAGTTTTAACAGTATAAGGCTCATTGTCCCATTCTCCCAGCTCGTGTTTCTGTGAAATGTGTGCGTGATATCGAGGTACGCCAAACCCTCTCAACCAATAAAGTTTCATTTTGTTTCCTCCTCTTGTTCTGGCCGCTTTAGTTTTGTCAGGCAGTGTATTGCATGCGCATTAAGATAGGAAGCCCGGCTTACACCACCCGCCCCAATTGCGGATAATGTAAGTTGTGTTTCCTGTGCGCGAAATATTTTCTAGGCCAGTTCCGTTTAATCTGACTTTCATTAGCCCATGAAAAGTAGAACAACAAAGATTACAGTCAGATAGACTGCAGTTGAGGTTACTGCCAGCAGTGGACATCAGAGAAGCAATCGGAGAGGGCGGGAAATGGGAACGTGGTAGAAATACAGGTAATGAAGAGAGGGAGAAACAAACTGGTGTGAATGATTGAGAAACAGAAAGAACGCGAAGCATAGCTGACAACGGAAGATGGAGACACGTACTTTCGTTTTTGAAAGAGAGAAACGCTCCATGTTTGTTCATTTTCTGGGAAAGTCGGTATGACATTGGCACAAGGAAGAACTTCAGCTTTTTTTAAAATCCGACATGGCACCACTATATCGTGCCCAAGTGAGACTTTGAGTTCCGAATATGATGAGATTAAGTAATAGCTCTCGAAACTGAGACATAGGGGAGAATGCACACTGAGGACTGGTGAAGTAGACATAGCGTACTACAGTTCTGTAATGTAACTGGCCACAGTCGTTCTAATTCGGCGTATGAAGCATTAACATATCCATATAGACTAATGTTGCAGACATATGGCATACAAGCATCATGGTTAGTTCTAACCATAGAGCATGACGTGCTGGATTACATCACAGTTTATTAACTAACAGATGTTTGCTCCTGTCACAGGACAGTCAAAACTGGCAGCACTTGAGCAATTAGAAATAGGGACTACCCATTCTGTTCCTCGAAGAATACATACAACAAGGCAACAGCTTCCACCTGATTACATCACGAGAACGAAAAAGTTTAGAAACGTGAAAGCAGTTAGGCAAAAGGGATTCCAATCCACTAAAGAATTCTCTGTATCCTTAGATGACGTCTTGAAATCACTGAGCTTTGAGCTGTAAGGAATATGGATAATCAGATCTGAACCATTTAATACTTGAGCCTAAAATTTATTTAGTTGCTTTCTACTCAGAATAATTTCAATAAATAATGAGGGATTTGAACAGAGCAAGTATGGTAGTAGCTGTAAAGGTCAACTGCAGTAAGACAAAAACCATGTGCAATTAGTAGGAGAGATGTAAATATTAATGATAAATGGAAATGCCGCGTAGCTTGGGCCTCACGTCGGGTAGACCGTTCGCCTGGTGCAAGTCTTTCGAGTTGACGCCACTTCGGCGACTTGCGTGTCGATGGGGATGAAATGATGATGATAAGGGCAACACGATACTCAGACCCTGAGCCACGACCCCAGCCACGAATCGAACCCGGGCCGTTAGGTATGACATTCCGTCGCGCTGACCACTCAGCTACCAGGGGCGGACAATATTAACGACGAGTTTATGTAAAAAACTGAACAGTTTGCATGCATGGGTAAACTGAAAAATAGAGATACATAGATATTTAAAGAAACAAAGAGCAAGCTAAAAATAGTTTGCAGTTTAACTGTCAAACTCAATAAATTTCGAAGTAAAACATGGACTTTTAGAAGTTCGAACACTCCACAACTGGAAAATTGCCCAGTGAACATTGGAAATTTTCACTTCGGCCATAATAAGAAGGATCACAAAAACAAACAACTGGAAAAAGGCGAGAGCTGATGTACTAGTGACTAAAACGAGATGGATCGGTCTATAATCAAACGAAATGATTCGACGTATATGATGAAAACATCCACAACAGTGTTATAGTTATTTACTGACTAAATATAAGTAACTGTACAACTGCAACGAATTTTTAATCATAAACATTAGATACAACAGTTGTGATGTCTCAGCACCAAAAATTTGTGAAATGAAGGGATACAGACACAGGAGATTCTGCGCTGGATTACTTGTATTAACAATAGCCCTAGATAGAGACGTAATGGCAGGTGACTGACGACATAAAGAAACAAGCAGATCGAACTTAGAGGGGAGAATCTAAAAATTATATGTGTAGAGAATTTCAAGAGCTTTACTTGCAGTAGCGCATGATAAATCGATAATGATGATGATGATGATGATGATGACACACTCTTTAGACGATGCCAGTGAAAGGCAGGGTTCCGGATTCCATAGAGTTTTAATAGGCCAGACATTTTCGAATCAACACACACTCCACTGCGAAGTTTAAGATTCTTTCTCGAAAAACTGACTCAGTTAAAGCCAAGTCATTTACGCGCGTTTTTAGATCAAACAGTGATTATTTCAGATATATTTAACGCCAGTAGAACACAATGTCGAGATGTGGTCTCCTTGCACCAACGAACGTGTGGCATCTTACATCTCCTAACTACCTAGATAAAGTAATTCTTCCTGATACAGTGGCAATTTTGATGTTAAGGAAATACCTATTCACACCTCTAGTTGCTAGATTACAAGAGAGTGCGACGAGAATAGAACCGCATAGAATGTGTTGATCATCACTAGCCAGAGTATGGATATTGTGCAGTTCCTCACATTAGGCAAGAAAATAGACAATCCTGTCATTTATACCACATAAAAATATAAAACATTAAAAATATGAATTCACACAGAAAATGTGAGAACCAGGCTGCACAAACGACTCTCCTCCACAGGGTTACTCGATTTGCGGCAACAGGGAAAGAAACCGGCTTGAGAATAAACTTAAAACTACCACAGAATCGTCAACGGATGACTGTTCATAATTGATACTATGGGAAAATTGTTACTGTTAGATGAGTTATTTTTATATGTTAAAAATGACGAAATTCCTCCAGCTGTATTAAGGTGTTGGTTTTATTGGCGACTAGTTTCGATGTTGTTACAACACCATCTTCAGGCCCATACTTTTTGACAGCAACCCGTATGTGTCTAACACTGGTAGTCAGTGGTGATATAGGCGTGTTCCATGCGGAGGGCAGGCAGTCAACAAGTATGGGCCAGAAGATGGTGTTGTAACAATATCGAAACTAGTCGCCAATAAAACCAACACCTTAATACAGGTGGAGGAATTTCGTCATTTTTTAACATATATTATGCTAGCTGACGCCCCAAATCGTCCATTGCAATTATGGATATACGAAGAAAAATTATTTTTATAGTGGAAGAGACGCTACGTTTGGGTCATATTTTATGTTTATTCTGATAATTGAATTAGAATTTTGCCATAGGTCATTTTCACGTGCAAATTTAACTACTTTAAATAGCAGTTCATCACCAGAGCGAGGACTTAGCTGAATAAAAATAGATGTGATCCAGGCATTGGTTGTCTTTTTCAGTACTTTAGAAGTAGTCAATGTGTCATAAATAATGATGTTATTTCTCTCTCACATACACCGCAATATTAGACACACCGCTATGTATTCTACAGCCAAACATGACCCAAACCATGATCAGTCTCACAACCAGTGGTCGTAGACTCACCAAAGCTTTTCGTTACGAATACTGGTAATTATGGTTGAGGAGGAACGCAGAGACGTATTCATCACATGATAATCTTGGTGGGACCTCTGCTGTCGTCTGTTGCCGTCACTGTCTCGGCAGCTGCGATGTCTCAAAAGAGCTTGCACTGCAAGGAGGAGCATTAAGCAGCAGCGAAGTCGTTGCCAGATTTTCATCACTGTAGCAGTCCTCTCATTCTGCTCCCTGCGGTTTTTTCCCCCTCAACTTTGAGTCAGAACTATAGACTCCTCTGAGAGAGTAAGACTTGTCCCGCTTTAGTCCGCGCTTGTTAATCCGGGCCAGTTTCCACTCTCATTGGGACTGTAATTATTATTTCCATTCAGCTCTAAGAGAGCATATATATCTGTCCTCTCCGCGCTCTATTTGCTCTTTGCTCTAACAAGTCCCATTCAGTTGCCAGGCGCTGCAGTGGGGGAAGGCAATAGTAGATGAAAGGACGAAGAGTGTGTGAGTGAGAGAGGGAGATGCGAAGGGACGGAAAGAAGTGAGGAGACGGAGAGGGAGAACAGTATATTCCGAGAACGGCTCCCGACGTGTGGCGACGGCGCTAGCAGACCGGTCAACTGGCTGAGGCGGCAAGCAGCCCGAGTGCAGAAATTTAATTTGCCGGGCCAGACCATTAGGTGTAACAAATTGGCCTGCACGAAATCCCGGAGCGGCAGCAGGCGACAAGCGCTCGTTAGCCGGCGAACTCGCGAGGAGCACCGCCGGCTCAGTTAACAGCGGTGGCGAAACGCTGACGCAGGCATCAGACACGGCAAGGTCGCAAAGGGGAGTCGCTCTCACTCAACTACACAGGCACTGTGGCTCTCACTACTCGAAAAATACGAAGGTAGCGTCTGAAAGGTTGTCCAACCAACCACTTTGTATCGTGTCGTTGCCGGCGTTACTGGAACTAGAAAGGCTCTGTAAACAGAGAGTGGCCAGTCGGCAGATGGCCACCATGTTTTTTCCAACGCGAGGTGGACGTAGCGTGGAAAGTGGAATATAGTCGCCTATCGTCTATAGTAAGACATCAATCTGACTAGTGAGACCACTTCCTGCGTGTTCTTGGGTACGCGGCTATAGCGAATACCAGTCTTTTATGACTATACCTTTAATTCGGATTAAGCTAGTAATCTAGTACAAAACAAAGAATATTTCGGATGAATGTAAAAATAACTAAAATATTAGCCACTTATTATAGTTTTCTCAACCATCTGGAAATAATGGGGATCGATCAGATAAAGTTTCTTTTCAGAATGAGATTTTCACTCTGCAGCGGAGTGTGCGCTAATATGAAACTTCCTGGCAAATTAAAACTGTGTACCGGACCGAGACTCAAACTCCGGACCTTTGCCTTTCGCGGGAAAGTGGTAGAGCACGTGCCCGTGAAAGGCAAAGGTCCCGAGTTCGAGTCTCGGTCCGGCACACAGGTTTAATCCGCCAGGAAGTTTCATATCAGCGCACACTCCGCTGCAGAGTGAAAATCTCACTCTGGAAACATCCCCCAGGCTGTGGCTAAGCCATGTCTCCGCAATATCCTTTCTTTCAGGAGTGCTAGTTCTGCAAGTTTCACAGGAGAGTTTCTGTTAAGTTTGGAAGGAAGGAGACGAGGTACTGGCAGAAGTACAGCTGTGAGAACGGGGTGTGAGTCGTGCTTGGGTAGCTCAGTTGGTAGAGAACTTGCCCACGAAAGGCAAAGGTCCCGAGTTCGAATCTCGGTCCGGCACACAGTTTTAATGTGCCAGGCAGTTTCAAAGTTTCATTTGTTTTGTCTCATTCTAGCTGAGAAACCCGGTGTTGTCCAGGTATTTACTTTCGTTTTCCAATCTTCTATTTCTCTTCTTCCTTCCTCTTCTACCCATCTCCTCCTCCCCACTCTCTCTATACATTCCCTCTCTCTTTATCCACTTATCTTCCCTCCTGTCTCTATTCATGCCCCCTGTCCATGTCCATCACTTCCATCCCTCCGTCTCTTTATCAGTCTCCTCCTCCACACCCACTCTCTCTCCATCTCGTCCTGCACCTCTCCCGGTCCATCTCTTCCTCTTTTCCCTCACTGTCCATTTGCTCCTTCCTCCTCTGTCCATCACCATAATTCCATTTCATCTTCCCACTTTCTTTGTCAATCCCCTTCTCCCCCTCTCTCTGCCCATCTCCTCCTCACCCCCTCTCTGTCCATCACCTCCTTCCCCAGTACCTGTTCATCTCCTCCTGTTCCCCTTCTGTGTCTATCTCCTCCTCTCCCACCTCTCTCTCCACTTTCTCCACTTCACTTTCTCCATTTCTTCCTCCTCCTCTATTCCTTCATCTCCTTCTCCCCATCTTTCCGCCTGTCTCTTCCTTCCTCTGTCTCTGCCCATCAACTAATCTTTCCTTTTTCAGTCCATCTTTTCCTCTCCCCTCTCTCTGTCCATTTCCCTCTCCCCTAGCTCTGTCCATATCCTCCTTCTCCTATCTGTGTGTGTCTCTTTCTTCCTCCTCGCTGTCTGTCCATCTCCTCGTCCTCCCTACTATCCCCACATTATCACACTCATCATAGTCAGACACTAATGGTTCTTATCCCTACAGTCTTTTATTCCAGATTATAACTAACATGTATACGAACCGTTCCAGGGTTTAGGGTGACCTTTCTACCTGTGGCTTTGCTCGCAGACGCACATATCAGACATATTTCACTCGTATTTATTTCACGTGTACTTGTACGGATACTTCATCTCTATGTCTAATGAATTACCTCCTGCAGTTTCCTTTTCACATGTCTTAATGTTTGTAATGTCGTATCTCCTGAGCTATTTGCTATACAGTGATATAATTTTGCTGTAGTACGTGTGCCTACTGTCTGCAAAATGTGTTGCGTATAGAGGTTGTAGTAAAGAGGTAATAAATTAAATAGTCATGAATGATGCGGCGGTTTCTCACATATCTCAGTGTTCATAACGTCATAGCTCCAGAACTATGAGTCGTAAAATGATATATTTTTCTAGGTACATTGAGTGGTATGTGTGGATGCTGTCTGCGAAATGTATTAGGAACCGTGTCGGTAGCAAAGTAATCGTAAATTAAAACACCATGCAAGACATGGCAGTTTTTCACGCATCTCAGTATTTGACGTGGTATCTCCTTAACTATATGTTATACAATGTATTTATAAGTACATTCAGCAGCAAATGTGGATACTGTCTGCGAAATGTACGGCGAACCGAGTTAGTAGCAAATAAGCGATAAATTAAAACGTCATACTCGCATTGTTGGCAACACTGCTTTTTCATCCCCACCTCTTTGATAGTTATGCAATTATTGCTCCTACATTGATTCTTTCTAGACAGTAAATGGAGGATATCGGTCCAGTTGGAGATGTGTAACATTATATATATATATATTATATATATATACAGGGTGTTACAAAAAGGTACGGCCAAACTTTCAGGAAACATTCCTCACACACAAATATAAAAAAGATGTTATGTGGACATGTGTCCGGAAACGCTTAATTTCCATGTTCGAGCTCATTTTAGTTTCGTCAATACGTACTGTACTTCCTCAATTCACCGCTAGTTGGCCCAATTGAAAGAAGGTAATGTTGACTTCGGTGCTTGTGTTGACATGCGACTCATTGCTCTACAGTACTTGCATCAAGCACATCAGTACGTAGCATCAACAGGTTAGTGTTCATCACGAACGTGCATTTGAGTCAGTGCAATGTTTACAAATGTGGAGTTGGCAGATGCCCATTTGATGGATGGATTAGCACGGGGCAATAGCCGTGGCGCGGTACGTTTGTATCGAGACAGATTTCCAGAACGAAGGTGTCCCGACAGGAAGGCGTTCTAAGCAATTGATCGGCGTCTTAGGGAGCACGGAACATTCCAGCCTATGACTCGCGACTGGGGAAGACCTAGAACGACGAGGACACCTGCAATGGACGAGGCAATTCTTCGTGCAGTTGACGATAACCCTAATGTCAGCGTCAGAGAAGTTGCTGCTGTACAAGGTAACGCTGACCACGTCACTGTATGGAGAGTGCTACGGGAGAACCAGTTGTTTCCGGACCATGTACAGCGTGTGAAGGCACTATCAGCAACTGATTGGCCTCCACGGGTACACTTCTGCGAATGGTTCATCGAACAATGTGTCAATCCTCATTTCAGTGCAGATGTTCTCTTTACGGATGAGGCTTCATTCCAACGTGATCAACTTGTAAATTTTCACAATCAACATGTGTGGGCTGACGAGAATCCGCACGCAATTGTGCAATCACGTCATCAACACAGATATTCTGTGAACGTTTGGCCAGGCATTGTTGGTGATATCTTGATTGGGCCCCATGTTCTTCCACCTATGCTCAGTGGAGCACGTTATCATAATTTCATACGGGATACTCTACCTGTGCTGCTAGAACATGTGCCTTTACAAGTACGACAGAACATGTGGTTCATGCACGATGGAGCTCCTGCACATTTCAGTCGAAGTGTTCGTACGCTTCTCAACAACAGATTCGGTGACCGATGGATTAGGTAGAGGCGGACCAATTCCATGGCCTCCACGCTCTCCTGACCTCAACCCACTTGACTTTCATTTATGGGGGCATTTGAAAGCTATTGTCTACGCAACCCCGGTACCTATTGTAGAGACTCTTAAAGCTCGTATTGTGGACGGCTGTGATACAATACACCATTCTCCATGGCTGCATCAGAGCATCAGAGATTCCATGCGACGGAGGGTGGATGCATGTATCCTCGCTAACGGAGGACATTTTCAACATTTCCCGTAACAAAGTGTTTGAAGTCACGCTGGTACGTTCTGTTGCTGTGTGTTTCCATTCCATGATTGATGTGATTTGAAGAGAAGTAATAAAATGAGCTCTAACATGGAAAGTAAGCGTTTCCGGACGCATGTTCACATAACATATTTTCTTTCTTTGTGTGTGAGGAATGTTTCCTGAAAGTTTGGCAGTACCTTTTCGTAACACCCTGTATATACAGGGTGTCCTATTTATATTGTTCATCCAAAATAACTTTTTATGATACTTAAAATGAAAAATTGTTTCAACCTACGTTTTTTAACATCATCGTGTAGTTCTTGATGAGGGTATACGTTTTATGTATCTCCACTGATGTAGGAGATACGGGGTAGAGAGTAAATTTTTTAAATGGAACTATGTATATTTTTTTTAAGAATACACTTACCCTCTCCAAAAGCTGTTAAAAATGTATCAGATTGTGCCATTTTTGTCAATAAAACGTAGATGTGCAAACGATAAAGAGTACTCAGATTGTGAAGAAATACAGATGTTTACTGTCCTGCTTGTACACATTATGTATCCAGTGTAGTGCTGTAGTAGAGATGTCGGTTTTGTTTATGATTTCCGACTCACGTAAACACAGGTATAGATGTCTCTCCCTCGCACCTCACTTGTTGTTGCTTTAGCGTTCAGTACGCTACATACTGGTGTAGTCGTGCATCAGAGTAACTTATTAACTGCGCGTCGATGATACACATTGAGATTACATTTATAGTTTGGTAAAGATTTATGATGTATACGCATGACGATAAGGCAGAAATGCCGCTGATCTTCGTTTGTTGAAAGGAAATAATTTAGTTCTATGTTCAGTATTGTTACAGAACATTATGATTATTATGTTATTATCTCTGTTTTGTACTCTACTGTACATTCTGTCCAGACACACACTGTACATCAGACGATTTCCTGACAAGTCATAGTCTTCTCGCTGGATGTTTGGTCGTCTTACTTTTTGTCTACGTGAAACGGTAAATTTAAATGCAAGACCTCGAAATCGCCGTAGAACTCGAAGACGAAGCTACTCAGGTCGTTGTGCTCTTTGCCGTAGCCGTGAATAATCGAGTCAGCACTCAACGAATTCAGCATGAAGATGGTGTCTCGAAAACTTGTACACATCTCATTCTGCAACGTTTTAAATTCCAGCCTTACGACGTTCATTTACGCGAAGAACTTCATGGAAAAGACTTCAACAACAGGGTTCAATTTGGTCACTGGGCTCACCAACAACTTCTGACTAATTCTGATTTCTTCTCAGCTGTTCTTTTCACCGACGAGGCGTTATTCTTCAACAAAGGAATCGCCAATGTGAGAAATATGTATTATTGGTCCATCAACAATCCACGATCGCACTGACAGGTAGACCATCAGTGTCAATGGAACGTAAATGTTTGGTGCGGAACTACTGGAGTACCAGTATCGAACCTTTCTTTGTAAATGGCAAGCAAAATGGTAGAAAATATACATGATTTTTAGGACACCCTCTTTCTGTTCTCTTGAACGCCGTATCTCTGAGACCGAGGATGGTTGTGTGCTATCACCATGATGGATGACCTGCACACCAAGCCTTAGGAGCACGACGAATCTTCGAACGACAATCCCTGGTAGGGGAACTGGACGTGATGGGCCAGTTAGTTGGCCTGAGCGATCTCCGGACCCTTTACCGTTGGTTTTTTTCTGTGTGAAATACTCAAAATGCTCCAAAGACGCCAGAGGACATTCAGCAGCGCATTTTTGATGCCTGTACAGCCATGACAGATGAAGTACTAGCACGATGTAGGGCGTCGTTCATCCGTAGCGTTATCCTATGTCTGAATGCCAATAGTTACCATTTGGAGAATGTGATGTAAACTCTCTGTTTTTCACGTAGTAGTAGTAGTAGTATCACAGTAAAACTTACTACAAAGGAACATGTTACTTCTGCATTGTCATAAGTAATGTAATTCGGTACCGTACAATCAAAAGATCCAATCACTGTAAGTGGAGTACTGTTGCAATCAATTTTTATTGTTAATTAGTAATGTGGTCAAATGCACCCTGGAGAAGTTACGTAATTAAGTTAATGAAATTCACTCCAGCGATATTTAAATTAGAGAGGTTGTGTTTTATTTACAGTTTAAATTGATACTAGTTTCGTTGATAAAATGGGACAATGTGATACACTTTTACATAGCTCTTGCAGAGGTTGAATGTATTATTGGATAAAATGTACATGGTTCCATTTAAAAAATTTAACCTCTACGCCGTATCTCCTACATCTGTGAGGATACATGAAACGTATACTCTCAGCAAGGACTACACAATGATGTTTAAAAACGTTGGCTGAAACAATTTTTCATTTAACGCATCAGAAAAAAGGTATTTTTTGTGAGCAAGATGAATGGGACACCATGTATAGATAAATATTACATTTTTATAAGTTGTGTGGATGTTCTAAAGCTATTTCAGTTTCTTTTATGCTGGGATGTTCATTTCTGAAGTTAGTAACCTCTAAGATTTAAATGTATTGGGTTTCGTTCCTGCATAATATTCTTTGTACGAGTCATTGTGGTTCTAATAACTTTCTCTCAGAAAGGTTAAAACCTCAAAACCTACTTCTGCACTGACATTTAGAACATGTAGAGTATAAATGGAAAACAATTTCGCACCAGCTGATTTTCGAGGACCGAGCCGTTGCACTCCCTACTTTTTTTAACGAGCCACTGTGAATTTATTTACTTCCTCTTATACTGGGGAAATCTAGAAACATCCAATCAGATTTAGAAAATGTAAAATCTAAATAACTGGAAAACAATGACACAATAGCTGGTTTTCGATGACGAAATGTTTATTCTCCTTAGACTGACACTGATGTATTAATGCAGGTAATTTGTTATCTGAACTACACACACTTGCAAGCTTTATAAGGAGAGATCAAAGCCTTTCCATTTGGGAGCGTTGCTGCAGGGTATATTCAACGTATCGCGATTCCGATGCCGGTATACAAGCACTGACATGTAGTCAAGGGATTAGTGACACATTCATGTCTTCCCGACGTGTGTGCCGTCAATGCCGAAACATTAAATACAGCGACGTTTTTACCAAATACGTCCAAAGGGAATATACGTGCTGTTATCCCGTTTTTGGTCGCCGAAGAAAAAACACGTGTGGATAATTACCGGGTAGTGTAGAGTATGTATGGGGCAACATATCAGTTGAAAACCTCAATTGTGGAATGGTACGCGACGACGGGTGGTGCTGCTTCGTGATAAATCACGTCCCCATATCGCAAATGTCGTAACGAAAAAGTTACGCCCACTCAATTGGGAGACAGTCGAGCATCCCCCATATAATCCTGGTCTCTCCCCATGCGATATCACGTCTTCGGTACTTTAAGAAAGGCGTAAAGGGGTCGACGAGGATGTGGAGTAGGGAGTTACGGATTTCTTCATTCAGAAAGACACGGTGATTGACAAACGGCAGTCTTCATCCTGGTGCGACGATGAAATGATTGCCTCAAAGCTCACGGCAGTTTTGCGATATTGGAATAACGATTCTGGACTCCAAAGCCTTCTAAAGAAAACTTTTTGAGCGTCCCATATATGTTATTCCTTGCCCTTCATTTCTCATTATCAATAATTTCCACTATGAATATGACCACACAGCAGTTATAGCATATGCGGCCTCCAAATATGATATATTATTCCAGACGTACTTCGCAAGACGAGAATCAGATTTTGTGGATTAAAGAAACTCAGTATGAGAGGTGAAATAAGCCGTAACTTAAAAAAAAAAACTCACCAAATTATGAATCCGACATATACGGATTGGCAGTCAGGCACTACACCATTCAGCAACAAAGCGATGTTCTATTATATTAATTATGAGACGCAGTTTGCTATGACTCAAATAAGGACACCGGACAATAAATTATTCGTTCCCAGAACATATTACGCACACACGGTATAACACTGCCTCTGGGTTTGATAATGGCGTAAATTTGACGAACGTCCACAAGGCTCTTCAGGTACCATCAAGGCTGCCAAACTGCTGAGATGTTGACTGCTACGCTTCACCTGCTGGAAAGATAACTACATTCTGTCCTTGGAGGGGTGTGTTTCACGTATTACCCACTGTTTTATTTGAAACCAAATGCCACTGAATCTTAAGATGGCCAGTGTATGGCGAAACCCGTATTGATTGTCTATTATAAACGTGATTGTGTCTTAAGTAAAAACATGGGGATAGAACCGTACCTTACTCGGTTACTCACTATAGCTTTGGTGAAAAATCCTTCGGTATTCAGGAATTTATCACAGGCCATTATTAAATGTACATACTGCTACGTTGGTCACATTCTCAACAAACTGTTCACAGAACACTTAAACATTTCTAACAGTGTAGGCGATCATTAGTTTCGGCGCCGTCCATTTGTACAATGTCTCCCCCCCAAAAAAATGAGACAGTAATGCCTTAGTTACGCTCCTGCTCACTCATGCCTAAATAACACGTTCAAAAGATAGTATCATGATTTAATGAAATTTTTCTCAGTTGTATACTGCGCAGGATTGTAACTGTTCCAGTTCCGGTCGGAAATGGCCTTCATCAGGGTAAGTAACACAATAAATTCTGATTTAACAGAAATGTTACATTATTAGCCGAAAGGATAATTAACCAATCAACAATCTGCGTATTCTACAGTTAAGAAAAAAAGTTCAATATACCTGATTCTGGACTACCGAGGTACAATTTTCTGATTGGTTACAGCATACCTCTCATCATAATGAACAGTTTCTGAATATTTCAGCTGCGGTTTATAAAATAATATTTGAAATTCATCGCACATACAGAGTAGTAGTTTCTACTGGCTAAACCGAATATTACAAGGTATTTAACTACAGTACAGCTTTCGAATGAGGATAAATTTACAGATGAGCTGAAACATTACGGACAAAACTGCTATCTAATGGTGCAGATTATGGAAGTAAGTTGCTGCATCACGAGCTAGAAAGTAATAACGCGAATCTTTTCAAAAACTTTATTGCAGTTGATTGCCCCTTTCAGTACCACCATAAACATCTGTATAATTCCTGTACATTTCCTGAACAAACTTAAATGTGAATGAATATACCGGTATGCAACAAGTTCGGTGATTCCTGTAAGAGAAATAATGCTTCTGTGGTGATGGATCTTGCAGACTGGTCCTCTTCAAGTCCCTTCACACTTGGAGCACTTGAAAGTCAACGCCTAGACATCAGTTTTATGAAGGTGTGCTACGCAGTTACCAAGAAGCCCGAAAACAGTGACTTTGAAATTTAGATTTCCGAAAGTTGTTAACGACAAGACATTTCGAGAGTTTTAAAATAGCTGCCAGTAAAATGAATCCGCAGAGCAGAAGTCGGGTAGTGATAAGGTCGTGGGTCGAATCTCATGGATAACCACTTTTTGTTTTACTTTTATTGAAATTCCATATTTATTGAGATATGGAATGGATGAGTCACAAACATTCTTATTTTAAAAAGCAAAGGTCCACAGTTCTGCGCAATCGGGACCGATCGGGTACTGCGTCATCCTCAGGCAATGACGTCATTCGCATGCGTTGTGGAGGAGCGTCGGTTCGCCACGCCGCTCTCCTGATATGAGAGCCGCTACTTCTCACTGAAGCAGCTCCTCAGTTGGCATGACGAGGCGGAAAAGAATTTCGTCTAGTCGTTCCACCAAGGAAAAACTCCTGGCCGCGACGACAATCGAAACTGGGTTCTCCGCATTGCAGGCAGCCTTGTTGACCACTCAGCAACGAATTCGGACAACAAATTACTGAATCACAATTTTTAGTAAAAATTACACCTTTAAATTTTTAATTACTCACCGCACGAAAATAAATTAAAATGTCATAGATATGCGAAACAGTTCATTGTGAAATGGAAACGTTATGGTCGTCTACATCTGGTTTAATGTCTAGAAAGAAGAAAATATTTAATTTTCTATTCGCCGTTTCGCAGTTTTGAACCAAATTTTAATTTATTGTTAATACACGCATTGTCATGCAATTAGTAATTAAAGCTAGGAAGATTTCATTTTTTTATTAAAAACTAGCGACCCGGCCGGCTTCACATGGGTGGCATTAAGTATTTGCGGCCAGACGTGTTGCATTGCATGGCGTATTTTGTTTGCGGGCCACTGTGTAGAGTTATGAATAAGTTCCAGAGAGCGACGTTAAGTAACTGAGTAGCGAAGTATACAACGCCTGACAGGAAAGTTGTGTAGAGACATGAATGTTTCATGTAGAGTTGGCGGTTGGAGTGACATCTCATGGCAATGATGGGAGCACATCGTGATGCAAGTAATATGTTTACAACAAATGTAAATGATTCATATGAATCATGGGTACATGTGCGAGTGAGTGATTCAGTATGTATCTGAGCCTGGTTCAGATCTCATAAATAAATGAAAAAAATAATACAATTCATCCACGACGTACGTGCTCAGCTCGTGTTGCAGCACTCTTCTTGTAAAGGGTTTGCAGTGAATTAAGAGTGGGAATTGTTATTGGCACTCTGAAGAATGCAGGAACTGGCAGTCTGTACTGTGGCGTTGTTGAGACTCATTGCCGCCATTCTTTGTCGTGGACTCTTTATGCACTCTTCTTCGCCGTGCCACGTGAAGAGTTGTGGCCACATCCTTTTTTTTGGTCATCAGTCTACTGACTGGTTTGATGCGGCCCGCCACGAATTCCTTTCCTGTGCTAACCTCTTCATCTCAGAGCAGCACTTGCAACCTACGCCCTCAATTATTTGCTTGACGTATTCCAATCTCTGTCTTCCTCTACAGTTTTTACCCTCTACTGCTCCCTCTAGTACCATGGAAGTCATTCCCTCATGTCTTAGCAGATGTCCTATTATCCTGTCCCTTCTCCTTATCAGTGTTTTCCACATATTCCTTTCCTCTCCGATTCTGCGTAGTACCTCCTCATTCCTTACCTTATCAGTCCACCAAATTTTCAACATTAGTCTGTAGCACCACATCTCAAATGTTTCGATTCTCTTCTGTTCCGGTTTTCCCACAGTCCATGTTTCACTACCATACAACGCTGTACTCCAAACGTATATCCTCAGAAATTTCTTCCTCAAATTAAGGCCGGTATTTGATATTAGTAGACTTCGCCAGAAATGCCTTTTTTGCCATAGAGAGTCTGCTTTTGATGTCCTCCGTGCTCCGTCCACCATTGGTTATTTTATTGCCTAGGTAGCAGAATTCCTTAACTTCATTGACTTCGTGACCATCAATCCTGATGTTAAGTTTGTCGCTGTTCTCATTTCTACTACTTCTCATTACCTTCGTCTTTCTCCGATTTACTCTCAGACCATACTGTGTACTCATTAGACTGTTCGTTCCGTTCAGCAGATCATTTAATTCTTCTTCACTTTCACTCAGGATAGCAATGTCATCAGCGAATCGTATCATTGATATTCCACTCCTGAACCTTTCTTTTATTTCCATCATTGCTTCCTCGATGTACAAATTGAAGAGTAGGGGCGTAAGGCTACAGCCTTGTCTTACACCCTTCTTAATACGAGCACTTCGTTCTTGATCGTCCACTCTTATTATTCCCTCTTGGTTGTTGTACATATTGTATATGACCCGTCTCTCCCTATAGCTTACCCCTACTTTTTTCAGAATCTTGAACAGCTTGCACCATTTTATATTGTCGAACGCTTTTTCCAGGTCAACAAATCCTATGAAAGTGTCTTGATTTTTCTTTAGCCTTGCTTCCATTATTAGCCGTAACGTCAGAATTGCCTCTCTCGTCCCTTTACTTTTCCTAAAGCCAAACTGATCGTCACCTAGCGCATTCTCAATTTTCTTTTCCATTCTTCTGTATATTATTCTTGTAAGCAGCTTCGATGCATGAGCTGTTAAGCTGATTGTGCGATAATTCTCGCACTTGTCAGATTTGACTAAAGATAGGCAGAGGCTGGAAGCTGAGCCATCTGCTGCTGTGCTGAAAGAACGCACTGCACGTAAAACGAAGCACAGTTGCTGAAGTAGTTCTTCAGAAAATATTTTTCTTGTCGCATAAAAATTCGGAATTGCGTGTTTCCTCGCTGTGTAGTTGTTTTCAAACGATTGCAGAGAAAATATTGGTTAAAATTAATTAATCATTTCAAAATGTAGGTCTCACATTACAGGCTGATTACGAGGTGGTTCTCCTGACATTACTGATCATATTTATTATGATACTTAAAAGCAGAAAACTCACTGCAATTTTTTGAAGGATTTGCATTGAATCAAGAGCGCGAATTGTTATTGCTGTTCTGAAGGAAGCAGAAATACGCAGTCTTAAACTGTCGTCATGTTTTGAAATGTGTATTTCCACATCATTCTGAGGTTTGTGGTACGTTAAAAGACAGAGTCGAAAAAAGTGACCCGGTCGGTCATTTCTGAAGAATTGTATAGATGTGCGTCTGGAGTCACTTACTGAGTTTTACAATTTACTGCTGCGCTCTCAAGTTATGGCGGCTGTTCGCGAGGTGGCAATAGCATCGATTTCGCGACTTATCTTTAATTTATGATACCTCAGACAATTTACACGAACTATTTACGTATTATATGCATGAACCTTCGTCATGAAACAGTGTATTTATTAGTGTGTGTGTGTGTGTGTGTGTGTGTGTGTGTGTGTGTGTGTGTTTGTGTGTGTGTTGGGGCTTACAGGCGCTCAACGTCGAGGTCATCATTGCCCTGACACACATTAAAAGGAACGAATGTGGACAGACCTAATGAAACTGAAACACACACGCAAAGAAGGCAGGAAAAGAAGGAAAATCCTACATAAGAAAGTAAAACGTAAGGAGGGAGAACGTAGCAACAAGAATACCACAGGAAATTGTCATTGGCTGGCCACTTACATAAAACATGGGTGAGCTTGTCACAGAGTGAGCAAATTGAGATCCTCCGCCTAAAATCTTTGTAAAAACAATTGAAATGGCACAGAACTTTAAATCTTTAACCACATTCGTCCGAGTGTTACCTAAAAGAGATGGCAGGTCCGCTGGCAAGTCAGATGCGGCCCGCTGGTCACAAAATAAAACGCAATCCAATAAAACGTGGCTCACAGTGACCTGGACGCCACAAGCACCACACACCGGAGGGCCCTCTCGCCGGAACAGGAAGCCATGCGTCAGAGGGCTGTGGCCTATCCGAAACCGTCGATGGGGCTGAAAGGAAGTGCACCACACACGGGTTGTGGGCTTGACTATACGGAGATTATTGTCAGTCACTCCAGCCACTCATCCTCCCATCGACGCATGACTCGTGAGCTCAACAGCGAGGTGAGTGCGTGTAGGGGGATAGCACCCTGAGATACTTGTGGATCGAGACACGCCTCCTTGGCTGCGAGATCTGCCCTTTTATTCCCAGCAATCGACGAATTTATTAGTGAGAACCGGATCAAATTCTCTAAAGCACTACCTGAGATAAAGGTCCAATTTTTCCGAATTAATTTTTTCATTTGTTAATAAAAATATAGTTTCAATAAATGTAAAAGGAAAACGTGGTGGTTGACGAGACACAAACTTAATGGTAACTTGATACGCACGTTGTGCAATCAGCTATCAGTATCTGTGTAAACACGCTGACTGCCACGACTCTGCCGGCTCTGCTATGTATGCCGGAGACCACGTGGCAGCCAACGTTACAATCAACCAGCATACATTTTTTTCTACCGATTCAGTATCGTCATGAGTGCAGCCGTGAATGTAGACGCCCCACTTCCTACCCCCAGAAGTCGTGGTAACTGAACTCCTGGTAGCACTTTGGGACTTAAGCGTCTTTCCTTTCGTTGATTTCATGCGTATTCTTCAACTGTACTCCGATACGCTCGACAGTCCATGGCCGTCAGTAGATGATGTCTGCCTGATTTTCGCTTAGCGGCGTATGTTTGTTTGCGTTTACACTTCAAAATCACGTGACCAACAGTGAACTTGGTCAGCATTACACTAAGGCGCAAAACAGTGATGGGAGATTGATATGCACTTATACAGATGGCTGTAGCATCGCTCACAGGAGGTAGAAAAGCGCAGTGCGTTGGCAGATCTGTCGTTTCTACTTATGTGATTCATGTGAGAAGGTTTCCAATGTGGTTAGGGACACAAGACGGGAATTAATAGACTTGGAAGGCGGAATGGTAGTTGTAACTAGACGCGTCGGACATACCATTTCAGACATCGTTAGGGAATTGAATGTTCTGAGATCCACTGTGTCCAGAGTGTGCCGAGAATGCCAAATTTCAAGCATTACATCTCGCCACAGACAGCGCAGTGGCCGGCGTCCGTCGCTTGACGACTGTGAGCTTCGGCATTCGCATAGAGTTGTCAGTGCTAACACACAAACAACATCACGTGAAATAACCGCAGAAATCACTGTGGGACGTACGAAAAACGTATACGTTTGGACAGTGGCGTTAATGGGCTGTGGCAGCAGATGACTGACGCGAGTGACTTTGGTAGCAGCTAGACATGGCCTGCAAAGGCTCTCCTGGACTCGCGATCATTTCGGTTGGATCGAAGACGACTAGAAAACAGTCTCCTTGTCAGATGAGTTCCGATTTCAGTTGGTAAGAGCTTATGGTACGATTTGAGTGTGGTGCAGACCCCACGAAGCCATGGACCCAAATTATCAACAAGACACTGTGCATGCTGGTGGTGGCTTCATGAAGACTTGGGCTGTGTTTACATGGAATGAACCGATCACTGACTGGAAGTGGTTATGATTGGCTACTTCGAGACCATTTGCACCCATCCATGGACTTTATGTTCCTAGACAACGACGGAATTTTTATGGGTGACATTGGGCCATGTCGCTGGAAACTGCTTTGAAGAAAATTCTGGAGAATCCGAGCGAGTGATTTGGCCACCCAGATAGCCGGACATGAATTCCGTCGAACACTTGTGGAATGTAATGGAGAGGTCAGTTTGTGCACATAATCTTGGACCGGCTACACTTTTGCAATTATGGAGGGCTATAGAGGCAGCATGGCTCAATATTTCTGTAGGGGACTTCGAAACACTTGTTCAGTCCCTGTCACGTCAAGTTGCCGCACTGCACCAGTCGAAAGGAGGTCCAACACGATGTTAGGAGGTACCTCATGACTTCTGGCATCTCAGCGTAAATTTATTTTGTAAAGTTTAATTTGAGAGGTGTGAAGATTATCAGGCAATGTTATTGCTGCATTGCTTGCTCGCACGTAATTAACGGAGGGTTTGTAAAAGACAAATTTGTTCAGATTTCACTTTGTAGGCGGGGGTTGGTTAGTTTGACAGAAATTCCCTGACGGGTTTCACTGCTCAGGTAACACCAACTGAGTCCACGTTGTAAGTTACTGAGCTCTCCCGACCGACACTATATGCTATGACTGCTTCTCCACTGACAACACAATTCTCACTGTCTCCTTTTACATTGGTAGGTCTGTTTCTCGTGACATCTAGTGATCAGTTGTCCATTACATGGGGTGTCCGGATATTTTTGTCAGCTAGTGTCAAAAGTCTCCCTGTTTTCAAAGGCGAAGTATTAGAGTTTCTCGAGGACTGCCTCGTACTGTTTTAGGAAACTGATGTCCCTGTAGTGACCATCATCCTGTAAGTATGGTGAAATTCTAGGAGAGCCAGCTTGTAAGGTCCCCTGGGTAGTGCAATTCATATGTAAAACTATCTGTGTCCAGTATATTACCAGGAAAGTCATCTTTGACTAAGATATATACATAGCTATGTCAAACTGCAAGCGAATATATTGCTTTTGCTGAGTTTTGTATGTACCACGAACTGGAATGTATGTTTGTAACTAATAGGTTATTTCAGTAAAAGTGCGCCATGTTGAAATAAAATATTGTTGGATCGTAATGCACCTAAACATCACGGTAGAACTTCGCTACCTAACCTTCCTGGCACTTCGTACCTATGGCGTGTATATTTATACAAAACAGTCTTTCACTGATAAATGTACATCTGACGATGGCATCATGCTACCAAAATCCATCATGTTGAAGTAAATATTGCTTTGCAACGTGACAGAAGCACCAACTTGAGTTCTTTATAAAAATGTTGTCTCTCATATGCGTGTTTGTATTGACAAAAAGATACAGTGTACATGTGCCACAGGAAGCGATGCTGGTGTGCGCGTATAGCAGTCTCGGATTTTCGCCGCAGCCGGCTAGGGAGCCGCAGGGATGAGTGTTTTGTCGCGGTTTCTCCACTCCACTTCTGAGGCGATTACGCGCTTCATTTCTCGGCTCGTCTTTCCTGTCTGAACCTCATTAAAACTTTCAAAGAAGTTGGGCGTGACCCGCGGCTTCCGAAAATCCCACCCCTCTGTTTCTGAAGCGTTACCGCCTTGGCCGATTGAGTCCTCCTCAATGCAGCAGCGAGCGTCTAAGAGGGCGCTTCAGAAATCTCTACTCCTCCTCCTCCTCCTTCTCCTACCAAGCACCCTCCAGAAAAGTGCGCCGGGCCTTTACGGTGGTCTCGAGACGATTGTGGTTTGTAATAAGACGGTTACTATTCATTCTCGCCTGCACATCTTTCTTTATGACATTTACGTTCAGTCATGTACTTCTCATCCTTCGTGCTCCTGTGAGGGTAGGTAAGTTGAAAATATAATTTTGCGTTTTCGTCCATCTTCTTTCATGTATTTTCCCATAAGTGAAAGCAGAATTTCCTCCGTCTTTTGCATAGTACTAATCATATTTCTCGAAAACGTAAGTATTGCGTTAATCGCCTGCTATATCTACATAAATATGCAACTCCAATTCACGCTCAAGTCATTAGCAAAGGGTTCACAGAACCACTTTCAGACTATTCTCGACCGTTCAAGTTTCCAATAGTATATGAGGAAAACGAATATCAAAAGATGTCATTGTGAGGTCTGTTCATAATGCGCGGCCTGTGGCGGAGTGGTTACACGACAGTAGCATCCCTGTAATGGACTAGCCTGCGCAGAGTCCTGACCTGAATCCTATAGAACATCTTTCTGCCCACTTAATTTTCAACATTCTCCAATAACATCACATTTCAAATGTTATCGTTTCAACTTATCCAGATTTGTGATGGTTCTCATTTCACCTCCATCTAATGCTACGCTCCAGACATACACTCTCAAGACTTATTCCTATGTTCCATATCAATATCCATAGAAGTGCTTCACTCCAGAAAGCTGTGACAATTTATGTCCAATATCTTCCTTGCTTCGACCATCCATTTATTATTGCTTCCTAGATATGAGAATTCTTTCACCTTCACTACCGCATGCTTCCCAGTTTCAATGTCAAGTGAGTTGTTGCTTTTTCTTCTCCACCACCTTTGATTTGTTTATCCTTGAGCTCCTCTCAAAAAGTCTTCATTGTATCTAATGAGCTGTATTGCATGTGAACTTTAGCACTGATATCTGTTCCTCATGAACTTTTTTCTTGTTCTGAAATTTTCCTGCACTTACATTATTGCTTGTCTAACACACAAACATAACAACAGTGATGGTAAGCTGCAACTTTGCCCTACTCCATTTCTTGAGCTTCCAAATTTGTTACGCCCATTTGAGTTTTGTAGAACATTCATCTATCTCTTTATTTTCATTCCAATATCATAAGGTCCAAGAGATGACCTGGGGGAGTCTCCGCGAACACCTTGAGACTCTGGCAAAACAATGGGGTTAGTACTCGATTACAAGAACTTAGCAAGAGAGTTCTCTTAGCCTCTGTCACCTCAGTTCTCCAACTTCCTTTTAACACGTGGTACCCCTGTTAAGCCGAGAAACTCGGAGGAAGGTTGGGTAGCGAACTCCAGCGGGAAACTGAGGTAAGCAGACAGGAATTGGAGGTCAGTGAAAGGGAACGGGAAACCACCACTGATACTTTTCCCATGACGAGAACCCCATGGCTTTGGTCAGTTCTAAATTATCCGGAGCTTCAAGTCCCCCAGTCGGATTTTGGGGAGGAGGGGGAAGGGGGGGAGGGGTGGAGGGGGTCGCAGGATTGAGAGAAGTCACTAGACCATCACATTGCAACAATATTCTGCATTCAGTTCAGAGAAGAAAACGAAAGACAAAGCATTTGAATTAATTACCGTCACTGCAACTTCTACATCTAGACATCTACGGTCTACGAACCACTATGGTGTGCATAGGAGAGGGCTTTTTCTCCGTGCCATTCGCTTACGGAGCGAGGGAAAAATGATTGTTTAAAGGCCTCGGAGCGTACTGTAATTGATCTCATCCTCGCCGTTGTTATGGGAACGATGTGTAGAGGGTTGTAGTTTACTCCTAGAGTCATTATTTAAAATCGATTCCTGAAATTTTTCTTAGTATTCTAGTAGTTGTTTCCGTCTATCTTCAATAGTGCGCCAATTCAAAAATGGTTCAAATGGCTCTGAGCACTATGGGACTCAACTGCTGAGGTCATTAGTCCCCTAGAACTTAGAACTAGTTAAACCTAACTAACCTAAGGACATCACAAACGTCCATGCCCGAGGCAGGATTCGAACCTGCGACCGTAGCGGTCTTGCGGTTCCAGACTGCAGCGGCTTTAACCGCACGGCCACTGCGGCCGGCTGCGCCAATTCATTTCTTTCAACATTTCTGTGACAATCTCCGGATGGGCAAAAAAAACTGTGACCATTCCTGCTGCCTATTCCGTAGACATACAATACCCCTGTTCGTCCTGTTTGTTACGGTCCCCACGCACTTGAAAAATATTGTAGAAAGGGTCGCACGAGTGTAAGGAATCACCTTTGCACTTTTATATTTTCCACCAGTATTCTATCAATAAAGTGAAGTCTGCTGCGTGCTTTATCCATGCTGTGTGTATCATATCCGTGAGACTACTTCCCCATATTCGCAGTAACACAGAACGAATTGACTCCAAAAGAGGACTCGCAGTTTTAGAGTAAGCAGTACCATTGGATTTGCTGAATCTATGTTCCGTCAAAATAACGCTGTCAGCCGGCCGGAGTCGCCATGCGGTTCTAGGCGCAACAGTCTGGAGCCCAGCGACCGCTACGGTCGCAGGTTACAATCCTGCCTCGGGCATGGATGTGTGTGGTGTCCTTAGGTTAGTTAGGTTTAATTAGTTCTAAGTTCTAGGCGACTGATGCCCTCAGAAGTTGGGTCGCATAGTGCTCAGAGCCATTTGAACCATTTTGAATAACGCTGTCTTTGGTTCGCCTTCCCCGCTACATTTTCTGTGTAATTGCTCCAGTTCCAGTAGTTCGTAATATACATCCGTAGATAGTTAATTGAATCGACAACCATTACATCCGTGTGCTTTACCGTGTAACTGAAATTTACTGGATCTTTTTAGTTGATTATGTTCAATTATCACTTTTCGCGGAACACGGGTAAAATGGAAATGACCGTATGGCATCGTTGGCCGGGAGGCCCCTATTTGGGGAAGTTCGGCCGCCACATTGGGCGACTTGCGCACCGTTGATGAGGATGAAATGATGATGAGGACAACACAACACCCAGTCCACGAGCGGAGAAAATCTCCAACCCGGCCGGGAATCGAAGCCGGGTCCGCTTGCATGGGAGGCGAGCACGTTACCCCCCAGCTAAGCAGGCAGGGGCACAGGTATCTTGTTTAAATTATTTTGCAACTTATTTTAATCTTGTGATGACACAACTAAAGTGTAGACGATGGCATCATCTCCAAACGACGTATGAGGACGGCTTACATTGCCTCTTAGATATTCTATATATACCAGAGAGCCTATAACTCTTCCACCAGGAAATCAAGATATCGCTTAAGCTTCACTACATTACTTCCCGTCAGTTACTACCAACTGTGATATTTCTACCAGATAATCGTGAGTCCAGTCACAAGAGTGAGACTATAATCATATGCTTGCATCTCGATTGGAAGTAGCTTGCTGCAAATCCACATGTAAAGATTGACGTCGATATTCAATCCAAATGAAATACTGAAAACAGTACGACTTCAGTTTTTATTTTTAAATTGCCATTGTCGCGGTATGCCACTCAGAAATGTTACATTCAGTCTAGAACTCTCAAAAAACTTCCCGCAGGTAAGCTTTACTCCTGACTGTTCCAGTGAAACACTGCATATTTCTAATAATTTTCAAGAATACTGGCACACGTAATACGATTCCTGCAGTAATTATAGAGCACGTTCAGGCGAACATAGGGACGGTATATTTAAAACCAGTACTTACGCCGCATTGGGGAATCGAAGCCGTAGGTGTTAACGTGAGGATAGAGGCCAGTAACAAACCTTCGTTCCTACTTCTCGCTTCTCGCTTATGAGTCTCGGCTTTGAAGTTCGTTCAAGCCTGCCTCGAAAAACTCAGTATCGCCTCCGCACGTAAGAGAAGTTCCCTCTCCCTTTCCTCGGCTTTCTAGCAAAGACTCTCGTTGGAATGCCTTCAGTACTAGGGAAGTCAGTAGAACAGAATGCAACATCTATTTCAATATTGATCAGCCACTTGAACTACACTGACTGCTAAGTCTAAGACTCAAATATTATATTGCTGACGTCAAAATACGCTGCAAAACAACTCAGAATTTGAAACCTGGAAATTTAAGTTTCATATTCCGTTCATAATAAGATTCACGATGCTGTGATAACTGCTGTACCTAAAGTGTATTATCTAAGAGCATTCTTAGCTTTCACGACGGCAGCAAGTTACAGCTTACAGTAGTTTTTCAGAATGAGATTTTCGCTCTGCAGCGGAGTGTGCGCTGAAATGAAACTTCCTGGCAGATTAAACCTGTGTGCCCGACCGAGACTCGAACTCGGGACCTTTGCCTTTCGCGGGCAAGTGCTCTACCATTTGAGCTACCGAAGCACGACTCACGCCCGGTCCTTACAGCTTTACTTCTGCCAGTATCTCGTCTCCTACCTTCCAAACTTTACAGAAGCTCTCCTGCGAACCTTGCAGAAGTAGCACTCCTGAAAGAAAGGATACTGCGGAGACATGGCCTAGCCACAGCCTGGGGGATGTTTCCAGAATGAGATTTTCACTCTGCAGCGGAGTGTGCGCTGATATGAAACTTCCTGGCAGATTAAAACTGTGTGCCCGACCGAGACTCGAACTCGGGACCTTTGCCTTTCGCGGGCAAGTGCTCTACCATCTGAGCTACCTAAGCACGACTCACGCCTGGTCCTCACAGCTTTACTTCTGCCAGTATCTCGTCTCCTACCTTCCAAACTGTACAGAAGCTCTCCTGCGAACCTTGCAGAACTAGCACTCCAGTATCCTTTCTTTCAGGAGTGCTAGTTCTGCAAGGTTCGCAGGAGAGCTTCTGTAAAGCTGTGAGGACCGGGCGTGAGTCGTGCTTCGGTAGCTCAGATGGTAGAACACTTGCCCGCGAAAGGCAAAGGTCCCGAGTTCGAGTCTCGGTCGGGCACACAGTTTTAATCTGCCAGGAAGATTTTACAGTAATTTATAATTAACTAAGAACTCTCAGTTATTTCAGTTACAACTACAAGGTGCCTTGTGCAATCGTGACGGCTTTTGGTTGTTATAATTCAGATTCATCTTTGTCATCTGAAGAGAAGTGTGCCGCCTTTGTCACAGACAATAGCTGCTTCGACGTGAAATACAATATTTCAGTAGCGACAGATAGGGCTTATTACGCTCAAACCAACGCGTCGACACTGCGATGTGGGCTCTTACCCCTTACACTTGTCATTTTATCAGTTGTCTCCCATTATAAATACGACGTGCATGCTGAGGAACTCCATAACACCTGCGTACGAAACTATCAATCTAAGGATAGCAATCGAGAATACCAGTTTTAACGTGTGTGCACTTTCAATATGAACACTTTCCGCTGTGTTGAAGCTCAATTGGTCCGAAACCTAAGCGGAGCTGGCTTCTCAATCCACGTCTATTAGATCGAAATTTCGGGAATGCATACCATCTTTAATCGTATGTGAGACAAATATAAATTTCTCTCCTTCAGCAAAGAGAGTAGATGAAAACAGTGCTCAGCATATAGCTACAGTTCGCAAGAACTAATTAGCATCTCGCTATACTATCCATGATTTTGATGTTCGTATTTGCAACTCTTGATTACAGCGATTTTATGTTGCAAAAGGTCTCTCATGAAAGCTAATAGCACTTGTAGCTGGTGATAAACGCCAGCGTAGGATATATCTGTGACATCCGACTTTTCGATAATATTTCACGATATCGTGCACAGCTATCATGGCAACGTGCGCCCAAGAGCACGTAGTTTCACACTGTTGTCCCCCTCACCGTCTTGTCAACATATAATGTCCTTCATGTCTCTCCTAGATCCGTGCTTATCAGAACAACACAGTAGAAACTCTTGTTCCAATCAAAGGGAATCATTTCTGTGCTACTATGTCATTCAGCTGTCTTCTCTAAGTCCTTTTCAGTTACAGGAATTCCCTTTTGAAATGATCTTTCTCCCAATATCAGACAACTGAATGACATCTCTACCATCAAAAGACGGCTAATAGAACTTAAACGAAATCAACATTAACATCTTGCTTTGTCCTGTGCGCACACCAAGTACCGTTTAAGCTCAGTACCCTTCTTACTCAACAGAGTTTTCATTTGCCAGACACCCTAGTCGGTGCAGTCTGTCCCTCCCACGTATCTCAATGTTTTATAAAATCTCACCAATAACTTCGGTCTTCTATCTTGTATTTTAGTTATTATTATTATTGTTGCATTAGTGTTACTGTTAACATTCAAGAAAGTAATGTTATCGATAGTGTTATTGCTAACAGTACCTGCTCAGTACTAATATGGTAAATGACATAACATACATTCAAATCTCGCTTCAAATAATTTTTAATGGATTTATTGTCACTAAGTTATTATTTAGAATATTAAAATTATTAATAAAATTTAAGTACCTGAGATGCCGGGCTTCTTCTGTTTTTAAAACATTGGTTAAATGTAAGAGAGGGCCTAAAGACACTAAACATGTTAAATGATGCGAAATAATTTTCGCATTAGCGACAGAAATAACGAAGAAATTGATAGAGCCCTAAGTTCCTGGAAGTAAGTTTCTAATCCGATGTTCCTACTGAAATTCATTCCAGTCTCATTAAACTCAGAAAAAATTAAATCTGTTTCCCTATCTCTACAAAAGATGGAGAAGTTCATGAGGAAACCTACTTTAGGTGTAACTCTCTGCCTAAAGGTAGATTTAGCAACAGTCGACAGTTGGATGATGTAGAACGCAATGGAGAAAGTCTGATTAAAAGAGTAAATACTCACGATGACGATTTGTTGAGAAAATTTTCTGGAAAATCGTTCGAATGAATATGGTGAAAAACGATTAAGGGATTCCAAAAAATATTGCGTAGAGTATTACAGAAACTTGAATGTATTGAAGAAATCAATCTACAAAAAGATGCGGTACACTTAAAGTCATTAGTGGAGTGAAATGCAAAAAGAGTGATTCAAGGTTGGATGATTGTAGGGACATAATAACAGCATTAGCGAACAGTGGAACAGATACAGGCGTATTTATACATAGAGGGCGACACAACAGAGTAAGTCACTTTTGGCAAAGCGTGACTGTGTTCTCTTGCTCCAAACAACATTAGGCCTTGTGGAAAGCTCCTCTGGTCTCTCATTATTTTCTGTGTTATTAGCTTTATATAGATTTTAAAGTAACCTGCCTTCGTATTACTGTCATATCATCAGGAAACTACATCAGGTGTGCATTGCGATTCTGAAGCCAAACTACCAATGGCATCTAGTTCGCTCAGTGACGAGCGACATGCATACCTCGGCTGCAGTGACGGTTAATGATATCGCACACGCGTGTTCCGACAGTGTTCAGTCAGGATGGCCAACTGTTGCATGTCGAAATCCCCCGCCCCTTGCCGCTGGCCGCGTCCCGTGTCGGCGATTGTCCCGTGTGACAAGCCGTGCGTTACACGGCCGGCTAGCCACAGCGACTACTTCGCTTTATCATACGCCAGCCACCGGCCGCTCGGCGGATAATTAATATTTGCTGCCAACTGTTGCACGTGAAGCCTCGTCCGCCACAACTCAGCGCTCTGCGGTTATTGACCGGCCTCCAAACAAGAGTCGTGGATGAAAGGCGGCCGGACGTCTCGGCCCCTAGCTGCTGCGCACACAGGATGACTGGCGTCAGTCATATTCCCTTTGACGGCAGAGCACTGGCGAAACGGTTGGCTACACTTTGTTTGCAACCCTGATTATATTCGCCATTCCCTATATTATCGAACACCGTTATGGTGTTCTGATTTACACGGGGTGTACCACAATTAACAGCCGAAACTAACGGGTGAAAATATACGACATTACAAACAATAGCGTGTTATTAAAATGTTTCTGACAACGAGTGTTTTGCGAGATAATAACGAATGTGTTGTTCTTAGAAAATTACTGGTTTGTTCAAATGTACGGGAAATGAAAACCTGTCGATTAAGAATGCTTCAAATTTGCCTCAAATTTCACATATTTATTTATTTACTTATTTGAATTGGCAAGGTTAGGGGCACAGTCCCTCTCTTACATTCAAACAGATATTATCAATTTCATTAACTTTGTGAGCAACAGAGCTTAGATAAATATATGGTAACACCAAACCACAACATTTTTTCACGTCTAACACGGCGCAGCAAACTTGTTGGCACTCAATAAATCTCCCAGTCGTCCTGAAATGAATAATTACAGGTTCTGTATAGTGTTCAAAGGAATCTTATACTATTCTCCCTGCGAACTGGTAGCATACTCAGGTGAACATGATGGATGTTCATGACGGTCATGCACCCTTCTCTCGAAAGTAGACCAAACAGGATAAATAATATTAAACTCTTGTGACTATTGTGGCGAGGTAAGGTGCGACAAAATCAGTCCTGGACGATGCGTGCTGTCATCGTGGAACATAATATCACTAATAAGAGCAAACATTCTACTGCGGAATGAACTTGATCAGCCAAAATGGTCACATAATCCGTGGCAGTACGGCGACCATGTAGAATTATTATGGGTCTCATGGAATATCACGATATAGCTGCCCAAATAATCACCCAATCACCACTAGATTTCACTCTTGGGACATAAACTCGGCCGGAGTTGGAGTCGTATGAAAAAAGACTCATCCGACCAAATGATTTTCTTCCACTGTTCATAGTCCAGGTTTTATGGCCTCGGTACCATATTTCCTATATCGAGCATTTGCACCAGTAATGAATGGTTACGAATTTCAGTTCACCCTGCCCTGCCCTTCTTATTGGGCTCCTTCTTGTAGTTTTGGCACTGTCAGGGTTCGCGAGTCGGCATTCCGTTCTGCAGAATATTTTGTAGGAACCATCCTCTCATTTTTCATCTTCCCCATTGTGACTTAGCGGGTGGTGTTTCTCCGCTTTCCCTGTATGCGATATAAATCTTTGATATGGTGTCTTGATACACCAAACATTGATACGGTGTCTTGGTACACCAAATACCTCAACTACCTTGACTACAAAAGCACTCAACACACGAGCACAAACAATTTTCCCACGTTCGAACTCACTTTGCTCCGACATAATGCACTCACTACTTCATAGAACATTTTTCTACACGCGAGTGACACTTGCATTGTATACAGGTGCCACTCGTGGTCAAATACAACAGTGCAAAAAAATGGTTCAAATGGCTCTGAGCACTATGGAACTTAACTTCTGAGGTCATCAGTCCCCTAGAACTTAGAACTACTTAAACCTAACTAACCTAAGGACATCACACTCATCGATGCCCGAGGCAGGATTTGAGCTGCGACCGCAGCGGTCACGTGGTTCCAGACTATAGCGCCTTGAACCGCTCGGCCACCCCGGCTGGCACAACCGTGCACCCTGCAACTATTGCTATCATCTGCATTTATATTCAAACATCCGTTTCTCGCTGTGGTTCCACACTTTTTTCCATCTCCTGTACATCTAACAGAGTACAAAATTTAAAAATTACTATGCTGGAAATAGCGCAGAAGAAATTACAGTTAATGCGCTTTCCTGACAAGTACACCTTTAAAGACAAATCAAATTACACACCTCTAGATTTATACTGTGCTATGAGCTCTAGCATTGTTGGACATAAGGGAAGGAGTGGAAGAGGAGCGTCTTAAAATACAAGTAATGAAGTGGTGCGAGTGGTTGAGAAATGAAAAGAGAAAGAAACGTGACTGGGAGAAGACGGGAGCTTTTGCTACACGTTTTTTACGGGAGAGCTATGAGGCTGACAGAAGGAACTGTTTCAGTTTTTTTGTAAGTGCAACAAAGCATTGAGCAGAGTGCTTGGTAGCTCGTTCTAGAGGCGAATAGCAGTGTCAGGAGTTACAAACGTTTTTGTTATACAGTTAGGCACAGACAGAAGATGAGTCAGCCCTTGTGTTTCAGTTATGATGACATCAGAGATAATTAACCTCTGATGCGAGGCACGGGGGTGTGCACGCTGAGCAGCCCATGAAGTAGGCATAGCATATGGAAGTCACGTAACTTGTCTGCCCGCAACAGTCGTATAAAGCAGTGAAGGGTCAAATAGACGGATGTTGCAGGTTTATGGCATAAAGCATTCATGGTTAGTTCTAGTCGTCTAGAGTTTTGGCTGCTCGTCACTACCTGGATTATATCACAATTGTGTGGATTCGGTAGAGCGAGTGATGCGCTGGTTAAGTTTCGAATTCGATGGAAATATGATCCGAAAGATCTATATTTTTGGTCCATCTGACCACTGAAGACAGATCATCACTCATATGAACTGCGGCAGTACCTGTGTCCTCAGGTCTGGCACTCATGTACAACTGCAAGTCGTCAGCAACGAACGATAATTTCAGAACAGAACGCGAGGAGACGTCATTGGCATTCAAGGAGAACAACAGGGGGCGAAGAACTGACTTCTGGCCGAAACTGACGGAACTTACGAAGGAGGAAGTATCAAATATATATCGTTGATTAACCAGGTGTGGCAAACGCAGACCGCGAGCACTAAGCATGCGTAACTACGCCCACGCTGAGGAAGGTAAACAAAAAATACGTCCTAAAAATATAGCTACACCAAAGTCAATGGGAGTATAAAAATCCACGTCCAACACCTGTGCAAGGTCATCAAAAAGAACTTGCGGTAAACTTTTGGGCCCGCATCGTGAGCGACTACTTTCTTGATCCCTGCAGGTTACCCCCACGATTCCGGCGGCCAACGTACAGACTGTTCTTTCAACAGTACTTAGTCACGTTACTGAAGGAGGTGCCTGTGTATCACAGGTAGGATGTGAGTGTAGTAAGCTGGGATCCTGGCGAACTTTGCAGAACCCGTACACTGAAAATTAATCCCACGTAAACGGTAGACAGGCTGGGGAGGACCGCGAGGTTCTCAGAAGTCACCCACGTTGCCTACTTTCTCTTGGGCTACATGAAAACATAAGTGCGTTCTCCCCCTGTCAACTCAGAGGAGGAATTAGTTGTAAGAATTGGCTCTGAGCACTATGCGACTTAACTTCTGAGGTCATCAGTCACCTAGAACTTAAAACTAATTAAACCCAACTAACCTAAGGACATCACACACATCCATGCCCGAGGCAGGATTCGAACCTGCGACCATAGCGGTCACGCGGTTCCAGACTGACGCGCCTAGAACCGCACGGCCACATCGGCCGGCAGTTGTAAGAATTCTTGCAGCTGCCGCACACAAACAGATCATATCATATATTTTCCATCGAACACGGAACGAACTGCTGCGTCAATAACGGCTGTGTGCTGAAGTTTGCAGTGCTCATTTTGAACCTTTGTTGTAAACGTTATCAGACCAATAAAGGACTGAAACACATTTAACATTGATTTATTCTCAGTCATACCCAGTGACCTCCTGAATACTCCGTACTCACTAAATATGCCTTTCCAAAACTTGGTTGCTTAATGAAATTTATTTATTGTTGTCTCTGTCATCAGATCTGTCCCCTTGAGTGCTGAATTTTCCATTATTCCTCCTCTACATATTGTCTTGCATATTGATATTATTATTTTAGTTCATTTGAAAACGTCCTCCATCGTCTGAAGTGGTCAGGCTTGTCTTAATTATTTTGAAGCTGTTATTGGAGCAAATAAACAATTCGAACTCACTAACAGTTGCAGTATATTTCTAATAAAATAAAATATAAAGAGATTAATTTTGGCTAGATGCCCAAGACATTCGTAAACTAGTATATGACGCTGTTGTGCGTAATATTAATTCTACCAACAATTGTTCGAGATTAGCCTTTTGGGAATACACTGGAACTCCACTATTTCGACAGATAATTATGGAGAGTAGAACTGTACTAAAGATAGCGTTCACTGTTAGGAATGGCCCACGGCACATGTGTGGTCTTACCCCTCGGTAGCACAGTGCTAGGGGATGCCCCGGCACTGGAGTGGCTGCCAACTGTTGCGCGCTAACCGCGCCGCCTATCTGCGCGGTCATCTGCTGATTGTCCCTCACCGCGCTCGCTGGATTTATGCCCGCGCAGGGCTGCCCTCGGCTTCTTTCCCTCCGGCTTCAGCCCCTACGCCTTCCGGGAGACGTGATTTGTTGGCTGTTTCCCCGGCGCAACCTGCGCCCGCAAATCGCACGCTCGACCGCAAGGGCAGCCACGGCTTCCGGGCTACAGGCGTAACATATAGCGCTAGCAGCAGGCAGCCATAATTCCCGGCGCGAAATAAAGGCCAGATGCCCTGTTCCAGGTGCTGGTCTCGTGGAAACGAGAGATAAAGTTTACAAAATCTAACAGTCATACATTCTGCTGAACTCTGGGGGACGAACAAAGAAATCATTAGAAAACCAATAACCGTTATAATTTCCTCAGAGGATTGTGATAGAACCGCCCTTATTCTCTACATACGTAAACGATCTGATGGATAAGGTTAGCAGCAATCTGCGACTGTTTGCCGAAAAGGCTGTACTGTACGGGGAAGCACCGTCTGAGTAGCTGTAGGAGGGTACAAATGACTTGGACAGAATTTATACTTGGTGTGACGAATGGTATCTCGTTCTCTATGCGTAAAAAATTAATGCAGATGAGTAAGAAAAACAGTCTCTGATCCTCTGGTACAGTTTTAGTGGTTTGCTGTTCGACTCATTCACGCCGATTATGTGTCTTGATGTAACGTTACATAAACACATGAAGTGCAAAGAGTAAGTGCAGTCGGTTGTAGGTAAGGAGAACGATAAACTTCGATTTATTGAGAGACTTGTAGGACAGTGTTACCTCATATGTAAGGAAGACAGCGTACACACTTCATATAAGTCCCTGCTTGAGTACTGCCCAAGTGTTCGGAATACCCAGCAGGTCAGATTAAAGCTCTACATCGAAGAAATTCAGAAGTGTTCTGCTGGAGTTGTTATCAGAATTTTCGATTAACATTCCAGCACAAAGGAAATACCCCGTGGACTTGAATGGGGACGGGTACCTGAAGGGAAGAACACATTCTTTTCACAAAACCCTGCTGAGAAGGCTTAGAGAACTTTCATTTGCGATAGATTCCTGAAAGATTCTACTGTCACCAAAGTACATCTCGCGTCAGGATTGCGAAAACAAGATAAGTGAAGTCAGGGCTCGTTCCGAAGCCTAATTTCTAGACAGTCGCTTTTCCATCTCTCCGTTTGCCAATGAGTGACAGAGCCCTCCTCCATGTACCGTATAGCTGCTAGTGGAATATGTATGTAAATATAGGTGTGAGATATAGATAATGTGAGTAAGGAGAACGAGCAGGTTACTCCTACTACTGATATACTTGTACGCCTAATAGGAAACGAGAAAAATGGAACAAAATTTCAAGTGATCAGTGAAGCTGTCATCGGAGTTGGTACCAAGGATACAAGTTCACAGAAAATAATGTAAAACTAGACTTGTCAAAGAGGTTTAATGTAATTAGGAACACGAGAAAAATAACACAGTCTTTCTGTCGCTCACAGTGTCTTATTATGTTGCCTGCATTTTATCTCATAATAAAGTTTGCACCTGTTACACATGGCCGTACAGTCATTTCACCAGAATTTTAATCCACTTATTTAGTTTATCGCACAATACATACTATTATTATACAGATATAAAACAATTGTAATAATGAGAAACAAATAAACCATGAAGTGAAAATATTTTTCACGTACGGAGCAGTGGTTTATGATGAAAATTTAATTCCTCCATCGCGTCGACAGAGTAGTCACATATTTGAGTGTCAAAAAGAGTGAAAAGGGTTTTTTGTTACTTACTATAACTGTACTACTGATTGTGGTTAATGAACTTCGCTCTCCGCCAAACATAATTATTGGTCTCGCTGCTGAAGCGCACAGACAATTAGGCTAAGGAAAGCTAGAGCGGATGCATCAAAGGGGTCATCCTAACTGTCTGCGTGAAAGACCGAGATAAGCAACAACAAGCAATAAAATACGAAAATATTTTAATCTTACAATGCCTCGTGGAGTAAAGAGCCACAAGTAAGCACTTTCCGTTGTTTCAATGTTTCAAAATACTGCTTGATGTCATGTTATCGCGGTACACTATTTTCAAGCCACTCCGCAAGCCACCCAATGGTGTGTGGCGGAGTGTACTTTCGGTACCACTATCTGATCCCTCCAACCCTGTTCCACTCGCGAATAGTGCGTGGGAAGAATGATTGTCGGTAAGCCTCTGTGTTGGCTCTAATTTCTCGAATTTTCTTGTCGTGGTCAATACGCGAGATGTGTGTGGGAGGAAATAATATGTTGTCTGACTCCTCCTGAGAATTGCTGTCACGAGATTTCAATAGTAAATATCCCTGTGATTCACAACGTCTCTCCTGTAACGTCTGCCAGTGCAGTTTGCTTAGCCTCTCCGTAACGCTCTCTCGCCAGCTAAACGATCCCGTTTGATCTTCTCTATCTCCTCTATCAGTCCTACGTGATAGGGATCCCAGATAGATGAACAGTACTCAAGAATCATTCGAGCAAGCGCCTTATAAGTCACTTCTTTCGTGGATGAGTTACATTTCCTTAAGATTCTTTCGAAGAATCTGAGTCTTGTGTCTGCTTTTCCCACTATCTGTTTCATATGGTCATTCCACTTAAGGTCGCTCTGGATAGTTACGCCTAGATATTTTACGGCAGACACTATCTCCAGCTGTTTGTCGTCAATAGTGTAGCTGTACAGTAATTGATTTTTTTTTCCTATGTATTCGCAATATGTTATATTTATTTACGTTCAGGGTCTGCACCATTCATTAATTCTTTGCAGGTCGTTCTCCAAATTATTACAATCTTCTAGCGTTGCTACTTTGGCATAAATAACTGCATCAGCTGAGAATAGCCTTAAGGAGCATCCGACGCTTTCTACTAGATCATTTACATATATTGTGAACAGCAACGGTACTATCATACTTCCCTGTGGCACTCCGGATATTACCTTTACATCTATCGCTTCAGTTCCGTTAAGGGCGACTTGTTGAGTTCTATCTGCAAGAAAGTCTTGAATCCAATCGCACGTCTGCTCCGATGCTCCGTAAGTTGGTATTTTTTTCATTAAACGGCCAGGTGGGATGGTGTCAAATGCCTTACTGAAATCAAGGAACACGGCATCAGCCTGACTGTCTCTACTCAACTAAGTTTATCATTTTTTATTTATTTTCTGCCTATTTGGAAACAGCTATGGTTCAATATTAAGGCACTTTAGGACTGTGATCAGTGTCACATACAAGCACATTCTGTTGAAACTTCTATACACATTTAGTTTTATCTCCACAGAGTATGCGTTATATGTTGTTTATAGCAAAGAACTTACATGTCCTCCGCATGAAATATTTGAGAGTAGATCGTTTAAATAAAAATATCTCTAAATTATTATGTATTGTTATTTCTCTCTCAGTTCTGCAGAAGTGTGGAAACTATTGTTACGAACGTAGAACTTAGCTGCGGGGATAAAATGAACGTGAAATTCGGCGTAGTATCTACGCAGTTGTTAGCAACCGGAGGTTTGAGCCATTTAACAACGTCTCCTTTATGGTTGGAAAGATTTGATGTCTTGGACGGGAATGAGTATTATTGACTCATGGGAGAAAATCAACGTCATGATTACAACGTTTGTTTGTAGAAACGATTTAAATCTGACAGGTCATGAGATATAGTAGTATAAGAAGCATTTTGTTCAAGCAGGAGTTGCAGTACTACGCACTGGGTGAAATTGAGTTATGAGTGTATGGTAGTATTCCTGTACTGGACAAACTGCATCTTGTAGTCCTAGATCTGTAGACGATATTTTTATCGGATTGTAACTGATTATCGAAAATAACCACTGCGGTCATCCAGATTATAATTTTCGTTAGTGAAAAATAGATGAAATAGTGGTAAGTCGCGCTTTCAACAATATCTATGCTGAGAACGTCAAGAACGATGTTGCCATAGAGACACGAAAAACAGGGACGGGGAATGAGATCGATGGAACGCAAGACAGCAGGAAATGGTGTTCTGCGGCTACCAGAAGTTGTTTTTTCCGGTCTGCGACCTGAGGATAACTACTGCCTGCCTACATCGACAGTACGGTGCTTCGGACAGGTCAACGATCTTTCTTAAATTCTGAAACACACGGTTGTGCTTTTCAACTCACAGAATTTAAGAACGATAACACACTGAGCAACTGCCTTCCCTTTTCTGCATTAGCCTTGCGACTGGTTTGATACTGGTCGTAATCATGTATTAATATTTTCATTTCTATATATTTGCTAACTCATTATGGTCTACAATTAATCTGCATATTTCGGTTTCTATCTGCACTTTCTACTTTCAAAACCTGTATCACAATATCATATTAACCTGTTCCCTCTTGTGAGACCCTTTTTCCATATGAGCAGAGTTCAGTTCCCTGCACGATTATACACATTGAGGCTTCATGTAATTTGACGAAGCCTATTAAGGAAAATTTCAGTATAGTAGCTTTCAAACAGGCTTCCAAATTCCTTACCCATCTATTCGAAGAGCGTATGTTACATCTACGATGACACCGTAATCTATGATACGTAAATGCCGACATGCTTCTTTTCTTCTTCTGCTGCTGTTTCTCCAGTATCTTTTACTGCCTATAATTTATAATAAAGTCAAATGGTATGTCTTCCTAATTTTTGACATCCTAAACTTGATTTACATTATCTGAAATATATAGCTAATATCACTGTCATAACAGAGAACTGTATAAATATTCTAATGTCTTCAGACCCGAGAGGTGACTGGAATATTCACTGAAGGAATTTCAAAATAAAATATAAAGTACTACTCCAGGGTGGAGCTGTGGTCGCACGTCCTTAATTGTTGTTGACAGAAGTGGACGCGTTATATGACAGTCTTCTAACATGCCACCTAGGAGCGTAACTCAGCCTTTGAAAACACATCACGCACGTATTCACAAGTAAGAAACATCAGTTTAATTTCATATGCGTATATAAACACAGTAATGTATGAGCCAAGTATTTAACTGCGGCTCGTTTTAGACTCTACAGTTTTAATTTCATATTTTAATGAACGCACGTGCAATTCTGAAAGTAATTCAATGAATTGTAATTACTGGTAATTTATAAATTCTTTTGAACAATTATTTACCACAAAACAGCGATGTAACTAGGTTCATTTTCACTGTCGCTCGATTATAGTCCTAATAGGCAGTTAGTTACAAATCCGAGCTGTATTTAATTTCTTACTCAGGTATGATGAGAATCGGTAATTTCATTTTAAATAAAGCGCTAGGATCTGTCTACAATCATCTGTTTACGAGTCTTTTTTTCTGAATCTAATCTAAATACTAGATATCTACTACCCTTTTAAAATAATGGATTTAGAAAAAAAAATATCAATGGGATTTCGAACGATTATAAAGTGTAGTCTTTATGCACATCGAATAAAGGGTGCGTTACGCGTATAGCACTTGCAGTTTCCTTTTTCATTTATGGCCTTTGTTGATGGCTTTGTAGCTTTTTTCAGGTATATATCTTCTCTTTACTTTCTTTCTATGTATCTAAATTACTTTCATTTCCGGCGATAAGAATAATGATAATGGTCACTGTAGTTCTAATCCCACTCCCGCGTGTCTGCATGAGGTGGTTTGTGAGATTCGAGACACATTCAAAGATCCTTGCTCATAAAGCACAATGTTATGCAGACGAACACTGGCATTTCTTCTCTTTTCGGAAAAACGTTCTGAGCATATACGTCTTCCCCGTCGCCCACCCTCACAAATCTCCACCACCACACATTCAGACTCACTCTCTCTCTCTCTCTCTCTCTCTCTCTCTCTCTCTCTCTCTCTCTCTCTCTAACACACACACACACTTATAAACACTTAGCTATCGTCTCCTAAAATGAAGCTGTAGTTCTTACAGTCTACTTTGCCTTCATTTGTGTGTAAATTGTATTAATTTTTCATCCACCTTCATCAATCACATTTCTATTTTAATGCAAGCATATTTCAAACAAAGTGTTTTTTTAATACTCTAATCTGAAGTACACTAACACTAATCCCACTGGCAAAATCCAGAAGGTAGACGGACGACAGCGTTAACTTCCCACTAAAAAACTGTGTATTTCTCGATAATTTACCACCAACGAACACAACAGAAACAGACGTGAAAGTAATAACATTAAGGAGCAGAAAATATATAATACTACAATAAAGCTTTCGAATTCAAAAGGTAATCACAGGAAAGAAATGCAAGCTAAAGGATCAGACAAACATTGGCCACCAATCGTTATTTAAGCAAATGAAACACATAGTACAAAAATAACAAACCCTCTACCACCTCCATAAACAGTGTCACGTAAAATGGGCTACATACCTACTCGTGATCATCCACCACAATATCACACTAAAATAGCTACAGCAAGTTAATAATTTCTGCACGAAGAGGTTGAAACGCACATAGAAGATCTGCACACGCTTCCACAGCCACAAAAACAAAATAAAAAGGCAATCGTATTTCAAGACATCAATACATGTTATAGAAGGTGTAAGGTGAAGGTAAATATATTCCTCGCCAGTGAAGTTCAGTGTACTAAAATCAAATACTTATACGTAGAAGAGCGTTAGGAACGAAGTACGGAGATGAATGTGAGTATTAACGGAAATTTAACAATGTTTAATACACTAATTGAAACATGAGAACGGTGTAAGATCTTGCCAAACAGGTTTGTACGAAAAGCCAAGCTGTTACAGTGACAACTGTTAATTTTTTACACCAGCTCAGATAACCTAGTTTCCGCGCTTCTTACAGATTTCAGAAAAATGAAAGTATATGATGCGATCTGTATGATTTCAGACCATTCTTGGTTAGTTTTGGCCGATAATAGAGCAGTCTTTGATAACAGCACTTATCTATTCTTTTTGCTGTCTCGCGGATACCATATCCCAACACGTCGCAGTTATCGTAAGAATAAAACTGTTATCTGTTCGCTACCAAGCAGATTTTCTTGCTCAGGTGCTCATGAGTGTAATTTACTGGTTCTTGTTTTATATTCACTAATTTAAGAGAATAGTGGGAAACCAAGGGTAGAAGTCGAAAGTACGTTATAATTATCATCTACGTTCGAGTCACATAATTTGTGTGGCCAGCATCTTGTGCAAAGTTGCAGTATAAAGGGTTACTTTACACGTCAGTCGACATATATGTGACATTAAAGTTGCAACGTACGGGGGAGTTTATTTTAAATTTATTGATATATTGAAAAATATCGATTGGTAGTCTTAGTCGACCATGAGTTGCTATCTGACTTAAGTTGGCTCTGTTTAAAGGCGCGGTTATGCCCCCAGTGTTATTTGCATCGAAATTACCATTACACTCTAATTACTAAACAAAAACATGGTGATTGCTAGCTACGAAATCAATAATGCGGTGATTAGCATATGATACCAAATGAAGATTTATTCAGAAAACAGGATGAGCAATATTTCTATCCTAACATGACAATACAATACACTCGCTAACGAAACTAGCCTATCATTAGCACAATGCGTCGTCTTTTCCTAACTACTTAAGTCAACACTGAACCCGCAAGTGACTCTAGCGAAGTTCTGCCTGAACGGACACAGACTCAGAGAGCGCCAGTCAAAGAGCTAGCGGAATACGAACTCATTTAGAATTACAGTGCCCTACTTTGGCTCATGATTGCTAATATCACCGTAATTCTCCGTGATGATTACGACGGTCGGCCCAGCCAAGGTCGTTATGCCGTCTTCCCCTGAGCGAGATTGGCTTTAATCTCCAACGTGGACGTGGTTTGCGCCCGTAAACTGCTGTACGTAAGTGTTCAATTGCGGAGTCCGTCACTAGTCAATACTCAAGCTACTTGCACATATGCCAAGAGTAGTTGGTCGACTGAAGTGCGCGGCAGCTAAGGTACACTACAGATCGCATATGAACACCACAAGTTGGTACAAATCTGTTTCTCTCCTCAGAGGAACAGATAATGCCACGTGTGTGGAGTCGTATGCTCGAAGCTATTCAGACTTGGAGAGTAACAACTGGACTCAATGCCGGTAACTTCTCCAACCTACTTCTCTCCACGCTCCCAAACAGGGCAGCCAGACACCGCGACTGCTCTCCTCCACAGCCGACCCCAGAAATCCCCCTTCAGGGTTTTTGCAAACCTGGCCGTTCTTCGCCGCATGGATCAGTGCGCGTTGGTAGCCAATCACGACACAGACTTCCATGTATCCGTGCGCGTTTGTACCCAACCACGACACAGAATTCTCCCGCGTTTACTGTTGCCACCAAGCTTTCAACACGTATCTCTACTCCAATCCCGTTACAGTCTTCCGCAAATTTTCCACTGTGGCGCGAAATCGTCTTTCTCTCTTTCGCATATAGCTCCTCCTCGCTTCTTGTTGTGATGGCCCAGCCTCTCCGAACGTCTTTGGTGGTCTGAAGTGCCAGCTGACAAAGGGCTCCGTCCGCGGTCATCCCGTTAGTTTGACATGACATTCACACCTTCCTTAGGGGTTCCGGCCGTGTTCCAGCCTCTGAGCCCATCTCGTTAGCCTCACATCACACATACAACTTCCTTTTCTGTGTCCATTCTTTCTTACCGGTGGACCAATTATCAATTATTATTCGGTGTATTAGTACTGATTTAGCATCATGTAAGGTGCAAAATCTGCTACCTTACCTGCTACAGGCGCTCGGGACAAGACTGCGCTCCATTAGCATAAATTAGGCACGCGGAACCGTTGCACAGCTGTTAGCTCGTTCTGGTTTTGTACGTTGCGCGGGTTGCAGATAAGGTAGGCGCACATGAAGGCGAGCCTTCTTGCTCTTTCGAAGCTTACTGTCCTTAATTTTTTATTCATTCCAAAGTACACAATCCCAGTAATGCCATTACCATCTACGCCTAGTGCCGTTCGGCAGACTAGGAAGGGTTTTCGTTACCTGTACAACGAAATACGAGAGTTATTTCCATAAAACACGTGTTTATATTAAATTTTGAAACAGCAGTCTACTTACGATTTACAGAAAATAAGAATAGCGTTTGCTAGTGGATGAATCCAGTAGCATAGCCTACTCTACCCAAAACCTGACAAAGGTTCTTTCTCGACTTTGTACGTGATTTCAGTTAACTTCCAAGTTAGATACAGCGAATCTACTTATGAACACAGAATTCTGTGTATCTGCAATTTATGCGCTATTACGCGTGGTAACTCAATGGGACCTTCTTTGAAATATAGGGGCACATACCATAGAAAGACGTCTATTAGTTTACGCTTTCAGTTTAAGTCTCGTACACAATCTTCTCGAAAATCAATTTCTCACAACGCACTCTCTCCCAAAATATCGAAACTTAACCCACACCTGGAAGGAAGACTGCACTGTAACATATCTGACGCCGTAAAGGTCGCCGTAAACGTGATCTGTTATTGGAAACTTGCGCAAGCGGGTACCTATAAAGTGAAGAGGGTGAGTAAAATCCTGTGTATAGCTACATACCAAGAAGACAACAAGGATGCACAATTTAGAAAAAGAAAGGTAATTATGACACGACCATTATTTTTACTCTCAATAAATTTATACATAAACAAGGAAGTTTTGAGGAAAGAGTAGTACAGTTTCTTACTACTTCACAGATGAGATGCTTTCAAAAGTTCCTAACACAATGTTTCCAGATGTCAAAGACACATCTTCAGGTGAGAATTAACAACGGAATAAACCCTCGTCATCGTTTTAGTTCTCAAACAGAAAACAGTTCAAACGTTTATAGGACGGTCTGCACAGAAGTAAAACGAGTCCTGCGAAAAGTGACACGCAGGTGGATAAACTCTAAAAACGGGATAACGTCTAGTAGTTTACTGTGCGAGAGGATTACAAAACCTACGTTGTTTCGGGAAAGTTAATAATGGGGGCCGTTAAGTCGTTACAGTAACGTAAGTTACCCAAGGACCTGCATTGTGACATCAAACAGAAACTCATATGTGTGGGAAGCTACACTATGTGATCAGAAGTAACCAGACAAACCGAAAACTACGTTTTTCATATTTGGTGCATTGTGCTGCCACCTACTGCCAGGTACTCCATAGCAGTGACCTCAGTAGTCATTAAGACATCGTAACTGCACCAGGATCCACTGCAAGTACTATGACAGTTAGGTGGGAGGTGAGAAAACTTGAATTTCGTGGTCGAGCGGCTGCTCATAAGATACACGTGACGCCGGTAAATGCAAAACGAAACATCGCTTGGTGTAAGTATCGTAAATATTCGACGATTGAACAGTGGAGAAACATTGTGTGGAGTGACGAATCACAGTACCCAATAAGGCGATGTGATGGTAGGGTGTGAACATGGCGAATGCCCGGTGAACGTCACCTGCCAGCGCTTGTACTGCCGAGAGTAAAATTCGGAGGCGGTGGTGTTATGGTGTGGTCGTGTTTTTCACGGAGAGGACTTGCACCACTTGTTGTTTTGCGTTGCACTAACACAGCAAAGGCATACATTGATGTTTTAAGCACCTTATTGCTTCCCTCTGTGGAAGACCAGTTCGGGAACGGCGATTGCATCTTTCAACACAATCGAGCACCTGTTCGTTATGCACGACCTGTGGCGGAGTGGTTACACGACAATAATATCCCTGTAATGGACTGGCCTGCACAGAGTCCTTACCTGAATCCTATGGAACACATTTGGGATGTTTTGGAAAGCCGACTTCGTGCCCGGCCTCACCGACCGACATCGATACCTCTTCGCAGTGCAGCACTCCGTGAAGAAGGGGCTGCCATTCCCCAAGAAACCATCTAGCACCTGATTTAACACATGCCTGCGAGAGTGGAAGCTGTCTTCAAGGCTAAGGATTGGCTAACACCACATTGAATTCCAGCATTTCCGATGGAGGGCGCCACGAACTCGTAAGTCATTTTCAGAAATGTGTCCGGATACTGTTTATCACATAAAGTATAGCGCAGATTCAATTCACATTCATAAACTTAGTAGAAAATTTACAAAATTACGGCACTTCATGGCGGAATTTGTTAACAGCGTAGAACGTATTCCACAGTTTCGTTGACCACTACTGAATACGACACCGTAATTAGACATTCTGAATGAATATACTGAATGAATATTTTGGTTCTTAACAGATGATAAAAGAACTAACCTTTTAGAGATCTTTAGTATATTATTTGATTGAATTTAACGTAACCAAACTACAAACCAAATGGTAATATTGTCTACTTTTGTTGTAGGCTGAGATGAACCACAGTAATCAGTCCTATTCGTTGCAAGGCAGATGTGACATATTAAGCAAGCCAACTCGTTTCAAACAGGATTGGGTGCATTAGCTAATAAAATGAACTATTGAAAAGTCTTTGGACGGAACTTATTGTGAAGCTTTCCATTCATTTCGCTGTCTCGGCTTTACCAAGCATAGTCACTATGTCTGTCATGAGACCATATTACTTTCTGAAGAAATTTAGTATACATTTCGTTCCTTGATAGCAGGCTGAGCGACGTCTCATATACGTCACGTTAGTTAGGGACAGAATACCTGCTACTTTAATAAAAGATGAGGAAGGAAATCATCAGCTGCATTTTGGAGAAGACACCCTAAAATTTGCCAGAAGGGATTTACAGAAATCACGAGGTATCTTGGAATTTAGAAAGTTTAGACTTACGACCCAAAGAGAGAAGCACAAGACAGCGACTTCCACACGCATCTTTGGAAAAGCTTCACATCAATAAACGCGCGCTTGTGAAACGGCGTTACCAGCCGCATTTCAACCTAACACTAAATTGATCGAACTGTCCTTGAATGTCATTTCTCCCGTACTCCGGTTTAGTCATTTAACAATAGCGCTGCCTCAATTACAATCATGCTCATAAATTAAGGATAATTGCAGAATGTGGTGCCACACAACGTGGTACTACACAAAACTGGTGCTAATAGCATAGGCACATAGGGACACACATGACTAAGATCTGTAAGTCCACGGTATTGGTGGTAAGTTGAGAAAACCGTCGCGAAACACATGTGCTACTAAACGCCACTGTTTCCTGCGCATGTACCCCGACATCAGTATGGGATATGATCACCATGCATACCTACACAGCCCGCACAACAGTTTGCCATACTCTGGACCAGGTGATCCAGCAGCTGCTGGGGTATGGCCTCCCATTCTTGCACCAGTGCCTGTCGGAGCTCCTGATGTATCGTACGCGTTTGATGACGTGCAGCGATACGTCGACCGAGAGCATCCCAGATGTGCTCGATGGGGCTTAGACCTGGAGAACAGGCAGGCTACTCCATTCGCCTGATATCTTATGTTTCAAGCCACTCCTCCACGATAGCAGCTCGATAGTGCCGAGCGTTATCATCCATCAGGAGGAAGATGGGACCTACTGCCCCCTGAAAAGGCGGAAATACTGGTTCAAAATGACGTCCCTATACACCGGACCTGTTACAGTTCCTATGTCAATGAGATGGAGGGATGTACGTGCACTAATCACTAATCACACCATCAAACCACGACCTCCATACAGGTTCCTTTCAAGGACAATAAGGGGTTGGGATCTGGTTCCTGGTACACGTCAGATGAAAACCCAACGAGAATCACTGCTGAGATTATGTCTGGACTCGTCCGTGGACATAACCTGTGACCATTGTTCCAATGCCCATGTACCGTCTTCTTGACATCAGGCTTTACGGGCTCTCCTGTGACGAGGGGTCAGTGGAATGTACCTTGCAATTCTCCGGGCGAATAAAACATGAATTTTCAGTAGTCTGTAGATTGTGTGTCTGGCGACAACTGTTCCAGTGGCTGCGGTAAGGTCCCGAGCAAGGCTACCTGCACTACTCCGTGGCCGTCTGCGGGCACTGATGGTGAGATATCAGTCTTTTTATGGTGTTGTACACTGTGGACGCCCCTTCTGTAGCGCCTGGACACGTTTCCTGTCTGCTGCAATCGTTGCCATAATCTTGAGATCACGCTTTGTGATACACAGAGGGCCCGTGCTACGACCTGCTGTGTTTGACCAGCCTTCAGTCGCCCTAGTATTATACCCCGCATAACGTCATCAATACGTGTTCTTTGAGCCATTTTCAACACACAGTCAGCATTAGCACGTCTGAAAACGTCTGCAGACTTACTCGCTGCACCGTACTCTGACATGCACCAACACACCTCTGCGTATGTGGACTGCTGCCAGCGCCACCGTTCGACGACTGCAGGTCAAATGCACCGCATGGTCATACTCCGAGGTTATTTAAATCCGCAAACCGCCGACCAGAGCTTTGTTTCACCATGTATCAGCAGTATCCTTAATTTATGACCATGAGTGTAATTTGAATAACAGGGCTGAACGTAAGGGAAGCATCAGTTTCTCCGATGACAATGAAAAACGCAATATTTCTACTTGAAAGTTACCGAAGATACGAGAGAGAGACGACGAAATTAGACGAGATGCTGCCATTAAATAGAGGAGACTTGTATTTTAAATACCTTTACGAAGCTATTGTATTACTCTACGAAGGAGCCGTTTGCATGTAAGTCGTAAACTTTACCGGTCTCAGCAAAATAAACGCTAATCACACTAATAAAACGAAAAAAATTCGTGCCGGCATTTCATTCCTCGCGAATGGCAGCGGGAGATCCCGTCAGGAGGCGGGTTACAAACTGCGTGGCTGTGTGTTGCGCCGAGACACAAAGGGCAAGGCAATCTACCTAATACCTCTCATTAGCGCGTGAATGCAGCGCCAAAGTCCGCAGCCGTCTGTGACAACAGATAGATGACGCTGCGGCGCCTGGCTACAGCATTACACAAAGACGAGGCGCGTCGCTACCGCTGCCGTGCCTCACCGCGGCGCTTTTAATGAGGCGAAGAGATCCGTATAATCCCCCGCAAAGGTATTATCTTCGCAGGCAGCTCATTCATCTCTTGCTGAGAACTTCCCCCCCAAACGCAGCGAGCTGCGGAAAAGAGAACATTGGTTTTCAGGCCTCGAGTGTACGTTGCGCAGCGCGGCGAAAAGAATAAGTGCACTGAAAAAGCACAATAGACGAACTGGGGAGTTAGTCTTCCGCCGTTTCGCCGCAGAATGAGAAAATTCATAACTGAGCCATCTGAAGGGGAGCAGTATTCAGTAAAGGCGATTAGTGGTCGTGAATAAGTATTTCTGAAAACGTAATCGGCTCAAGAGCGATGCGAATTCTGCGGTAGCCCTTTACCAGAAGTCGATCAGCTTGTAAAAATTAAGCCCTTCAGTTGTTTCCGTATCTCGCTTTCATGGCGTTATACTGCAAGATGTACTAAGAAAGGTTACTACGAACTGGTGAGATGCAAGCAACGTGGAAACCCTATTAAAAGGAAACTTGATGGTTCAGGAAGTAATAGAGTAAATCACACCTTCAGAAATACAGAAATAGTCATCTGAAATAATTATTCTACATCTACATACATATTCCGGACATCACCTTATGGTGCATGGTGAAGGGCATACTGTATTACTACTGCCGGCCGGTGTGGCCGAGCGGTTCTAGGCGCTTGAGACTGAAATCGCGCGACCACTACGGTCGCAGGTTCGAATCCTGCCTCGGGCATGCATGTGTGTGATGTCCTTAGGTCTGTTAGGTTTAAGTAGTTCTAGGGGACTGATGACCTCAGATGTTAGTCCCATAGTGCTCAGAGCCATTTGAACCATTTGTACTACTACAAGTAACTTCCTTTCCAGTACCGGTAGCAAATAGGGCGAGGGAAAAACGACTGTTTATATGCCTCCGTATAAGCCCTAATTTCTCGTGTCGTATGACCGAGCGAGGTGGCGCAGTGGCTAGCACACTGGACTCGCATTCGGGAGGGCGACGGTTCAATTCCGTGTCCAGCCATCCTGATATAGGTTTCCCGTGATTTCCCTAAATCGCTCCAGGCAAATGCCGGGATGGTGCCTTCGAAAGGGCACGGCCGACATCCTTTCCTAATCCGATGAGACCGATGACCTCGCTGTCTGATCTCCTCCCCCAAAACAACCCATCCCTCTCGTATCGTATCTTTACGCGAAATGTATGTTCTCGGCAGTAGTATAGCTTGCCAGTCAGCTTCAAATCCTGGTCCTCTACATTTTTTAAATACTGTCCCTCGTAAATAACGTCATATTCTCTCCAGGGATTCCCATTTGAGTTCTCGAAGCATCTCCGTAACACATGCGCCTTGTTCGAAGCTAACGGTAACAAAAAAATGGTTCAAATCGCTCTGAGCACTATGCGACTTAAATTCTGAGCTCACCAGTCGCCTAGAACTTAGAACTAATTAATCCTAACTAACCTAAGGACATCACACACATCCGTGCCCGAGGCAGGATTGGAACCTGTGACTGTATCGGTCGCTCGGCTCCAGACTGCAGCGCCTAGAACCGCACGGCCACTCCAGCCGGCCTACCGGTAACAACCCGCCTTAGAGTTTCTCCCATGTCTTTCTTTAATTCGACCTGGTACGGGTTCCAAACACTTGGGAGTATTCGAGAACAGGACGCACTATCGTCCAATATGCGGTCTCCTTCATAGATGAACCATACCTTTACTAAAGTCGACCATTCACCTCCCCTGCCACAACCCTCACGTGCTTTTTCCATTTCATGTCGCTTTGAAACGTTATGTCCAGATATTTAAACGACGTGACTGTGCCAGACAGGACACTAACAATGTTGTATCTAAAGATGAAGCATTGTTGTTCCTGCTCATCCGCATTAATTTACATTTTTATACATTTAGAGCTAGGTGCCGTATATATATATATATACACTCCTGGAAATGGAAAAAAGAACACATTGACACCGGTGTGTCAGACCCACCATACTTGCTCCAGACACTGCGAGAGGGCTGTACAAGCAATGATCACACGCACGGCACAGCGGACACACCAGGAACCGCGGTGTTGGCCGTCGAATGGCGCTAGCTGCGCAGCATTTGTGCACCGCCGCCGTCAGTGTCAGCCAGTTTGCCGTGGCATACGGAGCTCCATCGCAGTCTTTAATACTGGTAGCATGCCGCGACAGCGTGGACGTGAACCGTATGTGCAGTTGACGGACTTTGAGCGAGGGCGTATAGTGGGCATGCGGGAGGCCGGGTGGACGTACCGCCGAATTGCTCAACACGTGGGACGTGAGGTCTCCACAGTACATCTATGTTGTCGCCAGTGGTCGGCGGAAGGTGCACGTGCCCGTCGACCTGGGACCGGACCGCAGCGACGCACGGATGCACGCCAAGACCGTAGGATCCTACGCAGTGCCGTAGGGGACCGCACCGCCACTTCCCAGCAAATTAGGGACACTGTTGCTCCTGGGGTATCGGCGAGGACCATTCGCAACCGTCTCCATGAAGCTGGGCTACGGTCCCGCACACCGTTAGGCCGTCTTCCGCTCACGCCCCAACATCGTGCAGCCCGCCTCCAGTGGTGTCGCGACAGGCGTGAATGGAGGGACGAATGGAGACGTGTCGTCTTCAGCGATGAGAGTCGCTTCTGCCTTGGTGCCAATGATGGTCGTATGCGTGTTTGGCGCCGTGCAGGTGAGCGCCACAATCAGGACTGCATACGACCGAGGCACACAGGGCCAACACCCGGCATCATGGTGTGGGGAGCGATCTCCTACACTGGCCGTACACCACTGGTGATCGTCGAGGGGACACTGAATAGTGCACGGTACATCCAAACCGTCATCGAACCCATCGTTCTACCATTCCTAGACCGGCAAGGGAACTTGCTGTTCCAACAGGACAATGCACGTCCGCATGTATCCCGTGCCACCCAACGTGCTCTAGAAGGTGTAAGTGAACTACCCTGGCCAGCAAGATCTCCGGATCTGTCCCCCATTGAGCATGTTTGGGACTGGATGAAGCGTCGTCTCACGCGGTCTGCACGTCCAGCACGAACGCTGGTCCAACTGAGGCGCCAGGTGGAAATGGCATGGCAAGCCGTTCCACAGGACTACATCCAGCATCTCTACGATCGTCTCCATGGGAGAATAGCAGCCTGCATTGCTGCGAAAGGTGGATATACACTGTACTAGTGCCGACATTGTGCATGCTCTGTTGCCTGTGTCTATGTGCCTGTGGTTCTGTCAGTGTGATCATGTGATGTATCTGACCCCAGGAATGTGTCAATAAAGTTTCCCCTTCCTGGGACAATGAATTCACGATGTTCTTATTTCAATTTCCAGGAGTGTATATATATATATAAATATACATATATATATATATATATATATATATATATTAAAAAAAAAAAGAAACTACAAATTCTAGCCGGCCGAAGTGGCCGTGCGGTTAAAGGCGCTGCAGTCTGGAACCGCAGGACCGCTACGGTCGCAGGTTCGAATCCTGCCTCGGGCATGGATGTTTGTGATGTCCTTAGGTTAGTTAGGTTTAACTAGTTCTAAGTTCTAGGGGACTAATGACCTCAGCAGTTGAGTCCCATAGTGCTCAGAGCCATTTGAACCATTTTTACAAATTCTAGCATAGTCAGCTTGTATCCTCCTACAGTCACACAACGTTGACACCTTACCGCAAAGCACAGCGTCGTCAGCAGAATGCTACACACCTTGACCGCCACATCATTTATTTATAATAACGGTCCTATCACTCTTCCCTGGGGAACTCCTGACGATACCCTTGTCCCTGATGAATACTCGCCGTAGACGAACAAACTCACATATCTAGGAACCTATTCCATATGCTCGTAACATCGTTAAGAGTCTGCAATGGGGTACATGATATACTGCGAACTATCGATGAAGGGCAATTGGCAGATTGCCTATTCCTAGAATTCCGGAAAGCATTTGACACGGTGCTCCATTGCAGGGTGTTAACAAAAGTACGAGCATACGGAATAAGTTCAATAATGTGAGAGTGGCTCGAAGACGTCTTAAGTAACAGAATCTCGACTGCGTGTGTTCATCTGAAACAAGACTATCGTTAGGAGTGCCCCAGGGAAGTGTGAAGGGACCCCTGTTGTTCTCTATACATATAAATGATTTGGCGCAGAGGGTGGGCAGCAGTCTGCAGTTGTTTGCTGATGATGCTGTGGTGTACAGTAAGATGTCGAAGTTAAGTGGCGGTATGAAGATACAACACGACTTAGACAAAACATCCAGTTGGTGTGATGAATAGCAGCTAGCCCTAAATGTGGATAAATGTAAATTAAGGCCAATAAGTAGGAAGAATAAACCTGTAATGTTAGGACAGAGTATTACTAGTGTCCTGCGTGACACAGTCAAGTCATTTAAATATCTGGACGTAACGTAGAAGAGCGAGATGAAATGGAACGAGCGACTGAGAACTATGGTAGAGAAGGCGAATGGTCGACTTCGGTTTACTGGGAGAAGTTTAGGACAGTGGACAAAGTTCAGAACGATCGTACAATATGCACTAGACGAGTATGCGCCAAGCAAGATGGTAAGAGATGTAAAAGAGCCACCGTGGTCAATAACCGAGTTAGAAAACTGCTGCGGAAGCAAAGGGAACTTCACAGCAAACATAAATATAGCCCATGCCTTGCAGACAAACAAAAATTACGCGAAGCGAAATGTAGTGTGAGGAGGGCTATGCGAGAGGCGTTCAATGAATTCGAAAGTAATACTCTATGTACTGACTTGGCAGAAAATCGAAAGAAATTTTGGTCTTATGTCAAAGAGGTAGATGGATCAAAACAAAATGCCCGGACACTCTGTGACCAAAATGGTACTGAAACAGAGGATGACAGACTAAAGGCCGAAATACTAATGTCTTTATCCAAAGCTGTTTCACAGAGGAAGACTGCACTGTAGTTCCTTCTCTAGATTGTCGCACAGATGACATAATGGTAGATATCGAAATAGACGACAGAGGGATGGTGAAACAATTAAAATCGCTCAGAAGAGGAAAGGCCGCTGGACCTGATGGGATACCAGTTCGATTTTACACAGAGTACGCGAAGGAACTTGCCCCCCTTCTTGCAGCGATGTACCGTAGATCTCTAGAAGAGCGTAGCGTTCCAAAGGATTGGAAAAGGCACAAGTCATCCCCGTTTTCAAGAAGGGACGTCGAAAAAATGTGCAGAACTATACACCTACATATCTAACGTCGATCAGTTGTAGAATTTTGAAACACGTATTATGTTCGAGTATAATGACTTTTCTGGAGACTAGAAATCTACTCTGTAGGAATCAGCAAGGGTTTCGAAAAAGACGATCGTGTGAAACCCAGCTCGCGCTATTCGTCCACGAGACTCAGAGGGTCATAGACACGTGTTCCCAGGTAGATGCCGTGTTTCTTGACTTCCGCAAGGCGTTCGATACAGTTCCCCACAACGTTTAATGAACAAAGTAAGAGCATATGGACTATCAGACCAATTGTATGATTGGACTGAAGAGTTCCTCGATAACAGAACGCAGCACATCATTCTCAACGGAGAGAAGTCTTCCGAAGTAAGAGTGATTTCAGGTGCGCCGCAGGGGAGTGTCGTAGGACCGTTGCTATTCGCAATGTACATAAATGACCTTGTGGATAACGTCGGAAGTGCACTGAGGCTTTTTGCGGATGATGCTGTGGTATATCGAGAGGTTGTAACAATGGAAAATTGTACTGAAATGCACGAGGATCTGCAGCGAATGGATGCAAGGTGCAGGGAATCTCAGTGTAGACAAGTGTAATGTGCTGCGAATACATAGAAAGAAAGATCCCTTATCATTTAGCTACAATATAGCAGGTCAGCAACTGGAAGCAGTTAATTCCACAAATTATCTGGGAGTAGACGTTAGGAGTGATTTAAAATGGAATGATCACATAAAGCTGATGGTCGGTTAAGCAGATGCCAGACTGAGATTCATTGGAAGAATCCTAAGGCAATGCAATCCGAAAACAAAGGAAGTAGGTTACAGTACACTTGTCCGCTCACTGCTTGAATACTGCTCACCAGATAGGGTTGATAGAAGAGATAGAACAGATCCAACGGAGAGCAGCGCGCTTCGTTACAGGATCATTTAGTAATCGCGAAAGCGTTACGGAGATGATAGATGATCTCCAGTGGAATACTCTGCATGAGAGACGCTCAGTAGCTCAGTACGGGAATTTGTTGATGTTTCGAGAACATACCTTCACAGAGAAGTTAAGCAGTATATTGCTTCCTCCTACGTATATCTCGCGAAGAGACCATGGGGATAAAATCACAGAGATTACAGCCCACACAGAGGCATGCCGACAATGCTTCTTTCCAGGAACAAGACGAGACTGGAATAGAAGGGAGACCCGACAGAGGTACTCAAGGTACCCTCCGCCACACACCATCAGGTGGCTTGCGGAGTATGGATGTACATGTAGATGTAGGAAGAGTGATTCACCTATAAAGGAGACTGGATATAGAACGCTGCTAAGATCTACTCTTGAGTACTGCTCGAGTGTTTGGGATCCGTACCAGATCAGACTGAAGGAAAACGTCCAAGCTATTCTGAGGCGGACTGTTAGATTTGCTACCAACAGGTTTGAACAACACGAAAGTGTTACGGAAAAGCTTCTGGAACCAAAATGTGAATGCCTGGAGGGAAGACGACGTTCTTTCCGAAGAAGACTGTTGAGAAAATTTAGAGAACAGGCATTTGAAGCTGACTGCCGCACGATTCTACTGCTGCCAACGTACATTGCGGGTTAGGACCACGAAGATGCGATACGAGAAATTAGGGCTCATACGGAGGTATACTGACAGACGTGTTCCCCTCGATCTGTCCACGAATGAAACAGGAAGTGCAGTGACTAGGTGTGGTACAGGGTACCCTCTGCCACGCGCTATACGGTGGCTTGCAGAGTATCTATGTAGAGGCTAGATGTAGATGCAGGTGGGGTACCGCGGAAAATTAGAAGCAATTTTTCGAAGTGTTTCGATTTCTTCCCGTTTTATGCTAATATTTTCATCTCTGCATTCTTATCACACGCAGTATTCTCGACTTTTGCTTAACTTGCTCTAACGTACTCTCTCCTCTACAATGTTTTTCATTACCAAAAGAACGTTTTCCTGGAACACGTTATACCATCAATTCTGGTTACATGGTTCTACCTTGTTTTTTCATCTGCTCCATGTTTTACAGCATCTATTCACTACGATTTCACTAAGGTCACCTGTTAGATTTGTTTGATACAGCTCTCCTTGGTGTAGTCTGTCCTGTGCTATTCTCTTCATCTACCCATAGCTCTAGTAATCTGCAGCCATTTGAAAGTACTTCGAGTAGTAAAACCTTGGAGTTTCTATACAGTTTTCAGTCAGCAACCACTTTCCTCCCTCCTCCTCCTCCTCCCCCCCCCCCCCTCCCCCACACACACACACACACAAACTTCCCTCCATTACGGCACTATTTCTTGAGGATCGAGGCTGTATCCTATCAAGCGATTCCTTTCTTAAATCAAATTGTGCAATAAAGTTCTTTGCTCCGCAATTCGATAGTGTATCATTTTCCCAATTTCATCTTCTCCTTTAATCATTGGGATTATTCTGTGGCGCAATATTTAAAAAGCTATAAATTTTTTATTGTCTGCAGTATTTATCACGCACATTTCACTTCAGCACCATGCTACAGACAACATAAATACATTGAGAAGGGAGTTTGGTATCTAAACGTATACTAAATGTTGCAATATTTCGACCGTCTCTGTAGCCGACTGGTATGAACTCGTATTTGGAACCTAGGTGAGTAAACGACATGGTTCTACTTTGTTTTTTCATCTGCTCCATGTTTTACAGCATCTATTCACTACGATTTCACTAAGGTCACCTGTTAGATTTGTTTGATACAGCTCTCCTTGGTGTAGTCTGTCCTCTGCTATTCTCTTCATCTACCCATAGCTCTAGTAGTCTGCAGCCATTGGAAAGTATTTCGAGTAGTAAAACCTTGAAAACAGGGTACAGCTCTGTTGACTTATCAACTTCAGAAAAGGAGAGGAGCAAAGTGAAAGAGATATGTATGAATCCAGTAGAATGCAAGGATAGTATAATAATTGAATATAAATACTCATATTTTGGCTGGATGTCGATCTCGAAATACATCAACAATTGTGACCTACCATCTAGAGTGAAATCCACCTGGTATTTCGCGATTAACAGGAAAATTGCTACCAACACATCAACGCGTGCATCAACAGAACGATTCTTTCCTCGTTTATCTGATATAAATGACCTCCCCTGTTCCAGTGGGACAGAAAACATTGAAGTCGGAACTCGTACTGTGGAGTCTGTCGCTGTGGTTGCTGGTCCTACGCTTCCATGTGTTTGTTTGATGTGGTTGTGATCCACAGTGAATGTCTCGTCCGACCGTCGCACATTTATGTTCCCATAATTACTTGGTGATTCCTGAAGACGAAATTTTAAGTTTCGAAGTTGCTCGCGTGATAAATTCAGAAAATAACTGTCAGCTGAAGTGGATTTTTATTCTAAAAATATAATTTTGAAGTTAAATACAGCGTATTAACTCTCGGTGATGACCCACGTATACCCAGTGCACTGTTTATACTCAAGACAATTATTAACAGGGTACAGCTCTCGCCGGCCGCGGTGGTCTAGCGGTTCTAGGCGCGCAGTCCGGAACCGCGCGGCTGCTGCGGTCGCAGGTTCGAATCCTGCCTCAGGCATGGATGTGTGTGATGTCCTTAGGTTAGTTAGGTTTAAGTAGTTCTAAGTTCTAGGGGACTGATGACCACAGATGTTAAGTCCCATAGTGCTCAGACCCATTTGAACCATTTGGTACAGCTCTGTTGACTTAACAACTTCAGAAAAGGAGAGGAGCAAAGTGAAAGAGATATGTATGAATCCAGTAGAATGCAAGGATAGTATAATAATTGAATATAAATACTCATATTTTGGCTGGATGTCGATCTCGAAATACATCAACAATTGTGACCTACCATCTAGATTGAAATCCACTTGGTATTTCGCGATTAACAGGAAAATTGCTACCAACACATCAACGCGTGCATCAACAGAACGATTCTTTCCTCGTTTATCTGATATAAATGACCTCCCCTGTTCCAGTGGGACAGAAGAGTATTTTGTTTTCTTACGACGAAAAAGCTATTTTCATTTTTTATGATAAATCTACCAATCCAGTAAGGAGATATATTGTAGTTATGATCAGACTAGGACACTTTCAAATCGCGAAGGCTTGGATCATTTGTTCCTGAAAAGAAAGTTTCATGAACATGGATTTTAAAGAGGTGCTAAAATAAGGTAAGCAGTCCTAAAGGAAGGCTGCTCCACATTTTTTTTTTTAATGTAGGTCTCATACGAGGTCCACCAAGCGGTTGTGGGGCCAAATGATGGTCTGCTCGAATAAAGACGCAGCGGCGTCATCTACTGGCAATAATGGCTGGGGGGGCGGGGGTTTGAGGCATGCTGATCACATGTCCCACAATCGTAGATCGCTTCCTGTACTGTCCTGTAGGCAGCAATCGTCCAACCAGAACGAGTCTAATCCAAGAGTGGAGTTTATGTTTTTTATATTAAAGTATTTCAGTTTTTCGCAAATGCTTCTCTTGGTCTCGCCAATCTGTCTACTATTCAGAAAGCATTCGAAAATTCTCGGCAGAAACTTCTAGGATTTACAGAGGGGAGAGAAAAATATTAGTAGGAACGAATATTCGAAAACGTACCGTCTCCGTGCCATAGCCTTTCTTCCCCAAAGTGTGAGTACTGTGTGTTTGAGAATGTTAAATGTTTATATCTGGGAACTGTAGGTGATCGTAATGTGTGTTGTCGTGTAGTGTCATGTTGTATGAAGATGTGAGAAGGGAGATCACGAAACCTGGTTCCACCACATAGCCGACTCCTCTGGAATAGTACCAAGGAGGCTGTCGAGCTTAATGTCCCCTTCCAACGGACACTTCACACCGACAATGTCACAAGCCCTCACTTCGTAAGACACAGTGGATAGGTTTGGCATTTAATCCAGTGCACTGGCGCAAAGATTGGTGATCAGGGTACTTTACACTGACACCCCTCCTTCCCTTACCCCAAAGGCAAACAGATAGTAGCCTACAGCACGTGGGGTATCCGGGCGGTCACCCGCCGAAATTCTGACCACGTCCACGTTGCTCAACTTCGGCCTTCCCACGAGAACTAGTCTGTCCAACTAGCACCTCTGCTGGGCTCATGACCACATCAGTTGACTTACATGACTGGTAACCAGTGGCCTGCTCGAGTGAGTCCCAATTACAGTTGGTAAAAGCTGATGTTAGTGTTCGACTGTGATGGAGAATCTATGAAGCCATTGATCCAAGGCACTCTGCAAGATGGCGGTGGCTCCATAATGGTGTGGGTGGTGTGAGGAGTATGGGGCCTTTCTAAATCATTTGGCAAAATCAAAATGTGATCTGAAGCAGTAATGGATTATTGGAATTTTTCAGTACCTCTGTTTCACACCCTCCTGTGAGTGATCAAGCAAGGATGCAAACGCATACATGAATACTATGGTAAAGGCTCCTGATAAGACCCTGGAGTTTGGAAATAACCTAGGTGGCAACTGCCCTCATTTATTGAGAGTTTAAAAACTGTGGTACAGAGAAAACCTATGACATTGGCCTAGGCACCTGCTGGCAAGCTACTGGCACAGGAGCTGTGTCAAGAGGTTGCCTACTTACAGGCGCTTAGAAATACTTTGTACATTTTCTCTGTAAAGGCACATTTTTCAAACTCTCTATAAATCTGGGTGGGTTCCACCAAAAGTATTGCCGAAATGTGGAGTAGAGTGGGAGTACTAGAGGGACCCTTTGTCATTTTATTCACACCCATGTAAATGTCACACCCCCCTGTGATCACACCACAGGAAGTCGTGAAACAGAAACACGGAAAAAGTCCATGCACCTTTATCTGCTTTGGATCACGTTCAGATTTCGTCGAATGGTTCTGAATGGACCCTAGTAGTTCCACTCTTCAGCCAAGGCTCCTGGTCACGCTGCATTCCAAAGGGTTGAGACCACATTCAGTTGTAGTGCAGCTTCGTTATGCCCTTTGAGAACAACTGAAATGCCCAGGACAAGTCAACCACGTCAAAAGGAAGTCAATAACTTCGGTGATCTTGCGAGAACCAGTATATTCAACGAGGCAAGGCCGTTGGCTTTTGCTTGCTGGCTAACTATTTTGGTAGCAGATTGGCACCTACCATCACAAGGCCATTCCTTAACGCGTGTTCGTCTCGCTCACTTTCCAAACAGTTGTGTCAAGTACCCATTGTGAGTTAACTGTAGCCAAAATCTAGAGAAAAACTCATATTTATCTTGTTCCTTTATTACGTAACTCTCTCGTGGTGTTTTAGGAGGATTCTTATCCTGTTGTCAACATGTACCCATGCTCCGGCATCACTTACACAGCGCAAAGAATTAAGATCACTATTTCTGAACCCCATAGTTCCATTTAGGCGCATAATTTTAAAATTTGGCTCCAAGGTGCTTACAACTTCATCTGTAATGACGCAAAAGCGTGGAGCCGTTGAGTCGTCACCCACGGGCTTAATGAAACTTCTAACATTAAGATGTCGACGCATGCCAAAACAAGGACAGAGTCCAGATATGGCTCAATGTTGTCGCATTGGCACCAAATTTCATCGCAACTATGGACGTGTCATACAGTGGGAAGGTCGTCACAGCCACTATTACCCAGATTTAACCTCTTCTTCTGACACCTCTGCGAGGGAGGTCAGTACCGCGACGCCCAGCATTGAAATCAATGTGATTCATTATAAATAAGTGTCGATGGGAAATATTTTAGACACACTGCCGCTCAGAATCGACATGAAAAGCCTCAGGTGTGGCATAAAGGGCGACAGTTCGCTGTTGGGTGTTTCAGGGCCAAAAGAATGGCTTTATTGACTTTTTTGACATGGTTGACATCTCTTGGGCTTTTCAGTTGTACTCGAAGGGCATCAAGAAGCCGCACAATTGAACGTGATCTCACCTCTTTGGAATGCAGTGTGACCAGCAGTTTTCGCCTTGTCTGGAGAGTGGAACTACTAGGGACCATTCACAACCATTTGACGAAATATGAACATGTCCAAAGCAGATAAAGGTGCATGGACTTTTTCCGTGTTCCTGTTTCACGACTTCTTGTGGTGTGATCACAGAGGGGTGTGACATTTACATGCGTGTGAATAAAATGACAAAGGGTCCCTCTAGTACTCCCACTCTCCTCCACAGTTTGGCAATACTTTTGGTGGAATCCACTCACATTTATAGAGAGTTTTAAAAATGAGCCTTTACAGCGAAAATGTACAAAGTATTTCTAAGCGCCTGTAAATAGGCAACCACTTGACACACCTCCTGTGCCAGTTGCTTGCTAGCAGATGCCTAGGCCAACTTCATAGGTTTTTTCTGTACCACATTCTTAAAACTATCAATAAATGAGGGCAGTTGCCACCTAGGTTATTTCCAAACTCCAGGGTCTTATTGAGGGTCTTCATGTATTTGTCAGATTTGCACCTTTCCTTGATCACTCACAGGAGAGTGTGAAACACGAGCACTGAAAAATTACAATAATCCTTTTCTTTTTCAGATCACATTTAAATTTTCCCCAATGATTTTGAATGGCCCCAACCTCTTCACGCCGCCCACACCATTATGGAGCCATCGCCATGTTGCTGAGTGTCTTGGTTCAGTGGCTTCATAGATTCTCCACCACACTCGAACACTACTACCAACTATAACCAACTGTAATTGGGACTCATCTGACCAGTCCACTGGTTTCCAGTCATCTAAGGCCAACCGATATGGTCATGAATTCAAGAGAGGTGCTGTCTGTGGTATGCTGTTAGGAAAGGCACTAGCGTCCATTGTTTGCTGGCATAGCCCATTAACGCTAAATTTGGCCACACTATCGTAAGAGACACATCTGCGTACGTCGCACATCGATTTCTGTGGTTATTGTACGCAGTGATGCTTATCTTCTAGCACTCACAACTCTATGCAAAGGCGGCTGCTCCCTGTCGCTAAATGAAGGCCGTCAGTGACTGCATTGTCCGTGGCGAGTAATAATGACTGAAATTTGGTATTCTCCGCACACTCTTGAGACTGTCGATTTCGCAATATTGAATTTCCCAACTACCAGTCCACCTTCAGAGTTTGTTAATTCCTGTCGTGCAGTCAGAATCACGTCGGAAACCTTTTCACATGAATCGCCCGCGCACTGCTTTTTTATACCTTGTGTACGCGATACTACCGTCAACTGTGTATGTGCATATCGCTTTTCAGTATTTACTTTTACTTTCAATGTTTACCGTAATTTTTTACATTTTCATGCAGCACGGAACTTCAAGTACTTCCACTTTCCCTCTAGTCCACCTAATATCTACGTGCACTGAGGCATCCACCATGGAGTGTGAGGAACTTCTTTCTCGATTCTATATCGATATTTCACAACAATTTAGCTCCCATACAGCAGAAACGTCTCTTCTGCATTGCCAATTTATGCTCGATATCTCGCTTAACTTGATACCAGGAACTTTTTGCCCCATAAAACCAAATTACTTCGTATCTGCTGTTTTGCATACTACTACTTTAAGGTTTGTGTTTTTCTGCTCCCTTTCACGCCAGTCGTCAAAGATATTCTTTAACTTTCAATTTTAACCTTAGTCTTTACTGTGTGTGCAGTCTATTTCAGCCAACTAGTCGTCTGGTTAGTTCTTCTTGTTGGCCAGTCTACTCAACTTCCATTTGCTCGTCTAAATTTCATTTTTCTTCATGCCTTCGCCGACATGCAAGTCACCGACAAAGTAACCTGACTCAGTAGTTAGTACAATAAATAAGCATTCTGGAGTTGCGAGTTTCAAATTCCAGTCTCGCGAACCATGTTCAAGTTTTCAATGGTTTCCTTAAACGTCTAAATCGAATACCCGGGTATATGCCTTCATTAGGACATGGCCGATTGCCTTACCCGTTCATGTACTACCAATTATTCTGTCTCGTTTCTGTTATGCAACGAAAAATATGTTCACCCAGTCACACAACTTACTTAATCTTGCGTAAAAAATCTTCAGCTGATTCGAAACTTCCAGAAAATATATGCAGCACCGTGCCGATACTTTGCCAGAGGCCTCACATTGGGATTAACAGTTAGCTAGCGTATTTAAAATTTGTGGCAAAAACGTTCCATACCACGTAAGGCGCCACTAGTTTGCAGTCATCCACTATTCACACGCGTTTCAAAACGAACACGCTTAGCGTTCCACGCTGTAGTCGATAGAACGTGATGGTGTCTGTCGACACCGTGATGAGTGAAAGGATTATCCCAAAGTATTCGCATATTCTAGGATGCCGTTACTCACAACGCCAGGCGCCTATCGTGTTAGCAGGGTTTGCGCCTGGGTCTGTAATGGTATTTGCCGATACAGGTCGATGAGCGGCGGCCACAGTGCCTACACGCATTTAGCCTGATGTGGCCGCTCTGTTTGCTCGAACACTCACGCGGCGATGTCGATCATTAGTGGGATAGCTTGCACGTGGTCAGCTGTCTGCGAGGCTGTTAGCATAGCAAGAATTTCTTCTAACATCTTACATGCTGTCAACTATGAAGACTGAGCCCCGTTGTATCTCACTTTACACATTCTAGTTACATATTACGGCACTGCACACACAAAATGTTGTCCACAGCCAACGCCAAATGTTTTCTATTAATAATAGAGCCCACAATAAATAAATTTTGGTTGACTGCCACAAATTATTTTCAGCATAACACGATCAGTGAAAGGGGAATCTAGTGCACATCATCTCATATTATTCGTCATTTACAATTTCATTTTCTAAATCGATAGACAAAAGGACTGATTTCATTAATGTTTTGTAGACACGTATCCATACCTCTTTTGGGTTATTAGATATCAACCTGCACAGCGTGCTAATCAGCTTTGGTTTTCCGCTTTCTGAGTACTTAACGCATTAATTGAGGACTATAAATGGAAACCATTCCAAATGCTATTTTTCCACACAACGTGTTCTCAGTGCTACTGTGTTCTCGGTACTTCGCTGCATATCTCTAGGCTAGACCCATGTGGCAACCATGGAGACATGCTTTAGAATATGGTGCTAGGTATTTGTGCCAAGCTGTACTTACTTTTGGAGGTCAAAAATTTAAATGATAGGAGAGGCAATTAGTTCTATTAGTAAAAAATCTATTGATGTATTCATGTATTTGTATTATCACAAATAAAATGCAGTGTCTCAGTGTTAACGGCACTTGCAACAAAATTCTGAGAACATGACTGTGTACAATATACAGGTTGATCTTGCAAAGAAGAAAACAACAAGCAACCACTGTCAGTTATACTATTTATTTATACAAATTGAGGCTTAATCGGTTTTGAATCGACAGGTTCATTTTGAATCGACAGGTTCATCTACAGACTCCTGTTCACGTTTACATTACATTTGTTGTTGTTTACATTAGTTCTTGGAAAAAAATAGCCATCAGTTAATGTAAACGACTACAAAAGTATATGTAAATAGCGTTACTAGCAATGATTGGTTGTTGCCTTCTTCTTTACAAGAATCAGCTTTTAGAAACTGCCGTATTGGGACCTAGAACACACCAGTTCAGTTTCCTCGTACAGCACATAGAAACATATCAATAAAGTACTTACTTTCTAATTTTTTCATTATTTTTTGCAGCGAGGGTATGAGCAGAAGAATGCCTACTCCGTTTTTTGGATGTAAGTCATTCATGTGGAAACAGAGATTAATTGCCTTTTCATTCTCCTGGGAAACGTTAGGTATGACACTTAGAATATTTTCTGTTTCCATTCAACAGTTATCCTCTACTTTCTTCCTGTGCATTTTCTCCTTCGTCTACAACTTGCAAGCAGCACATTTTAAATTCTTCCTAATTCCGTTCCGATCTGAAACTAAACAGTCTCCAGGAATCTTGACGTTGACGTGTCGTTCATATCTTACCTGCGTTTCTCATCCCATTTCTTTTGTTTCAGCTCCTTTGTTGCTACGGCAGGATAATTTCTTTGTATGGCCTGGTGTTTTAATTACGGCTCTTGACAAGACGTTATTTCCTTTTCTGCAGTTTCCCATTTCTACCATCCTTCTATTTTGTATTACGGCCTTAATTTGAGGTAGAAATTTCTGACAATATACGGTTGGAAATCTGTGTTATATGGAAGTGAATCATGGACTGCCGAGAAACCCGAAAATAAGAGAATCGAAGCTTGTAAAATGTGATGCTGTTGAAGGATGTTGAAAATTAGGTTTGCTGATAAGGTAAGTAGCAATAACCAGTCAGTCCTGATCACAAATGCTGTTTATTTTTATAACATGGAAACCAGTTTTAGTAGCAGGTAGACCATCTTCGCACCAGTAATGTCTCCACTGGTGGCTTAAAGAGTCGACTCGCAGAGCTGGTGTAAGTCCAAGAAGCACCTGTCGCAGGTGCACATCGACTCCACACGTCATCAGCTGAGACATTACTGATCTAAACATGTTCTGTTTACGACTGAAACCGTTTACCATACTACTAAAGTACATAGCACTTGTGATCTGGACTGTTACACTACGATGCAAGATTGCTACGTGACACTTACGAGTTCAAAAATGATAAAGTAATGAAGAGGTTCGCCACATTATTTTCGAGGAGGAACTTGATAACACTGACAGGATGATAGGACAAGTAATAAAACTCCAATGAATAGCCGGCCGAAGTGGCCGTGCGGTTAAAGGCGCTGCAGTCTGGAACCGCAAGACCGCTACGGTCGCAGGTTCGAATCCTGCCTCGGGCATGGATGTTTGTGATGTCCTTAGGTTAGTTAGGTTTAACTAGTTCTAAGTTCTAGGGGACTAATGACCTCAGCAGTTGAGTCCCATAGTGCTCAGAGCCATTTGAACCCATTTCCAATGAATACCTGCTACGTTACCTGAGAGAGGTCTAGAGTGTAAAAGCTGTTGGGGAAGACAGAAATTGGAATGTATCCAACAAGTAACTGAGGGCGAAAATTGCAAGTGCTACTCTAGAGATGAAGAAGTTCGGTTTGCTAGTTCACCACATCAAACCAGCTAGAAGATTGATTACAGAGTTATTCTTATAAATTCCTCTACTGTGAAAAGATTATTTTTATTTGCTTGAGATGGAGATTTCCCAATTTCTCCGTTTCACTAAAATATCATATGGACGTTTACGGAATCAGAATAACCATGAATGTGTACAGTGTTGATACGTATTTTCTTCTCAGGAACTAGAGGTAAAGACACAAAAATGACACATTAAAAAACGTTATTGGTTGTTTGTCACAGCCTGTAAAAGAATGGCCCATGTTTGACATCTCTAAAGGACTCCTTGGGTGCTAACTCAGTTTGTTTGTTTCCCTTCATTCCCATGCAGCCAGGTGCCTAGCAGATAAGAGTAACTTCTCATGCTGCTGTAGCAAGAGCAGTTTATCTTCAATATTCTGTACGACGTTTTGTGCTGCATACATTTGTTGAAACATGTGTAGAACACTAAGGGAGCAGATAAGGAACTTGTTATCTTGGTGTCGTCACATCTGCACCATTGTCTTCAAATCATGTACAGACCAGGCCAGTGAAATGTGAACACACCTGTTAGGTGGAACCTGATGATATTATCTGTGAAAACTAACCAAGTAATGCTCCCTGTATTGGCCCATTTATATACAGGGCGATACAACTGCCCCTACCGATGGGTTTAATGCATCCCACAACGCCTTCAAAAACCATGTGTGAGATTTTCATATTCCCTCACTCACAACATGTGAACTGTTTGTCCTACAGAAAAAATGAAAAGGACCATTTTGTAGGAAATTTAATGTAGTTAAATTTTGTACTAGTATACGTTTTCGCTGGAGGTCACAGTTTTCGAGTTATTGAAGCGAAACGCGTTTGAAGGTCATTTTTGTACGTTCTTCTTGAATAATTATAAAACTACGGTCTTGAGCAAAAAGATGTCCACGTACAAAATGTAACTACATTAAATACGCAAAAGCAATGTCCTGTTCATATTTCCTGGAGAAATAATGGAATATGAGAATATTGTTTGTGGAATTAGAACGCACTGCGGGTTGCATAAAAACCTTCGCTAGGGCAGCTTAATCACCCCATACACAATCTCAAAATTTTGGTGGTCGTCTAAAGTATTATCGATCACATAGCTCTAGAACCACGTAGAACTTTACCCACAGAGTGTTTATTGCAGCAGTAGGGGAGCGTTCCTGCTGGGAAGCCCACTATCCAGAAAGCAGCGCAGTTTCCCCTCGAGTGCGCTGCGCCCGACCCTCTCTCTCCCTCTCTGTCTGCTCGCGCCACGGACAACTTACTTTCGGCGCTCGCGTGGCCGCGCCGTCTTTTGTTAAAGTCTCCCCGCAGGTGTTTGCTCGTTCTTGCTGGCTTCCGTCTCCCAGTCTTTGCCGTGAAACGGAGCTCCCCGTCTCCCAGAGAGAAGGAACTGCGAGGCGCAGGAAGCGGCCACGGTCTGGAAATAATTTCCCAGCCGGCGGAACGCGTGACAATTGGAAACCCCGTTGTAATTAAGTGACGCAATTCCGAGAAGCTAATTAGGCCTGTTTCGACAGAAAAGGCGGACAAAAAGCGACATTCGTCTCGTCCGGGCCCCAGCCTGCTCTCGTGCCGTCTTCTCCTGTTGCTCTCACTCGTTTACTTTTCTTGAAAGCTACTTCGCTACGGTGTCACGTTTACTGGTCCCTTCTATGCAGTAGTACACTATCTTAGCACAGAGCATTACAGTGAGGAAAGTGGGTCTTTCCTGATCTTCATAAGTACTGCTAAGAATTCCTTGTAAAAATTAGGAAGTGACGTATAGTACACGTTAATCAACCAATTTCCCGTTTTCAGACATTACAAAAATAATACCGGCACAAAGTGCAGTGCTCTGTTAAGCTATTTGTGCGATATTTTCTTAGGCAGAAGATAATGAAAATAGTTCCGAAAAGCATGAATCTTATACAATGTCTGATGAAAAGTATATGGACATCTATTAGTGAACATTAATATGTGGAGCGTTCACACTTGGCCTTTTTGGCTGTTTAAACTCTGCTCGGAAGACTTCCAGTGGGGTGTCTGATTGGCCGTGGAAGTTGGAAAGACAATTATTTCGAAACAGCCTGAACTAGACAACATGGACGTTGGACGCTGGCGTCTGTCGCGAGAGACATTTTAGCTCATCGCAGCTTTGGCCTTCTGGGTTCAGTTCGGATCTCTGAGCAGGACAGTCCATGTCAGGAACATTATCGTCCACAAATCATTCCCTAATAAATAATGCTTTACGACTTCGTGCTTGGTCATGCTGATATAATCATCCTCTTCGAACGGTTCCTCTATTGCACAGAATACTCAATGCCATAAAATGTGTTAATATCCTTGCGAATTTAACATTTTATGAAGTGCAGTAGGGGGCCACACTCTAGCCACGAAAAAAAGCTTCGTACTGTAACATCACGTCTACTGTACTTCATAGCTGGCATTATACTTTATGACTGGTACCATTTTGCAGGCATTCACCAAGCCCAAACCATTCCTTCTGCTTATCGTAATGTATAGCGTGATTCATCAGGCGCAAGAACTCGTTTACAGTCATCTATTGGAGCTTAAGTGCCCTCAACGGCGAGGTTACCTCCTGACCAGTGTCGTCGCTTAGAACTTAGAGTAGAAATGTTTGGTACCACTGTACGTAATTCTTTTTAGTCCCTACATGCAGTCGTTCTGCTAGCTGAATTGCTTGTAGCACTTTCGCACTCACAAATGTCTCATTCCAGCTTTAGAAGAGTTGAAAGGTCTTTAATGAATTTGTCACGCAGATAAGATAGCACGAGTAGTCCACATCCTAAGTCACTTAGCTCTTATAATCAATCCATTATGCTTCTAATTGTTACTCTACTGACAATACTCCCATTCTCCCCCCCCCCCCCCCCCCTGCCCCTTACGTGCTGCTCCACCTCTAGTGACATCCAGTAGTGATTTATTCCGGATTACGAAGTCTGACCGGCTGCTTTTGACCTCATATTGTGTCAAGACAAAATGAAAACACAACAGAAATAATTACTTTACAATGAAATGAATGCCCCTAGCTCCATACAGGCGTTGATATAAGTCAACGGGGATAGTTGAAAATGTGTACCCCGACCGGGACTCGAACCCGGGATGTCTTGCTTACATGGCAGACGCTCTATCCATCTGAGCCATCAAGGACACTGAGGGTATTGCGATTGCAGGGACTTATCGCTGGCACGCCCCCCGTGACCGACATTCGCAACTTATTGTCCCGCACTATATTCATACTGCCCCTGCCCATTATACTCATTACTCGTGGCTTTAATGCCGATTCCCGTAAGAGTTCGGACACTGTTCATGCATCCGCACAGAAGAAAATGGCCGGTGAGCCTTGACTATATATATGAAGATGTTATCTGTTTTTTCGGACATGCCCGAAAGAACAGATACCATCTTCATATATATAAGAAATAATTACTGATTTGCTACATTCTTCAAAGGCGTTTCTTCGTGTGGATCGCATACAACATGTAGAACAAAAAGTGAAAGAGAATCTGTTGAGAAGTGATACCGTGATATTACCCAACGCTCTTCGTAGCATCAAATATCATGGTACCAAATGTTATGTAGGAAAGAGCGGGGGGACAGCAACCTAAATTCTCATCGATGACCAGATCATCAAACACAGAGCACACGCCAGAATTATAAGCATATGGAGCCTGATTTTTCGAAGGAATCTAGACTGTCTGAAATGGACAGTAACCTGCGACTGTGAAAGACCTAACATCTATCTTCTGTTTTAAATCTGAATTTCTGTTGTGACACTGAATGCTTGATGCCTCCAATGAGCTTTCTTCGAAATTTATGGTCGACTTATTTGTTTGCGTGAACTAGAATGTGTTAGTGAAAGGATTATATCCTTACCTTATTGATATTGTCATCCGTTGATGCAGATGCTTGTGCCAACGCATCACTATTTTTTCAAGTTTATTTTGCATATTTGTTCTACGAGCATTTACGACAACTGGAATTTTTGCCAACTTTTAGGCCTACCTCCGGGAAGTATTACGAAAGGGAATTTATTATTCAGGCTTTTCTCTTGCAATAAGTCAAATAACCTTTGATACCAATTGGGCACTGTGGTGTGTCCAAGTAATTCGATTGAATTACATCCTAACTTTGCTTCTGCCGTTTTGAAACAGATGACAGTTACGTCAAGTGGTCGTACGGGTGGTAGGTCGTAAGTTTCACACAACACTTTTAGGCATTTTTAAACACAACGTCTTTGATTGCATCATAAAGTTACTCTCGACTGAATATGTCGTCTTACGAACCCGATTCCGAGCATTTAAGGCAAATTTTAATTTTCTTCTTTAGCATGAGGAGATCTGCGGCTGAGCCTCAAAAATACTGTCTAAGACTCATGGTGTGGCACCTGATACTGAAAGAACGTGCAAAGAACGGTTTCAACGCATCAGGAACGCTGACGGTGGAAAACAAAATGTTTTCTAAGCTACTGAAACCGACGGATGCAATCACAGGAGAGCGTTATCAAAAGCAGCTGATGCGTTTCAGCCGAGCACAGAACGAAAAACGGTCAAAATGCAGCGATAGACATGAAAATATCATATTACAGCATGACAGTGCTCGACCCCATGTCACAAAACGCATCAGAACATACCCTGGAACGTTAAAACGGAAAGTCTTACACCACCTGCGGTATTCTCCAGACTCTGGTCCGTCTGACTGCCTCCTTTGTCGATCAACAGCACGTGACCTGGCTGACCAGAACTGTCGTTCATATGAACAAGTGTCAAATCTGAGGCTGTCACAAAAAATGACTTTTTCTAACAGACCAGGTACGCTTTGACTGTAAGCGAAATGTGTCCGTTTAACGGGTTGTACCACTCGAAACCGTGTGGTTATTAAAAAGACGAAATAGAAGGATATTATGATCTCAGTTACGACAGCCAGTGTGGAGGAATATTGTCACTCAAAGAAGCAATCCGGTCGTTGAACCCGTTGCAACTGAAACATCTTCTTCGTCTGTTTTTCCTTGACTTCATGGATTAGGCACTCTTACCCGTTCCGGCAACGCATTTTCTCCAGGACGTCCTGGTTCGTTCTCGATCTCCTGTTCGTTTTGGAATGTAATCCAACACTGGCTTGGAAAGGGGATACATTACACTCCAAAAAAATAATTTTAGTTTTATTGATTGACATTTTAAAATCTTCCATTAATTGTAAGTTGTTGGTCAAGTACTATTTTTAACGTGTTTTTATGTACTGATGTATATTTAATTCTTTCCTGATATCTTCATTTAGTATCCTCAAACATTCCTTAACACTGCTCGAAAATCTCATTTCTGACGATTGTATTTTACACACTTGCTTTTGAGTCGGCATCCAAACTTGTTGTTATCGTTGCGGTCTTCAGTCCGAAGACTGGCTTGATGCAGCTCCCCATGCTACCCTATCCTGTGCGAGCCTCTTAATCGCCGAATAACTACTGCAACCACATCCTTCGGAATCTGCTAACTGTGTTCATCTCTTGGCCTCCTTCTACGATTTTTGCCACCCCCACTTCCTTCCAGTATTAAATTGGTGATCACTTGATGTCTCAAAAAATGTCCTCTACACCAATTTTTGTCAAGTTTTGCCACAAATGTCTTGTCTCGCCAATTCTATTCAGTACCTCCCCATTAGTTACGTGATGAAACCACCTAATTTTCAATATTCTTGTGTAGCATCACATTTCAAAACCTTCTGTTCTCTTTTTGTCTGAGGTATTTATCGTCCATGTTTATCTTGCATACACGGCAACACTCAATACAGATACCTTCAGAAAAGGCTTCCTAACCGTTAAATCTATATTCGATGTTAATAAATTTCTCTTCTTTATAAATGCCTTTCTTGCCATTGGAAGTATGAGTTTTATATCCTCTTTACTTCGGCAGTCATCAGTTATTTTGTTGCCCAAATAGCAAAACTCACTTACTGCTTTAAGTGTTTCGTTTCCTAATTTAATTCCCCTAGCATCCCCAGATTTTAATTTGACTTCATTCCATTATCCTTTTTGTTTGCTTCTGTTGATGTTCGTCTTATATTTTCCTTCAAAGATACTGTCCTTTCCGTTCAACTGCTCTTCCAAGACCTTTGCTGTCTCTAACAGAATTGTTGAACTTTAATTCCTTTACTGCTTTTTCAATACAGCCTGAAGACTGAATGACGTCGGGGGTAGGCTATAACCCTGTCTCATTCCTTTCTCAACCACCGTTTCCCTTTCATACACCTCGAATGCGTCTGATATCTGTACAAGTTGTAAATAGTCTTTTTCTCCCCGTGTTTCATACCTGCTACCTTCAGAATTTCAAAGACTGTATTCCAGCAAGCATTATCACACACTTTCTGTAAATCTACAAATGCTATAAACGTAGGTTTGTCTTTCCTTAACCTATCTTGTACGAGAATTCGTAGGGCCAATATTGCCTCGCGCGTTCCTACATTTCGGCCTCTCCCAGTTCCACCAAATCTTCTGCAAAGAATTCGTGTTAATATTTTGCAACCATGACTTATTAAACTGATAGTTCGGTGATTTTCACACCTGTCAGCACCCAAGCTTACCTGTGGTAAATCAATATGTGTAATTAATTCCATTACATTACAAAATTTCATTTTCGTTACTTTCCTAAATTTGTTTTTAAAAGTCCTTTTCTTAAATTGTCCAACATACATCTTGTTATTTGCTAGCTTTTTGCACAATAACCTTGTCATTATGAGATCTTATGTGACAATCAAGATATTTAAAATTCAATACTTCTTCAGCAATGCTTTTCCTAGCATAATTTTTGATCTGACTCGATCCTTTCCTCTGACAGCAAAACATGGAACTTGACATTTCGACATTAGACATAAGATTAGATCCCAGAAAATCAATCTTGTCTTTGTATACTCACTATCTATGAGAGATATGTTCGTTTTATTGTTAAACGAAGGGATACTCCCTTTTTTTAATTATTCTTCGATTTCACTACACGAAATTTGTGTCATTCTTGTAACATATAATTCACGTTAAATAGTAATGCAATTCCAATAATTTCCTCTTTATTTTGGCAGCGTAGTAAAAAACCATGAATTCCTGTAGTGATTGAGTTTACTTTGTTAAACGCTTGACTAGTAAATTAGGTGGAAGAAGTCAGATCACGCAACGATTGTGCACGATAAGCGCACTATTGTCTTCTCATTTCAGTATTTGTAGGTCGAACCTGCAGTTTATGTTATCAACAAATTCCGAATGTGATTATTATAGAAAATTAATTTTTTGAAATAATGATTAACAACAACTCGATTTTCCGCCAGCAAGCTCGCTACTTTGCAACGACGTCTGATTGACCTGAAGCTAGAATCATATGCCATAAGAAAAGACTGCGACTACCTATACTTTCTTGACAATTTTATGATTACACGCTTGATTTTCTTATTGAAAATGTGATGTATCTTTTCCCTCTAGAATAATTTACTATCACGAATAAATTTAAAAGAACTATCCAGCAGCGGACCCTTGCCAAACTTTCACGGATTTATAGTTTTAAAGAATCATAGTATTCGGAATAAAAGTAGTCGTTGGTATAATGGTAGCTGTGGGAATGACGCGGCTCTCTCTGAGAAGGTGTTTGAGCTGCAGCCACCCTGTTGGAGTGATGCTTCTCACAGACAGCTTCTAACGTTATTTCCCTTGGCATCGTAAACTCCTCATATACTGATTATGACGGTAGTATTTACACCACCATCTTATTGACAAAAGTCAATAAGTAATGATGAAATAAAAACAGAAAATAAAAGAAATAAAGAAATGTAACTTACTGTTCACAACAATATTTGGCTGTCATCACTTGCTTGAAATATCTAAGTTTTGACCATAATATTTACGTCTATCTGTTGTTCAAGAAAAGTGTAATGGGAAGTACATAAAACACAAGGGAGTTCAAATGGTTCAAATGGCTCTGAGCACTATGGGACTCAACATCTTAGGTCATAAGTCCCCTAGAACTTAGAACTACTTAAACCTAACTAACCTAAGGACGTCACACACACCCATACCCGAGGCAGGATTCGAACCTGCGACCGTAGCAGCCTCGCGGTTCCGGATTGCAGCGCCAGAACCGCACGGCCACCGCGGCCGGCCACAAGGGAGTAAGTATACGAGAAATGCATAGGCTAAATGGCTCTGAGCACTATGGGACTTAACATCTGAGGTCATCAGTCCCCTAGAACTTAGAACTACTTAAACCTAACTAACCTAAGGACATCACACACATCCATACCCGAGGCAGGATTCGAACCTGCGACCGTAGCAGTCGCTCGGTTCCGGACTGAAGCGTCTAGAACCGCTTGGCCACCGCGGCCGGCAAATGTGTAGGCTAGAACGTAGTGTTCGCTTCTTAACTGGTGTATCACAAGGTCGCAATAACTCTGTATTTTGACATTTTAACTGCACTTCACACTTCACGTAAGAACGCTAGACCCTAGCAGCAGTTAGTAAATTACAATTCTAGGTGACAGTGACAAGTATGTTTGTTATTTCAGAGAGTATATTCGACAGCTTGTACGAGGGACAGAGATAGTGGACTTCCGCAGTGGTCACCGTTCTTATCTGTGACAAAACTGTACATAAATTATTCAGTTAATAAGTGCTTTAAAAGAAATAAAATGGTATTTGTAATAAAATGAGAACATAATTTCTTATTCGTCATTAATAAGTTGGCTTAGTAAAACGCAGGTATGAAACTGGGCATGCATGTAACCCTTTTGCTACAATAGTTCAAATGGCTCTAAACACTATGGGACTGAACATCTGGGGTCATTAGTCCCCTAGACTTAGAACTACTTAAACTAACCTAAGGACATCACACGCATCAATGCCCTAGGCAGGATTCGAACCTGCGATTGTAGCAGCAGCGCGGTTCCGGACTGAAGCACCTAGTACAGCTCGGTCACATCAACAATAGTGAAAAGCCTGTTATATGTTAAAATTTTCCACTAATGGTAGATCTAAGCGCTAAATACGAGTGTAAGCCAGTTAAAACATCTTTCTGACTATACCTCAATCATTCCTGTACGATTAGTACCTACTGAAAAAATGGATGTTCTCTTGAGAAGAAATATGTATGATACTGGAATATAGAGGATACATTACACTGTAAAAGGTATAATTCCTGATTTTTAACTGAGATTTTAAAACTGTAAGACTTACAGAGCTAATTTGAAAGATACGCGTATTTCTGTAACTGTCTTATTTACTTGAATCAACTAAAATATGTTAAATAAAATAACGTATGGATAACTCGAATTTGGACAAATGGCACACCAACCAGTTACTCGATAAAGTACTTTGCTTTTTTTTTATAATATGATTGAGGATGAAATGAGAACTGTTATTGTGACTGTGTTAGCTGCGTCTCTAAGAGTAAGTAATACCAAGTGGTAGAAAAAATTAAGCAAAACTGCTGACGACAGTGGTATAGTTGCTTGCAACTGTATAAACCACCAGAGGCGATGGCGTACTATACTGGAATTTGGGCCAAGAACAAGCTATTAGCTGCCGCTAATTGCCGGGCATCTCGGCTATGCAGGTCAGCAATTAAGGAGCCCGTGACGGATCCGGGCAGCTATGCAGGTATGGCTGCCGCCGATCCGCCACCGACCGCGCGATTCGCAGCGGAATGCCAGCCACGCGGGCGCCCTGTCACTCGCGGGAAGCGATCCGGCCCGCTCCAAATCATTTGCCGCAGCGAGCAATTGATTGCCGAGTCATTCAAATATTTTCACGGACTGTCGGCCTTTGTTCCGCGCGCGCGTATTGTGTCGGGAACGGGCAGGGTACGGGCCGGGCCGGGCTTTTCGCAGTCCATTCAGCGCAATTGTTTCTATTCCATTATGCGGGGGCCGTAATAAGAGCAATAAAGCAGGCGCGAGCTGCGGCCGCGCGTCCGCCGCGCCATTTTACGATATCCGCTTTTAAGGCGATAATGGATGGCGGCCGTCGGTCGGCGCGACACCGTTTGCCGTGGCCGGCCTCTGGCTGCGCGTGACGCAGTGGTCCTCTTTCCGGTCGACATCGATTGCTGACAGCGGATACATCAAGTTTAAGTATTCCCTGTCCAAAGATAATGAGGCATCAAGTTGTTCTAACATATCGTCGTAAGCTATTCAGAATTCCATTAGACCTTAGGGCTTCGCGATCACTGTCGACAATGCCAAAAGACCTTGGCTATCGGCACCGCGTTTCAAGAATAATTCCACTAATTGTAAGTCAATTTGCTTTAGCGAATGAGGAGCTGTAAACAGGAGGCGAGTTTTGGCAGCAAAGTAATTGACGACGACAGAAGCAAAAACGATTTACAACGGCAACAGCAAGAAAATCTGTCTGAAAAAGGGGAAATATGATAACATTGTGGTGTGCGTACTGTAAGACCTTCGGTACACACACCATCAGATTATTTGACTTGTCGCTCTAACGAAGTAGGCGAGTGTTAGCAATAAGTCTCGTGTTCTTATCGTGCCGTGTTTATCTTCTGCCGTTAGGTCAGACGATAGAAATGCCACTTGCACGCTTAGAGTAGCAGATTGACGGTGACCAACTTTAACAGAACTTCATTAATTTTCACACACATTTATTAAAATAATAAAAATCATGGACATTACGTAACTTGATTCTCGATGCTGTTTACAATGGACAATCTGAAGATCCTTTGGTCTTGGTACGTTACTCTCATTCTCACATATCTCTCATACTTGACAAAGTGTCTATTCACTTATCTCCATGGCTATGTACACGAATATGATAATTTTATTAGGCGCAGACTGAAACTTCACTGTAGACTAATGCAGACTAATGCAGACTGAGTAATTGGAGGCCTGTACACTCGTTATAATACCTCGCGTGTTCAGGTATCACTGCGAGAGTGTGATCCGCGAGGAGAAAAGGTTCTACGTTAGCAGCAATCTCATTGGCTGCGCTACATATTAATACGCGGATCAGCAGAAGCAGAATTTGGTCCGTCTCTAAGACAGCGCCATCTCGTAGTGCGGAGACGGACGAGCGCTATGCGTGCGTTTTTGTGCTTAGTGGGGCGCGCTCTAGTGGCAAAGTTGTGTACGCGCTGACTACGCGGAACTATGTACACAACAAACACCGAGTATGAATTTATGTAAATCATAAGCGGATGGAGGAGAATGAACTCATGACATCAGCTTCTTCTGGACTTCGTGCACAATCAGCGGCGAGTGAAATTGTGTGCTGGAGTGCGACTCGAACCTGTGATCTCCTGCTATGTAGGCAGTTACCGGGCAGTTGCGCTGCCTGGACACAAGATTTATAACAAATGTGCTGATTATCGCACAACGGAGACTCCCCATCGCATCCCGCTCTCATTCAGTGGTAAGACAGCCCAGTGGGCTGCTCGTCGAAAACTGCACACAGATCAAGCGAGAAAACAGGAAGATAATGTACTGGATTATGAAGAAAACGCAGAATAGAAACACTCAACGGTCCAAGGAAAACAAGCGCAATACAGAGCAGCCAATAGGAGAAATGGCGTCGTGGTTAGGTGGTTACGGTGTTGCATTGCCAAGCGGGAGAGCCGTGTTGAAAACCCCTCTAGTGCCATTTTTTTCGCTTTATTCACATTTGTGTGTTCGTCGTGGTGTAACATCCGTTCGCAACAGCGACATGTAAGGTACGCACCTGTAATGGCAGATGATTCTGCACAACTACTCTATTAACAGCCGAAAGTATGTGGCTTTCGAATGGGAACCGCGAATGTTTGAAGATAAGGCGACAAGTCAAGCCACTTCTTCAGTGTCTGATGTGTCATACACGGAAATACTGACAGCACACGTACGTCATATGATAGGAATCTCTAATCGACGCATATAATTCTTAAAACTGGTAAGTGAGTGAGATATTCCTCATTGCCCGAGATAGATATTCGTATGAATGCGAATGTGACTGCTCCCAAGTAAACTTGTACTACTGTAGTAGGCGTGGGCTTCGTGTCTATCTTGGCCACGCTGTGTGTAGTAGGTTACCCGCACTCCTATTTTTTTATTCATTATTAAACCTACTCCTGCATTACCCCTATTTGATTTTGTATTTATAATCCTGTATTCACCTGACGAAAAGTCTTGTTCCTCCTGCCACCGAACTTCACTAATTCCCACTATATCTAACTTTAACCTATCCATTTCCCTTTTTAAATTTTCTAACCTACCTGCCCGATTAAGTGATGAAAACATAATAGTTTGTCACATAAGCTGTAACAAAGAAAATCAACAGTTTCACGATCACACAGTTTCTCTGTGTTCTGTCAAAACATATGTCTTTAACGTTTTTGCAGTTGCGTTCCGTTGTGGAAGTCTTGACTCTTGAATTCCTTTGTTGTAAAATAGTTCATGCCTGTTTATTTGTTGTTTTCATTTATGTGGTATCTAGCTAGCTCTCACTATTCATGACATTTACTTGCAACGTTAATGTATTATTACCACATGAGTCATATTCTATAGCCAACGTATAGTATGACAGTTGCGAAGACTACAAAAAGAGAAAAAAACATGTCAATAGCCGAAGGAAATCCCTCCCCCCACCGACCCCCGCCCCCCCCCCCCCCCCCGCCATGAACCATGGACCTTGCCTTTGGTGGGGAGGCTTGCTTGCCTCAGTGATACAGATAGACGTACCGTAGGTGCAACCACAACGGAAGGGTATCTGTTGAGAGGCCAGACAAACGCGTGGTTCCTGAAGAGGGGCAGCAGCCTTTTCAGCAGTTGCAGGGGCAACAGTTTGGATGATTGACTGTTCTGGCCTTGTAACACTAACCAAAACGACCTTGCTGTGCTGGTACTGCGAACGGCTGAAAGCAGGGGGAAACTACGGTCGTAATTTTTCCAGAGGGCATGCAGCTATACTGAATGGTTAAATGATGATGGCGTCCTCTTGGGTAAAATATTCTGGAGGTAAAATAGTTCCCCATTCGGATCTCGGGGCGGGGGCTACTCAAGAGGACGTCGTTATCAGGAGAAAGAAAACTGGTGTTCTACGGATCGGAGCGTGGAATGTCAGATCCCTTAATCGGGCAGGTAGGTTAGAAAATTTAAAAAGGGAAATGGTTAGGTTAAAGTTAGATATAGTGGGAATTAGTGGAGTTCGGTGGCAGGAGGAACAAGACTTTTCGTCAGGTGAATACAGGATTATAAATACAAAATCAAATAGGGGTAATGCAGGAGTAGGTTTAATAATGAATAAAAAAATAGAAGTGCGGGTAACCTACTACACACAGCATAGTGAACGCATTATTGTGGCCAAGATAGACACGAAGCCCACGCCTACTACAGTAGTACAAGTTTATATGCCAACTAGCTCTGCACATGACGAAGATATTGAAGAAATGTATGATGAAATGAAAGAAATTGTTCAGATGGTGAAGGGAGACAAAAATTCAATAGTCATGGGTGACTGGGATTCGGTAGTAGGGAAAGGGAGAGAAGGAAACGCAGTAGGTGAATATGGAATGGGGTTAAGGAATGAAAGAGGAAGCCGCCTGGTGGAATTTTGCACAGAGCACATCATAGCTAACACTTGGTTCAAGAATCATAAAAGATTTCATACGTGGAAGAAGCCTGGAGATACTGACAGGTTTCAGGTAGATTATATGATGGTAAGACAGAGATTTAGGAACCAGGTTTTAAATTGTAAGACATTTCCAGGGGCAGATGTGTACTCTGACCATTATCTGTTGGTTATGACTTTTAGATTAAAACTGAAGAAACTGCAAAAATGTGGTAATTTAAGGAGATGGGACTTGGATAAACTGACTAAACCAGAAGTTGTACAGACTTTCAGGGAGAGCATAAGTGAACAATTGACAGGAATGGTGGAAAGAAATACAGTAGAAGAAGAATGGGTAGCTTTGAGGGATGAAGTAGTGAAGGAAGCAGAGGACCAAGTAGGTAAAAGGACGAGGGCTAGTAGAAATCCTTGGGTAACAGAAGAAATATTGAATTTAATTGATGATAGGAGAAAATATAAAAATGCAGTAAATGAAGCAGGGCAAAAGGAGTACAAACGTCTCAAAAATGAGATCGACAGGAAGTGCAAAATGGCTAAGCCGGGATGGCTAGAGGACAAATGTAAGGATGTAGAGGCTTATCTCACTAGGGGTAAGATAGACACTACCTACAGGAAAATTAAAGAGACCTTTGGAGAGAAGAGAACCTCTTGTATGAATATTAAGAGCTCAGAAGGAAACCCAGATCTAAGCAGAGAAGGGAAAGCAGAAAGGTAGAAGGCATACATAGAGGGTCTATACAAGGGCGATGTACTTGAGGACAATATGAAGGAAATGCAAGAGGATGTAGATGAAGATGATATTGGAGATATGATACTGCGTGAAGAGTTTGACAGAGCACTGAAAGACCTGAGACGAAACAAGGCCACAGGAGTAGACAACATTCCATTAGAACTACTGACAGCCTTGGGAGAGCCAGTCCTGACAAAACTCTAACATCTCGTGAGCAAGATGTATGAGACAGGCGAAATACCCTCAGACTTCAAGAAGAATATAATAATTCCAATCCCAAAGAAAGCAGGTGTTGACAGATGTGAAAATTACCGAACTATCAGTTTAATAAGTCACTGCTGCAAAATACTAACACGAATTCTTTACAGACGAATGGAAAAACTGGTAGAAGCCGACCTCGGGGAAGATCCCTTTGGATTCCGTAGAAATATTGGAACACGTGAGGCAATACTGACCATACGACTTATCTTAGAAGCTAGATTAAGGAAAGGCAAACCTACGTTTCTAGCATTTGTAGACTTAGAGAAAGCTTTTGGCAATGTTGACTGGAATACTCTCTTTTCTGAAGGTGGCATCGGTAAAATACAGGGAGCGAAAGGCTATTTACAATTTGTACAGAAACCAGATGGCAGTTATAAGAATCGAGGGACATGAAAGGGAAGCAGTGGTTGGGAAGGGAGTGAGACAGGGTTGTAGCCTCTCCCCGATGTTGTTCAAGCTGTATATTGAGCAAGCAGTGAAGGAAACAAAAGAAAAATTCGGAGTAGGTATTAATTCCATGGAGAAGAAATAAATGGAGATTCGCCGATGACATTGTAATTCTGTCAGAGACAGCAAAGGTCTTGGAAGAGCAGTTGAACGGAATGGACAGTATCTTGAAAGGAGGGTTAAGATGAACATCATCAAAAGCAAAACGTGGCTCATGGAATGTAGTCGAATTAGTCGGGTGATGCTGAGGGAATTAGATTAGGAAATGAGACACTTAAAGTAGTAAAGGAGTTTTGCTATTTGGGGAGAAAATAACTTATGATGGTCGAAGTAGAGAGGATATAAAATGTAGACTTGCAATGGAAAGGAAAGCGTTTCTGAAGAAGAGAAATTTGCTAACATCGAGTATAGATTTAAGTGTTAGGAAGTCATCTCTGAAAGTATTTGTATGGAATGTAGCCATGTATGGAAGTGAAACATGCACGATAAATAGTTTGGACAAGAAGACTATAGAAGCTTTCAAAATGTGATGCTACAGAAGAATGCAGAAGTTTACATGAGTAGATCGAGTAACTAATGAAAAAGTACACAATCGACCTAAGGGGACAAGACATTTATGGGAGGATCTGAGTGAAAAATGGTGTAGCTTATCAGGATGCATCCTGAGAAGTTAAGGAATAGGTAACTTAAGTGTGGAGGGAAAATGGGAATGGTGCAGTAAAAACTGAGGCGGGCCTCAGGCCTTCACAACAGTAAACAGGTGGAAGAGTGGAATAGTTGATCAGATGCGGAAAGATTTGTACAAGATTAACTAACACTGACGGTTGTGTAAAACCAGTGCTCGGACGGATGAGTATAGCTCACAAAATACAGGGAGCAATAGATAACAAAAATAGGAATAAATTGGAAAACATAATCTACTTTCATTTTAGGTTCTGGATATCTTTACCATCAGCCATATGTGAGACGGTGGGGTATACAGCTGATGATGATACAGCGACGAAAGACACTTCAGATGACCAGTTTGGACGAATTACTGAGCGAATGGTGTGACGGGACTGCTTATTGGACTGAAGTAGGCCTACATACGAGGGTTGGCACTTAAATAGTCGCAACTATTTATTCACAACCGATACAAAAGAGTTATCTGTTTGCATCTGTTACTGTCCTTCAGAGTAGTCACCAGAGTTGTTTAGAACCAGTTGCCTGTGATGTGGAAGGTGAAGTACACGTTAGCAGAGCCTGTTCTGTTGATGGAGCGAATGGAGCGGCCTACTGTCTGTCGAATCTCTGGAACAGTTCTGAAGGGAATGCCGCGAAGTCTTTCCTTCATCTTCGGAATCAACTCAAAGTCAAAAGGACTTAAGTCCGGGCAGTATGGTGGATGGAACAGTACTTCCCAGTCCCGTCGATCGAACAGAGCAGCCCCAGCTAGCGCTCTATGCGCCCGCGCACTGTCGTGTAAAATGATGGGTGGGCTGCGCAGAAAGTATCGCCGGTTCTTTCGCAAAGCTGGTCGCAGGTGATGCTCCAAAAACGAACAGTAATACTGTGCATTGACGGTCTGCCATGGAGGAACGTAATGCGTTAGGATAACAACATCACAGTGGTACACGATAATCACCATAACTTTAGAGCGCTCCATTCGCACCATCAACAGAACAGGCTCTGCTAACGGTATACGAGTACTGCGCCTTCCACATCTCTGGCAACGGTTTCTACACAACGCTGGTGACTACTCTGAAGGACAGTAACAGGTGCAAACATGCAACTCTTTTGTATCGGTCGTGAATAAATAGTTGTCACTATTTAGGTTCCGATCCTCGTATAAAGAATTATTATTTGTTCTAAAAGTGCAAAATGTTGCTCATAAGATAATAAATCTGTCCATATATCTATTAAACCGATCTTTTCACTGACAAACTCTGCGTGAGAAACTCCCCTCTTTTGCTATCAAATCGTCCATAGCTCTTGGTCTAATGCTTAGCGTCACTGCCCCTAGATATCTGGGTCCTGGGTTCGATACCAGCTTTTCTTCGCTTGGAAACTGAATGTGTTTGTCGTTCTCATCACTTTATCTCGTCGTCATTGACGTTCAAGTGGCCGAAATGGCGGAAAACAGCAAGACTATTATTTGTCGCCTGAACTACGCCAGAGAGGATCTTATAGCAAATAATGCTACAGGATTATTTTTTTCTTTTTTATTTGCCAACAAACCAAGAGAAAAAAAGAACGGGCAGTTTCGCCGCGCATTGTTCTGGTGCACCCAGCTGTTTCATTCCTGGTGGCTAAAAACCGCGTTACAAAGATAGGAGCTGCTAACTGTGCGAAGTAGCGAAGTGCATTATTCGCAGTTAACGTGCGTTAACAGTTGGAGTGCTTGTACGACGACTGTTGGAGTCGTTATAGCTTGTGAGCAATTAAAGAGTTAACGTTTGCAGTTTTAATGAAGGTAGTAACTGCGCACGGGCTCAAACTGTGTGTATTCTGCTAAATCTTCTAGGAGTATTTGATTGGAACGTAGCCCTAATTTAATGATACAAAGTACAGCTAACTAGAAGCTTTAAAAATGTGGTACTACGTATGAATTCTAAAGGTGAGTGCGTAGATCGAATATGAGGCTCTTAATCAAACTGTAATGAAATTTATGCCACAACTTCAATGTAATAAGAGACAAGTTGTCGGGACACATCCTGAAGTATGAAAGAGTACCAACGTGATAATGACGACTGACCCTCTCATTGACGGGTAGTGACGATACATGTTTGTAATAGTCGTCAAAAGAATCCACTGTAATATTATCTGGCTAATGATGGCAGCCTCAAGGAACCCACTAAAATATTAGTCATTTTGTATTCATCGAGCAATGGAAGAGGTAAGCGTCTTTATATATAGAGTGTGCCTACGTGGATATTGTTCAACATTTTTTGTTGCCAACTGGCCACAGTAATCACTTCTTAAAATTACAGACAAAGTTCTGTTAACCTGGTTAGTAAGTTTGTCATTAGTTTCATTTTTGTAAAATTACTCGTGTATAAAAACTTTCCAGAATACATAAAACGAAACAAAATAATGACATTTAGTCGCAAATTACCTAAATTAAGAAATATATAAATTGCAACGTAAAAATTTTTAAAGATACAATTACCCTACTTGTAAAAACACGAAAAAAATATGCTTTGAAGGACATGTAGAACTGTTAGAAGAACAACCGGTCGACACTGTTGACTTATAAATGGCATTCTATAGAGCTATGGTCAAGCCAACAAGTGTGCATGGCACCGGACCTTAGCTGAGAATTTCACTGCTAAATATTTATATGGTTTGCACGTGCCTTGGAAAAATTTTCTGGTAGTATGACTAGATTCATGGTTGTGTGATTAGGTTCTCCTTTTTCCGATACTAACTGACTGCCGCTGCTTGTTTGTCCCACAGCCTTGATCACTGCAATATATTCGTCACTGAAGACATTACTCAACTGAAGTAAGCGGAGAGAGCAGGTTGTAAACATAGATAAATGTGAATGTACTGTAATAAAAGTCGTATTATAACAACTAAGCATTCACTGTTCTCTTTTCCAGGTATGAATGTTGCAAAAATAAATCATTTTCAGTACCTCTCCGAAATCTCGTTACACGTTGCTCGCAAGCGTTGTCTTATACTACTGGATTGCAGCTCCTATCCAGGAAAAAAACGACGCTAGGACGTTACTTTCATTCAGAAAACTGTTAATCGAACAAGCAAGTAGCATCAGTTTATTAGCATAACTGTAAAGAGAACCTAATCACACACGTATAATTCTAGGGATACTACCAGAAAATTATTCCAACGCTAGTGCAAACCATATCTACAATTAGCAGGGAAATTCTGTCGGACTTCCATTATTTGTTGAAACGGCACTGTAGGTTTGTAGACTAACGGTAATATGTGCTTGTGTTATTGATTCAGTCCGTTCATCATGAATTGGGGCAAGTATTCTAGTTTATTCACCATTAATGAAAGTACTAAATTTAATGCCCTCTTCCAGCAAAGAGCGTATCTGGAAAAGTAGACGTTCCTTACCCGAGGAAAATTTATGATTTTTATGATAGGTACATTTATGTTACTTCAACCAAAACTTTTCTATGGAACCTGAACACGTGCCTAAATGTACATAAGATTTTAGTTGTCAACTGTCGAGAAATACTAAATATCGTAGGAAGTTCTACATTCGTGGGGTTCATACAATGAAGTTAAATTTCAGAACTCATACAGTACCAGCTAAGAAGGGAAAAGGAAAGGAGATTAGTATTGGCTTCAAAAGTGAGGAGCTTTAATTCACGTGTACTGGGGCGTAAGTCTCGGAGGACATTGTTAAATGCACCGAAGAAAGCAAGAAAAAATGAACGAATGCAAAACTAGTTCTCAAGCTACCATCGACGACAAGTTCATACAGCACATAACAAAACTTGGTTGATAGTGATGATGCAGGATATGGCCCAAGCATTTTCAATAGAACCCCTCCAGTATTCGATTTAAGTCATAAGTGATGTAGATAAATTGCGGGGATCCTAGATCTCAATGACTAGATAGGGATAAAAATCCTATTCTTTTTGAGTAAAATTTCTGTCATTCGTGACTAGATATCCAACAAAATTTGGAACAAGAGATAGTGCGCTGAAAGAAGGAAGTATGCTGTAGCACTGGCCACTTTTCCTCTACACATACACGAGGCCAAAATAAAAGTGGCTCTAAGAATATTTCATGCGCTATAAAATAGGCAACACAATTTACGTCATCACCAAATGATTTAATTTGGGATGCCTGTGTTGAGGCTCATGAAATATTTTCCGGGTTAGTTTTATTTTGCCTACACTGTATTGCGATTGAAATACACTACCGTGTGACGTTAAAGTGGTTGAAATTTTAAAGTAATTTTGTGAGAATAAGTGAAAAGTAAGCAAAGTAATGTACTGTATCTGGTATAGTTTGGTATAGTTGGTATATTAATTATTAAGTGTCTGAATAACTTTCGGGAACGCAGGCAGCTAAACTCGTGAGGTGCCATCGATATTTTTACAGGTAGGTGCGTATCGTTTTGAAAACACGAGCTGCAGTCCAGTGTGTTTCCTTTTTATTCTTCTTTATTCGTTTGTCATATCATTACTTCGTACGGGAAAAGGCAGTGGAACTACATACTAGTCTTCAGCAACAAGTATATACAGCCAAATTAAATTGAGTCTAGAAATATTAAAAGGGTAAAATATCTTCGAACGCAGGCATCGCCTACTAAAGTTACAGCACACATTAATAATTAATCTACAGAAATCCCGCTAAAGATCGGGAATACATTATTAGTTTCACCCATCAGACGCGGGCATCTCTAGATTCGTTTCGCTAACGACTACACGTTAGGAATGTTAAACCTTTCATGTATTGCCATCAGGGAACTGAATCAACAGATGCTCGTGTCTGTTGAGCGAAACCAGAAATGACTTGTGACGGTCTGTCTCTACAAGTTAAACTATTTACACGTTTTCTTCTTAAATTACAATGGTGATTTCAAAACAGCTGTATTTAACGATTTTTTTTGTGTCGTAATGGTTCAAAAATGGTTCAAATGGCTCTAAGCACTATGGGACTTAACATCTGAGGTCATCAGTCCCCTAGACTTAGAACTACTTAAACCTAACTATCCTAAGGACATCACACACATCCATGCCCGACGCAGGATTCGAACCTGCGACCGTAGCCGCAGCGCGGTTTAAGACTGAAGCGCCTAGAACCGCTCGGCCACAGCGGCCGGCTATCGTAATGATGATTTGCCATTAACTGTCTTTAACGTAAAAGCCGGGAAGCTGACAAAGCACTAGCACTAAAGCAGTAAGAATATGAGCCGGAAGGTAATAATATACATTCAGCGACATAGCATAGCAAAGAAGAGGAGAGGGTTGGAACCTAAGAGAAAAGTTATGACGTGGGTGAGGGTATAGAGTGCTAGATTTCGTAGGAGGGCTAAATGTAGTGGTGGGTATCTAGGAAAGGGAGACTGTTAAAATTGCGTAGAGAGTCTAAACCGCTGGTGTTACTCGGTATAAATTCATTGTTAGGTGGGCTGCGTAGGTGAGGATCATATAGGAAGCCATGAAGAAATACAGACTACATGTGATCGACACTACTGCTGGAGCGTAGATGTATGGATAGTTGCCGAGGGAATGTGGCTCACTTTGTCACTCTGCAGTTTCACTACAGAAAGAGCAGTTTCCCATGCAGCACCATACATAAATCTCCGTTGCTGTTTACAGGCGGTTGGTTAATCTCAACGGATTCACTTTTAACACTATCCGAATATCTGCAAGTGCATGTCAATTTTTTCTTTTTGTTATACACCATATGATGTCTTGTAGGCCTTTCGCGGCAATTCTGTGTTCCGTAATCGTTGATTTGATCGTGGCAAGAGAAACGCTTCCATTCTACTACACACGGTCGTCAAAGCCTACGATGATCTGATTGATACATGCCTAGCCGTGGCTGCAACGTATCTGATAGACACCTGATATTTCTACCATGAACTCACAAAGACAACTTAAAATAGGGAAAAGTCACGAAACACCCTTAACATTCATAGTAAGAAAGAGGACAGGACGATTACCTTTCAACTATCAGCGGTGACTGTAAGTATACATGGCCACATTCCCGCTAGTTGTTGTTGTTGTTGTTGTTGTTGTTGTTTTCAGTCCTGAGACTCGTTTGATGCAGCTCTCCATGCTACTCTATCCTGTGTAAGCTTCTTCATCTCCCAGTACTTACTGCAACTCACATCCTTCTGAATCTGCTTAGTGTGTTCATCTCTTGGTCTCCCTCTACGATTGTTACCCTCCACGCTGCCCTCCAATACTAAATTGGTGATCCCTTGATGCCTCAGAACATGTCTTACCAACCGATCCCTTCTTCTAGTCAAGTTGTGCCACAAACTTCTCTCCTCCCCAATCCTATTCAATACTTCCTCATTAGTTATGTGATTTACCTATCTAATCTTCAGCATTCTTCTGTAGCACCACATTTCGAAAGCTTCCATTCTCTTCTCGTCCAAACTATTTATCGTCCATGTTTCCCTTCCATACATGGCTACACTCCATACAAATACTTTCAGAAAGACTTCCTGACACTTAAATCTATACTCGATGTTAAAAAATTTCTCTTCTTCAGAAACGCTTTCCTTGCCATTGCCAGTCTACATTTTATATCCTCTCTACTTCGACCATCATCAGTTATTTTGCTCCCCTAATAGCAAAACTCCTTTACTACTTTAAGTGTCTCATTTCCTAATCTCATTCCTTCAGCATCACCCGACTTAAGTCGACTACATTCCATGATCCTCGTTTTGCTTTTGTTGATGTTCATCTTATATTCTCCTTTCAAGACACTGTAAATTCCGTTGAACTGCTCTTCCAAGTCCTTTGCTGTCTCTGACAGAATTACAATGTCATCGGCGAACCTCCATTTATTTCTTCTCCGTGGACTTTATTACCTACTCCGAATTTTTCTTTTGTTTCCTTTACTGCTTGCTCAATACACAGAACTGCTAGTTAGAAATTACAAAACCCAAAACATAATGACCATTGCCCACCGAGACGTTGGATGCTGCCTGGTGGCGTTGCGGGCACGTGATGCAGTAACAGAAGTATGTAAGCGGACTAGACACGAACAGAGTATCACCCCAGCGCTATATATGTTGCAAATGGAGAAATTCATTGAGATAAGCGAGTTTGACAAACGGCAGATTATTATTAGGCAGAATCCGTAATCGAGTATCTCGAAAACGGCGAAGCTCGTCGAATGTCCACGTACAACTGTCGTGATGATCTATGAACTGAGGTAGAAGGGCAGTGAAACAACCACTAAGCGCTAAGTGGTTGAACATCCACGACTTTTCACGAAACGTGGGTCTCTAAGGCTTACCTGCTCTGTAAAGTAGGATAGTTGGTCATCTGTAGCATCTCTCGCGAAAGAGCGCAATACTGGTGCACACACAAGTGTTTGGAGCGCACCGTTATTCATACAATGAAGAACACAGAGCTCCGCAGTAGACCACCGCTATGTGTTCATATGTTGACCCCAATTAAGACTGCAGTTGCCACTGAACCACAGGGATTCGACCGTCGATCAATGGAAACATGTCGATGTTTCGGATGAATCATATTTTTTCTATACTAGGTCGACAGTCGTCTGCACAAACGCCGTCATCGAGGTGAACATCAGCTCGAAATGTCATGCGCGCCACGGACGAAGGCTGGTGTGTGAGGTATTATGCTATGGGAGACATTCTCCTGCGCTTGCATGGAGCCTGTGGTAGTAACCTAAGGCACACTGACAGCTGCGAACTACCTGCATCTCTTCCTGCTTGACGTCTTCCCCGCGGCGATGTCATCTTTCAGCAATTTAATTGTCCATGTCTCAGAGCCAGAACCGCGCTACAGTGCTTTGAAGAGGATTGTAGTAACTCACGTTAGTGTCTCGGCCACCAAATTCGTCTGATGTAAATCCTCTGGAATCCATCTGGATCGGTATCAATTGCCATCACCGAGTATGCAATTAAGCGACCTGTTATCTGCGCGAATTGCATGACCTAAGGTTAAACATCTTATGCCACATACCTCTAGAAACCTACCAACAAACTATCTGATCCCTTATACGCAGAATTAATTATGTATTTCGTTTCTAAGACGGCAAACGAGCTACTAAGCAGGTGGCCATAATGTTTGGATCATCAGTGCATATATGCTAGGAAATGTTTAAGGTTCATAAATTGTTAATTAATAAGTGCTAAATTTACGTAAGTATTTTCTGTAAGAACATAAATCGAGGGAGAGGTGCATAAATTGTATTGTATTTTTCATTAAGTGCATATTTAGTGAAACGTAGACGACGAACATTACAGCAAAGAAGAAAATAAAAGATTTTGAAATGTGGTACTACGACTAAATGTTGAAGACGAGAGGGGCAGATCGATAAACTATTGAAGAGTTACTAAATCGAATAATGCCACACTATTTTAACTTTGATGAACTTCTTTCAATTTATTGTTACAACCTTTTACTGGCATAAAGATAGCTGTGACCGTTAAATTGATTCGTTTGAATGAAAGAGGGCGCCACGATGCAAGGGTAGCTCAGCTGGGAGGCTGCTGGTGGGTAGGAAAAGGCAGCTAACGTCAGCGTAACAAAATTGTAAAATTCTCTCAGGTCTTGCTTGTAAAAGTGACGAAGTTAACGTGTAATTTCAATTTACAGTGACAACAGAAAATAGTGCCAAAAACGACAGTACGCTCTCTTGGAGTCTATTTAGCACCTGTCGGAATAAGATACCTAATCAAATCAGCTTTACAAGATTTTTGCAGCAGCTGACATATCCATTAATGAGAGCAAAGTTGTTAAAAATTTCAATGATTTTAGTTACAAAAAAGGAATAAACAGTTACTTACATTTAGGAATGATGACATGGGCAGCGTTGTACTTAGGTACAGATTCCTTAATAAGTATCATCTGAGTCAGACTTATCAATGTCGATGTTGGTGGCCGAAATTGTACATAGTTACTGAATATTTAGTTAGCTTCATCTGAAGATAATTGGTAACGAACCGAAACCGGTAATCCGCAAATTGTAATTTTATTTTTAATTGGTATCAAGAGATAATACGGATGGCTCTATCTCCTTCAGCAGATGGTGTTAGGTCTTTCAGTAAGGCGGATTGCTGGCTGGGAACGAGCACCTGAGAAAAAACGTAATTTGTCGGTTTCCTGTCTGCTACTGTCGTGAACATCTATGGGATGTCTGCCGTGGTGGTCACTGAATGTCAGACTCTGAAGTCACAATGATGAACTAAAACATTATGACCACAGGCTTAACATGGTGTTGGTCCTCTTTGGAACGCGGCACGGCGGGGCAGTGAAACCGTGAGCAGACAGCAAAATGTTGGACATTTTCGCCTCAGGACAAAACGTAAAGGTCGGTGAGATTGCCTGCTCTGTTAAGTACGATAGGTGACGATCTGTGGCACATTTGATGATAGCGTGCAGTGAGAAGTGTTTCGGAGCACACTATTCAGCGTTCGTCGTTGACAAAGGGGCTCCACAACAGATGACCATTACGTATTCCCATGTTGACCCAACGACATCATCAAATACGATTATAGCTGATTCGTGACCATCGAGACTGGAATGTGGATTAATGGAAAACTGTCACATGCTCTGATGAGTCACGTTTCTTGATACTTAAGGGTGATGATCATGTCCGGATACGCCATCTTCCAGGCACGCGGTTGCTCAAAACATCCACTGCACCACGGACTATACCAGTGAGTGCAGTATTAAGCTGTGGGAAACATTTACATGGGCTTCCATGGGATCTGTGGAAGTAACTGAAGGTACTATAGTGGACCGTCTATATTCATTTGTCCCCGATGGCGGTAGTATCTTCCAGCAGGTTAACTTCCATTGTCACAATGTCAGAGTGGTTTGAGGTGCACGATAATGAGCTGACGTTTATTTTACAAGCTAATTCTCCGTCTAGTGGCCCTGTCGGGCCATTCAGTGCCAACGGTCGGCCTCGTCTTCTTCTGATAATGACCTCACCGAGATGCGGTGTGGAGAGGCACGCGGTCGGCACACAGCTTCCCACACCTTGGGGTCGCTATTTCTCATTCACGTATCTCCTCAGGTGGCGGACTGAGGGTTAGTGTACCCCGCTCCAGAGGTCCCACCAAGGAAAATTCTATGGCAACATCGGTAACTGAACCGTGGTCTGCTGCGTAGCAGTCAGATGCGTTAATCACTGTATTGCGGAGGTGGACTTCACGTTACTGTCTTGGCCATTCAATTCACGTAACCTGAAGCCGATAAAACACATCTAGGCGGACGTCGGGCGCCACCTCTGCGCACACAGGCCACTGGCCTGGAAATGACGGAAACTGCGTGACCTGTGCTTCGTCAGCTGGTGCCACATATCCCCGAAATCAATCAAGGGCTTGTCGAAGCCATGCAGTGCAGAATTGCCGCAGTACTACATTCCAAAGATGGGACCAACACGGTGTTAAGTCAATGGTCACAATGTATTATTTCATCAGTGCGTCTTCAGAGTCTGATAGTCAGTGACCACCACAGCAAACATCTTTCTAGGCGCCGTGGAGATGAAAGTCTTGAACTGACAACTGACGCGTGTATGGACAGTAAAAGGGTCAAAAATAGTTAATGACGAGCAATTTTGTGGAAAGTTGTGCTAAGGTCTTATGGGACCAAACTGCGGATGTCATCCGTCCATTAGCTTACACACTACTCAATCTAACTTAAAGTAACTTACGCTAGGGACGACACACCATGCACGAGGGAGGATTCGAACCTCCGACGGAGGGAGCCGCACCGACCGTGACGCCTTAGACCGCGCGGTTACGCCGTGCGGCAGTTAATGACGTCCATGGTATCCGAAGTATATATTATTTTCGTTATTTATGCGGTAGAAAGACGAAACAACAATTTATTCCATGTAATGAACCGTTTCCTAAGCTTCTTTCGTGGCATCTTGCCTCGTTAAAAGAATCTCGGACTTCTTAGTTGATTCACTACATGAGTTCTGCTACTTTAAATTACATTATGCACCTTTAGAAATACAGGTTTTATTACTCTGTCGTTTATCTTCCCTCTCACTTCCCTCCCACTCTTTCATGTCCCACATTTCCTTTCTCAATATCAGAAGACATTAATACAAATGCTATATCAAATAAGAAAGGCCTTTCCCCATGTAAGTATTAACCACCCATTTATTTAACGAGCCGTCGTTGCAAAACACTGACATAAATTGTTTCCAGAAAATACCCAGGTGTAGACAGACCCTACGACGCATCTTAGAAGACTGGGTGAAGAAAGGCAAATCTATGTTTATAGCATTTTTATATTTAGAGAAATCTTTTGATACATTTGAGTGGTATACGCCGTTTGGAATTGTCAAGGTTGATGGAATAAAATACAAACTGCAATCCATAAGTCGTACGAGAGCCAGGTTATAAAGAGTCAAAGGATTTGCAAAGGAGGTGACAGTTGTGAAAGATGTGAGAATGGGTTGTGGTCTATCCCCGATGTTGTTCAGTTTGTGTATGGACCAGGCAGAAAAGTAAACCACAATCAAATTTGGAAAGGAATTTAAGGCCAGGGAGAAATCATCGGAGCTTCGAGGTTTGTCTCTGACACTGTAATTCTCTTACAGATCGCAAAGGACTTGGCAGTTCAGTTGAAGGGAATGGTCAGTGTCTTGAAAACATAAACAAAGGATGAAAATAAGGGTAAAGGGATGTGGCCGACTTAAATAAAGTGTCGCGGAGGGCATTTTATCAGGGAATGAGTAACTAAAATTTAACTACGTAGCAGTAAATAAACTCTGCAGTTTATATCGTACACCTGCAATTGCAAGCAAAACTTTCTTGAAAACGTGAAATCTGTTAACACAGAATAGAAATTAAAGTGTTAGGAAATATGTTGGGTAGGTATATGTTGTAAGTGTGCCGTTGTACGGAAGTGATCACGGAAAATGCACGTTTAAGGGAAGAGAAGCTTTCAAGTTGCGGTGCTACAGAAAAATGCTGAAAATTTTATTGGGTAGTTCGAATAACTAATGAGGAGATTCTGAAGGGAAGCGGGTAGTAAAGAAATGTGTGGCACAATTCTATTAAAATAAGGGATCGGTTGAGGAAACATCTTGAAACACAGAGGAATTGCCGTTTTGGCAATAGAGAGAAGCGTTGAGGCAAATATTGTGTAGAGGAAGGTCTGGCTACAGAAGCTACGTTCTTTCATGCAAAATATTGTCTTGCTTGAATAAACGTAAATATTTGATGCGCATTGTGTTTTAAATATCGAGTGGTACTTGGACACCTGGTGTTACCGACGGACATTGTCAGAGCTCTCCCGCCTACCTGTCATGCTCGTTTCAAACGTTGGCTCTTTCACTTCTATATTTTTTCAACTGCATGAACCCATATGAAGCAGGCACATCAGTGCGCCACAACGTATCAATGGAAAGCGAGATCTCGACAAATAGTGCCTGAAACAAGATTCGGTACACATCAGAAGCGGTAGTGACCCGGACCCATTACAAATGCAATATTCACAGTCGTTGTGCATACAGCAACAAGCGGTTGCAGTGGGTGCTTGATCTCGCCTCTGAATTTAGCCCCTGTTAGCACTGGAAGGGTGCAACCCCCGGTGGCGGCGACACAGCAGCAATTAGCACGTGAATACGGCGTCGCCTCTCTTCGGAAGCGGTGGGTGATTGTGCAATAAAGATGCTAATTAACTAGCAGCGATTGTTGGCGGCAGCAGTTAGTCACGCGGTAAGATTTAGCCCCTCCCTTGGAAGCAGCGTGTGTACACTAGCGGTTAGAAATGACAGGGCTGTCTTTGCGACAACAGAGTGACAGTGACCTAGTGTGAAAGGAGTGACGTAACGTTCTCAGGTCACTGAAACCTAAAAATATACTGGGTATACCCATCCTTAAGAAATAATCAAGTTGCCAAACCATGGAGCATACGTCTTCAAGGTCTACGAGGATGCTGTAAATGAAGTCATCTTTGCAAAATTACTACGAGGTATCCCAAACATTTAGGGGCGACTTAATACATCCATAGCTAATTATTTGCAGGTTAGAACCTAATGGGCGAAATCTATTATCAGTTTTCCGTTGGAATAAGTAACATACACATGTAGGAAGAACTTAAGCTCAGAGAAATTCTTATAACTGACATTATGTTCTTTTAAAACTGTATCTAATGCAAAACACGACGTATTTTTTGTATTTACCTAGACACGTTTTGTCATCTTCGGAGCTCTCGATTTATTTGCGTAAATCATTAAAAACTCATGGTTGTTTATCTGTTGTAGACCTAAGAACTACAAGACATTCATTTTGTTTAATGTTTTTCGATTTCTCGCCAAGAATTACATTACTTATGATAGTTGAATTTCATGCAAGTCAGTTTTTTTGTGCCTTTTATTGTTTTTGATAGCATGTCATGTACAAAGGAGTCATGATGAAAACTGCTTATTTTTTAAATAATTTTCGTGGGTAGTGATGTTACTGTACTTACATTTCCCGTCCAGTAGCGCAACTCTGATGGATTTCTCTTCCTATTGCTGTCATGTGTATGGCATTCCACATCTATTCTTATACGTAATTCTTTCCTTTTTCTTCACCCGTATTTTTCATAACCCGCTTTTACAGTAAACGCTGACGTCACTATAATCACAGAGAGGTGCTTTTGTTCTTGTCACCGGTCACTTGTTCATCGTTTTGCTTGTGTTCATTTTGGAATAAATTTCGAACGTTGTGGTGAGAATTATTGTGGTGGTAACCTCCTGGCTCAATGAATGTATTGCTACATAATGCACTAACAACACATAATTCTGGATTATCGTTTAACTACTTTGCTTCTACACATCACAAGACGTATTAGGTCATTTCATTGGCGCAAGTGAAGCGAAGTGCTCCAGGAGTAACATCATGTCTCGGGGACTGTGATCTCAGTTGTTATAATGAATGAAGAAGCACCTTCTGGAAAACTGTTTCTTTTATTAACGATTACCGCTTTCGACGTGCCCAGCAGAGCAGCAAAATCTGACAACTGCAAGTTGGACTCGCGCCCTGACGGTAACGTACAAGCTTAATTATGTAGCTAATAAAAATAATAATAATAATAATAGTTTCACGTGTCTCAATTACGTTGGTGCAAATCTCTTTATTGGACGTCCATTCGGCAGCTTAAGTGTCCGTAACATATCAAAGATGTCCAATTAGGCAAAGGGGACCTCCAGTTTAACGTGGAACCCGAGCCATGTGTTGTTTCTGACGGTTCTACACATCGTTAATAGATGATACGACGACTGAAACATCCGTCGTCCGATCGACATTCCATACTGCAGCCTCTCGGTTTACGGGTATACGCTTTAACGCTAGACCAGCAGGCCCGACATGTATACAGACAGTTTATCTATCGTTTTTGATAAGTGAATTTGCAAGTATTTGATTACGCGACATATCTGACCGTCTCTTTTGATTTCATTGGCTTAAGAGTGCAAATTATTTGCACCGTCAAGGGACCGTAGACCTCAGTATTTGACACAAATTACATTTTGATTACTCAACCTGTACCGGTGAAAACAGGATCTAACAGACGGAGAGAAATGCAACGACGGACAAGAATATTTATTTACGTAATATAATTACAAATTAACAGTTTTCGAATTTATTCCCTTACTTCTACTCGAAATCTTGTTTACTGCAAAATGTTATGGTGCTTGGCTAACAGGAAGCAGGAAATACTTTTTGATGAGTGACTCCATGGGTATCGAAATATGTGACACAAGTGGGCCTATCTTTTGACTGCAATGACTTAGAAGCTTACGGTTTTCACTGGGAAGGGAACGTAGACATCAGTACCTGAATTAAATTTCAGCTTACTACCTCTACCGGTTCCTCAGTAAAAAGGGCCTTAACTGTCAGTCAGGCAGACCTACAGAGGGGCAAACAGGACAACGAAGTGGTCCTATAAGGATCCCTGTTTTGTCACATGAGGTACAAAACCATAAAAAAAGGGACAACAATATAAAAATTACGTAAGTGTAACATTACAAACAATGCCATCAAAGATACCACAAATAACAGCAAAGTACCATGAACACACTCATACATGGAGCTTCGAGGGGCTGTTTGCAATTAGACATAAAACCAAGATAGAAATACAATTCATCAACTTCAGTGTGTATAATGTGCTATAAGGTAAGAAATAAAATAGAAATGTAGAACACAACATCACAGTAAATTGTACTCTATTAATTTTCGAACTTTTTTGTATAATTCGTAAGATTTTGCGAAATTAGAAAACACGTCTCAATTGCATCGTAAGATTGTGCGAAATTAGAAAACACGTCTCATTTGCATCCTCCACCTTCAAAACACAACTATAAGATCCTTCCTTCACTGAAGAAATAAAAATACTGAGAATTCTCACTTGAAGATAAGAAAAGAGGAAAAGTGATTTGGTTACCAAAAGACAACATGGCACATTGGCTAGCTAAGCAAATTTACTGAAGGTAAAATCTTCTAGGATATTGTCCCATGTCATGTTCTACACGGTCGGCATTTTGATCCCTCTGGAGGATCGTCTTCACGATCTTCTGGTGTTCACGGTTAGCTGGACAATTTAATTTTTGTTTGAAAAGTATCTAACTACGTCTTTACACCCTCTAAGTATATTTGCCGAAGTACGGAACGAAACGCTACCCCCGGAAATATGTTACAGACCACGGACTACCACCCTGAAAACATATATCATCCAGGCTATATTTATAACTAAGTTTTGGCGTCATCCGACCGCTTCCAAACATCGTGGAGTCGCGCCGACGTGTGTTACACGCTGGTACAGAAAAGGAGTTGGAGCGTTTCCGTAACTTAGCACTACAACCAACTTCTTATCTCACCGCAGTCCTTGTTTTCTTCTGTTATAGTTCTTTTTTTTTTGGTAACTTAGTGTTCAGTACCGCAATCGGTAAAAACCAAATCCTTATATAATCACTTCGTTCTCCATCTGTCGGCCTGTCAGTCTGTTCTCTTGTTAAGACCTCTTTTCTCAGGAATGGGTAGAGGTATCAAGTTGAACATAAATTCAAATAGTAAGGTCTAACGTTCCTTGGTGGTGCTAAGAATTCAAGCTTTTAAGTGATGCATTCAAAAGATACGGCCGTTTATGTCACATATTTTGATACTCGCACACTCACTCATCATAACCTACAGATGAATTATATGCATACATAACTGAGATTGGTCAAAATCCTCAGAGTGCTTGTACTACTGGTACTTGACCGGTTTATTTAATTTAGATGTCCTGCCTGTACTTCATTGCGTCGTAAAGCCTGCACATTGATAGAAGATGTCTATCTCAGAAATAGATTTAGTGCTTCCTTAGTCGCAGACTGCATCAGCACAATACCTGAAATAGTACCGACACAATCTGAACGTGCAAGAAATCTGTGTGAATATCTGAATACTGCAGAGGATCTACGCACATCGCTTAGCACGACAAGAATCTTAAAAGCCCCTTGCTCTTGCGGTGTAGAGTAAACTGAAATTATTAAAGGCAGAATCAACACTTACCTTAATGAATACTAGAACAATTGCAGTCTTGGCAACATGAATAAATCAGTAGTAGCAGACCACGCACTAGGACAACAGATCCATCAAATTCGATGTTGGAAAGCAGTTTCATCCCGTGTCTGAGCATCAGTGGAACGATCATTACTGTTCCGCCACTTTTGTCAGCAGATACCTCTTCGGCCTGTTTCTTCTGAAGTCATGTAAGGACCGTTGTTAAGTTGTTAACGAATATTCACACAACATTCTTCAGACATAGGTTGCTACTGCCATTGCAAACACATAGATTGTTTGGCGTTACTATGAGAGCATAAATTCCCGGACAGTCTGTCGTGATGTTGGATAGTTTAATGAGACACACACGCGCACACACACACACACACACACACACACACACACACACACACATATATATATATATATATATATATATATATATATATATATATATATGTGTGTATCAGTCTGAAACTAAAAATTATGTGATCCCAAATTCCACACAGGTATAATATACCAACCGAGAATTGCTATGTAAGGTGCCACTAGAAGCAGTACATTTCCTGTATCGAACCACCTTAAAAACTTCAACGAGCTCCCTACGAACGTTTATCTGTGAAACATAGCTTCAGATGACGTATAATGTTGACAGTTACCCGATCACTTCTTGCAATAGAACTTAATCGAGACCGTTGTGTAGACGTAATTCAAATGGCAGAATGAAGGAAGCATTCACTAACGCCAGGGGCCAACCCCTTGTCTTTACACAGGAAACTTTAAAATGAAAATGAAAAGATTCAGTGGAATGTAGAAGGAGCATTGAAGCTAAGAACATATATCCAGCAGCACTAAGCCAATTACACCACACAGAGTGGAAGACATGGAGACCGACGCATCATCAGCATGGCTACTGGATGCTGCCTTGACACCTTCGTCAGGCTTTTCTTCTTTTTAACACAAAATAAAAGGAAACATACTTCTAGTAATACACCTGATGTAGTGAGAATATCCTCACACTGTCTATGTATCCTGCCCACTAATAACTCCACTAAAGTTCATGCACCAAAAGTAGGGGGTCGAAAAAGGCGGAAGAGTGAGAAGATAATGAAGTCGGTATAAGTAAGATGATTCTTATGTCCGCCTGGCTAGCCGCACAGTCTAACGCGCTGCTTCCCGAGCGGGAAGGCGTGCCAGTCCCCGGCATGAATCCACTCGGCAGATTATTGTCGAGGTCCGCAGTGCCGACCACCCTGTGGATGGTTTTTAAGGCTGTTTTCCATCTGCCTCGGCGAATGCGGGCTGGATTCCCTTTTTCCGCCTGAGTTACATTGTGTCGGCGATTGCTGTGCAGAGACTGTTTCCACGTATGCGCGTACACCATTATTATTCTACCACGCAAACATTTGGGGTTACACTTGTCTGGTATGAGAAGTTCTTGGAGAGGGGTTTCACTAGGGGCGGAACCTCACAGTTACTCTGGGTGGGTGGCCTGTTGTGGGGTTCTAAACCACTGAGTGCTACTATGGGACGAAACCTCTCCATGTCGTGTCTAGGTCCCTGGTTTAATACAGTACAATACAAGATGATTCTCACACCACCGTGCCCCATAACATGTGCAGGTTGAGTTTCTCATATCTAGTTTGTTACTCTAGGCTTCCTTTACAATCCTTTGAACATTTTAGGTTTCATTTTGGAGGGCACAACACTGGGAAATCCAAAGGTCGTAGAAGGGACGAAATGGATAACTAACTACATTTGGACACTTTCATGTTAGAAGGAAAACAAAATCGCCTATATCTTGATATACCGTTCCCGTTTCCTTGCTGTTTGATATAATTTATTAATTTATAGGTTGATGGGTTCATCCGATGTGTTACGATGTCCTTCGATCACATTTTACAGTTTGCAACAGAGCCTATCTCCATAGAACATATGGTGAAAGATGGGCAGGTGAAGCAATGGATATTTGTGGTGCCCCGTATACCCGGATTTTACTCACTGTGACATCCTCTTGCGTGACCACACGTGGAGACTTGTTTCCGAGACCCTTGCGGTATCGGTGTGCATGGATATGCCTGACACAAAGAACCGCTCAGTCATGTACAACAGTTTTTACAGACAGCTGTAAAAAAATACTTACTTGAGAACTAAAAACATGAGTCGATTTTCTTTTCCTTTTGCACGGAAATGAATAGTTGCCTACGTTACCTTCACATTCAGGAGTTCATCTACTGATGCAGCTACACATCTTCTGGAGATATCTGTTAAGAATAATTATGGAACATCCTGTGCGTATTGTTTTTCCTTGTCCTGAGTCAACGAGAAAGGCTTTTCTTTCTTTTAATGAATCACTGAATAATGTACTTCCGTATAAGGACATGGCATTAATTTCAGTATGTGCCTGAACATATGCTATGTTTCTAAAACGTTACTAACAGCTTCGTATGATTGTATCATGCATGATTAATTATATTAATGAGCAAACTGTAAATCAACTACACTCAGATGTAGGTACCAGATAGGTCAGACAATGCAGTATGTTCCTTCACTGCTTGTCGGGCATCAGCGATTCCCTGCGATCCGATGTCCATTGCACATATATTCTCTGGCTTTAGTTTCCAATTCTAAAGTAGTTTATTAATTCTGGTGACTAGACTGAGCTTTAATTTGTGCTTATAGCGAAGACACCGTTTTCCAAATTTTTTGTCGTCAAATTCCGCCTCTACTTTGCGTACATCACGTGAGACACACACTATTATTTGTGTCGCATATGAGACGTGATCGTATTGATATGCTGACATGCATGAGAAGACATTACAGCAGTATTATACACTTGATCTTAAGTATGAGGTAGTACTTAGCTGGCCAGGTCGCATGCTATACTAAATTCTGTTGTTGAAATTCTTCCTCTTCCCTTCTAACCACTGCACGTAGATCTTGTACTTGACACGACACTTCAAATATGCTGACTAAACTGCTAAAAAATTTCCAGTATGCACTATCTGTGTTAAAACGTAAATTTAACATGTTTAAAGATCCTATATCATGATGTACAAAAATTGTTCCCCAAACTGCACTGTGCTACACAATTAAAAGATCACAATTTTCGCTCCGTAATTGTCTCCCGTTGCGACGGAGGATGGTTGGAGGCATCTCTGAGCCCAATTTCCAAGCTCTGTGTCGCAATGTCAGACAATTACAGGGTTTCAAAATGTGATTCCTTAACTGTGTAGTTATGTATGTAACTAAGTATATTTTAACAGTCTCACCTTTCTTCCGTGATATGCCTTTGAGGATGAGCGTGAGGTGGAATATTGCATTTCAAATTGTAAATAAATCCTGCTATGTAGACACCATGGAGTTCCCAGCGTTTTTGTCATTGGTCTAAATTGGCGCAACTATTCTACAACTATTTTACGGAGGTGGTGCTGTGCAGCTTTAATGAATGTTAAGAAAAGCATTTTCCAATACACAACTGTAACTGCATATTTTACTAGAGACGATTGATTTCGGTTTAGGATCTGACCATCTTATGGTCCACTATACGAGAGGGACAAAACGACATGTAACAAAGTGTGTAATATTAAAGTAGGGCAGCTGATTACGTCACACAATATTAAGTACATCACATGTTACACCAATATAATAAAGCACTTACAAAAGCGTATAAACTACACACATGCGTTATTAGCATAACAGTTATCAGATGCACATGGTTCTATCATTGATATATAACTATGCACGATTCGTAAATGATTCAGTGAGCCATAATTATTAAACTGATAGAGGTAACAAATAGTGATAGTTATTCATTACAAAAAACTGCACGATCATGTGCCTGATAGATGCCATGATAATTTCTTTGTCTTATGCTCGTAGAAGTTTTATCTAGATTAACATGGCATATCTAGAAACCAGAATGATGTAATGGTAAGGAACTAGATGACCTGAAATCTCAATTAGTGATATGTGTTTTATAACCACTGCTATTACTATGATGAAATGCCCAGGGGCACATCAAACATTGGCATATGACAGTAAAAAATTATTACAGGACTTCAGATTATTACAGTACGTAGATCATAAATCCATGTGTGATCTATTAAGGAAATATATTAGTGTGATAGAGGCTGTTGACATACATTGCAACTCAATTTCAGTGTAAAACACAACGATTGGGAAATTCTCTATATACTTCGCGTATGCTAGCACACAGACATCCATTTCACTAGTAGACTATACAGCTACAAATAGTTAAAAAGACAAAGTACTTAGATAATTGTCAGATCTAACAATGTTAATCGCTAATACTGATTATTAAACGATGTAACCATAGGAGAAAATGGTTAATACTGCTTGTCTTTATCATGTTATCTGTGCGACTAGTACGTATATTACTTTCGGATTTGGTTACACTGAAATGTGTCGGTCTGTGTTTCCACTTATATATATATATATATATATATATATATATATATATATATATATATATATATATATATATATATAACAATAATAAAATGCAAATGTAATTGAGTTATTGATGTTGTAACATAATATGTTTGGAGTTTGTCAGAACGTGTAATGTTACCTTCAGTGAGATACCGATAATCGATGTACTCAGTTTTTGGTTCATCTTTGCATTTCCCTAAATTCTTCAACTCTTCACTGAATAATGTTTCACCCACTTTGTTCAGAGGATGAGTATACCTCACAAATACGTGTATGGGGTTAAATGGACAGAATCATACGTATTTACAGCCAATGTCAATGATGGAACAATGTACATCTGATACCTGTTATGCTCATATAAATTGTGTTGTATTTAATATTGTGCTGAATCACTTCAACGTCACACATTCTGTTATATGTAGATTTGTTCTCCTTTGGTAAAGTGGTACTGATGATGGTCTGATCCATGACCGAAATCGGTTGTCTCTAATAAATACCGGGTGATCAAAAAGTCAGTATAAATTAGAAAACTGAATAAATCACGGAATAATGTAGATAGAGAGGTACAAATTGACACACTTGCTTGGAATGACATGGGTTTTTATTAGAACCGAAAAAATACAAACGTTCAAAAATGTCCAACACATGGCGCTTCATCTGATCAGAATAGCAATAATTACCATAACAAAGTAAGACAAAGCAAAGATGATGTTCTTTACAGGAAATGCTCAATATGCCCACCATCATTTCTCAACAATAGCTGTAGTCGAGGAATAATGTTGTGAACAGCATTGTAAAGCATGTCCGGGGTTATGGTGAGGCATTGGCGTCGGATGTTGTCTTTCAGCATCCAAAGAGATGTCGGTTGATCACGATACACTTGCGACTTCAGGTAACCCCAAAGCTAATAATCGCACGGAATGAGGTCTGGGGACCTGGGAGGCCAATCATGACGAAAGTGGCGGCTGAGGACACGATCATCACCAAACGACGCGCGCAAGAGATCTTTCACGCGTCTATCAATACTTTTTTTTTGTTCTAATAAAACCCCATGTCATTCCAAGCATGTGTGTCAACTTTTACCTCCCTACTTACATTATTCCGTGGTTTACTTAGTTTTCCAATTTATACTGACTTTTTGATCACTCGGTATGTTACAGCTGTGTACTGCATAATGCAGTCCTTAATATTCTGTTAATTTATATTTCATAACTATCTGGGTGTTAATAAATGGTTCACTATAGTGTTACGATCTTCCCCTCTTGAAATTTGGAGTCACATTCAGCAGAAATCCTCGGAGGCGAGTGACGATACTGCTCAAATATGCAGTTAGGTTACGCCACGGGGCGACTACCCACTGGCGAAGCGTACGAGCAGACGACAGCAAAATTCCCTGCTTGGGCCGGTAGCTGCCCTTGTAGCGAGCGCGTGCAGTGAAGTGCAGGTTGGGGTACTCACCGTGCGGTCGCCCAGGTGTTTGACGCGGCAGTGCAGCACGGCCGACTGTCCGACCACGGCTGTCACGTTGCGCGGAGACACGTCGTCGAAGTACGGCCTCTCGGCCCGCGGGTCGCCGTACCGCAGCGCCGCCTTAGGCCGCGGCGGCTCAGAGCCTGCAACACACAGGCGAGACCGTCACCAGGGCAACGGCAGGCGTCCAGCAGGGGAGCAGCACCTGGCGATACGTAACAGGCCTTAGCACGCCAGGAGCAGGCCTTATCAAAGAGGTATCGCCAAACTTTCAGGAAACATCTCTCACATATTAAGCCTTGGAAAAAAACTGCTGGTTTGAAGAGCGCGACGCAGCGCGTAGTGTAAAGTAGTCGCCCTCCGTTTTTGGCGGTGGCGCCGCTGTGGCAATCGCAGCTTTGGTGTCTCCCTCTGGTGGGCGAGTCTGGTCAGTCAGAGTCAGTCTGGGTCAGTCTCGCGTCACCAGTTGCTGGCCTGTCTCTCGTTCGCAATTGTGCGGCAGTATCTTTGATCTACCTGAACCATGGAACAATAGCTACCAAACAACACTCTTAAATTTACAAATATTTCTGTTCGCAGTCCTTTGTTTTAGATTATTGATGAGCAGAACGTGATCCCCAGATGTATTATAGATTTCTGACAGTTAGAGTAAGCATCACTTCACTGCAGGTATTGTCCACTTTACTCTGATCATTTTTAATAATTTGCATAGAGCACCATGTAACTAGGATAGGTAAGGAGAATACTGATTGCAGTGAGTTAACTGACGTTTAATCTTTTAAACAATGAAAAGCTCTTAAGTGCCCCATTCAGTAACAGAGTATTTGGACAGTTTTTCGTATTATTGGTCAGTTGTTTTATCTAAGAACATCAGAAGAATGTCCCTAATACTGTTAGACAATCTCAACGGGGTGCAGGTAAGCAGGCGACCGAAATCGTAAATGCCAGTACGGTAGCACTGTGGGTACTTTCACTGCTAAACACAAAATTAACTAAAATTGAAAATTTTACCAACATGACTTGTAAATCATATCCTGTTTACTTAACTACAATTGAAAAAAGAATCGGGAGCCCTGCAAATCTGCCTCCTTGACTATACACCTTATATTGTTCAAATGGTGATCCACGGACTCCAATTACTTGCAAAATGAAAACATTATCACCGAGAGGCCGCTGTTGGACTTTATTTATTCATCTAAACAAATCGTACTGGCTTACTAGGGCCCTGTATTGTCTCCATACATCACGAAGCATATACCGCTGCAGAAAGCTTTTGAAAATGTACCTGTATAGTTGGTATATTACAATTACACTAAAACTAGCTGTTACCTGTGGCTGCACTCGCTGATCAGTAGTTTTCTTATGATGCACGATGGTAACAAGGGGCACCTGACAGCGGGATGGGGCGCTCCGCGGAACTGACGGACTTCGAACGTGGTCGTGTGATTGGGTGTCACTTTTTCATGTGTCTGTAAGCGAGATTTCCACACTCTTTAACATCTTTAGGCCCACTGTTCCTGATGTGTCGTCTGTCGTCGAAGTGCTAGTATGTCTGTCGTTGGGATCAAACTGTAAAGCCAGAAAATGAGGGTCTTGCCACTCCGCCAGTAACAGAACTCAGCTAGTGGTCGCCCGGTTGGGGCTGAGTTCCTGCATCTGAGTCTGCGCGTTGGGCCGCCAGTCTGCTCGAGTTGCTCGAGCAACGGTCACTGGCGGTTGGATCGATCGTTTGGTCGGTCGCGCACTGAGACACAAGCTGACTTGTCCGTCTTGAGCGTCGGTGCATGTGAGGTCCCTATGTGAGTCCAGTGGGCCGCGCCGTATAGAAAAGGGGAGTCGCTTCGCGGTCGACACGAGAGCAACAGGAGTCAAACCACGACATCGGGCTGGCGGGTGCGAGCTGCGACGCCGTAAGAAGGGTAGATCGGTGCGCCTTCCTGCGTCCGTTGAAGCGGCTGGCAGCGGACGGTTCGGGAGAGCGTTGGGGGTGCTGCGCCAGGTCTTCGCCAGAAATATCAGTTTATTAGAAGTTAAGTGTTTGGAGATATGTTGTTTCATGTACTTGTTAAATTCAACTTGTTTTCTTGGTGAGGTCGTCCCACCATTATTCTCCGTTTGCCCACCCGCGGGATTGTGGTTATTTATGAATCGGGTGGTCCGTTTTCACTTGTGGAGTAGGGGCGGGTTAGAGCAATCTGCGGTTCGGGTTGTTCAGTAATCCCCCTGTCAATCTGCCATACGTTAATAGCTGCCTCTGTCATGTTTGTCGGATTCGGTTTAACGAATTTATTGCTTAAGGTGTAAAGTTCGAATTCCTGAAATATGTTTTTATCTTACCTATCATCTTGAGAGGCGGTATATGTGTAAAGTAGAGCATGTTTGTACATTTTATGTAATACTGCATTTCATGGGTTTTTATTTAAATGGTCTTTTTAGTATATAAAGTTGCCACCCTTCCACCGTAAGAGTTTTCTTTTCAAAACAAGTAGCACTTTCGGTGGCAAGTATTTTTTTTTTTAATGTGAGTGTTTTGTACTATTTCCATCCCTCCTACGGGGTGTATAGTTTATGTGTTTGTGTGAGTTGTTAAAATTTTTAGTTTAAAGTAATTTGTTGTGTTGCAGATTTGCACCGGTGTAGTCTTTCAGAGGTTGTTGTGAGCGGTCGTGACTACGGTCGTGTTAAATGGGAGCGGCAAGATTCTCAGCCCAAAAGTTCACACAGTCGAAAGAAAAAGTTGTTGTTTCTGCCTCTGAATAAGTTGTAACTTGATATTTAGAGGGTGCTTTCTCATTATAATTTTAAACTCTGTTAAAAAAAAGGAAAAGAAAGGGTTTTTAGGAATAAAATTTCCATTTGTTGAAAGAAATTTGTTTTCATCAGTTACCCACTGGCAACTACTTCCACGCTCTAATAGTGTGATTAAATATGTTAATGTACTTGATGAATCGCTAGTAAACAAAGTAAATTCTTTAGGGAAAGATTTTGAAAGTAAATCTACGGTTCATATACACAGGAATCAAATGTGTTATTTGGCCATAGGTGTGGCGACGAGTCTACAAAGGGTCTTGTTCTTTCTAATTGCTTACACTTACTTGTGTCATGGCTTCGCCAGATGTACTGTCCGAATTTTATCGCTTGCAGAATCAGCAGATGCAGGCGTTATTGGATGCCCTTGGACAGCTCGTCCAGGGTCAACGTGCACTGCAAAACGATGCGGCCGCAGCCGCTTCACCGCTATCGCAGCCCCAACATGCAGTTGGTTCAAATGGCTCTGAGCACTATGGGACTTAACTACTGTGGTCATCAGTCCCCTACAACTTAGAACTACTTAAACCTAACTAACCTAAGGACATCACACACATCCATGCCCGAGGCAGGATTCGAACCTGCGACCGTAGCAGCCGCGCGGTTCCGGACTGCGCGCCTAGAACCGCTAGACCACCGTGGCCGGCAACATGCAGTTGCACCACCATTCCGTAATTTTGAAGCAGAAGTGGAAACATGGACGGAGTGGTCTCGCCGCCTACAGAATTCAAGGTAACGAGCGGCAGCCTCATTTATTGGCGTGTGTAGGGGTGTACACGTACCGTGTGATAGTGAAATTATTTCCCCGACACGACGTAGCAACCCTGTCCTACGAAGAAATTTTGTCTGCTTTAGATGCCTATTTCAAGGAAACAGTCAATGTCGTTGCAAAAAGGTATACTTTCTTTCGTACAAAACGTACGGCCGGTCAAACTAATCGGGACTGGGTTGCAACATTGCACGGCCTTACAAGTGATTGTGCTTTTGAGTGTGAATGTGGACTCCCTTATTCAGATACAATGGTCCGTGAAGCAATTCCACAGAACGTTTCTGATGTTCGTATACGGGAACAGATTTTGAAACTAGTTAATCCCTCCCTTCAACAAGTGATAGACATATTGGATAGACAAGACACGCTTGACGTTGCTCAGGAATCATTTGCAACTTGGCCAGCCGTGTGTCACATTAACCGGCCCGCCGGACGCGCTGCGCGGACCGATAAACTGCCCTCGCGCACGTCCACGCAGCTGCCGCCATGCTCTAAGCCAGGTGTGCCGCGCCAGCATACAAATGCAGTGAAATCATGCCCGCGGTGTGCTACTAGACATTCGGGTGAAAACTGCTCGTCACTCCAAGCTATATGCTTTTTCTGTAATAAGAAAGGACATGTTCAAAGTGTTTGCCAGAAAAAGCTCAGATCAGACAATCACAACCATTCCAGGCCTTTTGCTTCGCGCCAGAATCGAACCAAGAATACTCAGGCTCGTGAACCTTCGCCCATGGACATTCATGTAGTTAATTCCACTTCGTCCAGTGCCACTGTCTCTAACAGTGACTGTGTTCGTCCCACAAATACTGTGCGTCGACGTCGCCGGAAATCGCGTCAAGTTGCAAGTGCTTCTGTACCAGTGTCCGTTCAAATTGCACGCGAAAGTCGCTCTTGTCATTGGCAGGACAATAAACTTTTTGTAGACTTGGACCTTGAAGGCAAAGTGATCCCATTCCAGCTCGATACCGGAGCTGCTGTTTCATTGAGTGTGAATGTGGACTCCCTTGTTCAGATACAATGGTCCGTGATGCAATTCCACAGAACGTACAAACAACTGGGCAAACCTCCGTTGCGTGCCGCAAATGTTAAGTTAAATAGTTATTCAGGTCAGAATATCCCTGTGTTAGGACAGTGCACTCTTCTTGCAACATACAAGGGACAAACAAAACTTGTGTCATTTTACGTTCTTCGTTCTTCTTCTGCAGTGAACTTGTTTGGTTGATAGTCAAAATATCCACGGGTGTGCTGCCGGCCTACAGTGTCCAACGGGCACAATATTTCGGCGATCATACATGTCGCCATCATCAGGTGAACTGACGGACTGAGCTCCTGTGAACGTGCCGGCACAGAGATCCGTACGCTATGGCTGCTCAGAGGGAACTGGGTTCGGTCGCGGCGGCGGATTTAAATACCCTCCGCCTGCGGCGCGCTCCCTCCGCCGTCCGCGCCCCGTGCCACGGTCGCGCGGTGGAACAGATTGCGACGGCGTCTGAGATGACGTCGGAGTGATGGCTCTGTCCGCCGTGGTCGTCACAACTATACGTTTGCTCGATTTACTCTTGATTAACCCGATCGCTGGTTCCCAAGCCTTGCTAAGATTATAGCCACAGTCACGGTTTATGAGGTCGTCATTGGTGCGAATTTCGATGGCCTCTCTAACAACGCTGTCCCAATATCTCGACGTCTGTACCAGAATCCTCGTGCGGTCATATTCCATGGCGTGATTTTCCGACAAACAATGTTCAGCGACCGCCGACTTGCTCGGATACATCAGACGAGTGTGCCTCTGGTGTTCACGGCATCGATCCTCGACGGTACGCATCGTCTGACCAATATACGACTTGCCACATTGGCACGGAATCTGGTACACGCCGGCCTTCCTCAAACCGAGGTCATCTTTGGCACTCCCCACCAGTGCACGAGTTTTATTTGGAGGACAAAACACAGTTCCGACCCGGTGTTTCTTCAGAATGCGAGCGATTTTCCCCGAGAGTGCGCCTGTGTAAGGAATAAATGCAGTGCCTACCTCCTCCCTCGTGACTTCATCCATCTCAAGAGGTTGTGCTGCAGTGGTTGGGCGGAGAGCACGTTGAATCTGCCACTCTGAGTACCCATTTTTCCGAAATACAGTTCTCAGATGTTTCAATTCCTGGGGTAGACTCTCTGCGTCAGAGATAGTGCGCGCCCTATGTACTAGAGTTTTAAGTACCCCATTCCTCTGTGAAGGGTGGTGGCAGCTGTCTGCGTGCAAATACAGATCAGTGTGCGTAGTCTTCCGATACACCCCATGACCTAGGGTGCCGTCAGCCCTTCTCTTGACCAAGACGTCAAGGAAAGGTAATTTCCCCTCCGTTTCAGTCTCCATAGTGAATTTGATGTTGGGGTGTATGGAGTTTAGATGTGTAAGGAAGTCAAGGAGTTTATCCATACCATGTGGCCAGATGACGAACGTGTCGTCCACGTAACGGAAAAAGCAAGTAGGTTTCCATACGGATGACGACAGGGCTTCCTCCTCGAAGTTCTCCATGTACAAATTCCCTACCACCGGAATTACGGATGTGATGAGGGCATTTACCCACATAAGGACTTAATATTCCCGTCAGGTATTTGGCCAACAAATATGTAGGTGCCCTGATGTTGCTGACAATGGGGCGTAATGGTATCCCCTCCGTTTCGTGGACGACACGTTCGTCATCTGGCCACATGGTATGGATAAACTCCTTGACTTCCTTACACATCTAAACTCCATACACCCCAACATCAAATTCACTATGGAGACTGAAACGGAGGGGAAATTACCTTTCCTTGACGTCTTGGTCAAGAGAAGGGCTGACGGCACCCTAGGTCATGGGGTGTATCGGAAGACTACGCACACTGATCTGTATTTGCACGCAGACAGCTGCCACCACCCTTCACAGAGGAATGGGGTACTTAAAACTCTAGTACATAGGGCGCGCACTATCTCTGACGCAGAGAGTCTACCCCAGGAATTGGAACATCTGAGAACTGTATTTCGGAAAAATGGGTACTCAGAGTGGCAGATTCAACGTGCTCTCCGCCCAACCACTGCAGCACAACCTCTTGAGATGGATGAAGTCACGAGGGAGGAGGTAGGCACTGCATTTATTCCTTACACAGGCGCACTCTCGGGGAAAATCGCTCGCATTCTGAAGAAACACCGGGTCGGAACTGTGTTTTGTCCTCCAAATAAAACTCGTGCACTGGTGGGGAGTGCCAAAGATGACCTCGGTTTGAGGAAGGCCGGCGTGTACCAGATTCCGTGCCAATGTGGCAAGTCGTATATTGGTCAGACGATGCGTACCGTCGAGGATCGATGCCGTGAACACTAGAGGCACACTCGTCTGATGTATCCGAGCAAGTCGGCGGTCGCTGAACATTGTTTGTCGGAAAATCACGCCATGGAATATGACCGCACGAGGATTCTGGTACAGACGTCGAGATATTGGGACAGCGTTGTTAGAGAGGCCATCGAAATTCGCACCAATGACGACCTCATAAACCGTGACTGTGGCTATAATCTTAGCAAGGCTTGGGAACCAGCGATCGGGTTAATCAAGAGTAAATCGAGCAAACGTATAGTTGTGACGACCACGGCGGACAGAGCCATCACTCCGACGTCATCTCAGACGCCGTCGCAATCTGTTCCACCGCGCGACCGTGGCGCGGGGCGCGGACGGCGGAGGGAGCGCGCCGCAGGCGGAGTGTATTTAAATCCGCCGCCGCGACCGAACCCAGTTCCCTCTGAGCAGCCATAGCGTACGGATCTCCGTGCCGGCACGTTCACAGGAGCTCAGTCCGTCAGTTCACCTGATGATGACGACATGTATGATCGCCGAAATATTGTGCCCGTTGGACACTGTAGACCGGCAGCACACCCGTGGATATTTTGACTATCAAATACGCCGGGAGAAACTCAAGAATCACATTGTTTGGTTGAAATTTATTTCAATTGTTTAACTTGCCTATTGTAAATCAGGTCCTATCGGTGAATCAGACTGTGCATTCAGACAGTGTTTCTCGTCTATGTGAAGAATTTGCAGACATTTTTGCACCGGGCCCTGGTTGCGCTACGAACCATGAAGCACATTTGGAACTGAAAGTCAACACGCAACCGAAATTTTTCAGAGCGCGCAATGTTCCTCACGCATTGCGTGATGAGGTCGCAAGAACATTACACGATTTAGAATCACAGGGTGTGAGTGAATGTGCGCAATGCCTCTTCCATTTCAGCTCCGCTTCATCGTTTCCGCCATACAGGTGTTCCGTTCGTCTGGACGACGGAATGCGAACGCGCTTTTCGCCAGTTGAAATCGGCGTTGCTTTCAAATACTTACCTTACGCCATTCGATCCCCAGAAACCCCTTTTGTTGATGGTAGATGCATCGGATTTCGGGATCGGTGCTGTGCTTGCGCACAAAGATGGGTCGCCTGATCGCCCTATTGCCTTTGCGTCCAAATTGCTCTCGTCTGCGCAAAGAAATTACTCGCAGATAGAGAAAGAAGCTTTGGCTCTCGTGTTTGGTGTTACTAAGTTCCATGATTTCTTGTATGGTCGTCACTTTACCATCATCACAGACCACAAACCTTTGACGTCGCTTTTTCTTCCGAACATGCCTGTACCTCCGCGTACAGCGCAGAAATTCATTCGCTGGTCTATTTTCCTCTCGCAGTACCGCTACGATATCTTGTATCGGTCCACTGCTAAGCACGGAAACGCCGATGCGTTGTCCCGTTTGCCTGTTGCTGCGGATAGAGCATTCGATTCTTCCGAACTTGCTTGCATGTTCATTGATTCGGAAACAGATGAAGTGGTCGAATCGTTTCCGATTGATTTTCGTCGTGTAGCTACAGCCACAGCTGCTGACCCGGTCCTTGCTACCGTTTTGCGTTTTGTTGCTACGCAATGGCCTTTGTCAAAGTCTCGGATCGAGGATCCGTTGGTTCGCCGATTTTTTGCTCATAAGGAGAGACTTTTTGTACGACGTGCTGTTTTGTTGTTGCGTTCTGATAATGATCAGTCCAGAGTCGTGGTCCCACGTTCGTTACAGTCCTCTGTTTTACGGCTTCTTCACCAAGGACATTGGAGTATAGCGCGAACGAAACAACTTGCTTGTCAGCACTTTACTTGGTTCGGAATCGATGCTGCGATTACGACTATGTGTTCTTCTTGCATGGCGTGTGCCGAACAACAATCCGCACTGCCGCGGAAAGTCTTTGCATGGCCAAAAGCCACTTCCCCTTGGCAACGCTTGCATATCGATTTTGCTGGTCCATTCTGGAATGCTCGATGGTTGGTTCTGGTAGATGCCTTCAGTAATTTTCCTTTTGTTGTCCGGATGTCTTCCACGTCGTCAACTGCCACCATCCAAGCGTTGTCTGCTATCTTTTGCATTGAAGGTCTTCCGCAGACTATTGTTTCCGACAATGGCCCACAATTCATGTCCGCAGAATTTCAGTCATTCTGCCAGGCCAATGGTATTCAACATCTGACATCCGCGCCGTTTTCGCCTCAGTCAAACGGTGCCGCTGAACGATTGGTCCGGACTTTCAAGTCACAGATGTTGAAGTTGAAAGAGTCGCATTCTCGGGAGGACGCGTTGTTGCTCTTTTTGTCATTGTATCGCTCTCAGCCCCGAGATGGTCGCTCGCCGCTGAGTTGCTCCACGGTTGTCCTCATCGAACCTTGATGTCTTTGCTGCATCCACCGCATCAAGTTCCTGTGCAGCGGCAGACTTCTGCTTTTGCTCCAGGCGACGTTGTATTCTATCGCAACTATCGAGGTTCACGGCGTTGGCTCGCAGGGCGCATTCTTCGCTGCCTCGGCCGCGCGATGTATTTGGTTTTGGGGGCCTCTGGTGAGGTGCGTCGGCATCTCAATCAGCTGCGCCTCTGTCGTCGCACGGGTTCTGCCGCTCCCCGTCTGCTTTCAGCGACGGTGCCGTCCGGTCAGCGACCTGGGGACCCATCTACTGGCTCGCCTCATCCCCAGGTGTTACCGACGATGCCTCCGCCGCCGCCGCCTGTCCTCCAGCCGGCGCCGCCCGCAGTGAACGCTTCGCTGCAGCCGCCAAGCGCCTCCCTGGGTCACGCGGCGCCGATCGCTTCCCGTGACCAGCAGTCCTCCGCCATGGACCTCTTGCCCGCTCCGGACCACATGGCGTCATCGCGCGTCGGGTACCCCGACGCAATGGAGGTCGACCCTTCGGCCCCTCCTGTCTCTTTACGGGCGCATACAGCGCATGTTGACGTGCACCCTGGACTAGGTTTTCAGGCGTTTCCTAGCTCCCCTCGGACCGAATGGCCGGGTGCGGGTGGCACAGCCTCGCCTGTTGTTAGGCTCCCCACCTCATCGCATACGTCAACATGGGGTCCTCCCCACGGCGGGCGGAAGCCTTATAACACGACCGTTCGCCGATTTGCGGGGGAGGAATGTGGTGTCACCGCTAGACACCACACTTCCTAGGTGGTAGCTTTAAATCGGCCGCGGTCCATTAGTACATGTCGGACCCGCGTGTCGCCACTGTCAGGGATCGCAGACCGAGCGCCACCACAAGGCAGGTCTCGAGATACGGACTAGCACTCGCCCCAGTTGTACGGACGACTTTGCTAGCGACTACACTGACGAAGCCTCGCTCATTTGCAGAGCAGACAGTTAGAATAGCCTTCAGCTAAGTCAATGGCTACGACCTAGCAAGGCGCCATTAGTAACCTTGCATGTATCTAAAGAGTCTCACTTGTATCGCCACAATCTCCAGATGTACCAAAAGGATGGATTAAAGTTAAGTATTCCAGAAGCTACGTACTTTTCTTTATAGCATTCATTACGTATCCTGTTTCAGACCTCACGCCATCCTCCTTTAACTTAGCGCGTGCCTTTCGGCTTCCTCTCATTGTGTCTAGGCTGTCTTGTCTAGACACAACAATTGGTCCAGAAAAGCTTTATTTCCAGCTTGGAGCTCATTTTCTACTTCTTTCCATAAACGTGGTAATCACAGGAAACACACAGAAACAGAGTGTACCACCTACATCTATCTACATTATGTGATCATAAGTATCCGGATACCTGGCTGAAAATGACTTACAAGTTCGTGTCGCCCTCCATCGGTAAGGCTGGAATTCAATATGGTTCAGGCCCACCCTTAGCCTTGCTGGCAGCTTCCACTCTGACAAGCATACGTTTAATCAGGTGCTGGAAGGTTTCTTGGGGAATGGCAACTCATGCTTCACGGAGTGCTCACTGAGGAGAGGTATGGAAGCCGGTTGCTCAGACATGGCAAGAAATCGGCGTAGCAAAACATCCCAAAGGTGTTCTATGGGATTCAGGCCAGGACTCTGTGCAGGCCTGTCCATTACATGGGTGTTATAGTCGTGCAACCACTCCAACACAGGTAGTGCATTATGAATAGGTGCTCCATCGTGTTGAAAGATACAATAGCCATCCCCGAATTTCTCTTCAACAGTGGGAAGCAAGAAGGTGCTTAAAACATCAATGTAGTCCTGTGCTGTGATACTGCCACGCAAAACAACAACGGGTGCAATCCCCCTCCATGAAAAACTTGACCATATCATCACCGCCTCCGAATTTTACTGTTGGCACTACACACGCTGGCAGATGTCTTTCACCGGGCATTCGCGATACCCACACTGCGCCATCAAAATGGTTCAAATGGCTCCGAGCACTATGGGACTCAACATCTGTGGTCGTAAGTCCCCTAGAACTTAGAACTACTTAAACCTAACTAACCTAAGGACATCACACACATCCATGCCCGAGGCAGGATTCGAACCTGCGACCGTAGGAGTCACGCGGTTCCTGACTGAGCGCCCAGAACCGCTAGACCACCGCATTCCGCCATCGTATCCCCACATTGTGTACCGTGATTCGACACTCCTCACGACGTATTTCCACCGTGCTAACGTCCAATGTTTACGCTCCATACACCAAGCGAGGCGTCGTTTGGTATTTACCGGCGTGATGCGTGGCTTATGAGCAGCCGCTCGACCATGAAATCCAATTTGTCTCACCTTCCGCTTAACTGTCACGGTACTTGCAGTGGATCTTGATGCAGTTTGTAATTCCTGTGTGGTGGTGTGCATAGATGTCTGTTTATTACACATTACGACCCTCTTCAACTCTCAGGGGTTCGAATCCTCCCTCGGGCATGGGTGTATGTGTATCCATAGCGTAAGGTAGTTTAAGTTAGATTAAGTAGTGTGTGAGCCTAGGGTCCGATGACCACCGCAGTTTGGTCCCATAGTCTTTACCACATATTTCCAATTTCAACTATCGGGGTCTCTGTCAGTCAACAGACGTAGTCCGCCTGTACGCTCTTGTGCTGTACGTGTACCTTCACGTTTCCACTTCACTATCACATCAGAAACAGTGGGCCTAGAGACGTTAAAGCGTGTGGAAATCTCGCTTACAGACATATGACACAAGTGACACCCAATCACGCGACCACGTTCGAAGTCCGTGAGTTCCGCGGAGCGCCCCATCCTGCTGTCAGGTGCCCCTTGTTACCATCGTGCATCATAAGAAAACTACTGATCAGCGAGTGCAGCCACAGGTAACAGCTAGTTTTAGTGTAATTGTAATATACCAACTATACAGGTACATTTTCAAAAGCTTTCTGCAGCGGTATATGCTTCGTGATGTATGGAGACAATACAGGGCCCTAGTAAGCCAGTACGATTTGTTTAGATGAATAAATAAAGTCTAATAGCGGCCTCTCTGTGATAATGTTTTCTTTTTACAAGTAATTGGAGTCCGTGGATCACCATTTGAACAATATAAGGTGTATAGTCAAGGAGGCAGATTTACAGGCTCCCGATTCTTCTTTCAATTGTAGTTAAGTAAACAGGATATGATTTACAAGTCATGTTGGTAAAATTTTCAATCTTAGCTAATTTTGTGTTTAGCAGTGAAAGTACCCACAGTGCTACCGTACTGGCATTTACGATTTCAGTAGCCTGCTTACCTGCACCCCGTTGAGATTGTCTAACAGTATTAGGGACATTCTTCTGATGTTCTTAGATAAAACAACTGACCAATAATAAGAAAAACTGTCCAAATACTCTGTTACTGAATGGAGCACTTAAAAGCTTTTCATTGTTTAAAAGACTAAACGTCAGTTAACTCATGCAATCCGTATACTCCTTACCTATCCTAGTTACCTGGTGCTCTATGCAAATTATTGAAAATGATCAGAGTAAAGTGGACAATACCTGCAGTGAAGTGACGCCTACTCTGTCAGAAATCTATAATACATCTGGGCATCACGTTTTACTCATCAATAATCTAAAACAAAGGACTGCGAATATAAGTATTTGTAATGTGAGAGTGTTGTTTGGTAGCTATTGTTCCATGGTTCAGGTAGATCAAAGATACTGCACTGCTGATTATCTGCTTTCTGTGTGCAGTAATAAAGATCTTAATAAACCGCCGGCCGAGGTGGCCGTGCGGTTAAAGGCGCTGCAGTCTGGAACCACAAGACCGCTACGGTCGCAGGTTCGAATCCTGCCTCGGGCATGGATGTTTGTGATGTCCTTAGGTTAGTTAGGTTTAACTAGTTCTAAGTTCTAGGGGACTAATGACCTCAGTAGTTGAGTCCCATAGTGCACAGAGCCATTTGAACCATTTGAGCCAATAAACCGTGAAACAGAAATAAATTTAGGAACGCTGACCTATTTTAACGATTATTAGAACGAATGAAGCTACTGGAACCTATGGGGAAATTTCAAATATTTTTCTGTAACACAGAAAAACTGTAGAATCTAAGTGATGTATTATTTATTTCCATGGTTATACTTTAATATTTTTAGTTAATATGGTTGTCGATAGTTGACAACAACACACTGTGTTGTGGTTCGTGTGTACGGTAATTATTCGCTTGCGGCAGCTTATTTAAGTTAACAGATATAGGACGTACAAATCATTTTAAGTAGTTCCTCAATAGACAGAATTAAATGTTTTTCATTATAACTTCTCTCCGTTCTGTTTACCCGTTTTAGCGTCTTATGAGATCTAATTCGGGTATTTTATTCCCCAGAAAAATTATGGACATGTAATCTAATCTGCTGAAAGTGATAAAATGTGCCACACATAATGAGACATAAAAACGTCCATAGATATCAAGAACTTTCATTCGAACATGTATCATATAAAAAATTATATTATATTATTAGTTGTGGACCACCACTATTCAATAAGTGAATTTGATTTTTAAATAAATGATGTTTATTATGGCACTTATAATGTAAATATGGACTGGGAACATATAGAGCAGCGCTTCAGCATTTATAATGATGTATGACTCAGGAAGTGAAGAGCAATCTCAGTCAAAAGCTGCTCTCAGCAAGGGTATTCTGTCGCCAGAAGGACCTCAGACCAATTTTCTTCGGCACTTGTAACATGTACAATACAGTTGTATCCTTCTCAAGCTATATGACAGCCATGTATCCACAGATGACAAAAAAATGTAGGATAGAAGTTGGATGAAAGTAATAAGATCGTGCTACAAAACTGTATGTTCTGCACTGTCCCACTGCTCATGATAATACGTCGCAGGAGACACCATTGTGTAACCTCACAACATTAAACCCTTTTATACTATGCTATAAGTTTGTTCTTACCCGCGATTTGTTCCTCAAGACACCCTCTACAATCCCTTGAAGTTTGTCGGAACATTTATGGTACACCCTGCATAATTATGTAATAAGTCATTTGTACAGACCTGTATGATCCTAGTTCCACGCGAAAATATATGGATTATGAAATGAAATGATCGTATGGCAATACTGGCTGGGAGACATATTTCTCTAATCGTTCAGTTGATTGGTCCAGGTATTTCTATTTGATGCCGCTTCGGTGACTTACGCATTGATGAAGATGAGATACAATGATGAGGACAGCACAAACACAGAGTCCCCGAGCGAAGAAAATCTCCTACCTAACCAGGGGTCAAACCCGCAGCAACAAAATATATAGGCACGACTCTAACCGCTAGACTACGACCTAGCCGATCGTGTAAACCACTCTGTAGTTAAGACAGGGACTGCCTCGTTCGAATATGCCCATTTCTAGGTTGTACTATGAACTATAAATGGTTCCATCGCCTTGTCTGAACACAAACGAATCGGGTAAGAATGTAGTCAGTTAGTCAGCACACTATTGTACCTGTCGCAATGTCTGCGTTGACGAGTGGTGAGCTGCCACACTTAAGATGTTGCCTCGCCTGTAAGCGTCCTACTGAACATCATGTGAAACCTATTGTTCGCGGTTTCTAGTTTCTGGTCGGGTTTCATTTGTGCACAAGCTTCTCCACCACTATTCAGTCAACATTCTCCTCTTTTCTGCGAATACTCTCCCCGCTTCTTTCAACCAAGTGGTCATCTAAATTCAGGTTTCCCTTACTCTCCCTAAAAATCACTGGAAACAACGATTGGATGGTTCTTTTTAACAAATCATGTACCTTTTCCCTTACAAACTGATACATGTCCGTCTCCGATGACCTCATAGGTTACGCTAAAGACCAATCTGCCGTCCTTTATTTCCTCCCTTCTTTCTGTAACTATGATGCAGAACGTTACAAGATTGTAACACTAAACAGAAAGACTGCATAAATAGGAAGAGGATTCGACAACATTTAAGAAGCAGCTTACGCAATGTTACATGCCCATAGAGAAAAAGCGTAAACCAACATATGGTCTCGAAGCGGAATCTTGCTCCTCCGCTAAGTCGCAGTTCAGAATACTCCTTAATCCATTACTTAGTGCAATCTGCAGAGCGCTGGGACTCTATTAGCGAGCTACTTAGCTTAAGGCGGTAAGACCGAATTTATTTTTAAGCCGCTTACTCCTTATTAAGGTAAGACTTGAGCACTTGCTACGCCTTGCGGCATCTTGAGTTAAAACTCGAGCAGCTCCGCATCCGTTCACAGCGGCCACCGGTGGTCGGATGCAACAGCGCAAGAAGAGTTTCGTGTGAAAGTGCGAAAGTTGTTCTTGGGCTCCTGTTCCTCACACAAACCATAGACGGGTTTCAGAACGAAGAAAATGCAAGCATAAAAATTAAGTTTGTGAGTATCATAGTCATTGTCTCGAATTTACGACAGTAAATCGTGATATGGTTCTTCCAGTAATCTCTAAAGCTGCTGTTATTGCATCACACGAAACAATTTACTCGATATCTACACACGTCGACCATTATTATTTGATCATATTCAAACGTTGAAATAATTCCTTAGCGAATTGTTACTGCCCAAGAATACGCAGTTTGTTTGTAAACACCTAGCTTTGTGTAAATTCAGTATTTTTAGGAGATAAGAAAGAACTGTGAATGACAATGAAAAAGTCTTGTAATAGCAGTTGCAAAGGTAAATTAGATTTCTAGAAAGGCAGGATTCATGTGCATTTAATCGCCTGGTACAACCTATGAAAAAAAGAGCAGTAGACTGAAGAGTAGAGAGTCTTTAGCAGGTTCCTAGATTGCATAGCATTAAGTATTAGTGATCATGGCGAACCAAATACGAAGCTGATTTTCGCAGAAAAATTAATATATTTAAATTGTTGCTGCTGGGGCCGATGGCTATGAATGAGCCACAGCATAAAATCCGTTCACTATGAGAGGAACATTAGAAGATTTAAAATCCGTAATCTTCTTGAATCAACAAATATCTGTAATATTACTAGGGTTGCCTGTGTGTGGCAACAGTTTTTGCTATCCACAGTGTGATGTTGCCTCTTAAAGTTTACTGCTGCACCTGCTCTAACACAGGAACTGTTGTAACCAAACCCTTCTCATCGTACAGCGCTTGTTTTTCCTGTAATACTATTTGGCCCGGCATCCGACTGCTACTGAAAGAGATTGGTAATGAGTTAGATCAAACTTTATGCAAGAAAATGCCAAACACGAAATCCAAATCCAGCTGAATCTACACGCATGGAAACAATTGACCAGTCACTTCACCTTATATTCTTGCGACATTACCTCAGGAGGCTTGCGAAGCAGCTGAATTCCTGCCAGCAAAATTCACCCGGTATAAGTTGACGAGGCTGCCACACGTATGCTTTACGTTACAAACAGTGCGCACTCTTTGTGCTCATCGGGGTGCGGTGGTGGGGTTGGGGGGGAGTTGACCCAGATGTGAAATGGATCCTTCCAGATACCACGGAGCCCACAGGGCGCAGCTAACTGTAGGTGGCGGAGCATGTCAGTACTAACCATATGCATCGCTTAGAATAGGAATAAATTCTCTCTGGTTTCCAGCGGCTATCAGAAAAAAAGACAGTCAGTGCTGCTTGAAAGATTATAGCAGAACTCATCAGCTGTACCATCAATGAAAGGATATTGCAGGCCTTCGGTATAGGGTGGACGGTCTGAATCAGACACTCCCTTGGTTTCCCGACAGTGTAGGTCACAGACTCCTTGAGTTGCGCCGTAAGATGGAAAGGTGTCGGGATTCTGCATAAAGTTACGATGCAGCTGTCATCATCAGTTCCTTCCCTTTCTTCTCCTTTTTCCCCCTTCCACCTTCAATTAACATAACAAATACTTCAGTTGATCAACGAAAGAAGGAAGTACAAAAGCGTTCCGGGAAATTCAGTAATACAGAAATACAGGTAACAAATTGGAAATATAGGGGAGCTAAGGCGAAATGACTGCATGAGAAGTGTGCAAAAGTAGAAAAATAAATTATTAGTGGAAGGACTGACTCAGCATACAGAAAAGTCAAAACAATCTTCGGTGAAATTAAGAGCAACGGTTTTAACCTTAAGACTGTAATAGGAATTATTCCACTGTTAAAGGCAGAGAAGAGAGCTGATAGGTGGAAAAAACACGCTGAAGACCTATATGAACGCGAAGACTTGTTTAATAATGCCATAAACAAGAAACAGGAGTCGATATGCAAAATATAGCGGATCCATTATTAGAACCAGAATTTATAAGAACTTTTGATGACTGAAAATCGAAACAGTTTGTAGGGATAGATAATTACATCAGAATTTATTAAATCATTCGGGGAAGTGGCTACAAAACTAACACTGACGTTGGTGTGTAGAAAGTAAGAGTACGGTGATTTACCATCTGTCTTTAGTTCTAACACAGATTGTAAAAGCCGACAGGTGCCAGAATTATCGCACAATCGGGCTTAGTAGCACATGCATCCAAGTTGCTGGTAAAAATGGCACGCAAAAGAATGGAAACGAAAACTGAGATTGGGTTAAATGACGATCAGCGTCTCCTTGAAAATACGTTTGACAATGTCAAATAGTGCATCAAAATATCCGAAATTTTGAGAAAAATAGGGGTAAGCTATAGCAAGAAATGCATAATATGCAGTACGTTCAAGAGCCAAAAGGAAAAAGTGAGAGTAGGAGACCATGAACGAAGTGCTCGGATCAAAAAGGCTGTAGGAGAGGGCTGCAGTCTTTCGTCCCTATTTTCAATCTGTACGTCGAAGAAGCAATGATAGAAATAAATGAAAGGTTCAAGAGTGGAATTATAATTCAAACTAAACGGGTATCAATGATAAGGTTCTCTGATCACATTGCCATGCCCAGTGAAAGTGAAGAAGAATTAGAGGATGTGATGTATGGAATGAACAGCCTAATGAGTACAGAATATGTACTGAGGATATATCGAAGTAAGACGAAAGAAATGAGAGGTGGCAGAAATGAGAACAATGAGGAACTTGGTGATCATGAAGCAGATGAAGTTAAGGAATTCTGCTAACTAGGCAGCAAAGTACCCCAGGACGGACGGAGCTGGGAGGACATAAAAAGAAGACTATCACTGGCTAAAAGGGCATTGCTCGCCATGAGAAGTCTGCTAGTATAAAAAAAAGACCTTTATTTTCAGCAGAAACGCATGAGAATGTACGTTTGGGGCACAGCATGGTATGGTAGTGAAACATTTATTGTGGGAAAACAGGAACAGAAGAGAATAGAAGCATTTGAGATGTGTTGCTACAGAAGAATGTTGCAAATTATGTGCACTGATAGGGTAAGCAATGAAGATGTTTTTCAACGAATCGGCGACGAAAGAAATGGATTGAAAAATCTAACGTAAGAAGGGGCGGGAAGGTAGGAAATCTCTTCAGACATCATTGAACGACTTCCATGGTATTAGAAGGAGCTGTATATAGTAAAATCTGTAGGAGAAAATAGAGGTGGAATACATCCAGCAAATAACTGAGGACGTAGCTTGCAAGTGCTACTCTGAGAAGAAGTGATTGGGACAGGAGAGGGATTCGTGGGGAGCAGCATACAACCAGTCAAAAGACTGATGACCTTAAAAGAACTTCTCTTTTATTAATTCTATTCGCAGACAGTATCCACATATGCTGCTCAATGTGCCTTCAAAATTATATCAATATATGATGCATAGTTCAGGAGATATAACAACACGAACACTGAGATGCGTGACACAGCACCACATCATGCATGACGTTATGATTTATTGTGTCGTTACTACCAACTCCATTCGCAACAAATTTTGCCGACATTATCTAAATATACCACTTAAGTTACCTGCAAAATTGTGTCACTGAACGACACACAGTTTGAACCATCCCCTTAGAAAAATTATTGAATTACTGTGCTGGTAAACCCCTAACGTTATTTGATTTTCAAATAGCTGAGCAGAACTGACCGTACTCAGTCATTTCGCTCTTTACTTATTCCGATCAACACTAAACTGACACACAATATTTTTAGCGCAACGCAATCTGACTTTCAAAAATCCCTACAAAAGAATGGCTCTGACTAACAATAACGTATACCTTTCATGAATCACTTATCTCACAAAAATCTTCATTACTCGAACTACTGCAATACAGCGAGCGCCAATACTGCCAGCTAAATAAATGATTCTAACTACTGAAGTCACTAACTACTGATTGGCATAGTTAGCAAATGAAAGATTTTGATAAAGAATTAACAATATATTTACCTTAATGGTGTTCAAAAGTCATAATATATATCAGTTCGTGACATTCAGTCTTACAAATTTACTGTCTCTGATGGACACACGTCCAGATCATCCGCTCTCAAAACTCCGCCATCTCTCTACCCAGATCCACCACTGCTGGCGACTCACCTCCAACTGCGCAACGCTACGCGCTGTTCACATCCAACTGCCCAACACTACAATAGCGAATATTCAACAATGCTAACCAGCCACAGACTGCACATAGCACAGTTAGTGATTTTCATACAGGGCGCTACGTGGCGTTACCAATATAAAAACCTAAACAGCCTTCTTACATAGCCCCCATGCTCCCCACAAAAAATTTTACAAATTGATTTGGGCAGTGGCCAATACAGATTTGAAGGTTTTTTTATAATTACAATAACAAAGAAATCAAATGCACACACTTACTGATACAATGTTGGTCAAAAGCTAAAATCTTCTCACAGTCCATAAAGAAAGTCCTGATCATTGATCACAGTATTAATTACAATTTTATGCACAAAGTCTGAGCAGTAATAGAAAATGCACATGGGAGTAGTGGATTTCCATGCAGTCTTGAAGAAGTAGTGTTGTCCTTCCAACGGAAAGACAGTGCTGACTCTTGACATGCAGACAGGTAATGGGCCACAACAGAGCAAACCCACAGCAGAGTCAGTCGAAATTTTGAAGAATATTGGTAGGTAGGTCACCACAGAGCAGACCCACTGTAGTCCTGATAGAGAGTATGGTATTGGTGGGCCATCAAAGGTACAGACCCACTGTGATCAATGATCAGGACTTTCTTTATGGACTGTGAGAAGATTTTAGCTTTTGACCAACATTGTATCAGTAAGTGTGTGCATTTGATTTCTTTGTTATTGTAATTACAAAAAAAATCTTCAAATCTGTATTGGCCACTGACCAAACAATTTGTAAAATTTTTTGTGGGGAGCATGGGGGCTATGTAAGTAGGCTGTTTAGGGTTTTATATTTGTAACGCCACATTGCACCCTGTATGAAAACCACTGACTGTGCTATGTGCAGTCTGTGGCTGGTTGGCATTGTTGCAATATTCGCTATTGTAGTGTTGGGCAGTAGGATGTTAACAGAGCGGAGCGTTGCGCAGTTGGAGGTGAGCCGCCAGCAGTGGTGGATGTGGGGAGAGAGATGGCGGAGTTTTGAGAGCGGATGATCTGGACGTGTGTGTCCATCAGAGACAGTAAATTTGTAAGACTTGACTTCATGGACTGAAATATATTATGACTTTTGAACACTATTAAGGTAAATACATTGTTTGTTCTTTATCAAAATCTTTCATTTGCTAACTGTGCCTATCAGTAGTTAGTGACTTCAGTAGTTAGAATCTTTTATTTAGCTGGCAGTACTGGCGTTCGCTGTATTGCAGTAGTTCGAGTAATGAAGATTTTTGTGAGGTAAGTGATTCATGAAAGGTATACGTTATTGTTAGTCAGGGCCATTCTTTTGTAGGGATTTTTGAAAGTCAGATTGCGTTGCGCTAAAAATATTGTGTGTCAGTTTAGTAATGTCTGAGTACGTTTAGTTCTGCTCAGCTGTTTGAAAATCAAATAATGTAAGATGTTTATCAGCACAGTCATTCATAAATTTTTCCAAGGAGACGTTTCAAGGTCTGTAGATATGATGTCATAACCTCTGAGCTGTGTGAGAACGAAACTCCAAGGCGAAATTCGGTACATATATATATGTGAAATATATGCACCAATTTGTGTGACATTTGTTGAATATGTGAAATATATGTGACCTGTGCTTACTTTAGCAACGTCACGGACCAAACGCTCGATCTAAGCTCTTTATCGATTTCAACCGAACCTTGTACATATATTACTTACTATAAGAAAAGAAATACTGTGGGGCTGAGAATCGCGAGACTGCTATTGTGATGGGGTTGGTGATGAGAGAAGGTGGGAAGGAGGGGATGGAAAGTGAAGAGGAAGGCAGGGATTGGCATAGAAAAGGGGGTGGCGAGGATATTGGCTGAGAGAGTTTGGGAGAAGATGGGCAGAGAGCGGTGGGGTGAGAGAGAGAGAGAGAGAGAGAGAGAGAGAGAGAGAGAGAGAGAGAGAGGGGTGAAGAGCAGACGGACAAGGTGAATGGCGGAAGGATTTGGAGAATGAAAAGAGAGGGGGAATGATAGACAGAGGGGGAAGGAGGAGATGGACTAACAGGTCTGGAATAAATACTAGCCCAGGCAACGCCGGGTTCTCAGGTAGCCACTATTAAAAACGATTTTTCCTCTGTTGCTACCCATGCACCAACACTCATCAACTATTTGAAATTGGTATTTTCATAATTAATATTTAAAATTAATATTCTACAGGTGAAAGATTCTGATCGTATGTAAAGTGCAACAGTAGCAAGATGCACTAATTACATTCACTGCGCGATAATAATTGTCATGTTATTGATGACACTGGGACTAAAGGAGAGTTGCTAAACATAGTTTTCCTACATTTCTTCATAAAAGAAGAAAATTTAAATATTTCAGTATTAGAGTCAAGAACAACTGCATATACGAGTAACTTAGAAGTATATATCCTCGGTGTAGCGAAGCATCTTAAAAGACTTAGGAAGGCAAGGCTTTCAGTTCTTACTGTATACCAGTCAAGTTCCATTCAGAGTGTGCTAATACAATAGTACCATATTTAGCAATCATATACAACCACTCGTTCGTAGAAAGATCCGTACGCCAAGGCTGGGGAGTTGCACAAGTCACATGAATAACCAAGAAAGGATGTGGGAGTAATTCGGTAAATTTACAGATCCACATCACTAACGCTGATTTGCGAGTTGAAGCAGAATATCGGAACATATATTGTGTTCGAACATTATGAATAACTTCGAAGAAAACGATTTAATGACAAATAGCGACCTTAGCTTAAGGAAATATCGCTTTTGTGAAACACAAACAGTTCTTTTTCTCACGAAGTAATGAATGCTGTACCCAGAAGACTTTTGACACCGTTCCTCAAAAGCGACTTCTAATTAAATAGCGCGCCTATGGAGTATTGTCTGAGTTGTGTGACTGGATTCGTGATTTCCTGTTAGAGAGGTCACAGTTCATAGTAACTGACTGAATGCCATTGAGTAAAACAGATGTAATAACTGGCGTTCCCCAAGGAAGTGTTACAGGCCTTCTGTTGGTCTTCATCTAAATAAATGATCAAGGAGACAATCTGAGCAGCCCTCTCAGATTTTTTGCAGATAATGATCTCAGTTGATCAAAACGAACTGCAAAATTATTCAGAGAAGATATCTGTATGGTGCAAAATGTAGCAATTGTCTCTAAACCATCGATGATTTAAGCCGCAAATAGAAATATTAAAAAAAGGTAGGAAGACTTTTCTGTTTAGCAAAATTGACAAAAAGCAGATTTCAGAGTACCTGACGGCACAACACAAAAGTTTTGTCTCAAGTATAGATAGTGTTGAGGATCCGTGGACAAAGTTCAAAACCATAGTACAATATGCGTTAGATAGTATGCACCAAGCAAGATCGTAAGAGATGGAAAAGAGCCACCGTGGTACAACAACCGAGTTAAAAAACTGCTGCGGAAGCAAAGGGAACTTCACAGCAAACATAAACATAGCCAAAGCCTTGCAGACAAACAAAAATTACGCGAAGTGAAATGTAGTGTGAGGAGGGCTATGCGAGAGGCGTTCAATGAATTCGAAAGTAAAGTTGTATGTACTGACTTGGCAGAAAATCGAAAGAAATTTTGGTCTTATGTCAAAGCGGTAGGTGCATCAAAACAAAATGTCCAGACACTCTGTGACCAAAATGGTACTGAAACAGAGGATGACAGACTAACGGCCGAAATACTAAATGTCTTTTTCCAAAGCTGTTTCACAGAGGAAGACTGCACTGTAGTTCCTTCTCTCGATTGTCGCACAGATGACAAAATGGTAGATATCGAAATAGACGACAGAGGGATGGAGAAACAATTAAAATCGCTCAGAAGAGGAAAGGCCGCTGGAGCTGATGCGATACCAGTTCGATTTTACACAGAGTACGCGAAGGAACTTGCCCCCCTTCTTGCAGCGGTGTACCATAGGTCTCTAGAAGAGCGTAGCGTTCCAAAGGATTGGAAAAGGGCACAGGTCATCTCCGTTTTCAAGAAGGGACGTCGAACAGATGTGCAGAACTATAGACCTATATCTCTAACGTCGATCAGTTGTAGAATTTTGAAACACGCATTATGTTCGAGTATAATGATTTTTCTGGTGACTAGAGATCTACTCTAGGAATCAGCATGGGTTTCAAAAAGACGATCGTGTGAAACCCAGCTCGCGCTATTCGTCCACGAGACTCAGAGGGCCATAGACACGGGTTCACAAGTAGATGCCGTGTTTCTTGACTTCCGCAAGGCGTTCGATACAGTTCCCCATAGTCGTTTAATGAACAAAGTAAGAGCATATGGACTATCAGACCAATTGTGTGATTGGATTGAAGAGTTCCTAGATAACAGATCGCAGCATGTCATTCTCAATGGAGAGAAGTCTTCCGAAGTAAGAGTGATTTCAGGTGTGTCGCAGGGGAGTGTCGTAGGACCGTTGCTATTCACAATATACATAAATGACCTTGTGGATGACATCGGAAGTTCAATGAGGCTTTTGTGGATGATGCGGTGGTATATCGAGAGGTTGTAACAATGGAAAATTGCACTGAAATGCTGGAGGATCTGCAGCGAATTGAGGCATGGTGCAGGGAATGGGAATTGAATCTCAATGTAGACAAGTGTAATGCGATGCGAATAAATAGAAAGAAAGATCCCTTATCATTTAGCTACAATATAGCAGGTCAGCAACTGGAAGCAGTTAATTCCACAAATTATCTGGGAGTTCGCATTAGGAGTGATTTAAAATGGAATGATCATATAAAGTTGATCGTCGGTAAAGCAGATGCCAGATTGAGATTCAATGGAAGAATCCTAAGGAAATGCAATCCGAAAACACAGTACACTTGTTCGCCCACTGATTGAATACTGCTCAGCAGTGTGGGATCCGTACCAGATAGGGTTGATAGAAAAGAGAGAGAAGATCCAACGAAGAGCAGCGCGCTGCGTTACAGGATCATTTAGTAATCGCGAAAGCGTTACGGAGATGATAGATAAACTCCAGTGGAAGACTCTGCAGGAGAGACGCTCAGTAACTCGGTAAAGGCTTTTGTTGAAATTTCGAGAACATACCTTCACCGAGGAGTCAAGCGGTATATTGCTCCCTCCTACGTATATCTCGCGAAGAGATCATGAGGATAAAATCAGATAGATTAGAGCCCACACAGAAGCATACCGACAATTCTTCTCTCCACAAACAATACGATACTTGAATAGAAGGGAGAACCGATAGAGGTACTCAAGGTACCCTCCGTCACACACCGTCAGGTGGCTTGCGGAGTATGGATGCAGATGTAGATGTAGATGTAGCACTAAGAATAATCCGCTAAATTTCAGTTACGCATTAAATCACACATATTTGAAGGCTGTAAACACAAATAAATACTTAGGGGTTACATTTACGAATGATTTGAATTGGAACGATTACGCAGGTAATTTTGTGGGGAAAGCAAATCAAAGATGGCGATTTATTAGGAGAAGACTTAGAAACTGTAGCTGGTCTACTAAAGAGACTTCTTACACTACGCTTGTCCGCCCTTTTCTGGAGTATTGGCGGGCGTTGAGGGATCCGTAGCAGATAGAATTGACGGAGGATGTCGTAAAAGTTCAAGGAAGGGCAGATGGTTTTGTATTATCGCGAAATAGGGGAGGAGTTTCACGGATATGTTACGTGTATTAGAGTAGCAGTCTTTAAAACAAAGGCGTTTCTCGCAGCGGCAGGACCTTCTCATGGGATTTCCATTATCAAATTTCTCTTCAGAGTGGAAAAATATTTTGTCGGGGTCCACCTACACAGGAAGAAATGATCATGGTAATAAAATACGAGAAATCAGAGCTCGTGCGGAAAGATTTAAGTGTTCGTTTTCCGGGATCGCTTTTCGAGAGTGGAACGTTAGAGAGGTAGCTTAAGGGGGATAGGACGTCAAACGGGCCAACTTCGAGAAGGAGATGCACCACAGGACATTTTAATTTACACTGTCTACATTTTTACAAATAAATTCACAAAACTTTGTGAGCATGACAAGGAAGGATTCAAGATTCAGACTCATAGCATTGGAAGTTCAAAAACACAAAAAAAAAGTTTTTAAATGTGAAATTTCATGATTTTTTTCAATTACTGTTGGCTGCATTTGTTGCTTTTCTTCATAAGTAAGAGAAATTCTTCGATGAAGTTTGCACAGATTACAAACCATACTTACAGGTGCATGAAACTCTATAATTTATTTAATCTGTGGAAAATTAATGGGCTGTTAGGTTTTAAGCTTCGTGTTTAGAGAAAACTCGAATTTTATAGTTAACTCTCACAATTTTTACCACAGTTTTTAACAGATTTGGGAAATTCTAGAGTTTCATACACCTGTAAGTATGGTGTGTATGCTGTGCAAAATTCATCGAAGAATCTGTCTTACGTATGAAGAAAAGTGTACCTAGAGCAACAAACGCAGCCAATACCAAGTGAAAAAATGATGAAATTTCACCTGTAAAAGAATTAGTTTTTTTATGTTTTTGAACTGCCTCTGCTATGAGTGTGAATGCTGAATCCTTCCTGGTGATGCTAACAAAGTTTTATGAATTTATTTGTAAAAGTATAGACAGTGTAAATTAAAATGTCCTGTAGTGCCTCTCCTGCTCTAAGTCGGCCCGTTTCACGTCCTACCCCCCTTAAAAGTGGTTTGATGATCCTCTGTCTGTCGCTAAATCGTGAACTGTGAGTAATCATGTAGATGTAACAAAGAAACGTACGTAATTGGACCGTTATAGTCATGAGGTTCACTGGTATTTACGGCTGATTTCTGACTAATTCCACTGAAACGTTCCGTTTTCAAGTGACAACGTTGTTCCGCGTATCGACAGCTACAATAGGAGAGAATGCAAATGAGGTGCAAGGGATGGGAGCCGCGGTCGGGCGGCGGCCCCGCCTGCCAGCGACGTGTGTGGGCGGCGACTGTCCGGCGGCCGGGCTGCTGGGCGCCGGCCAACCAGCGCCGGACTCGCCAGCGCGGCCCACCTGCCGCCCTCGCCGCAAACGCGATCTGCGGCCGGCGGCCGGCGGTGCCTTCACCGCGACCTCACTCTGCGGTCGCGCGGCCGGCAGCGCCCTCTGTCTCTCCCCACGCAGCGCTCTAGACGGGACAGCCACGCATAGCGCTAGGCTCGTAAAACTAAGTTTTGGACCGTGTTTATCGGGAATAATTTTATTATACCGCGTGTTTCGACATGAATAACGTGGTTTCAAGGCTGCGTAGGATTTATTACGTTCAACTTTCAATAATAAATAACTAACCACGGAACCCTGTGTTGCCGAGGTATTTATTTATTCCTGCTCTGGATTAGCCCATCACCTCCTCCCTCCTCTCTCCCTCCATCTCTCTCTCTCTCTCTCTCTCTCTCTCTCTCTCTCTCCCTCTCTCTGTCCATCTCCTCCCTCCCCCTCTCTCTGTCCACCCACCTCCTCTTTCCCTCTATCTCTGTCCGTCTCCTCTTTCCCTCTCTGTCGATTTCCTCCTTTCCCCATATACACTTCTCCTGTCTCTTTACCCAACCCCTTTCTCTTTGTGCACCTGTCCTCCCTGTTCCCTCCTCTTTCTATCAATCCCCCTGGCCACACCCCAATACCTATCAATTCCACCCTTCCCTCCCTCTGTCCATCTCCACCACCCACTCACTCTGTATCCCTCCTCCTATCTCCACTCTCATCTCGTACTGAACTTCTCTCTGGCCACTTCATCGAGCCCCCTCTCTCTCCGTCTCCTCCATCCCCTATCTATGTCAGTCTCCTCTTCGCCTTTAGGTATCCATGTCCATCTCTCCCCTCTGTCTGTCCATCACCTCCTCCTCCTATATGTGACTCTACACCCCTCTACAACCCCCCCCCCCCCCGACCAGTCTGTCAATATCCCTCTCTCCCGTTCTCTCTTCACGTCGTCACACTCATCCCAAGAGCAGGCTGTAGGTTCTCACTCCTGCGGTATTTCTTTCCAAACTGTAACTAATATGTGTACGAATTTTGAGTGAAACCGTTCTAGAGGTTTAGGATGACCATTTTGCCAGTGGGTATGCTCGCATATGCATTTGTCAAATATATTCTGCACATGTTTAACATACTTCACACGTACTTGTACACGTACTTCACTTTTATCCCTAGTGAATTTCCACGCCGATTAATGTTTACAACGTCGTGTCTCTTGGTTCAAAATGGTTCAAATGGCTCTGAGCACTATGGGACTTGACATCTGAGGTCATCAGTCCCCTAGAACTTAGAACTACTTAAACCTAACTAACCTAAGGACATCACACACATCCATGCCCGAGGCAGGATTCGAACCTGCTACCGTAGCGGTCGCGCGGTTCCTGACTGCAGCGCCTAGAACAGTGTGGCCACCGCGGTCGGCCGTGTCTCTTGTACTACCCATTGTATAATGATATAATTTTGCAGGTAAGTGTAGTGGCATATGAGCCTAGTGTCTGCAATAAGTGTTGTGAGTAGAGTTAGTAGCAACAAGGTAATAAACTTGAACGTTTTGTGGTTGTTTTTCTCGCATTCAGTATTTATGACATCGTATCTCCTGAAGTAAGTGTCGTATAATGATGAAATTTTTATGATTAATTCATTGCTATATGCAAAATGTGTCTCGAATACACTGTGTAGGAGAGAAGTCATCAATTAAAACGTCATGCTTCATGTGCCAGATCTACTGCGTGAGGAGCGAAAATACAGTAGACTAAGCGACAATCATTTTTCCTTTAATAATTTTAGCGAGAAAAGTTCATTAAAGGTTTGAAATTACGTGCAAACTGTTTTACAAAACTCTAAGTGCTCCCATTCCCAAATACTGGATAACTAAAGTATGGGTTTTCTCTCGTCGTCGGCTACACTGCTTTTTCACCCCTCCCCTTTGATAGGGATCACACCTCAATGCGAGATGCTTTTAATAATTTCCACAACGAAGCTCTGTCTCGGAATCTGGCAGAAAACTCAAGGAGATTGTGGTCATACATAAATCACACCAGTGGCAAGACGCAATCAACACTTTCACTGCGCGATAACAACGGTGAAGTCACTGATGACAGTGCCACTAAACCATAATTATTAAACACGGTTTTCCGAAACTCCTTCACCAACGAAGACGAAGTAAATATTCCTGAATTCCAAACAAGAACAACTGTCAAGATGTGAAACATAGAAGTAGATATCCTCGTTGTAGCAAAGCCGTTTAACTCTTTAATAAAGGCAAAGATTGTATGCCAGTCAGGTTCCTTTCAAATTATGCTGATACAATAGCTCTATATTTAGCAATTATATACAACTTCTCGCTCACAGAAAGATCCGTACTTAAAGACTGGAAAATTGCTCAGGTCACACCAATACCCAAAAAGGGAAGTACGAGTAGTTCGCTGAATTACAGGCCTATATCACTAACGTCGATTTGCAGTAGGGTTTTGGAACATACGCTGTGTTTGAACATTTTGAAGTACTTCGAAGAAAAGAATTTATTGACACATACTCAGCACGGATTCAGAAAATATCGTTCTCGTGAAACACAATTAGGTCTTTACAGTCATGAAGTAATGTGTGCTATCGACAGGAGATGTCAATTTGATTCCATATTTTTAGATTTCCAGAAGGTTTCCGACACCGTTCCTCAAAAGCGTCTTCTAACCAAACTGTGTGCCTATGGAATATCGCCTCAATTGTGCGATTGGATTCGTGATTTCTTGTCGGAAAGGTCACATTTCGTAGTAATAGATGGAAAGTCATCGAGTAAAAATCCAGTAATATCTGGCGTTCCCCAAGGAAGTGTTATGGGCCCTCTATTGTTCCTGATCTATATTAACGACATACGAGACAATCAGAGTAACCCTCTTCAATTGTTTGCAGATGATGTTGTCACTTACCGTCCTGTTAAGTCATCAGATGACCAAGAATTGCAAAATGATTTAGATAAGGTATCTTTATGGTGCGAAAAGTGAAAATTGTATAAAGGAAAGTATGAAGTTATTCACATGAGTACTAAAGAATCCGCTAAATTTCGATTATGCGGTAAGTCACACAAATCTGATGGCTGTAAATTCAACTAAGTACTTAGCGATTACAGTTACAAGTAACCTAAATTAGAATGATCACATTGATAATGTTCTGGGTAGAGCAGACCAAAGACTGCGATTCACTGGTGCAACAGGTCTACTAAAGAAACTGCTTGCACCGCGTTAGTGCGCCCTCTTCTGGAGTATTGCTGTGCAGTGTGGGTTCCGCATCAGGTGGGGCTGAAGGATGACATCGAAAAAGTACAAAGAAGGGCAGCTCGTTTTGTATTATCGCGAAATAGGTTAGATAGTGCATCAGACATGATACGTAAACTGGAGCAACAATCATTAAAACAAAGGCGTTTTTCGTTGCGACGGGATCTTCTCACGAAATTTCGATCACCGGTTTTCTCCTCCGATTGCAAAACATTCTTTGGGCACACGCCTACATAGGGAGAAATTATCATCACAATAAAATTAGAGAAATCAGAGCTCGCACAGAGACGGAGTATTCTTTCTGAAAGTAGTTGGAGTACAGAAATACGTTTGTTAGTGATACACCAGTAGTGATCCTTCCTACCTTCCTCGTTGGTTAAAGCGAGCTTCTCGTCTATTATTTGGACCAATTTAATAGTGGGGACGATTAACCATAGTCCTCCAGCAGTCATTTCCGAGTATTCCTCTACATCTGCCTTAAGCGCTGAGCATCACTAAGAGTACATGGATTCTAGCAGCAGCTTCCAGTGAGATATCGCTAGTAAACAAGGATAGAGCGTTTTCAGTACATCTGAGACATCTTCTTGCAGGTTACACCGAAATATATTTTTTTCAAGTTGAAAAATAGTTATGTCGCATCACAAGAAAGGCGGGTATGCTCGTCGTTAAAATACTCTGATGGAAGAGCCATCAGGATTGAAGCAGCTTGCTCCCCACTTTTCCAAGCAAAAAATTTTTACCATCCGAAAATATTCACGTTCTTTTAAAACAGAAAATTTGAAATCCTTTTCCACGTGTCTCTCATTGTAGAGAAGCCTCCGTACTCAGGTTTTCCCTCTCACTGCTACTGTCTACACAAGTCTCTCTCCCACTGTCTTCTTTTCCTTCGATTGACACTTTCTCCCGTATGTCTCTCCCACTGTCACTGTCTTCATCCGTTTCTGTCGATCTTCCTCACCACTTCTCCTTCTCCGCCGATTTCACCCCCTATCTGTCCCTCTGCGATTGTCTTTCTCCCATTCTTTTTCCCTCCCACTGCCACTGCCTGCTTCTTTCTCGGTTCAAGTCTGCTGTCTTTCTCTTTAATTACCATTGCCTCCTCTCTGCACTGAGGGTTATGGACCCGTACACTGGAAAAATTTATATCATGTGGTTATAGGGATTGGGGGATACTCGGCAAATTTTTTCATATTGAAGTTCGCCAATCTGCCAAAATTTTCGGGGAGGAAAGTGGAATGAGCTTGAGGCAGCTTATTCCCCAGTTTCCTAACGGAGTGTTTCAAACAGGAGCATATTCAAGTTTTCTGTGCTCCGACAGAAGCATCTTTCAGCTGATTGCCTTAACAAAAAATCGTTTCCCATCCAAGGCAAGTTCAGTTCATTATCTTACATAAATACGCAAAACACTTCTGAGCTACACTAGCAGTATACCAAAACATGCGTTGTCTGATTTGTAAGTACAAGTAATTTCGTATGAATAAATTAATCCCTGTACGATACTTAACCGCCAGGTGGCACCATCGAGCAATTTCCATGTCAAAAGAACATGTATGGGTGTGAAGTGCCCATTATGCAGAGACAGCGATCCCTAAATTTTTATTCGTGAAAAAATTGATACAAAATCGTATTTCGGTGAGATTAGAACACTTTCAATGAGGCCAGAACCATTGTCATGTGTTCACAATGTCACTTAAAACTACCTTTACGCCTTAGACAGGATATCAAGTGCATGTTTTATGCTCATAACGACGGTAAATTCGAAGCTCTTCATTTCGGCAACAGATAATTATACCGAAAAACTTCGAAGTTCCCCATGTTTTTCAGAACATATGGGACACATTTCGTCGATTGGCCGTGAACAGCAATTACAGAAATGGCCATCCGTAGAATTGGTACTTTTGGTACCCAGAAAACATGGTTTGTTGGTGTTTTCTCAGGAACCGTCCTTGAACAAATGCTTCTTTCAGAAGATGTATTAGATCCACCCTAGACATCACCTAACCGAAAGATTTGCTCTATTTGCCTGGGCTGGAGGGAGAGTGAAACGTTTAAATTTTGACGATGTGGTGTAAGATAGGTACAGTATGCCTGTTCTTTCAACAGGTGTACAAATAGTCCCTAGGCCAAGGGCTATCCGGAACACCTGACCCCTTATCCCTGTGTACAGTAGAACCAGTGATACAAGCACATGAAAAATCTTATTTTCGTCGGCAGCTTTTTAGAACATATTAGTACCATACACACTCGGGCCTGGACCGACACAAATAGCAACCTGCCCCGACTTCGACGGGAAGCGCTAAGTACCTACGTCCCGATGACTTGTTATGATATGTAGTGACATACACAAAGTCTTCACAAATCATTCTACCAGTTAATGAAAACGGTATCAGAATCGTTACTTAATTCCTGAGATCTTCCTTCACAGGCAGACGGAAGAACGAGGCGGGAGGCTTTAGTTTATCATACGTTTAGGTGTAGAAATCACAGCACACACTACGCTTAGTATGCTTCGCGGGACAGCAATATAATCATTTTCTAAACGGATGCCATAGTTCGAGCCCTGCGGACTATTTAAGTTAGAGAAATGTTTGGATATGTTGATCAGTCGCTGCTCCACATATCTTTAACTATTCCAACAAGAGCATAGCGTTGTAATATACATTACAAAAAAGTTTAAAAAGTGCCTCTTCCAGTTTGATTTAACAGTATACTTTTACGTTGTAGAGTTTTGTTCTGAGATTCCAGTACTTCTGATGATTCATACCGTAATGTTCTCCTCGAAATTTAAAGAGGTAGCATACTCCTTGTTCCTCATATCTCTCTACAGAAGACAGTCTAGAGCTACAGGATCTGATGATAGTGGCAGTGGAACTAGTACCATCCCCAAACCACCTGTTTCGGTGAGTGGCGTCGTCGTGGTGCCTTTCTGAAACCACACTACTTTATGACACGTGTATAGTGGAGGAGGAACTACATAGCAGAAAGAAATAATTAAAATGGTTTATGAAAATCTGGTTGTCATTAGATAGAGCCAAACTATCCGCTCACTACTTATTCCAGCCCATTCAGTGCATGTTGGTTGTCTCCAACGACTTAAGAACGCGATTTACGACTGTGAAACTATGAGTGATGTGCAAGTTTACAACGCCATCTCGAACGAACGTACAGTCGCGTGTAAATATCACAAAAACCGGAAATTTTGGCTGCAGTATGCAGTGCAGTACCCGGCCGGATAGCCGCACTCGTTAGCACGTTTCTTCGGGGATTACGGGAGCGTGCCGGCCCCGAAGGACACGGAGAGTCCGAATGAAGGTAAGAGTGGATATGGTTTTTAGGTGGTTTCACACACCCTACTAAATGAATGCCAGGCTGGTACCCACGTACCACCTCTGCCACACCCTCTACCACTAACATTCCCAGATCCAATAATTAATATGCCATCAGAGTAATGATACAGTATCAAGACCAGGAAGAAGAGCTAAAAAGACTTTTGTGCTGTAAGTCTTTTGCTGGAAATTGTACTCGTCGCTATTAGTCCTCCATATATAGTTCTTTAATCTGATGAAAAATGGATGGTTGCAGCTCTTCCTCCCAGACAACTGGAGAGTAATTGCAAATAAGAATGGAATAAAACTTTACATAGAGAAAACGGCACTTCTTTGCAACTTTCCACGTTTCTTTTACATTTCTCTGAACTGCTCCAAAAGTCACATGATGTACGGTACTACTCTTAGGAAAGCATTCGGCACACAGTAGTGCAGCAGCTCCGGCATCGATCTCAATTTTCCGCACGCAAACAGCATGTCATTCACTTCATTCCTGGTTGTACAACGAATATGTTGCAATGCTGTACTGGTATACAGCACGACTGGCCAATTACGAAGTGAAGAAAGGAGCATGGGGAGATGTAGCGAATGGGCAGGAATGCTATTAGCTTCAGTTCATGAACCTGCCACACACTTATGTGTTGTAGAATCAAAGATAATTGGGCTGTGAAAGGCAGACAGAAGATTCATTGACACCACCCTTGATAAACTTAGCGGCCTTTAATGACAAGAGAATTTTCTTTAAAATTTTGACACTCCTCTGCCCCCTTGGTGAGATTTGGTGAGATGTAGTGGGACCACCTACTTTCTATTCAAGTGAGGTTCACCCCGTAGTTGGGTAAAAGTACGTGAAAATGAAACTTTTTCGGAATTTTAAACTTGATTAAAATACTCCAATAAACTTTTTTTGTTTATAAAGTTTATTAAACAGTGGTTATTTGATTAAAGGTACTTTATTTTGAAACTTGCCAACCATGAGTAGCATTCGGGAGAACAGACAGAGACAGATGGAGAGAAAGGCTCCACAAAAGTAATATCAACCGTTTTGAAGGATCCCTAAAAATTGACCTTTTATTGGTACATTACGTACCATTAAATGTCATTGAATCTCAACTCACCTTGACGATGAAAGACAACGTTGTTTGCACCTTCTTTTGAACCGTATGACTGCGTAGCTTTTCAATTCTTGATTCATATGCTCACTGAGAGAGTTCTTGTAGGCGAGCTTCAGCGTAACTTCCTTCCACGAACGATTAATTATTTGTTCGCACGTGTGTTTCGACTTGTCACCGTGCCACTTACGTACAATAAAATTTTTGACATAAGTTCAAGTTTCAGAGAATGATGTCGGCTGTAAATGTGTTGCAGACTTACTGACTGACACGCAGTGATTTCGACCGCCGTGATAGGGAACTCGGCGAATGATATTTAATACTTGTTTCAACTAGGGAAGCCCCTGGGATACACGTGTGAAGCATTCAGTTCAGTCCAGATAAGCCATAAAGATTGGTGGGCACTGTAATATTGTTAATGCATATACACAGCTTGTGTATATTCTCTGAATTAAAAAGGCGACGTGAGATTACCCTTCCAGCACCCTAAATGAGATTTGGTGAGATTCTGCCTGACGCCTAACCAATCATTTTGAGGTCATCTAATTAACGGACTTCTCCTTAGCCCCTCCAAAGCGCCCAAATTACACGTTGGATGACAGCTGTTTCCCCAAAAAGGTGACTGTTAGCATTCCCGCACAACATAACAAGCTACATCAGTGGTATTCCTACTGTACAATTAGTACGAACTTCAGATAAAGTTTCACAAAACTGCCGAAATATCTGGGAGTATACTGGAATTTTAAGAGGCAGCCAAATGTAAAGTAGACAGATGGAAAGAAATAAGTAAACTGTTTATTATTTGAAATGTAGTAAACAAAACTGTTAGTAAACTTATCTCATTGTGAGTTAGGACGGTCAGTGCCTTCACTGAAAAATGTTTGCGGTTGCCTGCTCACATGATGCCAAGGTTGTTTAGACCACACTGTAGAAGTCTTGCTGGGAAGCCCTTACGCATCGGCCGTACAGTCCCGACCTCTCCCCATGTGTTTTCCATATTTTTGGAGCCGGCCGGAGTGGCCGTGCGGTTCTAGGCGCTACAGTCTGGAGCCGAGCGACAGCTGCGGTCGCAGATTCGAATCCTGCCTTGGGCATGGATGTGTGTGATGTCCTTAGGTTAGTTAGGTTTAATTAGTTCTGGGTTCTGGGCGACTGATGACCTCAGAAGTTAGGTCGCATAGTGCTCAGAGCCAGCCATGTTTTTGGAACCCTGAAGGAAGACATTCGTGATCGTAGATTTCCTTCGGCCGAAGATGGTCACGTCTGGGTACAGTCGTGGTTTCGCAGATAACTGCAAACATTTTTCCATGAAGGCTTTGGCCGTCTTTTCTCACAGTGAGGCGAATGTATTAGGAATTATGGAGATCAATTTTGAAAAAATAAATAGTTTACGTACTTTTTTCTCCGTCTGTCTTATATTCGTTTGATTATCCCGTAAACATAAGGGTACTATATCGCCTGTCTCGAGTCATCGAATTCTCTCACTTGTCCACTATAAGTGAACCGTTATCAAGAGGTAAGGTGCGAGAAAATTAGTGGATAAATACGTTTCGTAGTACTAGTATGTCTGCGTACTGAAAAAAACGAAAACCTAATACTTTTTCCGAGTGTATTGCTTTCGTTGTTGTTGTTGTCTTCAGTCCTGAGACTGGTTTGATGCAGCTCTCCATGCTACTCTATCCTGTGCAAGCTTCTTCATCTCCCAGTACCTACTGCAACCTACATCCTTCTGAATCTGCATAGTGTATTCATCTCTAGGTCTCCCTCTACAATTTTTACCATCCACGCTGCCCTCCAATACTAAATTGGTGATCCCTTGATGCCTCAGAACATGTCCTACCAACCGATCCCCTCTTCTGGTCAAGTTGTGCCACAAACTTCTCTTCTCCCCAATCCTTTTCAATACTTCCTCATTAGTTATGTGATCTACCCATCTAATCTTCGGCATTCTTCTGTAGCACCACATTTCGAAAGCTTCTATTCTCTTCTTGTCCGAACTATTTATCGTCCATGTTTCACTTCCATACATGGCTACACTCCATACAAATACACTCGTGGAAATTGAAATAAGAACACCGTGAATTCATTGTCCCAGGAAGGGGAAACTTTATTGACACATTCCTGGGGTCAGATACATCACATGATCACACTGACAGAACCACAGGTACATAGACACAGGCAACAGAGCATGCACAATGTCGGCACTAGTACAGTGTATATCTACCTTTCGCAGCAATGCAGGCTGCTATTCTCCCATGGAGACGATCGTAGAGATGCTGGATGTAGTCCTGTGGAACGGCTTGCCATGCCATTTCCACCTGGCGCCTCAGTTGGACCAGCGTTCGTGCTGGACGTGCAGACCGCGTGAGACGACGCTTCATCCAGTCCCAAACATGCTCAATGGGGGACAGATCCGGAGATCTTGCTGGCCAGGGTAGTTGACTTACACCTTCTAGAGCACGTTGGGTGGCACGGGATACATGCGGACGTGCATTGTCCTGTTGGAACAGCAAGTTCCCTTGCCGGTCTAGGAATGGTAGAATGATGGGTTCGATGACGGTTTGGATGTACCGTGCACTATTCAGTGTCCCCTCGACGATCACCAGTGGTGTACGGCCAGTGTAGGAGATCGCTCCCCACACCATGATGCCGGGTGTTGGCCCTGTGTGCCTCGGTCGTATGCAGTCCTGATTGTGGCGCTCACCTGCACGGCGCCAAACACGCAGACGACCATCATTGGCACCAAGGCAGAAGCGACTCTCATCGCTGAAGACGACACGTCTCCATTCGTCCCTCCATTCACGCCTGTCGCGACACCACTGGAGGCGGGCTGCACGATGTTGGGGCGTGAGCAGAAGACGGCCTAACGGTGTGCGGGACCGTAGCCCAGCTTCATGGAGACGGTTGCGAATGGTCCTCGCCGATACCCCAGGAGCAACAGTGTCCCTAATTTGCTGGGAAGTGCCGCGCGGTCCCCTACGGCACTGCGTAGGATCCTACGGTCTTGGCGTGTATCCGTGCGTCGCTGCGGTCCGGTCCCAGGTCGACGGGCACGTGCACCTTCCGCCGACCACTGGCGACAACATCGATGTACTGTGGAGACCTCACGCCCCACGTGTTGAGCAATTCGGCGGTACGTCCACCCGGCCTCCCGCATGCCCACTATACGCCCTCGCTCAAAGTCCGTCAACTGCACATACGGTTCACGTCCACGCTGTCGCGGCATGCTACCAGTGTTAAAGACTGCGATGGAGCTCCGTATGCCACGGCAAACTGGCTGACACTGACGGCGGCGGTGCACAAATGCTGCGCAGCTAGCGCCATTCGACGGCCAACACCGCGGTTCCTGGTGTGTCCGCTGTGCCGTGCGTGTGATCATTGCTTGTACAGCCCTCTCGCAGTGTCCGGAGCAAGTATGGTGGGTCTGACACACCGGTGTCAATGTGTTCTTTTTTCCATTTCCAGGAGTGTACTTTCAGAAATGACTTCCTGACACTTAAATCTATACTCGATGTTAACAAATTACCCTTCTTCAGAAACGCTTTCCTTGCCATTGCCAGTCTACATTTTATATCCTCTCTACTTCGACCATCATCAGTTATTTTGCTCCCCAAATAGCAAAACTCCTTTACTACTTGAAGTGTCTCCTTTCCTAATCTAATTCCCTAAGCATCACCCGACTTAATTCGACTACATTCCATTATCCTCGTTTTGCTTTTGTTGATGTTCATCTTATATCCTCCTTTCAAGACGCAATCCATTCCGTTCAACTGCTGTTCCAAGTCCTTTGCTGTCTCTGACAGAATTACAATGTTATCGGCGAACCTCAAAGTTTTTATTTCTTCTCCATGGATTTTAATACCTACTCCGAATCTTTCTTTTGCTTCCTTTACTGCTTGCTCAATATACAGATTGAATAACATCGGGGAGAGGCTTCAACCCTGTCTTACTCCCTTCCCAACCACTGCTTCCCTTTCGTGCCCCTCGACTCTTATAACTGCCATCTGGTTTCTGTACAAATTGTAAATAGCCTTTCGCTCCCTGTATTTTACCCCTGCCACCTTCAGAATTTGAAAGAGAGTATTCCAGTCAACATTGTCAAAAGCTTTCTCTAAATCTACAAATGCTAGAAACGTAAGTTTGCCTTTCCTTAATCTTTCTTCTAAGATAAGTCGTAAGGTCAGTATTGCCTCACGTGTTCCAGTATTTCTACGGAATCCAAACTGATCTTCCCCGAGGTCGGCTTCTACTAGTTTTTCCATTCGTCTGTAAAGAATTTGTGTTAGTATTTTGCAGCTGTGGCTTATTAAACTAACTGTTCGGTAATTTTCACATCTGTCAACACCTGCTTTCTTTGGGATTGGAATTATTATAATCTTCTTGAAGTCTGAGGGTATTTCGCCTGTTTCATACATCTTGCTCACCAGATGGTAGAGTTTTGTCAGGACTGCCAAACTGATACTCCAGAATTCCCGCGGTAGCGGGATCTCCATCTTATGCGATCTTATTTTAATTACAGAAGCAATCAGTTCCTTCATATGAGAAAGATGCGAGTACATAACGGGTATTGGGTGTGTCTAACTTTACCGGAACTATTCTGGTAGAGATCGCTTACTTCATATTTAATCTACAGAGGGCTCTTATACAAATTTAAAAATAAGGTTTTAACATCAGATACAAAAGCAAACTGGATCAAACTATCGCAAGCATGACGGCGTAAACGCGGGCCAGTGGCATTTCTCTATCTAGACAATATTCATAACCAGCGTGGTTGTTCGTAGGTGTCCTGTGGCTAGTTATCCACATTTCAGAGATAGCAATAAAATATTGAAGCCAGCGATGCTAGCTGACAACTTCTCGTTGCCAGGCTTCCGAAATTATTATAGCCAGCGACATAAGCTGAATGAATGCGAGCTGATATACCATATACAGTTTTACGAAGCGCTGCCAAACTGATACTCCAGAATTCCCGCGGTAGCGGGATCTCCATCTTATGCGATCTTATTTTAATTACAGAAGAAATCATTTCCTTCATATGAAAAAGGTTTTAGTACATAACGGGTATTGGGTGTGTGTAACTTTACCGGAACTATTCTGGTAGAGATCGCATCCATGACATGATTTATTCGTGACAGATGGAGGGACTGGAGAGGTCAGTCAGGGATCCATATATTCATTAAGGTGCTGGTGGTGTAAACTGCAATGTAGGGTATTGCATTATTCTGCTGAAGCAGCTTGCATAGATGACGTGCATGTAGTGTTTATTAACATCCTTCGGGCTTTGAGGAGGGTTGAATGGCGTCAGGTACATGCGAGTATCGTACTGATTGATCGCTTATACATTTGACAATAGGAGAATGATTTCAGAGTGGGTGGTGACGCTATAGGCTCCCCACAAGAGTGTACAAGAAGGGTAGCCATGGGTTCTTTATGAAGGACTACGTCACATGAATACCGTTGGATTGCTACACTGGTTCTGACAGACGGATGGCAACATCTGAATTCCGGGCTTAGCTCCAGACAGTGTGATATCGGGAATCGTCAGAAATGGTTGCCGAAGGTTGGGATGAGATGTTAAACTGACATTCCTCACCTACCATTTAGGCGCTGTGACGATACGACAGACAATGGGACTTCAATGGTGCAGACCATAGTCAAGTGGGACGTTGAGTGGCGCTGAGCGATGAATCTCTTTTCAGATTTTAGCAGTCAGAGCAACACCAAACTGTCTGAATACGACCTCATGAAAGGTCAGAAGAAACAGCGATTCAGGAGGTCTATACGTTCCCAGCTACTGGAATCATTGAGTCGTACACTACAGTATATGAAAAAGGACTGATATGGAAATTGTTGAATGGAGACTGAGTGCTAGCCAATGTGTGATATGAATGTTAAACCCTATTCTCATACTCTTTGTGACAGGAGTACCAAGTGGCGTTCTCCAGGAGAATAATGGGAGATCATAAGTAGCACTTCATGCCACAAGCGCCTTGATTGGTCATTCTAGTCCAGTGATCCATTAGCCACAAAACATGTCTTGGATGCGTTTGGTAAGCAACGATTTTCGTCATCTGGCGGAACAGGTGTTTCAGGCTTATCAAGAAATTCATGAAGAGAATCCATGCGGAAAAAACGCTCCTATTTAAGCACAAAAATGCGAATATGTTCCTGTTCCTGACTCAATAGTGGGATATCGACTGCCTCGTTGTATCTTCCTCAGAACCTTCAAAAATTTCCAATTATTTTGGCATGCGAACATATTTACCCTTTATTTAACCTGCAACTCACCTCAAGCTTCCACGCGCTCTGTGACTCACTTACACCCATAAATCCATCGATGTAAGTCGCTCATATTCATCCACTCCCAGTTCCGCTTTCTCACTCACTCATTCAGCCCATTTCCTTACAAATCTTTCTTTGTGTCTCTCTATCATTGTCTCGTGTGTCACAGCCACAGTTCCCTTACTTCTGTCCTGCCCTTTCAGTCTCGTCTCTCTGTCACTATCTCCCTCTTGCTCGCTGTCAGTGCCCAATACTCTCTTATTATCACTAGCTGTCACACACTTCCACTTTCTCTTCTCTTTACTCCTCCCCCAGGCACTGTGTCCTTCACTTTTTTGCTATCACTGTTCTGTCACTATGAACTGCCACCGTGTCCCTCTCTTTCTCTCAAAGTGCCATTGTCTCCTTCGCTCTTTCTATAATACAGTCATTGTCTAGTATCTCTCAATATTTTTGGCTTTTAAGTTTCTTTTACACTGCCACTTCTCTCTCTGCTTAAAAAAGCGTGAATATGTCCGCATGCCAAAATTTTATCGGACCACCATGAAGCTATTTTTCTACCGTTTCGAACAGTGCGCAGGAACAGCTTTCCGTCCGTGCTATGATTTCTCTTATTTTATTACGATGCTCATTTCTCTCTAAATGGTGGGTGCCAACAAGATATTTTCGCATTCGGAGGGGAAAGTTGGTAACTGAAATTTGATTAGAATACCTGCCGCAATGAAAAACTCCTTTGTTTTAATGACTGCCACACCAATTTACGTACAATATCCGTGGCGCTCTCTCCTCTCCATTTCGCTATAATACCAAACGAGCTGATTTTTCTGAACTTTTTCGATATCATCCGTCAATCGTAGCCGATGCAGGTACCACACTGCGTAGTAATACTCCGCAAGAGGACGGACAACCCTAAAGCAGGCAGTCCATTTAGTAGACATGTAGCATTTTCCAAGTTTCCCCATAGCATATTTATGTGGCCGTCCCAAGTTAAGTTATTCGTAGTAGTATCCCCTAAGTATTTCTCTGGATTCATAGCCTTTAGATTTGTGTAATATACCGTGTAACTGAAATGTAACCGGTTGTTCTTAGTACTCGTGTGGATGACTGCAGACTTTTCCTGATTTAGAATCAATTGCCACTTTTCACACCATACATATAGCTTGTAAAAATCATTTATAGCTCAGTTTTCAAATAGTTTTTATCATCCGAAGACTTCACAAGACTATAAGAGGCAGCATCATCTGTAGACGCTCTAAAATGGCTACTCAGATTGTCTGCTAAACAGTGTATATAGGAACGAGCCGAAGGCTTATAACAATTCCTTGGGGAACGCCAGATGTGACTCCTATTTAACTCTATGACTTCCCGTCAGTAACTATGAACAGTGACCTTTCACACAAGAAATCAGCAGTTCAGTCGCGCAACTGAGACGATACCCCAAAGGCACGGAATTTGAGTGGCAGTCACTTATGAATAACGGTATAAGAAACCTTCAAGAGATCTAAAAATGTAGAAACAGTTGAGATCTTCTGACGATAGCAGCGATTCGTGATGAGAATAGTTGTGTTTCAGAAAAACGATATTTTCTGAATCCGTGTTGACTGTTTGCCACTAAATCTTTTTCTTCATGGCAATTAATAATGTTCTAACGCAGTATATGTTCCAAAATCGTGCTGAAAATCGACATTAGTGAATATGCCTCTGTAATTTAGAGTATTATTTTCTTTTCTTTCTTGAGTATCGATGTGACCTGTACAATTTTCTTTTCTTTAGGTACGGATCATTTGTCGTGGTGGCACGATGCGCTTTAAAAAAATAATATAACACTTTTTTTCCGAAGACTGGCTGGCTTTATCCGGGATTCCAGTACACCATAATACAGTGCTATTACAAATGATTGAAGCGATTTGATAAATTCACTGTAGCTCCATTCATTGACATTTGGTCACGACACACTACAGATACGTAGAAAAACTCAAAGTTTTGTTCGGCTGAAGCCGCACTTCGGGTTTCTGCCGCCAGAGCGCTCGAGACCGCAGTGAAACAAAATGGCGACAGGAGCCGAGAAAGCGTATGTCGTGCTTGAAATGCACTGACATCAGTCAGTCATAACAGTGCAACGACACTTCAGGACGAAGTTCAACAAAGATCCACCAACTGCTAACTCCATTCAGCGATGGTATGCATAGTTTAAAGCTTCTGGATGCCTCTGTAAGGGGAAATCAACGGGTCGGTCTACAGTGAGCGAAGATACGGTTGAACGCGTACGGGCAAGTTTCACGCGTAGCCCGCGGAAGTCGACGAATAAAGCAAGCAGGGAGCTAAACGTACCACAGCCGACCGTTTGGTAAATCTTACGGAAAAGGCTAAAGCAGAAGCCTTACTGTTTACAATTGCTACAAGCCCTGACACCCGATGACAAAGTCAAACGCTTTGAATTTTCGGCGCGGTTGCAACAGCTCATGGAAGAGGATGCGTTCAATGCGAAACTTGTTTTCAGTGATGAAGCAACATTTTTTCTTAATGGTGAAGTGAACAGACACAATGTGCGAATCTTGGCGGTAGAGAATCCTCACGCATTCGTGCAGCAAATTCGCAATTCACCAAAAGTTAACGTGTTTTGTGCAATCTCACGGTTTAAAGTTTACGGCCCCTTTTTCTGCTGCGAAAAAAACGTTACAGGACACGTGTATCTGGACGTGCTGGAAAATTGGGTCATGCCACAACTGGAGACCGACAGCACCGACTTCATCTTTGAAGAGGATGGTGCTCCACCGCACTTCCATCATGATGTTCGGCATTTCTTAAACAGGAGATTGGAAAACCGATGGATCGGTCGTGGTGGAGATCATGATCAGGAATTCATGTCATGGCCTCCACGCTCTCCCGACTTAACCCCATGCAATTTGTTTCTGTGGGGTTATGTGAAAGATTCAGTGTTTAAACCTCCTCTACCAAGAAACGTGCCAGAACTGCGAGCTCGCATCAACGATGCTTTCGAACTCATTGATGGGGACATGCTGCGCCGAGTGTGAGAGGAACTTGATTATCGGCTTGATGCCTGCCGAATCACTAAAGGGGCACATATCGAACATATGTGAATGCCTAAAAAAACTTTTTGAGTTTTTGTATGTGTGTGCAAAGCATTGGGAAAATATCTCAAATAATAAAGTTATTGTAGAGCTGTGAAATCGCTTCAATCATTTGTAATAGCCCTGTACACCCCATTTTCTTGGATATTTTTCAACATAATCTCCGTTTAACGCGACGGCCTTACGCCGCCTTACTGGGATAGCTCGTATGCCCGAATGGTACCACTCTACTGGGCGACGTCGGAGCCAACGTGTTGCTGCGACGATATTCGACAGAAAATTGTCATGATCAGGCTCGTAACGCGCAAGCAGTTCCGCGCAGGTGGTCCTTCGTTGGCCTTTATGGTGTCCTGTTATGGGGCGAGGAAGCCAGCGGGAATACACATTTGAGAACCCCAACTGGTGAACGAGTGTGTCAGCAATACCAGCTGAGACGTCCGGTTGCGGCGTGAGGTGTTACATTGCGATCCGTCGATTATTTCGAATGAGAGTGTCCGCAAGTTCCAACGTCGTAGGAGTTAGAGCGGGAAATCTGACACGTTTGCGTGACATTATTGCGATGACATACGCCTTGCTTTTCCTGCTCAGCCAGATCTCTGTAGACATTCTGCAAGCGTCTGTGAATATCTGCGATGCTCTGGTCTTCCGCCAAAAGAAGCTCAACGCCATTTTGAAGACTACATATAACGTTGCCACTCATCGGAATTTCATTGAACTACGGAGGCTGAAGCGGGAATATTCCAGGATGAAACTTCCTGGCAGATTAAAACTGTGTGCCGTACCGAGACTCGAACTCGGGACCTTTGCGCCGGCCGGTATGACCGAGCAGTCCTAGGCTCTTCAGTCTGGAAACGCGCGATCGCTACGGTCGCAGGTCCGAATCCTGCCTCAGGCATGGATGTGTGTGATGTCCTTAGTTTAGTTAGGTTTAAGTATTTCTAAGTTCTAGGGGACTGATGACCTCAGATGTTAAGTCCCATAGTGCTCAGAGCCATTTGAACAATTTTTCGGGTCCTTTGCCTTTCGGGGGCAGGTGTTCTACCATCTGAGCTACCCAAGCACGAGTCACGCCCCGTCCTCACAGCTTTACTTCCGCCAGTACCTCGTCTCCTACTTTCCAAACTTCACAGAAGCTCTCCTGCCATTGTCGTCAGTACCACTACCTTTGTTATTTTACAGTGAAGGTATTGATAGCTTCTCGCTCCCGGTGTCCTTTACATACAACCTCACACGCATTTTATGTGTAGGCACCTGGTAGTGACACATCACTGAAATCGACTGATTGTGTGAATTAATAAGTGTTGTTATAATCAACCAAGTTACAAAGTGGAACTTACTTTCATTAAATTTGTGTCTGTGGCACCTGTTATGGAAAAAGAACCTCATTAATCGACAGACTCTGTTGACAATATATTTCTGTATAGTAAATTTGAAGTTTAATCACGACTGAGATCGTCCTGTACTTGAGTGGAACTGCTGTCACAATATGCGGAACTCCATTCTTTTTTTTTTTTTTTTTTTCCACCAGGCTCTACAAAGGGGACGCCGCTGTGGTGAGCCTATAGCGCCGCCGCTCCCGTGTAAACAGAGACAGAGGGAGACGACCCAGCCACTGTGCGACAGCAGCAGCAGGAGGCGAGTGTGCGGCCCGCGATACGCGCCGGCCGTCCAGCTATCGGCAGACTCCTCTGCCGCTGCTGCCGCCTCTTCGTAATCAGGACAGCGCGGCGCCTCTTGGGCCGGCCGCATGGACGCAATCTCCGGCGAGCATTGTCTCGCGAGCGCCAGACAAAGCCATGATCACGGCAGCCATCTAGTGGCCCGCGCCATCCCACGCCCTCACGCCTCTGTGGCAGCCGGCAACCAGTTTCCCTCCTCAGAGTCACTTTCTTCTCCGACGGTAACGACACCGCATCCTGCTGCGTGAAGCACTCTTACACAACTGAAGTACACTCAGCATAGAGCCAGTCGTTTAACTATCAACTACACATTTTCGAGAACTGGACCTTCATCATCGGGAGGACTGATTTACAATTAAAGTAACATATGAGGCTTATGTGTTCTATTTTGTAGGCAATGTGCAGCAGTGTCTGCCATCGTAATCTATACATACACTACTGGCCATTAAAATTGCTACACCATGAAGATGACGTGCTACAGACGCGAAATTTAACCGACAGGAAGAAGATACTGTGACATGAAAGTGGTTAGATTTCCAGAGCATTCACACAAGGTTGGCGCCGGTGACGACACCTACAACGTGCTGACATGAGGAAAGTTTCCAACCGATTTCTCATACACAAACAGCAGTTGACCGTCGTTGCCTGGTGAAACGTTGTTGTGATGCCTCGTGTAAGGAGGAGAAATGCGTACCATTACGTTTCCGACTTTGATAAAGGTCGGATTGTAGCCTACCGCGATTATGGTTTATCGTATTGCGACATTGCTGCTCGCGTTGGTCGAGACCCAATGATTGTTAGCAGAATATGGAATCGGTGGGTTCAGGAGGGTAATGTAGAACGCCGTGCTGGATCCCAACAGCCGCGTATCACTAGCAGTCGTGATGACAGGCATCTTATCCGCATGGCTGTAACGGATCGTGCAGCCACGTCTCGATCCATGAGTCAATAAGATGGGGACGTTTGCAAGACAACAACCATCTGCACGAACACTTCGACGACGTTTGCAGCAGCATGGACTATCAGCTCGGAGACCATGGCTGCGGTTACCCTTGACGCTGCGCCTGCGATGGTGTACTCAACGACGAACCTGGGTGCACGAATGGCAAAACGGCATTTTTTCGGATGAATCCAGGTTCTGTTTACAGCATCATGATTGTCGCATCCGTGTTTGGCGACATCGCGGTGAACGCACATTGGAAGCGTGTATTCTTCATCGCCATACTGGCGTATCACCGGGTGTGATGATATGGGGTACTATTGGTTACACGTCTCGATCACCTCTTGTTCGCATTGACGGCTCTTAGAACAGTGGACGTTGCATTTCATATGTGTTACGACCCCTGGCCCTACCCTTCATTCGATCCCTGCGAAACCCTACATTTCAACAGGATAATGCACGACCGCATGTTCCCGTCTTGTACGGGCCTTTCTGGATACGGAAAATGTTCGACTGCTGCCCTGGCCAGCACATTCTCCAGATCTCTCACCAATTGAAAACGTCTGGTCAATGGTGGCCGAGCAACTGGCTCGTCACACAACGCCAGTCACTACTCGTGATGAACTGTGATATTCTATTGAGGTTGCATGGGCATCTGTACCTGTACACGCCATCCAAGCTCTGTTTGACACAATGCCCAAGCGTATCAAAGCCGTTTTTACGGCCAGAGGTTGTTATTCTGAGTACTGATTTCTCAGGATCTATTCACCCAAATTGCGTGTAAATGTAATCAAATGTTCAAATGGCTCTGAGCACTATGGGCCGTAACATCTGAGGTCATCAGTTCCCTAGAACTTAGAACTACTTAAACCTAACTAACCTAAGGACATCACACACATCCATGCCCGAGGCAGGATTTGAACCTGCGACCGTAGCAGTCGCGCGGTTCCGGACTGCAGCGCCAAGTACCGCGTGGCCACCGCGCTCGGCATAAATTTAATCACATGTCAGCTGTAGTATAATATATTTGTACAACGAGTACCCGTTTATCATCTGCATTTCTTCTTGGTGTAGCAATTTTAATGGCCAGTAGTGTATTAAAAGATGGATGTACATATACACTCCTGGAAATGGAAAAAAGAACACATTGACACCTGTGTGTCAGACCCACCATACTTGCTCCGGACACTGCGAGAGGGCTGTACAAGCAATGATCACACGCACGGCACAGCGGACACACCAGGAACCGCGGTGTTGGCCGTCGAATGGCGCTAGCTGCGCAGCATTTGTGCACCGCCGCCGTCAGTGTCAGCCAGTTTGCCGTGGCATACGGAGCTCCATCGCAGTCTTTAACACTGGTAGCATGCCGCGACAGCGTGGACGTGAACCGTATGTGCAGTTGACGGACTTTGAGCGAGGGCGTATAGTGGGCATGCGGGAGGCCGGGTGGACGTACCGTCGAATTGCTCAGCACGTGGGGCGTGAGGTCTCCACAGTACATCGATGTTGTCGCCAGTGGTCGGCGGAAGGTGCACGTGCCCGTCGACCTGGGACCGGACCGCAGCGACGCACGGATGCACGCCAAGACCGTAGGATCCTACGCAGTGCCGTAGGGGACCGCACCGCCACTTCCCAGCAAATTAGGGACACTGTTGCTCCTGGGGTATCGGCGAGGACCATTCGCAACCGTCTCCATGAAGCTGGGCTACGGTCCCGCACACCGTTAGGCCGTCTTCCGCTCACGCCCCAACATCGTGCAGCCCGCCTCCAGTGGTGTCGCGACAGGCGTGAATGGAGGGACGAATGGAGACGTGTCGTCTTCAGCGATGAGAGTCGCTTCTGCCTTGGTGCCAATGATGGTCGTATGCGTGTTTGGCGCCGTGCAGGTGAGCGCCACAATCAGGACTGCATACGACCGAGGCACACAGGGCCAACACCCGGCATCATGGTGTGGGGAGCGATCTCCTACACTGGCCGTACACCACTGGTGATCGTCGAGGGGACACTGAATAGTGCACGGTACATCGAAACCGTCATCGAACCCAACGCTCTACCATTCCTAGACCGGCAAGGGAACTTGCTGTTCCAACAGGACAATGCACGTCCGCATGTATCCCGTGCCACCCAACGTGCTCTAGAAGGTGTAAGTCAACTACCCTGGCCAGCAAGATCTCCGGATCTGTCCCCCATTGAGCATGTTTGGGACTGGATGAAGCGTCGTCTCACGCGGTCTGCACGTCCAGCACGTACGCTGGTCCAACTGAGGCGCCAGGTGGAAATGGCATGGCAAGCCGTTCCACAGGACCACATCCAGCATCTCTACGATCATCTCCATGGGAGAATAGCAGCCTGCATTGCTGCGAAAGGTGGATATACACTGTACTAGTGCCGACATTGTGCATGCTCTGTTGCCTGTGTCTATGTGCCTGTGGTTCTGTCAGTGTGATCATGTGATGTATCTGACCCCAGGAATGTGTCAATAAGGTTTTCCCTTCCTGGGACAATGAATTCACGGTGTTCTTATTTCAATTTCCAGGAGTGTATGTATGTATGTATGTTCCACACCTGCTCCTAAACCACTGGACCCGTTTAAATCAAACTTGGTACACTCATACACATACCCTTAACTGTGTGGAAAGAATTGTTGTCCGGCTAAGAAGCTACCTGTCAAAGGAATGGGATCGAAAGAGTTTTCTACCTACGCTGACAACCCCTCACAAAACGATGAAAGGAAAAATTTTAATCTATTACAACATTTTCGCTATTCATGCAGTAAAACTGCCACATGAAGCGTAACATTTTGATTCATTACTTATTTACTCCTAAGTGTATTTGCGACATTTTTGCAAATAGTATTCACGTATACCATTTAATGTAGCAGCAAAAGTATATAATTGTATAACTCATTATTCAGGAGATCCGACAGCATAAACATTGAGTTGCGTAAAAATGATACTGCAGGACGAAATTCGTCAGAGATACAGATGAAATACGTGTACAGCTATGTGTGGAATATGTTAAGTGTGTATGAAGTACATTTGACATGTGTGTATGCCGGTAAAGCCACGGATAAAAAGCTCGTCCTAAGCTCTGGAACGATTTCATTGCAATTTGGTACACATAATGTTTACCATTTAAAAAGAAATAATGTGAGAGTGAGAACCAACAGTCCAATGTTGGGGTGAGGGTACTGAAGAGGAGCGAAGAGGAGGTGGACAGACAGCGTGGGGAGAAGGGGCAGATGGTCGCGGATAGGGGGTGAAGTTGGTAAACAGAGAAAGGGAGGGGGAAATGAACAGAGAGAGAGAGGGAGGTAAAGTGGGGGATGGGGTGGAGGAGATGGACAGAAAGAGCGCTAGGAGAAGAGGGAATTAGAAGGAAGAGGAGGAGATGGATAGAGGGGGAAGGAGCAGATAGACAGAGGAGGCTAAAGCAGATCGGCAGATGTGGTGTGGGCGGTGGGGAGGGGGGATGAACAGATGGATAGAGAGTAGGGTGAGGAGGAGATGGACAGTGAGCGAGACAGAAGGAGATTGGACAGGACTGGGAGGAGGGAGGGTTGTAATAGGTGAACAGACAGAGGAATAGAGGAGATGGACTGAGAGGCGATGAAGAGCGAGATGATAGAGGGAGAGGGAAGGAGGAGATTGACTAATAGAAGACTGGAGTAAGTACATACCCGGACAATACCAAGTAATAATATTTCGGCACATTCAAATTCGGAAAGATCTTCAGCTACTGATATCTGTTATTGTGAAACTGATTTAAGTAGCGGTAGTGTTTATTTAGCCATAGCAATAAATATGGTTGTAGAAATGCAGGATATTCGTTGAAATGGTTCATATGGCTCTGAGCACTATAGGACTTAACATCTGAGGTCATTAGTCCCCTAGAACTAAGAACTACTTAAACTTAACTAACCTAAGGACATCACACACATCCATGCCCGAGGCAGGATTCGAACCAGCGAACGTAGCGGTCACGCGGTTTTAGACTGAAGCACCTAAGACCGCTCGGCCATTGCGGTCGGCGTAGGATATTGTCTTAGACATTGTTGATGAATAAGTCAGCAGGCGGCATACTTCTTCTAACCACATGTAGAAGTACTTAAGAGACCCGTTGAAAGGAACTGACAATGAACTTAACGTGTAATATGGCTTAAGGGGATAGTTCTCTTTGAAAACTTTAAAAACATCGATTCATTTTTGCTTACTATGTTCTCTGGCAGTTTTACTTTATTGAAGCATTCAGCTCACGTTCATCAAAAACTCCGTTACCATGTTATAGTGTGATTTGCGATTAGGAGTCTCCGTAAACCATTCACAGCGAGAAAAAAAAAAAAAAGAAGCAATCGAGACCTCGGCCAATGTGGCAGCTCGTTATATCTGTGACAGTCTAAAGGCTTTATGAAAATCACGAACGTGTTCGAACTTGCTGTTACACCAGCCTGCTACAAGTTCTGCACAAAAGCGTGAGAAAAGCATACCGAGCGAGCAGAACAGATTATGACAGAAGCTGCCAAAGAGGCCGGCAGGACCACCATGACCACGAAGAAGATGGAAGAGGACGCCCTTTAGGATCTATAAAGATTTCTGTTCACTCCAGCGATCGTTGCTTAGAGGTGTCTTTAATTTAACAGTAAAAAGAATGTACCTAAAACTTTAAAGCCGTTTTCCTCGAACCCGTATTTTTCAGATTGGCAGAAAACATAAATTGAGAACTGTACATACGATTCTCATCATAATTTGATGCCGGCATTCTAAATTGAATTCTCTATCAGAATTTTTGCGGTGTATTGAAAGGTTATTTTCAACGCGCTCTTTTTTGTCGATGTTTTTGGCGAAAAACATGACATTCGTTTCAACATGTCACCATTTTCATAGAAAAAATGACCCTATGTATGTCGATAGAATATATTGGATATGACTTAAGCAAATTAATTTTTTTACGGGTCCAGTAGGTGGTTTCCGGGAATTTCACCGATTATCTAAGTTCCGGGTGCAAGTGCTCCTTCCTCTTGACTCAGTAATTACAGTTAGCGTCCGATGCGGACACAAAAATGGTTTCGTAAAGACAAAAGCCTCAGCAATAAAACTATAGCATCAGATTAAGCATCACTTTTTATTTTACCAGATAAAAACAAATTAAGATCATCACGTATTTTCCATGCTCTTGGAGAGGCCTATCCCCTTAAGAACAAGCGAGCTCGTAGCTAAAGATGAAACCACCATAAAAGACAAATGGAAATATATTTCTTAAGAATGTATTACCAAATTTCAGTTGTCAGGACACATTCAGAATATTTCCCACACAAAGTTAAAGAATGGCAGTAAACGTTTTTGGAACTGTTAATATCAAATGGTTCAAATGGCTCTGAGCACTATGGGACTTAACTTCTGAGGCCATCAGTCCCATAGAACTTAGAAATACTTAAACCTAACTAACCTAAGGACATTACACACACCCATGCCCGACGCAGGATTCGAACCTGCGACCGTAGCGGTCACGCGGTTCCAGACTGTAGCGCCTAGAACCGCTTGGCCACCACAGCCTGCTGAACTGTTAATATCGATTGATGTTTTTCGGACAGGTAGCAGATAGGCTCAAGGCTGTGTCTTAAATTAGCGATTAGTTCTTGTAAAAGAGGTTTGGAGACGTGGCTTCTGCGCACTGCAGCTCTTACCGACCTCAGAAAGATTTCGTTCGCTCAGCCTTAGGAAATTCTACCAACCACCCCATAATTTTCAAGCTTCTTTGCTTACAACGAAGAAACCAACTGAACCTTCGCTAAGGAATCCCTCCCTGTATATGTATTATATTTTCACGCACCGTTAACCGACGTTTGGTATTAATATTTTGATAGCGCTAGAGACAAGTTTTGGAATCTGTTATTTTACTAGCTATAGAAATGCATGATAAGTTTGGAAAAGCCTCACTAGAGTGCAATAGAAAACAGCAACATAAGAGGCGGCATCTAGCGAGAGTTTCACTGATGACTATCGGAAATACATGCGCCAAACCTGTCCCGTTGCCTTTAGTTGCCAAGAATTTCCGTGGCTGCTGTCTGCTTCTGGGGGATAGAGTGCGTTATCACTAATTTTATTTTTATGAATGTATTATGATCGAGTTCTTGTTTTATTTTCTAGCGAATAACTATAGCATAGCCTATGTCTGAAAATTATGTGCAATTTACTAGGCAAAAACATCGAACTTGTAGTTAGGGTGAAACTTCAGGACGTTGGTGTGACCAAACCCGATTTATACCCAATCAAAACAAAATCAGTGCTAATTCAGGAAAGAACGTATTCTTCATTTCAATAGAGCAATGTACTATAGTTTGGTTAGCCACCACATCACATTTCCCGACATTTTAGTAGAAGAAATCGTACTAGCAACGACGCGTTTAGAACAGATCTTTAATGTTATGTATCACTAAAACTGCGTATTTTCGTAATACACAAGTATAAATTCGGAAACCAACATACTCGTGATTTTATCTCCGCAACAACTTCCGGCTTGCTGCGTATGCTTTTGTTAGTCATTGAATAGTGTCCGTGACGTCACTACACTACACTGTTCCATCGAGCGTATTTGTTAATGGCGTGGACTGAACACGCACGAGAAACATTAAACCTCTCAATATGGGAATTCAAAACACGAAAAATATAAAGCATGCAGAGAAACTAACACGTCCACCATAAAGGTCCTTCGTAAAAATGGCTCTGAGCACTATGCGACTTAACTTCTGAGGTCATCAGTCGCCTAGAACTTAGAACTAATTAAACCTAACTAACCTAAGGACATCACACACATCCATGCCCGAGGCAGGATTCGAACCTGCGACCGTAGCGGTCTCGTGGTCCCAGACTGGAGCGCCTAGAACCGCACGGCCACTTCGGCCGGCAAGGGCAAAGCTGATGAAGAGTAGTAGAAAGCAGAACGATGGCTCTGTTAAGAGCAAAAGTGGAAAAAAAATGAAAGTAATGTGCAATCTAGGAAGGAAGATCTCGTAGCGTGAACGAAGTGAGGAATATATCAGAAGAAGATTATCGTAGCCAAAGAAAGATTTCTTAAGAGACCTCTACTGATAGCAGTGATACGAAATTGAGACAGAAGTCTCAGAAAGTGTACGTCTGGAGCGGAGCACTTTGTGAAAATAAAATGACGGTCACCGAAAACCCGAAGGACAAATCATAGGAATCTTTTCCAAGGTGGTGCTACTGAAGAATGTTAAAAATTAAATGGCCAGGGAAAGTACGAAATGAAGAACGTATGGGTAAAGAAGTCTGAAGAAGAGACACATTAATATAGTATCTACTACGTAATTTACAGTTGGACAACCAGTCGCAGGAAGGAGCAGTAGAGGGGAAAAGTAACGGTGGCACCCTTAGACCAGAGCAAACGTAATACGTTATAGGCAATGTACGGTGTAACAGACGGAAAGGTTAGCTCAACATAGGAAAAATGGAGGGCAAAATCAAACCAGTTCTAAAGCTGAGAACTGTAAAAGAAATGTCAGCTAGCAAGCCAGAAAGATCCGACCCGTTTTGCGGGCCGTCTGTTTTCTCGTAGAACTAATAACGCATTCAGATTTTATGGAAATGGGAATTCTAGCAGATTCTGCAATGTATTTTTGGAAAATATTTGAGAGTGTCCCTTGTTTGCAAAGTATCACGTACCTAATGAATTCGACCAGGCAGTGGCAGATATCCCGTGCCACGTATTCGCCGATATGCAATGCGACTTCGATATTACTGTGCGACCCATTCGAATCCTTGTGTACACATGGGTGGTAGTCTCCATTATTCCACCCATGAGTATAAATGCCATGTCATGTCTATGTCTCCTGTCTGTCTGTCCCTTTTTCTTTTAAATTCAGAAGGAAACAATCATTATGGGTTAAAACAACTGATTATGCCACTTTCGGACCTGTGCTTCTCTTGTACTGATGATAATAATATCCATGTGGAATTATATTTCTACACAAGTACTAGCTGAGACTCGGCTTTTCGTGAGTATTTATTTATTCCAATCTTCTAATAGTTCATCTCGTCCTATCCCGTGTAATTATATCACTGTCTCTCCCTTCCTGTTAATCTCCTGCCCTTCCTTTTCTGTGTTACCTCCTCTTCTCCCTTTTCACAGCCCATCTCCTTCTCTTCACTTTCTGTGACAATTTCTTCGTCCCCCTCTGTCTGTTCGCATCCTCCCTCCCACATCTCTCTGCCACCACTTGTCTCTGCCCAACTCCTTCTCTTTCTTCTCTCTGTCAATCGCCTTCTAGCCCCTCTCTCTGTACATTTCCCCATACCAACCTTTGTCCACCTCCTGCTCCTCCTCCACCTCCTCCTCCTCCTAATGTCAATGCTTATCTCCCCCTTCCCCCTCTCTGTCTGTCCATACCCTCGTCTCTCTCCCTCTTTGTACGTTATCAAACTCACGGTTCTTACTCCTGCAGTACTTCTTTCCAGATTGGAACAATTGTGTATACCAAACTCGATTAAAATCGTTCCACGGGTGTAGAAGAGCTTTTTACTCGTGGCTTGGCTCGCATACGCTCATGTCACATATATTTCACACATATTCAACAAATTTTATGCGTATTTTTACACACATTTCAATTGTACATCAAGCGAGTTTCGCCCTGCTGTGTCATTTTCACGCAGCCTAACGCTTATGACATCATATCTTCTGAGCTATGTGCTGTACAATGATATAACTTTGCAGCTACATCCAATAGAATATGTGCTTACTGTCTTCGTAATGCGTTGTGAATAGAGTTAGTAGTATACGAGTAATAAATTAAAATGTCATGTATGTTGCGATATTCCTTACGCGTCTCAACGTTTGTGGCGTCATATCTCCTAAACTACGAATCTGGGAGTGTTTAACAGAGTATGTGTATGCCGTCTGCGAAATGTGTTGCGAGTAGTGTTAGTAGCAAAGGAGGAATAAATTAAAACGATATGCATGATGTGACACTTCTCATACACCTCAGTATTTCACGTCATAACTCTTAAGCTATGTGTCGTACAACAATGTATTTTTGTATGTACCTAACGCCAGCATAGAGCGAGACCGAAGGTTGACTACAGTAACAACGTTCAAAAGGGTTTAGAAACAATAGCTACGTATAGAGTGACTTTTTCTGTGTATCTGTAACGGTTTGTCTATGAGTATACTAATAACTCTGTCTTGTTTTGACACAAAACAAAGTCTTTCCCAACCAGCAGTATTTTGGAGCAGATTACAAGTTCTGGAATTAGTCTAAAAACGAAGATATATCGTGTAGACTCGATGTATATTCCCAGGATGCTACCACGTAACTCTTCCTATTTTCTATTCTATCACCTCTCTTACTACGTTGTAGTTAAATTTCCTCAAATTGGTATTGTACCTTTCAGTCATTTTGTAAATACGAAGAATCATTTAAGTCCGCACAGTGATACACTTTCTTTTTCCAGAAAAGGCTTGATCCTGTTAATCTTATTTGGGAAAGATTGCCGGTTTAGAATATTTTCCTTCGTAACGTTAGTTTCTGGTAAGCTATTTTCCGCTTCCATGAACTAATTAATATGCTTTCGAAATGATCAAATGTTTTTTCTGTCAGTATTTCAGGGTTTGGTCGAACCAAGTGACCATAAAACAGATTTTTATTTATTCTGATGTCACGTGATTTTTTTTCTAGTCAGGAATGTATTTCTTCACTACTTTTTCTCATCTACGCACTCCCAACTTTTCTTGCACTGTAATTTCAGTAGTACCTTCCGTTATTTTGTTACCAATTTTTTACATTGTCCTTTTTTGTTGTGGATTAAACATTCTCCCGCTCTCCAGTTTTCGATAGTGTTGGAGTATTGGACTTTTGTTTCTGTTGAGAGCTATTTTTTACTGTGCACACATCAAAAAAAGGTTTGCTAAACCCCGGTTCCCAGAACTCCTGAAGACAGACGTTGAATGTGGATAGTGTATCACAGACAAAGTCCCTTTGACTGTTCAGAGATGTCACTAAACCCGCCCAAAGATGTAAACAACTATGCACGAGCAGCGCCTATTAGACGGAGGGGGTCCGACAGCCGATCAGTCCAGGAAGGATGTACACGGCTCGTGTTTTCTGTACTTCAACCATGCCTAGACGGTCAATACCGCGGTTCGATCGCGTTCGCATTGTTACTTTGTGCCAGGAAGGGCTCTCAGCAAGGGAAGTGTCCAGGAGTCTCGGAATGAAACAAAGAAGTGATGTTCGGACATGGAGGAGATACAGAGAGGCAGGAACTGTCGATGACATGTCTCACTCAGGCCGCCGAAGGGATACTACTGCAGTGGAACACCGCTAACTACAGATTATGGCTCGGGGGATCCCTGGAAGCAACGCCAGCACGTTGATTAATGCTTTTCGTGCAGCCACAGGACATCGTGATACAACTAAAACTGTGAGCAATAGGCTGAATGATGTGCAACTTCACTCCCAACGTCCACCTTTGCAACCAAGACACCATGCAGCTCGGTGCAGGTGGGCCCAACAACATGCCTAAGGGACCACTCAGGGTTGGCATCATATTTTCTTCACCGATGTGTGTTGCATATGACTTCAAACGCAATCGTCAGAAACGTGTTTGGAGTCAACCCGGCCAGGCTGCAAGCCTTAGACACACTATTCAGCGAGTGCAACAAGGGGCAGGTACACTGCTGTTTTGGGGTGGCATTATGTGGGGCCGATGTACGCCGCTGGTCGTCATGGAAGTCCCCATAATGGCTGTACGATACGTGAATGTCATCCTCCGACACAAAGTGGAGCCTTATCGGCAGCATATCGGCGAGGCATTCGTATTTATGGACGACAATTCGCGCCCGCATCGTGCTCATCTTGTGAATGACTTCCTTCAGGATAACGACATCGCTCGACTAGAGTCGCCAGCATGTTCTCCAGACATGAACCCTGTCGAACACTGAAAAGGGCTGTATATGGGCGGCGTGACCAACCAACCACTCTTATGGATCTACGGCTAATCGCCGTTGAGGAATGGGACATTTTGGACCAACAGTACCTTGATGAACTTGTAGATACTATTCAACGTCGAATACAGTCATTTTTCAATTGACAAACAATTGATGGATCGTATAGCCACCTAATGGATGTCATATTTAACCAAAAGAATGCAGAAATCTGAACTTAATAATTCAAACAATATAAGCTATGGACCTAGTTCTGGTTGGGAAGGAATCACATTTGGGGATCCTCAAGGTTTAATCTTAGATTCATCGTTATAATTCATATATGTAAATGATCTTCTGCCTAATGTACCCTAAGCAGAATTAATTCTTTTTGCAGATGACACTGGTACCGTAATTAATCCAAGCACAGATAAAGAAATAGGAGAAGTGGTAAACAATATTCTTAAAAGGATTTCTGCCAATGAACTCATCCTCAGTTTTAAAATGACACACTAAATTTCTTTATGCCCATCCAGGAGTACTACATCAATGACGAGAGTAAAATATGACGAGGAAATAATAAAAAGTATGGAAACATCAAAATTCTTAGGTGTCAAAGTTGATGGGACTCTAAACTTTTTGAAACTCCTAAAACAACCCAGTTCAACCACATTTACACTTAGAATAATTGCAGATCTTGGGGAGAGAAAAATCCATAAGTTGACATATTTTGCATATTTTCATTCAATAATGTTATATAAACTTATGTTCTGGGGTAACTTATATTGAAGGAAGGATGTCACCATTGTTCAAAATCGTGCTGTAAGAATAACACGTCGTGGTCATCCACTGTCATCTTGTAGACGTCTGTTTAAGAAGTTCGGCATTCTGAGTGGTGCATGAAGTTTGTTGTAAATAATCCACTACAATTCAAAAGAAACAATTATGTATATAATTGCAATACAACAAGGAAAATGACATTCATTACTCCACGTTAAGATGATCTTTAGCAAAAACAGTGGTGGTGCACAATGCTGCAGCAAAAATTTTTGATGACTTTCGCAGTATGTGACAGGCAGCAATGTAAAACAGGAAAACAAAATGAAACATGACAACTAATTTTACTCCATAGAGTAAATTCTATTACTCTATTGGTACATGTAAAGGACGACGGATAGGAATTACAAACTCATATCTGTATTTTTTGAAAAATAAAATAAAATAAAACAAAAGAACTTATAAATGTTCAGCATGTAACCATAATCACAAATTAATTTCTGATGTGAATGTAAAATGTTTCATTCCGTGTCATTTATGATTTATTGTGCAAAATGATACATGGAACATGAAACTAACAAACGAACTAATCATTTCCTGGGCTTTATTTTCATATTTTTCTTTGTCTAGACCACCTGCCTGCATTATTTCTCCTCAGTTCTAAAACCATTCACTCTGTTGATTCTAACGATCTTGTGCTAGGAATTTTGGAGCATTTTTAGTGCTCGTTACGAATTTCGTCGTCTCAAAAGAAATTCACAATCCAGAATTTTCTGCCGTTTATTTCAACAGGATGATTCGCTCAGATGCTGTATCGAGGATTACAGAAAATACTGCTAGAGTATCTGCAAAGGCTAGACAACTGTCTGACGTTCGAATTTTTACGTTTTACATCCTAATCTGATTTGTTGGACTTCTTTTGCTTTAAGTGTAAGGTTTCATTCCCTTATTATCTATTACAAAACTCAGTTACTTGTTGCCAAAGTTTTATTCTGTACCGAATTCATCCAGTGTACTGAAGGGCGTTTCTCTGTCTGCGGAGTCGTAGGCTTTGTTTTTGAGTCTTGAAGACTACACAGGTAATCACTCCCACACTGTTAATGTAACAGTGATTGTCAGAATGAACGAACGAAAAAATGGCTGACATCGAAATAAGTGTCCAAGGAATAGAAAATCAACTGAAATCACTCAACAGAGGACAGTCCACTGGACCTGACGGGATACCAATTCAATTCTACACAGAGTACGAGACAAGCTTGCCCCCCTTCTAACAGCCGTGTACCGAAAGTCTCTAGAGGAACGGAAGGTTCCAAATGATTGGAAAAGAGCACAGGCAGTTCCAGTTTTCAAGAAGGGTCGTCGAGCAGATGCGCAAAACTATAGGCCTATATCTCTGACATCGATCTGTTGTAGAATTCTAGAAGATGTTTTTTGTTCGAGTATCATGTCATTTCTGGAAACCCAGAATCTACTCTGTAGGAATCAACATGGATTCCAGAAACAGCGATCGTGTACGTCTCAACTCGCTTTATTTGCTCATGAGACACAGAAAATATTAGATACAGGCTCCTAGGTAGATGCCATTTTCCTTGACTTCCGGAAGGCGTTCGATACAGTTCCTCACTGTCGCCTGATAAAGTAAGAGGCTACGGAATATCAGACCAGCTGTGTGACTGGATTGAAGAGTTTTTAGCAAACAGAACACGGCATATTGTTCTCAGTGGAGAGTGTTATGGGACCATTGTTTATCACAATATATAAAAATGACGTAGTAGATAACGTCGGAAGTTCCATGCGGCTTTTCGCGGATGATGCTGTAGTATACAGAGAAGTTGCAGCATTAGAAAAATTCCAGCGAAATGCAGGAAGATCTGCACTTGGCGCAGGGAGTGGTAACTGACCCTTAACATAGACAAATGTAATGTATTGAGAAAACATAGAAAGAAGGATCCTTTATCGTATGAATATATGATAGCGGAACAAACACTGGTAGCAGTTACTTCTGTCAAATACCAGGGGGTATGCGTACGGAACGATTTGAAGTGGAATGACTATATAAAATTAATTGTTGGTAAGGCGGGTGCCAGGTTGAGATTCATTGAGAGAGTCCTTAGAAAATGTAGTCCTTCAACAAAGAAGGTGGCTTACAAAATACTCTTTCGACTTATACTTGAGTTTTGCTCATCAGTGTGGGATCCGTACCAGGTCGGGTTGACAGAGGAGATAGAGAAAATCCAAAGAAGAGCGGCGCGTTTCGTCACAGGGTTATTTGGTAAGCGTGATAGCGTTACGGAAATGTTTAGCAAACTCAAATGGCAGACTCTGCCAGAGCGGCGCTCTGCATCGCGGGGTAGTTTGCTGTCCAGGTTTCGAGAGAGTGCGTTCCTGCATGAAGTATCGAACATATTGCTTCCCCCTTCTTATACCTCCTAAGGAGATCACGAATGTAACATTAGAGAGACTCGAGCGCGCACGGAGGCTTTCTGGCAGTCGTTCTTCCCGCGAACCATACGCGACTGGAACAGGAAAGGGAAGTAATGACAGTGGCACGTAAAGTGCCCTTCGCCACACACCGTTGGGTGGCTTGGGGGATTATAAATGTAGATCTAGATGTAGAAAATTAATGCCATCGAAATTTTTATTCTGTTCTCGGTAGCGGTTGAGGAAATACATGTCATGGTTATTACTCGGTCGACTTCCCCACTTCTCTGACGGAAGTTGCCACCCTCTGCCGCTAGAGGACTCCGAAATTTGGAAATTTGTGGTAAGTTCCTTTAGGCCCAAACTGCTGAGGTCATCGGTCCGTAGGCTTACACACTACTTAATCTAACTTAATCTAACTCACACTAAGGACAACATACACATCCATGTCCTAGAGAGGACTCGAACCTCCGACGGGGTGAGGGATGGGGGAGGGGAGGGGGGGGGGGAACAGGTCAAACCGTGGCAAGGCGCCCTAGACCGCGCAGCCACTCCGAGCGGCAGAGGACTTCAGACTGGGTTGGGCTGTTTGAGGGAAGAGACCAGACAGCGAGGTCATCGGTCTCATCGAATTAGGGAAGGATGGGGAAGGAAGTCAGCCGTGCCGTTTTAAAGGAACCATCCCGGCATTTGCCTGGAGCGATTTAGGGAAATCACGGAAAACCTAAATCAGGATGGCCACACGCGGGATTGAACCGTCGCCCTCCCGAATGCGAGTCCAATGTGCTAACCACTGCGCCACCTCGCTCGGTGCAGAGGACTCGAAATTGTTCCGTATAACATTGCGGTGTGTGAAGTAACTATGTCTGTGGCTGAGAAGCAGGATGTTGTGATTGAGTTTCTAACCGCAGAAGAGTTCGTCCTCACATGGAACAACCTCTCTTTTAGCATGACAACACTGGGTCACAATTGAGTGCTGCGACATCTTCAGCAATGTGATGCCTTGGATCGACTGTCCTGACTTGGCCCCGTCCGTTGATTATCAGTTTCCAGAACTTGAACATCTTCGAGGACTTCATTTTTATAGCCATGAAACGTTGCAAACAGAGATGGAGTTGTGGCTCCTTCAACCAAGTAAACATTCTACAGTGGCGATAACAACGAACTGATCTCTTGTTGGGAGAAATATGTTCGTCGCCTGGGTGTGTAGACATGAAGAATAAAAATGTAGAATGTTAATAAATTTTGTTTTATTTAAAAAGCTAAAAAAGAAATGTTGGAGTCATTACCTTTCAGCGCGCCCTCGTAATGTCTATACCCAGGTCAGAATAAGAAAAGTGAATGACAGAAGTGACAGCGAAGCTCAGTTGGGCGTGGAAGGGGGGATGGGGGGGGGGGGGGATGTTGTCGGTTCGCCGGCGCGTGCGCGAGCAGTCTGCTGTGGCATAAACAGCTGTGCGGCTCGTTACCACAGTACTTTCCCACGCTGCCTTTTAATGTGTGGTTTTGTGTGCGCAATGGTTCAAATGGCTCTGAGCACTATGGGACTCAACTGCTGAGGTCATTAGTCCCCTAGAACTTAGAACTAGTTAAACCTAACTAACCTAAGGCATCACAAACATCCATGCCCGAGGCAGGATTCGAACCTGCGACCGCAGCAGTCTTGCAGTTCCAGACTGCAGCGCCTTTAACCGCACGGCCACTTCGGCCGGCCTTTGTGTGCGCAATACAGGATCGTAGTACCCTTGTTGCTTAACAAACGCACTCCTGTGTATAAAATGATACCGTGTCCCTATTATTTGTATATCTCAATAAGGGCAACAGGAAGCGTACTGTACTTTACAATAACGAGAGTAAATTACGTTCAGTTGTCGTATTCGATCCGAAAGGGGTGCCACAATGGATCTGAATCATTCATGTAAATAAATATCCAAGAATGAGATTTTCACTCTGCAGCGGAGCGTGCGCTGATATGAAACTTCCTGGCAGATTAAAACTGTGTGCCCGACCGAGACTCGAACTCGGGACCTTTGCCTTTCGCGGGCAAGTGCTCTACCATCTGAGCTACCGAAGAACCACTCACGACCGGCCCCACAGCTTTACTTCTGCCAGTGTCTCGTCTCCTATCTTCCGTACTTTACAGAAGCTCTCCTGCGAAACTTGCAGAACTAGCACTCCTGAAAGAATGGCTCCTTACATGCGCCGGTCGTAGTGGCCGTGCGGTTCTAGGCGCTGCAGCCTGGAGCCGAGCGACCGCTACGGTCGCAGGTTCGAATCCTGCCTCGGGCGTGGACGTGTGTGATGTCCTTAGGTTAGTTAGGTTTAATTAGTTCTAAGTTCCAGGCGACTGATGACCACAGAAGTTAAGTCGCATAGTGCTCAGAGCCATTTGAACAATTTTGCGTTACATGCCATTCAGTAAAAATTACGAGACACAAACACCAATATAAAGCCAGATTATGGTGAAAAGTAAATGCCACTCAAATCAGAATCACTGTCTGCCTCAACGCCGTGGTTATCTGAGCTGTGATCGGTCGAAAATTCATTTGAATAGCCCAAGAATATAATTATATCTCCAATTTTACTTTCTACAGTCACTACACTTTTCTATGCTTTCCTAACAACCGTTTCTGTGTGGCGTGCAAAATTACTGCACGTTTCTGAAGTTATTTGTGCCACTGCTTCCTGTAACACTCTTTGAATTTCTGCCACATTAAAGCTTTTGTTATTTCTCACCGTATAATGTTTGATCTGTGCCCAAATCATTTCGATGGCGTTGAAGTGGTAGTGGTATGGGTGAAGAACCCAGTCGCCATGTTCATTACCTACCTCGTCGACAACGTAATTGTTTTTTCTTATTATCTCCATGAGCTTCGCGTTACGTAAACTGTCCTGAATTTCCGCATTGTGGTGTTTCAACCATTCAATAAGTCGTCAGAGCTTTATCTTTAATAACTGAGTGGTATAGGGCACAATCCATTACAATGAGAGACGGCCGATTGAAGTTTTACAATAGTTCCCCATGAACCACTTAGGAAAACTGTCGTGGTTCATCTAGCGCGTCGTAGTAGCTTATTTTCCTCGATTTTCAATCAAGAAGACAATTAGGTACGAAACCAGATGCAGTTCAAGCATGCAAGACAGTAATTCTTGCATCTTTTACCACGAGAACAGCCCACATGTGCTACCAGATATCCAGTCTTTTTTGACGGAAGACCGGCGTTTATACAGGTTTCATCGTGGCACACAAATTCAAACTCCACTTTCACGATTTCTTATAAAACTGACATCAACATCTACATCTACATCTACATTTATACTCCGCAAGCCACCCAACGGTGTGTGGCGGAGGGCACTTTACGTGCCACTGTCATTACCTCCGTTTCCTGTTCCAGTCACGTATGGTTCGCGGGAAGAACGACTGTCTGAAAGCCTCCGTGCGCGCTCTAATCTCTCTAATTTTACATTCGTGATCTCCTCGGGAGGTATAAGTTGGGGGAAGCAATATATTCGATACCTCATCAAGAAACGCACCCTCTCGAAACCTGGCGAGCAAGCTACACCGCGATGCAGAGCGCCTCTCTTGCAGAGTCTGCCACTTGAGTTTGTTAAACATCTCCGTAACGCTATGACGGTTACCAAATAACCCTGTGACGAAACGCGCCGCTCTTCTTTGGATCTTCTCTATCTCCTCCGTCAACCCGATCTTTTACGGATCCCACACTGATGAGCAATACTCAAGTATAGGTCGAACGAGTGTTTTACCACAGTGCCACGCTACGATGTCACACTCTCCATTACAATTTTTCATCCATTAATTTTTGTGTATCGAAAACTGAGGGCTCTGACAACCGTTCATAAAGAAGTTTGGCTACGACTGAATAGCTCTACCTCGCGAAAAGTAACGTACTGTTTTTCTTTATAGCTGATTGCTTTTTTCTCTTGTAACATCCACATATTTGATGTCGAACAGCATCTAGTTGAAAAAGACTCCAGTTCTGTTACTCGTGGATCTGTCCTCTTTTTTTCGCGGATGTCTGCAGTTTGGATGAACGAGGCTCCTCCCCATCTGCACAGAATTTCTCTCAACAATCTTTGACGACAGTGATTTTATAGATATTGAAAGCGTCTGATGTTCTTTCGATTGCTTTCGTTAGAGGCAATAGAGCCGCACCATTCTCTGTATCTCGAAATCTTCCCGCACGGAGCGCACACAAACTGACGTGTCTGACCACGCAAAACATGAACAAGTCGCTAAACTTTCCTTTTAGCAACCATACTTTTCTGCACACTTACGTTGCACGCTTCAGATATTCTGTAGCGGTTCTAAGCGCTACAGTCTGGAGCCGCGCGACCGCTACGTTCGCAGGTTCGAATCCTGCCTCGGGCATGGATGTGTGTGATGTCCTTAGGTTAATTAGGTTTAATAGGTTCTACGTTCTAGGGGACTGATGATCTCAGAAGTTAGGTCCCATAGTGCTCAGAGCTATTTTGAACATTCTGTAGCCCAAAATAAACACGCCGCACTGAGAAAATTAGCTCACAAGGGAACGGATCACAGCTGTTTACGTTACCGGCGCGAGCGTCGTCTACAGCTGGGTACAGTAACCGCTAACTGCAGTAGCGGAGAGGTATGACAACGGTGAATGGGCTGATGGTTCAAATGGCTCTGAGCACTATGCGACTTAACTTCTGAGGTCATCAGTCACCTAGAACTTAGAACCTATTAAACCTAATTAACCTAACGACATCACACACATCCATGCCCGAAGCAGGATTTGAACCTGCGAACGTAGCGGTCGCTCGGCTCCAGACTGTAGCGCCTAGAACCGCACGGCCACTCCGGCCGGCAATGGTGAACGGAACAGAAGGTGCGGCCAAGCACGTTCTCTCATTGGTTATTGAAGTGGTAGCAGGACTGTAACAATTAGACGTCAATAGCTATGCTATTCTGATCCGTATACAGTCTAGTACCTGTTCTTGCCGCAAATAAATTAAATTAAAATCCCCAAAGAGTGAGTCCTTACAGGAAAAAGTGTTAAAGTAACTATCAGTTCGTATCCTTGAAGTCCAGTGTCAACTCGCCGTACGGCCCCAGGTGTCGTGTCGCTGCTACCGGAGAGCGGTGGTGTAGCTGGGCAGCCGGTGGGTGAACCGCCGTTTGTCGACGTCATTGGACAGCTGCTGCTGCGGCGGCGTGCGGCGCGCGCCGGGATGCGCTGCGGTTTTGCGACCCCGGGAGACAGCGAGGCGCGGTCTGGCGCGGTGCGTGACAAATTGAAAGCGGCCGCACGGCCGACCACCGGCCGTCGCCAGCGCAGTTCTCCAATCGCCCGCGGACGCCCGACAGTGCGTGCTCTGCGCGCCTCCCGGCTCTGCCCCCTGCTGCGATACGTGTATAAGAGCATGACAGCTGCAAGGTGCTTTCGAAAAAGACGGACCTAATGTCATCGATCGAAGGGACAGCTCAGTGTGGACGCCTGTAGTGGTGGAGGAGGACTATAACCTACGATGGTATCTCGAGCAAGCTACACTCCTGGAAATGGAAAAAAGAACACATTGACACCGGTGTGTCAGACCCACCATACTTGCTCCGGACACTGCGAGAGGGCTGTACAAGCAATGATCACACGCACGGCACAGCGGACACACCAGGAACCGCGGTGTTGGCCGTCGAATGGCGCTAGCTGCGCAGCATTTGTGCACCGCCGCCGTCAGTGTCAGCCAGTTTGCCGTGGCATACGGAGCTCCATCGCAGTCTTTAACACTGGTAGCATGCCGCGACAGCGTGGACGTGAACCGTATGTGCAGTTGACGGACTTTGAGCGAGGGCGTATAGTGGGCATGCGGGAGGCCGGGTGGACGTACCGCCGAATTGCTCAACACGTGGGGCGTGAGGTCTCCACAGTACATCGATGTTGTCGCCAGTGGTCGGCGGAAGGTGCACGTGCCCGTCGACCTGGGACCAGACCGCAGCGACGCACGGATGCACGCCAAGACCGTAGGATCCTACGCAGTGCCGTAGGGGACCGCACCGCCACTTCCCAGCAAATTAGGGACACTGTTGCTCCTGGGGTATCGGCGAGGACCATCCGCCACCGTCTCCATGAAGCTGGGCTACGGTCCCGCACACCGGTAAGCCGTCTTCCGCTCACGCCCCAACATCGTGCAGCCCGCCTCCAGTGGTGTCGCGACAGGCGTGATTGGAGGGACGAATGGAGACGTGTCGTCTTCAGCGATGAGAGTCGCTTCTGCCTTGGTGCCAATGATGGTCGTATGCGTATTTGGCGCCGTGCAGGTGAGCGCCACAATCAGGACTGCATACGACCGAGGCACACAGGGCCAACACCCGGCATCATGGTGTGGGGAGCGATCTCCTACACTGGCCGTACACCACTGGTGATCGTCGAGGGGACACTGAATAGTGCACGGTACATCCAAACCGTCATCGAACCCATCGTTCTACCATTGCTAGACCGGCAAGGGAACTTGCTGTTCCAACAGGACAATGCACGTCCGCATGTATCCCGTACCACCCAACGTGCTCTAGAAGGTGTAAGTGAACTACCCTGGCCAGCAAGATCTCCGGATCTGTCCCCCATTGAGCATGTTTGGGACTGGATGAAGCGTCGTCTCACGCGGTCTGCACGTCCAGCACGAACGCTGGTCCAACTGAGGCGCCAGGTGGAAATGGCATGGCAAGCCGTTCCACAGGACTACATCCAGCATCTCTACGATCGTCTCCATGGGAGAATAGCAGCCTGCATTGCTGCGAAAGGTGGATATACACTGTACTAGTGCCGACATTGTGCATGCTCTGTTGCCTATGTCTATGTGCCTGTGGTTCTGTCAGTGTGATCATGTGATGTATCTGACCCCAGGAATGTGTCAATAAAGTTTCCCCTTCCTGGGACAATGAATTCACGGTGTTCTTATTTCAATTTCCAGGAGTGTATTTTTGATGGCAATTGCCAGTCTGGTCAGTATTTCGCATTATCACGAGCGGTAATAATGACCAACGTTTCACAACTTTTGCAACGACCGCCCTTTCTGTTCCAGATATCGGTAGCTAGACTTTTTTGGATTGTGCTTGGAAACTGCTATAATCTTTTCTTTTGAATATTGGGCTCCATAAGGTTCCCTTTCTGTGCAGCGACCGCGGAATATAAAATTATAAAAAATGTAGCAACCAGTCGCGGAATCATAATTTATTTATCTTGTTGCAAATCGATTTCGACTGATAAGTCATCATCCATGCATTTTTCTACATCTACATCTACATTTATACTCCGCAAGCCACCCAGCGGTGTGTGGCGGAGGGCACTTTACGTGCCACGGTCATTACCTCCCTTTTCAGTTCCAGTCGCGTATGGTTCGCGGGAAGGACGACTGTCTGAAAGCCTACGTACGCGCTCGAATCTCTCTAATTTTACATTCGTGATCTCCTCGGGAGGTATAAGTAGGGGGAATCAATATATTCGATACCTCATCCAGAAACGCATCCTCTCGAAACCTGGCGAGCAAGCTACACCGCGATGCAGAGCGCCTCTCTTGCAGAGTCTGCCACTTGAGTATGCTAAACATCTCCGTAACACTATCACGGTTACCAAATAACCCTATGACGAAACGCGCCGCTCTTCTTTGGATCTTCTCTATCTCCTCCGTCAACCCGATCTGGTACGGATCCCACACTGATGAGCAATACTCAAGTATAGGTCGATACATGCCATAAGCAGAAGTACTGTCCTTGGCAGATTTATAACATCATACAAATCTGTCAGGGACAGTATTTCTCCTTATGGCTTGTATCGGATAGAAAAATGCACCGATTATGACTGATAACAGTCGAAATCGATTTGCAACAAGATAAATAAACTATGTTTCCGCGACTGGTTGCTACATTCTTTATAATTTTACAATCTTTTCTCTTTTGACCAGGTCGAATGGCACCACTGCATTGACTGTTGTTTCGATTCTACATCTGTGTTGATGAGAAAACAACTAACCCACACCGAGCGAGGTGGCGCAGTGGTTAGACACTGGACTCGCATTCGGGAGGACGACGGTTCAATCCCGCGTCCGGCCATCTTGATTTAGGTTTTCCGTGATTTTCCTAAATCACTCCAGGCAAATGCCGGGATGGTTCCTCTGAAAGGGCACGGCCGACTTCCTTCCCTAAACCGATGAGACCGATGACCACGCTGTCTGGTCTCCTTCCCCAAACAACCAACCAACCAACTAACCCAGATATTGTCGGTAACGGCCAAAAACGCGTTCGTCCGCTATATGTACTCTGCACTTCATTTTACCTCATAAGAGTTTTACATACACACATCAGACCTGCCGGCCGGAGTGCCCGTGCGGTTCTAGGCGCTACAGCCTCGAACCGATGGACCGCTTCGGTCGCAGGTTCGAATCCTGCCTCGGGCATGGATGTACGTGAAACCCTTGGCTCCGAATGGCTCTGAGCACTATGGGACTCAACTGCTGTGGTCATCAGTCCCCTAGAACTTAGAACTACTTAAACCTAACTAACCTAAGGACATCACACACACCCATGCCCGAGGCAGGATTCGAACCTGCGACCGTAGCAGCAGCGCGGCTCCGGACTGGAGCGCCTAGAACCGCACGGCCACCGCGGCCGGCGTGAAATCCTTAGGTTAGTTACGTTTAATTAGTTCGAAGTTCTAGGCGACTGATGACCTCAGCAGTTAAGTCGCATAGCGCTCAGAGCCATTTGAACCATTTGAACACATCAGACACAGTTGGTAAAATTGAAGATTCCCAGTGTCCATTGAGTAAACAGTGGTGTCAAAAACGAGGGAATTCTTCTGCCAGGTGATCAGTTGTCAACCGCTCATCATATCGACCTTTATGTCCACTTATTGTACAAAAATGGTTCAAATGGCTCTGAGCGCTATGCGACTTGATATCTGAGGTCATCAGTCGCCTAGAACTTAGAAGTAATTAAACCAAACTAACCTAAGGACATCACACACATCCGTGCCCGAGGCAGGATTCGAACTTGCGACTGTAGCGGTTGCTCGGTTCCCGACTGTAGCGCCAAGAACCCCACGGCCACTCCGGCCGGCCATATTGTACAAGTCACCGCTCTAAATGTTTCGTCATGAACAGCGAATTCGGTCAGTTTTAAAATCTCGATACCTGCGACAAAACTCCTAGTAAATCTGAACTTCGGTCGATCCTTTCACAAGCAAAAATCGAATTTCGACTAGCAGTTGGCACTTCGCATTTTCTGGGAGCAAGAAGTTTTGAGAGCATTATTGTTCTCATTCACTCACAGTCGAACGATTAGTACGGATTCGTAAACAACCGTCAGATAATGAAATGCACCTTCCTTTCCGAATACATCTCGTACTATAAGCATTCTGATCATTATTTCGTGGAGATCTCATTCCATAACTGCTCTTGGGACGACAGTGGAGCCTATTAATTTTTCATAAACTGCTCCCAGTAGATCGTTTGGGCCACTTGTGTGCATACTTACCAATACCTACAAGAGAAGCCATAATGGTACCTCTCCTGAGCATACTCCCCAGCAATTCAGAATCAGTTATAGTAACAGGGCACAGATGTGCCAACATACTTCTGATAATTAAAAGTAAGAGGGCGCCCTTGCTAAGGTGTCCCCAGTTTACATCCAGAAAGATTTAGATGGTATAACGACTGTTCTGAAGACAATAAAAAATCTTCGTAATGGTACATTGTTGACTGCAACGGCCACTCCAGGGCAAGTACGGAAACTTCTCTAAGCAACAACATTGGGTGAATATCCTATTAATGTTGAATTTCACTAAATTTTAAACTCCAGCCGCGGGGTCCTCATTGATGAGGATATCAGTGTCGTACAATGGGAGTGGACAGAGAAAGCGATACAGAAGATCAAAACGTGAAGGAGAGAGTGAATGGAAAGCTTGAAAGAACACCTACATTCATTTTAACTGTCAATACGCAAGACCTGCCCAGCCACATTAAGGGCCGGCTAAGCGGTTCTAGTCGCTACAGTCCGGAACCGCGCGACCGCTATGGTCGCAGGTTAGAATCCTGCCTCGGGCGCGGATTTGTGTGATGTTTTTAGGTAAGTTAGGTTTAAGTAGTTCCAAGTTCTAGGGGACTGATGACCTCAGAAGTTAAGTCCCATAGTGCTCAGAGCCGGAGGCCGGAGTTCGATTCCCGGCTGGGTTGGCGATTTTCTCCGCTCGGGGACTGGGTATTTGTCGTCGTTTTCATCATCCTCATAGAAGCCGAAGTGGAGTCACCTTACAAGATTTACACCAGGCGATCAGGTCTACGCGCCTGTGGGACCTCACCACACGACACTTAATTTTATTTGTCGAGTAGCAGGTTTCTATTGCTAACAAGTGGCCGAACACAAAAAATTTTAGCAAAGTACTGCACCATTTGTACGTACAGACAGCGCGATATCTGTAAACACATAAGAGAAACCGCATTTGGAAGAAGGAAAAATACCGTGATACATACGCAGGGCTGACAGCACTGTAGAGTAAGACAAACAAACACGACGAAACTTAACGTAGCCTGAAAGCACACAATTGGCTGCAGACCACCTAATGGTAGGTTGAGTTTTGTGAGTAAGACATCGTAATATCCTGTATTTGCTGGAGCACCAGTACAACGACTGTGCTAATATTCGCAACCAAGCGTCGCGCAACCATTCCAATAAAATGTGTTTGTCTCGGAAAGTATACGTTTCCGGACCTGCGTTTATTAGACTTATTTTGCTTGTTTCGATGAGCACTGTCATATCTCAAAGTGTTCGATACTCTTTCTTGAACGCCCTGTATTTAACGTATTTAATGCCTTTTTTTTCTTTTTCTTTTTTTTTTTTTTTTTTTTTTACAAAACTTTCATCTACACTCCTGGAAATGGAAAAAAGAACACATTGACACCGGTGTGTCAGACCCACCATACTTGCTCCGGACAGTGCGAGAGGGCTGTACAAGCAATGATCACACGCACGGCACAGCGGTCACACCAGGAACCGCGGTGTTGGCCGTCGAATGGCGCTAGCTGCGCAGCATTTGTGCACCGCCGCCGTCAGTGTCAGCCAGTTCGCCGTGGCATACGGAGCTCCATCGCAGTCTTTAACACTTGTAGCATGCCGCGACAGCGTGGACGTGAACCGTATGTGCAGTTGACGGACTTTGAGCGAGGGCGTATAGTGGGCATGCGGGAGGCCGGGTGGACGTACCGCCGAATTGCTCAACACGTGGGGCGTGAGGTCTCCACAGTACATCGATGTTGTCGCCAGTGGTCGGCGGAAGGTGAACGTGCCCGTCGACCTGGGACCGGACCGCAGCGACGCACGGATGCACGCCAAGACCGTAGGATCCTACGCAGTGCCGTAGGGGACCGCACCGCCACTTCCCAGCAAATTAGGGACACTGTTGCTCCTGGGGTATCGGCGAGGACCATTCGCAACCGTCTCCATGAAGCTGGGCTACGGTCCCGCACACCGTTAGGCCGTCTTCCGCTCACGCCCCAACATCGTGCAGCCCGCCTCCAGTGGTGTCGCGACAGGCGTGAATGGAGGGACGAATGGAGACGTGTCGTCTTCAGCGATGAGAGTCGCTTCTGCCTTGGTGCCAATGATGGTCGTATGCGTGTTTGGCGCCGTGCAGGTGAGCGCCACAATCAGGACTGCATACGACCGAGGCACACAGGGCCAACACCCGGCATCATGGTGTGGGGAGCGATCTCCTACACTGGCCGTACACCACTGGTGATCGTCGAGGGGACACTGAATAGTGCACGGTACATCCAAACCGTCATCGAACCCATCATTCTACCATTCCTAGACCGGCAAGGGAACTTGCTGTTCCAACAGGACAATGCACGTCCGCATGTATCCCGTGCCACCCAACGTGCTCTAGAAGGTGTAAGTCAACTACCCTGGCCAGCAAGATCTCCGGATCTGTCCCCCATTGAGCATGTTTGGGACTGGATGAAGCGTCGTCTCACGCGGTCTACACGTCCAGCACGAACGCTGGTCCAACTGAGGCGCCAGGTGGAAATGGCATGGCAAGCCGTTCCACAGGACTACATCCAGCATCTCTACGATCGTCTCCATGGGAGAATAGCAGCCTGCATTGCTGCGAAAGGTGGATATACACTGTACTAGTGCCGACATTGTGCATGCTCTGTTGCCTGTGTCTATGTGCCTGTGGTTCTGTCAGTGTGATCATGTGATGTATCTGACCCCAGGAATGTGTCAATAAAGTTTCCCCTTCCTGGGACAATGAATTCACGGTGTTCTTATTTCAATTTCCAGGAGTGTATATTGTCAACGAATTTCGCGCTGCGGTTTCACTTTCATGCACCTCAATGTTTTTGAGGTGCTTTCAGTGATATGTGTGGACATTCTCTGTGAAACGTGTTGTGATTATAAGCAAAAGTAAAGAAGTAATAAATTGAAAGATCACATAGGATAGTGCAGTTTATCATGCATCTCCATGTTCATGACGTCATATCTCCGGAACTATGTGTTGTACAATGATTACAACGATATAATTTATATGGCACATTCGCAGGTATACGTAAATGCTGTGCGCAAAGTATGTCAAGAATATACACTCAACCTCATAAATTAAGGATAATGCTGATACATGGTGAAACAATGCTCTGGTGGGCGGTTTGCGGGTTTAAATCACCTCGGAGTGTGACCATGCGGTGCATTTGACCTGCGGTCGTCGCACAGTGGCGCTGGCAGCAGTCCACATATGCCGAGGTGTGTTGGTGCATTCAGGGTACGGTGCAACGAGTAAGTGTGCAGACGTTTTCAGACGTGGTAATGGTGACTGTGTGTTGAAAATGGCTCAAAAAACACATATTGATGACGTTATGAGGGGTAGAATACAAGGGCGACTGGAGGCTGGTCAAACACAGCAGGTCGCATGACGGACGCTCCGTGTGCCACCAAGTGTGACATCAAGACAATTCCAGCAGACAGGAAACGTGTCCAGGCGCTACGTACGGGACGTCCACAGTGTACAACACCACAAGATGGCCGATATCTCACCATCAGTGGACGCAGACGGCCACGGAGTACTCCAGGTAGCCTTGCTCGGGACCTTACCGGAGCCACTGGAACAGTTGTCTCGAGACACACTGTCTACAGACGACTGAACAGACATGGTTTATTCGCCCGGAGACCTGCAAAGTACATTCCACTGATCCCTGATCGTGTGAGAGCACGTAAAGCCTGGTGTCAAGAACACAGTACATGGTCAATGGAACAGTGATCCCAGGTTATGTTCACGGACGAGTCCAGGTATAGTCTGAAAAGTGATTCTTCCAGGATTTTCATCTGGCGTGAACCAGGAACCAGATACTACTCCCTTAAAGACCTTGAAAGGGACTTGTGGGGATGTCGTGGTTTGATGGTGTGGGGTGGGATATTGATTGGTGCACGTACACCCTTGCATGTCTTTGACAGAGGAACTGTAACAGATCAGGTGTATCGGGACGTAATTGTGCACCAGTACGTTCGCCTTTTCTGGGGTGCAGTGGGTCCCACCTTCCCCTGATGGATGATAACGTACGGCTCCACAGAGCTGCCATCGTGGAGGAGTACCTTGAAACAGAAAATATCAGGCGAATGGAGTGGTCTGCCTGTTCTCCAAACCTAAACCCCATCGAGGACGTCTGGGATGCTCTCGGTCGACACATCGCTGCACGTCCTCAAACCCCTAGGACACTTCAGGAGCTCCGACAGTCACTGGTGCAAGAATGGGAGACTATACCCCAACAGCTGCTCGACCACCTGGTCCAGAGTATGTCAACCCGTTGTGCTGGCTGTGTACGTGTGCATGGTGACCATATCCCATATTGATGTCGGGGTACATGTGCAGGAAACAGTGGCGTTTTGTAGCACATGTGTTTCGCGACGGTTTTCTCAACTTATCACCAATACCGTGGACTTACACATCTGTGTCGTGTGTGTTCCCTATGTGCCTACGCTATTAGCGCCAGTTTTGTGTATTGCGACGTTGTGTGGCACCACATTCTGCAATTATCCTTAATTTATGAGCATGAGTGTACTTAGAGGTAAGGAAGTAATAAATGTAAAGTTCGTGAAAGTCTCTGAGCACAGTCATTGTCAAATAGCAGATGACTAAACTTTGGGTATTCTCGCGTCGTGAGCTACTCTGCTTTTTGCCTACACCCCCAACTCCTTTTGACAGGTAGGTAAATCTTATATACACGGCACGAGGAAAGCGCTTTCTCGCGGCTGGATGCGCCAGCCGCCACCCCAGTGCACGCCGGCTGTAGCGAGGCAGTAATCGCATCGCCCGGCCCAGCCCGCTGCGGACTCTGAACTGTGCTTTGACGTGGCGCGCGCTCGGGCAGCCGGCCACCGCTGTGACGCGGCTGTCCCGCCTGCGGGCGCTCAGTTTGTTGTGTTTGCTCTGCAGGGCCTACGGGACACCCGCCGACAATGCGCACACTGGCCAGACGAGCGAGTCTCTTTGCCGGAAATCTGGCGCCGCTGTTTCAGCACGCTCGGATGGCCAGCTTGATGAGCGCTGTCGCATCAGCTGTCCCTGTGACGAGCAAAAGTTATCGGCGACACAGGCCCGTGTTGCCGCCCAAAGGACAGCGTGTATCCGCCGTGTCGCCATGAAACGTGAGAGAGGACGCTTTTAGCTCTGTGTTTCAAACTAAGTACCATGCCTCGTTTTCTCTAAAAAATGTGTGTGGACTCGGTTGAGTTATACAAGTTACAAAGCCTTTTCAAACAAACCGAAATGTCAGAGTACTGAAAAATAAAGCAAAACCAAACACAAAATGGCTTACCATTCCTTTCTTTGGTATTTGTATTCTACTTCACTTACTGAGCATTTGTCATGTTTTTCATGTTTTCACCCTTCCATTCCTCTCGTGTAAGACAATCAAATGAACACTGAACACTCGCCACAACGAGACCATGGAATGCTTACATTCAAAGGTAATCACCACACACCTTAATGCATTTATCACTGGGGGATGAGAGTCAATTCATACACTACAGGCCATTAAAATTGCTACACCAAGAAGAAACGCACAAATATATTATACTAGAACTGACTTGTGATTACATCTTCACGCAATTTAGGTGCATAGATCCTATAAATCAGTACCCAAAACAACCATATCTGGGCGTCATAATGGCCTTGATACGCCTGGGCATTGAGTCAAACAGAGCTTGGATGACGTTTACAGGTACAGCTGCTCATGCAGCTTCATCGCGATATAACAGTTCATCAAGAATTGTGACTGGCGTATTGTGACGAGCCAGTTGCTCGGCCACCATTGACCAGACGTTTTCAATTGGTGAGAGATCTGGAGAGTGTGTTGGCTAGGGCAGCAGTCGAACATTTTCTGTATCCAGAAAGACCCGTACAGGACCTGCAACATGCGGTCGTGCATAATCCTGCTGAAATGTAGGGTTTCGCAGGGATCGAATGAAGGGTAGAGCTACGGGTCGTAACACATATGAAATGTAACGTAAACTGTTCAAAGTGCCGTCAATGCGAACAAGAGGTGACCGAGACGTATAACCAATGGCACGCCATACCATCACGCCGGGTGATACGTCAGTATGGCGATGACGAATACACGCTTCCAATGTGCGTTCACTCGATGTCGCCAAACACGTATGCGACCATCATGATGCTGTAAAGAGAACCTGGCTTCATCCGAAAAAATGACGTTTTGCCATTAGTGCACCCAGGTTTGTCGTACACCATCGCACCCGCTCATGTCTGCGACGCAGCGTCAAGGGTAACGGGAGCCATGGTCTCCGAGCTGCTAGTCCATGCTGCTGTAAACGTCGTTGAACTGTTCGTGCAGATGGTTGTTGTCTGGCAAACGTCCCCATCTGTTGACTCAGGGATCGAGACGTGTCTGCACGATCCGTTACAGCCATGCGGTTAGGATGCCTGCCATCTCGACTGCTAGTGATACAGCAATGTCGTGATCTACATCTACATCTACATCTACATCTACATTGATACTCCGCAAGCCACCCAACGGTGTGTGGCGGAGGGCACTTTACGTGCCACTGTCATTACCTCCCTTTCCTGTTCCAGTCGCGTATGGTTCGCGGGAAGAACGACTGTCTGAAAGCCTCCGTGCGCACTCTAATCTCTCTAATTTTACATTCGTGATCTCCTCGGGAGGTATAAGTAGGGGGAAGCAATATATTCGATACCTCATCCAGAAACGCACCCTCTCGAAACCTGGCGAGCAAGCTACACCGCGATGCAGAGCGCCTCTCTTGCAGAGTCTGCCACCTGAGTTTATTAAACATCTCCGTAACGCTATGACGGTTACCAAATAACCCTGTGACGAAACGCGCCGCTCTTCTTTGGATCTTCTCTATCTCCTCCGTCAGACCGATCTGGTACGGATCCCACACTGATGAGCAGTACTCAAGTATAGGTCGAACGAGTGTTTTGTAAGCTACCTCCTTTGTTGATGGACTACATTTTCTAAGCACTCTCCCAATGAATCTCAACCTGTTACCCGCCTTACCAACAATTAATTTTATGTGATCATTCCACTTCAAATCGTTCCGCACGTATACTCCCAGATATTTTACAGAAGTAACTGCTACCAGTGTTTGTTCCGCTTGTGATACGATAAACCGCAATCGCGATAGGCTACAATCCGAAATTTATCAAAGTCGGAAACGTGATGGTACGCATTTCTCCTCCTCACGTGAGGCATCATAACGTTTCACCAGGCAACGCCGGTCAACTGCTGTTTGTGTATGAAAAATCGTTTGGAAACTTTCCTCATGTCAGCACGTTGTAGGTGTCGCCACCGGCGACAACCTTGTGTGAATGCTATGAAAAGCTAATCATTTGCATATCACAGGATCTTCTTCCTCTCGGTTAAATTTCGCGTCTGTAGCACGTCATCTTCGTGGTGTAGCAATTTCAATGGCCAGTAGTGTATTTAGTAGACCGCGGTAGCACCAGTGACAGATCTACCAGTCGCACCCACTCTTCTACCAAACCTGACTGTAACCGACGACCATGCTTATGGGACACCAAAGATGAGGAAATCACACAGTAGAATATCCGGACGGTGCAGAGGATGCTGAAGTGTTTCAGAACCAAATCATTGAATCATAAAAAATGGTTCAAATGGCTCTGAGCACTATGGGACTCAACTGCTGTGGTCATTAGTCCCCTAGAACTTAGAACTAGTTAAACCTAACTAACCTAAGGACATCACAAACATCCATGCCCGAGGCAGGATTCGAACCTGCGACCGTAGCGGTCTTGCGGTTCCAAACTACAGCGCCTTTAACCGCACGGCCACTTCGGCCGGCCCATTGAATCATAGCCTTTGTCTGAATGACAACGTGGAGTTCGGCATTATCATGAAACAGGCTCACTCCGTTCGATAGCATTCCTAGGCTTTTTGACTTTATATCACAGTTTCTGCAAAGTGTGTTCATAGGTCTGACATTGCTTTTGATCGCAAACTCGAGGAGCTCGACAAGCGGAGGGGCCCTACGGTCAAAGAACAGCTTCCACTTCTTTGGTGACGGAGACGTGGGATATTCCCGATGTTGGATTTTCCCTTTGCCCTCAGGCTCGAAATGGTGGCACCACATAAGGTCATGATGACTTCGTGTGGAACCGAGTCAGCGTTCAGCACTATGGAGACACACTGCAGAAATTATCGCTGTCGGATGGAATAATCCTGTTGCACAATAACTCCTACAGCCACAGTCCCAGTCTGACAATGGCTACACATCAGTGATTTGCTTGGGAAACACTACATAATTCTCTGTACAGCCTGTACCGTTCTCCACGCGGTTTTCACATCTTTGGCGACCTGAAGAAAGACATACATGGACCTCGGTTTCAGTCGGACGAGGAAGTACAGCAGTGGATACAGCCACGTATCCGTCAGTGGCCGACTGCATGCTGTGGAGCAGGAACTGATCGTTTCATCTCCCAGTGAGACAAATATCTTATGACGTTTGGTGATTGCTGCTGAATGGAAGAATTCCGTGGTCTGTTTGGTGAGTGTTTGGTTTTCATTTGACTGAACCTCACACAAACTCAACTAGGTGTCAAATTTACATTGATCCATGTTTTTCCACACTGTAGTCCTGTAACGTTTAGACTCTATATTAGTACAAATCATCCATCATAAACTCCTCTCGCTCTAGACGAGGTACAGTCAACTGAACAGCATTTCAGATATGAGAAAAAAGTATGACATATCTTTACTTATCCCAAACTACAATTATTTACACTCACACACTATTATACATACTCATCTTCCCAACAGGGTATAAGCACTCCATTTCCCTCTCTCCTTATTCAGCAATTCCATCAAAGGTTTAGCGTGGGAGATGTGGGGCAGCCATCGTATCTTTCGTGCATAGATCTTTATGCATGGCATATACCAGGCGCCCCATTTATCTTGACACCCTAAATAACTGTACAGACGCAAATTACAAACTGGTTCAAGAAAATGTTCTCAAGCCCTCAGTGGGGCATCAATCAGCATGATTGCCTTCGTTGTAGCTTTGTTTTTTTTTTTTACAAAGACATGAACAGCGGTATGACTTATTTAAATGGCACCCTGTATATTTTATTCGGTAATTCATTTCCTCTCCTAAAGACCTATTCAAACATGTATCACAGTGTATCATTCAGCGAAACACAACGTCATTAATTACAATAACACAACACTGACTTTCAGCCCGAGATCACAAACTCGTCCACTTCCTAGAGTAATCAGAAAACAAATCAAAACGAAGTAAAAGCATAACACAAAATTGGTTTCGACTCTCCTGTACCATTGCCCAGGAGTAGAACATTCAAAAGTGCTCAAAGTGGTGACCCTGGACGTCGATACACTGGTGCACTCGTTGAATGAAATAACTATTTACTGCTTCCAGTGCTGCCTGCTAAAGAGAATTATAAGCAAACACGGCACGTTCCTGCATGTCCTCTGGAGTTGTTGCAATGTCGCGATAGACAACGTCTTTAATACATCGCCAAAGAAGAAAGTCAAGGGGATTTAAATCAGGATATCTAGCAGGCCAAGTAACTGTTCCTCCTCAACCAATCCATCTGGCCGGATACCTTCGGTTCAGAACACGACGTGCACGCAAGGCATTATGTACTTTACATCCATCGTGTTGATACCATATAAGCATTCTGGTTCTTAGAGGAAGAAGAATTCGTCTGAGAAAGTTGGCATACGCTGTCCGTTTGAACTACCATTAATGAAATAAGGGCCAATAATTGGAGTACCAAGCATCCCATACCAGACGTTAACCCTCCATAGACACTGATGTTCCACCTGTCTAAGCCATCGTGGGTTGTCGCTGACCAATAATGCAGGTTCCTTGTATTTACCGGTCCTCTGTTTGAGAAGGAACATTCATCGGTAAATAGAACATTGGAGAAGAATTTCGGGTTAGCGAGGATTTTCTGCTGTGCCCACTGACAGAACTGTACAAGACTCTGTAAATCATTCCCATGCAATTCTTGATGTAGGTGTACATGGTAAGGATGGAACCAGTGACGTGTATGAATACGATGTACACTGTTCCTAGGAATGCCAGTCTCGTGTTTAAGCTGTCGTGTGCTCACAAGTGGATTCATAGCAAGGGAGCGAGAACAGTAACTTCGGCAGCTTCGTCTGTGCGAATTCTACGACGATTGCGTTGTCGGTGGTTAAAACTTCCCGTTTCTTGAAGCGTCGCCACAAGACGAGAAAACATCCGTCGGAAAGGTGAGTCCTTGTCAGGATTTCGCTCTCTGTACAGTTCCGCTGCCTGCGTAGCATTTCACCTATCTTCAATAACAACGACAAAAGAAACGTTATGTTGATGCAGTTTGTAGGAAGGACAGCCTTTACTGTATGCCTACTTTACACAAAAGAATTTAAAAGGACTAAACTACTGTACTAAATGTACCAGTATATTAGAAAACAGTATTGCAATTACTGTTCTGCTAACTTAAATTTCCCATGGATGAGTGGCATCTCTACTTTCTCTTCGTTGGTGTACATTCTACTCATACAACTCTTCAACTGACGATGGTTCACGGAATGATGGGTGTGCGTTCTACTTATGTTTACATTTGTCCTCTGTCAACGTCAGCACGTGGATGTGTTCCATTACTCCGAGTACCTGCACTTAGCGCTGGGAGCGTCAACGTAAGTGTAGTGTTATTAATTAATAAGGTTGTGTTTCAGTGAATGGAACACTGTGATACATTTTTGAATACGTCTTTAGGAGATGAAATGAAGTACCGAATAAAAAATACAGGGTGACATTTAAAAAAATCATACCGCTGTTCATATCTTTGTAAAAAACAAAGCTACAACGAAGGCAATCATGCTGATTGAGGTACCCCTGATGGCTAAAGAACATTTTCCTGAAACATTTTGTAATTTGCATCTGTTTTAGGGTGGTCTAGATAAATGGGACACGCTGTATACGGCGTCCATCATATTTTGTATGACCCACCAAAATCACTGTAAAATTTCCTACATAGAGCCGTTACACCAGCCCACTCAAAATCATCTGGCATCGATGCGAGCACACGATTATGATCTGCCAATGACTTCTCTGTAATTAGTATGTCACCTATACACAAAATGATTCTGGATCCAATTTCTTTTGGGAGAATCATATTCAACAAACAAATAAATGCTGTAGAAGACACATTGAGGCCGAATGGAACACTCTAGAATTAGTAACATTTACCAAACCAAAAGAAGGTTGTGTGCTGTAGACACTTTAGATGCAATACAATTTGCCAGTAACTAGCATGATGATCTATGGAAGTCAGTGCTTGCACACCATAGAACCTTTGCAAACAGTTCTTCTGGTCGATTGGTCAGATAATAGTATTAACTGTGCTAGAGTCCACATACATCAGAGCTTCTTTTTCCTTTGGAGCTACGAAGAGTGAACAATTATTAGCACTCACTGCTCATTCTATAGTTCATCAGAATTTCCTGGATCTCTTTCTCTACCTTACCATTATATGATAGGGGAATGGGATATTGTTTTACAAATACATTTTGTTGTTCTACGACACTAAATCCGCATGAAAAGTTGCTAATAGGCCGAACGAAGTTAGAAAAACCTTCCCATGTCCTTGCAGCACTCTGAACAATCCTGTCCTACTTGCCTCTGAAGTATCTTCAACACCAGAAACCGTTGCTCTTACTATACTCAAAGAAATTCATTTTTTCATATCTGTGACAGCAAACCACCATGCCTACTTTCAACCCTATGGATTACATCAAGCTCAGGACGTAATTTTCCCTCCGTAAAAACATTATGACAACTCAATACTGTTTCACCCTCACGACACTACCTTCAGATGTTATTTTTTCACAATACCTTTTACATTAATTATTCCTTAACCTTCAACTATGTCTATCACCACTTCCAGTGTCAAATCTATACTTAATAATGACACAATTAAAGAACTGGCCTCCAATTGAATTCCTTGACAAATATTAAGCAAGTCTCTAAAGTAACCTCCAGTCCTTTGCAGTAAATTGTTCCCATGTTTCTCTTAGAGATAAAATCCAAAAAATGCTTACCTCTTTAATACACAATTATTATATAAAAAATAACTGCCTGTACCATAGACATATCTTAGGTGAACCAAACTTACAGAAATCAAGACCGCTGAATTCACAGCCAGAATTTTCATTTTCATATTCTTCCAAAAGAAGCTCCCTTGTGTCTTGCATAGTAACTAAATTTATATTTAACTCCAACTCCGCCTCAACATCTTCAAACATCACACTTTCTACTGCTGACAATCATCACTTTTGCTCAGTTGGTTAATTTTCTGGTGGATTGTTCCATAGGTGTGAGGTATGTCTTTTAGTGACTCAACCACAATTTTGTTATTATTCTGCACTTCATGCTCATGTTGATTGCTGTTGGCATAGCTAAGCCTACTCTAATTTACGGGGTTGGGCTTTCTCACTGTTGAGTCTAGTTCCTCCAGTGAGCTTTTAAAGGCTACTCCTTGCATCTTCCTGCTAGGGCTTAGCAAAATTGTGATGCAAATTCTAATTTATTGCTCTGGACAACTTGGGCTGTACAAGAACTCATTCTTCTAAACCATCTGTTCAAAGAAGCTTGCTAGACTCAAGAACCCTGATTGGACATAGTTCTGCATCATTATTATGCTATATTTTACATGATTTTGTGTGGCTTATGTCCAATATACTGACAAAAACCCTACGCTGATTTGCCTGTAATTAGCAAATTCCAGAGAAATGAGTCTCATTTTCATTTTTCTTTGGTGTGTGTGTGTGTGTGTGGGGGGGGGTCTCTCCCTCCAAATAGTCGCACATAAATTCTACATGATAGCCATTATACGATGTGGGAGGTAGTGAATTGTAAAACTGCTCCAACCATGGCCTAGGATGGGTGCCACTGGGTGAACTGCAAAAGGTCTTGGATTTTTGTACTGACAAGAAGTGTTCATAGTCAAAACATTCCATCTCTTGTGGTGAAAATCGCTGGAGATTTTTATTATTATACATACCCCATACAGATTTTCAAACTTATGGTCCACCATCCCTCTCATCCTTGTGTCCAGAGTCGCTGTGATCTGTCCTGTGACACTCGTCGCTTGTAAAATTCCCATCAGTGTCACTACCATGACCCAAACTTTTCTCCATGTCAGTTGCACACTCACTTAATTCCTGCGTGAGTCCTCGGTGATGCCAGTTAAACTTCTTTAAATTTTACGAAGGACCTAACCTCCTCATTGGCTCAGTACGATGACTGATTCTATCTGCACTCGTAGTACTTTCACATTCTAGGTTAATTTACCTACCGCGCCTTTCATATTTTAATATCTTCCTCGGTATTCAGTCTTCATCATTGCACCTCCTTGTAGATCCCTGTATTGATGCATTGTGTGCTACAGTGTGTTTCTAATATTTTATCTGTAGTGGCCATACTGCTTCTAAATCCTGTTTTGTTACTTCTTGCTCCTTAACATCTTCTCACAATTTTATCTGTTCCACTTCTATGGCTTCAGTGGTCTCGTCGGACCTTGTAGATTTTGCGCGTTGTTAAAACATGAAACTAAGTGCTAAGGGTCTGGATGCACTCGTCCAGACTGTTCAGGATTTCTTCAGTTATGTTAGTAAGTTTCGCAACGGTTTCACGGCGTTCCTTCACACACAAATCTTATTGTTCACCAAGTTCACCGAACTTATCACCTAAATTCTCTCTTTTTCTTTTATAGCGAAACAATCGAAAAGTTCTTGACCAATTTACTTGAAGTTTGTACACAATATACTAATAAGAATTCAAACGGACATAGACAACAGATTTTTTTAAACGACAGTTTGCAGGTTTTCTGTTAACATCGACTACGAGGAAAAGAATACTGTGCACCGAAAATGGCCAATTTAGATTTATTTTTTACAGTCAGTTTAGACGTCGTGAGGAAGGCATGAAAACCATTAGACAAATTGTTTCTCCTAAATATTCTTGTCCTTATACACACACACCCCCACAAACCAAAAATTATATTCACAGCAATATGTTGTTTTGTTTTATTCTTCGCCGACCTTTTTACAGGTTTCAGAGAAAAAAGGAAAATTTTATTTATGGGTTAGTGGCTTATGATTACAATACTACTACGGAATCTGAAGCTTTGTAATCCTACCAATTCACAGGTTAAAACTATGCGAAATACTGTCATTGAAGCTACTATCCTCATAGATGCAGCAGATAGAGAGGTGTCTTTAACACTTCTTATACCGACGGTCCCATCCGATTGTCCCACTCATTTTAAACGACTTTAATTGTCAATTCAGGTTTAACCCGTTTGCAATAACAATAAAGAAGGCTCAAGACCAGAGAGTGTTGTAAGAGGATGGAGAGAGAAGGGATGGGATGTAGAGATGGACTAAGAGAGATGAAGGTGGGTGATGCACAGGAGGGGAAGGGGGGAGGAGGTGGCGACAGACAAAGAAAGCGAGGAGGAAGAGGTGGGGACAAGGGGGAAAGTGCTTAGTATGTATATGCAATTCCCATATATATTTTTCTATTTCGGCGCATTGACGAGTTTGCTACTAGGCTATAAATATAAGCGTCTCTTTAATTCTGTAACTCGCTCCCGCAGCCATACGGGAGTTAACTGGTATGGTTGCCCTTCAGCCTCCTTCCATGAGGAAGATTTCGCTTTGGATCTGCAGGGGTTGGGTTCGAAGATATGGGTGGCAAAAGAGGGCATCTACAGAATGTTCTTATGGGAAGTCGGTGGATCAGCTGTGAATAGAGTGCTGTAGTGCTCGAGGGTGGCCACAGTGTTCCCTCCACAGTGTTAGTGAATGTTTTACAAATGTTCCAGAAGGTTCGAGAATGTTACAGCTTATTACGGATTGGTATACAACCTTTCAGAATACCCGAGGCTTTTATAGAATGGTCGAAGATGTTGGAGGACGTTCTGGAATCATCCATTACATGCTGTGGTTGGGATATACAAGGGCGATAACGAGACGCATGTCTCACGTGTTATTGTCCTTCTGGAAATCCGCGAGCGCGGATAAGGGAAAAGTGAAAGTAGTTGAAAGTGAATTAAATTTGTGTGGAATAATTGCTTAAGATAGCGAACAGTCTATTAAGTGGAACTTTACTGTGTTAATTAATATTAGCACTTAACAGGATGTCAAATCGTAGAAGAGGAGATGACCTTGCCAATGGTGAAATGAAAAGAGGGAAACGGAATGAAACAGATGGAAAGTGAGAAGCACTGTTAGCTTCATAACAGAAGATAAAGAATAAACTGAGATAAAACTTAAATAACGAATAACGAAATTAATTGAAGTTAGACAAGAGAATCAAACTAAACACTCGACGAACAGGTATAGAGATATCGTTGAAGAAACAATATTACGGAATGGTTCAAATGGTTCAAATGGCTCTGAGCACTATGGGACTCAACTGCTGAGGTCATTAGTCCCCTAGAACTTAGAACTAGTTAAACCTAACTAACCTAAGGACATCACAAACATCCATGCCCGAGGCAGGATTCGAACCTGCGACCGTAGCGGTCTTGCGGTTCCAGACTGCAGCGCCTTTAACCGCACGGCCACTTCGGCCGGCTATTACAGAATGGGCCAACAGAAATTCCAATGGATGAAGTTCACTATAAGAACGAGCTCAAGTGCATGAACAAAACATTAGTGTAAAAAATTGCAAGGCAGAAGAAAAGAGATTGGCTGTTTATGATGCCACTGAAGAGGACAGCAAACACAAACACGTTGTCATTAGCAACTTAAATCACGTTTCGAAATGTTGTTGGTATTAACTAAGGATAATCAGAAAGTATGGTGCGATCTGTTGCGAAATGGAACCACAGTGAAAATCAAAAATGCTTTATTTGCAACAGTTTGACACACCTTCCCGCAACTTCTGTACATAGCCGTTGCTCCGACTTATAAATTGGCCGTATCGTTGTACAAACTTTTAAACATCCTCGTCATAAAAGGCAGCCGCCTATGTTTCCATCACCTCTTTACGCTGATGTGCAGTTTGCTGACTGTGCCAGGATGTTGTCTTCATAGCCAGCGGTTCATGTGAGCAGAAGTGAACATCAGAAGGAGTGAAGTCCGGGCTGCATGTTTCGTGATCAAACACGCTGCAGGGACGATCTCATTGTTGCATGAAACCAGGCGAAACCTCGCACCGGACATCCATACTCGGAGAGACACACTTGTTCGAGGCCTCTTTCTGTGCTCACTTGGAGCTCAGAATGAAAAGAGCGACATGGTGCGATCGACAGGCGTACTAAAGACATTGCCCAACACATCTGTGCAAAGCTTTATAGGATTTTCACAGTCGTTTCCATTTCGCGACTTATCGGACCTTACTTTCTGAATAGCGCTCGTATAAGGAAAGGAATAAGTGAATGACATAGTTCTTTATTTAAAATTATGTTATTTTTGAATACGTACGTATATTTAAGGACACTTAAGAGTCTTGTTGATCATTCGAGAGTGTTTTTGTGCCTGAAATACTAACATGTTCACCATTTTTCTGAATGTTCAATTTAATGATGTTCGCGAGCAAGCAGTAATATTCTCATAGAAAAAATGGAAGTAAAGACCAAATGAAAAGGCTCTAATTCTGATATTCCTAAGAAATATTACTATTTTAAATTCTAAACTGGTGAAGTAAGCAGTATTACCCTTTTAAATTCTAAACTGGTGACAAATTCCCTCTGATAAAGTTTAGGGTGCAGCATTTTGTCTACTGGCAACGTGGCGCCCGTAGCATGTGATACTTGTACTGTGTACTGGCCTACGGGATATGCAAAGTGGCTCGTGGGATATCTATGACGATATGGGCAAAACCTCTCCGTGGAGACTGTAGTATGATTTGTCAAAACCATTGATTAGATATATTGATATGTTTAGAGAATGCTGCTCACGTCCACGTCGTAAGTGTGATGATGTATATATCTTGGGGAAGAATAAGCATGTGTCGATGTCATGGCCTGGACACACACGTAATGATTTCACGGGTGTGAGCGAGAGGGAGCCGAAAACGCTCGCATGGAGGAGCAGCCTTCCACCTCTGGTGTTTGATGTCGGCCCTAATTAGGGCGCGCTAAGTACACCGCGGCCGCTTATCGGCTCCCGGATTACCCTCGTCTCGGTGGAAAGAGTGCCGCTGGATGCGATGTGGAGTGGCTCGTATATATTTCAGCAGGCGGCGCCGGCGCAGCCGCCCCAGGGCGCAACCGGCCCACTAAGCTGGCTGTGCCGATCCGCCGGGTTTTGCCAGTGGGTGCGTGTGAAAGTGGCGAGGCGGTCAGTGTGTGGGGGGCGTATGGAGAATTACTCGCCGGCCGACTGCCGAGCGACGGACCCTTCCTGCTCCAGCGGCTTTTAATAATTTATCTCGCCACGCGGTCCGCTTGTTTCCAGCGATAATTGTGCCCCCGGGCCAAGCCAGCTGTGTGTGGCTCGCGCCATCTGCCTCGCGGTGGAGAAGAGCTTACTCAGCACTGGATGACCTCGCACTTGTGGCCGATTAGCGGCGCTGGTTCGTACAGGGTGACGGTAATTTAGTTGCGAGATAGATACCTGTCAGCTGAAAACATTATGAGTGCCAAAATATAATCCTCCTTTTCGTTTCATCGTATCAGATAAAACCACACCCCTGCGGCAGTGGTGTCTGCAGCTGTAGGATTTAGATAGGAGATCAACCTTCCTGCAACGAACACAAAGACAGACGCTCGCATGGATAAAAGTAATACACGGTTACTGAGAAATGTCCTCCTACCGCGGAGCTTCACCCGCTTACGCATATATACTGCACATATATGTGACTCAGTCTCTTTTGTTTTACACCATACGACTCCAGAGAGGATGATAAAATTAACTATGGGATTGAGACGTGTGGAAAGATCTTCGGTCCTGAAACATTTTAACAAAGATGTTGCCTCCTCACAACCTATCGCTCTTCTAACTCACTCCCTCTGCCTCTTCCCCCTCACACACTCTCCTTCTTCCATCTCACATCCTCACGCTCTTCCACATGCCCAGTACCGTTCTCCATGTTTCACCTGCATCGTACACCACCCTCTCCTCCATACTGTCTGTCTCCTGTCCGTCTCCCTGTCCATCTGTTCCACTTCACTCTCTCCGTCCAACTGCTCCTGCCCACTTTGTCCACCAGTTCCTTCACCCTCTTTCCATTTTCTCCATGCACCTCCTTCTGCCACTCTGTCTCCTCTTCACTCCTTTTATCTCTTCCTCCCCCTCCCTGTCCACGAGGTACTTTCTTTGTCCATCTCCTCCTCTCTCTGTCCATCTCTTCCCTTTATTTCGTTCTCCCTATCTCTCTGCCCGTCTCTGCCACCATCTGCGATTCTATCTCCTCCTCCTCCCTCTCTCATTCTGTCTTCTCCTCCCCCACTCTTTGTCAAGTTCCTCCTCTTTCGTTCCTTTGTCGATCTGCTCCTCCCGCTCTCTCCATCTCTTTCCCTTCCCTCTATCTGACCACTTCACCCTCCTACTCAATGAGTCCATCTCCTCCTCTATCATACTTGCGTCTATATTCTCCTTTCCCCTGTCTCTTTGTATATATCTTCACGCCCCCTTATCGGTCCACATTATCACCCCCAACCCAGTAGAAGGCGGCTGCTGGTTCTTACACCTACAGTATTTCTTTCCAGATAGACGTTTGATAGAAATTGATCCAGGGATCCAGAAGTAGCTTTGTAGTCGCAGATTTGCCGAAGTACAGACGTGTCATATATATTTCACATATATTTAACTTATTTCACACACGTCTATACACACATTTCACCTGTATCTACAGCAAATTTCATCCTGTAGTTTGGATTTCACGCAGCCGAATTTCTATGACGTCATACCACCGAATTATATGTCGAACAGTGGTATAATCTTGCAAGCACATTCAGTGGTACATTTTTATACCGTCTTAGAAATGTGTTACAAACAGAGTTAGTAATGAAGACGTAATTAATTAAAACGCCATGCATTATGCGGCAGTTTCCATGGATGTCAGTGTTTATGACGTCGAATCTCCTGAACTATGTGTCATACATATCATATAATTTTGTAGCTTCATTCAGCGGCATATTTGGGTACCATATACATCTTGTGAATAAAGTAGAAGTACTACATTTAAACTCTTGGCAGTTGTTAGGTATGACGTCATAACTCTGGAACTATGTGTCATACGATGATACAGTTTTGTAGGTCCATTCAGTGGCTTACGTGGCTACTGTCTTCGAATTTTAATGTTAAGAGAGTTAGTAGCAAAGAACTAATAAGTTTAAACTTCATGCATGATAAGGCAGTTTAGCACACTTCTCCGTGTTTATAAACTCACATCTCGTGAACTACGTGCCGTACAGAGACATAATTTTGCAGGTTCATTCACTGGTATATGTGAATACTCTCTGCAACGTATGTCATCAATACAATTGATAACAAAGAAGTAATAAATTAAAGCATCATCGCTGGAGTGACAGTTTTATTGCAAGGATATCGAAAATCTAGTAAGCGATAAACGTTTTTCCTTTCATCCTTTTGAGGGGGTTGTTATCGGGAAAAAATTCGTAAGGATTTGAAATTACGTGTAAAGTTCGTTGGAAGTCTGTAAGTGCTCTCATTCTGAAACACTGGATGGCCAAATCCACGAATTCACGCCTTGTCAGTTACACAACTCTCCCACTCCCACCCCTTTACTAGGTAGGTGGTTCTTATCTATGCAGCAATCCTCTGCGGACAGTAAGATGTGTACCAAGATTGGTTGAAAATTTTGAAAATTTGTGGTAAGTTCTATGGGACCAAACCCCTGAGGTCATCGCCCCCTGAGCTTTCACGCAACGTAATCTAACTTAAACTAACTTACGCTAAGGACAACAAGCACACACCCATGCCCGAGATAGAATTCGAACCTCCTACGGGGGAGCCGAGCGAACCGTGACAAGAAGCCTCATACGTTATGACCGCCTACCTAATAACCGATACGTCCACCTTTGGCACGGATAACAGCGGAAAAGCGCCATGGCATGGGAGCAATGAGACCTACGTATGGCGCTGGAGTGGGTCGGCACCACATCTGTACACACAAGTCACCTGATCCCCGAACATTCCTAGGAGAGGAGCAATCAGCTCTGACGTCCCATTCAATCACATCCCAGATGTGTTCGATCGGGTTTAGACCTGACAAGTTGGGAGGCCAGCACATCAATTTGAAGCACTCCATCATCTTCCTGACCTTTTGGCATGGTGCATTATCTTGTTGAAAAATGCCACAGCCGCCGGGAAACATGATTGTTATGAAGAAGTGTACGTGGTCTGCAACCAGGGTAGGATACTCCTTGGTCATCATGGTGCCTTTCACGAGCTCCACTGCAACCATGCATGCCAACGTGAATGTTCTGCAGAACATAATGGAGGCGCTGCCTGCTTATCTCCGTCTCGCAGTACGTACAGGTTCTCTAGAAGACGACGTATTCGTGCACTTCCAATGGCGTGATGAAGAATATTTCGGAATTCATCAGACCCTGCAACGCTCTGCCATTGTGTCAACGTCCAGTGTAGATGGTCACGTGCCCATTTCACTCGTAGCTGCCGATGTTGTGGTGTTAACATTGGCACATATATGGGTCGTCGGCTACGGAGGCCCTTCGTTAGAAGTGTTCAGTACACTGTGTGGTTAGACACACTTGTACTCTGCTCAGCTTGTCCTGTTTTACCAAGTCTGCGCAGCCTGCGACGTCCGATATCTGTAATGAGGCGTGGCCGCCCAACCCAACAACATCTGCAAGTCGTTTCACCTTCGTTTCGCCACGTGTTGAAGATACTCACGACAGCACTCCTCGATAACCCGATAAGTCATGAAGTTTCCGATATTCTCGTGCCGAGCCGAGGTCTGTGGTCATAATGGTCTAATTGACCAGTGTATATACCTACATGCCTTAAATAACATATATAAACATTAATATTTACAGGTAGCCGGACTGGTAAAGACAAATAATTGACATTGTATTGTATTGTATGGAACTGCTTCACAACCCGATAACAGGCTACTGCAGTCCACTCATCCCACCGCCGCCCCACACCGAACCCAGGGTTATTGTGCGGTTCGGCCCCCAGTGGACCCACCCCGGGAACGTGTTACACCAGACGAGTATAGCCCCAATGTTTGCGTGGTAGAGTAATTATGGTGTACGTGTACGTGGAGAATGTGTTTGCGCAGCAATCGCCGACATAGTGTAACTGAGGCGGAATAAGAGGAACCAGCCCGCATTTGCCAAAGCGGATGGGAAAAAGCCTTAAAAACCATCCACAGACTGGTCGGCACACCGGACTTCGACACCAATCCGCCCGGCGGGTTCATGCCGGGGACCAGCACGCCTTCCCGCCCGGAATGCAATGCGTTAGACCTGACAGCCAACTGGGCGGGCAATAATTGACATACTCAAGGTCCTCTCGTGCGCTTACAATTGTTCTTTGGTTTACTAAGTAGTCGCCTTTACTAAACGATGGTTATGACGAAGGTTCCAATATCAGTCTTGTAAAGTACATCGTGTCTCCTCTATGTGTTATGCGGTGTATCATCGTGGGCAAATTTACAAAGAGGTGTGTAGAGACCAAATTTACTCCGTTGAGGGCGTGGCCATTTGTGGCTACTTCTGTCTGCGTACTATTCGTTGATTTTCGGCGACTGTGGAGAAACCAGAGCGAGTGTTGTCCCCACTGGCGTCCAGCCTTAACTCATCGTACTTGGCTGACCACACAGCGCCGCACTTGCATTGTCGTGTGCGATCGACGTAAACATCGCCAATCCTACAGTCCAAACGTCTTCTGTTAATAGCTACCAGTTTCAGTGTATTAATCCTACGTGTTCAGAAATTCTAAAGTGGGAAGATTTTGTTGTACGTGCTTGTTTGATTCCTATAGACGGGTTATCAGCACAACATTCCGTAGTCTGTATAGCAATCGGTAGCCTAGTCCAGTAGCAAGCAGTGAGGTTCCAGTAGCGTGTCACGAGCATGATCCGTACAATTTTCTCTCGGCTAATGATATGACTATGAAGCTCCCGGCCGCTGCTTATGAAGGCATTCTGGCCCCTGTGTGGTGGGACCAGGTGAGTTACTGCGAGTGCTGCCTATCCTTGCCTCCCGTCTTCTGCAGCCACCTTTCGCTCGATAATGTTTATACCTTCTGTGCCACAATTGATGTCGTTATCGAAATGGGACACAACAATTACAAACTAATCAGCTTTGCTTCATACGTTGTTTATTTTGCTTCTGGATCTAAAGTTACTTGGAGCGCTCAGGTTCAGCGTGTCATCTCATACACAGGGTGTCGTAGGAGGAATGTCCAACTTCAAGATACATTCAACATGGAACCAGAACGTTAGAACTATGACAAAAGACATAGTGACGTTACAGTAGAAAATGTCATACCGCCATCCGAAAACCGTGGCTTCGTGATGGTAAGCTGTGGTCCATGTAAATGGAGACAAGTCACTCGTCTGATTATCAGGACGAAATCTGTAGAATAATTTTCCCGAATCGCTTTCTGACCCCATTGGGCTCACTTTACTCTGATATGTGTGTCCATTTCCATAACTACCTCCCAAGTCTCTCTGCAGTGGTCCCTGAAGTGTGGGCACTGATGCTCCGGTATTTATTTGTGGGAAGAGACTTTAAAATTTTATTTCGATATTATATTGTTGGAGTACCGCATGGTATGTATAACACAGTGGAATGTGATCCAAAGAAATAGTGAAGCATCAGATACGGGGGGATTTCTTCAATTAGTAGTTTGTCCTTTAATAGTCTTCGGATTAAGACATACTTTTGAGTAGGTAATTGACACTTTTGGCTACTAATTTGCCAAATATTGTAATTAGATATCATAACAGACCAAATTAAGTAACATCTAAGAAAAATACCCACGTGATGGGACTATATTGTTTAAGTAATACAGATTCTAAAGATTTTAAAAATCTGTGACTTTAGCGTGGAAACAAAAATTGATTATAGTTCTATAGCGATGTTAAGTCATTTTCTTTCTGTTTCCATGTGTTTACTATCAACCCCAGCAAGTGGACGACTTACTTTATCTCAGGCACGTGTACTGTGTGCTGGCAAAAGAGAGTGAAATTCAGTTTTGTGTTACACTTTTAATGACGCCATATTTACGTGAATGTTACACTGAGGTAGGTTTTTGAACAAGTGAACTACAGTGGCTTATCGAATTAAAAATAAAGCATCTTATTTAGAAAAGATGTATTGCTGTTCATGTCTTCGCAACTAACAACGCTACAATGAAAGGAAGTCTTGCTCGTTAATATCCCCAGGTAGCTAAACAAACTTTCTCTTATACTTTGTTTATTTTTGTTCTCGATGAAAAGTTACTCAGTGACCTCATGTTGCAGGCGACATCTTATATACAGTGTGTCCTAGGAGGAATGGTCGTTTTCAGAAATATGATGAAAACGATGATTCTAACAAAAAAAAAAAAACAGTAAACATGACTCTAAAGCGCATACTGTGATACAAATCTCTGTTACTACACATCGCTTTCCATATTTTTTGAGGAGCTAATAGGGACAAAAGTAAGAAAAAATGTGTGGTAAACGTGGAATATAACACGCATATTTTAAGTGCCAGGAACACTTGTTCAGTAGAAGAGTAGTTTTTCACAGTATGGCCTATGGAAGACGAACAAGTGCTCATAGTTCTTAAGGTATGCACTTTAGAGGCCATGTTTACTGGACATTTATTCTTGTTTTTCTCCATGAATCATATCAAAAGCAAAGAGGTTGTAGTAGAAGAGATTTGTTTCACAGTATCGAAAGTAAATAAGGGCTTATAGCTCTTAAGGTGTGCAATTTATAGGTTTTCGCTTCGAATGATCGTTCCTGTCATATCTCTGAAACTGAACTTTCCTCCTTGGACGCCCAGTACATGTATTGCAATTCGGGAAGAGAGGCTACGTGTGTTCAGCAGACAAAATTATTTCATTTCTCCACCTCTCCCAGACAATTGCCTTTTTTTTCCTTTTTATTGCGTATTCCGTGTATTTAATATATTCTTCTTCGTTCGCAGAAGACCGTTCCTTCCTCGTCTATTTATAACCGAATAAAGATTTGTATTTTCGTCGGCAGGCATCATCTTCTGCCGTTGCTCGAACTGTTTCGCCTATCCCTTAACGCAGTCACTAACAATTCACCGTGCAGTTGCAACAGTTTTATGTCATTGACAGCTAGGTACTACGTATTCCGATAAGGCATTGTGCAATGATATATCTCTCTCGTGCATTTTGTGAAAGAATTACAGATCGTAGAGACTTGAGTTGTGGGTGGTGTGTTATCTGGGCACTGAGTAGACCGGAAATCACTAGGAAGCCGCAACACTTACTAGTCGAAGACACCACAATTATCTCGAAAGTAGCCCCGGTAGGACAGACAGTTGGCGCCGATGGACGCCATTGAGCAGCAACGTCACCTGACGGTGCTAGAGTGGTGGCTATCCTACAGGAAGCGTCACGTACTGTCCCAGCAATTCAGAAAACACAATTATATTCATTCCTTATCATTTACATATCATATAAGAGAGATAAAAGACAAATGACAGACACTAGAAAAATACTAAAATGTAGTACCAAACATCAGCAGTGTGACGTGATGGCCACCATGTGATCGGTTGGCGCTTCTCAAGAAGCCAGCCAAGTTATCCTGTAACTGGTGAGACTGTAATTCCGTCGGGAACAGAGATGCACATGGAATGACAAGACAATGACAATGAGGCTTCTGAAAGGGAGTATCTGAGCTGAACATAAAGTCATAGCTGCCGGTGATGCTATCATTTGTTCTCATTATCTAGAGTTGACAGCGGACTTCTCCACTGTGATATCTTAATGATTGTCATTTCCCTTTGCCTAGGGCCGAGTGGAGCGGCTGATCTCGAAAGGTACATTTTATGACTCTGTATTGTAAGATTCACAGAATAATGTATTGGGTGCTTTCATATTGCGCCGTTTCCACTCTTTGATTATGGCTCAGCTCAGTGAGGAAATGTACTACAAATGGCATCGTGCCCTGTGCAGCATTGGCACTTTTTGCATGCTCCATATACTGACTGCAACGCACAATAGGAGCGGACCTGTTTCTCTGCCGTCTGTGTCAAGTAATAATTTTTAAAATGTTATGTGCGCACTCGGGAACTGGATCTACTGCCAACACTTTGTACACTTAGACAGAACTGGTGGTTATACCAATGATCAGCGTTGCAATTCTCTGTCACAGGTGGAATAAGCACAAGAGGCGTTAGTGTTGTTCGTGTTTAGTGTTATTACCAGGCCTAGTAGCACATATAAGGGGCATGGAGAGCATCAGCTGCTGATTGATCACTGTGAAGGAGATACCGTGTACCCATACGAGACAGGGTTATCATAACCTGATAGAGTTAGAAAGGGGCCTCATTGTGCGTCTCCATTTGGCCAGCTGGCATAATCGTCCAGTATACAAATTTTTGGATCATTCAGATGTGAAAGTGGTCCCTGTCGTGCTGCATGTGAGCGTGACGGCCGTATTACTCTTCATCACAGTTCTGGTTGACTGCGTCTGACGACCACAAGAGAGGATCGCCAGATTCTGCATCAAGCTCATCGTAGCCACCTTCACATCTGCACCCACCATCCGAGAACAGGCAATGGATCCCTCCTAAATTCTGTGTCATTTCGCACCATTGGGCAGAGACTATCAGCAGCTATCGTTAACACCAAAGCAAAAATGGTTGCTCTTGGAGCGAAGCCATTGCCTGGAAGTGTGGACTGCTGATGGATTGCTCCGCATTGTATTAATGAGCGATGCATCGTGATATTGCATTATCGTGGATGACTATCATCAGTCCTTATAGCGACAACCTGGTGAGAGGTCCCATTTTTCAATGTTTGGGAGAGGCACAATGGTGTTACTCCTAGCTTCATGGCGTGGGGATTCATCAGGTGTGACTGCTGGTAATGGCTGGTATAGATTGAAGGAACTCTGACGGCACGGTGGTACCACACAGACACTCCTCATATTTTAACTCTCGTGCAACAGTGTTAGTGCCATTTTTCATCAGGACGATGCTCATACACACATGGTACGTATCCTTATGAAATGTCTAGTTGATGCTGGGGTACTCCTGTGGCCATCAACATCCTTAGAACGTTTGTGAGACCATCTCAAAAGTCAACTCCTTCCCAGTGTCGGCATCCAGGATATCAACGACCAGTTCAGAGAGCATACAATAGGTTTATGATACACCTCTGAACTCAATGAGTGTATGTATCGAAGACAGAAGGAGTGCAACGTGATACTGTTAAATATTTCCAATTTATTTGTAAATCTGACTCAATTTTGTAATCGCTGAAATACCATTACATACCTTCTCAGCCTGTGACGTTTCATTTCGTTTCCTCCTCCTCTTGTGGGCGCTTCATTTCTTTTGTTACCAAACTGACCGTGTAGGCAAAACACTATATATTACTTTTTATTCCAAATGCTATTTCTACTTCTTTAACCACTGTATTGATGTCGCTGTGAGACAAGTTCATAAAAAACATGTTTAAATGGCGCAATTATTGGTGACTAGTAGCAGTATCGAAAGACGATAATTTTTCTTAGACTTTGGCGTTACGGAGTGTCAAAGACATCAGTGTCGATACAGAAACATCGGTGTTTCAATTCACAACACCGATATATTTTATATGTCGGTAATCACCGAACATCACCACATAGGACAACAATCCTTATGTTTTACTGTCTACGGATACGTGTTTTTCCGTAAGACTAGAAGAAAGCTGATAAGAACGTATAGTGAGCATATTGCTTTTATAACAGTTAAAAACAGAATCATCATTATAATTGTAGAAAACGGACAAACTGATAATACGTAAAGATAATAGAGGAAGAGCAAAATCAAGCAGCACGGTTAGAGTCTAGTTAACAATATAAGGGCTCCACATCGTGGTGTATATTGACGCAGTGTGAAACAAAGGAGAAGCTACCATTATTTCGAAGTAAAGGCTATTCATTCCTGAAGTTGTGGAAATGTGTAACACTTCTGATGATAGCAGACACAATATTCCATAACTGAGTGCTTGCTCTGCAGAAAGGCCGGGATAACAGAGTAGGGTGTGGTATGTTGGGTCCGAAACTAAATCAGAATTGTGTTGTTGTTGAATTTCACTTTATACTGGATACACAGTTGGAGCTTCGATTACAGAAAGGTCGCAAACCGAGTCCGGTAAGAATGCCCCTTCGGTTTTAATGCTACCAGGTTAGTTATTCACAAGAAGAACTAGAAAAGCACACGGTGGTGCATCGTCAAAAATTCCTACGTAGGAATTTAAGACAAGGTTGAGGTGATAGGATTTTCATTTTCAGATCTAGTTCAAGAAAGTCGCAGTAATATAATATGGATAAAACTAACCTATCAGTGGCTTCACATTCGGTGTGTTCAAATGATTACGGCTTGTTTGCAATTATAGCGTTAAGTAAGACACGGAAAATAACAGAAATTCCGTTTCTAACGCAAAATAATCCCACCCATAGGGTAAGTAAGTCCATGGAAAGGAAGTACAGAAATAATGGTAAGCGGGAAACAGATTGGAAGAGTAAAGATCTGGTACAAACGCTGCGTGCTCATGTAGACCATAAGCATATAGTGCGTCTCTATGACTGCTCTTAGTATGTGTTATACAACAGTAACAACAGCAGATTGTCTTCACTCGTAAACTAGGCAGAGCTACAAACGTAGACCCCTCCACAGCAGTATCGGCAACTATACCGGTAGCTCTGAACACACTGGAGACCGCAGCGTCAGCTAGTGGTTGCTTTGATGTGGTGTCGCTGTTTGTTCGCGACCTCGAGCAAATGTCTGTGTCATCAGCGGACGGGGATACGCTTGGAGGTCGTCCAAGGGAGACGATCAGGATTTAACCTGTCGTCAACAATGCCCTCATTTGAGACAGAGAATAAGTTCGTACTGGACTGAGATGGAGAATATTCCCACATCTTTCAGGCGTTCATTCATCTTACAGGTGAGTCAGCGACTGAATTAAAAACCACTTGACGCTAATAAACTCTGGAGTGAATGAGCGTCAGAGATAAGACAGTCGCAGAGAGCGTCAGTCATAAATAAAATTTTGTGCGTCTAAGAACAAAAAAGTGCAAGGGCCAAGCCAGCAAATAAAGGTTGCTTACGAATAATATGGTTAATTTTATAAATGGAGGGTATCAGCAGGAATACCATGCAGCGAAGACTCTGAATAACCTTACCCATGAGGGTGCAGACGTGAAGTGAGTGGTTGCCTTGATATGACGAGCTGGATACCCTCGTATCGGCTGAGTAGGTTGCTGATAATTGTATTTCCACAGCTTACTTGAACAGTGAATCCCAGTAGGATCAGGATGAGACCAGTATACTGACTCCCCCGTAAACCAAGGAAAGGACAGTGGAAATACAATGTTCAGACATTGAAGGATTTGGTCTGCTGAAGGTGGTTCTGTTCTGGTGTTCGATACACCGTCCTTGTATAGTGCCTATTTTTAATCCTATGTAAGTTTGTCCACAAAACAAATATCAAGAATACACGTTTATAGTAAAAGCAGATCATCTTTCGCAGACCACAGAAGATCTGCCGTTTTGGCTAATGAGCAGATCACATCCACTTTACGTTTCTTCGTTATTCTGACAGTATTTAAATAAACATTTACCACATACGACAAAAAATCTCTACACTTTGGATCCCTCCTCTTGCTCTTTTTTTCGGTGGTCTGGCGTTTTTGCTTGTAGTGCTCTCTTAAGTTGGTAGTGGCAGATAGACACCTGCACGTATAAATCGGTATGGATGGAATTATGATCTTTCCGTAGGTCAAGAAAAAAGTGCTGTGATTAAAATCGAAATGAGATAAAGTGCAGATTTTCTTCCATACTGTTCAATCTCTACATCGAAGAAGCAGTGATTGAAATAAAAGAAAGGTTCACGATAGGGACTAAAATTCAGGGTGAGAGGGTGCCAATCATGATATTAGCTGATGACATTGCTATCCACAGCGAATACGAAGAGGAATTGTAAGACCTGTTGAATGGGAAAAACAACTAATGACCACAGATTACGGGCTGAAAGCAAGTCGAAGAAAGACGAAAGTAGTGAGCTGTAGCAGAATGGAAATTAGCGATAAACTTATCGAAACTGATGAACACGAAGAACTGAAGGAATTCTTCTATCTTAGAAGCAAAATAACAAGTGACGGACGCAGCAACGAGAAGATAAAAAGCAGACTAGCGGAGGAAGAGGAGGGCATTCCTGGCCAAACGTAGTATACTACTGTCAAACATAGGCCTTAATTTGGGAAAGAAATTTTTTGAGAATGTACACATGGAATACAGTGGTCATGGACCGTGAGGAAAACTGGAAATGAAGAGAATCGACCTCGCGATGTTGAAAATATTTTGGACCGATGAGAAGAAACGAGGAGGTTTGGCACAGAACCGGCGAGGAAACGAATATATAGGGAAAACACTGACAAGAAGAATGGAAAGGGTGATAGGACATCTCTTACGATATCAGGGAGTGACGCCGTGGTACTAGAGCAAACCAAAGAATGCGATTCATTGGCAGAACACTTAGAAGGTGCAACAGGTCTACCAAAGAGACTTCTTACACTGCGCTTCTCCGCCCTATTCTGGAGTATTACTGTGCGGTGTGGGATCCGCATCAGGTAGGACTGACGGATGACATCGAAAAAGCACAAAGAAGGGCAGCTCGTTTTGTATTATCACGAAATAGAGGAGATAGTGTCACAGACATGATACGTGAATTGGAGTGGCAATCATTAAAACAAAGGCGTTTTTAGTTGCGACGGGATCTTCTCATGAAATTTCAATCACCAGTTTTCTCCTCCGATTGCAAAAACATTCTATTGGTACCCACCTAAATAGGGAGAAATAATCATCACGATTAAGTAAGAGAAATCAGGGCTCACTCAGAAAAATGTAAGTGCTCGTTTTTCCCGCTTGCCGTTCGAGAGTGGAACGGTAGAGAGACAGCATGAAGGTTGTTCATTGAACCCTCTGCCAGGCACTTTCTTGTGAATATGTAAATGTGAAGAAGGTATGAACTGTAGGGGAATACGGACTTTGGAATACATCCAGCAAATATTTGAGGACCTAAGTTGCAATTGCTGGTCTCAGATAAGAATGTTGGTACAGGAGCGAAGCTCGTTGTGGTACGTACCATATCAGTCTGAAGACCGATGACGAAAAAACCAAAATACGGAACTTCGCCGTACGAACGTCCATGGGCGAATTTAAAACGTTCCTGCGCTCTCGAGCGCTGATTGTGTGGGCCGCTGAGATCCTGAATGGTGTTGAGTATGATCCTCACTAGCCCATCGACCCCATATTTGCGTGGTAGTTATAGGACAGCAACCAATGCGAGTAACGATATCGCGGATGATAAATCGCAGTATCGAAGGACGCGACCCTCCACTGTCGATTTCTGACACTGCTGGTCCTCCCTTTTCCTTCTTTCCCGAGCAATAACACGATCTTCTCACAGACAACTAACAACGTAATTCGACTTGTGAATGAGAAAGCCGCTGCGTAATTTTGCCTTATACACAGACTGCAGGCGGTGTTGAAACGCTTATCATTTGCATCCCGAATAATGTAGTTCTCATGACGCCAGTTTAACGCTTGTTGGTAGCCGCCTTCGCCGAGTTCTAGTTTCGACGTCCAGCAGTGTATTCCACTAGAGCTTTATTCAGCGAGTTGCAGCAAGTGTTGTACAGTTGTCGCACGTCAAGTGTAACAATGCAGCATAGAACGTCGTCACAGACACGAGTCTACGACGTGAAATCGAATGCAGGGCTGCAGCGAGAGCAAAGTGAATGCAGTCATCCATTTTCCGGTCTTTGACTCCCCGCGCTGCGCTGCACCGCGGCAGCCGCTGGCAGCTTATACGTATGCATGTCAGACACACGTCGTGCCCCTCATCTGCATGGGAGCGCGCACCCCGAGCGCTCCGCATCGGAAACTAGCGACCCGCGGTAGGGGGCCTGGGGCGACACGCGAAAAGTCCTGCTGGACCGAAGGGGGCCCTCTGTACTCCACGGTGCTACAGCATAGCCACACACTTTGCTAAACTAATACTCAAAGAAAGGTTTGCAAAAACTGCAAACCCTAAGAAGGGTGTACGTCGCTGAAATATCTTTTACAGCAAATATTTGTATGGAGAGATGCAACTTACAAAGGAAGCAGGCTGCAGTTGTAGGAGTGAAAGACCTGAAAGGAAGGTTGTAGGTGAGAAGGAGGATGTTATATAAAATCAATACTAATTATAAAACCGTAAAATAGTCGTGTCTGCCTGAACACGCTAACCTCCATATCTACTACATTTTTTCTACAACCGTTGTCTCTCTCTGTCGGTCGGTTTGGACATGCTAATCTCTAAAACTACCTGATAAGTTCTCATGGGGTTCTGACAAGGAGCTTGCCGCAGAGAACAGGTGATTTTCGTTAAAATCGGAACACAGACACAAGAAATAGATGGTAATTTAATGTTTAATCTAAAATACCTCGTTAGTTTAGTAGCCCACATGTCGAACCAATATGGTATAGTACGCCACAGAACATACAGGTAGCGCTCTTAGTATATTTTTTTTCTTAACTCAGTTACAGATGTATTTTGGGAAGTTAGTGCCAATGTCAGAATTACGGGACGCGATCTTATATTTACGAATAAAGACTAACAGCGAACTTATTTGTCTAGGAATACGGATTTGTTTTTGTGTTTTAAAACCGTAACGACATTCTTTACTTATTGCTGTAGGTTCTATTTGTATTTGTCTTGTTTCCCATGAAAGTTATTTTACCTCAGCGACCGAAATATTTTCTGAAATTTAGGTCTGTGACAAAAGTATGTGCCTCAGACTTATCTCTACGAATACATAGAACATACGGATTTACGGATTCCCCTCTGTAAGTTAGAAATTTAACGACGTTGCTATACATCTCTCGCTCTGTTTTATTCGCTTTCTTTGCTAGCAAAAACGAATTTATTAACGTCGCTTTGTGATTTGGGCGTGTACTCACAAAATTTTTATTTCGGTTTACTTACAAATGTAAATGCTCAGAAAAAGTTTGAGAAAATACTCCAGAATGGCTAAAAGACTGAGGTCTATGCGGTGTCAAGAATCTAATGAAAATGAGACTTATTTGCTCCGGCTCAAAAATATCAGGCTTTAACTCTCTGTTTGGGAACTCCTTATGAAAGCGAGACGCGACATATCTCCCACTGAGAGCGCCATGCATTATCCTGCCCATCAGAACCTTTCATTCACAGAGCCTTAAAGTTACTTCTCTCCAACGTATTCGAGGCTGAAACTTTGTCAGGAAGTGGTGCAGACGAGTGGATATTGATACTCTGATTTCCGCTTGTTCCTAACAGTTTGCTGTTCTGCTTTTAGTGTGTACAAAATGCCATGGCCGTAAACAAAACACAAGGCCAGACACCGCATGTTGCCGGCGTGGACCTTAGCGTCAGTTGCTTTTCGCACAGCCAGCTCTGTGTGGCTCTTTCTCGTGTTAATCAAGCAAACAAGCACTTCGTCCGTTATCCCAATCATACTACTTCAAACGTGGTAAGAAAGGAAGCTTCATATGTAAAAAACAAATTAAATATGTGCGAAGGTTCGAAGTCTCACACACAGCTAGAAATTATCATCCAAACACTGCCATGTTTCTCAACTAGTGGTGTATGTCTTGCAATGAAATAAAAACTGTGAAAATCTCAACTGCATTAACGGATGTGATCTGTGCACTGAATGTTATCTTGTGACTACCCTGAACTGAAATGAAAGCAAGTAATCCAATCTGTCGGGTAATGAATGTCCTGAACAGTACCATATAATTTGGTGATCGTTACTTATGCCTCTGTCCGCCCCAGTAGCTGAGTGGTCAGCGTGACGGATTGCCGTCCTCTGGGCCCGGGTTCGATTCCCGGCTGGGTCGGAGATTTTCTCCGCTCAGGGACTGGGTGTTGTGTTGTGTTCATCTTCATTTCATCCCCATCCGGCGTGCGGGTCGCCCAATGTGGCGCCGAATGTAATAAGACCTGCGATATGGCGGCCGGACCTGCCCCGCGAGGGGCCTCCCGGCCAATGACGCCAAACGCTCATTTCCATTTCCACTTATGCCTCTAATCTTGTCTTCTAGAAATCGAATCTCACTCTGTAACTTTAACAATGTTCCGAGCAACGGAAAGTCTGTTCTGAATGTGTTGTCATCGTTCTTAGGCGAAGTTATCTTATTGACTGAAAGAAAAAGCGTTGGGTGAAAAAATGGTTCAAATGGCTTTGAGCACTATGGGGCTTAAGTGCTGAGGTCATCAGTCCCCTAGAACTTAGAACTAATTAAACCTAACTAACCAAAGACATCACACACATCCATGCCCGAGGCAGGATTCGAACCCGCGACCGTAGCGGTGGCGCGGTTCCAGACTGTAGCGCCTAGAACCGCTCGGCCACACCGGCAGGCGCGTTGGGTGAAGCGTAATGTGTTACGAACGCTCATGCTTGTGAAAGTGGGGACTATGAAGACGAAATGTGGAAAATGATTTACTTGGGTTGAACGAGGTGATAAAGAATCGTATCGACATTTCAGTATTGGTAGCATAATTAGCTCTTATAATGAGATTCCAATATACATTTCAGTTATTAACGTACAGAGGGGTTATAACTGACCATTCGCTACTCGAGATGGCCCCCAAGAAAAATGAGAGATCGTAGGATAATGAACCTTTGTGGAAGCGTTTGTGACGACATGAGGAAGAGAAATAACGAAGAGACCACTGAAAGAAACACGTTTTAATTTCCATAGCAAAGGGTACCATTGATTAATCGCGTATCATGTTTACGTTACAGGTTGAAAACGTTGTTCAGCGTGACGACCATCTGCATCGAAGACAGCGTCGAACCGCATTAGAGGTTGCAATGCTGCTGCCCAAAGCGTCTCAGGCTTTCGTGACACAGCTCGTGTGCTGCTCGAGAATCGCACATTGCGACCAGTATTTTAAGCCACGCTGACAGAAACTTCTTCACCAATTTGTGACACTGAATGAAGTCTCATGCAAAATTTGGTACCTCACGACGGCTCCACAGATGAAGACCAAAAAACCCAGTTGGTCACGTAGGCTGACAGGGGAGGCTCATCCTTAGGGAGAATTCTCGAAAGTAATACTCTGGCAGAGGCGAAGGCCAGTGCCGCTTTGTCAGCTACACTTGCTTTGAAGCACTGCCCCCTGACACCGTTCGCCAGAATCACAATAGAGATATGACCTCTCGTAGTGTAAGACTGAAGATAGAGTCTGTTTTTAATAACCTGAATGTGGGAAGAGCAGAAATTGCCATTTTTTGCGAGGCCCTGAAGAATGGTATCATAAATAGAACATACACTCCTGGAAATGGAAAAAAGAACACATTGACACCGGTGTGTCAGACCCACCATACTTGCTCCGGACACTGCGAGAGGGCTGTACAAGCAGTGATCACACGCACGGCACAGCGGACACACCAGGAATCACGGTGTTGGCCGTCGAATGGCGCTAGCTGCGCAGCATTTGTGCACCGCCGCCGTCAGTGTCAGCCAGTTTGCCGTGGCATACGGAGCTCCATCGCAGTCTTTAACACTGGTAGCATGCCGCGACAGCGTGGACGTGAACCGTATGTGCAGTTGACGGACTTTGAGCGAGGGCGTATAGTGGGCATGAGGGAGGCCGGGTGGACGTACCGCCGAATTGCTCAACACGTGGGGCGTGAGGTCTCCACAGTACATCGATGTTGTCGCCAGTGGTCGGCGGAAGGTGCACGTGCCCGTCGACCAGGGACCGGACCGCAGCGACGCACGGATGCACGCCAAGACCGTAGGATCCTACGCAGTGCCGTAGGGGACCGCACCGCCACTTCCCAGCAAATTAGGGACACTGTTGCTCCTGGGGTATCGGAGAGGACCATTCGCAACCGTCTCCATGAAGCTGGGCTACGGTCCCGCACACCGTTAGGCCGTCTTCCGCTCACGCCCCAACATCGTGCAGCCCGCCTCCAGTGGTGTCGCGACAGGCGTGAATGGAGGGACGAATGGAGACGTGTCGTCTTCAGCGATGAGAGTCGCTTCTGCCTTGGTGCCAATGATGGTCGTATGCGTGTTTGGCGCCGTGCAGGTGAGCGCCACAATCAGGACTGCATACGACCGAGGCACACAGGGCCAACACCCGGCATCATGGCGTGGGGAGCGATCTCCTACACTGGCCGTACACCACTGGTGATCGTCGAGGGGACACTGAATAGTGCACGGTACATCCAAACCGTCATCGAACCCATCGATCTACCATTCCTAGACCGGCAAGGGAACTTGCTGTTCCAACAGGACAATGCACGTCCGCATGTATCCCGTGCCACCCAACGTGCTCTAGAAGGTGTAAGTCAACTACCCTGGCCAGCAATATCTCCGGATCTGTCCCCCATTGAGCATGTTTGGGACTGGACGAAGCGCCGTCTCACGCGGTCTGCACGTCCAGCACGAACGCTGGTCCAACTGAGGCGCCAGGTGGAAATGGCATGGCAAGCCGTTCCACAGGACTACATCCAGCATCTCTACGATCGTCTCCATGGGAGAATAGCAGCCTGCATTGCTGCGAAAGGTGGATACACACTGTACTAGTGCCGACATTGTGCATGCTCTGTTGCCTGTGTCTATGTGCCTGTGGTTCTGTCAGTGTGATCATGTGATGTATCTGACCCCAGGAATGTGTCAATAAAGTTTCCCCTTCCTGGGACAATGAATTCACGGTGTTCTTATTTCAATTTCCAGGAGTGTAGAAAGCAGAGCTTCCTCGAAATACACCACTCCCAACAGATCATCGGAGAAGCCATGAGTTAGTCCACCTTTCATAATGTCGGACACTGCCGGCGAACACAGGTACTACAAAAATGTTAAACACAATAGAAGAACAGCCAGGACTGGCGAATATATAAAACTTAAAAGTTAGAGAAACTAGACTGTAATGCCAATGACACACCTCACTGGTTACAGATAGAGACGGAAAGAGAGCAGGACGCAGGTTTGCAGTGCCTTGTGTTAGTGCACGGCTCATCAACTGCATAATGCAAGAGTCAGGGAAAGCGATCAGTTCCTTTAAAGCATCTTCTTACCGGTCTGCGCTCTGTATTTCCACAGTTTAGCCAATCGCAATGACTAAACGAACGAAAACGCGGAAATAACAGTCTTCCTTTTAGGAAGTAGTTAGTAAAAATGACTGGGTAGGGCTCTTCAACGTCAGACGTATCTACATCACATCTACCAAGCAGCCTGGCACATCTCCGAGCGGGTGCGTAGGATAACTTAGAAATTTGTTCTGGTCTATTCGAACTTAGTCGCAGATGCAACCAGTAATTGATGTTGCAGCCGCTTCAGCCTTTACGTGTAGATTAAGATGTTGAGGTGTACCCGCGACAGCGAGATGAGCCGCAGGGACAGTCAAATCCTTTCTACTGAGTTTCAGTAAGCTTCGTTCTGTAGACTTACTTGCAGATTTTATTATCAATGTATCTTCAAATCCAGCCACAGATACAAACTCATAGCCTTCTCTAGCGCACCACTCCTTTTAGTAATAATGTTTCGCCAATCAAGATACGACTTCGCTATTACAATTGTTTTGCACTGATACGCGTTCATTAGAATGAGAACAAAGAGCGTTTAGGATTTGTCAATCTTTGTCACATATTTTATCGTGCACTTTCAACGTAATAATGGAATTAATTGTGATTATTGTTTAATTTCATAGCTAGTGACTTCCTAATTAGTTTATTATTGAGGACAACAGCTGATTACGTCAGATTTAACAAGTCCACTTTACGTGCCCCTATGCGAAACACAACCCGTGTATCCTGGCAATACCACACACCCCAACCACTACAGCACAGTTCTGGCCGTGTTACACAGACAGTTAACCTGGAAGATGTCACCACCGTTAGGGATGACACCAAGTCTTAAGGAATGCTAGTGGCCCCAGTGATCTTCGCGTGGTCCACAACTATTATGGAGCCGTCGATTACTACCACAGGTCCTATGCTAACCCACATGAATGTTCCCTGTATCATTATACTGCACCAGCAGGACTGCGTCATGCTACAGGACATGTTTGGAGAAAACTTACGTCTGGATGACGGCATATCCAGAGACGCCCATTGATTAATAGTAACAACAAACGTGATTTGCTAACCAGGCAACACGTTTCCTTTGATCCGCAGTTCAGACTCGATGATACTGTGTTATTGCCATCGTAATTCGCGATGTCGCTGTCTCAACGTGGAAGCACTTAGGAATCGTCTGTTGTGGAGCACGCATTTCAACAAATGCTCTGAATGAAGTGCTCCGTATGTGCCCGTACCATCTTTGTACTCTTTCGACAGATCTGCCGCAGACGGTCGCCTCTTCTACTTTACAGAGGAGGCAAGCCTACGACTTTCACATTCTTCTATGCGGGGTGGACGTACCAGACATTGTTCCTCCTCATGGTTTCTCTGTGTCTCAACCACTTTCCCTAGAATGTTATTAAAGCAGCACGCAAATGGCCGAAGGGCCTCGCCATTTTCAAGATGATTGATCATAAGCCCTGGTCCACAACAGTATGTCCACTGTCGAAGTCTCATATGTCAGTAAATTCCACATTTGCAACCAGTATTGCCTCTGGAATGACTCCCCGTTTCTCTATGCTCGGCATATATACTTCCACCTACGTGTCATGAGTCTACAACACCAGTAGGCCACATTTTAATCTCACAGTGGTGTACACTCATCTGTGTAACACTTCAAATACCTGTTACGAAATGAATCAACAACTGCGAATACGTATTGACGGCAGCTGTACATACTACTAACGATTCATGCAAATATTTGCCGTGCTGGGACACGAACCCGGATTTATGGCTTATTGCAAGCGGTTGTCTTAATCTTTTCGATTGTTTGTGCACGCTTTGCGGAACAGACAAAGCCCCCTATGTTCACACTTCGTGATTTCCACAGAGGGAAGAATTTTTTTTATTGTCGTCAGTTTAGCCCGCATGCATGTGTGAAGTACATTGTAAAGTAATATACAGACACAGTACAGAACAAAGAATTTGTGTAAATCATCGATGTACATCTCTCAACGGGATAAAACGTCGATAGCAAAAAAAAAAAAAAAAAGGTTTCTCTCTGTTGGGAATCAAGTGCGAGTGCAGGTGACATGGTCAATATATGACATTTGGAAGATTTGTCAGTATTGGAGGTGTGCATGGACAGCTGAAAGGGATTAAGGCGACTGCTCTCTGTTAACGAGAATTTTGTCTAACTGTTACAGCCAAACAAAGGAAACTGACATCTGTTTACAGTTTTGTTCATCAAGCGGCCTGAATTTTGAAGAATTTACTGTTGGTTACCAATGAAGAAAGTCATTGCTCCAGTTGTACAAACATCAGGCATCCTGTTCGCAGCAGAGATGGTGAGGCTGTCCACTCTGACAGGTGCAAGATCGTTGCTACATCTCCATCAACAGCTCTATCTGTATCTATGTCTACATTCTGCAGGCCACAATACGCAGGGTATTTAGTGTACCTCTGTAGTTTCATTCCTTTTCACTCCAATCGTGCGTACTACGAGAGTTAAATGGCTGATGATAAGACTCTGTATGAGGTCGAATATTTATAAACCTATCTTCTTGGACATTTTGTGAGATATATGTGTAAGAAGAAATCATAGGTTGTTCGTGTGGTTTCGTCCGGAGATCATGACGCCACACGAATGTCGGCAGTACAGGACGGTACCACAGACGTTAGTGAGGTCCACCTGCAATCTGAAATGAAGAATGGGAGAGTCTGAAGAAGAGATGCCCTCTCTCTCAGCACAGCAGTGCTATCACATGGCGTTCAGAATAGAGCCATGCATGGAAGCGCTCACCTGCAGTTAGTATCCTCGGCTGAAGCAGTCGACGTTATCAAGTAGGACTAAGTGTTATTCAAGTCTCAGACGGAAAAGTATTTTTGTAAATGTCAAACGATGTGCTTCATGAGTAAAAGCTGTAACTGCATGCATTAAGTGATGCTTCAGTAGTAAATGACACTCGTAAAATATCAAGCATTCCTATAGCAAAGGACCGTGTCAATCTGAAAAAATCTGTTATCATTCATGTAAAAAAGTGAACTAATCCTTCATATAGTGTAGTACCGATGAGTCATTTTCCGTAGCAATCTAAGAATGCACAGTTATGATTTGACTTCTGTAGTTTCGTCTGGTCATAATGGCTCGACTCTTCTAAGCAAGTACACTCTCGGAATTTTACAGTAGATCATGCAGTGACTCTGAGCGTCTCTCTTAGCATTTTACGCTTGAATTGGATGAGCGTCACCGTGACCGTTTCACGCTTCCTAAACGAATCCGCCACGAAAATCGCTGCTCTCTTTAAGATTGTTTACTCGATCATGTGTCCTGACTGTGGAGCAGTACTCAACTGTAGGTTGGGAAGATGGTTTTGTAAACTACCGCCTTCATGAGTGGACAACTATTTCTGAAAATTCTTCCAGTGGATCTCAGAAGGGCATCCGCATTTTATACGATTAGTTTTGTGTGAGTGTTAGACTTCATGTAGCTCCATAGGCATGTTCCGAGATATTCAATTGCTATGGCTGTTCCAATAATCGTTCACCAATCGTTTAACTGAACAATAAGGAGCCTTCACTCCCGTTTATGCGCAGTACGCTACATTTGTTTATGTACAGCGTCAGTTGTCAATACTTGCATCAGGTGTAGATCATCTGCAGGTTATCTGCCATTTTGCTACATATACTTTCTTCTTCATTTTTCAGTTTCTTTCGTTACGGCCTCTGTAGGAGCACTAACAGTTTTTCTAGCGTACGTATGTATATTTCATATAACCTCACATAAACTGATCAGTTCATACAAAAACAAAGAATGAGGAATTTGTTAGCTACAAAATGAAACAACAACTGCATTCAATTCAGTTTATTATTTTAAAGTGGACATTAAAATTCTGACAAACATTGTCAATACGACACTCTTACTTTGGCACATCAGGGTAAAGGATCTTCGGTCTGATTCTGATAATTGTCTCTCACTGTTAGGCAGTGATATTTGCTAATTCGTGCTGTGATTGCTTTAATGTGAAGATAGAAAGGTACACTGAAGAGCCAAAGAAACTGGTACACCTGCCTAATATCGTGTAGGGTCACCGCACAGATGCGCGGCAACATGACGTGGCATGGACTTGACTACGTACGTTTGAAGTAGTGCTGGAGGGAATTGACACCATGAATCCTACAGTGCTGTCCATAAATCGTAAGGATACGACAGGGTGGAGATCCCTCCTGAACAGCACGTTGCGAGGCATCCCAGATTCAATAATGTTCATGTCTGGGGAGTTTAAATTCAGTGTTCCTGGAACCACTCTGTAGCAAATTCTGGACGTGTGGGGTGTCGCATTATCCTGCTGGAGTTTTCTAAGTCCGCCGGAATGCACAATGGACATAAATGGATGCACGAGGTCATACAGGATGCTTACGCACTTGTCGCCCGTCAGAGTAGTATCTAGGCGTATCAGGGGAACCATATCACTCCAACTGCACACGCCCCACATCATTACAGAACCTCCACTAGCTTGAACAGTCCCCTGGTGACATGCAGGGTCCATGGAGTTATAAGGTTACCTACATACCCGTACACGTCCATCCGCTTGATACAATTTGAAACGAGACTCGTTCGACAAGGCCACTTTTTTTCACTCATCAACAGTCCAATGTCTGTGTTGACGGGCCCAGGCGAGGCGTAAAGCTTTATGTCGTCCAGTCATGCATACTTCGGCTCCGAAAGCATATAACGATGATGTTTCGTTGAATGGTTCGCACGCACACACTTGTTGATGGCCCAGCACTGAAATTTGCAGCGATTTGCGGAAGGGTTGCGCTTCTGTCACGTTTAACGATTCTCTTCAGCCCTGTTCTTGCAGGACCATTTTGCAGCCGCAGCGATGTCGGAGAATTCGGTGTTTTACCGGATTCCTGAAATTCACGGTACACTCTTGAAATAGTCGTACGGGAAAATCCCCACTTCATCGCTACCTCGGAGGTGCTGTGTCATATCGCTCGTGCGCCGACCAAAGTAGCACGTTCAAAATCTCTTAAATCTTGATAATCGGCCATTGTAGCAGCAGTACCCATCAAACAACTGCACCAGACACTTGTTGTCTACTATTAATAGGCTTTGCCGACAGCAATGCTGTATTCTGACTGTTTATATATCTCCGTATTTGAATGCGCATACCTGTACGTGCTTCATTGGCGTTTCAGTGTAGATAGTACTAGAGAAAAGTATGCGTCTATATCTGTGGCCGAAGTTGAAAACATATAGATCAGAAAAATCTGCAACCAACTCTTCAGAGCGCATCTTGAAAATACTGAAAATTAGTGGCAACCATCTCTTCGATCTTGCTGTGGCTGCTGGATCTCAGCATGTGTATCTGCAGCTGGAGGCTGAAAAGGCTGCAAAATCAGCCATTAATTTTGAACCAACAAAGTGCGTGTGTGGCTAAAAGAAACTCAGCCCAAAGTATTTGTATGATACCAACTCATCTGCTTGGAGAGGCGCTCATCTGCTCGGATGATGAGGCGCAGAGAAAAAGTCTCTCCAAGGTGTCGTCTGCACGTGAAGAAGTTTTTGTTCCATCTCCTTCAGAAGAGGAAGACTCGGGACTTCGCAGCTTCGTTCTTTACGTTATTTAAGTTAGCTGAGATAAGGATATTCCGTTTGCCGACCAGTAAAAAAATTGCTTACGGGAAGCTGGTTAGCCCGCAAAACGTTCCCTAATATTTGGTGCTGAGAAACAGCGTCGTGCTGTCCTTCTTCTATGACCAATGCGGTGCGTCTTCGTCAGCACAGCTGTGTTTCTCTTTCCAACTGCTGATTTATTTACGTTAGCCAGTCCTGACGGCTCTTACATTGTTAAACATTCACGTTTTGCAGGGCCTGAGCCCTGGCAGCGTCTAACGCTTACGAAGGTGGCTCGACTGTGGGGTTCCACCCCATGTTTACATTTTATATCCTACCAGCACCGTATTTCGAATAAAGCCCTGTTTCTAAGCAAAAGAGACCAAAAAGCTTATGTCCACGAATCAGTAGGCCTACTGTTTTAGAACGCATCGCTCGTGTGAAACTCAACCTGCCGTTTTCTCACTTTATATGTTGCGAACTACGAACAAAGGGCAACAGGCAAACTCTGATTTTCTAGGTTTCCAGACTGCATCTGATACGGCGCCCCACTGCAGACTGCTAACAAAGGTACGAGCACACGGCACAGGTTACTAGACACGTGATTTCGTCGAAGACTTCTTAAGAAATAGAATCCATTATCTTGTCCTCGACGGCGAGTATTCATCAGAGCCAAGGACGTCGTCAGGTGTGCCCCAGGGAAGGGTGACATAACCGGTGTTATTTTCTATAACTATAAATGATCTGACGATCAGCGTGGACAACAACTTGCGGTTGTTTGTAGATTATGGTGTGGCGTACGGGACGGCGTCCGACTGCAGGATGATACAAAAAGACTTACCCGAAATTTCTTGTTGGTGTGACGAATGGAAGATGGCTTTAAAGGCAGAAAAATATAAATTACAAGGGAACCTCCCCATCGCACCCCCTCAGATTTAGTTATAAGTTGGCACAGTGGGTAGGCCTTGAAAAACTGAACACAAATCAATCGAGAAAACAGGAAGAAGTTGTATGGAACTACGAAAAAAATTAGTAAAATATACAAACTGAGCAGTCCATGCCAAGGTAAGCATCATCAAAGTAGATGTTAGCTTCTGAGCGCCGTGGTCCCGTGGTTAGCGTGAGTAACTGCGGAACGAAAGGTCCTTGGTTCAAGTCTTCCCTCCGTTGAAACTTTTACTTTCTTTATTTTCGCAAAGTTATGATCTGTCCGTTTGTTCATTGATGTCTCTGTTCACTGTAATAAGTTTAGTGTCTGCGTTTTGCGACCGCACCGCAAAACCGTGCGATTAGTAGACGAAAGGACGTGCCTCTCCAATGGGAACCGAAAACATTTGATCGCAAGGTCATACGTCAACCGATTCATCCACAGGAAAACACGTCTGATATATTCTATACGACACTGGTGACGGCATGTGCGTCACATGACAGGAATATGTTGTCGACCCTCCTAACTTGTACACTTAGCGAATGGGTAAAAAGATTCTTCTACCTTGTCCGATTTAGGTTTTCTTGTGGATGTGATAATCACTCCAAAAAAAGTGATGTAAACATAAGAGTTTGTCACATAAACTGAAAACAAAAAAATTAAACTTTTCTCTGGAGGGAAGACTTGAACCTAGGACCTCTCGTTCCGTAGCTGCTCTCGCTAACCACGGGACCACGGCACTCCCTGACACGCGTTCTCTCTTCGCACGGACTACTCTGTTTGTATATTTTACTAATTTTTTTCATAGTTCCGTACAACTTCTTCCTGATTTCTCGATTGATCTGTGTTCAGTTTTTCAAGGCCTATCCACTGTGTCAACTTATAACTAAATCTGAGGGGTGTGCGATGGGGAGGTTCCCTTGTTAGTACCGATGAGCAGGGAAAACAAAGGCGTCCTGTTAGTAAACAGCATTAGTATTGTCCTTCTTGACAGAGTCACCTTGTTTAAATATCTGGGCGTATAGCTGCACAGTGATATGAAATTGAACGAGTGTGCGAGAATTGTGTGCGAATGGTCGACTTCGTTTTATAGGGAGAATTTTGCGAAAGTTTGTCTCATCTCTAAAGGAGATCGCATAGCTGATGCTAATGCGACCTATTCTTGAATGCGGCTGGAGTAACTGGGTCCGCAACAGGTCGGATTAAAGGAGGACATGGAAGTAAATCAGATGCGAGTTGCTAAATTTGTTACCGGTAGGTTCAAACAACACTCAAGTGTTACGGAGATGCTTCAGGAACTCAAACGGGAATCTCTGGAGAGAAGGCCACGTTCTATCCGTCGAACTCTATAGAGAAAATTTAGAGAACCGGCATCTGAAGTTTACTGCAGAAAGATTCTACTGCCGCCAACATACATTTCGTGAAAGGCCTGCGGAAGATACGAGAAATAACGGTTCATACAGAGATATACGGACAATCGTTTTTTCCTCGCCTTATCTGCGAGTGGAACAGGGAAAGAATCGACTATTGGCGGCGCAGGGTGCACTCCGCCACGTATTGTACTGTGGCTTGCGCTCTCTGTATGTAGATGAAGATGAATTCTGTTCTGACTTCAGTGACCAGCACCCTGTGGTGTCTCCTCATAGGGAAGCTGGTAAGCCAATAGGCACGAACCTTTGCGGCTGGCCCGCATGACTTCCGGGAACTCATATGCGTAAGTGACCTTATCCTGCCGGCCCGCTTGCACCTCAACACAGTACGCTTCCCAACCGGCGTTCCGCTTCAATCAACCATACAGTTCCGTGTGCAAAGCAAACTACGTTCATTAGCAGATGGCAATTACTGGTATTGACATATGCCTCATTAGTAAGTGGGGATTAGTTATTCGGATATTATTGGCCTCTTTAACTCTGGTTTAACATTATTTACGGGTTGGGTTTGGGATAAACGGTGGCGTAAGATCTTCAAGTGTTGCGTTTTCTTCTTTTCTTCGCAAAACTCCTTCAGTATCCCCCTTCTACTCCCCAAAAGTATTTCAAAGATTTTTCAGAATCCTATTCTCTTGTCTGCTTCGCAGGTCCGACTCTATTATTTTCCTGCGTCCTTGTCTGCCGTTGATCTCTCATATCCTGATCGATGTGGGCTTTCTTCACCAACTTTCGTTCCCTTCTATCTTGGTCCCAATTCCTTCCAGTCTTACCTGAAAGTCACAGACCTCTTAATTCCTATCTTTCCTCTCGTCCTACCAGTTATTTCTCCGAAACATTTGCCTAACTATTCACAGTCACTCAGACTAGATATTCTGCCTGTCTTGCCTTTTCAAATCTAATTTATCCTAATAGAGTCTCCATTTTCCGATAGGTTTCTTCTTTAGTTCTTCATGGCCACTTTCTGGCAGCCTCTTTTATAGCTCAGTATTTTACTCGCTGTTTTTCTCTCTTACCAACCTAATTTGTTTTGTACCTTTTCTTCTTAGTGATATCGTCTCAACCGCAAACAGAACCGTATTCCTACTTCATGTGTGTGTTCTTGCATTTATTGTACACATCTCTGGTGACACACGAGGCTGTTCCTGTCATCTTCGCACTCCCAATATTTCTTCATTGCTTTTCTTTCTATCTGTTACCTTTTATTCCATATATTTTAATTTATCCATCTTTTCAAGTGCACCTTTTGGTGTTTTATTATCGCTACTGGTATTCAGTGTCCTAAGCTTGTTTTAGCAAATCCTCAGTCGTATCCTTCTGGCTTGGAACATAATGTGTGAGAGTGTGTGCGTTTAAACACCTCCAAATCGATGTAGATGAAGTTGCGACAAGTAATTTAATGTAAAACATATGAGACGGCGAGAGCCGAAAAATGCCCCAAAAGTGGATGACAAATGTTGAGCATGGGACATCACCAGATTACGTACCTCACCACACGTGAAGCTGTTGAAGCTATCGATCAGTTCCACCACGTCATCTCTAAAAAAGTCGAGTATTCACGTCGGTGTGACTCCCAGCCTAAAGTGCGACACTTTGTTAGGTTTCGAATCTTACGTCTGCCATGCTCTATTTTTTTCATTGTGTGAGGCAGTTTAGTGTTTACATTGGGCTATTGTTCATTAATTCATTCACTAGTCTCACAGTTTCCGCTGATTCCCTGCAAAGTACAACACAACAAAAATCAACCATATAGCTTCACAAGTAAACGAGTACAAGTTCTCGAATTGCATCGCTTCAAGTAAATGATGTATGTTTTCTTCGCTAAACAACGTCTGAAAAAGAGAGAGGGAGAGAGAGAGAGAGAGAGAGAGAGAGAGAGAGAGAGAGAGAGACAAAAGGAAATAAACACAAAATAAGAACAGGTTTTAGTTGCTTACAGCGAGGAAAAAATTTTGTAACTTGTACGTTTACAACATATTACATTCATAAAAGGCGTTCTAAGACATTTGCACCGTTTGCTTGAATGCAAGTACTGTATCACCCAATCATCCCTTCATGCTCACTCTCGAAAATACGCTCCGTACTTTGGTGGTTACGTCACACATTCAATATTTGTCATCCAAGTTTGGCGTCATTCCCGGGGCCCCATGTGACGTGTATTAAATTATTTGTTTCAGTGTCATTCTCGTCACCTCGGGGTTTTTTAAACGTTTATAAGAATTTATATATTTCTTTATCCGGTGCCTTCACTTCCTGCACTCTATGAACATCTTATGTGCGAAATTTTAACTTCTGCATCGATTCCTGAGCACTTCTCTACGACAACCGTGATTGGGGAGACAGTCTTCTCAAAGTTTTGAGGTTGAACGCAGCATCACGTGCCTTTACCTCATTCCATTTAACATTCGTCAAAATGGCCACTATCCTGACATTTTTCATGTGTGCATTTGTTCTCTATCCCGAAAACGGGCGATTAAGTCAATTCTTGTTGACGCGGCGGTATCCGGATATTTTCCACGAAATGCATTTACGGCACGTGCATACGATCAATTGGAACAACACTCCTGGACAAAGGAAAGTAGTTGCACTTGGGAAAACGACATGTTTACCAACCAACTAATGGCCCTATGTGTGCAACTTTTCAGCCATACGATTATGCACAATTATATATCAAAAAAGTTTTGCATCACCCCAGTTCCCAGAACTCCTGAAAACAGACGTTGACTGTGGATATTGTATCACGGATACAGTCGCTTTGACTGTCCAGAGATGTCACTAAACCCGCCCAAAGATGTAAACAACCATGCATGAGCAGCACCTCTTAAACGGAAGCGGTCCGACAGCCGATGACTTCCAGTCATCCCACCAGGAAGGAGGTACACGGCTCGAGTCTGAGTTCAACCATGCCTAGACGGTCAATACCGCGGTTCGGTCGCGTCCGCATTGTTACTTTGTGCCAGGAAGAGCTCTCAACAAGGGAATGTCCAGGCGACTCGGGGTGAACCGAAGAGATGTTGTTCGGACATGGAGGAGAAACAGAGAGACAGGAACTGTCGATGACACGCCTCACTCAGCCCGCCAAGGGCTACTACTGTAGTGGATGACCGCTAACTACAGATTATGGCTCGGAGGAAACCTGACAGCAACAACAACGTGTTGAATACTGCTTTTTGTGCAGCCACAGGACATCGCGTTGCGACGCAAACTCTGCACAGTAGGCTGTCTGATGTACATGGCGAGGTCCATCTTTGCAACCACGACACCATGCAGCGCAATACAAATGGGTCCAACAAGATGACGAATGAACCGCTCAGGGTTGGCGCCACGTTCTCTTCACTGATGACTGTCGCATATACCTTCAACCAGACAATCGTCGGATACGTGTCTGAAGGTAACCCGGTCAGGCTGAACGCCTTGAACACGCTGTACAGGAAGTGCAGTGAGGTGAAGGTTCCCTGCTGTTTTGGGGTGGCATTATGTGGGGCGGCCGTACGCCGCTAGTGGTCACGGAAAGCGCCGTAACGCTGTATCATACGGGAATGCCATCCTCCGACCGATAGTGCAACCATATCGGCAGCATATTGGCGAGGCAATAGTCTTCATGAACGACAATTCGCGCCCTCATCGTTAGCTTCTTGTGAATGACTTCCTTCAGGATAACGACAAATGGTTCAAATGTCTCTGAGCACTATGGGACTTAACAACTGAGGTCATCAGTCCCCTAGAACTCAGAACTACTTAAACCTAACTAACCTAAGGACATCACACACATCCATGCCCGAGGCAGGATTCGAACCTGCGTCTGTAGCGGTCCCGTGGTTCCAGACTGAAGCGCCTAGAACCGCTCGTCCACAGCGGCCGGCGAAGGAAGATCCATAAGCAAGTAATTGTAGGGCAAGCTGGAGTTATAAAACCACTCACATTGATGAAATTGCCCGTAACAGGAACACTTGGTGTCAAAGCTATAAAACTGGTCTACGAAGCAGTGGAAAAAAGCCTTTTGGGAGGATGCATCTGTAAGTACGCTGTTTAGGTATTTATGTTGGTGACGCCACGTAGCGCTCTGTATTAAAATTGCTGACTGCACTGTGTGCAGTCTGTGGCTGGTTGGACTCATTGTTGGATTATTCGCTAGTGTGGTGTTGGCCGGTTGGATGTGAACAACTCGTAGCGTTGAGCAGTTTGAGGTGAGTGACAGCAGTGGTGAGAGATGCCAGAGTTTTGAGATGTTAATATAAGCGGACGATCTGGACGTGTGTCCATCAGAAAAAGGAAATTTAATTTCAGCCATAATGGCTATGTTTGTGGACCGTGACTGTGTAGGATAATTATTTATTTCAAGTTTCTGCTACCAGTAACTTTTTTTTTTATTTTATGCTTAATCTATCATAATGCAACGCGTTCCAAACATGTTCTGTTCATTATCAAGCGTTAATACATATATACATAAATAGAGAAATGTTACAGACAGTGTTAAACTAGGTCCGCAGCTCGTGGTCGTGCGGTAGCGTTCTCGCTTCCCGCGCCCGAGTTCCCGGGTTCGATTTCTGGCGGGGCAGGGATATTCCCTGCCTCGTGATGACTGGGTGTTGTGTGCTGTCCTTAGGTTAGTTAGGTTTAAGTACTTCTAAGTTCCAGGGGACTGATGACCATAGATTTTAAGTCCCATAGTGGTCAGATCCATTTGAACCATTTCTTAAACTAGATTAGTCTAAAACACCTTGTCATCAGTCCCCTAGAACTTAGAACTATTTAAACATAACTAACCTAAGGACATCACACACATCCACGCCTGAGGCAGGATTCGAACCTGCGACCGTAGCGGGCGCGCGGTTGCAGACTGTAGCGCCTAGAACCACTCGGCCACTTCGGCCGGCCGATAACGACATCGCTCCACTAGAGTGGCCAGCATGTTCCCCAGAAATGAACACGTTCGGACATGCCTGGGATAGACTGAAAGCGGCTTTTTATGGACGACGTGACCGCACCAACCATTCTGTCGTATCTACGCCGTATCGCCATTGAGGAGTGGGACAATATGGATGAACAATGCCTTGATGAACTTGTGGATAGTATGCAATGATGAATACAGGCACGCATCAGTGCAAGAGGACGTGATACTGGATGTTAGAGGTACCGGTGTATACAGCAATCTGGACCACCAGCTCTGAAGGTCTCGCGGTATGGTGGTAGAACATGCAATGTGTGATATTCATGAGCAATAAAAATGGCGGAAATGATGTTTATGTTGACCTCACTCCCATTTTCTGTAAAGGTTCCGGAACTCTCGGAACGGAAGTGATGCAAAACTTCAGTTTTCACTCATATTATACAATATTCTGCTGTTTACCTACACGGTCTGGCTGTGTCGCGTCTTTTGAACTTCTTCCTGGAAGGAGTTTAAAAGACGCGACGGAGCTAGAACCAGTAGGTGAACAGCAGAATATTGTCTGAAGCTACGCACAAAGAGTACGAGTGCAAACACAGTGCCGGCTTAGTAAATTTGTCAGTACTGTTACTAAACATAATATGCAAAGTATGTTTATGCCTAACTGAAGGAATATTTGTGTGATGATGGAAATGGCGGAAAGAACTGCAAGTGCTCACGAAAGATATTCAGGTAAAAAGATTTTTGCAAACAGCACTTTTTATTAATTCGATAATTTACACAAAAGTCATGGTTTCTCAGCTCAGAAGGTCCATAAACAGGTAATGGTTGTCTTGCAAATGTTTAGCAACCGGAATTTAAGGCAAATAAGTGCAATAGGCCGAAAACATATTTTAGTCCTAATTAGAATCTTCACAAATACAGCGTTGCACAAAATACGTGTTATAAAGTGTTTGTCTACTATGGTTTAATTGTATGCAGTAAATGATTCTCCTTCTGATATTGTTATCCTGTAGATCTTAAAACTCTATAGTTCACTCACTGCTGTCTCATTTCACATTTCGGAACGGATGCACTAACATTGGAGCGGTACTGTGAACCGGCACGTTCAAGGTGCTGCTCCACTTGTTCCAAACAAAGTCACTGTTTGCTGCAAAACCAGTGCACAATGCATTAGTGGCCCATGTATATTGAGGAAGTTGTCACAGAAGACATATACAGACAAGTTTTGGAACATGAATTTGTACCAGCTCCACGACACCGCCGAATGTTCTCAAGCTACGAGTTTGTACAACGTGGAGCACGTCCACACCGTTCTGCAGACGTCTTCCGCATTATTCTGGTGACATTCAGACATATAATCGTCGCCTTGGACACCTTGGCATTTCTCGGACATGGTGTGAGATGGCGCCCTTGTAGTCACGATCTCAACCCGTGTGATTGTTTCTTATGGAAAGAGTCTCCAAAGACGTTACTGCAACACTCCAGGATCCTTGTACCGCAACTTCCAAAGAGATTCGTGCAGCCGAAAATAATGTTCCTCAGAAAGTCATCACGCAGTTAACTTCTACACAAGGAAACAGCTTCGAAAATCTCCAGTATTAAACTTAAGGTTGTCTGCTTTGACAACAATCATATATCACCCCTTATTACCTCGTAGTAGATAGGAACTTTTTAACACCAATTTTGCTCCACTATGTAATATTACAAAAAAGTCTTGTACTCGCCGATTGCCCGCATCTCGTGGTCGTGCGGTAGCGTTCTCGCTTCCCACGCCCGGGTTCCCGGGTTCGATTCCCGGCGGGGTCAGGGATTTTCTCTGCCTCGTGATGGCTGGGTGTTGTGTGCTGTCCTTAGGTTAGTTAGGTTTAAGTAGTTCTAAGTTCTAGGGGACTTATGACCACAGCAGTTGAGTCCCATAGTGCTCAGAGCCATTTGAACCATTTTTTACTCGCCGATTACAATAAAATAATACTTTACTAATGGAACCAAAGATCTGCAGAAACCTATTTCGGCATGAAAAGTTAACATAAGAAGAATCTGTGTTTTGTTATAACTGGTGGTACCCATTGCCAAAAAAATGTTCTGCAAAAGTGGCAGCTGTTGGAGTACCGAAAACCAAAGGACAATTAAATAAGGTCAGAGTTATTAGTCTCGTCTGTGTCTAGGCCGTTTTTGACGGAACGATAGCACAGTTGAGTAAGTATACAGAGGGAACTAATTTCTCTGCTAGCAAACACTAATCTGGTAAAGTTATTTAGAGAAAACAGGTGGAACGACTACCGGACGAGATTTAAACCTCTCCGTTCTGTCCTAACAAGTACGTTACTTCAAAAATTGTACTGGATTTGTTCATGGCTCATTGAAATCAATCGAGTTAAATTCTTGAACAGTTCACCAAACAATGGCCGAGTTCTGTTTCCTCTCCGCACTTGTATAACACGATTACTGCTGTCTTCCACTCTAACGTAAAAGAGAGAAAGAGAAAAAGAGAGATACAATCAAAATAAAGAAGCAAGAAATATAAAAACCAAAGGACAATGATGATATTATAGACGTGTAAAAATCTGTATAGAGATAGATATCAAGAAACCTTTTCCTAACTCTTCTTATCCCACCTCTGTCACTGTCGACAGGTTTTCCTTAGAAAATTGTTTTTTAGGTAAACGAACAGGAGGTGGACAAAAATAGGGAACACCGTGGGAGTGCATGCTTGACCATCAATGCAGATGCTAGCCTAGCCTCCAAGTGGCGCTGTTGTATGTGACCACGAAATCCACCTGTGCTCTGTACTCAATACGTTGCATCTGGTAGTCCCGGTCATAACAGTGTTCTATGTAGTTGTGAGTGTATTATTTGCCAGCTCATTGCATTCTAATTGGAGCAAATTGATGGTGCCCGTATTGCGGATGTTTTCGCAACCAAGGTAGCGAAGGTGACTGGTGTTTGAATCGGCACCTTATCGAAGAATTATACCGTAAACAGGGAAAGCGGAAAAAACATTATCCGCTAAGTCACAGCGCTGTAGAAGGTGTGTTGACTGATCGCACCAGACGATCACTAAAGAGGACGACTGCTGCAGAAATTACCGCAGAACTGAATATTGCCCTCGCAAACACTGTCAGCACAAAAACAACGCGAAGGAATTTCAAAAAATGGCTCAGAGCACTATGGGACTTAACAACTGAGGTCATCAGTCCCATAGAACTCAGAACTACTTAAACCTAACTAACCTAAGGACATCACACACATCCATGCCCGAGGCAGGATTCGAACCTGCGACCGTAGCGGTCCCGTGGTTCCAGACTGAAGCGCCTAGAACCGCTCGTTCACACCGGCCGGCGAAGGAAGATCCATAAGCAAGGAATTACAGGGCAAGCTGGAGTTATAAAACCACTCACACTGATGAAATTGACCGTAACAGGAACACTTGGTGTCAAAGCTATAAAACTGGTCTACGAAGGAGTGGAAGAAAGTCTTTTGGGAGGATGCATCTGTAAGTACGCTGTTTAGGTATTTATGTTGGTGACGCCACGTAGCGCTCTGTATTAAAATTGCTGACTGCACTGTGTGCAGTCTGTGGCTGGTTGGACTCATTATTGGATTATTCGCTAGTGTGGTGCTGGCCGGTTGGATGTGAACAGCTCGTAGCGTTGAGCAGTTTGAGGTGAGCGACAGCAATGGTGAGAGATGCCAGAGTTTTGAGATGTTAATATAAGCGGACGATGTGGACGTGTGTCCATCAGAAAAAGGAAATTTATTTTCAGCCATAATGGTTATGTTTGTGGACCGTGACTGTGTAGGATAATTATTTATTTCAAGTTTCTGCTACCAGTCACTTTTTATTTTATTTTATGCTTAATCTATCATAATGCAACGCGTTCCAAACATGTTCTGTTCATTTTCAAGCCCTCGTACATACATACATATATAGAGAAATGTTACTTAAAAATAAACAGTGTTAAACTAGGTCCGCAGCTCGTGGTCGTGCGGTAGCGTTCTCGCTTCCCGCGCCCGAGTTCCCGGGTTCGATTCCCCGCGGGGTCAGGTATATTCTCCGCCTCGTGATGACTGGGTGTTGTGTGCTGTCCTTAGGTTAGTTAGGTTTAAGTACTTCTAAGTTCCAGGGGACTGATGACCGTAGATTTTAAGTCCCATAGTGGTCAGATCCATTTGAACCATTTCTTAAACTAGATTAGTGTAAAACATTTTGTCCTTTGTTTTTTAATTTTTTAATGTAGCTGATGGTGTGGCATTTGGGGGGAAGGAGGAGGGCAGTGTATATCTAGAAATCGAAATCGGTAATGTCTTCTGCTGGTTTTCTTCTTTGTTGTTGACTATGTATATTACAGCCTGAATCGGATGTACATAGATTTGCTTCTGTTATGTGCTAAGAAAATAGTGTGAAAGGTTTTTATATGACAGTTGATCGCTTACAATATAAAAAACTTTCACACTATTTTCGTAACAGATAACTGGAGCAAATCTATCTACATCCGATACATTTCTCTATGTATGTATGTATGTATTAACGCTTGAAAATGAACAGAACATGTTCGAAACGCGTTGCATTATATTAGATTAAGCATAAAATAAAATAAAAATTGACTGGTAGCAGAAACTTGACATAAATAAAAGGAAATTTGTCAAAATAGATATGAAGAATTTATGTATCTATATTATGCCTTTTGAACACTGTTAAGGTAAATACATTGTTTGTTGTCTATCAGAATCTTTCATCTGCTAACTATATGCCTATCATCAGTGCCTTTAGTAGTTACAATCTTTTATTTAACTGGCAGTATTGGCGCTCGCTGTATTGCAGTAGTTCGAGTAACGAAGATTTTTGTGAGGCGAGTGATTCATGAAGGGTATGGGTTATTGTTAGTCATGGCTATTCTTTTGTAGGGATTGTTAAAAGTCAGATTGCGTTGCGCTAAAATATTGTGTGTGAGTTTGGAAATGATCAGAATAAGTAAAGAGAAAACTGTTTCAGTACGTTCAGTTTTACTCAGCTGTATCAAATAACGTAGAAGCTTACCAGCACAGTCATTCTTTATATTCAAAGGGGAAATTTCAAATCTTTTTTCACAATGTTTTCACAAGTCCCAATAGTGAAACAAAGCGAGGATTCAAAATGGCTCTATGCAATATGGTTCTTAATATGTGAGGTCATCAGTCCCCTAGACATAGAACTACTTAAACCTAACTAACCTACGGACATCACACACATCAATGCGCTAGGCAGGATTCGAACCTGACTGTAGCAGCAGCGCGTTTCCGGACTGAAGCGCCTAGAACCGCTAGGTGCTACAGTCTGGAACCGCGCGACCGCTACGGTCGCAGGTTCGTATCCTGCCTCGGGCATGGATGTGTGTGATGTCCTTATGTTAGTTAGGTCTACGTAGTTCTAAGTTCTAGGGGACTGATGACCTCAGAAGTTAAGTCCCATAGTGCTCAGAGCTACTTCAACCATTTGGAACCGCTAGGCCACAGCGGCCTGCTAAGGCGAAGATTCGCTGATGATTTGGGCAGCGCCTTTGTGTTATTCCATGGGCCCAGTGGCTACTCTGCAAGGCACATTACTGCCTAGGCTTATGTGATCAGCTTGTATGGACAGGTCTATCCAACGGTACAACGTTTGCTCCCCAGTGGTGATGCTGTGGTCCCAGACGACAGAGCTCTTGTTCACACAGCTGGCATCGTCCAGGACTGGTTTAATGAGCACGAGGAGAAATTACCGCATCTTGAACGGCCACCGCAGCCATCAGCTCTTAATTTTGCTGAGAGTTTGTGGTCCACTTTGGAGAGAAGAGTGTGCGATCGTTATTCATCTCCATCACTGATACCTGAACTTGGCACTGTTTTGCAGGACGAATGGTGTAAGACGCCGATCAAAACAATGCATGAGCTGTATATATCCATTATTTGATGACTAAGTGGTTTTGAACGCCATTGGTTTTTCTTCAATGTGTAAGGCACGGTAATGGGTTTCCGGTGTTTTTACACTACTGGTTCAAAAAATGGTTCAAATGGCTCTGAGCACTATGGGACGCAGCTGCTGAGGTCATTAGTCCCCTAGATATTAGAACTAGTTAAACCTAACTAACCTTAGGACATCACAAACATCCATGCCCGAGGCAGGATTCGAACCTGCGACCGTAGAGGTCTCGCGGTTCCAAACTGCAGCGCCTTTAACCGCACGGCCACTTCGACCGGCCTTCACTACTGGTCATTAAAATTGCAACACCATGAAAATGACGTGCTACAGATGCTAAATTCAACCGACAGGAAGAATATGCTGTGATATGCAAATGACTAGCTTTTCAGAGCATTCGCACAAGGTTGGCGCCGGTGGCGACACCTACAACGTGCTGACATGACGAAAGTTTCCAATCGATTTCTCATACACAAACAGCAGTTAACCGGCGTTGCCTGGTGAAACGTTGCCTCGTGTAAGGAGGAGAAATGCTTAACATCACGTTTCCGACTTTGATAAAGGCCGGGTTGTAGCCTATCGCGAATGCAGTTTATCGTACCGCGACATTGCTGCTCGCGTTGCTCGAGATCCGATGACTGTTAGCAGAGTAAGGAATGGGTGGGTTCAGGAGGGTAATACGGAACACCGTGCTGGATCCCAACGGCCTCGTATCACTAGCAGTCGAGATGACAGGCATCATATACGCATGGCTGTAACTGATCGTGCAGCCAGGTCTCGGTCCCTGAGTCAACAGATGGGTACGTTTGCAAGACAACCATCTGCACAAACAGTTCGACGACGTTTCCAGCAGCATGATCTGTCAGCTCGGAGACCATGGCTGCGGTTACCCTTAACACTGCTTCACAAACAGGAGCGCCTGCGATGGTGTACTCAACGACGAACCTGGGTCACGAATGGCAAAACGTCATTTTTTTCGGATGAATCCAGGTTGTACTTACAGCATCACGATGGTCGCATCCGTGTTTGGTGACATCGCGGTGAACGCACATTTGAAGCGTGTGTTCGTCATCACCATACTGGCGTATCACCCGGCGTGATGGTATGGGGTGCCATTGGTTACACGTCTCCGTCACCTCTTGTTCGCATTGACGGCACTTGGAACAGTGGACGTTATATTTCAGATGCGTTACGACCCGTGGCTCTACCCTTCATTCGGTCCCTGCGAAAGCCTACATTTCAGCAGAATAATTCTGAATAATAATAATAATTATATTAATAATATTTGGTGGGCACCGTGGAGGGTAAAATTCGTAGAGGGAGACGAAGAGATGAATACACTAAGCAGATTCAGAAGGCTGTAGGTTGCAGTAGGTACTGGGAGATGAAGAAGCTTGCACAGGATAGAGTAGCATGGAGAGCTGCATCAAAACAGTCTCGCGACTGAAGACCACAACAACAACAACAACAATGCACGACCGCATGTTGCAGGTCCTGTACGGCCCTTTCTGGATACAGAAAATGTTCGACTGCTGCCGTGGCCAGCACATTCTCCAGATCTCTCAACAACTGAAAACGTCTGGTCAATGGTGGACGAGCAACTGACTCGTCATAATACGCCAGTCACTACTGTGCTATCGTGTTGAAACTGCATGGGCAGGTGTACCTGTACACGCCATCCAAGCTCTGTTTGATTCAGTGCCCAGACGTATCAAGGCCATTATTAAGGCTAGAGGTGGTTGTTCTATGTACTGGTTTCTCAGGATCTATGCACCCAAACTGCGTGAAAATGTAAACACATGTCAGTTCTAGTATAATATACTTGTACATGAATACCGGTTTATCATCTGCATTTCTTTGTGGTGTAGCAATTTTAATGGCCAGTGGTGTACATTTTCGTCCACTCCCTGTTAGTGACACTTCAAGATCTACCTACGTGCTCTACTAATGAATTTCCACATACAAACGTTATCAACTGGCAGTTATATTTTCTTTTCTCTTATCGCTATTGGCGGATGTAGAGTGGGCACGCCTTTATTCAGTGGGAACCGACTGCTGACGACTTCGACTGGTTGCTAGGTACTGGAACGTCGTGCAAGAGAGTAGAGGCGCCTTTCGTCTTCCATTCGCCAGGTGATCGATCAGTGAGAGTGACGTACGGTCGCGGGACTTTCGCAAAGGCTGGTGCCGGCACGTGAAGAGAAGAAGGCTAGGTTGATGCTTCGTTCACGTGGAGCGAAAGCATGCACGTGGCTGCACAGTGGAGAGTTTCCTTTTCCTCATCTGTCGTGTAGCAGACCTTGCTAGTGATATATTCTCGATTTCTTTCCGTTTAGTACATCTGGGAAGACTCTTACCACTCGGAGGCAATAACTGAATTTAGTCTATACTTTTGTTTTTGCCGGAATCAAGAAGCAAAGATTAATTTCTCTCGTTTCAATAAATTTCATTATTCTCTTTCCTTGTACTGCTGAGTACTGAATGAAATTTACACACAAATATATAGGCAAAATCAGAATCTCTGCAATCAGAGACAGAATCTAACATTCTTCTACGTTTACCACTACCGTTTCTCTATGGTTTTATGGTTCTATTAATAATTCCTAAGGCATTTCTCTGAATAATAAAAGCAAGTTGAGATATGTAATAGTGAAACCTCCGGATTAGGAATATGAACGATAACGACGAAACATAGGACTATGAGTAAATGCAAATGACAAGAGACCAGTTTGGAGGAAGAGATCATTATACTTATGAAACTGAAATAGTTGCAAATGCAGATAGTTATACATTATGCTGTGAAATGAGAACTAAGAAAGTTTTCTTTCCTACATTTCTGGAAACAATCATCGTGATGGCGTGAGAAGCGCAGTACGATCTTTTGTTCTCCGTTTTCGTGCGTTAAATTTAGGTTTTAAAGCTCCACTCTCTGCAGAATGCTATGTGTTTCTTTCTTCTTTTTACCAAAAATTTTTTCGACACGTAAGCATCATTTTCTTTCGGATTTAAATCCCCGTCAATGTTATACAAAGTTCAGGGATGCTTTTCTCTTTTTTGTTTTGTCTTGTTTAATCACCTGAAACTACATTACTTTCGAAGATAGTTTTGCACAGTTTGGTTCGCTTTATTACGCTTGATTGCATGCCATCTACGAAGTACTCGGAAGAATTTCTTAAAGAGTTATTATTTTGATTAGTTTTTCCGTGAGTAGTATTCGTGTATGTACTGTACTTCCGTTTTACGTCGTATTGCCCATCCGTGAGATGTTTTCTTTGTTGGCTGAAATTACGTACCCAGTCTTTCACACATTTTAATTTTCACTCCTTCCTGGTTTTCATATACAAAAAACAGTATTTCGGCGAAAGCTTAAGAAATTTTTTCTCGGTGGTTAATTTTTTTTATACTGAATTGTTGCAAGTAAAATAACTGTTATTGCTGAATAAATCTAATGAAGCCGTCCTCTGTGGCCGAGCGGTTCTAGGCGCTTCAGTCTAGAACCGCGCGACCGCTACGGTCGCAGGTTCGAATCCTGCCTCGGGCATGGATGTTTGTGATGTCCTTAGGTTAGTTAGGTTTAACTAGTTCTAAGTTCTAGGGGACTAATGACCTCAGCAGTTGAGTCCCATAGTGCTCAGAGCCATTTGAACCATTTTTTGAACCGCTACGGTCGCAGGTTCGAATTCTGCCTCGGGCATGGATGTGTGTGATGTCCTTAGGTTGGTTAGGTTTAAGTAGTTCTAAGTTCTAGGGAACTGATGACCTCCGATGTTAAGTCTCATAGTGCTCAGAGCCAATGAGCCAAATCTAAAGAATATTCTCTGGATCGAGCCAAACTATTTTTCTTGTTTAACACTTAAAATTTTCAAATGGAAATCAAAAGTAACATTAGTAGTAGAGCAAACCTCATAAGTAAATGGACATATGTAGGAATAATCACACTACAACTTACTTCACCATACTCAAAGACAATGTTAGGTACAACGTTTTCTGTAAGGAAACGTCTGTTTCACAACGCTCTTCACCCCAATGCGTTTTCTCCCTCTCCCTCCTCCGTCTCTCAAACACACACACACACACACACACACACACACACACACACACACACACACACACGCGCGCGCGCGCGCGCGCACACACACACAATTAAATAAGTTGTCTCCTTACAGACGCATCGTAAAAACTTTCAAAATTATCCCTCACAGTGGATAGAAACGTACTGCAGTAGAAGACACGTGCCTCTTCGCAATGCCTATGTAGTGTTTATAAATGTAGAGAAATCGTTCGGCAGTCGCACTTTCAATAGCTTCGCTCACCGACATTTTAGGTCTATTTGCCGTAAATGAATTGAATAAACTGTGTATTGACTAATACTGCATTTTATTTGTTTCATATTTATATTCCATTACATTCAATACGCTGTTTTTAATTTTCACTTAGAGACTGATTTAATTTAGTCCCAGAATTTTGCTGTTAAATAATGATACAACAATTATCATATATTCGCTTTCCTCAGTTCTAATTAATGAATTCCAATAAAAATAGAAATTAACATGAATTTACTGCTATTCAATTAGACGGAATTTTACAAAACTGAAATTGTGTGGTCTCCTAATTTTTCCGCACCTGAAAAATGTATAATAATTTTGGCAATTAATTTTTTATACTGATACAAGTTTAGAAGGACTGAAGTAAAAATTTGGCCAAGAGTATTGGGAGACCGAGTGTAAGAAGGAAATATCAGCAATTGAAATGTGTATCAAACTGAGTAACCAACTCATGATGCACGCGACGATGGATTTGTAAACGACATTGTGTGTGCGTCGCTTGATTAGTTCACGGAATGAGAGACGGACATGCAGGCTTTGGAAAAATGGAGCAGTATCTACCATAGAGGAAATCGACCCTGTTGAAGGAATAATCATAGAATCTCCATTATTATGTTTTCGCAACTAAATGAAAAATTGACTCAAGATGGCTCGCTGTGGAGTTTAGAAAACGCAGTAATAGTTCGAAAGCTCAATGGCATTTTTCTAGAAATCTGATTTTTGTTCACGTTTTTTCTCCGTTATGACGCTTACAGGATATTCAGTGTCATGTGCTGTATCGTCTTCGTCTACTAATATCATTACACACCTTCCATTTAGCAATAGAGTGATACTACGTAATTTAGCTTTGTGCACATAAAAAGGTGGCACCAAAGAGTGCCTAACAATGTTGAGAGTTACCGGTAGAGATATGACGTAGATGTGGGCCACATCAGTTGTTACACGTGATTTAGATATTATTTGCGAAAAGCATATACGTCTTTTGGAATGAGTTTGATATTCCAGTACCTTAAAAGTAACAGAGGGAACGAGGCAGAGATGGGGATGGGAACAGTTATTAAGGTCACCGACTCGCGTTTGGGACCAGACGACTACAATAATCCGTCACTCCCATGAAGATGTTGCTTTTCTATAGCTCTCTAAAATCTTTGAGGTACATCTAGAGAAAATTCTTTACTTTATTTTGTACATCTTGTAGATGGAGCGTTGAGACGCAGCTGAATACCCTAAAACACGGAGAGCGTGGTGTTCTTTTCCTTTCTTTCCTTATTTTTTAATACCTTCTTACTTTTTTCCTTCTACTGTTTCTTATAGCACAACAGGTACCACAGTATTACACATCATTTTCAAGTGCATCTGAGAAAATCATCAGCGCATTTCTGAACACTGAGACGCCACGCTGCTGTATGTACTTGCAACCTAAGAAAAGACTTCGATACGTTTTCACATACGAAGACATGTGTGAAGTCTGTTCTACTTCCTTTGGAAAGCATATATACAGTTTTCCTTACACGCTTTGTGCCCCATCTTTAATGATGTACGTCATCTTCGTTGCCTTGATCCATGTCTTCATTTCTGCTACTGACTACTAAAAATTGCTCAAAAGGCTCTGAGCACAATGGGACTTAACTTCTGAGGTCACCAGTCCCCTAGAACTTAGAACTACTTAAACCTAATTGACCTAAGGAGATCACACACATCCATGCCCGAGGCAAGATTCGAACCAGCGACCGTAGCGTTCGCGCGGTTCCAGACTGTAGCGCCTAGAATCCCTCGGCTACCCCGGCCGGCTACTGACTACTGACTTCCGCCTTTTCTAGCTCGAATTGTAATGTTATTAAATGCGATAAATTTCAGGAATGATAGAGAACATACAACAGCAAGTATTCCACAAGGTTTCTTTCACACACTAGTAGCACATGTACTGTAAGGGAACTGTTATGTTACCGGCTGAACTCTGCGAAGAATCCTATAGTTTTAGGTAAAATCTTTAATGCGACTCCAGCTGTCTACTGCTTCCCAATTTCCAAACAATCTTTCCTGATCAACTTTTAACGACTGAATACTCTCGGAGAAGAGACACTATTTTAAAAGGTCAGGGAATTCCATTACGACGTACACTGGGCTGACGAGTGACTAGTTAATCTAGCAACCAGTTTGGAATTATTAGCAGAAGCCGCCTTACTGACTCCTGTCTTACGTTACCTTATTATTTTGGGAAACCAATAAAGTAGGGAAAGCAGGACGAAGATACTAAAGGACTAATGTTTTGAGCGAGGTTTTGGGGAATGTCTTTATGTGAGAGTATTGCTCGCTAAATGCCTGGATCTGTATCTTGTTTCGCCTTTGGTACACTATTTTCACGTATTAAGATATTTAACATTCATAATTGTTTGTTTATCTTTCCTAAGAAATACGAACCACACCTACGGTCTGTGTCGAAAATGTTACCGATTACGGCTGTACCTGAAGGGTAAAGTTCCACAATAACATATAGCTAGGCATATGGATTTGAAGACATGTGACGTGGAGCATAATAAGCTAAAGAAATATGCATAATTGATTGACCAGTTCATGCAGTGTAACTTCGGTCTACATGCCGGTGTTAAAACTTTTAAAATACAAAAGTGAATGAAAAGTTCAATAATCTGCTGAGGCTGTATTTAATTAAGTCGTTTACAGACGCACACAATCGGTTTTGCAACTTTTAAGTTGGATCGTCTGATGTATATCTACACAGAAAATTTTTAAACTAATACTTCTATAATGGGGAAATGAAGTTATCCGAGATACCTAATATTCTGCGTTAATAGAGTTAAACACGAAAATGTTACGCTACTTAGGAAACAATGTGTGGATTACAAACGCCGAACAAAGAACGGGTCTATACGTATTCAATAAATAAGGTGTGTAATTTCATACCACAAGAAGGTTAGTTAAAAATTCTGTGTCTGTGGTATAAAGAGTTGTTACTGTACGCCGCAGAGTAATAGCTCGCGTGAGTAGGCAAATGTTTCAGCTTTTCTCAATCGATAAAAACCATCATCAGTGATGAAAATCCAGTCTAAAAAGTGAAGGAGTAGAATTAAGGCCGGGCGCGGTGGTCTCGCGGTTCTAGGCGCTCAGTCCGGAACCGCGCGACTGCCACGGTCGCAGGTTCGAATCCTGCCTCGGGCATGGATGTGTGTGATGTCCTTAGGTTAGTTAGGTTTACGTAGTTCTAAGTTCTAGGGGGCTGATGACCACAGATGTTAAGTCCCATAGTGCTCAGAGCCATTTGAACCATTTTTGAAGTAGAATTAGGAATCAGAAACTAATCCTTGATTAAAAACCAATGAAGCAGAAACTTATGAAAAATATATGGGGACAGTCCCCATGTAACGTGGAACAAATGTCAAGAAAACGGGACTGACGCGTGTTAAAATCATGAACTGTCATCACTTTTCCGATTGAAATATGTTCCTTTGGGTCTTTGTCAAGCAACGGATGGTGCTCCTCGTAAATGTTATTCAGAAAAATGTTGGATTCTGGAGTGTCTGAAAACTGAAATAAAGTTAATAATGAAAATCAATAAAACTGAGGCACTGAAATACAGTGAAAATTACTTGTGACATGTTTTGGTGCCACCGGTGATCGAAAGTAAGAAGGTTATGCAGACGATCAAAGTTACCGGAAGCCAACACGCTAATGTGTGTTTGTTACCAACGTAATAGTACCCTTAGCAGCTGATAACACAAGCAATGAGGTGTCCAGTGTGTTGACGAAGCTTGTGCGCTGACTGCCGTCCAGGTACTGAGACGGTTAAGGAAACCCAACTAACGGCGGAAACACAGAAGATACGAGGAACTGCAGTCGCCACGTAAATTTGCTAGATTCGGCTATCTCTGTTCCATACATACTTAACGTGGGTAATACTAATACAGTAATGTTACCAAGGTGAAAATTTTAAAATTTTCTACTTACTTCTGCAACATTAAAACAGTGTGTACATTAAAAGGGTAGCCAGTGGGAGTAAACTTGGATATTATCATGTAAAACTGTAATAAACTACCAACTATTTAAATACTGAGACCCCTTTACTTCAGAAATTCAAATAGACAAATTAGGTCAATAAAGCTCTGTGCCTTTATTCCGTTTGGTTGTTAACGGTATTATCAGCGGACTGCCTTACAGAATTTATTATACATATCGCCTCAACCACATTTAACACAACCCCTTTCTCTTTTTCCGAAGTATCTCCTAGTTATAGCAAAGAACTGAAATTCGATACTGATTATCACGTAAGTGAGACATTAGTGAGGATTTTGAGCTGCTCGCATTGAGATGTTTTTAAAGCGAATTTTAAAATTATCTGTAAGCAGTTATGGCTGGTATTGCTAGTCGGATGTAAAAAAAAAGGGAGAAAAATAAGACTGTAAGCGACGGAGAGCGAGCTCGAATTGAAGAAGGATGCCCCGGTCTTACAAAGGAATCATCCAGGTACTTACCTTAAGCGAATTACAAACATCACGAAAAATTTAAAGCTGTGTGAATGAACGGAGTTTTGAATCGCCGCTGGCTGGTGTGGCCGAGCGGTTCTAGAGGCTACGGTCTGGAACCGCGCGACCGCTACGGTCCCAGGTTCGAATCCTGCCTCGGGCATGGATGTGTGCGATGTCCTTAGGTTTGCTAAGTTTAAGTAGTTCTAAGTTCTAGGGGACTGATGACCTCAGATGCTAAGTCCCATAGTGGTCAGGGCCATTTGAACCATTTTTGAAACGCCGTCCTCCCTGATTACGAGTCCCACGTCTTATCACTGGCCCATCTTGTCCAATCAGTGCGTCATGTGAAAATACGTTACAAACTGCGGAAACCGTGTCACTGTAGCGTGCAGTGGTGACAGGATGTGAGCAACAAATGACGCTGTCAGGAAAGGTGTTTATGGCTGATAAAAACAATGTCGGTACGACAGTGAGATTATGTATGACGCACCACTTTTGGTGAGGTCGTCAACAGGCTTGATACCCACATCGACGAACTGTAAAAGATGCTGGTGCACAAGTGACTATTGTATGATATGGAATGTGTCGCTGATCACCAAATGCTATTTTAACGTTACGATTGACAAAGACTTGTGAACTGTGTCGACAGTTTGGGACACAGAACAGATGAGACTGCATCTGTAAGCTGCTACAAAACATCAATGTAGCGGAGAGGATCTGCTGTCATCCCTTACAATAGCAGCCTTACAAACGTTGCAATAAGGGTAGTGAGTGTTCACTTTGCAGGCGCGTAGAAGTATCATAGTATAAAATAGTGCTTGAGAAAGTGGACTGCAAAAATTATGACTGCTGTCACAACGCCCCGAAAGAAACAATCTTTCAGTCCATTGTAGAGTATGTTCTGAAGTGTATCTGTCGGGCAGACTAAAACTGTGTGTCTCATTGAGCTCTCTTTTTCTTTCGTCACCAACATGTTCCAACAGCACCCCAGCGAAAATAGTGCGTGTCTTTGATTCGTAAGTACGATGAACTTATATTGGAAGAGACCAGCTCATTGCAATGACAACTGCACCCTTGTTAGAAGAGTTATTAATGTAAATCCGTAGAGTGGACATTCTTATGAAGTGTAAATTGAACTGAAAAATAGACAGTCACCCCTTCATGTACGAAGGTGAGCTTAAAAGTGATGCTTCCGAGTTTTTTACGTAAAAACTCTTAAAGCTTTTTAAGTAAAAAAAAACGGTTATTAGCATTTCACACCTTCAAAAAAAATGGTTCAAATGGCTCTGAGCACTATGGGACTTAACTTCTGAGGTCATCAGTCCCCTAGAACTTAGAACTACTTAAACCTAACTAACCTAAGGACATCACACACATCCATGCCCGAGGCAGGATTCGAAGCTGCTACCGTAGCGGCCGCGAAAATAAACATTCTACAGTGACGGTATCAAGAAACTGGTTTCTCGTTAGGAGAAAGGTGTTCGCAGCAGTGTGACTATGTTGAGAAATATATCCACGCATTAAAAAAGTTTTGCATCACCCCAGTTCCCAGAACTCCGGTAGGCAGAAGTTGACTGTGGATATTGTATCACAGACACAGTTCCTTTGACTGTTCAGAGACGTCACTAAACCCGCCCAAAGATGTAAACAACCATGCATGAGCAGCGCCTGTTAGACGGAAGAGGTCCGACAGCCGATCAGTTCCAGTCATTCCTCCAGGAAGGAGGTACGTGGCTCGTGTTGTCTCTAGTTCAACCATGCCTAGACTGTCAATACCGCGGTTCGATTGCGTCCGCGTTGTTACCTTGTGCCAGGAAGAGCTCTCACCAAGGGAAGTGTCCAGGCGTCTCGGAGTGAACCAAAACGATGTTATTCGGCCTTGGAGGAGATATAGGGAGATAGGAACTGTCGATGACATGCCTCACTCAGGCCGCCCAAGGTCTACTACAGCAGTGGATGACCGCTACCTACGGATTATGGCTCAGAGGAAACCTGACAGCAACAACACCATGTTGAATAATGCTTTTTTTTTTTTTTTTTTTTTTTTGCAGCCACTCAAACATTGCGCAATAGACTACATGATGTGCAACTTCACCACCGACATACATGGCGAGGTCCATCTCTGCAACCACGACACCATGCTTCCCTATACAAGTGGGCCCAACAACATGCCGAATGGACCGATCAGGATTGGCATCACATTCTCATCACGGATGAGTGTCGCATATGCCTTCAACCAGACAATCGTCGGAGACATACTGTCCAGCGAGTGCAATAACGTAGAGATTCCCTGCAGTTTTGTGGTGGCATTATGTGGGGCCGAAGTACGCCGCCAGTGGTCATGGAAGGCACTGTAACGGCTGTACGATACATGACTGCCATCCTCCGACAGATAGTGCAACCATATCGGCAGCATACTGGCGAGGCATTCGTCTTCATGGACGACAATTCGCACCCCTTTCGTGCACATCTTGTGAATGACTTCCTTTGGGATAACGAAACCGCTCGATTAGAGTGGCCAGCAAGTTCTCCAGATATGAACCCTATCGAAAATGCGTGGGGTATATTGAAAAGGGCTTTCTATGGACGACGTGGCCCACCAACCACTCTGAGGGTTCTACACCGAATTGCCGTTCAGGAGGGGACCAATAGTGCGTTGATGAACTTGTGGATAGTATGCTATGACGAACACAGGCATGCACCAATGCAAGAGGACGTGCTACTGGGTATTAGAGGTACCGGTGTGTACAGCAGTCTGTACCACCATCTGTGAAGGTCTCACTGCATGTCTGAAAGAACGGATACCACCTTCATGATGTTTATGTTGACCTCTATTCCAGTTTTCTGTACAGATTCCAAAACTCTCGGAACCGAGGTGACGCAAAACTTTTTTTGATGAATGTGTGTATGCATATAGACACAAATAATACGTTTAAAAGTAATTAAAAATTATTTAAGAATATTCACATTAAAATTCAGAGTCGTTACTTTTCAGCACAGTCTTGTAGAATGCATTTATTTAGACGGATCAGTTTCAAAAAACGAAATCAGCTTCTTGGTATTGTATTCAAATGTAACAGAAGACACAAGAGAAAAAGGATACGTATTAAAAAACGATATTAGTACTCAATGATTAAACAGGACAACCAAAAGCCAAAGATCTCTAGAAAACAAAAAAGTTTTCCCAAACGATTTCATGCACTAGCGCAATTTTCTTTTGAATTAGTACGAGTTCAGGGGGAAAAAACGATTGATGCGAATTAATTTGATCGTTAAAACTCCGTTGACTAGATTTCAGCACTTACCTCACAAATTGTTAAAAAACGTTATTAGTATTGCTCAGCGCACATGCACTAGCAAATACACGGTGTTCCATTTTAATTTTACAAGAGGTTAGAGGGTGAATTATTAATCCTTAAAAAGACTTACGTATTAGAGTTGTTTCCGGCAATAAAGGTCACGCGATTAGCATACTAGTTTCAACCTAGACCGCGCTTGAGTCTGTGAAACTGCTGTCAACTTAATTTTTGCTAACTGGAAACTACGCTAAAAGTTAAGTGTGTGAGCCACTATAGGTTTCATTACCATCCTAGTCTGGTCTGTGCTAAAAAAATTCCATAAATATGTATGTTTGTGGAACTCTCTTTTTAAAAAGTGCAGAAGGTTGGGATTAGCTTTCTCGCCGTGCACCGAGAGGAGGTTGGGCACCCAGACAATGTACGCAACGTGGTCTGCATGAAGTTTGTTTTTTCTCACTTATTTAGCCTTTCTCTACACAGTGGAGCAAGTAATGATATGAAAGAATTTATTAACAAGAGCATTCATTGCAACAACACCCGCAAAGCTGCAGGTAACTGAGCTGGGCTTCACAGCAGTATTTTACTTTCAGTCCACAAAAATTGTGGTAACTTTCGGCATCTTTAAAGCACGTACTGCGCAGGAGCAGCTACACATAGCTACATATTGCAAAAAACAATCGTTCTTCGTCAAGGTCACTTGTTATTCGCAATGTGCTCGCGCAGACTTCTCGAAGTTCATGTCGGGTAAAACTAATGTTTCGATGACCAGCATTTTAAATGAGGCAACTGTGAAAAGCTTTGTACGAAATTATTCACATGTAAGTAAAAAAGGAGTTGCTAAATAAAAAGTGTTTGCCGGATTTTTACTGATTGCAGATGCATACAGAAAAGTAATTCAGAGAAGTTTCACACAAAAGTTGCTTAGTATTTAGTAAAGAATCATAATATGCGGTAAAAAGTGTGGGTTTCATTTTCACAGAAGTCAGCGGCGTATAAAATGAAGCTAAGATGATTAACCTGTGATACCATTCGTTATAAACTAGTTTGAACTGGAACTATTTTCTTGTGTAACATATACTTCTCGTGATACTATGCAGTGATTAGAAATGGATGTGACTGATGCGTACGAATATCTCTCCTCAGATTTGTATACTCCATGTCTTTCGGTGTTGGCTTAGTAATTTTATAAATCAGAGCAAAATGACGTGCGAGCTCTTTCACTGTCCATTATTCCAAATCTTTAAGTAATGCATTTGAATCTGTGTGTTGACAGCGCTTCAAACTGCTAAAGGTATAACTAATTTCTCGCACGCACAAGATCTATGGTGTTTCGCAGCTCAAGCCCACGATTGGAAAATTAATTAAATTGGTGTGTTGCGAAGAATGTCATGCTGCCAAAATGTATCGTGACAATAAACATTGTAAAAAAAAAATGTGACTGAAGCTGAAAAGTGTTATTTCATAAAATCCACTACACTGCTGCAAACCTCAGCCCGTTCGATCCTAACAATTCAATCTGTGCGTAGGAAAAACATAATATGAAAAATTTAAAAAGTAGTACAGAGTCTCTCAGAAATATACGTGCACAGCATCGAAAAAATGAATCTATCTTTCAGAATATCTGCCATATACGTAAGCAACATGCGAGCGGGTGACTAGTCCATCACTGGAGGAGAGATGTGATACACAAAATAGCCTTGAAGCCAACGAACAATCAGCTACAATGACTGACACCTTACAGTGGACCTATCCATTGTTCACGTGCTGCCTGTTGAACGGTAGTAGAGGACCCAGGGACTCCATGTGTGCTTAAGCAGTGCCAGCGGGCAGCTGAGGTCAGTGAATGGCGTGTTTGAGCAGTCTAGTGGATTACAGCGCACGGGCGGCCACAGAATTCCTTGACAAAGAAAGGATCCGGGGTGACTAACCGCCCCCATTGGCGGTGTCCGCAGCGGTCCCGTGGGAACAGGCCGTTAATCCTGCGACCACCTTCCGCTTCCCTCCTGCTTGTCTGGAAACCGCGAGGCAATGTAGGAGCCTAACTGGACGAGGAACCTGTTGATGGTTGTCCACCTCACTTTGAGTAATCCCTGTGACTCCACATCATTGTAATCTTCGTATTAACATTTACTTTTTTATTTATTTTTGCCTAAACGACGCTGGTTTACGTGTTCAGATTTCTAAAACACGCCCTCCAACAAAAAAGCATCCAGTGGAGAGGAGAAAGGGAAGTATAAAACATTCTCGGACTTCTTGCCGCATCGATTCAGGGTAAAACCTCGAGCTTTCGACGCTTTCCACCATCGTCACCGTCCGGAGCATCTGACTGTCAAAATCGCTGCTTTGGTGGCCTTGTATAGCCCAAAAACGATTTCTGATTGCTCGGTATTTACGTCATGCCGTCGCAGCTGGTGTCAACGTCCGCGTCGATGGCTCCACCGCTCACTCCATAGCGTGAACAGTGTTGCGAATACGTGTGGCTCTTCTCTGCATTAAGAGCTCGTTTCCATGCACCGTCACGGTTGAAGGTTTTCTCACACATTCTTATTTCTACAGCTTCCCTAATTATACAGACCCAGGACGAGGGAATCTTGGACAAAACTTTTGTTTCGTCAAACAGTATTTTTTGTTTGTTTGTGAGGCTGGGTTCAGCAACTGCGGATTTCTCCAGCTCACCATTTTTAATACGCTGTTGATGTTCTGCGCAGCGGTCGGAAACGGTGTGGATGGACTGACCGATCGAACTGGTTCCGCATTCACACAGATTGCTGTTAATTCCAGGTATTCTGAGGCCGAGTCTGTCCTTAACACGGCATAACATCCGCTTTCCGTTCTTAGGAAGTCGGAAAACGTATCTAATACATCATCTTCCCAGTACTCTTCCCATTTTGCAGGATATAGTTCCGCATTCCTTTTCTTCTGCGCCGCAAAATAGACAGAGTACTGGGAAGATCAGACATTAGATCTGTTTTCCGCACTCCTAAGAAGATAAAGCAGATAGTGCGCCCTGTTAAGGACAGTCTCGGCCTCACAATTCCTTGAATTTACAACATCCTATAGAATGCCGAAGCAATTACATCTCTCAGTCCATCAATCCACATCGTTTCCGAGCGCTGTGTTGAGCATCAACACCATATTAAAAATCGTGAGCCGGAGAAATCCGCATTTGCTGAGCCCAGCCCCACAAACAAACATAAAATACCGTGTGACGAAACAATGAAGCAGGCTTTAAAAATAAAAGTGTGTGAGAAAACCTTCAACTGTGACGCCGGCTATTATCTTTGCGGTGTGTGGTAGCGAGCTGTCGATGCAGAGAAGAGTCATAAATATTCGTCGCCCTGTTTATGCTGCGGCGGGAGCAGTGGCGCCACTGGCGCAGAAGTTGACACCACCTGCTTCAGCATGAAGTAACTAGTGACCAATCAAGAAGCTGTCTTTGTACTATGTAAGGCCACCACAGCAGCTATTTTGACGATCAGTGGCTCCAGACGACGACGATCGTGGAATACGTCGAAAAGCCGAGGTTTTCCCTGAACTGACGTGGCAAGATGTCGGAGAACGCTCTATACAACAGTGCCGTCCCAAAAGATTTCATTCTCAGCGTGTAACGTAACATCAGAATTGAGAATCACGAAGTGGACGAAGTTAGGGAATTCTGTTACCTAGGCTCCAAAAATACCATTATGGACGGAGCAAGGACGACATAAAAATCATATTGTAAGATCCTGCCCACTCGTCTAATATAGGATGCCTAGGAATCTGGTTTCTCAGATAGGTACACAACAGTTCAAGTAAATCATATTAGTGGAGTTTATTACAGTAAATTGCATTGACAATACTTAGTGGATTTACAATGATGTCTCGCAAGGAAATGGTGGCTTCCTAATACTTAATATCCTTCGATATATACAATTTCCACGCAAGTAATTAATATAGATCACAAGTCACACCTAATTAGTTTCAATCACGGCTCGTCTTGTAGTGCGGCTCTTGTAGTGCGCCCGTGGCTAGCTGGAGTAGCGCTTATAGTCTCTTTGTATAGGGACCGCTCCTGTCTTGGTGGCGTCCTAGTCAGCGTTCTATAGGCTGACGCCGTCTCACAGCCGTCTCTCCTATATCGTTCCAGGCTGACCTGTCGGCGCTTGATGTTACGCCGGAACACATATCAGCACTGGCAGAAAGGGAATCCATTGCCAAAAACTACTAGTATGAGACATAGACCTGAATTTGAGAAAGAATTTCCAAAAACGTCCGTTTGGAACACTTCACTGTATGGTAGTGAATCATGGACTGTGGGAAAACCGGAATAGAAGAGAAATCAAGCATTTGAGGTGTGGTGCTACAAAAGACTGGTGAAAATTAGGTGGACTATAAGGTAACAAACGAGGATATTCTCCGCCGAATGGATGCGTACACCATAATTACACTACCACACAAACATTTGGGGTTACACTCGTCTGGTAAGAGTCGTTTCTGGTGGGGTAGGGGGGGAGGGGGGGGGGGGGAAGCGGGGGCCCGAACCACACAATAAACCTGCACATTAACCCTGGTTTCGGTGTGGGGCGGCGGTGGGGTCGGTGGATTGCTGTGGCCTATTGTGGGGTTGTGAACCACTGATGGCTAAGGCGGGACGAAGCCTCTCCATCGTTTCTAGGTCCCCGGTTACATACACGATGCAATGGTACTAGAGGGCGCAGAATAGGATAAAAACTGAAGATGGAACAGATATTGAAATACAACCAGCAAATAACTGAGGAATTAGGTTGTATGTCCTACTCAGAGATGAAAAGTTTGGCACAGGAAAAGAACCCACAGCGGACCGCATCAAACGTGTCAGAAGACTGGTCAAAAAACAAAAAAACAAAAAAAAGGACGGAGCAGGGGATCTTACTAGCCAAGCTAATACCTCGCTAACACGCAGGGAGGTCACGGAGTTGTCTGAGAACCCTCCCCCAATCCCCGCCCCCCTGGCCGCACCAACCCCTCCCGCTGCGCCCACCACCCAGTACAGACAAAAAGCTCGTTTTTAAGTTTATTTACGTGAATAGAACTAAAAAAAATTAAGCGTTCATAATCGTCTACACTAATCATGCGCACATATTCCGTAAACTGACTCGTTCCACATAATTTCTATGGAATATGTAAGTAACTAACTAACCAACAAGATCTGACCTGATGCCACACCAAATGACTCTCTGCACATCTGCATCTACGTCTACATAAGTACTCCGAAAACCACATAACGGTGCATGGCGGAGGGTACCACGTACCAAAACTACTCATTTCCTTTCCTGTTTCACTCGCAAATAGAACGAGGGGGAAAAGGACTGTTCAAAAACCTCTTTATGGGCCCTAAATTGTTTCATCTTTGTGGTTCTTACGCAAAATATATGCTGGCGGCTGTAGAATCGTTCCGCAATCGGCATCAAACACCGGCTCTTTAGAATTTCCGCAGTAGTTCCTCACGAAAAGATAGTCGTCTTCCCCCCAGGGATTCCCATTTGAGTTCACGACGCATCTCCGTAATAGCATCGTGCTGGTCGAACCCACCAATAATTAATCTAGTACACACACCTCTGCAGAACTCAGATGTCTTCCTTCAATCCAGAGCTGGTGGGGATCCGAAAACTCAAGAATGAGTCGCACTAGCTTTCTATACGCTGTATCCTTTAAGAAGTGAATAACACTGTCCCAAAATTTTCCCACTGAAAGTAAGTCGAGCAGTCACCTTCCGTGCTACTCAAGTGACGTGCCCATTCCGTGTCATATCGCTCTGCAGCGATGTGACTATGTCAAGCAGCACGCTACTAATGCTGTATTCGAACGTCACACTACAGTTTTTCGTACTCATCTGCATTAATTTACATCTTTCTACATTGAGAGCAAGCATCATTTATTACACCAACTAAAAATTATGGCAAATCATCTTGTATCCTCCTACAGTCACTCAACGACGACAGTTAGCCCATTCACCACAGCGTCATGACCAAACAGTCGCAAATCGCTGCTCACCCTGTCCATCAGGACATTTATGTACATAGAGTACAAGAACGGTGCCGTCGCACTTCCCTGGACACTCCTGGCGATACCCTAGTCACTGATGAACAATCGCCGTCTACGACAACGTACTAGGTTTTGTCACTTAACAAGTCTTCAAGCCACTAACATATCTGGGAACCTAGTCCATATGCTTGGACCTTCAACAGTCAGCAGTGGGCACCGAGTCTAGCGCTTTCCGGAAATTTGGGAATATGGTATCTGCCTCCATCCATGTTTTTAGGATATCATGTGAGAAACGGGCGAGCTGAGCTTCGCACAAGCAATGCTTTCTATATCCGTGCTGATTTGTGGACAGAAGCTTCTATGTCCCAAGGGGCAGGTTCGATTTCCGTTGCTGTACTGCCATATCTACCATCGCCTCTCGTGTACAATAACTCGCACCTAATCTGTACCTTCAGTAATATCATACGGAACATTCCTTACCCGGCACAGGACAATCACAACGATTTTCCCTCAGAAATGAAATAGGCCAAATTCTCAGATGCAACAAATGTTTCTGGGAGGAGGGCCTACTTTGTTGTTAGGTAATTACCGAAGCTGGTAATCCCTTCCCATCTATTCCCAATTGGGAATCCCCTCTGTACAACTTCCAGCTCACTTCGTACTGGCTGTAATGGGCCTAATATGAAACGGAAAAAGGAAAAATGTATATCAGAAACGCCCTGCTTTCTTACGCAAGTAGTATAAATATACTACTCATCTCGAGGGAGTTATCTACAGTGCTGCATACACGCACACAAATAGACTCATTGTACTTCAACGTGGAAGTTGTATGTGGGAATGATTCCACGTATGGTTTCATAACATACTGCCAGAGGTCGGGCCCGAACTAGCACGTTTGCGATACTTCCAGCCTCAGCAGTCAATTACACTGCAGGCCTGAGCGAATACTTTGAGTATTTCTCTTTGCTTTGTGCTATGCGTTGCTTGTTATTTTCATTTTTAATTTCACATTGAGAAGAGAGGCTAATACTGGTCTCTACGAGGGTCGAGTACGACCCTCACAATAGCAGGAGGGATCGGCGATCCTTATTAGCATTACATCGATTTGTTTTTGAATGAGTGCCGAAAACGGTTGCCAGTCCTGCGGTATGGAGGCGGGACTTGTTCCCCTTTCCGCTCCTCGACTCTCCGGCACTCCGGCAGTCCCATTTCTCGTTGGCTTACACTTCCGCCGAGTGCCTTGATACAGTGTCAGCAGTTATACATATCATATGGGAGGAACATACTGTCTTAGAATTAAACTGAAAATGGCTCCCTCGCCTGGTCCTTCCCAAGATAATCGAAAGGTTCTCTTGGTTGTGAGGCAAAGGCTGGAACCGGAAATACTCTCCCGAATATTTCCGACCTCCAACCCTTCTGCCCCAGTCCCATCCTACTGGAATATTTGGCTGAACTGAGCGAAACATTACAACCGACCGGGCAGTTGCTGTGAATATTGAATGAATAATGTAACAAAAAAAACATTTTCTTTGTATTTTGTCTCAGACAACGGACGCCATTGTTCCAGAAGCAACATATGAACAGTTCTGATCTCCTCTTGCTGGGAAGGTTTTGGAATATTTTCCCTTAATTCTAATGCAACAGAATGTCCCTTGTTTTGATGAAACTGAACTCATCACATCTATTCTTATGTGTTTATCATAAAGTACATCAAAGGTCTGAGGTGTGACATTAAGTACACGAATAAAATAATAACACTGTCCCCGTTTTATTAAGTGAAAAAAATGGCTCTGAGCGCTATGGGACTTAACTTCTGAGGTCATCAGTCCACTAGAACTTAGAACTAGTTAAACCTAACTATCATAAGGCCATCACACACATCCATGCCCGAGGCAGGATTCGAACCTGCGACCGTAGCGGTCGCGCGGTTCCAGACTCTAGCGCCTACAACAGCTCGGGCAACCCGGCCGGCGTTTTATTAAGTGAAAATTGATCAACACGTGAAGGCTATTTAAATAGAAAGTAAACTCAGTTTTGTGTTTTATAGGAAAATTCTGTATCTTCATTTCAACGTTTTAGTTATTTCTAATTCCGAAATGTTTACGATGTTATCTTAAGGTAATACGGAAATTTCGATCTTTGAAATGAATGGCAAGAACTAACACAGAATATCGCAGACGGTACACATATTCCTAATAGGCAAACCTGGTGTATAGTTAATGTTCTACAACAAAATTTTCAGAGTTCTCAGCTTTCGACTTTTGTTTCTGAAAACTTGCGAGTGGAATTCGTATCACATCACACTTTCCTATTTTACAAATAATATAAATTGCAGCAAAAGATATGTCATTTTCTCATACACATGTAAAAATGGGCGAAAACCTGATCAGGATATTGTTAAATATTTTTCATACGAAAGTCATAGACTTTACAGTGAGACACGAGAAAAATGGATAATGAAATTGCTTCAGCCTGAGTATGACAGATAACGGAATTCACGTACTGACGATATATAATTTTCGTTTCTATTATCATAACAGAGAAAACTATGATGTGAAAGAAACAACTGAAAAAATAAATGAAAATGAACTCAAAAGGAGGCGAAAAATATTTTTCCGAGGAAAAATAACGGAGAAACACCCCTGCATCCACTGAAAGTTTAGTTTGGAGGGAACACACAGCTACTACAGGCGCCAGCGTCTATGGGGTAATTTCGCACGGGGCTGCATCGCGGAGGGGAGTGACCCGCTTTCTCCCACAGGGGGAGAGAAGAAATGTGAACTTTTGGCCGCAGCTCGCGCAGTAGTTGCCGGCGGCAGTTGACCTAATGTGGGGAGCGGTGATGTAAGGACGGAGAGACCGGGCGCTGTGCGGTAATCGGTTTACTGCGGCGGAAAAGTTCCGCGCAAGTGTAACGAGCGGACGTCAGACTGCTCAAAAACTCGAGCACGGGACGGAAATGCTCAAGGTGGCGTGAGCGCTCAACGGCTGGAAAATTGCCGGGGGTGTGTTGAGTGCAGGCAGGGCTTCGCGAACCGCCGTGGACAGACGGATTGCCGACTGCTGCGGCCACACCTGACTTGCATAAGCGATTCCTCCAGTCGATCATTCCCTAGGTCTCCTAGGCGACAGGAATGAAACGAATTCATTCGAATACTTCTACATGTGTAATATGTATGCCGCCGTACCACGTGTGATACGCACTCAACAGAGAACGTTTACTGCCCTTCCTATTCCACTGGAGATCGATAAGCGGAAAGAACATCTGAAGGGTGCAAATGGAAAGCGGTCGGCCAGATGAACCTGTCGTTCGTCAGGTGAATGAAAACAGTGTATGTCTGAAAGAATGCAGACTCATGCGGCGATAACGCCGCCTGCTGAAAAGACGCAAGATCAAATCGTACTCCAGGTCTCCGATAAAAATTCGTCAATTACTGAGACCAGTTAAAGGAGCAGCGGGTCTCAGAATTAAAAACGAACATAAACAGTCTCGATCGCAAGAAACACTATTTTTTTGGATTACTGGTTTCAGTCAGTTACTGAGCATCTTCAGACCTCATACCATGCTTACGAACTCGACGTACGTCATTTGCCCACCAAAATGGTATGAGATACGAAGATGGTCAGTAACTAAGCAAAGCTGGTAACCGATAAGCTAAAGGTTGCTTGCGGTCGATACTGTTTATATTCATTTTAAAATACTAAGTAAGGCAGCTGTTTTCAATGAGAAATGTTCTGAAAAATTACTTAAGTCTCAGAATACCTGGGATCTACAAAATAGCTTGTGAGTGCGGCCAGTCTTACGTCGGACAAACAGTATACACTGTACACTGTAGAACAATGCAGGAAGGAGATTGAGAGGTTTTATGGGCTACTCTATCCCAAGAAATCTGGTTTAGCTGAGCATGCTTTAGAAAACGGACACCAGGTAAAATCTGACGAAATCTCCGTCGTGGTCGTGGCTCCCACTGTCGTTTTCTGTGACTGTGTATTTAAAAAAGCCATTGAAATCAAAATCACCGATAGAGTCCTAAGTAGAAACGGAGGCCTGCAGCTCAACACGGTGTTGGATCCAGCGACATCGTGGCTGAAGGGGGTACATCAAATGCCGAGTCAACGTACGCCAACACTTGGCGATGCCACGAGCACCAGTGACGTCACAGCCGGCAGCTAGTATATGCAGGGGTCGTACCAGCAGCCCACTGGCAGCCGTACCACTTGACAAAGGCCAAGGAGTGGCTGGTCGAAAGCCCGTGTAATTTTAATCACTTGAGACGCCTGGAAACCCGAGAACATTTTATTATATGTATGTCTGTTTATAAACTACTTATTTGTATCCAAAAAAATAGAGAAGGTATTCTGATACTACAGTAGTACGATGTCTACTGAATCAAAGGAAAAATAGACAAATTAGAAAATGAATGCTTTGTTAAAAAGTTTTTAAGTGCCACATCAGGAACCTGACGGTTCAAAGTGCCAATAAGACGGTGTTTCATGCTGATTCTTGGAAAGAAGAAAAAAGCAATCAGCCACCATTAATAATCCTGTTTATTTACAGAAATCGCACCGTTACAGGTTTCGAATCGGCAAGTTCATCTTCACGTTTATATGTTGCTAATTACATCAGTTCTTCGCTGATTTGCAACAACTAATGCAAACAACGAATGTAATACAAACGTGAAAGTCGTCTGAAGACGAACCTGTCGGCTCCAAACAGGTAACGGTGGTATTTGTGTTAATAAACAGCATTATTGACAGTTGCTGATTCCAGGTTTCTTCTCTGCAAGAATCAACGCGTAATTTGTACACAGCCAAAGTCTCTAAACTGTCACTTTTCGATAAAACAACACGAACAAAGCTTTTGTTCTAAGTGCCATCAAACTGAGGTACAATCTATTATTTGCGGTAGTACATGTAAAGAAATACAGCAGTACCTTTTTCAACTAGCCGAGCTGTGGTCAATAAAACAACTTCTGATAGTTTTAAGATTTTGGAACTCCACAGGGAACTACAGTTTGGCACAAAGAACATTCACCATCTGCTTACGCATATTCAACATTTTCTCCATTATTTGTACTGGTAACAAATCTGGCGCAAGCTACCGAGTACCGAGAATAAAAAAAGCACTGAAAACGTGTTTTTATGGCACTTATAACGTTAGACATTTCCATTGCTCAGTTGTAGTCACGAGTCCTTTTAAACCAGGGTTTATCTAATGTTTCTGTTACTGTAATTACAAAAAAAAAAAATTATTACAGAAGAAGCAATCGGTTTCTTAACGTCATATGGAACATACGGAAGAAAGGACAATTAACTTTGTTTGTCTATCCTGGCAACATTAGGACAATAAAGACGTATCTTACTTCGACAGAGGCACTCTACGTATTTTACATCACTCTCATTAAGATTGTAGTTTTAAATTTATAAGAGTACAGTACTTAGAAATAACTATAAAATAACCAAAGCAAACTGTAGTTACTTCAATGTGCAAAGAAGACACAGTTTAGAAGCGTATCGGTCAAGAATTATCAGCAGGAGACATGACTCTACTAGCGTGTAACACCGCCTGTGGCCTCATCTGGGTGACATACGCAGTCCTTAACATTTTTCGGGTATATCTTATCCAGATGCTACAACTCACAGATTATTAAACTGAAGAGATTACGAAATTGTGCAGCTGTTGAGAGGAAGTCGACACCGATGAAAACACTGATTTTGTTTAACAATTTGCATCCGAGGAGTATATAGATTACCACAATTGCGCAATAAAGTTGAGTCGGAAGCAGGCGACCATGTTGTAAATGAGCAGTAGTACTTCATAAAGGCAACAATGGTCGCTTATGAAAAACTCATGCTTCAAAAATGGAATTACTTTATTGCTCGTAACAGGACGTGTTTCGGACTTAGACGTCTTCAGAGATCTAGGAGCAACATGCTGCACGTAGACGTGTTGCAAGATCTTTAAGTAACAATCGTAAGCAGTCTGCTTATAATAGTTACACATACATCTTGTAACCTTTACTGTTATGTGAATACTGCCACTAGATATCTGAAGATGGCTAAAGCCGTAACGCAAAAGGTCACTCCACTTTTTTAGCATAAATTATTGTTTAGCAAGCAATCCAACTTTCACGCTGTGCTACTGCCTATATGAGGGACGTTCAATAAGTAATGCAACACATTTTTCTCGAAAGCATGTTTGTTTTGTTGAGGAATCCAATACACCATATTCCTCCCGCTCTTTGGGCTACCTATCCGTATTTTTCTACGTAACTTGCGTTCAGAGCGACAGCCATACGCCACATTACTTGGAGGGTCTGTATGGCCACATGGTACCACTCCTCAGGTTGACGTCGGGGTGAACGTCTTCATTCATCGGTAAACTCGCCATCATCCACGCACTGCTTCCCGAGGAGTGCATCTTATATTAGGCCAAATAGATGGAAGTCGGAAGTTGCGTGATCAGGGCTGTAGAGTTCTGGGAGCTCCTCTCAGGTGCATAGACTTGTGAAGCTCTGCGTTGTCATAGAGAAGGAGAAGTTGGTTTGCATTTTGTGACGACACACCCGATGATGATGTTTCGGTTTCCCGAAGGTAGCACAACAGTGTGCAGCCGGCCGGGACGTAGCGATGAACGCAGATGCCTCTCCCAAAGACTCACGTGTATTTGTTCACTGTCAGGTATCCGTAGGAATTCTGAAAGCTCCTATACATATTATCAAAGCTCTGCTTTTCCGCCAAAAGAAACTCAGCAACAGTTCTCTGCTTGGAACACACCTCCGTTACAGACTCCACATTGAAGTTTACACATAGCGCCGTCACCTATCGAAACTTCATGAACCGACAGGGGCTGAAGCGGGAATACCCCACCATGCCCAACAACAAATTCTGTACATTTTAAACCGAAAATGGTGGAGAAAAAGAGCTGTGTTGCACTACTTATTGAACGTCCATCATACATAGATTATGCCTGAAAAATGATATTATGATTGCAGAATTTTTTTTAAAAGTAACTGCTTGCTGAATGGAACCGTATGCCGACCGAAATACAGGCAGCTGTAGGGGCTCGATGCATTATTTCAAGAGAAGATTCGACCAAATACGAATTCAGGCCCATTTAAGATTTGGTTAAAAGATGCACCGGTGCTAATACACAAAATGACAACGAGCGCTTCAACGCGTATGCTTGGAAATTAGCAACGAAATATCTTCAGTAGAAACACTAGCGCCTATAGCTGCAGGTGAATTCAGCGAAGTTTATTAATCTGTTCTGAAGACCACGAACGTGTTAGGAGTCGTCATAGCGATGAACAACAACAACTTCATCTACATCTACATATACATTTATACTCCGCAAGCCACCCAACGGTGTGTGGCGGAGGACACTTTACGTGCCACTGTCATTACCTCCCTTTCCTGTTCCAGTCGCGTATGGTTCGCGGGAAGAAAGACTGTCTGAAAGCCTCCGTGCGCGCTCTAATCTCTCTAATTTTACATTCGTGATCTCCTCGGGAGGTATCAGTAGGGGGAAGCAATATATTCGATACCTCATCCAGAAACGCACCCTCTCGAAACCTGGCGAGCAAGCTACACCGCGATGCAGAGCGCCTGTCTTGCAGAGTCTGCCACTTGAGTTTGTTTAACATATGCGTAACGCTATCACGGTTTCCAAATAACCCCGTGGCGAAACGCGCCGCTCTTCTTTGGATCTTCTCTATCTCCTCCGTCAACCCGATCTGGTACGGATCCCACACTGATGAGCAATACTAGAGTATAGGTCGAACGAGTGTTTTGTAAGCCACCTCCTTTGTTGATGGACTACATTTTCTAAGGACTCTCCCAATGAATCTCAACCTGGTACCCGCCTTACCAACAATCAATTTTATATGATCGTTCCACTTCAAATCGTTCCGCAAGCATACTCCCAGATATTTTACAGAAGTAACTGCTACCAGTGTTCGTTCCGCTATCATATAATTATACAATAAACGATCCTTCTTTCTATGTATCCGCAATACATTACATCTGTCTATGTTAAGGGTAAGTTGCCACTCCCTGCACCAAGTGCCTATCCGCTCAGATCTTCCTGCATTTCGCTACAATTTTCTAATGCTGCAACTTCTCTGTATGCTACAGCATCATCCGCGAAAAGCCGCGTGGGACTTCCGACACTATCTACTAGGTCATTTATATATACTGTGAAAAGCAATGGTCCCATAACACTCCCCTGTAGAACGCCAAAGGTTACTTTAACGTCTGTAGACGTCTCTCCATTGATAACAACATGCTGTGTTCTGTTTGCTAAAAACTCTTCAATCCAGCCACACAGCTGGTCTGATATTCCGTACGCTCTTACTCTGTTTATCAGGCGACAGTGCGGAACTGTATCGAACGCCTTCCGGAAGTCAAGGAAAATAGCATCTACCTGGGAGCCTGTATCTAATATTTTCTGGGTCTCATGAACAAATAAAGCGAGTTGGGTCTCACACGATCGCTGTTTCCGGAATCCATGTTGATTCCTACATAGTAGATTCTGGGTTTCCAAAAAGGACATGATACTCGAGCAAAAAACATGTTCTAAAATTCTACAAGAGATCGACGTCAGAGATATAGGTCTATAGTTTTGCGCATCTGCTCGACGACCCTTCTTGAAGACTGGGACTACCTGAGCTCTTTCCAATCATTTGGAACCTTCCGTTCCTCTAGAGAGTTGCGGTACACGGATGTTAGAAGCGGGGCAAGTTCTTTCGCGTACTCTGTGTAGAATCGAATGGTATCCCGTCAGGTCCAGTGGACTTTCCTCTGTTGAGTGATTCCAGTTGCTTTTCTATTCCTTGGACACTTATTTCGATGTCAGCCATTTTTTCGTTTGTGTGAGGATTTAGAGAAGGAACTGCAGTGCGCTCTTCCTCTATGAAACAGCTTTGGAAAAAGGTGTTTAGTATTTCAGCTTTACGCGTGTCATCCTCTGTTTCAATGCCATCATCATCCCGGAGTGTCTGGATATGCTGTTTCGAGCCACTTACTGATTTAACGTAAGACCAGAACTTCCTAGGATTTTCTGTCAAGTCGGTACATATAATTTTACTTTCGAATTCACTGAACGCTTCACGCATAGCCCTCCTTACGCTAAATTTGACACCGTTTAGCTTCTGTTTGTCTGAGAGGTTTTGGCTACGTTTAAACTTAGAGTGAAGCTCTCTTTACTTTCGCAGTAGTTTCCTAACTTTGTTGTTGTACCACGGTGGGTTTTTCCCGTCCCTCACAGTTTTACTCGGCACGTACCTGTCTAAAACGCATTTTACGATTGCCTTGAACTTTTTCCATAAACGCTCAACATTGTCAGTGTCGGAACAGAAATTTTCGTTTTGATCTGTTAGGTAGTCTGAAATCTGCCTTCTATCACTCTTGCTAAACAGATAAACCTTCCTCCCTTTTTTTTTATATTCCTACTAACTTCCATATTCAGGGATGGTGCAACGGCCTTATGATCACTGATTCCCTGTTCTGTACATACAGAGTCGAAAAGTTCGGGTCTGTTTGTTATCAGTAGGTCCAAGACGTTATCCCCACGAGTCGGTTCTCTGTTTAATTGCTCGAGGTAATTTTCGGATAGTGCACTCAGTATAATGTCACTCGATGCTCTGTCATTACCACCCGTCCTAAACATCTGAGTGTCCCAGTCTATATCTGGTAAATTGAAATCTCCACCTAAGACTATAACTTGCTGAGAAAATTTATGTGAAATGTCAGGTAACTTCGCGGAGTTACCTGACAGGAAACGCGGGGCCGACGCGGAGCAAGAAATGTCTCAGTTTGTTAAACGAGTTTGGATTAAAAAATATACAGCTCGAGATTACAAAAACAAAAAGGTTCTGCAACCCTAAAAGAATTCTAAACTTCATTCATTTCTCATAACTCTAGTCCAGAGCCAACCTCTAATTGTTTGTATTTAAAACGCGCTGATCGGGAGTGGAACATAAGAGAAATGATTGAAGATGGTTCGATGAACCCTCTGGATGGCACTTAATTGTGAATTTCATTGTAGTCATGCAGATGTATGAGTGGATGTGCAATAACACAGCTATTTTTTTTAAGCTAAGATTATAATATTGGTCGTGCCTATGACCCCACCGAGAGAGGAGGGAGATGGGATTCACATTCCGGAGGCATTTGGTTCGAAACTTCTTTCCAGTATCCGAATCTAGATTGCCTATAATTTTCTTTTTCTGTTCCTGTGTTTTTTTTTGTGTGTGTGTGGCAGGGATTACTAATTTCATGAACGCTGTAACACTTAATATATGATAGATTTAACTTATATCACAAAAAACATTTATATTTTCATAGGTTTTAATAGCGATCTTCGTTTACTAACACAAAATGATCCTTAATTGGGTTAACTCCATCAACGCTACCTTAAATGTACAGCACAGTGTCCTGAACAACGTTACATCAGTATTTTCTTCATTTGAGGACTAATCACTAGAGTTATTATGAGTAGTTTGTTTCTGGCTGCTACGTATCTCCGATTTTGCGTGGCACAAGCAAGTCATTCATTATTATTTTCCCTGGGCGGCATGTAAGGTATTAGTTGACAACAGTGGTATTGGAACTGGGAGTGAGGGCATATCGGTCGGCTTACCGTGAATTTTTATTGGGATGTGTTAGGCAGACACGCTGTAACACTTAACAGTATGCCCACAACTGTCTTGAAGTCATTCACAGTGCGATGCATTTTCCTTAGTCACCACTGTGTTTGTTTACTTTAACGTCACGGTGTGTTTCCGACAACGACCACAGGACGCTAAGAGCTGGTTAGCATTAATGTGTGGACCCGTGGACGGAAAACGGATAGCCTATCCTAATAGACATAGCCCACTTTGCAATTACGACTGTGCAGAAAACATGAGGTAGTAAATTATACGATATGTTTGCAGGAACTCTGTTAATCACAGAGAAATGACAAACAACACTCTGAAGTGGGCAAATATAAAGGTACTAATGATTGCAATGTCTCTACCTATGCGCCAGCACCCTGTATAGGGCCTGTGAGGAACTGTTGACCGTTCAAATGGCTCTGAGCACTATGGGACTTAACATCTGAGGTCGTCAGTCCCCTAGAACTTAGAACTACTTAAACCTAAGTAACCTAAGGACATCACACACATCCATGCCCGAGGCAGGATTCGAACCTGCGACCGTAGCGGACGCGCGGTTCCAGACTGAAGCGCCTAGAACCGCTCGGCCACACAGGCCGGCAACAGTTGACCGTATTTCATGCAATTTAATGTGAGTTACTTGAATACTACATCAGTTTCGCACTTCTAATTATGCCGTTTCATGTTCTTAGGGAATATGATCTTTATTTCGATTTGACTTCATACATCATGATGAACTGGTGGGCAGTAGTTAATGCTCTTGCTTGTGTGCTGCAGGGAAGGAATAAAGGTAAGCTTTACCTGTGTTCAAAGGAATATGGCGCCGATTTAAACGACTGCAGTAAGAGTGCATGGTGACAGTGGGCCGAGGGAAGCGCGTTTGCTTTGCGGAACCTGGATGGAAACATTTCCGGACGGCCGAGTTCCGTGGTCTCATTGTGCAGGCACGTTGGTGGTTGGCGCCGGTCGGGAGTCGGGAGGCAACCGTGTCCAGGTAGACTGACTAGCGCCGACAAGTCGCCGCTGCAATGGCCAGTGCATTGTAGACCGGCAATAAAGCAGAGAATGGGGCCTTGTTAGGCAGGAAGCCGACAAGACAACTGCGAGCATTCTGCGAATATCGGTGGGAGAGGTCACTGGCGCCTAGACGTCCAGACTCTGTTACAAAACATATTTGTGAAAGAATGTGGCTTTTGTAGAGTTTATGGCCATTCTTTGGAAACTTCGAAATGGACGCAATAGGGAAGATAACAAGCTTTTTATGGAGGGCTGTGGTTCCATCCTGGTCGTGTTGTTAGCAAGAGACACAGTGTAAATGTGTGGGAAAGAGGCTGTGGAGCTGAATCTTCTTTGTCTTTTCCCAGTTAACATTAAATTCTCTGACTGGTCAAATCGGTGTATGCAGAGCAAGAGGTGCTCTCCGAGCTTTGAATGCTGTGCTCCAGCTCGTGATTGGCTTGTGCTAAAGTGGGGGAAGTCTAAGATATAAATGGGCTTTTGCTGCCAAGCTGAGGAGGAAAGCGGACATAAAGAGAAGATCTCTCTTGTTCTGGTGCTTCAATAGGAAAGAACTGCAGGTCTCTAACTCAATGGTGAGACTTGTGTCCTTTGCCAGTGTGCCACTTAGAGCCTGTGCCAGCCACTTTCTGAACCATCAGAGGTACTGCTTCTAGCATCACACACACAATGAGTGATGTGTGGGTGTGCTTATTTGTCTTGAGTCGGCCATCTAAACATTAGACATATTCTATCACGCATAATCGTGACATAGAGTCAAATTGGTTTGGCAGACCAGCAAACGGGTCCACCTGCACAATGGAATCCACCGGGGTTTCAGAGGCTCATAGGAAAGAACCTGCCTTCCGAATTAACCGAACGCGAGACCGCGTACTTGCATTTTACGTGCGTGCACCATTAATAAAAGATTGTGGCCGTCCATGACTTCAGTCGACGAACACATCTTGGTGTGCTGCCCTGACCAACAGGAGGGTAAGGTATTCGCTGCTATGGCGTATGGCTCCAATGTATGTTTCTCAGCACCCTGTTCTTTCGAACCATATTTTTCTTTTTGGAATGGTGGAATATAGATGCTTGATGGTGACGTAGTTTTTGTGTCATAACCCGGATTCACGTGTATGACGTCAGATAGAGCGACTAGTGTTCCGGTTAGTGTCGTGTGTCGATCCCCAGCTGATCACTTTGTCCACCATAGAACCCATGTTAGCGAAAGCGTTTGTGAAATAAAAATTTTTGTGTGACGTTTCTTTAGTCATTTTTGTTTTCTTATGATTTTAAGGATGAAGAAATCTATTGTCATTTAAATCACATCTTCTCCGTGAGTTCTGATTAACACTACCTTCCCATTTTCTTATTGAAGTCTAGATTTGAAATGGAAGTAGAAGGCTATCAAGGTGGCCAGATATCTTAATTATTTTTACCGCTCCCAACAAATGTCTTGAGTGTACGGCATCTGTACCTGTTGTCATCAGTTTTATCAAATGGCATTTCCCTGATGCATAAAATACAAACATTCGCACAAACCGAATTGGATCCTTTATGCCAGGTTTCGTGTCGTGAGTCAGGGCACTTGATTAGTCCAGGAGCAGAAATCGGTCTTATGACTGTATACATTTAATAAAGTTTCAATTAGCGTTACTGTACGATTATCTGTTACGGAAGAAAAAGCACTTAGAGCTCGTGCTACATAGCCTATAAGAAAGAAATAGTGCTCTCTCGTTGACCTCCTCACAAAACTTCGCATTTCCTTGGACTTCACGCTAACTTCCGCTCATTACATTACGGAGCAATCGTCTAAAGTTGTACAAAAAAAAAAGAAAGAACGTGAGAAGAGTTCTGTGACGGTGACACTTGGTGATTTTCATTACTGTGACGGTAGCTGCAATGTCTTTGTTTACAGCACCCACGCGCCGTCCCCTTCCCATCCCGTTATGAACACAAGCCGGGAAGTTTGTCCTCCCTCTGGGTCGCCTTTCGCGAGTCAACCAGCAAGTTGCCGCTGTCTCTCTTTCTCGGGCGCGGCCCCTTGCGATCTGGCCGCCACCCCGGGTCCGCACCCTCGCTACCCTTTTACGGCGGCAGAATGGCGGAGGCGAAGGGGCAGAGGGCGAGCCCCGCTGCATTCCGAGGGCTGTTTGCCGCTAACAGTGTATCCCCTCGAGTTTTAACAGCCCCTGTCATTAAAAAGGACGGCGACGAATTAAAACGGCCCCGGCGCTTCAGCAAGTTTCCAGTTGCCTCTCGGCCCGCCAAACTGCGGAATAGCTCCGCCCCGCCTGATGGCTACTGGCTTTCTTGCTCCAGACTTGGGCGGCACCCATGGCATTTGTCGCGAGGTCTGAAAGTTAAATCACTTTCTTCTGCAACATACAGGGTCTGAAAGGTGATTGAGTATCATGATTGGATAAAGAACGACGATCGTAACATTCCTTCAGATGGTGCAGCAGGGGGGGGAAGGGGGGGGAGTGAGAGGTGGAGCGAAGGGGTCTACAGGGTGATTCAGCTACCCCTACCGATGTCGTTTTATGCAACCCGTAATTCTATATCTGGCCATCACAAACCACACAGGAGATTTTCATATTCTTTCGCTAGCTATTCGCAGCCTATTAATCTTTCAGGAAAATGAACAGGACAATTTGGAGGAAATTTAATGTAATTAAATTTTGTACAGCCGTACATTGTTCGCTAGAGAGAGAAACTTTCGTGTTTTTCAAGAGAAAGGTACAAAAGTGAATTTCAAATGCACCTCACTCACACACCCAGACTCCACTGGTTAAAGTTTCTCGTATGTCGTTTATGGCAGTGTCCACTACCACTGTACAGAAATTTACGACAGCACGAATTATTTCCCAAATTCTACTCTTTTATGCCCTCATTGACTTCCCTTATTGCACCACCGGCTTATTCGAGCGCGCATCAGTTGTAAAACTGACGTTTGCGCATTGCCTTATTACACCACCGGCTTTTTTGAGCGCGTATCAGTTGTAAAACTGACGTTTGCGCAAATTTTATCGAACACCTCAGTGAATATTAACAGTAAAAATTAACAATTACATCGTTGTATCTGTCAGACCTTCTGACTATGAAACTATTGTGTTTGTAAGAGTTAAGTGTGGATCAATCCGTCAAGTAATTACTTTTAGCTTAACACTTACAAAAGCCGTTTTTCTTTCATTACGCTCGCGAGCACATTTAAATTAATAATGACAAAGTAATAGCCAACTAGGCTCTTGTCTAATAGCCCGATTAACAGAGACCGAAAAGGTTGAATATCGGAAATATTGCGTATAGCCGGAAATTTTTGTACAGTGGTAGGAGGAACTGTCATGAACAACATACTAAAAGTTCTGAGTCGTGGGGATGCGTGTATGGGAATAGCTCGAAAACCGTGGCCTCCACCGTAAACGTATCGCGGTACAAAACTTAACTACATTAAATTTCCAACAAAAAGGTAAGTTCTTTTTTTTTTCTTTATGGCTAACAGTTCTTGCGTAAAGAGCTAAACAATATGAAAATCTCACACGTAGTTTTTGGCGGCCAGATATGTCATTGCGGGTTACGTAAAACGACATCTACAGAAGCAGCGGAGTCACCTCATATAAGACGTCACCTGTCAGATGATAATCAATCATCACGTCCGCCAGAAGATGGTAACAAGTCAGTTTTCCGAAATATCACACAGTTATGACGCCGCTCCCGGCTCAATAATCGAGAATATTTAAAAACAATCATATACTGGTAAGGCTGAAATCTCCTAGATGAAAACCTTCTCGTTATATAGTATGTATTATCATCAGTAAATAAAACTGACATTGGGGAATGTATACGACAGTAAAAGCAACAACTCAGAGTAAACATGGTTCCAAATGCTAGCCGTTTTCAGTACGATGTAATATGCTAGTTAGTACAAATGCATTTGTGCTGTAATCTCTTCGATTAATTCCCCCTCGAACTGGGCTACAACTGAAAAATTTGTATATCCCTTTACGTAAGTACACCGCACATAAAATTAGTCACTCCTAGAGAAATCATTACAAGCATCATTTAATACCCTGTAATTCCACACCTGGACTTGAAAACAGCCTAGATTCCGTCAGGAAGTGTGTCCACAGGGATGTGAAGATTCGTCGCATCCAGGTTCAGCTACTCGCCGAAGATTTTAACACGCAGTTCCATCAGTTCGTGTTCCATGGCCATGTGTGTTACACTACTGCTATTAGGCAAGTTGGAAAGTTCGCTGCGAAACACTAACAAATCTGGAAATTTCACGCACCGTAGAGCCATGGACACAGGCGAACACGATTGCCCCTTTTTGCCACTCTGTCATGTCCTTAAATTTACCCATGCTACTTACAATGTCCTCTAGAAACATAAATGTCTCACTGATCACTGCTGCTTTACCCTCACGTACAGTCATTGCGTTCACGGTTGAACAGTTGAGTCTATCTCTGCAGAATCTGCATAGGCTTAACTATTCACCGGTGCGTGCACACTGGAGTGACCAAATTTTGTCCTCTGAGCTTAATTTTTGCTGAACTGTTCCTACTTCTCTGGTGATTTTGAATGTGCATGTTGGCACCTAACATGAAACACATTGCAAAAATTTAAAAGATCGTATTCTTCACTAAATTTGCCATTCGTTTTTTGACTTATAACAATTTTCTAATAATCAAGGACTACCAGGTTTTCGTCACTCTTCACATATTTTACCTGTTCTTGGCACATGTTAGTAACGGAGCTATATTAATCAGTAGTACGTTGCCGCTGGTTCCATCCTCACATTTTTTGTGTTGCTCATGGTAACTCATTCTCGAACATACAGGAGCTGGACAAAAATAGTGAAATATCATGAAAAATGTGTGTTTGACGCTAGGAATCCCTTGTCAGGCAACCCTTATTGGCATACAAGAGCGCATTTTACTTTATTTTCAGTTTTGCAATTTCTCAAACGAGAAGTGAATGGATCCGCGCTGCAGTATGTATGGAGTATGGAGTAAAGAGCGAACGATACGTTCCCTAGCAGCGGCGGTTGTCTGTCTGGCGCTTTCAGAGCCAGTGGGATGAGGTGCCGGTGCAGAAACCGCTTGTGACGTCAGCAAAGGGACACGTAGGGAAAGTACATTTATTCTGCGTTAATCAAGTAATTGTTAGTAATAAATATTTGCTAACAAAAGTTGCCTTTTGCCACTCAGACATTAGGAGGAATCTATGGATCATAAATACTGTCTTTAAGTAATTTTACAATTCCAAGCAACGTTGATATTTACAAATAGGTGAATAACTTTGGCATAACCGAAAATGTATGGACTTATACAAATTGTACCGATTGTATGCTCAAGTTACAGATTCGATTTAGTCATGCAGTAGGCCATGCCCTCGTACCGCTAAAAGGTAGGTAATAATCAGAGTGAACAAGTTCATTCTACAGTATTTCTTAAATAAACGCACTGTAATGGCATCCGTGTGAAAATAATTTGCACAAAATACTGCTTGCTTCTTCATTATGTAAAACATAGACAGTAGTATTGCAGTTTCAGAATTCGACGACGCTGCTACGGCTCTGCAAGGGGACATACGAGTACAACTATCAGAGCATGTCCACATAGCAGGTAGGAAGAATTCCCGTGCGCAGGCTCATTATGTCAGTTTAACGACGGACTGGCTTAATTATGGCAAAACTCGGGTGGGAAAGCGTGGCCAGTTATATTCTACGCACCTGTACCATCATCTGCGGATTCACCGGGTAAACTGAAACGTTTCTGAAGGTGTAGTACGACAGGGGGTTTTCCTACACCCTGCATTCTGGGCTGCTGTATTTAACCACGAACGGCACCTGTGGAGTCTCCTCGACCTGTTGCAAATGTTGTTACTGGTCGGAGCTTTCTGCATTCGAACGTGAGCAGATTTGTTGGTGCTCATATGGCGTGTCCTTCTTCAACCAAGGTACCTTAAGTGCCGCACGGATAGCAGCGTGGTCTTAGGCACCTTGCCACGGTTCGCACGGTTCCCCCCGTCAGAGGTTCGACTCCTCCCACGAGCATTGGTGTGTGCGTGTGTGTTGTCCTTAGCGTAAGTTAGTTTAAGTTAGCTTGAGTAGTGTGTAAGCCTATGGACCGATGACTTCAGCAGTTTGGTCCCATAGGATCTTACCACAGTCGGCCGCTGTGGCCGAGCGATTCTAGGCACTTCAGTCCGGAACCGCGCACCTGCTACAGTCGCAAGTTCGAATCCTGCCTCGGGCATGGATGTGTGTGATGTCCTTGGCTTGGTTCCATAGTGCTTAGATCCATTTGAACCTACCACAAATTTCCAGATACTTCAAGTGTCTGGTGCTTCAAGCGGCACCATATCGAAGGTTTATACTGCATACAGGGAAAGTGGAGAAACGTCTTCTCCTAAGTCACAACGTGGACCAAAGTGTGTATCGACGGCCGTTGAACAGGACTGGGACGTAAAAAAAGCGGTAGTACCAAACCAACACGAAGAGAGCTCCATTAATTGGAAAGTGCACGGTGAGCTGGAATTCCAGACGCACACATCAGTGATGCAAATTCCCCTAACGGGAAAACATGGTGCCAAAGCCATGACATCTGGATTGTGGAGCAATTGAAGAAAGTCATTTGGTCGAATGAGTCTTGTTCCACATTGCTTCCAACTTCCGGCCGAGCATACGTCCCTATAGCTAATCATGGCGGGGGGTTCGCTTGATGATTTCGGTAGCCGTATCGTGGTATTCTATGAAACCCATCGTTACTCTGTAAGCTCACATTACTGCGGAGGATTATGTGATCATTTTGGCTGAAGAGTCCGATCTCATACTATACTTGTTGTCTCCTCATTATGATGCTGTGTTCCAAGACGAGCACTATTCACACAGTTCGCATCATCAGGCACTGGTTCTATGGGCACGAGGATAAATTGTCACATCTCCTCTGGTCACAAAGTCAACAAATCGTAATTTCATTGAGATTTTGTGGTCTACTTTGGAAAAGGATTCTTCAGCGCTATCTGCTTCCATTGTCGTTTCCTGAACTGACAGTTATTTTGCAGGAAGAATGGTATAAGATTCCCCTGAAAGCCATACAGGAGCTACATTTATCCATTCTGAAAAGATTGGAACCTGTTTATAATGCCAATGTGTTCCCACTTCATTTTGAGCTATATAATGTGCTGTTTCTCTGGTGTTTCCAAATTCTTGTCCAATCCCTATACATAGTAATAGCAACACTCGTTACGCAATTCATTGATGCTGCTCTTATGAACTTCTAATTATGTGACCAGAAATATCTGTTTCGTTTGAAAGCCAGCTTACAAATTTTGACTAAGTCTAGCTTTGACTTCCTATTTTGTCTTCTGCGCTCTGCGGTTCTCCTACAGCATGTAAGCAACTAAGATGAAATATTTCAAATGTTAAAATGTTCAAATGTTTGTGAATTCCTAAGGGACCAAACCGCTGAGGTCATCGGTCCATAGACTTACACACTGCTTAAACTAACTTATGCTAAGAGCAACACACAGACTGGAACCTCCGGCGGGAGGGGCCACGCAATCCGTGACAAGGCGCTTCTGACCGTGCGGCCACTCCGCGGCTTCGATTCATATAATGTTACTTCGACTGCTTCCACTCTTGATACACCCACCAATGCAGTCCTCAACATGAGTTTTGAGCAACAGGGAAAACCCAAGATATAACCGAAACCGGCAGTGTGAGAATATTTTAGAAGACTATGTGATCTGCAGATACACTTTTTCCATCTCCATTGTATTCCGCAACCTGATACACGTGAACAATGGGTAATACTACCACATGTACCTAAAATACTCCTGAAATTCTACTTTTTCCACCACTCCCATCTGACAGAATTGATGACATAATTAGGAATTTTCCTTGCTCTTATATCTTTGTCACCGGAAGATGAACACGCATCGATGGTATAGACCGTAGACAACGTAGGTTTAGCAGCTTCACCTTAAGTGGCGGTAAGTGCGCCACATGACCGTCGGCCACGCACGTCGGCCGCGTAGGGAACTACGAAGATGGCGATATAACCGGCCGTGGAGCAGGACTTCATCAATCGTGCCCGACTACAGGTCATAGACACTGGAACATATTCTCAGTATATCTGCGCTACCGCGTCCTGCGACGTGTGGGAAACTCCCAGGTTGGCCACTGAGAGGAGACGTTTTAATTAAAAAAAGAAAAAGAAAAAAAGTATTCGGATAAGCTTCCGCTACATATCCGTATGTTATGGGCTCTGATCTCTAAATTGAGGCTACATTTCTGCCCTCCTACGTAAGGGTATCTGAGGGGGAACGATGAACTCTCAGGTATATGACCTGGCTTTTGTAACTAATGTATCCTCCTTCATAATATTCAGTTCTTACAGGTACGTTCACGCAACATCTCCCTCTTCTGCTGCCATGTTAAATTTGTAAACTAGCACAAGTCCAAATATGGCCTCTGTTATGCGCTAATTCAGAAATTAGTTTTCTATCAGCAGCTTTGATTTTGTTTCCTACTGTCTGTTGTGCAGCAGATAAACGCTATTATTCTAAATTTGCAACGTGAGATGGCAATGTTCCATGAACCATACTGTATTTACCTTTACCGTACCAGAGTCATTGTCACTGACATTCAATGGAGGACCTCTCGTCCGTTAAGTTAAACTCTTGATCAGGTCAAATTAACATGCCAGGAAAAATAAGACTGCTACTGATGTAGTAAGACTGACAAATTCTCGCTGTCAGTAGCATTCAAAATTTTATTTTTTAGCTCTTTTATCCGACTATTAACATTTGTATTGTGACATTATAATTTTACATTTTCCACCATCATTTCATGCGACCCAGGTGTCCGTGCTCAGATTTGTTTCACTAATGTATCCCATGACGTGAAACGACTGTAATGTATCAATGACATGTACCTAACTCTATTATATTTATTTATTTAGTCCTAACGTTAACTAGGGTCTCTCTTTTTTTCTGAAATCAATATGCATGGGGGATAGGGTGTGATGGCGCTACCGCAACCTAACATTTTAACTGATTTAAACAACCTTACAAACCGAATCATTTACACTCATACACCTATCACACATTTTTTGGACAATAAAAGTACGATAATGCAGTTACCAACTACTCAACCGACTACGAAATGGCCTCCTCCTGGCATGTGGGAAATGATAATGGCAAACCTACGGGAAACAATTCAGTCATTAAAAAATAACTGCACACACCACTTCCTAACATTTAAATTACATTCTTGTGACTGATAAAGCACATAGTTCAACGGACCATGAGGCTTTCGGCGGACCTAGGATCGATATATAATCACCGTCAGCTGACCCCAAGTACACATTCAAATCTGCACACGCCATTTCCTTCTATTGTGTGGCGTTCATTGACTAATTCTGACAGACGTCACTACCTATAACGAACATCATCAAGTTTCACGGTTATCATCGTGAAATTACAGCCATGAATGGCTTGGAAACGATTGCCGGATTTTTTATAATTCCAACTTAATATCTACCTCGCATTTCCTCAACTTACGATGTGGCCCAAGCACATCATACTTCCCTCGCTGCTGACAGTGCTAAAGCAGTATACGTCGCAGAGACCTAGGCGCTAGTACTGCTCACCAGAACATGTGTTTGACCACTGAACAAACCATCACGCTCAAAATAAAATAATTTATTATATTAATATATTTAAGTTATTTTATATTAACTTTCAAAGTTAAATATTCAATTGTCTCTAAGGCACACTGTTCTAAAACTAATTCCTGAAACCTGAAGAAAGAAGTGGGTCACCACCTGAAAAAAGATCTATGTATTGCCTAGCTACAGCTATTGAATTAACAACCCATCAAACTGAAATGTTCCACATCAACTGACACAAAATATTATCTGCAATGAGAAGCGTTTCGATTTGTATTCCTACTGAAATTTTCCACGCACTTACACCGTTGGGGATGGTTTCCTATTTCGTAGCACTGAACAAAGTACACCTGCCCCGTTCTGTTACCAGTGTTTCCTCCAGCAGTCCTCGATCTGCAGTGGCGCCAGCCACCTGCTCCTTCCATTTCAGGACAGTGGAGGTGAGGTCCACCAAACCACACGGGCCAAGTGCCGCCGATCGAAACTCGCCACATATGTGGCTGCAGAGTATCGAGCTAGCAAACTTCAGACTACACCTGAACTACCTTTGCCAGACCCCATCTCACTTGCAGAAAGCTCACTCACACAGACCGAAACGTACAAAAAATTAAAATACTGAACGAGGACACAGCAGGGAAAATGTTAGGAACTGTGCGCATACATAAGAATAAAAAATGAAACATAAGCGCCTATCTAATCTCTCAGTACTTAGGGTAGTGCCGAGTGTACTATAGGTGTTATTGCAAGTATGTCTCGATACGAAGTGAATATCACATTACTTGAAGCAGTTGGAAGAGAACATACAGTACCCTTTGAGTCGTGCGTGGCTCGCGATTGCGACCTGTTCTTCCTCCAATTCTGAAACGGCGAGAAAATTTTATTTTTATTTTCTGTTAATGTCTTCTAGCGTCACTATCCTTGCTCACCTTCGCTGTCCGTGAGTGGTAGCACCAGCGTTATCGATAGTAGGTTCGTGTTACTATCTGTGGAGCGAGCGCGAGTATTTCTGGGTTTTGCTCTGACAGCAAAGACGGAGTCGGTGGAGTGAGTCGGTGCAGTGAGTCGGCAGAGTCAGTCGGAAGGTAGACAGTCGCATGTCAGTGAGTCGGCTCTGAGTCTCAGTCCCCTTTGGGTTGTGGACTGAGGCGGGTTCGTCGTTACTCCGCTGTTGGACGAGTTGGCAGTCAGTAGCAGGTAGGTCCGATCGGTGCAAGTGCGCGCCGGAACTGTGGTCGACACAAACGGAAGGCCGTTGGTCGGCCGGTCGGCTCGTCGTCGGATGGCGACATGTGGTCTGCTTAGCACTGACACCAGTAGCAGTCAGGGAAGAGTTGGCAGCCAGCAACAGTCGGCGCCCTATGGTGTTAGTGTTCGCCGGGACCACTGTCGGCGAAAGCGGGCTGCCGTTGGTCGTTTGCTCGGCAGGTCGTCTCAGTCGACGACGTCTTGGATCCTCGGAACGAACACCATTTTCCGAGTCGGGACGTGGTTGGACCTTGTTGGTTCGTTGGAACTGAGCAGCGACGCAGTCTCCACAGCGCGAAGCCAGGCCGGGGCTTTTGGCGGAGGGCACGAACTATTGCATTAGGAGACGCTAGGTGTGTGAGCAAGATCCTCAAGTTGAGTAATTAGTTACCTGTTCTTAAAACTCGACTGTCGCGATTTGTTTGTTATTTGTGGATTGTTGTTTCCTAAGCCGTTGACGCGTGTGATAACAAGTCGTGTGTTTTGTTGCCTAGAATCTGCAGCCTACCCGTAGTGACTTGACAGCTGTAATTGTGATTTCGGTATTCTATTGAATTTTTCGTGAGTGGTGTTTGATGCCTTGATCTTGGTCAGACCAAATTTGAAGTTATTGTTATCTTGGTTTACTTTTCATCGGCCGATATTTTCCATTACCTGTGCAGTTGGATCTGACCGTTGGAAATCGGTCAGATTGTCGGTCGGTCGTGAACCGTCCCTAGGTTGTCTTGCCTTCCGATTAAGAGGTTGTCGGTCTGGCTGCATGTCTCACCTAAACGTGCGTTAGTGTTACCTTCCCAGGCCGACCCATGAAACCTTCACAGCGCCGCTCCTTGTGTTTTACATAGTGATTTCCTTTTTAGTCTTAAGTACTCTGTGTGACTTTCAGCCGAGTTTTAGCTCATTAAAATTGGCCTTCAGCCGAGTTTTAGCTTATTAAATATCAAGGCTTTTCTTCTTAGGCCTTAAGCCGTAAAAAAACAATTATTTCTTGTTTGGTATGTGGCCTTCAGCCGAGTTTTATGTGTAGCATTTTAGGATAAAGGCTTTAGCCTATTTTAGTTGAAATTTATAACCCCTTCCCTTTAGGCCTTAAGCCGTAAAATTGTTTTCTGCATGGTGTGTGGCCTTCTGCAGAGTTTTAACCTCTCTCAAAATAAAAATCCAAAATCCTTGTCTTGCCCATAAGTCATAAGATTGTTATTCTTTACTATGAGGCCTTCAGCCGAGTTTTACACGAAATGTTTTGAGGTAAGGCCTTCAGCCTTTTCAAATTGAAAACTCTTCTTCCTAGGCCTTAATCTGTTAAATTGTTTGGTTTATATGCGGCCTTTAGCTAAGTTTTCAGCTTATTTTGATTGAACATTGAAAATCTTTGTCTCGGCTTTAAACCGTAACACTGTTCTTGATTAATGTGTGACACTCAGCCGAGTTCTGTGGGACGGATTTAAGCCAAGGCGTTCAGCCTATTTATATTGAAGAGAAATATTGAAACCTCCAGAAAAACTCCTGTACCTCAATTCCTTGCTTAGGCCTTGTGCCTTGGAATTTCGATGTGGCCGTCAGCCAATGTAAATTAATCAAAGGAGTTCTTTCGTTAAAACCTTGAGAGTTTTGATTCTTGCTTGTGTGATTGTGTGTTTTAACAAATAAAGTTTATTTGAGTGCAACTGACAGTAACTTATATTGGCCCCTTCCCACAAATATAACCTCATCCACTCTGTCCTGCTAGCGCAGGAATTTCACACTTGCACCACGTTTTTGTTAAGTTTCACTCTCTTGCATCCTGTGAACGTCGCTCAGTTTCCATCTGTTTCTAATTTTCGCTGGTAAATGTATCTGGAAAATTAAGTCGCACATGCCAAAATGAGATTTTCACTCTGCAGTGGAGTGTGCGCTGATATGAAACTTCCTGGCAGATTAAAACTGTGTGCCGGACCGAGACTCGAACTCTGGACCTTAGCCTTTCGCGGGCAAGTGCTCTACCAACTTTTTTTTAACATTTATTTATTGGTATTCTATTTGGATACCAAATTAGGCAGTTCACAAACACAAAATGAAATGCGTCCTCTGCAAAAAAAAAAAAAAAAAAACAAAAAAAAAACATTGTAAAAATTGTAAAACAAATCGCAAAGTTAAAGAAAGGGGGATGTTGTATTTTGTTTTCATTTATTTATTTATTTACTTTTTGCAATAAAGATCACTCTGTTAAAAGGAACATGTAGATCATTTCATGGTATAGTATGTGCATTACACATTGAGTGGCGAGAGAAGCGTGAGGTTCATTATCAGCTGTCAAATGTACACACAGACTACACCCGGCACATCCCAACTGCGTGGTGCGTCGAGGAAGACTGCATGAAGATAGGTGGCAAAGGTTTCCCGATAGTGTGACCATCTATGAACCGCATTAATGGCTTGCTGCAAGAAATACAAAAAGTCAAGTCGCGACTTGGCAGCATCCCCATAGAGGTACGCGATCGTCCAACCTTTGACCCAGATGATCGACTGTGATTTAGTCGCCGGAAAGTAGTCACTCTCCGGATGTAAGAAGGAAGCAGGTGTAACATGTTGCGGGGTCAGACGGAGGTAGCAAGCTACCATCTGCCTTCCTAGGAGCCAGACGTCCTCCACCGCGATACAAGTTAAGCGGTGATGGTCGTCATCCACTTGGTGACACTTCGGGCACAGTGGAGTGTCCACTAGTCCAATTGCATGGAGCCGTTGGTTGGTGTTGAACTTGCCACAGGCGACAGAGAACCACAGTGCCCGAACGAAGGTAGGAACGAATTTTTGGCGCACATGTCTCCAAATCTTCGGCCAATGCAACCTCGGGTGTTTGAGTTCAATGACATTACGACCTATCCGTCGTAGCAGCCAAACATAAAAATCCTTCGTGCATGGCGGTCTCGTGCGCGGAATCTCGTCTTTGATATAACTAAGTTCCACAATAAATGTTGATACATGCGCAAAATGTGGCTAAAGTTGCCCACCGCCACAGGACGTCTGAGGGACGCTGAAACCAGGAGATCCAGTAGGCGGGATGTAAGGGAATCACCCCCGCTACGCCATTGCTTGTAGATCGTGGCTAGAAGGAGCGCCGTCGCTCGGCAGTGAACAAAGTCAGAGTCCCCCATTGTCCGTAGAGAGCGTGAGCGTTGTGTATCGCACCTTGAGAGGCGATCCAATCATCACAAAATAGCCTAGTGCTGATTGAAGTCGACGTCCGAGCGGGAGTGGTAGGGGCAGGATCTGTGAAATATGCACCATTCGAGAAACCACATTAGTGCTCAGATACTCGACTTGCTGCAAAGGATCAAGGCGGCGTAGGAGATTTTATAGGACCATGGTACGTGTTGTCTATAAAATACGTCGGTAGTTAACTGCCGCAGTATGTTTTACAGATGAGGTAAAGTCTATGCCGAGATAGCGGAATTGTTACACACAAGGAGACGGACTGATTTCTTCCGGCGTAAGGCCCCTTCCAACCGGCATTGTCGCCAATTTGTTCATGTTAACTGCACTACCCGCCGTCACACTGTGGTCCAACAACAGTTCAAGGACCGTCTTCACCTCTTCCGCAGAACGAACGAGCAGCAGGTGGTCGTCCGCATAGGCACGACATTTGAAGGTGTAGCCCCGTAGTTCCATCCCAGAACGAGAATTTGTTAGTCTCCCAATTAATGGTTCCAACGCTATCGCAAAAAGCAGCATCGAAAGAGGGCAACCCTGGCGAATGGATCGTCTAATTTTAAGGGGCCCTGCTATACGGCCATTAACCTGTACCAAGGATTGTGCGCCCCCATAAATCCTTCTAATGAGATCCGTTGACGGCATTCAGGATCATGTAGATGTTGAAAGTTTAGTTTCCACGGGGCCTTACTTTTCCACACCTCTCTACGGGGAAGAAGCACCGTGCAGGTGTAAGCGCTGTGATCGGACGATGCCAACGGCCAGCGTTCCGCGTCCTGGACATCATTTGTATGAGCCCGTGAGATACAAATGCGATCTAATCTGCTTGCCGAATAACTTGTCACCTAGGTGTATCCCGGTGCATCTCCATGTCGTAATTCCCACGGATAGAGAAGATCCAAAGAAGAGCGGCGCGTTTCGTCACAGGGTTATTTGGTAACCGTGATAGCGTTACGGAGATGTTTAATAAACTCATGTGGCAGACTCTGCAAGAGAGGCGCTCTGCATCGCGGTGTAGCTTGCTCGCCAGGTTTCGAGAGGGTGCGTTTCTGGATGAGGTATCGAATATATTGCTTCCCCCTACTTATACCTCCCGAGGAGATCACGAATGTAAAATTAGAGAGATTAGAGCGCGCACGGAGGCTTTCAGACAGTCGTTCTTCCCGCGAACCATACGCGACTGGAACAGGAAAGGGATGTAATGACAGTGGCACGTAAAGTGCCCTCCGCCACACACCGTTGGGTGGCTTGCGGAGTATAAATGTAGACGTAGATGTAGATGTAGGTGTCACTAAGTGCAAGGTCGTTGACAACGATTCACAACTCCTGGCTAATGTTTGCTTGGGGCCATTGGTCTTTCTGGCTGAGAACACAGTTGAAATCTCCACCAATTATTACACATTCATAATGTCCATGGATTAGTGGGGCAATGTCTTCTGCATAAAATCGCGCCCTTTCCCGCCGCCGATTATTTCCCGACGGTGCATAAAGATTGAGGATTCGTGTCCCAAACGTCGTGAAAGCCATTCGCCTGGACGACGGAAGATAACACACGTTTTCCACAGGGAAGCCATCTCGCACGTAAACTGCCCCCCCCCCCCCCCTCCCATTGTGATCTCCATGTGACGAATAGGATTGGTAGCCAGCGATGTATTGGAGTGCAGCTATGTGGACTTTCTGCAGCAAAGCAAAATCCACATCAGATGCCCAAATCGTTTCCTTCAGTAGGTGTAGTTTGGCCGGTGAACGCACGTCATTTATATTTAATGTCGCATGGCGTTGAATCCCACTCCGTCGAGGCGCAACATCTCCCTGCATCGGCGCTGGGGGCTGAGTTAGAAGACGTTCTCCCGCCCCTCTCCATTCACCTTCAGCAATTATTACGCCGTCTTCGTGAGTGCCGGCTGCCTCTGTATGACGTCCGGCGCCTCCTCAATATCGTCATACCACATCTTTTCAGGCAGTGATATATTCGTGTCCATAGCCAAAGCATCTGCGTCTGGAGAGCCAACTGACTGTGATTCCTCTTCAGCATCACCACGTCCCTGTACCGTTAATGTGACAGACAGCTGCCAGTCTGATCGAACAGTTTCCATTCCCTCATCCTGTTTCGTAGAGGCTGTTGTGTCGTCTTCGTCCACAGGCACATCGTCGTCGGGGCAAGGGGAGTAATCCCGAGGAGACGTCGTGCGACGCCGCCGTTTCCTCCTTTTCGGGGAACGTTGTTTGCGTGACCTTCCTTCCGTGTCCTCAGATTGTAGGGAATTACAGCTGCCCGACAGAAAAGCATCCAAAGGTCCTGGAAGTGTTTCGAGTCCCTTCGTACTTGGCGGGAGTTCGGTCGATGCTGATGTTGTCGTCACAGACTGCGTTCCAGACGGAACAGCATCCGTAGTAGCTGGAACTGCTTCGTGTACTATTGGCGTGCTTGGTGGGAGTTCGGTCTCATCTAATGTTGTCGCCGTATATTGTATGCTCGATGGAGCAGCATCCTCTGTCCTCCCGATGTCTGCTACAAGGTTTCGGAGAGTGCCGTCTCGATCTTCCAACGGGGCTGTGTCCTTTCGGTCATCAGCGGACGCAGTGAGGGCTTTGGCATAGGTGATCGGTAGTACTGTCATCGCCGGCGACGGCTCCTGCACATCTGAAGGCAGTTGCGTAATCCGCCGTTGCATACAGTTCGACCTGAGGTGTTCCTCCTGGCCACAGCCAGAGCATTTACGTGGTTGACAATCGCAAATCACCACCGTCCGACCACCACCAATTGTCAGATAGGATGGTAAATGCTTCTGAAAATCAATAGTGATCTGTCGCACTCCGTTAAGAACGGGGTACGTGACGAATTGTGTGGAGCGTTCTGCCGTGTGACCATGTACCGAGCCGTATGGCTTAAAATCCTCGATAACTTCGTCAGCCGGGAGCGCAAATGGCAGCTCAAAAACACGTATTGCCCGTACACGCAGACCAGCATGTTCTACAGTAACCATGCCGACATTCCCGTCACCATGGCAAAATCGGAGACCTGCTTTTGTCGCCTGTAGAATTCTCTCACGTGCCGCGTCATTTAGCATCTTAACATACACCGTGGGACTAATGATGGACAGGTGAATTCCAACAATATCGTTTGGCGGTATCTTGACTTCCTCCCAAATGAATCGCTCCACTACTAAAGCCTTTGGTCGTCTGTAGTCTTTACAGGAATTGAATCGTAATGTAGTTTTCCTCTACTTGTTCGCCATGATCGTTGTTACTAGCCCGCGCGCAGACTAAGTCCACAAAGTAAACAAAACTCGCACACGCCGCACAGGCGGAAATATCGGACGTCCGCTTCGCACGGCTGCTAGCGCCGAACTGCGCAACTGAGCTACATAAGCACGACTCACGCCTCGTCTTCACAGCTTTACTTCTGCCAGTACCTCGTCTCCTACCTTCCAAACTTCACAGAAGCTATCCTGCTAACCTGAAAGAAAGGATATTGCGGAGGTTCGCAGGAGAGTTTCTGTAAAGTTTGGAAGGCAGGAGACGAGGTACTGGCAGAAGTAAAGCTGTGAAGACGGGGCGTGAGTCGTGCTTATGTAGCTCAGTTGGTAGAGCACTTGCCCGCAAAAGGCAAAGGTCCCGAGTTCGAGTCTCGGTCCGGCACACAGTTTTAATCTGTCAGGATTCAAGTGGCACATGGCACAGTCACGTTAATCGCCTACGTTCGACGTCAACATATAAGACCATATCCAGACGGCAGGTGGCAGCACTAGCAACGGACAGTGTATAACAGGTGCCGATGGCTGGGGGAAGGGGGAGTGGGGGAGGCCACAACTTTGCAGTCGTGCAGTCATTGTGGTATTGCTGAAACGGAGCGATTTATCTGATGTCCAAAAAGGTATTAGCATTGCTCTTCGCTACAACGGTGAGGCATTTCTGAAACGCCTATGTCTATAAATTGTTCGTGTGCCGCCGTGGTTAAAGTACATACTGCATGACCAAATGGAGCTGTCCAAAACCTAGGCCGATGAAAATGTGGTGCACCACGGGCCGTAAGTGATAGGGATGCACGACGGCTGCAGAGATGTGTACTGGTGAACAGGCGTGCACCTCTTGAGCAACTGACCGCCCAGTTGAGCAAAGGTTTGCCAACAGTGTATCCTCAACGGGCTTTCAGACAATGTTGAGGCTTATAAGCACCTGTAGCAGGCGCCTGGTTCTTGCACCCATTCTAACTACTGTTCATCGGCAACGAAGGCTGGAATTTGCACACCGGTACCGCAAGTGTGCGTCCACTGAGTGTCATCAGGTAGCCTTTGCAGATTAATCACATTTTATGCTCCCCTCTGGGGAGCCTGAAAGCCCTAGAGGGCACGTCTCCATGTGGCGGATCGGGGAACGCCTCCCAGATATGTGCGGAAAGAGGGAAATCAATTACCTCCCACGGACCAACAGGAAGCTGCAGTGTCTGACTCAGAGTGAGTGACTGCAAACATCGTCTGACCCAGAGTGGGCGGCTGGTATCATATGTGGAAAGCAGCTGGAAGCTACCACATTACTATTCCCAAGGCGCACTTGACGTGTCTCTCTATGTGCCAAATAATCGGATCTCCGAGAGGGGGGTACATCGAGGCTAATTGAAAGTGTAAAGATAAAGAGAAAGAAAAGAAGAAAAGCTAAGGATTGGTAAATGGAACGTTAGCCCCCTCTTACAATCTGGCAAACTGGAAAATTCAAAAAAAGAGATGGGGCACATTAATATAGACATTCTTGGAATATGCAGGGTGCGATGGGGAGGCAATGGCGTGTTACAGAGTGATGACTACAAACTATTTTATTCAGCCGAGGGAAGAAACGGAGTGAATGGAGTAGCTATCATGGTAAAGAAGGAGGTAAAAAGCATGATAATGAAGCTGGAATACATAAATTGCAGATTGATGATGCTAAGGTTGAAGAGACACAAGAGAGATGAAGTTCATATATAGGTCTACAAGCCAACCGGTCAACACAGCGACAATGAGATTGAATTTGCTACAGCAGAATTGAATCACTGGTGGAGACAGAGAAGAAAAAGGCGTGCGTCATAGCAATGTGAGATTGGAACGCGGTGGTTGGCGAAGGGAAAGACGGAGATGTGGTTGGAAAGTTTGGATTGGGTAACAGAAACGAAAGAGATGCGAGAAAGGTCAGATTTTGTAAGGAAAAATTGGTAGTTGGAAACACACTTTTTGAACATCACAGAAGAGGGCGGCACACATGGACATCGAATATAGACCGATTACATACTAATACAGAGTGGATTACGGACATACATGACAAATGCCGAGTCTTATCCAGGAGTAGATATTAACTCTGACGACAACTTGGTTGTAGCAGATGTGCAGGTTAGATTGAAAAGAATGTTGGTCGGTAAAGTGAGAGAGAAACTTGGATGCTCTAAAGGAAGAAGAAATAACCAAAAATCTTGAAGAAGAGTTCCGAGACAAGTGGAAAACTACAGAAAAGACAGAGGGAATAAATCAACAGTGGAACCAGTTCAGAGACACCCTGAGAGCAACCAGTAAAGATGTTGTTGGTCTGGTGAAAGACAAGCGGAGAAGGAAACCATTTGTTACCGATGGCATGATCTTGAAGATAGCAGAGAGGAGAAAATTGAAAAACGCACAAACTAATGTGGGAAAAAGGCAATACAGAAGACTGTACAATGAGTTGAGAAGAGTAAGTGATGAGACCAGGTAAAAATGGACGAGAGAAATCTGCTCAGAAATTGAGACACTGGAGAAAGAAGGCAAGTACTAAAAGATGTATCGAGTAGCCAGGGAAACAGTACTTTAGTGAAGGAAGAACAAAACAAATATGGAGTCACCGACAGACTGTTCAGAACAGAATGAAAGAATATATTGAAACTCTCTATGTAGCGGGTAAAAGACCTTCCGATCTGCAGATTGAGAAGGAAGAATCAGTAAATGAAGATGAAAAAGGAGATTTTATCCTAGGTTCAGAGGTAAATAAGGCATTGGGAGAATTTAGAAGCAACAAAGCGTGTGGTGTGGATGTCATTCCGGAAGAAATCTTAAAGAGTTTAAAAGAAACAAGCGAAAATGAGTTGACCTCCGTTTCCAACTACATCTATGACAAAGGGGAATGGCCAGAAGACTTTCTCATAGGTATAATAGTCCCAATCCCAAAAACGAATAATCCTAAAAGTGTGAAGACCACAGGACAATAAATCAAATATCGCAGACAGTTCTTCGAATTCTGAATATGAGGCTATGTGGAACGCAGGAAGAAACACTTGGTGAACAGCAATATGGTTTCATAAATGGAAAGGAAACACGAGATGCCATTGGACTTCTAAGAACCATCGTCGAAAGATGCATAGAAAGGGGCCAAAAAGTGTTTGAAGTCTTCATACACTTCGAAAAGGTCTTTGATAGAGTGCAGTGGGATAAGCTGTTAGATATCTTGAAAAAGAATGGAGTAAAGTGGAAGGAGAAAAGACTGCTCGCAAATCTGTACCTGAATCAGAAAGCTCGGGTACGAATACGCAATGGGATCTCTGAATACAGCAAGATTGGGAGAGGCGTTAGACAGGGCTGTTGTCTCTCGCCAATCCTATATAACGTCTATCTTTAGGAAGTGCTGGAAAGCTGTTTGGATGGGACAAGAGGTGTCAGGATAGGTGGGCGGAAAATTGAAGGTATAAGATTTGTGGATGACATGGTGATCCTCGCAGAAAATCAAGGGACGCTGACTCAAATGCTAAATGACCTGAATGAAGCCCATGCAGTATATGGTATGAAAATTAATAAAAAGAAAACCAAAAGCATGGTAATAGACCCGAAGAAAAGAAAAGTGAAAATTAGGATGGAGTCAGATATCACTGAACAGGTAAGAGCATTCAAGTATTTGGGAAGTTGGATTAAAGAAGACATGGGTTGCCAACAAGATGTCAAAGTGAGAATGGTTATGGTGAAAGAGGTATTTCAAAAGCAGAGAACACTCCTAACTAGTTGTTTAAACAAGGAATTAAGGAAGTGACTGGTTAAGTGCTTAATATGGAGTGTGGCCTTGTATGGGGCAGAATTGTGGACTTTTAGAAAGCAGGATGAGAAGAGGATTGAAGCTTGTGAAATGTGTATATGGCGTACAATGGAGAAGATCAGCTCGACTGATAAAGTCAGGAATGAAGAACTAATCAGGAGATTTGGAGAAGAACGGAGGATGCTGCTGACGGTGAAGAGATTGCCTTCTACTAGAGGCAATTGAAGGTTTCGTTCCGGGAAAGGGAGGAAGTGGCAGATGAAAGTTTCAGATGCTGGATGATGTCAGCAGGCCCAAGGAGGGTATCAAACAATGAAGAGGAACGCAGAAGACAGAGAAGCATGGAGGACTACGCAGTAAAAACCTGCCGCAAGGCAGACAACCAAGTGATGATGATCATGCCACATCGGACTGAAAGCCAAAGCTCAGCAATAATCGTCTGAAGAGTCCAGAGTGGTGGAGGGAGCGTTATGGTCTGGAGATCTTTTCCGTAGCATTCCCTGGGTGATCTCGTCATTCTGGAAGATACACTGGGTCAACACAAGTATACATCTATCTTTGGAGACCATGTCCACCCTTACATGACAATTGTTTTCCTCTGTTGATATCATATACCAGTACGACAAAGCAACATGTCACACAGTTCGCAGTGTACGCGAGTTGTTCGGAAAGCAACAGGATGAGTTTACCGTACTTCCCTGGTCACCAGACAACCCGGATTTAAACCCAATCTCTGTAGGACCACACCACTCGGGCTGCCTGCGCCTTGGATACTTAGCCAAAAAATCTACAGCAGCTGTCCACAGCTCTGGAGTCGGTATGATTCGGCATCACTGTCGGTACCATTTAGAACGTCATTGTGTCTTTTCTTGCACGTCTATCAGCGGTCCACACTGCAAAAGGTGGTTACTTTGACATATGGTCACAATAAAGTGACTGGGCAGTTATTAATGTTTTAGGAAGTGCAACCGTGTTTGTTTATTTGCTGTTTCATTACAGCCTTTACGGTGGATATCTTGAGTCCGTTTATCATTCGAATTGAGATCAATCGCACAATCTTTGAATTAGTAGTAAATGAAGCTAACTTCAACACCGTGTTGCATGCGCATGCTGCACTGCAAACTTTGTTGATGTGTACTTTGTCTGTACATCGCCTAAGAACGGTACAGCATTAACGAAATATAAAATGATGCCTCTTTGGCCCTTTAACCAAAAGCTACTATTAACTCCATCAGTCATGTGCACTGTTCTTCACACACAACAGAAAGGCAAGTGACCCATGTGGACTGTCCACAGGGTCAGTTAATCTTTATAGTAGCAACAAAATGCATCCCTACGTCCTTTAGTTACAATGATGGAACTTTGGTAAAAATCAGTACGGGTCATGTAGCAACTTTTACAGATTTTATCCAAAAAGTGTGTGACCATGTCACAGCTTGTGCAAAAAGTGTTCGTTAAATAGCTAAAAAGAATTATCGCTTTATAATGCCCAAAACCAGCTCAGAGTACTCTTGCGACAGTTTTCTAAAAGCATAATAACCACGCACATACTTCGCAGTTTTTTGAGATATTTCTACAAAGGAAAGACTGAAAGCAACATAATCACTACGTCTATGGTCAATTTACTGTAACTTCTATAAATGTTATCAGACAAATATGATAGACAAGCGAAGAAGAATGATTCAGAGTTACGTAGCTAAGCGAATAATTTCGGAGCTCCTTCATTATGAAGAGATGCAGGGCTAGCAAGGAATAACCCAGCTGTGACGTACGGCTAATTCATCTGATGCGCTCGGGAAATCCAGTAGCATGCAGTTCTCACTTTAACGGCCGTACCTATTGGGACGAGCTGGTGGCTGTCTTTATTACGTCGTGTGGCTGGGGTTATGCTGATTTAATCTTAGTACGGCAATTCTGTAGGAAGGAATAAGGTTTCCCGACTTAAGAGCTACAACGCCTCCCGCCCCGGCGGTTTATGATCCGAGGGATTTTATCACACTTTGTCGGAATCTCGCCGCACTCTGCCGGCTGCGAGTGCTCTGCAGACGCCCGTGGCACCTGTTTCAAAGGAGTCTTCACCTCTTCATCCACGGGAGCTGTAACACTCTAACAGACCCATTTTTGGTAAACGTTCCTTGATTGGGACTCGAACTCGGGACCTTTGCTTTTTGCAGTCAGATGCTCTATCAACGGAGCTACCCAAAAACAACTCACGACACGTCCTCACACCTTTACTTCCGCCAGTACTTCGTCTCCTACCCTCCAAACTTCACAGAAGCTCTCCTAATAAACTTGCAGAACTAGCACTCCCGGAAGCAAGGACATTGAGGAGACATGGCTTTACCACAGCCTGCGGGATGTTTCCAGAATGAAATTTTCACTATGCAGCGGAGTTGGTAGAATACATTCCCGCGAAAGGCAAAGGTGCTGAGGTCGAGTCTCGGACCGGCACACAGTTTCAATCTACCAGGAAGGTTCATATCAGCGCACACTCCGCTGCAGAGTGAAAATTTCATTTAGGATTTGGCGTGGACATCATTAAAACAAAGACGTTTCTCGTTGCGGCGGAATCTTCTCACGAAATTTCGATCACCATCTTTATCCTTCGAAAGAGAGAATACTTTGCCAAAGCCGACCTACATTGTGAGAAACGATCATCATAATAAAGTAAGGGAAATCAGAGTTCGCGCGGAAAGATGTAGGTCCTAGCTTTTTCGCGCGCTGTACTAGATTGGAATAACAGAGTGTTATTGTGAAGGTGGTTGGATGAATTCTCTGCCAGACACTCAAATGAGACTTGCAGAATGTCGATGTAGATGTAGAAATACACTGTACATGTGATATATTTTTAAAGTATTGCTATACGAACCGTTATTATTATTATTATCATTATTATTATTACCCTATTAAAGCAAATATTCTACTAAATGGCTAACATGACCACCTGGTCACCGAAACCCGCTTGGAGGCGACCTACCTAATGGCTTCCTGAGGCAACAAAAATTTTATTTTGTATTCTTCACGTAATTAGTGACCGAATTTAAAAATGCAAAATGCTGTCACAATCTACTCATACACATGAACTTCCAGAGGGTTTCAAAATGACCCTTTTCGATTTTTAATATTTTGAAGAATATTTCAAGCAACATTTACATTCGTGACATTTGTTTATTTTGCACGTACCTTCACTGTATTAAAAAATAGTGTATTTCACCTAACTGATAACCACTTTTGTCCAGTTTTACTTTTAACGTCCAGAGGGGTCATATTGACCCCTTTAGAGAAAAAGCTATAATTTTGTTCACAATTATGTCATACATTTAACTCATATGTTCTCAAGCCGCGGCTGCTTTACTCTGTAGTGCAGTATTTTACTTCCGTTCATATTATTGCCGTATGAAATGACAACAACGGACTCGGTTAACCATTGTTTGTCATTCCCTTGCAAGAATCGTCCTTTCATAGGTGACTGTGAGCTGAAGACTGAAATGAATAGGAAAGATTATTTACGAGATGAGGAGATTCTTGCAGAGTTACAAAGAGTTATGGAATGTGATTCAGATGGAGCGAACTTTATTCTGATGATTCAGTGGAAGAGTTTTTACCGCAGACATTGATCGAAGGTGAATCATTTAATACTAATGATTCTGATTCTTAAGATACAGATAATAGAAGTTTACAGTCTAGTAAGTATATTATTATTAATGCTGCTAATTTAGAATCGTCATATTCTTATCTATATGTAATGTTATTGTACTTAATTTAGATTTTGTGGTGGATTTTCTACATTTGTTCAATTATTAGTGCTATATAGATCGAGAAGAATCATGTAACGGAAGAGGAGATGATCCTGTTGCTTGGAGTGTAGAACAAGTGACTGCTTCTTCATTGTCTGCTGAAATACATAAAGAAGTAGCTCCTGATGGAACAGTCTGGATAGAAGCACTGCCTAATTTACAAGCTGGGAATCTTCCTAATCACAATATTTGGAGAGAATCTCTGGACCTACCCCACATGCAAAAAAAAAAAAAAAAATGTAATTTACTAACTTGTATCAAGTGCTTGGCACTTGTTCATAGACAATCATCCTATCAAACATATATTGATATGTAGTATAACAGAGGCACACAGAGAACTAGGAAATGAGAACTGGTCAATGACCGCGGAAGAACTAGGAGCATTTGTTGCAATTATTTATGGTCGTGGTTTGAGTGGTTGCCGAAGTACAGCCCTTTACAGCTTATGGTCAGATTGTTGAGGCTTAACATTTTGTGTGGAAACCAGGAGTAGAAATAGATTCTGTGAGATTATGACATTCCTGAGGTTCGACGAGAAGTCTGCACGTTCTGAACGATTACAGAATGATAAGTTTGGATTAGTTTCTGCTGTCTGGAATCAATTCATAGAAAACTGTACAATGTGTTACAAACCTGGAAGTGAGATAACAATAGACAATCAGCTCTTCCCAAGTAAAACTAGATGCCAGTTCACACAATTCATCGCTTCAAAGACTGACAAGTATGGGCAAAAATACTGGTTAGCTGTAGATGTTGAGAGCAAGCATATGCTCAGTGGTTTCCCTTATCTTGGTAAGGATATTGCACAATCCCAGGGCGAAAGGGTTTCAGATTATGTATTGATGCGTCTTATGGAACCATTTCTGGGCAAAAGCAGAACTGTACCTACACACAATTACTTCACTCAAACTAGCCAGAAAATTCAAACAAAAATAAATTTCCATTGTAGGAACAGTAAATAGAGCAAGAAGAGAAATAACGTATGCTATGAAGTCCTTGAAAAGTCCTCTGTTTTACACAAATGTTTTAGGACATGATGATATTTCCTTGACAGTGTATCAAGGAAAGAAAGTAAAAAATATATTAATAATGTCTTCCCTTCATCCTACTTTACCATAAATACAAATGAGGAAAAAACTCCACAAACTGTATGTTAGTACAACAACAAAATTTGGGGTTGACATAGCAGAAGACAAAATGGCGAGCCTGAATTCAGTCAAGGCTTCCTCAATAAGATGGCCAGTGCACTCCCTCTACAATACCCTTGACCTAGCAGGAATAAATGCTTATGTGGTATTTAGGGCTGTTACTGGGAAGGAGATGAAAGTAAGACATTTGATCCAGCAGCTTGCAGATGAATGCACTATATTTAAAGAGTCGCTTTCCTCGTATGACCACAGAGAAGTATGAAAAGAATGAAAATGAAGATGAAGACGAAATGCGACAGAGGCCCGTAAATGTCAAGTTCTCAAATTCTGCAAATGTAGTAAAACTATTTCCAAGTGCAGCGTTTGTAAGAATATGGTTTGTGGAAAATATAGAAAGGAAACTGAATACAGATGTGTCAATTGTGAAATCATGAAGTAGCTGAAATTTCTTTACACATGATAAGTTGAATTTTTTATGAACTTAGAACAACGAAAAGCCTGTCACTTGCTTACACTTGTTTGGGTGTTACCAAGTTCAGTGAAATTTATTCATAAGTAAATAAATAATATAACTTGTGTCTGTTCTTTTTATTCACAACTTTGTATCTGAAATGGCCATAAACCTTGCAACCATGAAAATATAATAAATGCTTAAAATTTCGAAATAATAGTTCAGAAAACTTTTCTTAAATGGTAGGAGTGAAAATGACCCTCTGGGCGTTCGAGGAGGCAGGCAAAGTCTCGGCGTCCGAGTGTTAAAAGTTATAATCTTAATGTTATAACACAATAAGCCAGTTATTACAGTTAGAAACGCTATATATGTCTTAAGGCAGCTTAACATACCAACCGTTTTATGCTGCCACAGTATTTGAGGATGAGAGCACTCAGCATCTTGCAACAAACATTAGGATAATTTTAAACCTTTAGAAGCCTTTTTTCTCACTGGTAGCCCCACCCAACACATGCCCACATGCACACACACACACACACACACACACACACACACACACACACATACACACGCGCGCGCGCGCGCGCGCGCGCGAAATAAACAAAGGAAAAAAGTTTATCGCTTACTGCATTTTCACTATTTATATAGTAGCTTTAAGCATCAGCATTAAGTTTTAACCTATTACTTCGTTATTACTAACTCTATTCATAATAAATTTTGCAGGGAGTGTCGACATATACCACTATAGGTACCAGCAACATAATGTCGCTGTACGGCACACAGTTCAGGAGATATGATATTGTAAACATTGAGATGCGTGAAAAACCGTCGGAGTGCGAATTACCAAGTCTATACTCATCCACTGTTTGATAATGAGAGCACTTAGACTCTTTCAGCAAATTCAAACATAATTTGTAACTATTTTATACTAGGGAGTTCGATTCTTTAAGAAATCTGGGTGAAGTTAGGATGTTTATTGGATTTATGTAGTTTCCTTTAATTAGTGCTTGATAGATCACATAAGCGCAACTTCCAAAAATTGCAGTTCGGATAAATGGCTCGTGTGGAAAGCTTTTGTCGAAATGTTAAGAAATATTTATGTTATGCATTCACCATTACCAGTATTTCACTTAGCTCTAGGATTGTGAACACAGTTCTACAAATAGCAACGGGAGAGTGGCGGGTGGAGGGGTAGATAGTTGCGGCAGGGAAAGGACGTGTGAAAAATAGATACCACCAGCGGACCCACGAATAGTGTGAAATCTCTTCCTGGCATGAGGAACGGTCAGCTTCTGAATAGATGCCATTTTCTTGGCTGGAAAGTCTTCTACAGTTAGTCAGCAAATCGACCTTTTGTGGGGTAACACTCACGAACGCATGTGAAAAGTATCCCATGTTAAACGATGGTGGTAATTTTTTTTTTTTTTTTTAGAAACTGGTGGCGATTTTGGAACTCTTAGTTCTCACGGTTCCGTACTTTAAGAAAGTTATTTGAAAAATCTGGAAATTAATGTATGTAAAACTAGAAATACTTTTAAAAAATACTTTTAAAAAATGAGTACCCGTACTGTTACCATTTTTTAATCTTTATGCGGAAAGGAAGAGACAGGGCCTTTATGAACTGTAATAGCATAGTTTTTACAAAGCGACATTGTTCTGATAAATACCTCTTTAGTTGAAAGTACGATTGTAGTGTCGCGAATTGCTCTTCTCCTTCTTCTCACTGTTACTACGTTGTACCTGTTACTTTTCTCCAATTTACATATATTGGTCTCATAACATCCTAATCAGACATGTGTTACCAAAACGTGAATACGCTAAATTTTGTAAGCGGATTGTTAAAATGGATGGTTCACTTTTGCTGGTATTGTGTAAAAGGACCGTTTTAGAGACCAAAGTGGGGAATCTCAGTACCTGCGTCAACTAATCAACTTTCGTTGTCGATTACAGCAGGACGAAATGAGTCAACAAAGAGCCAGTACGACAAATTAAAGGCTCGCTTAGCTTCCTGCAAGATTATCAGGAATGAATACTTGAAGATATACAAGCCGGGGAGAATAATACTGCATACTTTTCCCACTCGAACGTCCTCGGGAAACAACGTGACCTCCTTTTGTCCCGAAACAATACTATCTATTTCGTCTTCGTCTTTAAGGACAAAATATTGATGTAAAAGATTGCCGCTACTATGAGCAGATCCCGATGCGTTATTAAATGTAGGATAATACGGTATAGAAACCAACACAAATCTAAAGAAGTCCATAGAAGCTTTATACAGCTCCGACTAGTTACCAAGATGAGATACTAAAGCTAAGAGTCGAAAGAAGTTCACTGTGCTGTTATCAGCGCACCAGCCCGCTACCTTCAGACAGCGGGAAACTGAACAGTTGGAAATGCTTACTTAACTGCTTTTGTGTTCACGCTCCTTAAGGATAGTGTTTTTCATAACAGCCTGATTGCCGGTTGACTCCGACAAAGGGCAATCAATTACGTATGTAAATCGATGCCTTTTGGCTAATACTAATATTTTTTACGTTTTTCGGATGGAACTTTAAAAAAAAATGTACTTGGTAGAGACTCATTGTCAAAGTACGCTGAAGACGGTGGTAATAATGTTTAAGACCTCGGTGTGAAGATGTGTTTTCCATAACTTTCGTACCAGCGATAGATTTGACATCACAGCGTTTTTGTCGCCTTGTAGGTTCACTTGCATCATTGTTATAATGGAGGAGTTGTTGAGTAACATTACACTATCGCATTTTGATCCGGGCTTGGTAGCTGAGTGCTCAGCGCGACGGAATGTCATACCTAGCGGCCCAGGTTCGATTCCCGGCTGGGTTTGGAGATTTTCTACGCTCAGGGACTGGGTGTTGTGTTGTCCTTATCATCATCATTTCATGCCCATCGACACGCAAGTCATCGAAGAGGCGGCAACTCGAAAGACTTGTTGTACCAGACGAACGGTCTACCCGACGGGAGGCCCGAGCCCCACGGCAATTCCATTTCCAATTGCACTTTGTATTTTGGGAATGTTTACATGTATGTCGAAACAATTTGTGCAGTGAATTACGTCGGAAAACAGTGACAAAATAAAAAGTTACTCAACAGCTTCGCCATTACACCAATGATGCAAGTGAAGCTACAAGGCGATAAAATCGCTGTGATGTCATGCATAACCAACAACAAGAAAAACCAGCAGAAGACATCATTTACATCGATTTCTGGCCATCCACTGCCACCTTCTCCCCAAAATGGTACACAAGCCACTACAGTAACGAACAATGGACAAAAAGTTTTGCCGGCCGGTGTGGCCAAGAGGTTTTAGGCGCTACAATTTGGAACCGCGCGACCGCTATGGTCGCAGGTTCGAATCCTGCCTCGGGCATGAATGTGTGTGATGTCCTTAGGTTAGTAAGGTTTAAGTAGTTCTAAGTTCTAGGGGACTGATGACCTCAGATGTTGCGTCCCATAGTGCTCAGAGCCATTTGAACCATTTCAACAAAAAATTTTAAGTTAATTTAGTTTAAGACGATTTATTTTTAAGTAGCATTTCTCTGTATGTATGTATTTATGTATGTATGTATAAACGCCTGATGATGAACAGAACATGTTCGAAACGCGTTGTATTAAGGTAGATTAAACGTAAAACAAAAAATAAAGAAGTGACTCGTACCAGAAATTACAAATAAATAATCATCCCAAACAGTCATTGTCCACAAACGTAGCCATTATGGCCAAAAATAATAGTGTTACGCCTAGATTAGTTTATCAACAAACTTCTTAGTTTAATTTAAACAGTTTTTTTTCTCGTATAATTATTGAACAAAGGTATTCCCAGTAAAGGTATTACCACAGAGTACCAAATGGTACGATAAACTGCTATCACCAGACGTTATTTATATTACTATATAAATACAAGACGTCATTTAAAGTTGTCACCAAAGATCTCGAAAAGTACTGATTCACTTCAGATATTTGCACTAAACTTTAATCAGCATTGGGAATGACACAGAATCCGTATTCTATTAATTTGTATGGTACATGAGTATACATACACTGTACGAGGGGGGCAGCGTTATGAGCAAAAATCTCGAAAAGTTGTTGACCGATTTACTTAAATTTTTTACACAATACTCTGATAAACGTTCGGGGCGACACAGGTTACACTTTTTTAATACACATAGCAAATGAATAAATATTTAAAGTCTATACTACAATGTAAAGAAATGCCGATGTTTAACATTGTTACCAAAAATCTCGAAAAATTCTTGACTGGCTTACTTCAAATTGGACATAGAGAGGATGAATGAGGAGCTTAACAGAGAGAGGAGGGAGGAGGAGCTGGAGAAAATTAGGAGGAGGAGGAGATGAGCAGAGAGAGGGGTGAGAGGTGATGGACAGAGAGAGAGGGAGTAGAATATTAAGATGTACATCCGATTCCCATACATACTTAGCAACTAAGAAGCGTTAGCACATTCGTCAGTGCAATGTAATGCGTAAAACGCGAATTTAACCACGCAACTACGAAAATAGGTACCTGAAATTTGTTAGTGCTAGAATACAGGAAGGATTATTATAATGTGGTGTCTGCTGGCATTTCACTTCACAACCATTTATGATAAATATTGTATGTTTGTGCAAATGTTTGCACATGACCGTGTAAAGAATTTGTGCTACTCACGACTTGATACCTGAAGCAACGGCAGCTTTCTTCCAGTGCTTTATTTTCTCCATAAGGCATAACTGAGGAAGAACTCCCTCGTTGGCTTTGGTCTGACTAGACGTGATTCCATATTGAGGATATGTGAATGCTCTGAATTCTCACGTGTGAGACGCAGACAATCAACACCTACTACATAGATATACATGCACAAGAAGTGAGTGTTTATTGCGCAGTGCCACCTCTTGTCTCATAGCATGGATGTATGTGTTGTCCTTAGGTTAGTTAGGGTTGAGTAGTTTTAAGTTCTAGAGGACTGATGACCTCAGAGCCATTTGAGGGCTTTGTCTCATAGCTCAGTGAACTGTGAGTACTGCACTATACATGTAGTGCCTGAACAGTCGCTACAATGCACGTGCTTTCACCAGGACAGTAGCACACCCAACAACACTATGACCTTCTTGTATCATTGTTTTTAGTGTCATGTCTGTCCTGACTTTTTGTCGTAAGGATATCTTACGAATTCTGCTTAAAAAAGCTCACGACTACACTGTCTGGGAATTAAAACGAGCTCTTTGTCTAGGCCGTGACGGCCCAACGGATGTCTACCGGCCGCCGTGTCATGTTACGCGGTGCGGCTTCATGCTTTCCCGGGCCTTTTGAAGACTTTCCAGAGCGTGGAGCCGCTACTTCTCGTTCAAGTAGATCCTCAGTTGCTTTCAACGAAGAATAAATCCTTGGCAGTACCGGGAATGGAACCCAGGTTCCCCGCGTCTCAGCCTTCTATGCTGACGACACATCTGCGGAGCAGGACGCTTTTCCGGAATTGCAGAAAGAAATTGATCAATTTCCTGTTGCAGTCGCTAAACAAACGTTAATAAGGGTATTAAAAGTTCTTTGCGAATACTAAAAGCTGCGTATTTATGTCACCATACACGTTTCGCTTCGCTCACTTAAAACGGCTTGAGCGATCGGGAACGAAACAAAAACTGTTCGTTACAGATGATATGGCAAAGTAATTTTTACCCACAGCAATTGTATAGTAAGTGCAGATAACATAGCCACAGTAATTTACATTGCAGTTATGTCAGCTGCATTACAGTGGTCAAATTTTTGGTAGCTTAGTAATATTTCAATAACTTTGCACCACTCTTAGAACACCTTGTACTTTTGCAGGCAACAAAAAATGCTTTGCCTATTGAAATACTGTGTTCTGAACATTTCAGACGTATTCGGTAGCACTTATATAATACAAACTGTGGAAGTTTTGCTGCAAAATCAGCAATCGAAAGTTGCATCGATCGTAGCCACTAGAGTTTAAAAATAGCTTTTGTTTCAACTAGGCTTCAGTGTCGTTAATTTGGAGCTGCAATTGCTCAGGAAACATTGCGGCATGTGTTTAAGAGAATCAAATGCCATATTCAATTGTATGGATCATCAGAGGACTTTTCAAGAACTTTGGTAATTTGGTCTTTTCCTACAAGGTTGACCCATTTTCTGGATACCCTTTACCTTAGCAGGAGACAAGGAACGTTTTCGAAAAATCTGATGCGTTATTCTCTATATTCCAGAAGTATTCGGTAGCACTCGTGAAATACGAACTGTGAAAATATTCCGGCAAAGACTGCAACGAGAGTATTACAAGGCATCAGGTCGACTAAAGCACAGAGATAATTTTTACTGGTCTCAAAGAGGTCTTCAGGTCAGTGTACCCAACACGGACCGGTACCACAGAATGCGAGACAGCTCAGCCGTGAATAATCAGATGTTCCCCCTCCTTCATCAGAGATGGTAAAAGTAAAGCGCAGGAGAAACGAAACGTCCCTTCCTCTCATCTCAGCAAGTGCTTTACGGTGTCAAGCCACACTTACAGTTAAACATTAAATCTCGCGCAGCAGAGAAAGCGAACACTTAAAAAAGAAAGTAGCTGCATAAATCGCGCTCGGTGTAACTGCGCGCCGAGGTACGAGCCTTCCTTATTTTCCGCCCTCTTCCTTTCCTTATTTCTGGACTAACCTCCTCGGCGCCGTTTTCTTATTTCCTGGCGAGCAGAACGCGCAAAGGCGCGGTGGGTGGCAGTGTGGCACGGAGGGAGGGATTGTAATTTGCCGCGTGATTTACCGGTGGCATAAATCTAAGCATGAGAACGCGAGCCGGCTCTAGGAATTTCGGGGAAATCACTACTTTGCACGGCCTCCATATTTTAATCATTGGGCAGTAATTGCGGAGGTGGCCCGTCTCCGCATTTGCATCGGCCGCGCTGCAGCGCCGGGCCAGCTTCGCTGCGACACGGTCGTCGCGTGATAAGTGGCAGTTCCCCGCGCGCGCCGTCTTCCGATGGCCATTTCTGGGTTTAGAAAGTCGGAGGGGAGCAGGAGGAGGGCCAGTGGGGTGATGGTGGGAAAACATGCAGCAATGCTCGGCCGCGCCGAATCTCGTACACCAGGAAACATTATATCATACCATACTATGATTTCTTTATGGTGAAAGTTTCTTTTCGAAGCTGTCGACGACGAAATTATATGCTTCTTAAAGCACTTCTTATCATGACTCCAGAAAACTAATAAGAGGTCAATGAGACACCCCACATGTCCATTTCTGGACAAAATTGCCTTATCTACGATTTTGTACTTTAAACATATCGAACGTGCTTTATGTACATGATTTCATATTTCCTGACTTTTCTGCTCTAGCTAATGATACGAGCTGAGGGAATGAATTAAAGTTAGCGTCATTGCAGACACTTGAACCCAAGCCTCCTGCTTACTAGGCATATGTGCTAACCATTACATCACTTTAGCAGTATGACTATCACATCTCCCTAGCAAGCGCGAGACATGGGTTCAGTCTAAGCCGTGGCACAAATTTTTACTCATTTCTTAAACAAAAAAATGGTTCAAATGGCTCTGAGCACTATGGGACTTAACTGCAGTGGTCATCAGTCCCCTAGAACTTAGAACTACTTAAACCTAGCTAACGTAAGGACATCACACACATCCATACCCGAGGCAGGATTCGAACCTGCGACCGTAGCGGTCGCGCGGTTCCAGACTGTAGCGCCTAGAACCGCTCGGCCACTCTGGCCGGCTCATTTCTTCAGCTTCTGTTATTATCGTAGATAAAATTGAGACATATGTCTCAATGAAATTGTAATTCCATCAGATCAATTGATCACCTACACCTGATGTACAGGCGGGATCCTCCCATTATGTATAAAGCTGTGCTACCATTTCTATACAGGACAGACTTAAGAAGAGGGATATGGGCTGAAGGCATGAACTGAAGTTTGTGCTAGGGAAGACACTTGACTAGAGCAGTCAGTGTAGCTATGTTAGTCGTGCTGCAATGGTGGTGTGAAGGTTAGCATATACGCCTAGTAAGCAAGAGACATGGTTCCAAATCCCAGCCATGATACAAATTTTAATTCATGTCTTCAACTTCTATCATTACCGAAGATAAATTTGGGATTCAAACGTCTCAAGGAAATAGTAATTCCACTTTCAGTGTTGTTATGCAGCCACTGTATCACCTAAACGAAAGCAAGACATGTATGTAAGACACTGGATTTCTCAAAATTTTATGTTGTCAGCACTGTTTTAAACAGAGAGAACTACTGATATGTGCCTATAAATGACACGGAAATGCATAACATAAGGCGATTTCTACCATCCTACCAAAAGCAGAATCATCCAGAACGCCTGCAATGAGATTTATAATTGGTCAAAATGTGTCAAGGAATGAACCTCGTAATACCAAAGAGAATCGAAAGCCCGCATAATTTGTTTGATTTTTTTCTATATTGGTAATAAAGCATGAGTTATGTTACGATTTATGTATTCTTGTTACAAAATATTGACAAAACACACGTGTTCACTTAATAAATTTTAATTAACGTCAAGATATCGTGATTGTCCATAGTGCATTAGCATTCTTCCCTCTACATTTATGTTAAAAGGAAAATGAGAACAAAACCAAAATTGCAGCATAATTTTAACACCTGAAATATGTTGTACATGTTTTGATAAGTTTAGTTCTTTGTACAAGAGCGGTTTCTCAATATTGCCATTCAAATGAGTTTGAGATTAAACAACTGAAGAAACGCTAATATGAGTATATCAAAATGTAGGAGGGGTAGGAAAATCAGTGCTCTGCACACGTTTGTAACTGGAAAGCTTAAACCCCGTTAATTATTTCAGCCAATTTTTTGCATCGATCTACGATGATATATATAGAGTATGTTCTTACCAGATACGTATTTAAAGTACTGAAGTTTTTAATACCGATAAAAAATAGTAACTAGCAAAAGCTTTGTAATTGTCTGCAAAGTTAAATTTATAGTCAAAAATCAGCTTTAGGCATCTTAGGGCATCGTCAGGTGACAACTGAACATCGCAGACACAGATAAAATAACCTGTGACTTTCATAGGTAGTATTTCTTACACAGAAGATATCAAAGACACAAAAATAGGAATGCATAACATCTTTTTTGTGTCACACAGAAATAGCTAAAAAAGGAAATATAGAGTGAACTAAGAAAGGAAGTACAAAATAATATAAAATAAAGCTCACTTTGCAATTTTAATCTAGTGTTTGTTGGTAAAACTTTAACGGACAGGAAAAACGAAATTTATTAGAAGAAAAAAAGTAATATGACAATACTGAAAATCAACAAAAATATAACGTAGAGTGTCAGCTTTGTATTAAACGACCAAATTCAGCTTTTCCTTTACCCTATGTTTAATTAAAATTTAATTACAAACAGTAAATTAAAATTATAAATTCAACATTATTTTCCATTAACTGTTAAATGCACCTCCACTTACGAAACAACGTGTTTCCGTTTTCTTCCTGATATAATTTAATACTTCCTATGTGAACAATCTACGTGTCATCATCTCTGTACCTTATGTATCTTCTGCAAACTCAGAAATTGCTGTGTACGTAACAAGCCATTTCAGCAGTGTCTGCAACATTCAGTTGACATTTTTCGATGGCGTAGGAGGCAGAAGACCCGTTCTTCAGTAAAGAAATGAAATATTTCACAATGTTTCCTATTTAATCATGTTGTTATGTTCTGCGAAGCATCGACGGAATTTTCAGTTAATGTTTTAAATCACCTCTAAAGTTATGCGAAAATGTTAGCAGCGTGTAAGTAATAAACGTGATTTTACCTAAACGTATGTTTTATTAGGGTGTCCGCTCTCATAACTGTCATGTCATGTGTATGGATATCCATTTAATTGTTTATCAGCAGCCAGCTTTATGTCGTTGCGTGTAAGCTGATGCGTTCAACGTCCAAACAAGAAATTATCCATATGAATGAATAGGGCTCTATCAAAATTAACACCGAAAACTGAAACGCCTTAAAAGATACGACAGTATAAGCAAAAACGTTCCGTTAAACATGAGTCCGTCAACAAAATAATTACCTATGTATCATTGGGACCTCCCACTTACTTCACTATGAACTATTATGCTACTTAGTACAAATGTCTATGAAATATCAAGTTTCCTGTTAAGTCTCCATATATTTGGACTCATACATTGAAGTGCCGACGAAACTGGTATAGGCACGCGTATTCAAATACACAGATATGTAAACAGGCAGAATACGTCACTGCGGTCGGCAACGCCTATATAAGACAACAAATGCCTGGAGAAATTGTCAGATGGATTACTTCAGCTACAATGGCGGGCTATCAAGAATGAAGTGAGTTTGGACGTGGTGTTGTAGTAGGCGCACGAGCGATGGAACACAGCATGTTCGAGATAACGATGAAGTGGGGATTTTCCTGTACGTATTTTCCGGTGTACCTCGGATATCAGGAATCCGGTAAAACATCAAATCTCCGACATCGCTGCGGTCGGAAAAAGATCCTGTAAGAACGGGACCAACGACGGCTGAAGAGAATCGTTCACTGTGACAGAAGTACAACCGTTCCGCAAGTTTCTGGTGATTGCAATGCTGGGTCATCAACAAGTGTCATCGTGCGAACCATTGAATGAAACATCATCGATATGGGCTTTCGGAACCGAAGGCCCACTCGTGTATCTTGATGACTGCACGTCACAAAGCTTTACGCCTCGCTTGGGCCCGTCAACATCGACAATGGACTTTTGAATACTGAAAACATGTTGCCTGGTCGGACGAGTCTCGTTTCAAATTGTATTGAGCGGATGGTCATGTACGGGTATGGAGACAACCTCACGAATCCATGGACCCTACGTGTCAGCAGGGTACTGTTCAAGTTGGTGGAGGCTCTGTAATTGTGTGGGTAATGTTCAGTTGGAGTGGTATGGGACCACTGATACAGACTTGGGAAATTCCAGGAGGACAATGCGACACCCCACACTTCCACAAATGCTACAGAGTGGCTCCAAGAGCACTCTTTTGAGTTTGAACACATCCGCTGGCCATCAAACTCTCAGACATGAACATCATTGAGCATATCTGGTATGCCTTGCAACGTGATGTTCAGAAGAGATCTTCACCCCTCGTACTCTTACGGATTTATGGACAGCCCTGCAGGATTCACGTTGTCAATCCCATCCAGCACTATTTCAGGCATCAGCCGAGTCCATGCCACATCGTGTTGCGGCACTTCTGCGTGTTCGCTGTGGTCCTACACGATATTAGGAAGGTGTACAAGTTTCTTTGGTTCTTCAGTGTATATCACTCATGGCCTGCCTCATCATGAATACAGTTTCATTACGTTACACGATGCAGCTTAGTGTATACTGTCGCCAGTTACAGAACGCGTTACACATGTCGTTCTCGGCATTTGATGCTGATGTGTTTCCCGAGAAATAAACTGGTAGGATTTTATGTTTGTGTATATTACGATGTCTTGAAGAAAGGCAAACTACATCAAAAGCGGTAAAAAAGGGGGGATATCACAATTATTGCCGTTTACAGTTAAAGATGTAGTAACTATTGTTTACTTCCATTTTAAATAAACTCAGCTGTAGTGAATTCACTAAACAAAAATTGAAAATTAAATTAAGACCACATTCGCTATTGTTGGATAACGGCACGCTTCTTGACGAATAATCCTACATGTATAGTTAAATTCAAGCAAAGAAAATTATTTTGTTATAAGTTAATTGGGCGTTGTATAAAGATGCAGGTTCGATTTGAAATGATAAAATAAAGAATGATAGAACGCTTATGGCGCTCGATCGTTTCGTCACCAAGCTACACGCTTCCAACAAATTAAACGACCAGAAATCATTTGTTTCATGCAGTTAATACGTTAGAACTGAAAGCCTGCTCATTCCATAGAATGAAAGACTTTTTCAAACAAAATAGTCCAGTTATTATTGACAAAAACGTTACAGCGTATGCTCTTACATATGTCTCTTATGTTAAGGAAAAACAGTTTTCCTTTTATATGTACATTTATGTTCATTTAGCATAGCTGTCATTAGTCCACAAACATCTTAACTGAAATGCTATCAGGATGTATTACACTGTAGTCCATATGCAGAAATATTAGTTCGCGGTTTTGATGAAAATGTGCGTTAATATGCAGTGATCCCGAATCATCTTACGGGCCTTTGCAAGACTATACAATGCACTGTTCGAGTTCTTCAGCTATATCAATTTCTGAGATGACCTCAGACAGGAAAAACCAGATGATCGATGCACATAATCATGGAAGGCGAAATACAGGGCGTAGTTATATCTTTCTGTCTTTCTGTGTTGGACTATATTGGTACGTTACCTGTCGTCATCAGTCCTGTCATGCATCCACCGTATTCCTCAGCTATAGTCCAAGGATGAAATGTGAAGTCAGTTTGGTGATCACTTAATATAAAAGCTTACAACAGAAATACATTCGTACATACTGCTATTTGTGCTTTTTGTTATAATTTAGCGATATTGAAGAGTTGTGAAATTAGTGGAAAAGCTCGACAGTGATCTGTTAGTTGGTCTGTTATGTACAAATTAGGTATTTGCACGAATTTTATCGAAATGCTGCAGAACGAATCACTTTACATGTTACGCATAGGTACTACCCATTTACTGCTTCCTACATGAAACTACATCTTAAATCTAACAAACACGATCATAATTATATTGCTACTCATATAGCTAGTTACACACCTAGTTTAGTAACTGTTGCATGTGCTACTAGCTTTTAACAGAGCGATGACCTAATTTTGAAAGTAATTGTTCGATAAAATTGAAATACGTTATCTCACAAATTATTTGACATTTTCTCTAGATTGTCGCTCAGATACTTCTAACACAAGACTCTCATTACCAACAACAATTTATTCGAAAATAGTGCAGAGTTACTAGGTAGCAGATACTAAAGATTTACAGGAATAGCGTGAAACCTATGAGCTAGTGAGAAAAGTATCTAAGACCCATCTGTTGACGCAAAATTGTTGTACTTGAAGTTCTTTCCATTCAAAAATTTTCGAAAATCTCTATTACATTCATAATTTTCAACATTTTTAGTTTTTTTAGTGGTGTAAGATACTAGAAAGATTGTTAAGTGGATGACGACAATAATAAGTTAATTTGAAAATTTCTTTCTCTATTGATCAGATTTTGAGAAAAATTACTTTACATACTCAAATGACAAAACTGAACAAATCAAAAGTAAAACACTGTAAGAGATATTTTTCTGAAGCAACTTTTGCTGATAACGGTAATGTCTACTTTATCAAAAAAGTGCGAAAATGTCACTTAAAATGCGAGGGTCACTCCAAAAAAAAATGCACACTATTTTTTTTAAATCCATCTCTTATTCTACATGTTTGAAAGTTTTACGTTGTGTAGATACATCCTTTAGGAACAATATTTTCATTTCTCCACATAATTTCCATCCCTCTCAACTGCCTTATGCCATCTTGGAACCAGCGCCTGCATAATGGTACGGTAAAATTCTGGACCAACCTGTTGGAGCCACTGTTTGGCAGCGTGCACAAGGGTGTCATCATCTTCAAACCTTGTTCCACGAAGGGAGTCTTTCAGTTTCCCAAAGAGATGATAGTCACATGGAGCCAGGTCAGGACTGTAAGGCGGGTGTTTCAGTGTCGTCCATCCGAGTTTTGAGATCGCTGCCATGGTTTTTTGACTGACATGTGGCCGTTCATTGTCGTGCAACAGCAAAACATCCTGATTTTGCCGATGTGGTCGAACACGACTAAGTGGAGCTTGAAGTTTTTTCAGTGTCGTGACATACGCCTCAGAGTTTATGGTGGTTCCACTTGGCATGATGTCCAAAAGCAAGATTCCTTCGGAATCGAAAAACACCGTAGCCATAACTTTTCCAGCAGAGGGTATGGTTTTGAATTTTTTTATTGGGTGAATTTGCATGATGCCACTCGAATCATTGCCTCTTCGTCTCTGATGAAAAATGATGGAGCCATGTTTCATCACCTGTCACAATTCTCGTACTGTTCCAATAGTTCGCTGCATACCGTTTTCCTTGTTTCTTTGTGAGCCACTGTCAACATCCTGGGAACCCACCTGGCACAAACCTTTCTTAACCCCAACACTTTCAGAATTCTGCAAACACTTCTTTCCCCTATCCCAACGTGGCGTGACAATTTGTTCACCGTGATGCGTCTGTCAGCAGTCACCACTTCCTCAACTTTCTGCACATTGCCTGGGGTGTGTGCAGTTAGAGGCCTGCCGCTGCGAGGACAATCCTCAATATTGACGTGCCCGGTTTCATCACGCAACCTGCTTGCCCACATACTAACTGTATTAAAGTCGACAGCAGCATCTGAATACACCTTTTTCAACCGCTTGTGGATGTTTCCCGCTGTCTCGTTTTCTCAGAACAGGAATTCTATGACAGCACGTTGATTCTGACGAACGTCAAGTGTAGCAGCCATCTTGAAGACATGTTGTGACGGCGCCATTCACGGAAACAGGTTGAACTAAGTTTGAAAACAAGCAGGATGGATATATCTATACACTGTAAAACTTTCACACATGCAGAATAAAAACTCTATTTTTACAAAAATAGTGTGCATTTCTTTTGGAGTGACCCTCGTATTTGGCCATCTCAGTAGCTTCACACTCACCAGGAGTGCTGCTGTCTTTTGGTTCCTCCTGCTGCAGTCTCCTGGATTCTGTTAAAGATGATTTGGTGCTTCAGAAGCCTGGGATGTACAGGTTCCCCTGTGAGTGCGGCCGTTCATACATCGGACAGACGACACGTACAGTCTAGGAGAGATGCACAGAGCACTGCAAGTACACCCGGCTCTTGCAACCTAATAAATCTGCGGTGGTGGTCACTGTATTGACACTGGGCACTCTCTGGCCTACAATAACGTCAAAATTTTAGCATCGATTTTATCCTCCAAGGCTCAGTGGTGAAAGAAGTAACTGAAACCCGGTTGGCGACGAATTTAATACAGATAGCGGCTTCAGCTTGGACAAATCATGGAATCCGACAATTTCTGTAATTAAATCACAAAGACGTCGCGACGGTGCAGCTAGCAGTGATACATCGATAACACCGTGTGGATCGACTGCGCAGCCATAGATCTAATTTCTTGCATATGCCATACCTCTTTGCCGCCGATCAACGTCTTTGGCGCCTTGTGTATCTGTGGCCGAATGCGCAGTGGTTCGGTCCGCGGGTGTAAAGGAACGAACAGGTGGTGGAGCGTCAGTCACCTCGGTTCACTCTGACGATAGCTGGTCAGTGTTCAGCCGAAATATTAGAAGAAGAAGTTGATTTTATGCGGCTGTACGCCCGAAATTTTTTGCACTCGTTTTCTGCTACTTCATTTTGTGATTTTCTTCGCATTATACACCTCTTGGAATTTCAGTTCCCTCTTAGTGCTGAGTATCTCTTCCATTTACTGTGATACATTTCAATGCATAGTACGAAACCGAATCGTAACATTTTGGGATTACCACCAAACAGAAGAAAGGAACTTGTGGTTTAGTATCCCGTCGGCAACAACGTCAATGGAAAGGGAGAAATTACAGCAGAACATTTTTCACTAATTAATCTATGCTCTACTCCACAGTAGAAGTCTGTAATGCTGTATAGTTTTTAGTACTTTTTTATCCTTAATAATTGAGAATTAATTTTCTTTTCTGCTGATTATCGCAGTACTCTTCAAAATATGAGCATCAGGAATTTTAAAGTTAATACCCCTACACTGAATTTCATGTTGACAGATATGATCAGTTACATAAAATTCAACATTAAGCAAGTAAGCCAAACAAAAAGTTCAGAACTTGAGGAACTACGTAGATGGATGCTCGTACACTGGATCGTGGCCACTATCCATTATAACGGCTTACAGTCTTTCCTGTTTTGGATGTAACAGGAAACCGACCGAAAGACTGTTAGACACGTAACCGAAAGCGTCAGAAACATGAACGATCAAGCATTTTTTGGATGAATCCTTAAGCATCTGTAGGATGATTTTGATAAATCATTTGAAATGCATAATATTAGCGGAGTATCGTCGGCTTCCTATCATGTAAGCTTATTCGAGCACACCAACGAGGAAATATTTAAACTAGTCTACGAATTTAGTCCAGAAAGGTAGAAACAATCGCCAGTTCACGGGAGCGTCATGTAAATCAATCGCGAATCCGGGACGTTTAGTCGAAGATATGATGCCACTCATTGTCTCTGGCTAAAACCAAGAAGTAACACGGAAATGTTTGCAGGTGTGTTGCATTTAACGAGATATGTAGCAACATAGGTACTGACTACACTTTTGGATGAAACTGAGTTAAATGCAAGAACATATGAAAGTACAGGAAATTCGAAGCCAAGGGATATAAGAGTCAGTTGGGCATCTTCTGATACCTAGCTGTGAGTCGAAAAAACCTTACGTTTCTCCTGGATTCTAGTAGGATTAAATCTTGTTGTGGAAGCCAAGAGTTATCTCCATTGGACTTGCCTTTACTTCCTGTTTCATTAGTGTTTTGGCGCCGTGCTATATACCAGATCATTTTCCTGATCTATAATACTGTGCAACAGTGTTATACTCTTAATTTGAAAGGTTCGTAGTCTGGTAGCGGTTAATAATGGGTCACATATTTGTTTCAGATGCTTGTTATTACTCCGATTGACGAAGATTTTTGGTGAAGAACGGTCGAAAATTGCTTGTGGTTGGTACAGAAGTTAGTAATTTCGTCTCCATTCAAGGCATTCTACACATTTATCTTGCAGAATTAGTAAGCGGAATACAGACGATATGACGGGTTTCAGTGGAGAAGGAGGACTCTTTTACTCTGCTTTACAAAGATGTAGAGTTCAGTCTTTATGAAGAACAAGCTCTTAAAGCTAATGAAAAAATGGGCTGGCAGATTTCGTACCAGAGTTGGAACACAGAGGCAGATCGAAACCAACATGAAACGCTAAATAACATGACCCTCAAAACCTTCTCCACGTGACATGCAGACAAAGGAGAGAGCAAACAAGCTAAAACAAACAACTGTGCAGGAACAGAAAAGAAACAGAGGAACCTCAAAGAAAACATTACCGTGCGTGATTTAGAAGACTGAAATAGATAGCAAAGGTAAAAATATCGGAACCAGATACCACGATAACGAGGAAAATGCCTTTTAACCTTTGAAAACGTAAAATAAAATATACTGTTATGCCTGCATTATTATTGCAAGAATTACCTCTGAAATGCGTGTATTATAGCATATTAATTTTAATTTTTTATTTCAGTTTAAGCACTTTCGTTTATGTACAAGGATTGCCAGGTTTAACTGAAACTTTCTTTTATTGTTCACAATTTTAAATGTGGGGACTGCAGTGTTAATTAATCCAATGACCTTCTGTTTGTATGTAAATGAAAATGGTGAAATAATTCATAGTTACCAAATCTTTTTCTAATCACTTATTTTATGTTTGAAAATGACCGCACCAGAATAATGGGCGTAGGTTGGTAAGAATGATTGCTGTGTTTGTGATTAATATGGGGTAATATTTGCTAAAACACTATGAAACAGTGTGCATTAAGTTTTGTTAGGCGTTTAGCTCTCTGTTAGTTACACGTACAGTGGAGGAGCCACAGCGAAAAAGCCATGATCTTTTGTGTGTTATTATTGTAAAAGAAAATAGCTGATGGTAATACGATTCAAATTAATGTTGTGGAGCATCATACAGGAACGGAGAAAGCGTGTACTGGAAACCGTTAAGAACACTGTAGTTTCTTATTGAAAATCATTGTAAAAATGACGAGGAAGAATGTAGGAGGAAGTCAAACACTTGAGTGTGTAAGGTGCATAATACAACGTATAAAAGTAACAGCATAATGGATAGCGAAGGGACGGGTGAAAGATGAGTGCTGTGGTTGATACGATTCTGACGAGTTTGCGGCCTGAGAACGAACAGTAAAGGGAAATCGTAATAAGTACAATAAACCTCTGAAATATATCTTGTATTCTTATTCTATGGAAATAAGAATCCTCAAGCGAAATAATTACAGCTGTTACCACTGATCGTTGATATGAAAGAGCCGCATGAAGTGTCCGCCACAGTTCTCCATGCCTTTTGAGCCTAAATTACCGCCGGGAGACACGGAGAGGTGTCCATAGCGAATTGTTCGCATGCTTAGTCACCGGTGCTCGATCAGTACATTCCATCACGCGTCGCCTCGCTGATTGCCAGAATTAAACGTAATTTCAGGCTCATCAGGGTTCATTAATTCGAACAGGGTATATGCGACAGATGTGATTACTCGTATGTGGCCAACGTGTAACACGGTTGTTAACAATATCTAGATATGTGTCACATACAGAGGCTTGATTACACGTGACCGCATATGTCCGATTATTCTGTGCTCAACAAGCGCTATCGAGAAATCACGGCTGTTCTCCGCAGCACAGTATTAAAGCGCGATCATAATTCCTCAGTTTCTTTTCTAGTCACGATTGACAGACAGATCGTCATCGAAATTGGCAGTGAATCTAAGAATTGTGTAATCGTCTATAACTTCGTCTTTTCGTTGTATTCGCCACAGATGTATTCTAGTGTATCATAAAGTAAGAGTTTATTAGCTAGTTACCTGGCACGTGGGCAAACATGCCTCACGTGGGTCAATTGATGGCACTGTATTCCAACGGTGAAGGAATGTAGGCGGCCAATAGACCTCTCCGATCACACACAGATAGCGGTGACCAGTTGGCTTATGGCACTCAGGTGAATTAATTCTATTCACATAATCCTAGCCGGGAAGGTTCTTTTGAAAATCAGCTCGGCCAATATCGAATGCTATAATTGTCCATTCCGATCTTATGTTCCGCCTGTATAACCCATCTGTCAATGAGATATTAAGCTTCGATCGTTCAGTATCGCTCAGTATCATCTGCTCGGTGGCTAAATGGGTAACTGTCAGACGATAAATCCGGAAGTGTGAGTTTCAATCACGCTCAGTTCTGCAACTTTTTTCTGCCCCTTTTCACTTCTTTCACTTATAGCAACGATGTGAACATGTGAAAATTGCCAGTCTGCATACATATTGTCACCCATGTTAAATTGTAGGCCCCGTTATTATTTGTTGGGCTTTGAAAGTCCTTTGGAAAGCGAAGACGTAACACACAAAATTCAAGTTTATAATTTTATACATTTATTTAAGTAGCTGCAGTAATACTACAGGTTCCAATGTCTGACTGTATTACATACATTCGCAAAACAGTTTTTATATCTGTTTGTTCCTCTGCACCTGAGATATGGAATGTCGTATAAAATAGTACAAGGCTAGTGAAACAGGTATCTGGAAAAGATGTGTAGTGGTTCTTTTTAAATTATTGTAAATATAACATTGTGGTTCTTTTTAAATTATTGTAAATATACCACTCCGAAAACATCATCCTCTTCATTTAGTTACACTAGGAGAGAGTGTATCTAGGGTTACCCAAATGTTTCTGGACGGTACTTCAGTCTAGTGACTGATTTTAGAATCACACGAAGGAACCCGCTTAGTGACCACCATACGCAGTTTCCATCATACCCTAAATTTTTTGTTTTTGTGAGAGATGAGGTTGTGTTTTGGGCCACATCTGTAATATACATTTAAGTGCTGTATAACATACTAAGCTATTTGTAATATATTGCTAATTCTTCAGGCACAGTATATCATGGTAAATAAATTGCTGCACTTTTTAGAACTGCTCATATAACATGTAGACAGTTAAGCTATACTTCATCAGTCACTCACCATCTCTTACCTTGAAGCAGAACCATGTCTTTACCGAGTACAATGGTACACGTGATACTTGTATACGAACTGTATTTCTGTAATGTCTTAACAATTTTATTTGTCTTGAAAATGGAAAACTGTGTTGGTTCACAATAGCTTCTTTTTCATGATGTATAGAACTTGTAACTGGTTTTTGATAATGTTGTTATTGTTGATGTGGTCTCCAGTCCGACAACTGGTTTGATGCAGCTCTCCAAGCTATTCTATTCTGTGCAAGCGTCTTGATCTCCGAATAACTATTGCAGTCTACATCCTTCTGAATCTGCTTACTGCATTCATATCTTTGTCTACGGTTTTTACCAGCCACACTTCTCTCCAGCACTATATTAGTGATCCCTTGATGTCTCATAATGTGTCCATTAGACCGGTTCCTTCTTTTAGTCAGGTTGTTCCACCAATATTTAGTCTCCCCAATTCTATTCAGTACCTTCTCATTAGTAACGTGATCAACCCATGTAATCTTTAACATTCTTCTGTAGCACCACATTACGAAAACTTCTCCTCCGTTTTCGCCTAAACTGTTCACCTTCCATGTTTCACTTCAATGCATGACAACACTCCATATAAATATGTTCAGAAAAAACTTCCTAACGCTTAAATCTATATACCATGTTAACAAATTTTTCTTCTTCAGAAATGCTTCCCTTGCCATTGCCAGTCTACATTTTATACCCTGCCTACTTCGGCCACCAACAGTTATTCTTCTTCCTTACAGCAAATCTCACCTACTGCTTTAAGTGTCTCATTTCCTAATCTAATTCCATTAACGCCCCTAATTTTATTCGACTACGTTGCATTACTCTTGCTTTGCTTTTGTTGATGTTCACCTTATATTATCTTTTCGGGACACTATCCATTCCGTTCAACTGCTCTTCAAGTCCGTTCCTGTCTGTGACAGAATTACATTCTCATCATCAAACCTTAAAGTTTTGTTTTTTCTCATTGAACTTTAATTCCTTCTCCAAATTTTCTGTGGTTTCTATTACTTCGTGTACATCGTACCGATTAAATAACATCAGGAATAGGGTACACCACGCCTTCTCAACCACTGCTTCCCTTTCATACCATTCGACCTTTACAACAGCCGTCTGGTTTCTGTACAAGTTGTAAATAGCCCTTCCCTCTTTGTATTGTACCCCTGCTACATCCAGAATTTCAAAGGTACTATTCCAGTCAACATTTCCGAAAGCTTTCCTAAGTCTACAAATACTGCTAACGTAGGTTTGTCTTTCCTTGACCAATCTTCGAAGATAAGTTGTAGGGTCAGTATTGTGTCCCGTGTTTCTACATTTCTCCGAAATTCAAATTGAATTTCCCCGAGGTCAGCTTCTACCACTTTTACGATTCTTCTACAAGCAATTCGTGTTAATATTTGGCAATCACGAGTTAGTAAACTGATAGTTTGGTAATTTTCACACTTGTCAGCAACTGCTTTCTTTGGAATTGAAATTACTACACTCTTCTTAAAATCTGAGGGTATTTCTCCTGTCTCATACATCTTGCATGCCAGATGGAAGATTTTTGTGACGGCTGGCTCTCCCAAGGGTATCAGTAGTGCTGAGGGATCATCGTCTCCCCTCGGGGCCTTGTTTCGCCTTAAGTCTTTCAGTGCTCTGTCAAATTCTTCTTGCAGTATCATATCTCCATGTCCTCTTCACGTATGTCCACTTCCCTTTCTATAATATTACCATCGAATTCATCTCCCTTGTATAGACCGTATATAGAGTCCTTCCACCTTTTGGCTTTCCGTTTACTTAAGACTGGTTTTCCATGTGTACCCTTGATATTCATACAGCTGCTTCTGTTTTCCGCAAAGGCCTCTTTCATTTTCCTGTAGGCAGTATCTATTTTTCCCTTTGTCAGATACCCTTATAAATCCTTGCATTTGTCCTCTAGCCATTCCTGCTTATCCTTTTTCACTTCGTGTCAGTCTCATTTTCTAAACTTTCCTTTCGCCTGCATTTGGTGCATTTTTAAATTTTCTCCTTACATCAATGAAATTAAAGTCTGATGTGTTATCCTAGGATTTCTACTAGGTCATGTCATTTTACCTATTTAATCCTCTGTTGCCTCCATAATTTCATCTCTTAAAGTTACCAATTCATCTACTGCTTTATTCCTTTCCCTGGTTCAAGTTCTTTCAAGTTAACCATGTCCCATCATCTTAATTTCCTACGGTTTTCCAATTTCTTCTGTTTTCATTGATAGCTCTTAACAAATAAACTGTGGTCAAAGTCCACAACTGTCCCTGAAAATGTCTTACAACTTAAAATCTGGTTAATAAATCTCTGTCTAACAATTACATAATCAATCTGAAACCTTCCAGTGCCTCCATCTCTCTTCCGCGTATACAACCTTCCTTTATGGTTCTTAAACCAAGTGTTAGTGATGTTTTAATTATGCCTAATGCAAAATTCTACCAGGCGGCTTCCTCTTTTATTCTTTTCCCCCAATCAAATTCAACCACTATTTTTCCTTCTCTTCCTTTCCATGCTATTGAATTCCAGTCCTCCATCACAATTGAATTTTCGTCTCCGTTAACTATCTAAATAACTTCTTTCATCTCATTATAAAATTCTCCAGTCTCTTCATCTGCGGAGCTAATAGGCATATAAACTTGTACTACTGTTGTAGGCGTGGGCTTCTTGTCTATCTTCACTGATAGTGACTTCAATATGATGTTCATTGAAGATTCCCCGCATTCTGATTTCCTTATTCATTAGTAAACCCAGTCTCGCATTACCACTATTTGACTTTCTATTTGTAACCATGTGTTCACCTGACCAGAAGTCCTGTTCCCCCAGCATGCGGACAGTGCGGTTCTAGGCGCTCCAGTCCGGAGCCGCGCTGCTGCTACGGTCGCAGGTTCGAATCCTGCCTCGGGCATGGGTGTGTGTGATGTCCTTAGGTTAGTTAGGTTTAAGTAGTTCTAAGTTCTAGGGGACTAATGACCACGGCAGTTGAGTCCCATAGTGCTCAGAGCCATTTCAGCCCAGCATGCGGACTTCACTAATTCCCACTACTTCTATCTTTAAGCTATCCAGGGGTGGCCCTCCTGTATTACTCGTGGGATGCGGACCGACTTCAGCCCCTGGCGCCACTTGTCCCCCACGCTCTCCGTGGTCGATGAGGTCCTTTTGTTGGCCACCGAGTCAGATGCCTATGAAAGTTTTGGCTCGCTGGCACGTGTATTGGCCCGGCATCGATGGTAATATTGACCGCCTGGTCCATGGGTGCACAGTGTGTGCACGTCACCAGGCAAGCCCCCCAGTCGTTCGCACCCTGGTTGTGCCTCGCTGGCCCTGGGATCGCATCCCTCTCGCTTTGGTGGGCCCGTTTATGGGGTCCATGTGGTTACTTATCGTTGATGTCCGCTCAAAATACTCATATGTCGTCCGCATGGCGTCCACCTTCACGGAGGCCACACTCACAGGCCTGGCCCAGGTTCTCGCCATAGAGGGCCTGCCTCACACGTTGGTCTCCTATAATGGCCGCCAATTCACGGCATCGTCCATCCACGACTTCTAGCAGACCCGCCTTTTCACCCTTCGTCCAATGGCATGGAGGAAAAGCTTATCCGCACATTTAAATAACAGTTGACGAAGGCGGTCGACACATCTCCAACCACGTCGGCCCTTACCCTTTTTTTAAGCACCTATCACACCACGCCAATTGACGGACGTAGGTCGGCGGAGCTCCCGCATGAGTGACAGCCCCGGACCCTGCTCCACTTATTGATGCCGTCCCCCCTCCCGGCCCTCTCAGTGTTACGTACCCGGCGCGGCAGAGTCGGTCCGCGTGTACGGGAGCAAGGTGGAATGGACGCCCGCCACGGTCGTCGCAGCCCAAGGGCGGTGTGTGACGTCGGTGCAGACGTCAAAAGGGTTGGAGCTCCGCCATCATAACAATCTCTGCACACATACCCCTGCGGGACTCCTGCCGCTGCCACCGTATCATCCTCCGCTACCTCCTTCGGGTAAAGAGGTGGTCCTCGTCCTCGAGTCGCCACCCCTGCCCCCGGTTGCGCCTCCCCGTGGGCCTGCCGCTGGCCCTCCCCGCCCCCAAGTGGATCGGTTGCTCCCTCCGCCACCCTGGCCTCTGGGTCGGCAGTTATGGACACCTGTGATGTCCCTTCCTCCCCGCCAACGGCGGTTGACGAGTCCGGGTCTTCTCCCATCTGCCAACCACCACGGCACCGTCTGGGGCGTATATGCCCACATGTGCAAGTTTCAGGGTGGAGGGATCTGGTACCGAGTGCAACGGGTTTCGAATCCGAGCCAGACGGCATGAACCTCGAGTACCACCACCCTGCAGCCGTCGTGCCGTAAGCCATGGCTGCGCGTGCTCCTGGCCCGCGTATAACGTGTTTGCACCACGGTGGAGCACGTGGTTCCAGCGGCCAATAGCGACGTACCCTATCATGCATTTAAGTGCCTACCTCTCACTTAGCGAAGCAGTCTGATATTCGCGTGAGTATATCGCCATCGCGCCTACAGACAGCGTGTTTACTTTGCTTGTTTCCATGTACGAGTGGACGTTGTTGATTCGTGACGTTTTCGCTTGTGACCCCGTTGCCTCTTGCATGTTGTTGTTCGTAAGGTCTTGCTCGGTCGTCAATCGTTGTCCATCCTTTCCCGTTCGACCGATTTATTTTTTTCGCGGGCCGCTCCCGTTCGGTTCCACCGCGCTTTCGTTCTCGGCAACCCCGCGTCCGTACCGGTCGCGGTTACAACAGTTCTGATGTTGAGATGAAGGTTCAATCTTCACAAAGGGTCGGCAAAGGTTCTCCAAAACCAAGAAAAGCTCGTCAGGTGAGATCAAGTGTCATAGCCATGATGATGGCTTTCTTTGACTTCGAAGGCTTACTTCATCACGAATTCGTGCCACAGGGACAAACTGTTAATCTATGGTACTGTCGGGACGTGTTCCGAAGCCTGCGATAAAAAGCGAGAAGGAAACAGCTTAAAATGTGGCGAGACAATTAGTGGCTCATGCTTCGCCCAAGTTGGTGCGTGGCTGTTGCGCAGAAAGCGAGCTCACTGTGCTGCTATATTCTCCGTACTCTCCAGATCCCTGCGGACTTTCGTTTCCAAAGTTCAGAACCCCCTAGGGAGAACGAAGATTTGCAACGATAGACGAGATGAAAGAAAACTCGCAGACAGCACTCGCGCGATCCAGCAAAAGGCATACCAGGAATGTTTTCGGAAGTGGAAACGTCGTTGGGAGCAATGTATCAGTGAGGAGAAGAGTATTTCGAAGGAGACCATGCACATTGAGTAAAAGGTAAACGCAGAAAAATTTTGTGAACGAAGTTCCGGAATTTTTTGAACAGACCACGTTTATTTTTGTGAATGGTCAGTTATCTATACACATTCCGCCTCAATTGTTTGGGATAATCTATGCTCTGCTGTACTTATTTTAACAAAACATACGATTCAGTATACACCTACGGCCATAGAATTTAAACTGCCCAACAGAAGCGAATAGCAAACTCGTTAATACTTTGCAAGTGTTTTGTTCTCTTTAACGTGTTACCGGGTGTGCAGTTGCGATCGTGGGCCACTCGATGAAGCAGTGAGCGCTTTTGCGAGCAGAGGGTCGACCCCCTCAATACACGGAAATCCCCCCGGGGCACCTGTTGCCGATACGGCCAGTGAATTTTTCAGTCGCTGTCATCTGAGTTCAACCAGCCACACAGTCCTGTTGCCATTGCGCTAAGAGCACACAATGGCACCACACAACAGGTACTACACAGAGTAAGACATCCCCGCTAGAAATTCGAGGCAACTATTAATTTCTTGGAATTTAAAATAAAATAGCTGTAGCGGTCACTGTTTTGCTACTTACGCACTTCAATTATTTCAGGAAGTGAGAGATGATTTTCTACAAGTAATGGTGATACGAGATGCATCCACAAAGGATACTCGTAGCCCATGAGAGACTGATCGTGAACTGTCTGCAGTAACAGTTCGTAATCATGGTAAAGGACGCTGTTCAGGTGTCTCGCATTCCTAATTTTGTTATACTTTTGTTGTATACACTGTTACCTTCTATTTGTGTCTAATAAAACACAGTAACTCAGACGAAATTGAACATTTACTAGGAGAACATCTGTACAGAACAAACTGTGAAACAAATATACAGATACTATGTAATAATCTGTACGTTCCACTCTTAACAGACTTCGAGCAAAGCTGAAAAATGTGAATGGAAAATGTTCGATTTTCAAATCGACTTTATAGGCTCCTTTCATTCTGTAGAGAGGTTCCACAGATTGATCCGCAGTCTGGTTTCTATAATTTTGCGTACGTATCCAGACCCCATGGCACATACGAGGGCAGCACCTACGGAAAACTGGGAGGATATCATCACAAAAGTAACTCCCGATGTGTGTTATCTATGTTGTCAACAGCCACGGAAACCAGAGAACATATTTCCTTCCACATCACAATCATTCTGCCGCCGTTAATTAAAGTCGTTTCAGGATGTAATCCATTTTCAGTGATTTTTCAAATGATGAGCACGTCTTCGTCTGTTTTGATGACTGAGACTCTACCTAAACGGAGTTGTTCCTGCATGTTGAAATCACAATGCCGAAGTCTCGCATTGTTTGATATTTGTTAGTTTTTTACCATTGATCCGCAACAAGTCATGTGAAAAGAGGTGGTTGATCATCCTCATATTTGTTTAGGAGTTGCAGCACGGTGCGTTGGCAGTGTGGGTAATCACGTGTCTCATCCATGGACGCTTACCTGTAAAGAGAGAAAAAGTAAATTAGTTACCCATTAAATTAATAGGTACCAGTTTTATACATACAAAATATGCTGTCCCTGTTTGCATTACTTTATAACAGTACTGTGTATTTCATGTACAGTTTGTTACAGAATGACCTTTAGATATAAGGAAGTTAAAACCAGAAATGTAAAATGAAGTATATACCGCCACAACTGGGCTGTTGAAAATCCATGCACTACACTCCTGGAAATGGAAAAAAGAACACATTGACACCGGTGTGTCAGACCCACCATACTTGCTCCGGACACTGCGAGAGGGCTGTACAAGCAATGATCACACGCACAGCACAGCGGACACACCAGGAACCGCGGTGTTGGCCGTCGAATGGCGCTAGCTGCGCAGCATTTGTGCACCGCCGCCGTCAGTGTCAGCCAGTTTGCCGTGGCATACGGAGCTCCATCGCAGTCTTTAACACTGGTAGCATGCCGCGACAGCGTGGACGTGAACCGTATGTGCAGTTGACGGACTTTGAGCGAGGGCGTATAGTGGGCATGCGGGAGGCCGGGTGGACGTACCGCCGAATTGCTCAACACGTGGGGCGTGAGGTCTCCACAGTACATCGATGTTGTCGCCAGTGGTCGGCGGAAGGTGCACGTGCCCGTCGACCTGAGACCGGACCGCAGCGACGCACGGATGCACGCCAAGACCGTAGGATCCTACGCAGTGCCGTAGGGGACCGCACCGCCACTTCCCAGTAAATTAGGGACACTGTTGCTCCTGGGGTATCGGCGAGGACCATTCGCAACCGTCTCCATGAAGTTGGGCTACGGTCCCGCACACCGTTAGGCCGTCTTCCGCTCACGCCCCAACATCGTGCAGCCCGCCTCCAGTGGTGTCGCGACAGGCGTGAATGGAGGGACGAATGGAGACGTGTCGTCTTCAGCGATGAGAGTCGCTTCTGCCTTGGTACCAATGATGGTCGTATGCGTGTTTGGCGCCGTGCAGGTGAGCGCCACAGTCAGGACTGCATACGACCGAGGCACACAGGGCCAATACCCGGCATCATGGTGTGGGGAGCGATCTCCTACACTGGCCGTACACCACTGGTGATCGTCGAGGGGACACTGAATAGTGCACGGTACACCCAAACCGTCATCGAACCCATCGTTCTACCATTCCTAGACCGGCAAGGGAACTTGCTGTTCCAACAGGACAATGCACGTCCGCATGTATCCCGTGCCACCCAACGTGCTCTAGAAGGTGTAAGTCAACTACCCTGGCCAGCAAGATCTCCGGATCTGTCCCCCATTGAGCATGTTTGGGACTGGTTGAAGCGTCGTCTCACGCGGTCTGCACGTCCAGCACGAACGCTGGTCCAACTGAGGCGCCAGGTGGAAATGGCATGGCAAGCCGTTCCACAGGACTACATCCAGCATCTCTACTATCGTCTCCATGGGAGAACAGCAGCCTGCATTGCTGCGAAAGGTGGATATACACTGCACTAGTGCCGACATTGTGCATGCTCTGTTGCGTGTGTCTATGTGCCTGTGGTTCTGTCAGTGTGATCATGTGATGTATCTGACCCCAGGAATGTGTCAATAAAGTTTCCCCTTCCTGGGACAATGAATTCACGGTGTTCTTATTTCAATTTCCAGGAGTGTAATTGCACGAGAAGCTACCAGGAAGGATTCTCAGTGAACATGTGGGCTGAAATTCTTGGAGATAACCTTACTCGGGTCAACATAAAGCTAGATCGTTTGATTTGTGCATGATATTTGAACATTTTGCAGAATGGCTAGCCTGAATTTCAAGAGAACTTTCACTTGCACTATATAGGGTTCCGTGCCTCAGTCTGTGAAAACGGAACCCTCATACTATCGCTTTGTTGTCCGTCCGTCTGCCTATCTCTCTGTCCTTCTTTTAAGAACCCTTTTTCTCTGGAACAACTGGACGTATCAAGTTCAGATTTATTTTAAATATTAAGATGTATGGTCCCTTTGTCGGTGTAAAACGTTTAAGCTTCTAAGTGCGTGCAGTCAAAAGATACGATCATTCATGTCATATACATTGCATATTTTGATACTCCAAAATTCACTCATCAAAACTTGTAGGGAACTTCCTGTCGACCTAGGATCACGTTGACTTAGCAATATGCAAGATATAACAGTACAAGTAAAGAAAAAGAAAAAAAAGGAAATTTGTCAGTCTGTTAAGACCGTTTTTGTCAGTAATAGTCTGTGGTATCAAATTGAAATTTATGCCACAAGGTCGAGGGTCCCTTGGCAGCGTAAAAAATTTAGGTTTTAAGTCAAAACAATCAAAAGACGGCCATTTATGTCACACATTTTGACACTCGAAAACTCGCTCACCAAATCCTATAGGACGTTCCCCGTTGAACTATGGTCATAAATTTGGGAAGAAGCACGTTGTCACAGTACAAGTAAAAGAAAAAATTCGAATATGGTTTACCTGTAGCTACACGACACAAAAATGTATTTTTTGTAATTTTTTCCCTTCTGTCTGTGTCTCTCTCCATATGGACCTTTCTTCTCTGGAGCAGTTTCTCGTGTCAAGTTGAAATTTAGGTCAAATGCCCGATTGTCTCTTGGCAGCGTAAAATTTTTAAGCTTAGGAGTCACTTCAGTCAGAAGATATGGCCATTTATATCACACATTTTGTCACTCAAAATCTCACTCATCAATGCCTGCAGGGTACTTTCTGTTGACCGACGAAATTTGGTAAGAAGAAAGGTTTCACAGTACAAGTAAAGGGAAAATCCGAAATTATTAGTTTTAAGTTACATCACAGGAAAAGAATGTTTCTTCTGTCATTTATTAACCGATTTCAAACTTTAATCAAAATATCCTCGAAGGTCTCAGAATCCCCGGGGTCTCGGAACCCCTGGGAGCGATAGCTTGTCAGTATCGCTATCGATAACCGGCAAAAATTGTCAGTATCCTCGATTCGCAGAATGAGTAATCTGTCTATACAGATAACTATGTTTGTGCGCAACCCTCAGTACCTCACTCTTTTCGCACCTGGCAGTGTTATTGTAGTTTCAGAACGAAGGTGCTCCAGCTCACGTTGTGAGCCGGTCGAGGTCACATCTCGCAGACAGCTTTAGACAGTGAGTACTTGGAAGCGGACGCCAGGTCCTTCGGCCTGTGTGCTCCACTGACCTCACTCCTCTTGACTTTTTGCTCTGCGGTTACGCTAAGTCCTCCGTGTACTCAACACCAGCAGGAATAGCACCTGATCTTGCTACATTAAAGCGCCAAAGGGATAGGCACTCGTATTCAAATACAGAGATACCTAAAAATAAGAATACGGTGCTCCGGTCGGCAGTGCATATTTAAGACAACCAGTGGCTGGCGCAGATGTTAGATCGGTTACTGCTGCTACAATGGCAGGTTATCAAGATTTAAGTGAGTTTGAACGTGGTGTTACAGCCGGCGCAGGAGCGATGGGACAAAGCGCCTCCTAGGTAGCGATGAAGTCGGGATTGTCCCGTACGAGCCTTTAGCGAATGTACCTTGAATATCAGAATTACGGTAAAACATCAGATCTCTTACGTTGCTGCGGCCGGGAAAAGATCCTGCAAGAACGGGACCAACGACGACTGATGAGAACCGTTCAGTGTGACAGAAGTGCAACCCTTCTGCATAATGCTGCAGATTTCAGTGCTGAGCCATCAACAAGTGTCAGCGCGCGAACTATTCATATGGGCTTTCGGAGCCGAAGGCCCACTCCTGTACTCTTGATGACTGCCCGACACAAAGCTTCACGCCTCAACTTGAAGTGATATGGGGTCATGGTACGTCTAGATACGATCCTGACAGGTGAAATGTACGTAAGCATCGTGTCTGATCACCTGCATCCATTCCTGTCCATTGTGCTTTCCGACGGACTTGGGAAATTCCAGCACGATAATGCGACGCCCCACACGTGCAGAATCACTAAAGAGTGGCTCCAGGAACACTCTTCTCAGTTGAAACACTTCCGCTGGCCACCAGACTCCCCGATACGAACATTACTGAGCTTATCTGGTATGCCTTGCGACATGCTGTTCTGAAGACATCTTCATCCCTCGTACTCTTACGAATTTATGGAGACAGTTTCCTGCAGCACTATTTCTGATATCAGACGAGCCCATGCCACGTCGTGTTGCGGCATTCCTGCGTGCTCGTGGGGGCCCTACACGATATTAGGCAGGTGTACCAGTATCTTTGGCTCTTCAGTGTAGATTACTGAGCGTGTCTTACGGAGTTTGATACCATCAGGGACGAGTGCAGAACCTTACAGAGAATCAGACAAAACCTAGTCCGTCTTGCATATTATGCATCGAAGTTAATGGCCGTCACACTGAACATTGGCTCTACAATAGTGAAGCCATAGATCTACACTCCTGGAAATTGAAATAAGAACACCGTGAATTCATTGTCCCAGGAAGGGGAAACTTTATTGACACATTCCTGGGGTCAGATACATCACATGATCACACTGACAGAACCACAGGCACATAGACACAGGCAACAGAGCATGCACAATGTCGGCACTAGTGCAGTGTATATCCACCTTTCGCAGCAATGCAGGCTGCTATTCTCCCATGGAGACGATCGTAGAGATGCTGGATGTAGTCCTGTGGAACGGCTTGCCATGCCATTTCCACCTGGCGCCTCAGTTGGACCAGCGTTCGTGCTGGACGTGCAGACCGCGTGAGACGACGCTTCATCCAGTCCCAAACATGCTCAATGGGGGACAGATCCGGAGATCTTGCTGGCCAGGGTAGTTGACTTACACCTTCTAGAGCACGTTGGGTGGCACGGGATACATGCAGACGTGCATTGTCCTGTTGGAACATCAAGTTCCCTTGCCGGTCTAGGAATGGTAGAACGATGGGTTCGATGACGGTTTGGATGTACCGTGTACTATTCAGTGTCCCCTCGACGATCACCAGTGGTATTCGGCCAGTGTAGGAGATCGCTCCCCACACCATGATGCCGGGTGTTGGCCCTGTGTGCCTCGGTCGTATGCAGTCCTGATTGTGGCGCTCACCTGCATGGCGCCAAACACGCATACGACCATCATTGGCACCAAGGCAGAAGCGACTCTCATCGCTGAAGACGACACGTCTCCATTCGTCCCTCCATTCACGCCTGTCGCGACACCACTGGAGGCGGGCTGCACGATGTTGGGGCGTGAGCGGAAGACGGCCTAACGGTGTGCGGGACCGTAGCCCAGCTTCATGGAGACGGTTGCGAATGGTCCTCGCCTATACCCCAGGAGCAACAGTGTCCCTAATTTGATGGGAAGTGGCGGTGCGGTCCCCTACGGCACTGCATAGGATCCTACGGTCTTGGCGTGCATCCGTGCGTCGCTGCGGTCCGGTCCCAGGTCGACGGGCACGTGCACCTTCCGCCGACCACTGGCGACAACATCGATGTACTGTGGAGACCTCACGCCCCACGTGTTGAGCAATTCGGCGGTACGTCCACCCGGCCTCCCGCATGCCCGCTATACGCCCTCGCTCAAAGTCCGTCAACTGCACATACGGTTCACGTCCACGCTGTCGCGGCATGCTACCAGTGTTAAAGACTGCGATGGAGCTCCGCATGCCATGGCAAACTGGCTGACACTGACGGCGGCGGTGCACAAATGCTGCGCAGCTAGCGCCATTCGACGGCCAACACCGCGGTTCCAGGTGTGTCCGCTGTGCCGTGCGTGTGATATTGCTTGTACAGCCCTCTCGCAGTGTCCGGAGCAAGTATGGTGGGTCTGACACACCGGTGTCAATGTGTTCTTTTTTCCATTTCCAGGAGTGTAATTTACAGTCATTTGCTGTATTCTAATGCCAAATAAAAGTTCTCCAAACTACATTATTCTGATTGTTCATTTAGCCTATCGAATGCGTAGAATATACATAGTGCTATAGAAACTTTATTTCATGTACCTGACTGTAGGTTCCTTGTATCAAAATGTTCAAAATTGCGTCATTTACAACCTAGTAATTTTTTAAAGCTTCGTACTGTAATACCCAGCATAAATCGCATATTGCGGAATGGGCTGAAAATGTAATAAAACTAATTTCTTTTGTGTTACAAGGGCCGTTGAATAAATAATCGAACACATTTGTTTTTCTGACAACCTCGGTTAAAAAATGTGAAATTTACTGTGGAATATTGTCTGATGCTTCCTCTTCAGCCACTATCGTCTCATGAAATTCCTACAGGTAGCTGCGTGATCCATAGCTTTCAAAATGGCGTTTGTAACTGAGGTGCACTCCAAACGGAGAGCTGCTACTGAATTTCTTTTGACGGAAAACCAGAGCGCTGCAGATGTTCATAGGCGACTGCAGGATTTCAATAGAGACCTGAAGGTGAACAATATCTTGGTGAGCCGTTATGCAAGGCGTCTGTTATCATCACAATGAGGCTGCGCAAAGCAATACCGGCTGGTCGCATATAACCTTCAGTCCTGCAATGTTGGGACACTCCACCTCCTGAAACTATTGTCTGGCCGGACATGGGATCCGCATCCTTCCACCATCCTTCACACCTACAAATCCTTGATCCGCCCCATCCTCTGTTATGCCAATATTGCTTCGATATTCGCCCCTCTAAGATTCTATAAATCACTCGAAATCCTCGAACGCCATGCACTCCGCCACGCCTTCCTCATCCACCTTCCGTCCCTCATGAGGATCCTCTATGACCTCATCCCCTTCCCCCACCTTCTCCTTTTCCTTGAACACATCCGCACACTTTATATTGTCTGCCGTCTTAATCCCCCTCACCCCCTGGTGTCTTCCTTCCTCTCCACCCATTGTATCCATTCTTTTCCCATCTCCACACCCTCCACCTCCTTTCCCAACGCAACTTCCACTATCTACCCCTCCAAGATGATGAGCTTCGCCCTGACATTTACCCTTCCTACCAGCTCTAACCACATCTTCCTCCTGCCTCCTCCTCAGGGCTCCATCTCCTCCCCCTCCCGAGTGGCTTTCCCCTCCTACTCCCCCTCCCTCTCCTGTGCTCCCCTTCAGTGTCTCTGCACTCCCTCCTGCCTTGTGTTCCCTCTTCCTTTCCTGCCCCACCTGTCTCCTGCCTCTTGGTACACCCGCTGATGTCCCCTACTCTTTTCATCCCGCCCCCTCCCCTGCTGCACCTTGCTCTCCCCTCCTTTTCGATGCTCTCAGGCCTCTCCCTCGGCAAGTCCCACCTGGCAGTTTTATTCTTCATCATGTGTGCTCCAAGTGGGTTTAAAGTGTGTTGTTATGTACTGTTTTTAATACTGTGGCCCACATTTAACCTGTGCATGTGACTTCAGTGTCTTTTTTGTGTTCTATGAATCGTCAGCTGTGTTTTTTAATTTTATGTCGACTTTTTTAATTGTGAACACATTAAGGTCTCCGTGCCAGTGTAGTTTTACCTCCATTATCTCCCCATAGTTTTTATGTCCCTCTTTTTTATCGCCTTATATGTAACATTTTATTCTTGTATTAATTGTCATGTCACTCGGCTGAAGAGTGGCGGATTGTGCCGCTGACAGCCCTCCCCCGCCCATATGGGGCAGGGGAATCAAATCACAATAAAGAAAAAAAAATGTTGTGATGTGCGGGCACTCTCATTCGAAGTGATTGACGGATCACAAACACCTAGCTGCTCGACTGTACGTCGTTGTTGGTAGTGCTGACACACCCGCCCACAGTTCGGGTACTCAAAGATTTGTGCCCACTGGGTTCCTCGCCGCCTAATGGAAGAGCATAATGAGCAACGAATGACCATCAGCGCGAAGTTGGGCATTAAGAAACTGGTCGTAACAGTGATTTGCCGAACATCATCACTGGTGAAGAAAACAAGGGTTCATCACTTCAAACCCACTACACTGATTGCAGTTATATACTTGCAATCAATGTAGTGGGGTCACACCATCTCTCCTATGAAGAAAAAGTTCAAAGCCGCATGCCCAGCAGACAAAGTGATGACGACGGTCTTCTGGTACTATGATGAGGTTGTTCTGTTCATCGTTCTCCTTCATGGCGCAACGATTAACTATGAAGATATTGTGCTATCATAAGAAAATTGAAGGAATGCCTCTTCGTGTTTGCTGCCACAAAAATGCAAACGCACTTCATCCTCTCCATCACGGCGCAAGGCCTTACACCAGTCTGCACAGCCGAGAGGAGCCCGCAAAACTTCATCGGACAGCGTCATCCGCCTTACAGCCCGAATATCGCTCCTTCCGACATCCACTTGTTTGGCCAAAAGAAGGATACACTCCACGGGAAGCAGTGTGTTGATAATGGGAAGATTATTACTGCAGCAAGACGCTGGCTCCTACGTCCAGTAATAGAATGGTACCAGATGGGAATATAGGCCCTCACAGGAAGATGGAGTAAGGTAGTCGCACTGAACGGAGATTATGTCAAAGAGAAGATTTTATAGTGTAACTAGTAGGGAATAATATGGTATAACAGAATCCTAAATAAATCCAACCAGCTTTCAGAGAAAAAAAATGTTTTGCATTAGTTACTGAACGCTCCACGTAATTGGTTAAAATGGCTCTGAGCACTATGGGACTTAACTTCAGAGGTCATCAGTCGCCTATAACGTAGAACCAATTATACCTAACTAACCTAAGTACATCACACACATCAATGCCCGAGGCAGGAATCGAACCACCATGTAATTGTTCGTCGATTACAGCTCTTGCATCTCTATCATAAGAAAAACGGGAGAATACTGGTCAGTTAGAACTCATGATGGAGATCACCTCTTTGAAGTGATGGGTACATAGTGATAGTACTAACTAGAAAGAGTGACGTAGTTCCTGTAAGATCTAATCTGATTAAAATCGTTCTCATCCAACTAATCGCTTTTACACATTACAGTCATCACAAACGGCAACAGTTACCAAACAGGTAGCATAAATGAATTTTAAGTAAGACACTGCACCGAGCAAAGTGCGCAAACTTTTCTTTCCTACATTATGAGTACATTAATAAGCAACAACTGAAGACGTGTTTGCAGATTACCTCTATTACGTCGTTACTACTGTCGGTTATGAATGCAGTGCATGTTCAGTTTTATGTTTAAAACTGGTGAATGTGGTGTTCGGAACATGCCGCTCAGTCAGTTTGTGTTGATGACGGTGAAACTTTAACTGACATTAGTTAAATGGAGAAAAGTGATCTAGTGCAGATCATTTTGAAAGTCTTTGAATTCCTTAAAAAAAAATCATTACACAGAACGAAGCTATTGAAAAATTAATTTCTATAATTTTCATAACATCTTGACGTCATGCTCTGGGCTAAAATGGTTCAAATGGATCTGAGCCCTATGGGACTTAACTTCGGAGGTCATCAGTCCCCTAGAACTTAGAACTACTTAAACCTAACTAACCTAAAGACATCACACACATCCATGCCCGAGTCAGGATTCGAACCTGCGACCGCAGCGGTCGCGCGGTTCCAGACTGTAGTGCCTACAACTGCTCGGCCACTCCGGCCGGCGACGTCGTTTTTGTGTATAACCTTCCTGTATTGTACATAATGTCTGTTACCCTGGACCACTTGATTATATATGAAGTCTCAATTCACAAATTCGACGTATAGGTTTCAAGAGAGGAAAGATAATTGAAAGCCATATTTTCGCTGTCACTGAGAAATAATATGGTGTCGTATCCCCTTCATTTGCTGCTGGTGTACTTGCAGGTCTGCTTTTCAACTACCTAAATTACTAATCGCAGTCTTTCAATTAGGTAGAGGTACACCCTCATTAAAACGGGACCTGGACGAGTAGAAGAAATTTACATCAAGGATAAAAGCGAGCTAAGTTACACCATCTACAGGGTGGTCAGAAACGGTCTGGAAAGATTATAAGGGTGAAGCAGGGTAGGTTGTGCTGATAAACAATTTTTAAGAAAAAAAAACCGATACGTGCACCATTTCCTAGTTAATTAGCATTTAAGATAGCCAATCTGGCCGTTATGAGCGCTAATTCAAGGTGCGCTGTATACAATTAGCGTCAGTTGTTCACATAGCGTAGATGACAGCTCACGAGAATTCTCAGACTTTGACTCGGGTTCGATCCTTGCTACCATCCCATGTCCAATTTCTCTATCGCTCTCTTTATCGCCACGCCCGGGTTCCCGGGTTCGATTCCCGGCGGGGTCAGGGATTTTCTCTGCCTCGTGATGGCTGGGTGTTGTGTGCTGTCCTTAGGTTAGTTAGGTTTAAGTAGTTCTAAGTTCTAGGGGACTTATGACCACAGCAGTTGAGTCCCATAGTGCTCAGAGCCATTTGAACCATTTTTCTCTTTATCGGTTTTAGGGAATCAAAGAAAGAACTTGTTTGGCGACACGGACTCTGGCGGGCCACTTCAATTTGCGCGTGCAACAGCCTGATACACTAACTTCAATGCTAATCGACTCTAAAACGTTGCATTGTATCTTTTCTCAGCACTTCCTCCCCTGAAACACCTTTACAAGCTTTTCAGACTGTTTCTGGCCACCCAGTATACTGAACAGTGTCTAAGAAAACATTGGAACAGTATTTTATTTTAACTTTCTCCTGAGTCCTTATGGAAAATGAACACAGAGAACAAAAATGTTAGTGACTAGTAGGGTTAAAGCTAAGAGGAACTGCACAAACCCGCACTTGAGCCTGGAAACAGTTGGAACGGGGACCACCTGTATGTAATGTACACTCCTGGAAATGGAAAAAAGAACACATTGACACCGGTGTGTCAGACCCACCATACTTGCTCCGGACACTGCGAGAGGGCTGTACAAGCAATGATCACACGCACGGCACAGCGGACACACAGGAACCGCGGTGTTGGCCGTCGAATGGCGCTAGCTGCGCAGCATTTGTGCACCGCCGCCGTCAGTGTCAGCCAGTTTGCCATGGCATGCGGAGCTCCATCGCAGTCTTTAACACTGGTAGCATGCCGCGACAGCGTGGACGTGAACCGTATGTGCAGTTGACGGACTTTGAGCGAGGGCGTATAGTGGGCATGCGGGAGGCCGGGTGGACATACCGCCGAATTGCTCAACATGTGGGGCGTGAGGTCTCCACAGTACATCGATGTTGTCGCCAGTGGTCGGCGGAAGGTGCACGTGCCCGTCGACCTGGAACCGGACCGCAGCGACGCACGGATGCATGCCAAGACCGTAGGATCCTACGCAGTGCCGTAGGGGACCGCACCGCCACTTCCCAGCAAATTAGGGACACTGTTGCTCCTGGGGTATCGGCGAGGACCATTCGCAACCGTCTCCATGAAGCTGGGCTACGGTCCCGCACACCGTTAGGCCGTCTTCCGCTCACGCCCCAACATCGTGCAGCCCGCCTCCAGTGGTGTCGCGACAGGCGTGAATGGAGGGACGAATGGAGACGTGTCGTCTTCAGCGATGAGAGTCGCTTCTGCCTTGGTGCCAATGATGGTCGTATGCGTGTTTGGCGCCGTGCAGGTGAGCGCCACAGTCAGGACTGCATACGACCGAGGCACACAGGGCCAACACCCGGCATCATGGTGTGGGGAGCGATCTCTTACACTGGCCGTACACCACTGGTGATCGTCGAGGGGACACTGAATAGTGCACGGTACATCCAAACCGTCATCGAACCCATCGTTCTACCATTCCTAGACCGGCAAGGGAACTTGCTGTTCCAACAGGACAATGCACGTCCGCATGTATCCCGTGCCACCCAACGTGCTCTAGAAGGTGTAAGTCAACTACCCTGGCCAGCAAGATCTCCGGATCTGTCCCCCATTGAGCATGTTTGGGACTGGATGAAGCGTCGTCTCACGCGGTCTGCACGTCCAGCACGAACGCTGGTCCAACTGAGGCGCCAGGTGGAAATGGCATGGCAAGCCGTTCCACAGGACTACATCCAGCATCTCTACGATCGTCTCCATGGGAGAATAGCAGCCTGCATTGCTGCGAAAGGTGGATATACACTGTACTAGTGCCGACATTGTGCATGCTCTGTTGCCTGTGTCTATGTGCCTGTGGTTCTGTCAGTGTGATCATGTGATGTATCTGACCCCAGGAATGTGTCAATAAAGTTTCCCCTTTCTGGGACAATGAATTCACGGTGTTCTTATTTCAATTTCCAGGAGTGTACATTAGTGTCAGCACTGACATATCCGAAAAGACTAAACATGAGTGCAAGACATGGAATCGAAACCGGAGCCTTCCTTTACTAGTTGAGGTATCGAAACACGCAACCATAGATATCTGCCTAAAGATGACAGAAGGATCCTAAACTGAGTATTATGAAACCAGAAATCGAAGATCAGATGAATCAACAAGACCATATTCGATACCATTTCGTCTGAACGGTGCACGTTACATGGACTTCAGTCGAAATGTGCTGCCACAGTTGTTGGATACTGTACATGCTGTCCTCCACCTTCATCTTCATCTACAGCTCCATCTGTGCTCCAAAAGCCACTCTACGATATATGATCAACGGTAGTTCTGATAGCAGTATCTGATCCTGCCTTCTCTATTCCATTCGCGAATGGCACGCGAGAACTGTTTTTGGTAAACCTCCGTTTTAGCTCCAGTTTCTCGGATTTGGCCGGCCGGTGTGGCCGTGCGGTTCTAGGCGCTACAGTCTGGAACCACGTGACCGCTACGGTTGCAGGTTCGAATCCTGCCTCGGGCATGGTTGTGTGTGATGTCCTTAGGTTAGTTAGATTTAAGTAGTTCTAAGTTCTAGGGGACTGATGATCACAGATGTTAAGTCCCATAGTGCTCAGAGCCATTTGAACCATTTTTCTCGGATTTGCTAGGCGTACGTGGTAGGGTGTAATACGCAGTCCAGTTCTTCCTGGAATTTATTCTCTCTTGGAACTGCAAAAGTAAATGTCTCCGCAAAGGCAGTGCCTCGACTACTGGAATTCAGGTGAAATTAGACTTATATTAATACCTTCAACTGTTAACGGGCGTTGATATACATCAACAGGGATAGGTGAAAATGCGTCCCCCGACCGGGACTCGAACCCGGGATCTCCTGCTTATATGACAAATTCTCTACCCATCTGAGCCACCCAGGGCACAGACCGTAGCGCGACTGCAGGGACTATCTCTCGCATGCCTTCCGCGAGACCCACATTCTCACCTTGTATGTCCACACACTACATTCGTAGTGTCCCACCCCAACACACTCATTACTCGTGGAAGACATTCTTACTAAGTCTCGTAAGAGTTCGGGGAATATGTGTGCAGCCGCACAGAAGAAGGTCATGGCCGGTGTTACCAGAACTGTATACTTATATGGATACGGTGTCTGTTCTTTGAGATTCCCTCCGTATCTGCATCTGGATACCTCTAAGGGATTATGATGACACGGCGGCCGGTCGGTACCGTTGGGCCTTCAAGGCTTGGCCGGACGGTGTTCGTTTCTCCTTTTGTATCAATATTTTAATGCCTTTCAGATGGTTTTTGACAGCTACAGTACACAGTATTACAATAACTACTTGTTTCTGCTTTGTATTAAAAATGTAAATGAACTTTCATATTAGAAAGTATTGGTGACAACAAGAAAATCAGGTAATTATGCGGGAATAGATAGCTACAAATTTTAAATTATGGCTTCAGATCTCAAAGAGAGCAATTTGTACATAACTTAAGAAGTGTTACGTGTAAAATACTCTATGCAAAAGAGTTTTATATCCTTTCGTAAATGGGCAGTCTTTTTGCTAAATTTCGATGTATGTAATAAGCAGATAATAAACTGATTCTAGAGAAGTACGGTTTAGGTAGGTAGCGTCTCCAGTATTAGTCTCATAAACGTACCATCAACCAAACAAGTTCGTTCAATATTCCACTAACTGGATGGGTTGGAACACATTGTTTCTGATCCATAAGTCGGAGTTTCCTTATTAGATCAATGTAACACAGCTTATGTCGGAGATTCCTTATTAGATCGATGTAACACAGCTTATACCAAGTTGAAATTGATGTTTTCTTGTAGATACGGCATATTTTTGTTGTTGGGAGGAATGCATTAAAGGATACAAACAGCGATCTTATGCTTAATTTTGCTGGCCATATCAATGTTATGTAACTGACCGTCTGAAACTCGGAGCTGAGCAGAGTGATCCTACATCCTGCACGCTTGGGAGATCTACCAAAACTGCCCCCCCCCCCCCCCCCCAACCCTACGTTTCTGTAAGTTTTTCTACACAGATTCGACGAATTTTTTATTGTGTAAGTAGATTTGATGACAATGATGCATTATTGAAATAATATTATTTAAATGAACTACAATAATGAAAGATATTGGAAACAACAAATAAAATGTATCACTGCATGAAAAAATTGCAAATTTTATAAATTTTCTAGAAGACTGAAAGTAAAGCAAAATCTGTATCTTACTGTTTATGGGGCCACTATATGTCGGTTTATTATGGTTTACAACAAAGAACAGATATTATATGTTCCTCATAAATTGTTAAGAGTCCTCAGTCAGCAGAAATCGGCAACAATCAGAAGTCTTCCTTCAAATAGGATAGTTTCTCCAGTCATCGAACTACAAGATGCTACATTATCTCACCTGCAGGAACTCCGATGTTAAATATGGTCTGAGATGTGTAGGTGGCGACTATGTAAGGTAAACGCTCCATGTTAGCGACTGACATCTGTTCGGAAGTTTTCGTTTCTTTATGATGCTACTACAGCAAAACGACGTTATATATATTTTTTGTACTTAAGGTCGGTTTGTTCAGTCACTAAATTTACAGGGCTACTGTGTGCATGTGAATATATCTCTATTTCTTCAAAGATGTTGACGATTCTTCGCTTTTTCGAAATATGGAGAATTTCCAGCGCTTCGTTTATGGATTTTACGTCGTGTTTCCCTGTTTCAGCCTCAAACAGAAAACCTACAATGGAAATTTGACAATTCCTTTGCATAACAACTACCGCATTTACAAATTTTCGTGTAATACATGCCAGAAATTCTACATAGCACCGAGCGAGGTGGCGCAGTGGTTAGACACTGGACTCGCATTCGGGAGGACGACGGTTCAATCCCGCGTCCGGCCATCCTGATTTAGGTTTTCCGTGATTTCCCTAAATCGCTCCAGGCAAATGCCGGGATGGTTCCTTTCAAAGGGCACGGCCGACTTCCTTCCCCGTCCTTCCCTAATCCGATGAGACCGATGACCTCGCTGTCTGGTCTCTTCCCCCCAAAACCAACCAACCAATCTACATAGCACACTGGCAGAAACTTCAGTATAAGATACAAAGAGCACGCCAGTGACAGTGAAAACCATCCATATTCTTCCAGCGTCTGCAAACAGAAAAAGTCGACGTAAAATCCATAAACGAAGCACTGCACATCCTCCTTATTTCGCAGAAGGGAGCAATCTAGAAAATTCTTGAATGGCTAGAGATATATTCACATGCACATGGTAACTGTCTAAATGTACTAAACGAACAAACCGACCTCGTGCACAAAGACATACTGGAAACTTTATTGGTATTGTAAAGCAGGAAAATATGTAAACTAAACAAATCAGAAATACTACGTAACACATATCCATAGTAATAGCATGAACACAGTACAACAAAGATAAGCACAAAGACAACATTTAAAATTATAAATCATAAATAAATGATTAAGCGAAAATAAATTGTAAAATAAAACGTAATTATCTCAATACAAAACAGACGATGTTTCAGGCAAAAAACACAATCAGAACCAAACCTGAAAAAATAATCGAAACATAATCGAAATTCTATACATCACCTATGTCTAGTAGTAACTATGTAAACATGAAATATCGCGGATGCACTGTCATCCTAACTGTCAAGAGGAAGATAACGCACAAAAACTGACCAATCTATATCTAAAAGCAAGTTATAATTGCACATCCACAAAGGAACATCCAAGTAATGTCTTAATACAACTTTCAACAGAGACTGCGTATGACAGCGTCGATATTAATGTAACGTTGAAACACCAGTCGAATCTATAATACCTTTAGGATCACAGCGATCATAGCTACAGCTCACAATATGAAGACCTGTAGGTGAAGTATGCCGAAATTATCTCATTGTGCGTTAAGAAAAACAACTCATATAAAGAGCAGTGTAACTGGTATATCATTATCGTAATTTCAATGTCTCAATTGTAAAGGACTATGAGTGTCAAAAATTTGTCCGCTGTAACAAGACATAATTTCAGTATTGGCTATAATCGTTGATTATTTATGATTTGACTAACGCCCCGCCCTGGATTCGATTGGGTAGCAGTAAGTTTCTACAGCTGGACGATTTGTGTTTCATTTGTAGACAAAAATAATACTTCTCCATGAATTAGTCATTATTAGTGAATCCCGTATCAAAATCACTGTAGTGTTCCTAAGCCACAGACGGAAAAGGTGGCGGTGTACTTTAATTTGTAATATGTGTAGTGTCGGTTTCGTAGTTACTTAGTGCATTACGTACCACTAGTCTATATCACGTCGCTTTGCTTTGAAGACATAAAACACGGCGGAGGATTGTTCAGTTAGCTTCACTGTTGTCGTCGTGTTGCCTCTCTACAGTATTCCGCGTGCTGGGTGACCCTTCGGCAACGGCCGTTGTTAGACTGCTGCACTGCCGGCTAGCCGCTGGCGGTAGAGGCAACCAGGGCTGACCTCTGCAGCCATCAGCTCAGAACAAATAAAATCAGAGCGGGCGACCCGCGGAGCCGGAAAACCCAGAGACCGGTAGGGCGACTGCGCACGTGCGAACCCCGTGGTGACCACGTGGGCGGAAACTGCGCTGCGGCAAACGGCCGGCGGGCACGTGCGCTCACTGGTCGCCATATGAAAGCTTCCGAGGCCTTCTGAAATACCTGCTCAGCCTCCAGATTATCTCGCAACGAATAGATGGGGTTTACAGCTGGTGCCGAAATGTAATGACGAATTGTCGATGACTATGAGGACATGGCAGTGTTTGTTATAGCTGCAATACACAACGATCCTCATGTCAGCTTAGATGACGTAGATGATATCAGCCTTACATCTTGTACAACCCCATATGTTTCACCAGCACCTACTTTCAGGGATGTTTGCCTCGGCATCTGCATGGTGAACGCGGCGAATTGTTAACCTAACAGAACCAGGTTCGATCCCTGGCCGGGTCAGATTTTTTTTCTTTTCGTTTCTCTTTTGATCAGGTATTGGATGTTATGCTGTCCTTACTTTTGTATCGTCCTAATCGATATTCCGCTATTTAGATGAATGTATGGGCCTGTCCCAAAAGCTAATAACTTACAAAATAAAAACTTCTACTAACAGTAGAGCTACATGCACTTCTTACAGGTTATGTTCTCTGATGATTCCCATTCACAAATAATTGTACTCTAAGCTATCATAATATGTATTACTGTGCCACACTGAATCGTAGACGGATACGTCATGTCAGTTACCAAAGGAGGTTGTACATTAATGTGTTGTGTGGAATCGTGCAAGATGAAACCATTGCAGGTTGCAAGGCGGTAGATCCTCTGGCCTCTCCGTAAACTTATGAAGGTCCATCATACCAGACTATCTTTAATTTCTAAAATTTGAACTTGCGTACGTGCAAATGAAAAGTCATGCAATGTAGGTAATCGGATGTTACGTACAGGCAGGAGCAGGATTTGGAGTAGTACGCATTCAAATCAGAATGCTGCTCACTTCAAATAGCAGCCAATGGTTAGGGAACGGGAGGGAGCAGGCGGCTGATGGCTTTCTCTTTTGATGTTGGGTTTTAGGGCCAAAGCGACAGACGGTTGCTAACTTCACAATGGCTGGGGGCTGTTTCCTGGTGAAAGCCAGATGTGTTGGGCAGAAATATACCATCTCGGTGCCAAGGTGGTGCTACTGTTTGGTACACTTCAGAGAAATGGTCTCCGAGCTCCACAGGATATCCGACACAATAGCGCCACATGTAGCACTTCTGTTGTCATATCATGTTGGCACCCGTCGCTGGAAAGTTTCCCGCCCGAAGTGCTGGCGGAAGCTGCGACATGTTGCCCCACTGCTATGTCAGCCTCTTTTGCAGTCATCACCGGGAACTGGCGAGAAGGAATGGTAGTAGCATATAGGTTGATGCAGTATGTTAGTGCGAATACAGAAGATTCAGTTTTAATGCCGTAACTGGCGAAACCTACTGGCCGAGTTTTTGCACAGTGGAGCTCTCTGGACTCCGGGTGGAAATGATTTTGAGGTTTTGTTGGTTCCTGACCGCCTCAGGAGTCGGTCGCGTACTTTGCTGCAGAGCACTTTCATTCACGGTTTCACTTGTCGGGCCACGATGTCAAACACCTCGAAGTTTTTCGCGCTGACGCTTCGATCGGTCTCCAAGACGGAGCCTGTCTGCATTCAACGAAGTCGACAACTAGCGTCGTGATAATGCATCCTATTACCCACTTCTTTATCGAAATTATGCACTTCACTTGTTCTCTTTGGTCTCCTTTCCCATAGTAGAGAAGCATCCTTGATTCTATGCAGTGTTGTTTGTACTTGCTTCTTGGTAGCACCTCTATCAGGTGAGGACTATTTATATGTTTGTTTTACATTCATACACATGATTTGGCCTTGCACAAATTTGTGATCTGTTTTCCGTTGCATTTCAAGATAATAAATGTATTAGTAAATTTTTAGGAAGGCATTCATCTCTTAAACAATCACACTCACCAGAATACTTACCCATAATTATTTTTGTAGTAGAACTTTGATCAATTAATTTAATGAATAAATTATATGAGAGGCTAATCGCCCGACGTAGAGTTCATGTCACGGCCTTTATAAGTATTGGACAGCTTGCGCAGAACAGTATAAATCCACTTGGGTGTGATTTGCGTAACATTCTGATTCTGCTCCCTAAATTTCATGTCAGGTATGTGTTCCACGACAGCAAAGACGCGACTAGTTTTCAAGGTAACCTGACAGGTGAGGTCACCTTTTATCGTCAACAATTTTAGTTCTCCATCTGAAAATGTTAGTTTTGACATTAGAGATCTTATGTGGATACAGAGCGATGACCCCTGAGTCCATTCTTCATGTGATGTGCAAGAACCGAACAACAGATTTTCTGGAACATGGACTGGACGCCATCGTGTTCAGGAATGACCTGCACGTATCTCGATTTAACATTAGTCGATTTGGTTTTTTGCAGATATCTAGTGTTCATACAGGGTGTTTCAAAAATGACCGGTATATTTGAAACGGCAATAAAAACTAGACGAGCAGCGATAGAAATACACCATTTGTTGCAATATGCTTGGGACAACAGTACATTTTCAGGCAGACAAACTTTGGAAATTACAGTAGTTACAATTTTCAACAACAGATGGCGCTGCGGTCTGGGAAACTCTATAGTACGATATTTTCCACATATCCACCATGCGTAGCAATAATATAGCGTAGTCTCTGAATGAAATTACCCGAAACCTTTGACAACGTGTCTGGCGGAATGGCTTCACATGCAGATGAGATGTACTGCTTCAGCTGTTCAATTGTTTCTGGATTCTGGCGGTACACCTGGTCTTTCAAGTGTCCCCACAGAAAGAAGTCACAGGGGTTCATGTCTGGCGAATAGGGAGGCCAGTCCACGCCGCCTCCTGTATGTTTCGGATAGCCCAAAGCAATCACACGATCATCGAAATATTCATTCAGGAAATTAAAGACGTCGGCCGTGCGATGTGGCCGGGCACCATCTTGCATAAACCACGAGGTGTTCGCAGTGTCGTCTAAGGCAGTCTGTACCGCCACAAATTCACGAAGAATGTCCAGATTGCGTGATGCAGTAATCGTTTCGGATCTGAAAAATGGGCCAATGATTCCTTTGGAAGAAATGGCGGCCAAGACCAGTACATTTTGAGGATGCAGGGACGATGGGACTGCAACATGGGGCTTTTCGGTTCCCCATATGCGCCAGTTCTGTTTATTGACGAAGCCGTCCAGGTAAAAATAAGCTTCGTCAGTAAACCAAATGCTGCCTACATGCATATCGCCGTCATCAATCCTGTGCACTATATCGTTAGCGAATGTATCTCGTGCAGCAATGGTAGCGGCGCTGAGGGGTTGCCGCGTTTGAATTTTGTATGGATAGAGGTGTAAACTCTGGCGCATGAGACGATACGTGGACGTTGGCGTCATTTGGACCACAGCTGCAACACGGCGAACGGAAACCCAAGGCCGCTGTTGGATCACCTGCTGCACTAGCTGTGCATTGCCCTTCTGTGGTTGCCGTACGCGGTCGCCCTACCTTTCCAGCACGTTCATCCGTCACGTTCCCAGTCCGTTGAAATTTTTCAAACAGATCCTTTATTGTATCGCTTTTCGGTCCTTTGGTTACATTAAACCTCCGTTGAAAACTTCGTCTTGTTGCAACAACACTGTGTTCTAGGCAGTGGAATTCCAACACCAGAAAAATCCTCTGTTCTAAGGAATAAACCATCTTGTCTACAGCACACATGCACGTTGTGAACAGCACACGCTTACAGCAGAAAGACGACGTTCAGAATGGCGCACCCACAGACTGCGTTGTCTTCTATATCTTTCACATCACTTGCAGCGCCATCTGTTGTTGAAAATTGTAACTACTGTAATTTCGAAAGTTTGTCCGTCTGAAAATGTACTGTTGTCCCAAGCATATTGCAACAAACGGTGTATTTCTATCGCTGCTCGTTTAGTTTTTATTGCCGTTTCAAATATACCGGTCATTTTTGAAACACCCTGTATTACCGAACACACAATCCCAGATGAGTTCAAACACCACATCCAGAAGGCATGTCGCTCTGGGACACCAGCAATGGTACCTCTCGTCTGGAGGTCGTTCGGAAAGTGTATTGATCTGTGCGTTCAGGAAAACGGGTGCTCATTCGAACACATCAATTAAATCAACATTCCACCATCATAATTTTCACCTAAACTTTGACAATTTTGCACATAAGGTTGCAGCCAGTCCTACAACAATGAACATTTGCGGCTCCCGAACTAAAGTTCATAGAAATTAGATCTTGTTTTATACGTTAACAACTGGGTTCAGTATATCGGGTATGTGATAGAAAGAAGTGTTCTATTTAAAAATTTCAAACTGGTTGCCATAACTTTCCGGAAAACAACTAAATATAATATGTTTATAATTCTACAGAAAGAGTAAAGATTCTTACGCTTACCTATCAAAGTAAACATTCTTTTCACCTATTATTTTTAAGTCACATCTAAAACGCCATGTAAGTGAGATATTGCTTTACTGTGTGTGTGTGTTGTACGCTGAATAAAGGCAAAGATCCTATTACTTGGCATCCATCGAAGCGTGCTTTCGACTGTGAAGCAATTTTCAAGTGTTTGTATAACACAGCCTACCAAAAGAGAGCAGCATTGTGTAAGTGGAATGCTAACGCAGTGGTGAGCTAGATGCACTTTACGTCATTTCTTTAATTGTGATGTCCAGCCATCTCTCAATATTTGATGAATGCATGATCTCTAATCCAAGCATGTTCATTTTAAGAACATACAAGTAATGAGCTACATTATGACATCCAATATAGCAAAAGGCAATATGGGAATATAGTTCGTACAATAATTTACAGCTCATTAACCATTCTCGCATAGCTGTGTGATTTTTCCTACAAGAATCTTCGTGACGTAGCAAAAACATATTCTGGAACTAGATGCTATCGAAATCCTTTTCTATTTTAGTTAGTTTTTTATTAACTTGGTTTGTGAAATACTAGTTAGCAGGACTATATGACCATCTCTGTAAGTATTATGTTTTTGATTTTTGGGTCGTTTAGGTCATACTCATCAATGTACAAAAGGTTTAATTCTTTGTTACAACTGGCGCCTACAACTTGTTATTATTGACGTAATTTTTCGTTTACTATGTTGTATACATTAGTCAACCAAGATCAGCTGATTTTGGTCTTTATAAACAGTACTGAATGATCATTACTATTAATTATTTGCGTATTTTCCCAAGGATTTGTAATACTTTACACCGGTGCGTAACATTGAACTTTTTTCTAGCTCTACAAGTCATATGAAAGAGTCTTCCTTATCGAGTGTAATAACAGAACTGTTTGATGTCCACCACCAACAATCAATAACGTCTGGAATTACTGAAGGTAGATTTAAAAAAAGAAATGAAATTACTTGTTCTTCACCATTAAAACGATTTTTCATCAGAAAGTTGTTTGAAGTCAGAGTGAAGTTATGTGAACTTCAACGTCGGAGATGGTTCCTGACGAACGAAGTGCTACAAAGTGTTTAAATTTGCTTTATGTTGTGACTGAAAGTAATTACAGAACTACGTCGAAGTCTTAACTAGCGACGTAAAGAATTTGTACTACTAATTTTCGTTATGTAAAAAGGACACTTGAGATAGATGAGTGATTGTTGAAGGATATTTCGTCGAACCATTGCCTGATTCTGAGTCGCTTATGACGTAGCTAGTGTGGGAGTCCTAAAATATTTCATTTAATGAATAAATGGAAAAGATAGACGCAATTTCAATCTACACAGCAGAAGACCTGCAGTGCCCAAACGCGGAAAACTGGAATAGAATTTAACGTGCCATCAGATGTAATTACGCCGCGCTTCGATTCACCAACACCAATCCAGACTGGTAGTGACCGTACCAAATCAATTACTTGGAAAATTTTCAATTAGGTTGATTGGAAAATCACTGCGAGAAGCAAAGAGCCGTTACAAGCAATGAATTAATGGGAGAGTTATGGTACTGACTTTCAATCGCACTAGGTATGTATTTTCTTACGTTTCTACGTATGTTTAATACCCATCAGGGTTATTTACAGCAAGCACGAACTGGGAACTACGATTATTTTATGACTGTATAATTTTGATCAATGAACGAACAATTTTACTTAGAGGAATTCACCGAATGCCAGAAAATGTGATGATCCTTGCGTAGCTTCAGCAACTTTGTTCCTTTTTCGTAGAGAATGGGCTTCATTAAAGACGAATTGAATACCGTTATAATGTAATTTGATGTATGAGCATGGTCTTCAGTTCTCTGTGTTTTATCTACCACGAGCAGAGAATTCAGTTGGCTGTCATGTGAACAAGATGGCTGCGGTTATGTTTAAGGGAACGCTAAGGCATTCCATTCGAGCAACTGCCATCGTCACCTGAAAGAATCTACATCTGCATCAACATACGTACACTGCCAGCCACCTAACGATGCGTGACGGTGGGTACCCTCTACAACAACTAGTCATTTCATTTCCTGCTCTATTCGCAAACAGAGCGACGGAAAAACAAATATGACTCCGTATGAGCCTTAGTTTCTCGTATCTCATCTTCGTGGTCCTCAAGTGAAATGTATGTTGGTGGCAGCAGTCTCGTTCTACAATCAGTTAAGATGCCGGTTCTCGAAATTTTCTAGGTAGTTTTTCTCGAAAAGAAAGCCACAGTCCCACCAGCGATTCCCACTTGAATTTCCAAACCGTAAGACTTGCATGTATTTCGAACCTCCGTGATATTTGCCTGCTGTTCGAACAAATCTAGCAGCCCGCCTAAGAATTTCTTCTATGCATTCCTTTAATCCGGCCTGGTACGGATCCCAAACACTCGAGCAGTACTCAACAACAGGTCGCAATGGCGTCCTACGCGGTCGCCTTTAAGTATGAAGCACACTTCCCCAAAATTCTCCAAATAAACCGAAGTCACCACTCGCGTTTCCTACCATAATCCTCATTCGCTCGATCCAGTTCATATCACTTTGCAACTTCCGTATCACTTTGCAGCTTTACACCCAGATATTTAAACGGCGCGACTGCGTCAAGCAGGACACGACTAACGCGGTGTCCGAATTTTACTGGTTTGTTTTTCTTACTCATCCGCATTAACTTACAGTTTTCTACTTTTAAAGCTGGATGCCATTCATCACATCAAATATAAATTTTGTCTAGGTCATCTTGTATCCTCCCTAAAGTCGCTCAGCCTCGACACCAACCCGCATACTTCAGCGTCATCAGCAAACAACAGCTGATTGCTGCCCACCCTCTCCGCCAGATAATTTACGTGTGTAGAAAATTATAGTGGAACTGTCGTACTTCTCTGGGACACTCCTGACGATACCCCTGTCTCTGATCTCAAGGAGGAAGATTAGGGTCTAGCCTATCGTCGGCGTTGACGTCATTAGGAACGGAGGATAAGCTCGGATTGGGGAAGGATTGGAAGGAAATTTGTGGTATACTTTCCGTCATTCGCGTTATTCGACTTAAGGAAATCACGGGCAACCTAAATCACATGACGAGATGGGGATTTGGACCGTCGTTATGCCAAATGCGAGTCCAGTGCGACTCCACTGCGCTATTGCTCCCGGTTACCCTAACCCATTTGGTTGCACATATTGCACAAGGTTTTGCTAATCCCTTCTGGACTATGCTTGTAAGGTCACACTAAGTAAAAAAAAAGTTAGATAAAAATATAAAAATAGAAAAGTTTGCGAAATTAACTCGCAGTACAGCCTGATGAAAGCCTGCAAATAGAATGAAACCTACGTGAGATTGTAACCTATGTATTGCCTGTCAATGATCACAGAGCAGTTTATGCGTTAACATTGTTTGAACTGCTGTGTTACGTGTATGTAATATGTAACTGACCAAAGGTGTTTTAAACCTCTGTGTGCCCTTGTCTGCCAGTAGCTAATGTTGTAACAGTTTTGTTTGTCGTGTTGTGAAACTGAAGCCCCTGTGGGCTGCTGTACTGATACGCGAGTGGAAGGCGCGGCCGAATAAAGCCACTCAGTTGTAAACTACTTAGCAGGGGATGAAGTTTCTCTATGACAACCGCTGCCTGTAGAACATCATACAGACCGTAGGCAGACCATGAGAATAGTGAAACAAGAGATCTGTTGCTGGCATCACAGTTCATCAACTCATTTTAATTTGTGGAAGATACGCCCTAAGGGGGGAAAAAATGTCTCACATTGAATTCGTCTTTCAGGTAGTACCAAAATCACATTCTCCTAAGACAGGCATTTCGCTTTATAAAAATCGATGGTTTGATATTTGAAGGATAAAAGAGATACGTGTAGTATCCTTTTGAGTATATCGTCCTACAAGTCTTGTTGTATCTCCTATCTCACGACCTGAGGACTCATATTACAAGGGTTGGAACTTAAATAGTGGCAACAATTTATTCACAACCGATGAAAAATAGATACGCGCTTGCACCTGTTACTGTCCTTCATAGTAGTCACCAGCGTTGTGTAGAACCCGTTGCCAGCAATGTGGAAGGTGTAGTACACAGTTAGCAGAGCCTGTCCTGTTGATGGTGCGAATGGAGCAGTCTACTGCCTGTCGAATCTCTGGAACAGTTATGAAGCGAATGCCACGAAGTGGCTCCTTCATCTTCGGAATCAAATGAAAGTCACAAGGACTTAAGTCCGGGGAGTATGGTGGATGGTAGTGTACTTCCCAGTCCCATCGACTGAACAGAGCAGCCACAGCTTGTGCTGTATGCGCCCGCACATTGTCGTGTAAAATGATGGATGGGTTGCACAGAAAGTGTCGCCGCTTCTTTCGCAAAGGTGGTAGTAGGTAATGCTCCAAAAACGAACAGTTACACTGTGAAATGACGGCCTGCCGTGAAGGAACGTAATGCGTTGGGATAACACATCACAGTCGTACATGAGAATCACCACAACTTTCACCATACTGGGGCTCTGACACAATTTCAACTTTCGCGGCGACCCATAATGACGCTATTCGTTGCATTTGCGTTTCAGTTTTGGCTCGTACAATTTGCTCCAAGTCTCATACAGTGTTATGATATGGCGTAAGAAAGCCTCTCCTTCGTGCTCATAGCGCTCCAAGTGCCTCTGAGCAGCGTCGTAATGCATCCATTTCTGCATTTCCGTCAAGTCATGCGGAACCCAGCGTGATACAATTTTTCACATGCCCAGGCGTTCCTTAAGGATGCGAAGCCAGGCATACGCGCTAATCCGTTCGTGAGCGAGTTCACGAATCGTATGGCGTCGATCACTGTCCACCAACGCGGCAACAGCATGCACTACTTCTTCGGATACGCTAGGACGACCTGCCCGATGCATGTCTGCCACAGTTTGCCGACCTTCGTTGAAGGCTTTTACCCAACGTGCCACTATTCTGTACGGCAATGCCGATTCCCCGACCGCATCTTTAAGACCCCGATGACACTGTCGTACTGTAAGAGTTCTTGTACACTCGATCTCACTCCGCTGTTCCTGTTTCGAAAGCATAGTGACACCGTTACGCTTGACCGCTCGCTCACAAGTGACTCTGTTTTCCTCGATTGTGCGCACGCCGGTGACATGGGACGATCGAGTCCATTTGCTCGGAGGTAAGGTAGGTATGTCGACAACGTGTGCTATCAGCGAAAATAGTGGCTTCCATTGCATAGTATCTCCACAGCAGTGTTGCCACTACTAGTGTTCCAACCTATGTATATGTGTGACACTTTCGTTTCTTGGTTTTCATACTCACAAAGTGCCTACTTTGATAACGGAATTATAAAGAGCAAAAATGGTTAAAATGGCTCTGAGCACTATGGGACAACTTCTAAAGTCATCAGTCCTCTAGAACTTAGAACTACTTAAACCTAACTAACCTAAGAACATCACACACATCCATGCCCGAGGCAGCATTCGAACCTGCGACCGTAGCGGTCGCTCGGTTCCAGACTGTAGCGCCTACAACCGCTCGGCCACTCCGGCCGGCTATAAAGAGCAGGACGGTGCTGTATCTGTGATTCCAACATGAGAACAGTGACATTTGAGACGCTATGGTGAATCGAATTTCATAAAACTGCGCTATATTTCGCTGATTCCCAGCTGACACTGTTTTCTTTGCAGCTACCGCATACGTGTAATTGAGCTGTTTAACACAGGGTACACTTCGTACGTATCCTGATCGTGTTGCGTAAAGCGAAAACGTGTCTCTTTTCATTACCAATGTTAAAGTCATCAGTTGTCCAATGTAAATGAAAAGGTTGCTTTGAACGGATAAAATTTCTTCACTTCGTTTATGTTGTTTGTAAGTAACATACTTCCTAGTGATAGACACAGACGGAAGAAAATCGCAACATCAAGAAGAAGTAGTGCGACATAAAGTTGGTAGGATTGTTTCTATACCTGAAAGATAACGTTCATTCAACTTTCGAGTCAGTGGCATAAGAGTGCATAGAGTCACTATGAGGATGCTCATCAGCTTTGCTTCAAATACACGCTCTAACATCCGTGAGTGTTAATTATTTTTGAGATTGGAGAAGGTGAGTCCATTCTAGTTAGGAATGCCCTTAAGGCAACAAAGACCCCATTATCGACAATTCACTGAGTTTGAAGTAGGTCGTGTAATGGGACTATGAGAAGTTGAACGTTCCTTCCGCGACACTTCACAATGACTTGGTAGGAATGTAGCCAGTGTACATGACTGGTGGCTGGCAGTGGTGCTCACGAGAACGTACGGTAGCAAGAAAACCGGGACGAGATGGCTACGTGGCACTACCAAGTGGAAAGACCATTGTTTTCAGTGTATGGCTCTGGCACATTATACTGCATTCTGCAGCAGCCATTTGTTCAGTAGTTAGCACCACAGTGACAAAATGAACTGTTACATATCGGAAAATAGGAAAGCTCCGATCCAAACGCCTTGCATTGTGCTTCCCACTGACCGCAAAACACCGCCATTTGCGACTTTCAGTGGTGTTAAGCTAGAGTTCATTGGAGGGCATGGTGGATTTCTGATGTGTTTGCTGATGAAAGCTGGTTCTCCCTCGATGCTACCGATGGTCGTGCGTTGGTTACGAGGAGGCCAGTTAGGACCTGCAGTCAACCTGTCAGTGACGTACATATAGTGGTCCTACAAGTGGAGTTACGGTCTGGGGTGTATTTTCACATGGCAGCAGGAGCACTCGTAGTTATCCTCCGCACCCTGACTGAAAGTTTGTTCGTCAACCTGATGATTCCACCATTTGTGCCACCATTCATAAACAGAATTCCAGGGTGTGTTTTACAACAGGATAACGCTCACTCACATACCGCTGTCGTAACCCAATTTGCACTACAGAGTCTCGGCATGTTTCCTTGGCCTGCTCGATCACCAGATCTCTCTCCAGTTGAGCACATATGGGACATCATTGGACAACTCTAGCGTCATCCAGAAACAGCATTAACTGATCCTTTATTGTCCAACCAAGTGCAGCAGGCATGGAACTCCATCCCACACGCTGACATCCGGCACATGTACAACACAATGCATGCACATATGCATGCTTGCATTCAATATGCTGGCGGAACAGCGGTTATTAATGTACCAGCATTTCACATTTGCAATATCTTATCTCACACTTGAATTAAGCTGTGATCTTGCAATGTTAATCGCTTAAATACGTTATCCAGAAAATATATTTCGGAAATTTCTTACTCTATATTAATTACTTCTTCTTGTTGCGATTTTTTCCCGCTAGTTTATTAGTGGTTATGGTTCACCTTTGACACTGATGTTTGCCATTACTGCATTGCTTTCTAAAACGAAACTATTACACTACATCACTTCACAGTAGCTTTAATAACTGTTCGAATTACAATATTTCTTTCCAACGGATGCTACCGACTAAGAACGACGATAATAATTTGCCCACTGATTCCGAGTGTAATTGCACGCACCTTTCTCGAATTAATAGATTTATCCCTCGCAGTGGTCCTACCATTCGATGGATTACTTCCAAACCCATATTGCATCACCATCCATCTTCTTTTTGTGTGACCTAACTACATACGACCGTTCTAAGTGAAACTTGAACAACGACTGCCCTTACCTGGCAAACGGCACGTGATTAGTGCTTAGGCGTTATTGAAAGAAACAGCCAGTGACTTCTGCTGGAAAATGTGCGCACAACACCGATTCTTCCAGAGAATCAACGATCCGTGAGGTGTACTGTGGTGTGCGTTCTGTAAGACCTTTGGTACACACACCATCAGATTATTTGACTTGTCGCTCTAACGAAGTAGGCGAGTGTCAGCAATATGTCTCGTGGTCTTATCGTGCCGTGTTTATTTTCTGCCGTTAGGTCAGACGTTAGAAATGCCACTTGCACGCTTAGAGTAGCAGATTGACGGTGACCAACTTTAAACAGAACTTGATTGTTTTTTACACACATTTATTACATTAATAACAAGCATAAACACTGCGTAACTTGATTCTGGATGCTATTTACAATTCACAATCTGAAGTTCCTTTGGTCTTGGTACGTTAATCTTATTCTCACATATCTCTTATACTTGACAAGGTGTCTATACATTTTCTTCATGGCTATGTACATACAGGAATATGATAATCTTCTTAGGTGCAGACTGAAACTTGACTGTATACTGGTACAGACTAATGCAGACTGGTACAGACTGGTGCAGACAAATGCAGACTGACCAATCGGAGGTCTGTACACTCATTATAATACCTCGCGTGTTCATGTATCACTGCGCGAGTGTGATCCGCGAGGAGAAAAGGTTAGCAGCAATCTCATTGGCTGCGTTACATATTAATACGCAGATCGGCAGAAGCAGAATTTGGTCCGTCTCTAAGGCAGCGCCACCTCATAGTGCGGAGACAGACGAGCGCTGCGCCTGCGCTGTTGTGCTTAGCGGGGCGCGCTCTAGTCGGAAAGTTGTGTACGCACTGACTACGCAGAACTATGTACACAACAGGTACGAAAGACTACACAATACCACTATCGATAGTAGTATCCCTTACAAACACTGCTGGATGTTCATGGATTTCTGAGCATTTTCATGTTCAAATTTGAACACAATGGGAAGACTCTGAACCGAAATATCGTGCCAATAATCTATGTAGTATTGGGATTCTTTCTGTAGAGCTTATGGCCAAGGATACGTGCACTTAGATGTCACAAGGAATCATCACCATCAGCTCTCCACACAAAACGTATGTTTCCTGGTACACATACACATGTACCATCTTACATCTTGTATTTAACAAGTTGGCAGTTGCCTCACGATGGTCGTTGAGTAGCGAGTTCTGTGGTAGGACTTCCTGGGTACTAGAACAGACTGTGTCTGTAATACAGTTTCTAATGGACCACTAAATGCCACTTTAATTTGAGGTCATGGCCTGCAGTAGTTCTATATGTCCTTGACTCATTGGGGTATGGTAGATATGGGTAGCACATAGGAGTGGAACAGTGCAATGCAGTGTATGTGTTTGCATAAAGAGACCTGTACTGATCTTGCAACACAATAGGACGCCATATAGTTCTAAAACTAGAGCAGGTTTAAGGGTGACGGCGTGTATCTGGTTGTTGTGGGACGCACTCCGCATAGTCAACAATAGCTGACAAATATCTGCCCACATTCCGACCTGATGATGCGACGCCTGCTGGTTGAGACTCAGCGTGGAATGTACCACTTGGCCTGGGAACACCAGGGCGTCAGTTGTGAATCCAGCACTACAGTGATAGGAGTGGCAGCAGCAGCGGCAGCGTCTTAAACAGGTGGGGATGCTCTGCAGGACGCCTACATGGTTGCGGCTCTTTGCTGGTGGATGAGCATTAGCAGCGCACTGCTTTATCGTCTCGCAGATGGCTGATGACTCTCTGTTGTATGGGTATCCTGGTGTTTGAATAAAGATGGAGATGAATACCTCTCTGGATCATATCTTATTGCATACAACAGTTGCAAGTGTCTGACGACCATATATGTTGCACCATTGAGCTACACTGTTTTAAAGTTAGGTGAAGTGATTTAGTTCTGTCCACCAAGAGCTTCCTGCCATTCTAGCCTTAAGATAAGTCATTTCTTCACCATTTTAAATTTAGGGCCGATCCAAACTTAAGGTAAATGGGGTAGGGGAATATGTTGACCCTGTGACATCAGAGTGGTGGGGGAAATGGTTTAAACTCTGATGTCAGAGGGATGGGAGGAAGTTGTTTAAAATTAAGACAGTGGGGCTGCCAAAATTTTAATCTTACGGCAGTCATACAGATGCACTGTCATTCCCCCCCCCCCCCCCTCCCAATCCGTCATCTTGGATTTTCAAACAGTAGGATAAATGCCCAGCTTGGAATTTTTTGAGTTTCCTACCATTTTACACTTCCATTGTTAACTCAGAATAAACGGGAAAATCTTTACTATTTTAATTTTCGAGTTCCTTACCATTTTATTAGTGTGTCATCTGCGCTACATCATAGGTGTGGGATAGGGGGAGGGATGAATGTAACAACAGTCCGTGATGTCTTAGGGGAAATGAAAAATGACAACAATGTAGGTAACACCCCTACTCCCCTAGCTCCGCTACTGTTCTTTCTCAATGAAGAAACGCTTAGACGATTCTGTGCCGTCATATGAAGTCTAGCCACAAATTGTGCACCATAGCATTTGCTACCTCGTAACATTAATTTATGACGTTTTTTTTGTTAATCAATGAGCCGGATTAGGCGAGGCTTCTGAAACAAACCTGTTAAAATATAACAGAAAGGACTAAAATATATTTGAACATAGGATGTAGCAACAGGTCGAACATTTACTCAATTCCTTTGTCGAACCTGTGTATAATCGTGCTTTGCATTACTTCTTTGGTCCAAAGTTTCGGTGAAATTCATCACTATCCTTTTCAGTCTATTTGTCTAAGCTGTCGTTAGACAGCTTCCTCTAATGTGGCTTGTGTGCTTTTCGATTATATTTTCTTAACGTAAGTTATAGTTGAAACCTTACGAGTGGAACAGGTACGCGTTTAAACTGTGACAGCCAACCATCCGGAGTCGGTATATCTCGTAATAAAGCTGTATAAATACATACAAGTGACAAAAATGTTTGCAGTTTTTTTAGAAGTGATTATAGTTACGTATCTCGTGGTGAAACTCTGGAAATACATACGAATGACAGGAATATCTGTAGTTTCCGTAACTGACTGCAGTTACGTAGCCATCACAGAGTTTAACTGTCCAGACGAAGCAGTTTCCATTGAAATCGATCGCTTAAAGGCAAACGCGTTGAGTGAGTACGCTGTTGTGTGACTCCTCCTGTAATACCTGCAGTTCCACAGCAATCTGTAATGTATGTAAAAGGGGTTACGTAACAAAGAGCTTCGTTAATCTTAACTACGCAATCCGTGAAGTGAATGCGTAGAGATGTATGATACTTTCCAGCCGGAAGTTATTCTCTTGATATAGGGCTCTTGAGACTACTTGAGCAATGAGAGACGAGACAGAGGGAATGCAGATGGCGCACTTGCGGGAAGTACTTCTCAGAGCACTTAAGCTGCTGCTACAACTGCGAAACTTGTCTCGTTCATCTAGACTGCCGCCAGAGCTTCTGCCGTGGCAGGCTTTTCATCACGATCCTGCAGGGCTTGCAGGGCGCAGCATTAGTCTCTTGTGCGCGCATCCACCTTTGTCGCCCAGGGACTCCTTGCCTGTTTCTCCGTACATGTGTGGAATTACGTTTCATATCATTCAGCCTTTTCGCACCCACCCTATTCATAATCCACGTAGAAGAACCGCCTATGAACTAGACCCGGAAGTGTAGAAATATGGGCGTTATAGTGGGAAACGCCGTTTTCTACATAATTTCATTTGGTGATGACCAGATTTTTATTTTATCAAACAGGGATGACGCCAATATTTGTTTCGAAAATGTAGAGAAATTAGTCTACCAATGTATGAATTCCTGGATGTTGATGACGATAAACCTACAGATATCGAGATCGGATGGATATGAAGCTTCCATGCACCTAGATGTGTCGCTTACGGAGGAGAAGAGCAGTGAGGCAACAGAACTAACTATTGCGCGGCGATATAAATAACAACAGTACACTACAGAGTAAAAAGAAGAAAGAAAAAAACAGTTAGGTATGAATTTGTAAATAATTTTAGGATGAGAGAAATTAAGGTGGCATCAGGGTCTATCACTGATAAAATCGAAAGAAAGAATTTACTGTCCTATAGGAAATTCGAAAGCACGCTTGGAAATAGATACAAAAAATATGGAAATGGAATCACGAACAAAACTAAGAAAACTTGTCAGAGCATTTGAAAGTGTAATAATGTTATATTGCTTCTACGAATCATTTCGTTTCCTTTACTGTAAAAGATGTACACGACTTTAGACTGTTTTAACATTTAAAGTACTGTGCTTATTTCTGCTGTATTTCTTACTTGTTTTGTTCTGTTGTTCATTTCATTGGCACTAAAATTATATTATTTAATTTTGTCAGAACTACTGTCGTGGAACATCGTAACATGAAAGAAGAAATATTTTTCAAGTTATGCTACTTAATATTTGTCCTTGGAACAGTCGTTCGGGTAATTTTTACCTTCGCGAAACTTTGTACCTTCCTTTTTTTTAGATCTTATATCTAAAACTTCCCATTGCCTGCAATACAACATCTCGTTGCTCTCTACGGCTTGTTTAGTTTCGCCATTCCAGAGTAATACCAATATTTTGCTTCTCCCTTTGCTCTCCTTCGTTTAGATTCCTGCAATGTTCCAATCCATTTGTTTAACTGATATGTGCTTATTTGTTGATTACCTACCATACAATTTCAAATCATCTGTACGTGTAGCGTTTCTTTTATAGTTCTTAGAAACGTATGGGAGACAATAAATAATATATGAAATGTTAGCAGAACTCCTTTGCACGTTCAACGATGGTCTCCAATACCTTCTGCGAATACTAGCAAGCTATTGTAATTACTCTTGTCAGGAAGTTCCTTTGAGTACGCTGTACTTGGCGCTCAGTTCAATGATAGAGTACGCTCCCAGGTGAATACGAGACCTACGTCTTTCAGGACTGAGAGCCGGTAAAGAACGGCAAAATGTAGATATTAATTTCGAGTTTGTTGTTAACGTTGAAATAGATGTAGTGCTACTTGCATAATGCTAATGTACAACAAACATCTAAATTTTGGTTAAGATTCGGTACTTTAAATTAATAGGAATGATCTAAAATGCCGATACAGAATATGTGAGTTGGATTCTCTAAAAATTTTAAGGTGTCGTTTGGAAGGATCTCTGTATAAGCTGAAAGATTACGGTCATATGCACTCCAAAAAGATTCTTTTTAGTTTGTTGGATCTTTTAATTGTAATTATCCATCCCCTTGGTTTCCTGTGATAAGAAATTTAAATACTAATATGTCTGAACTGAGAATATGTCTGACGAAACTCATTGTTTCTGCTGGCTGCTAGAATCTGCGACAAAGTGCGATATGCTCTTACTGTGTCTTAAAAACAAATTAATTTTTAAAATTAGGTGGATCATCTTCTTTGCTTCGGTGCAATATGTGTCAGTTTTAGCTCCTATGGTTCCAGTGTGTTTCATTAGTGTGCAACATCTTAAAGACGTTTACCGGGCTCTTCAGAGAATTCCTACCCCTCCTCGTCCTTCTTTCCCTACTTCCCTTCTTTGGAGGTCCCCACCAGTAGTTAAGTTAGTTAAAGCTTCACTACTGAGAAGCATAAGGAGAGATAATTTCCGTACTTGGAAGTCGCAGTGATATACTGTCGAATGCATTGTAGGTGAGTTATATGTTACATCCGATACTGAAAAGTGTCTATATTACGAACCTTTTTTCTGTCCTGAAATCTACCCTTCAGACGCTGAATGGAAGTGTACTGTAGTACTTCAGTTGTTATAAGTTGTGCCTTATAGGCTCAAACTGTTCAGGACAAATATGATTGTCATTTGTGACCTATGGTGCTCCGGAACCTGTAAATCTATGAGCTGATTTGGTGAGAGATAAGTTCCGATCACAGCGTCACCGTAGCCGCACCTCTCGTAGTACTGTGGTATGTTATCTTACCTGGGGTGCTGTAAAATTTGTTCGTAAGATAATTGCAAGTGCTGCGTTTTTATGCTTCGTTACCCATGAACTAAATGCTAAGAATGAATGGACCACGTTTTTTGTGACGCATATATTGGATATCCAAGTGCAAAGATTTTGGATACGTGGTGCAACTCGTAAACAAAGAAAGGTGTACAAGACAATAAATATGTGAAGGCCAAACGTATGAAGCATCCAACGCAACGTTTAAAGTGACAACATACATAGGATTATCCGTCGTGAATATACACAAAGTAGGCCTATCAGAAGAAACTATTTAACAACCCTATTGAGCATCATAGCACAAACAAAATTAAAAATAATATTACAATCTTATAAAACATAAGATGAGTGAGAGAAATTGTTTGTAAGGTACTTGAATTCACAAATGGTAAAACTAGAAACGGATGCTAAACTCCACGTGGTATGGTGAGATCGAAAGACAGAACAAAGGCTTATCTTTGCGAAAGGCGAGTTCTGTTGCAAAGTGCAACGCAAAAGGAACACAGTTTTACATAAACTCGAAGAATGTTTAAAATGCAATAATGTAAACACAACCCAAAAGATTTAGCTTGCTGCGACCTCATTGTGTATCTGATCGTTGTCGACCATATGTGACCATCTCGTCCAAACTACTTCCATCCACCAAAATCAATATCGACACAGCCAGTCGTAGCACAAGCAGAGGAGTAAGCTTGCTTTGTGTCTGTCTGTACGAGTATTCAAAATAAAACACACTTATAAAACACTGAGATTGGCTGGCATCGGTCAAAGCTTGCTTGTGTTTCTAAGAGATACGAGGAGGTCTCTTTTTCAGTTGTGCAGCGCTGTAGTAACCAGAACACCGAGAGTGACTGAGATCTTTGAAATCGATAGGTAACTTACGTACAGCGCAGGAATGTGTTTAATGAAAGAAGCCATGCGAAAGCGTCTTTGCTTCATCGCAAATAAAGCCGACAGACTACAGTGTCGGTAGCGTCTTTGTTGTCATATTTCTTCTCGATTGTCTTTCCACGTTTCAAGGGCCCTTTCTTCGAGTTCAGGAGTGTGGTGGTATGCACTGAAATCTGCGATAAAAAACGACTCGTTCTTCGTCGCGTCGTTCGCGAGCAGATTTACTTGCTCCTGTTGTTAAATACCTTGGTGCGCTCGTATTCACCGTAAGTTCGTCGAATTCTCCTTCCCCTGCACCTCAACCAATTTCTGCATTATCTTCGGAAGATGAAGATCGCTGTCCTTCACTATCGCTGCGGAAGCTAACGACAGCTAGGAAACAGATCGAAGTTGGCTGAACAGTACTTGCTTTAGGAATTGCCATCTAATGATCCGGGTAACTTGCGTATTGTTTATTGCCTTTGTGTAAACATTGAGGAGTTCCGTGCGAGCGTGTCCGCTTTGTGAAGAATGGTTCAAATTGCTCTGAGCATACGGGACTTAGCCGGCCAGAGTGGCCGAGCGGTTCTAGGCGCTACAGTCTGGAACCGCGCTACCGCTACGGTCGCAGGTTCGAATCCTGCCTCGGGCATGGTTGTGTGTGATGTCCTTAGGTTCGTTTGGTTTAAGTAGTTCTAAGTTCTAGGGGACTGATGACCTCAGCAGTTAAGTCCCATAGTGCTCAGAGCCATTTCTGAACTACAGGACTTAACATCTGAGGTCATCAGTCCCCTAGAACTTAGAATTACTTAAACCTAACTAACCTAAAGACATCACACACACCCATGCCCGAGGGAGGACTCGAACCTCCGCCAGGACCAGCCGCACAGTCTATGACTGCAGCGCATTAGACCGCTCTGCTAATCCCGCGCTTTGTGAAGAGATGCATGTAGTCGCTCGGAGAAATGTCTAGTCACGTACGTCTACGTCTGGAATTTACGGGCAACACCACAACAGGGCGTCTGCTGAGTGACGACAGGTGGCAGTTTTAGACGACTCACGTTTTATGATCCACCGGACTGATAAACATTGACATGAACGGCGTGAAACGTCTGGAAGCAAATAGCCTGCAGCGTTATGTTCTGTGGAATGTGTTCGTGGCATTCCCTGATTTACCTGGCCATTTTGAAATGATTCAATAGAAACTGCGCGGAGTAGCCGCGTGGTTTGAGGCGCCCTGTCATGGATGGCGCGGCCCCTCCCGTCGGAGGTTCGAATCCTTCCATGTGTGTTGGTCTTAAGATAAGTTAGTTTAAGTAGTGTGTAAATCTAGGGACCGATGACCTCAGCAGTTCGGTCACTCAGGAATTCACACACATCTGAACATTCGATTAAACTATGAGTCCCCATCCTTGTGGACCAAATCCACCCTCCTACATGCAGTTTGTTTTCCGTCGGCACAATAGCATCTACATACACGACAAGGCAACTGATCACACAGCTCGCAATGAACGTACGTTGTTCGAAGAACACCACGATGAGTGTCGTCTGGTCACCAAACTTCCAATCGAGAATCTGTGGGACCATCTTCATCGGTCTGTTCGCAGAAAACGTAGTGCAGCGGGACACGGCGAGGTAGTCGGTATCTTCCAGAACCTCATGACTCTCTTGCAGAAGATGGCTATTCAGGCTTTTGACAAGTGGTCACGTTAATGTGAGTAGACAGTGTACTTTTACATCAGTTGATTTCAGGCAGTTTAAGCCCAACGTGTTGAGTTCTAGCTGCTAGGAATTCCCGAATCCAGTCGCAAATGTGGCACGATACTCGGCAAGGCCGTATTTTGTTGACTGAACGACAGTGCTGACCTGCATGCAGTCTACTGGCAGATGCAGCAGGCGGCGGCAGGCAACCAGCGACGCGGAGGAAGCTGCAGAGACGTGCGGCAAGTTGCCCGCCTGGCCGCCGCAGTCGGCCGCCGGCGCTCGTTAGCAGAGTTGGCGCCGGGGGCGGCGGCGGCGGCGTCGCGACGCCTTCCCGCGGACGTGGCGCCGCGGCGCTGCGGTGTCCTCGGCTAATTACCGCTGCCCGGGCCGGCCGGGACGTGCCCGCACCCGACTGGGCCGTAATGGCCCTGGTGCTATCCCATTACCGTTGCCGAGCAACTCGGGCCTCGCCGTGGTTGTTATGTACAAAGTCCGCCCGGCCCTTCCAAGACTGGCCCCGGAAATCGGTCTATGGTGGTCGGGAACGGGAAACGCTTCAGTGCACCAGAATCAGCAATAAGTGTCACCAATCTTTCAAAGCAGTTTGTCGAGTGGTTCCACACTGGGCTCCCATAGCAACTTCTTCTACGTTTGAAACTACCTTTCTATCTCTCAAATCCTCATTCAACAAAGATTTTTCTCCTTTCATGTTCTATTACTGGATAATACGTTGGAGAAGCACTGTTATACCAGGCCTGGCAAAGTGTGCCTCACGAGTCGTACCCATCCAGCGAGTGCTTCCTCCTACAAATCGACTAGTGCGGTGCCGCCACGGTCCCGACAGTACGAACTCCCTTTATGTAAATGCCGAAAGGCATACCGTACTGAAACATAAATTTTTTTTTGCTTGTTCGTCTCAATGTGAAATTCCTGGACTAGCAGGACAGTGCAGATTAGGTTGTGAAAAGGGGCCAATTTAGGTTGCTGTCAGCTGCACTCAACATACAAACTTTATTTGTCCACACCATATTACACAAGGACTCAAAACACTCAAAACCTTAGTCGATCTCCTTTAACTAATTTTAGATCGGCTGAAGGCTACACTCAAAATGCAAGACACAAGAATTAAGCAAAAAATTAAAATACGGGGTTCTTCTGGAGGTCTGACCCAAAATATTTTCTAACTCTTTAATCTAAAGGGCCTTAGCACTTTAATTTAAACGGAACTCGGTTGGAGGCCGCATCTTAAGCAATAAGAAGTGTTCAATCAAAAGGCAGAAGGCCTTATTTTAAAACATTTCAAGCAAATTCGGCTGAAGGCCTCATAGCAAAGAATCATAATCTTAGGAACATCAGTTTAAGAGAGATTAAACTCGGCTGAAGGCCACACATCAACACAATAATTTAACAGCTTAAAGCCTTAAAGTGCTCCTATTAAGAAGGGTGTAAGACAGGGCTGTAGCCTTTCGCCCCTACTCTTCAATCTGGACATCGAGGAAGCAATGATGGAAATAAAAGAAAGGTTCAGGAGTGCAATTAAAATACAAGGTCAAAGGATATCAATGATACGATTCGCTGATGACATTGCTATCCTGAGTGAAAGTGAAGAAGAATTAAATGATCTGCTGAACGGAATGAACAGTCTAATGAGTACACAGTATGGTTTGAGATTAAATCGGAAAAAGACGAAGGTAATGAGAAGTAGTAGAAATTAGAACAGCGAGAAACTTAACATCAGGATTGATGGTCACTAAGTCAATGAAGTTAAGGAATTCTGCTACCTAGGCAGTAAAATAACCAATGACGGACGGAGTAAGGAGGACATCAAAAGCAGACTCGGTATGGCAAAAAAGGCATTTCTGGCCAAGAGAAGTCTACTAATATCAAATACCGGCCTTAATTTGAGGAAGAAATTTCTGAGGATGTACGTCTGGAGTACAGCATTGTGTGGTAGTGAAACAGGGACTGTGGGAAAACCGGAACAGAAGAGAATCGAAGCATTTGAGATGTGGTGCTATAGACGAATGTTGAAAATTAGGTGGGCTGATAAGGTAAGGAATGAGGAGGTTCTACGCAGAATCGGAGAGGAAAGGAATATGTAGAAAACACTGATAAGGAGATGGGACAGGATGATAGGAGATCTGCTAAGACATGAGGGAATGACTTCCATGGTACGAGAGAGAGCGGTAGAGGGCAAAAACTGTAGAGGAAGACAGAGATTGGAATACGTCAAGCAAATAATTGAGGACGTAGGTGGCAAGTGCTACTCTGAGATGAAGAGGTTAGCACAGGAAAGGAATTTGTGGCGGGCCGCATCAAACCAGTCAGTAGACTGATGACAAAAAAAAAAAAAAAAAAAAAAAAAAAAAAAAAAAAAAAAAAAAAAAAGCCTTAAAATATTTCATGTAAAATTCGGGAGAAAGCCCCATATAAAAATTAACGACCTTTTGCCTTAAGGGCAAGATAGGAACATTAATTCAGGATATATTAAATCTCGGCTGAAGGCCACACATGATCCAAGATACTAAAACTCAAACAGGGAAGTTACTATGTATCAGACACGGAACGGCGCTCAGAAGTTTCCAAGGGTCGGCCTGAAATAGTAACACTAACGCCCGTCTAGGCGAGACAGGCAGCCTGACCAACAACCTTTTAACCGGAAGGCAACCGAAACGACAGACCAAATATCTAATTTCGGTCACAAGACCAACGGCACTACAACCAAAATGCCGGCGAGGCGAAAAGACCAGTAACACTCGTCTTCAAATATTGGTGTGTTAATAAGCCAAGGCACAATAACCACTGACATACATCAACATCGCAACGACTGCGGAACTACACGCCGTGGCGGACAGCTCCAACACGGTAAGAAAGCACTCACTCGACGCTCTGTCGAAACCGACCAACTGGCTACTGCCGTACGCAGACAGCATTACAGCCTTTAAAGCATTACCCAGTGGAACTGACACAGGGTACACAGTCTTCCACGAAACACTTCCACAAGAAACTCGAACACTCACAAACCGAATCACTGATAAACAACTCGTCAAATCACCGGCAGACAAACACACACAAAAACCCAAAGACGGTCAGTGACGAAATACATGTCGTCTGACGAGACAACCAAGGCAACACCGACTCAAAGGGATGCCTCGGCGCTTGTTCGTCACGTCACGTCAGCTAGACACGGCGAACGCCAGGTCTGTTGCAGGCATACTCATAACGGTGGTGGCCGGCCGGTGTGGCCGTGCGGTTAAAGGCGCTTCAGTCTGGAACCGCGTGAGCGCTACGGTCGCAGGTTCGAATCCTGCCTCGGGCATGGATGTGTGTGATGTCTTTAGGTTAGTTAGGTTTAAGTAGTTCTAAGTTCTAGAGGACTTATGACCACAGATGTTGAGTCCCATAGTGCTCAGAGCCATAACGGTGGTGTCTCCCTCTCTGACACAGGAAAATGTGAAACTATTGGCGGTAGTTGACCAACATACATTGTTCTGAGAGATTTCTGCAATCAATTAATTGTGCAATTCATTAGACTTCTTAACAAATAGTGTACTCCTGAACTTAAATTTCCACCTGTTTTAAGGACTGACATACAAAAACAACTTCATGGTCCAGCAGCAACTGAATTTGTGCTTCTTTACCTTATTTGTAAATCTAAGGAAGTTACGTTTGTACTGGGTTGCTTTTACATAAACTGTGAACGTATTGGTGCTGTTCTTTAGGCATCTTGGTTGACTATGGGGTGAGGAGCACTGAATGTTACTGAAATATCTTGCGATTGTACGCGTTGGAGGAGGGGTTGGGGGACTGAGGAAGAGGCAAAAGAGAGATACTTGTTTTATCTAATAAAATTTTTGTATCTTGTAAAGTTTCTCCTTTCCGTTGCAAGAGGGGAATATTTATCTTTTCTAATGTGAATGATTAAAAAAGTTTAAGCTCAGCAGTATTTTCGATGTATGAAGCTATTTTGTTTCCTGTTTAAAATTCCTTTCGTTGAAAACTACTGTAATCTAATGACTGGCAAAAGTTGGACATTTACACATGTAAATTAGTTCACATTTCCAGTGACGATGTCAAACGAAAATAAATAAATAAAAGAAACAAGTTCATTGTAAGGGGGTTGGGGTAAGTTTCGATGGCAAAATGGATCAAGTAAATATAGTTACTTGAATGTAAAATTTCCGAAGCTTGCAATGGGGCCAAGCATCTTCTCATATTGATCTACGTTTGTTTCGACATGATTCAGTAATACAGAACTATGATCTTCATTTGTAGATTTACGATAGTAAGAAAGCCTTTCATCTAAATAAACCTGGAGAATCCAAAACAATACCAAACATTTTGTCCAAAAATAAGAGATTTATAGTGATAAGCACGCCCAAGCGTTTCTGCCTGCAACAGACCTGGCGATCGCCATGCCTAGCTGACGTGACGTCACCAACAAGTGCCGCGGCCTTCCTTTGAGTCGGTGTTGACCAAGGTCGTTGCCTCTGAAGCCACGTGTGTCAGCAACGGTCGGGCGAGTATAGACTACCAGGAGCTCACTGCAGCTCCAACCCGATGTCCGTGCGGAACTGGGACACACAGCGATCCGGACACACTGGCTCGGACCAAATCATGGAGAGGTAACTCTTGCCCATTGGCCACGACGTCTCCGCACAACAAGGAACTCAACCACGTCCAGTACGATGACCCAGTGACGAGGCCCAGAAACGGTGAAAGACCTAACATACGTCGCCCAAAGAGGCGACCAACTGAACGACCGACCAACGGTCGATCCCGCTGCTATCTGCGTCCGTCGGACAGTTCATCCTGTGTCGCGAGCGGACGGCGAGTACTGGCTGTCAGGGCCACCCTAGCGCTCCGTCCCCGACTGCTGCTACGTCCCGGCTGCACTTCTGCCGCGTTCGAACTCAACGACTGCCAGGTCCGAACTGCCACACGACACACGACGACCGGGAAGTAATAGCCGTTCAGCAAAGATAATACGGAAGGGCAAATATCGATACGCGCTGCTGCTGCAACTCACGGGCAGGCAAGACAGTAATTCAGTGACACCAGTAACTGAAATTTAAAATTACGAGGCTGCCGTACGGTAAAACAAGATGTTACATAATAGATGGCACGAACATGAGCCACGCACGGCTCACAACCCCTTATACTTTCATTAATGGGATATTTAAATATACGTGTTTCATTTATTTAACTTTGTCTTGACAACTTCTACAGTCCAATTTTAACTTTCATTGTAAACAGACGAAGTTGATGTTCCAATGACTCACTCGACGCAGCATTACGCTGAGCAGAAGTAATGTACTTCACTGAAGACACTGTATTTTCACAAATGTATGTTGATCCGAAAAAAAGATTTCATTTTAGAGTGAAGTGCATGACGCCTTGTGCAAGTGTTGAGGTTGAGTTTGTGGCATAATTGCCGCACGTGGTAGCCGCGTGGTCTCGGTGCCTTGTCACGGTTCGCGCGGCTCCCTCCGTTGGAGGTTTAAGTCCTGCTTCAGGCATGGTTGTTTCTTCTGTCCTTAAAGTAAGTTAATTTAAGTTAGATTAAGTAGTGTGTAAGCTTAGGGACCGATCACTTCAGCAGTTTGGTCCCATAAAAAATTACCACGAATTTTTTTGCATCTGTGTCTTTTCTGAATAGCATTAGCAGATCATGTTTTAAGCTGTAAAATTCTTCATGAGCAACATTTCTAACACTTGTAAAACTAATTTTGATTGGGTTATTAATGAAAATGATATTCAGCTCTATACATTTGAAATCTTTAAGACGACTGTGAAACACATTAGGGACTTCACCAATAGTGGAAGCAAATCTTGAGAAGATTACTTCCATGTATTCTTATTTCAGTTCACATCAACTCGGGGAATAACACTAATGTTTACATGGGAATTCATTAGTATCCGTGAACAAATCACAAAATGCTTTTGACATTTCTGTTGCAGATTCTTTCACGAGTCAGTCTTCGATGACGCATTCCTGAACTTTTCATAGTTTTAAGAATATGACATGTGATGCCATTAAACTCTTTTCTTTAACATTTGATGCTTCATACAGCTCTTTTACCCCCCCCCCCCCCCCCCCCCCTTTTTTTGTAAGATATCGACAACATGATATCGTTCATCATGAGACTAACAACACTGTGTTCCTTCATGGTGCGATGAGAAATGTTAAGCCAGATAACAAGTATTTTTTTACTTAAGCACTGTTTATTAATTAAATATTAAGGTTTTTAATCGGAATCGTGTACAAAAAATGTAGGGGAGACCGGGGCTAGCTGTCACACGGGGCAAGTTGTTACTTGACAATAAAAATTTCCGCGCTAGAGCAAATTACTCCTTGCTCCGCCAGATGGTAGCACTAATAGACCCCCTCCTCCCATCCAGCCTATATCAGCCGTCAGTTGGTAATAAGGCGCTAGTGACAGAAAACGTGTTTTTCCTGTGCTGGAGTAATTTTTTTACTCTGTGTGAATTTTTTCATAGTTCACAGGAAATTGCTGATTTCATTTTAAATTTTGCAACATATCAGCGTCCAACATTCAGGTACGCAGTAGTATACGTTAAACTTCCTAACAAAAAGTTTGTTGTTTGTTGTTGTGGTCTTCAGTCCTAAGACTGGTTTGATGCAGCTCTCCATGCTACTCTATCCTTTGCAAGCTCCTTCATCTCCCAGTACCTACTGCAACCTACATCCTTCTGAATCTGCTTAGTGTATTCATCTCTTGGTCTCCCTCTACGATTTTTACCCTCCACGGTGCCCTCCAATGCTAAATTTGTGATCCCTTGATGCCTCAAAACATGTTCTACCAACCGATCCCTTCTTCTAGTCAAGTTGTGCCACAAACTTCTCTTCTCCCCAATTCTATTCAATACCCCCTCATTAGTTACGTGATCTACCCACCTTATCTTCAGCATTCTTCTGTAGCACCACATTTCGAAAGCTTCTATTCTCTTCTTGTCCAAACTAGTTATCGTCCATGATTCACTTCCATACATGGCTACACTCCATACAAATACTTTCAGAAACGACTTCCTGGCGCTTAAATCTATACTCGATGTTAACAAATTTCTCTTCTTCAGAAACGCTTTCCTTGCCATTGCCAGTCTACATTTTATATCCTCTCTCCTTCGACCATCATCAGTTATTTTGCTCCCTAAATAGCAAAACTCCTTTACTACTTTAAGTGTCCCATTTCGTAATCTAATTCCCTCAGCATCACCCGATTTACTTTGACTACATTCCATTATCCTCGTTTTGCTTTTGTTGATGTTCATCTTATTTCCTCCTTTCAAGAAACTGTCCATTCCGTTCAACTGCTCTTCCAAGTCCTATGCTGTCTCTGACAGAATTACAATGTCATCGGCGAACCTCAAAGTTTTTACTTCTTCTCCATGAATTTTAATACCTACTCCGAATTTTTCTTTTGTTTCCTTTACTGCTTGCTCAATATAGAGATTGAACAACATCGGGGAGAGGCTACAACCCTGTCTCACTCGTTTCCCAACCACTGCTTCCCTTTCATGCCCCTCCACTCTCATAGCTGCCATCTGGTTTCTGTACAAATTGTAAATAGCCTTTCGCTCCCTGTATTATACCCCTGCCACCTTCAGAATTTGAAAGAGAGTATTCCAGTTAACATTGTCAAAAGCTTTCTCTAAGTCTACAAATGCTAGAAACGTAGGTTTGCCTTTTCTTAATCTTTCTTCTGAGATAAGTCTTAAGGTTAGTATTGCCTCACGTGTTCCTACATTTCTACGGAATCCAAACTGATCTTCCCCGAGGTCCGCTTCTACCAGTTTTTCCATTCGTCTGTAAAGAATTCGCGTTAGTATTTTGCAGCTGTGACTTATTAAACTGATAGTTCGGTAATTTTCACGTCTGTCAACACCTGCTTTCTTTGGGATTGGAATTATTATATTCTTCTTGAAGTCTGAGGGTATTTCGCCTGTCTCATACATCTTCCTCACCAGATGGTAGAGTTTTGTCATGAATGGCTCTCCCAAGGCCATCAGTAGTTCTAATGGAATGTTGTCTACTCCTGGGGCCTTGTTTCGACTCAGGTCTTTCAGTGCTCTGTCAAACTCTTCACGCAGTATCTTATCTCCCATTTCGTCTTCATCTACATCCTCTTCCATTTCCATAATATTGTCCTCAAGTACGTCACCCTTGTATAGACCCTCTATATACTCCTTCCACTTTTCTGCCTTCCCTACTTTGCTTAGAACTGGGTTGCCATCTGAGCTCTTGATATTCATACAAGTGGTTCTCTTCTCTCCAAAGGCCTCTTTAATTTTCCTGTAGGCAGTATCTATCTTACCCCTAGTGAGACAAGCCTCTACATTATTACATTTGCCCTCTAGCCATCCCTGCTTAGCCATTTTGCACTTCCTGTCGATATCATTTTTGAGACGTTTGTATTCCTTCTTGCCTGCCTCATTTACTGCATTTTTATATTTTCTCCTTTCATCAATTAAATTCAATATTTCTTCTGTTACCCAAGGATTTCTATTAGCTCTCGTCTTTTTACCTACTTGATCGTCTGCTGCCTTCACTACTTCATCCCTCAGAGCTGCCCATTCTTCTTCTACTGTATTTCTTTCCCCCATTCCTGTCAATTGTTCCCTTATGCTCTCCCTGAAACTCTGTACAACCTCTGGGTCTTTCAGTTTATCCAGGTCCCATCTCCTTAAATTCCCACCTTTTTGCAGTTTCTTCAGTTTCAATCTGCAGTTCATAACCAATAGATTGTGGTCAGAATCCACATCTGCCCCTGGAAATGTTTTACAATTTAAAACCTGGTTCCTAAATCTCTGTCTTGTTTATATTGTTGATTTCGACAATTAGAGAAAATGGCGTAGCATGGGGTCAGTTGTTACAAAGGCGCAGGGGCACGTTGTTACGGTGTAACAACTTGCCCCAAAGCGATTTTGTTTCCTTAAATGTAAGCAATTATGTCTATCTACAGGTATAATGCGCAATTATAAGAAGAAGACTGACAGAGGCACTATTCCCAAGGAAACATATGCTGAAGTGGCAAATGAAGTTCTAAGTGGCTTTTCTTCACTGTGGAAGGCTGCCCAAAAGTACAATATAAATTTTATGACGCTGCAGAGGTTTTGTAAGCGAGTGGAATCAACAAAGGGAGGTGGGCAGCTTATTTTTCATTGTCAGCGTCGTCAACTGTAGCGTTGTAGATTATTGGTGTTATATAAAGTGCAAATACGTCAATATATCTAAGCAAATTAATCTCTTCTGACACAACAGATACGCGCAGGAAAACGTAGCCTATAACAGCCTATTACAATTTTTCTTGTCTGCTTACTTTCAGAATCGGGAGAGATGCTTGTGCCAAACGTTGGTTATAAGCGAACTCGGCATGTTTTCTCAGACGAACAAGAAGCAGAGCTGGAAGAATACATTCAGAAAGCTGCTAAGCTCTACTATGGACTTTCTGCGAAGGAAGTGAGGAGTCTAGCAGTTCAATATGCCGTGAACAATAATGTCAAGTTTCCCATTGGTTGGAGCGATGTAGAACTAGCTTCCACTGACTGGTTTGGAGGATTCCTCAAACGAAAGAAAACGCTTTCTATCCGCACACCAGTAGCTACCAGCCTAAGCAGGGCTACAAGTTTAAATAAGCACAATGTAGGTAGATTTTTTACAAATCTAAGTGAAGTTTATGATCGATACAAATTTCAATGTCAAGAAGTGTATAATGTGGACGAGACTGCCGTCACCACGTTACAAACGCCTGCCAAAATTGTAGCAAGGAAAGGAATTAAACAAGTCGGTGCTATAATATCCGCTGAAAGAGGAACTCTAGTTACTGTTGCCTTGGCAGTAAATGCGTCTGGAAACTCAATCCCGCCTTTCTTTGTGTTTCCAAGAAAGAACTTCAAGGATTATTTTCTTCGAAATGGGCCAGAAGCTAGCGCAGGGTCTGCAAACAAGTCAGGGTGGATGACAGGGCGAGATTTTTGCTCGTTAATGCTTCATTTCATTCATCATTCCAGAGCTACAAGAGAGCGACCGGTTCTCTTTCTTTTGGGCAACCATCAATCGCACCTTGATATTTCAGTGTTGGACGTAGCCAAAGAAAACGGGGTTGTTGTTCTCTCTTTTCCGCCACATACGTCTCATAAATTGCAACCTTTAGACAGAGCTGTGTTTGGCCCATTTAAAAAATATATTAACTCTGCATCAGATGCGTGGATGAAAAACAATGCTGGAAACACTATGACAATATATGACACTCCATTTATAGTTAAGCAATCTTTGCTTAGCGCTACTACGCTAAGGAACATCAAGGCTGGATTTCAAATGACTGGAATATGGCCATTTAACAGAGACATTTTTACAGACGATGAAGTTTTGCCCTCTGCCGTGACGGACCGCCCATACAGGGAAGATGAAACTCTGCTCTCTGTGTCTCGTACGAACTCAGTAGGGGATGGCGTTCCCAGCACATCAACAAGTGTGGAATCAAGTCCGACGCCTTGCACCTCAACAGTTGGTTCTGCAAACTCCATACACACACATGTGCCACCTGAAGAACTGAGGCCTCTCGCGAAAGCTCCTGCCCGCAAGACAACAGTAAGAAGGAATAAACGAGTGAGTGCTATCCTGACTGATTCACCAGTAAAAGCAGCATTGACAGTTGAGGCAAATAGACAAAAGAAGCCTGCAAGACGACGACTGGTGTTGGCGCCGAAAAATAAAAACAAGAGAGCAAAAACGGGGAAACGAAAATGTGAGATCGTTGAATCATCTGATGAGGAAGACGACTGCGTGTGTATTGAGTGTATGGAACCATACTCTCTGTCAAGAGCAACCAACCACATGGCTACAGTGCACAAAATGTAAAAGGTGGGCACATGATAGGTGTGCCAAGCATGACAGTTCCTTTATTTGTAAAAACTGTAGCTCTGATAATGAACTTGATATTTATTCATCAGATTAATGATGACTGTATGTCAATATTAATACTGTGTTTCAAGTTTTGTGATTTGTTGCCACCTCTTGCATTAAAACTAATGATTCAATAAATCTGTGTTATGGAACCAAAAATATATTTTTTCTTAATTATTATGTAGCAACTAACGCCATATAGTGTAACAAGATTCCCCACAGTGGGGTAGGTTGTTACATCATGTAAGGTAGCAAAAACGTTGATATAGAGCTTAACAATCTGAGCTTACATTTATGATAAAAATTTCATTGTGAAGACTAAATAATGGGCTAACTTTTGGCATCTGTCCAATTGACATACATGTTTTGTGTCGAGGTATAGGAGATTCCAAAAATATTTGTAAAAACTAGCCCCTGTCTCCCCTACATAATCTCCAACCCCCTCGTAAAAAACACGATTTTTACTACCCTTCCTTTCCGACATTCTTAAGAACCGTAACAAAGAAATAGGCTCACCAATAACCAGACTCAAAATCTGAGTCACAGCCATTGTAATCAACAAAATGACAACCTGAACGGTAGCGCAATATCAAGGAGACTAAATCCCAACAAACTCCTAGAGAAGGTGAAGTAACGAAACAGCATGCCTCTTCGAAGTCGAAGAGAGATTGTCCCGCTCGACTGCTGATAAACAAATGAACCGAAGCCTGCGGCAAGGCCGTAAACGCACCGTCTGAGTACAGTTGGTGGGGGAAAACTCTCACTGGAGGGGTACGGCACGCGAGCTACACCTGTGCTACACCATGTAGTACCCTTCTCTGCAAATCTTACGGACGAGATAGATCTAGTAATGTAACACATTAAAAGCTCGATGTACGTGAGTGAAGGTATGGCAACGTGTTGCCAGTGATGCACAGAAATTAAAACTGTGTACCCGACCGAGACTCGAACTCGGGACCTTTGCCTTTCGCGGGCAAGTGCTCTACGATCTGAGCTACCGAAGCACGACTCACGTCCGGTACTCACAGCTTCACTTCTGCCAGTATCTCGTCTCCTACCTTCCAAACTTTACAGAAGCTCTCCTGCGAACCTTGCAGAACTAGCACTCCTGAAAGAAACGATATTGCGGAGACATGGCTTAGCCACAGCCTGGGGGATGTTTCCAGAATTAGATTTTCACTCTGCAGCGGAGTGTGCGCTGATATGAAACTTCCTGGCAGATTAAAACTGTGTGCCCGACCGAGACTCGAACTCGGGACCTTTAGCTTTCGCGGCATATCAGCGCACACTCCGCTGCAGAGTGAAAATCTCATTCTGAATGCACAGAGAGCTGAGTGTCACACAGCTTGAGGCAAGCGTTACTATAGCGCCAAATGAGTCTGGAACCGCAATAGAAGACAGTTGAAGGAATGAGAAATGACAGGGTGTGCCAATCAGGGAGTTGGTAAGGTGCATTGTGGTGGGGGTGTGGTTCATTACAACATGACCGAAAAACAACATTTGGATTACTTCACACTTGGAAGAATAATTGGGAAACTGGAAGAAGGACGAAGTTTAGTTCAGTAGTCTGGTATTTGTGATGTCTAGAGATCCTATGTACTCTGTTCCCTAGACAAACATTCAAATAAGTCATATTAATGAGTGTTATTAGAAAACGAAATTTACAATACTTAACTTTTGCAATCACGCATGTGTGTCACAAGAAAAGGGCGACATACAAAATAAGCAACCTTCTTCAGTAGAAACAATGCCAAGTCTGTGCTACATAGAGAGTACAAGCGAAGTGATCTAGCGTTGGCTCTTCTGTACATGTGCCTAATCTTGAAGCGGCTGTTCAACTGGGCCGTCACCAATCGGTCGCGGCGCTTGTGTCTTCTTCACATAGGAGCTGCTGATGTCGCGTTGTATTCCTGGATAGAGGTCGGTCAGCGTACGATTGACTGACGTCTTCTCATACCCATCACGTCTCTATCGTTCCCGAATGGCGTGCCGGCGCTTTACTTTACGCCGTAACATTATCGCTCACATCAACATTTCAAGTGCTTGGAGAGCATTTCGAACAACATTCACTGCTGCACAAAGGAGAGGAGGTAGTCGACCATGGTCAGATACAGCAGCAAGACGATCGCTACATTGCGCAACAGGCAAGAAAGGACCCATGTCAAATAGCGACTGAAATTGTTACTACACTTAACAGGACTGCAAGCTACGTAATCTATCGCTCTACAGTGGTAGAGCGACTCCAAAGTGGTGGTCTCCTCGCCCAGCGTCCATTACGTTCTGTTTCACTGACAACCACATTTCGGTGGCACCGGTTTCAATGGCGCCAATAACATAGCGACATGAGCAATGGGGAGTGGGGCCGCATGCCTTTCTCGGATGAGAGCACATTCAATCTGAGCAGTGGTTCTGGACGTACCCCCATTGGGCGACAAGAGGTGAACATGTAATGCACATTATCGATAATGATCGATTTGCTGATCCAGACGTTATGGTATGGAGAGGCATATTGTCGCATGGGCGTACTATCGTTCAAATCATTGAACACGGTACGATGACCGATCGACGTTATTATGACACTGTAGTCCATCCACAGGTGCCACTTTTCATGGATTCATTCGACCATGAATTCATTTTTATGCATGACAATGCGCATCGCATCGACCTGCACAGGTGGAGGAGTTCTTGGAACGAAACGATATTCGGTCATAAATTGCCCTGTCCGTTCCCTCGAATGTAATTCCAAGAAGCACATGTGGGATGCGTTGGGGTGACGTATTGTACCACGTTCACGTGCACTATCGACCATGCAGTAGTTGGCAACAGCGCTTTGTAGGAATGGAGTGCCCTACCACAAGAACTGCTTACCAACCACGTGGCCAGGATGGAAGTACGTTGCAGATCATGGATTGTCGTCCACAGTGATCACACATTCCATTAGGAAACATGTGCAGGGACGCTCATGGAACGCCATGACTTCAATGTAATCATTGTCTTTGAATAAAAGTGCCGTTTTTGTTCGTCTCAAAGCGTATTTCTTTCAGTTAGCTTCTGTACTATGTTTCTCTTTCAATGTGTGGTCCAAGTTTCATTGTGCTGTGTTACTTCTCAGTGAAACATTATACTAAAGGTACTTTTAAGCTTAAGTTTTGCAGACCAACGTACACTCTTTGACATAAAACTCGACCGGCGGCCAGTCGCTGCGGAGGCTAAGTCCGCGCCGATCGCGACATGGGACAAATAAACTGGCCAACTCGCTAATTCTCTAAGTCCGGCAATCTGCACAATCTGGCAACACTGTAGACTGCGGCACTTCCTGGAGGAAATCTTGTCCCATATAAGAGAAACCATACGCTGTTTACGCCCGTGGTATAGCGGTACCGTGCGTTGTTTCTGTGTACAATGTCTGTGGATCGGAACTAGCTGGCGCAAAAAATTCTTATAGCCTCTTCCATCTGAATGTTGAAGACATGAATGTAATGGTAATGCAGATTCAATCTATTTCACTTTCTATCACACCGATAACAAACTTATATCCAGTAACCATTTTGCGGAAGATTTCTCGCAGAGTGTCCTCCTCTGCACGTCGCATGCGGCAAAGCTCCGGGATCCATTTGCTGGCTACTGGCAGCGGCCGTGGCGACAGCACCGGCGCAGCACTCCCCCGTTCTTTATCGAAAGCGCCTGCTACCGCTCATCGGTTTTGATAATTTAAAACACTTTATTATTATTAAATGTTGCTCCATAGAAGATTTCTACGATTGCCATTCACGCTCGAAAGCAACATAGACCGACGCCCTGATTAGTAGATGGGTAGTGTATTACATTCAAAAATGTTCAAATGTGTGTGAAATCTTACGGGACTTAGCTGTTAAGGTCATCAGTCCCTAAGCTTACACACTACGTAATCGAAATTATTCTATTACGCTGTCTGAATAAATTATGCCAGTGGTTAAAAAACGGTTTAGTTTAGAGACCTAACCCTCGAAGGGGGGGTTGGGGGGGGGGCGAGGCACAGCGGTCAGCATCATGAATTCCATGCACATACACAAAAAATAACTTTGGAAGGGTTCGAACAACTACTTTCATGCAGAGACATGCATTTGGAATCTGTTCATCGTTTAGGGGCCGAACAAGAGGATAACATCATGGAAACAATGATTAGGCTACTTAGTATATAATAGAGCATACACATTTCAAGGAGGAAACTTATCAAGACAGATTTCCTCGTTGTCCACATTTGCGGCATATCTTTCGTGTTAACGAAAGTAAAATCGTGCTTTACCTCTTCTTAAATCTCAAATGAAATGAATGCTATGTGGAACCGAATATTTGTTGATTGCTTCTCTTCTTGCTTCCATCCATACTAAAGTATTTCTTCATTCTCGTGGTAATCATGGCATTCTATATGATCGCTGCAAAAGATTGCACGTGGACACATTCGACATCGAGGTGCAATATGTTTGATATCTTACATAATATTCAATTAAAATAAGCTTTCGATGTATTTTTACTTCGTTTGTATTTTGAGATGATTATAAACGTTACGGAAAATTGTCTCACACGCTTTATGCTGAATGAGAAACGCTGAATCATCCGTTTAGCTTTCCCTGCGTTGTAATGATATAATGTCGGCGTCAACAGCCTTCTTCCACTCCGGAAACTGAAACTTAATTCATTCAGGATTAATGATAATTGAATGCCTCAAATATATACATAGCCCACACGGCGACGTCAGAAACTATAAGGGGAGAACGCCGCATGAAAACCAAACGTGCGCGCTCGTCTCCCCTCCGAAGAACCGTATCGGAAAATCACGACAAACATTACGCTAAAGAGCTGTCTCGTAAGAGAGCTGAGAATTGGCAGCGTCGTGGCAAATATTTGTCAACACTGTGAGAGTGCATTTACTTCCGGGTGTAGCCCGGCGTTACGTCGCTAAATTCACTGGGAATTCGTTTTTCACATCGAAGACTCATACGATATAATCCACTGTAAGATGAGACACTTAGAAAGTATATTTAATTTCTGGACTCCAAGAACGGCATTCTTCACATAAGTAACACTTGTTTGTGTGTTTAATGTTGCGTTTTGAGGCTCGGGCAATATCGCAATGACTGTAGTCCGTCTGTTGCCGCCAGTGTGTCATTAGCTCAGCGACTCGCCGGCACGGTAACTCAGCGTGTTCGGTCAGAGGGATAGCTGCCCTCTGTAATAAAAAAACAATCGATTAACGACGAACTGAAACGGGTGTCTTGCGACGTCCGCCCCGAGCAGATGCAAAGAACGAAGACGAACAAAATGAGATAAAAAAAGAAAAATCGAGCGACTCCGTTATGCTTTGCGACGCTGCTGTATATGAAATGGCAGTTCCAATCTAGGTGAAGGCCGCTGAACACAACGTTTTATTTTTCATTCTAACTAATGGAGTTGCAAACTGCTAAATCTGAAGAATTCCTTTACACATAAATCTTCTTGCAATTTCGACTTAGTAAATTATGTTAACATCATGAATGTCTGTTTTGCAAATGCCAAGGTACTTCACTGTAAAATAGTTTCCGAAAAGATTTAAACCTACTGTCAACGATTCGAATTTGAGCTTTGTTCGTCATATAGGTCTAACACGTCAGGAGGTTGTTTATGAAGTGAAAATGTAGATGAATATAGTTCCTCTCTTCTAAATTTTGCAATAGCGTTTAACTGTAGACGTTTGCTGAAAGCGGCGTTATCAATTCCTTTCCATTCTATGAAACCTCAAAATCGATATCTTTTTCTGGTTTAAATCTGATGACCTTAACTATCACTTCCGATCAACGTTAAATACTTCCTGAATCCATTCATGGAACTCCAAATGTCCGTGTTCCTGCACTACTACAGAGCATGCATTGCAAGGCATTCACATAGTTTATCGTATAGACTTACCATAAGGAATGAAACAAAAACTGTAATACACTTTACACCACAGACGCTCACTCTGCCTTGACGAAAACATCCGAATATTGGCCAAAAGTTGCAGAAATAATGGACTTCGAAAAGAAAAAAAAGAGGTATGAAGCATTTATAAATTCAACGAATGTAGTGAGGTGGTTTAATTTCGTCTAAGTCATGGACTGTGCGGCTGGTCCCGGCGGAAGTTCGAGTACTCCCTCGGCCATGGGTGTGTGTGTGTATGTCCTTAGGATAATTTCGATTATGTAGTGTGTATGCTTAGGGACTGATGACCTTAGCAGCTAAGTCCCGTAAGATTTCACACACATTTGAACATTTTTGAATGTAATACACTACCCATCTACTAGTCACGGCGTCGGTCTATGTTGTTTTCGAACGTGAATGGAAATCGTAGAAATCTTCTATGGAGCAACATTTAATAATAATAAAGTGTTTTAAATTATCAAAACCGATGAGCGATAGCAGGCGCTTTCGATAAAGAACGGGGGAGTGCTGCGCCGGTGCTGTCGCCACGGCCGCTGCCAGTAGCCAGCAAATGGATCCCGTAGCTTTGCCGCATGCGACGTGCAGAGGAGGACACTCTGCGAGAAATCTTCCGCAAAATGGTTACTGGGTATAAGTTTGTTATCGGTGTGATAGAAAGTGAAATAGATTGAATCTGCATTACCATTACATTCATGTCTTCAACATTCAGTTGGAAGAGGCTATAAAAAAATTTTGCACCAGCTAGTTCCGATCCACAGACATTGTACACAGAAACAACGCACGGTACCGCTATACCACGGGCGCAAACAGCGTATGGTTTCTCTTATATGGGACAAGATTTCCTCCAGGAAGTGCCGCAGTCTACAGTGTTGTCAGATTGTGCAGATTGCCGGAGTTGGCCAGTTTATTTGTCCCATGTCACGATCGGCCCGGACTTAGCCTCTACAGCGGCCGGCCGCCGGTCGAGTTTTATGTCAAAGAGTGTACCTACCTCTAAAAACCATCAAAATGTAACATTCTGTCGATATCGTAGAATCACAGAACTGTAAATAAGTAGTTTTAATATCACAGCGTTGGCAGCGCAAATGCTTCTTAGCGTGCACTCATCTTTAGATCTCACACTGGCTGTAGGAGTCATATAGAGTATACCATTAATAAACTTGTTAAGAGACGGGATCCCCCGCACTAGACTCCTCAAATATGACTGCCGCAAATGAAATGAAGCTCTTATTATTTTCCAAGTGATTGACAAAATATGTTGGTATTAACCCACAGGGCAACACAAGTAGCAGTTTCTTCTAAAATGCAATACATGCGAGACGTTGTGGCTCCTCACACATTCCCTTAAAATAACCAATTAAATGCATATAATTTAGAAAGGGCGATGTTCCCAGTAGGGGTCTGATTTCATTCAACGATACTCAGAAGATATTTCAAAAGAACAGTTTTGTTTTTTCTCTTCTGCCTCGATAATAGCGTATAACGACCAAAACGAAACTCGGTATCAGAATGTATTTACAGTACTCCCAGAAGAAACAATCTCGAAAGTAAATAAATGCTCTTGCTTTGTTGTTTTAACTTTGTTGACTAAAATAATTTTTCAGATATTATTGTCGTATTCGGAATGGTATCATATCATATTTAGAGACTCTGTAACAACCAAGTTTTCTGGTGCTACCAATGATGACAGATATGTCATTCGGCAATGAGAAAACTGTTACATGTCCCTGAAAAACATGTATCATACATACAATACGAACACACAGTATGGATTCTTCAGGGTAAGTATAGCTAACACATAACTGTAAAGAAAAAATTGGATACTGTACGCCGTTGACGAGTTAATTAACAATTAAGTTAGTCAATGAGGCTGTAGGCACACAAATTCAAGCACCTCGCCAGACACGGTGTCACTAAAGAGAGTAATACGAAAATTGGACTTCGGACGGTAGTAAAGATCGAACGCGAGCGAAAGGCTGGGCATTCGTGCTCTATTATCTACGCTACAAGAACAAATGTCACTAAAAGTGTCTGCGGGCAGCTGAATTTGTACATGGAACGGTCTGATTGGCTACCTTCAGTGCTAATTAACACGAAACGGCGCAACGTAGCGAATGTTTTTCTGAACAATTCTTCCTCAACACAAGGTACTCTGTTGGACACCTACAAGTTTTCAGACTGATTCTGGTCGCCATGTATACTGAGAGTTTAGAAAAACGTAATTATATATTTACTTCGGCAGTTACTCGTTGCTACCGAGCGAGTTGGCGCAGTGGTCAGACACAGGACTCGCATTCGGGAGGACGACGGTTCACTCCCGCGTCCGGCCATCCTGATTTAGGTTTTCCGTGATTTCCCTAACTCGCTCCAGGCAAATGCCGGGATGGTCCCTTTCAAAGGGTACGGCCGACTTCCTTCCCCATCCTTCCCTAATCTGATGAGACCGATGACCTCGCTGTCTGGTCTCATTCCCCCAACAAACCAACCAACCAACCTACTCGTTGCTGTCGAAATGACTTCAGGGTGCTTTTACAAATATCTCTCCTGTCTGTCTGATATTTAAGTTCTCCCTCTTAGCCATAGAGTTAACATCTGTCGCTAAAATACTGAGGACCCAGGCCTGGACTCTCAAGCCGGCAGGTACTTCTCCTCAATGGAAAGCAAGAACAGGAGATCAGATTTTCATGCTCCGTCACTGACTACATCACTACAGGTGGAACACAAATTAGGATTGAGAAAAAACAAGCAAAGATGTCAGCCTTGTCATTTTGGAGGAAACTATCGCGGCCATTATCTTGAGCACTTTAGAGAAATCACGGAAAAAGTAAATCTGGATGACATGAACTGATTACGACCCCCCTTTCAACAACTTTCGATCTATAAAGCTTATCTGTGAGCTGATATATTATTTAACTTTAAGACTTTAAATTCATTAATAATCGCAGACTATAATGAATCTAAACCTCTGTCCCGGAAGATATAGACATAACGCCTTTTTAATAACCGAATAAGATACCTTTTGGTAGCGGACGAGTAGCTTGATATATATATATCATACATTCATTCACATTTTCTTCTATTAAATCCCTGTAGCTACCTTTCAAGACGATACATTCATGGCAGACGTTCGAAGTGAATCAGAGAGCAATCGATGCAAACATTTGTAGCAGCGGAGCTTCTCTTTCGGACAAGTAAAAGACCCTGGTGTAAAGATCGCAATTTCGTAGCCGCTATATTCAGAGGAAAAAAAAAACTATTATGCCCGGAGAGAACTTCGATGCTTGTTAGAAGTTATTAAAAAGTACCGAATCAACCTCCGCACGGGGGCAACTTTTAACGACTTTGTATTATGACCTTAATTCTTAAAATATCTTATTTCATACACTTAGAAGACTTAACAGCAAACGTTCATTAAATTACAGGACATACTTTAAACTCAGTCTCACTTCACAGTTCATTATCCAACTCCTTACTTTGTTCGTCGTTTAATGAGAACCTTCAGAAACTGGAAAATTAATCTTTGCGTTTCACCTCGACTCAGCTCCAGCACACCTCTGAGACACTGAAATACAAAAAGAACGTAAGCACTCTTTAGTTAGGAACAGGATCCTTCAGGACACTACTTAAAACAATTAAGAACTAACGATCTGACATTCCCAAGTGATGTTCAACTCGCCCTTGACCGGAGGCTCTAAATTCTAAGCTTCCTTTCTTCAGTACACGAGAATTAGGTATCGCAATGGTCTTCAAATGATTGATGGGCTTATTTTCTCCCACGCATGCGATATAAGCACTGTATTACAGCATGACATGCAGAATTGAGCAGAAAGGAAGTCACCTGTTTTCTCTTTATTAATGCTAATTTCCACATTTATAGCTGCCAATCCGTCCTTCCCATTGCTGCTTCATCTTTTATATTTTAGTCTTTGGCTGTCCAAAATTTTCCCGTGGGATTTTATAGACTCTTTTCTCAGTCACCAACGAGGTGCGGCAGCGGCAAGACACGACCGGTATTCGAAAAGTCTATAATTCAAGTTCCTGTTTGACAAAGTAGATTTAAGTGAACTGTAATTTCCCTAATTCGCTTATTGTAAATGCCAGAATGATACCTTCGAAAAGGAGATGTTTGATTTACTTACCTTTCCAAGACGAATGCGAGCCTGTAGTCCGTCCCTAGTGATTTAATGCTGCCCTGGTATTTCACTCACTGGCAGTTTTGTTCACGTTCTCCTGCTACACCCACAAATGTAATAATCCGTTCTTCCTACTATAATGTACGAGCATGCTATCCTAACTTATTACCCTTCCTGGCGTTACAGCATCAATTACCAGTAGTACAGTTATAAGAGTCCCATTTCGAAGAGATTAATTTTCTCAAGTTGTCATTTAACCTACTAATTCCTCGAGGGGGAGGGTGTGGGAGGGTACTTAAGGCCTACGTTTTGTAAATATCATAATATTGTCCTGTATGTCATAGTTTAAAATTTTGAGAACGTTTTTATTCTTTTAAAAGAAATCTTCTGCCAGATTCTATATTTGTTTCAAATTTGTCAGTCGAACATAATCAAAAAATTTAAGCTAACTGAGCTGGCCATAATGTCTTAACACCACCCTACCCCTTAATAGCTGATGGGACCTTTTACAACTAGCACCTTATTCAGGCATGGAGACATCAAATTTCTCTCCGTATATATCACGAGTGGCTGAACAACAAGTATGATTCTTTTCTCTTTGGTGACTGATAGATCTGATAGCTCACGGAGGCAAATGTAGTTGTCATTCTTGTAATAGCAAAATCCATTCAAAAACTGAAAAATTCAACAAATTAAAAGAAAGAAATATATATTGCTACAGTCTTAAGAGAGGCACATGCGGCAAACACAGCAATAGAACTGTTATGTTCGGAGTGTGAAGTAAATTTTGAAGAAAATGATAGATATTTTTTCTCACAAGCTATGTCATATAATCTGTTTGAAAGTTACATCAAATATTTTCAGTGTTTCTGAATTGAACTAAAATTTTGCTCAACAGTTCTATAATAACCGTTATACTGTCTTAAACAGATATTGACCACGATAAGTAGAATAAATTAACTAAAATGACTCATTATTTGAAAAAAATAAGAAATACGCCTCGGCAGATAGTACTAATGGATATTTTCAGGTTCTGGATACTACACATCAGCATCTCTTTAAAAAGTCTGTTTTTTAATGAGAGTGAACAAAAATTTACGACGTCTATTTCACGAAGCGTTTCATAACGACTGTGTCAAAAATTCCAGTACATAACCTTGGCGGCTGCTGTGGAACCTACTAGTTCATTATAAAGCCTGGCCTGCTGAGGCTGTACTTGAAGTGCCCTATCTCAGTTACAGACATCAAAAAGGCTTGATAAAATGTTTACAGAACTGTCGCAGTCCACATGTGCCTCTTAGCAAGTCATAATCAATATTCGTTAATGAATACTTCATGAAATATTAAAAAAAGTTGCTGGTTCCCTGTCAGCAAAATGTTGAAATACAAAGAAGGATATTTGTACTTTTCTGTTGTCATAAAGAACACCCGTGGTCTAGGGGTAGCGTCTTTGATTTATAATCAAAAACGTCTTCGGTCTCGGGTTCGATCCCCGCCACTGCCTAAATTTTGATAAATAATCAGCATTGGCGGCCGAAGACTTCCGGCATAAGAAGTCAGCCTCATTCTGCCAACGGCCTTGTCAAAGAGGGCGGAGGAGCGGATAGAGGTTCAGGGCACTCTCTTGTCCTAGGGGTGGGAAATTGCCCCTAAAGGCGGAAGAATCAGCAATGATCAACGACATGAGGCTGCAGAATGCAATGGAAACCACTGCATTAAAGACACGTAACGTGTATCCACAGGACATGTGGCCTGTAATTGATGAAGTGTCATGATGATCTCTCCATTGGCAAAAGATTCCGAAATAGTCCCCCATTCGGATCTCCGGGAGGGGACTGCCAAGGGGGAGGTTACCATGAGAAAAAGATTGAATAATCAACGAAAGGATAACGTTCTACGAGTCGGGGCGTGGAATGTCAGAAGCTTGAACGTGGTAGGGAAACTAGAAAATCTGAAAAGGGAAATGCAAAGGCTCAATCTAGGTATAGTAGGGGTCAGTGAAGTGAAGTGGAAGGAAGACAAGGATTTCTGGTCAGATGAGTATCGGGTAATATCAACAGCAGCAGAAAATGGTATAACAGGTGTAGGATTCGTTATGAATAAAAAGGTAGGGCAGAGGATGTGTTACCGTGAACAGTTCAGTTGTTCTAATCAGAACCGACAGTAGACCAACATCGACATCGGTAGTTCAGGTATACATGCCGACGTCGCAAGCTGAAGATGAACAGATAGAGAAAGTGTATCAGGATATTAAAAGGGTAATGCAGTACGTAAAGGGGGACGAAAATCTAATAGTCATGGGCGACTGGAATGCAGTTGTAGGGGAAGGAGTAGAAGAAAAGGTTACAGGAGAATATGGGCTTGGGACAAGGAATGAAAGAGGAGAAAGACTAATTGAGTTCTGTAACAAGTTTCAGCTAGTAATAGCGAATACCCTGTTCAAGAATCACAAGAGGAGGAGGTATACTTGGAAAAGGCCGGGAGATATGGAAAGATTTCAATTAGATTACATCATGGTCAGACAGAGATTCCGAAATCAGATACTGGATTGTAAGGCGTACCCAGGAGCAGATATAGACTCAGATCACAATATAGTAGTGATGAAGAGTAGGCTGAAGTTCAAGACATTAATCAGGAAGAATCAATACGCAAAGAAGTGGGATACGGAAGTACTAAGGAATGACGAGATACGTTTGAAGTTCTCCAACGCTATAGATACAGCAATAAGGAATATCGCAATAGGCAGTACAGTTGAAGAGGAATGGACGTCTCTAAAAAGGGCCATCACAGAAGTTGGGAAGGAAAACATAGGTACAAAGAAGGTAGCTGCGAAGAAACCATGGGTAACAGAAGAAATACTTCAGTTGATTGATGAAGGGAGGAAGTACAAACATGTTCCGGGAAGATCAGGAATACAGAAATACAAGTCGCTAAGGAATGAAATAAATAGGAAGTGCAGGGAAGCTAAGACGAAATGGCTGCAGGAAAAATGTGAGGACATCGAAAAAGACATGATTGTCGGAAGGACAGACTCAGCATACAGAAAAGTCAAAACAACCTTTGGTGACATTAAAAGCAACGGTGGTAACATTAAGAGCGCAACGAGAATTCCACTGTTAAATGCAGAGGAGGGAGCAGATGGGTGGAAAGAATACATTGAAAGCCTCTATGAGGGTGAAGATTTGTCTGATGTGATAGAAGAAGAAACAGGAGTCGATTTAGAAGAGATAGGGGATCCCGTATGAGAATCGGAATTTAAAAGAGCTTTGGAGGACTTACGGTCAAATAAGGCAGATTGGTTAGATAACATTCCATCAGAATTTCTAAAATCATTGGGGGAAGTGGCAACAAAACGACTATTCACGTTGGTGTGTAGAATATATGAGTGTGGCGACAAACCATCTGACTTTCGGAAAAGCATCATCCACACAATTCCGAAGACGGCAAGAGCTGACAAGTGCGAGAATTATCGCACAATCAGCTTAACAGCTCATGCATCGAAGCTGCTTACAAGAATAATACACAGAAGAATGGAAAAGAAAATTGAGAATGCGCTAGGTGACCATCAGTTTGGCTTTAGGAAAAGTAAAGGGACGAGAGAGGCAATTCTGACGCTACGGCTAGTAATGGAAGCAAGGCTAATGAAAAATCAAGACACTTTCATAGGATTTGTCGACCTGGAAAAAGCGTTCGACAATATAAAATGGTGCAAGCTGTTCGAGTTTCTCAAAAAAGTAGGGCTAAGCTATAGGGAGAGACGGATCATATACAACATGTACAACAACCAGGAGGGAATAATAAGAGTAGACGATCAAGAACGAAGTGCTCGTATTAAGAAGGGTGTAAGACAAGGCTGTTGCCTTTCGCCCCTACTTTTCAATCTGTACATCGAGGAAGCAATGATGGAAATAAAAGAAAGGTTCAGGAGTGGAATTAAAATACAAGGTGAAAGGATATCAATGATACGACTCGCTGATGACATTGCTGTCCTGAGTGAAAGTGAAGAAGAATTAAATGATCTGCTGAACGGAATGAACAGTCTAATGAGTACACAGTATGGTTTGAGAGTAAATCGGAGAAAGACGAAGGTAATGAAAAGTAGTAGAAATGAGAACAGCGAGAAACTTAACATCAGGATTGATGGCCACGAAGTCAATGAAGTTAAGGAATTCTGCTACCTAGGCAGAAAAATAACTAATGACGGAAGGAGCAAGGAGGACATCAAAAGCAGACTCGCTATGGCAAAAAAGGTATTTCTGGCTAAGAGAAGTCTGCTAATATCAAATACCGGCCTTAATTTGAGGAAGAAATATCAGAGGATGTACGTCTGGAGTACACCATTGTACGGTAGTGAAACATGGACTGTGGGAAAACCGGAACAGAAGAGAATCGAAGCAATTGAGATGTGGTGCTATAGACGAATGTTGAAAATTAGGTGGACTGATAAGGTAAGGAATGAGGAGATTCTACGCAGAATCGGAGAGGAAAGGCATATGTGGAAAACATTGATAAGTAGAAGGGACAGGATGATAGGGCATCTGCTAAGACATGAGGGAATGACTTCCATGGTATTAGAGGGAGCTGTAGAGGGCAAAAATTGTAGAGGAAGACAGAGATGGGAATACGTCAAGCAAATAATTGAGGACGTAGGTTGCAAGTGCTACTCTGAGATGAAGAAACGAATTCGTGGCGGGCCGCATCAAACCAGTCAGTAGGCTGATGACCAAAAAAAAAAAAAAAAAAAAAAATTACCACGCCACCACCATATTCCCCCCTCCTCCCCCACACTTCCGGATTACGTTACTGAAAATGTGTTATTACAAGTGTTATTATTCGCTGTTTTCATCATTGTGTTACATATTCTCATTGTTTACCCTGTTATGAACATAAAATGTGCTCTGGAAGTATTTAATTTCAACGGCTTACTGTATTTCATGTATACCCGACGAAACCTGCGATGTGCAACTGAAATGGATGTTCTTGTATCATACAGAGGCACTATATGGAAATCAGAGAAGAAATACGCCCAAGAGGATAGTAAAAGGAAATAGGAAGGCTTGTAGCGACGGCAGCGAGAGGGTACGACGCTAAATTCGTCACGCAGCTGCCATCCACGGCGCTCCGTAGCGTCAATTGGTTTACCGGCGAACGTAACCCCCCACACGAGCCACCCGCCTCACGGCGGTACGGCCGACTCCTCTGTTTGCACTCTCTTAATGCTATTACCGTCGGCATTCACCGACACAGTCTCATGGCCCAGCCTAGCCCACAGCTGGTAGCAGGCAAAGTGTCTCTCTCGTGGTTCCTATCTGCCTGCTAGTCCAGTTATTTCTCAAAAATCATATAACGCATTGGCTGGTGCTACGTAACTGCTCACGACATTTGCGGCACAAGTGGACATACATAATTCACTAAAGGTTGTACAACGTGAAAGCGGAAACGTCAAATGTTTTACGAACGACTTACTGTTTTCAAAGAATTTACGTACGTTTATCTAAGACGGACAAGATTAAGTCTTTTATCCAAACTTATGCTTATCAGGAGGAGATGCAACTGCATTCTTTTGAATTCAGTTTTATTTTCACTTTTTCACACGCAGATTTACACCACAAAATTCGACATTTTGGAAGCTGATAGTAGGACAAGGATAATGAGGTCAACCAAGACACATTCTAGAGGAAACTGATTACTAGAGGGTGAGTTACTACAATAATTAGAATTTATTTACCAATCTTACGTCCCTAAATTTCTCGAACCCCGATTTGTGGCTAAGGACATTGGCAGGTGAACGTGCACTGGCGTAAGGACGTGTGACGTCAGACTGCAGCGTTGAAATGAATGGTTTTTGATAGCGGGGGAGAGTTTCATGTTGTAATTGGAGACACATGCGTTAATTTTGACGGGATTCTCTGTTGGCAGGAATTCTGGTGGCAGACGTTCGTAATTTTTCTGTTGGAAACTGGCACATTTTTGGCGGCAAGGAATACGCAGGATGTAAATGAGCACCACAGGAGATGCACTCAGCGGCAGGACGCGAGATTGTCTGTCTCAACGTTCTGGTAGGACGCGAGGGTGTCCTGATCGACTTGACATAGCGCAAGGTTGATACAGCTACTTCTTGGAGTCCAGCAAAGCTGTTTCGGCCTGCAGCTCGGCATAGCCCAGTAGCACTTCTCGTGAGCATAGTTCGCAGCACCGGCAGAGTAAGTAAAGAGTGATTTCATACTTTTGGAATCGAGGACCATCGCCTGTCTCATCTTCTTTTGGACCGATAATGAAAATGCGGACTTCTGGACTTAAGTTACAAACTTCCAGTCCCTGTTCTAAGCTAAAATTACAGGATTAAATAATTGTCGTCTGTTATGAACACCGAGAGTAAATTTTTAAGAGGGCAAGAAGTAATTTAACATATAGGAGACTGATACTGCTTTCTGTTTAATCTTCATGCAAATTTGGGTAAATATAATTGTCAAAGGTTTTTGATTACTCATTTTCTACTCACATGTTGATCCGGTAGGTGTGTTTATGAATAAATGTGAGTAGTGAATTTAATCACTGATTCTGTTCCACCCCATTCACTTACTTTAAGTAGTAGGCTTTTATTGTGTGTCCAGGAAGATATTCGCAATCAGGTCAGAACCATACCAAACAATTTACTCCAGTCACACAGCGCTAGTCACAGTGAGATATTTGTTTTGCAATACCTCACTTTGAGAACTATGCCTGGGGCTATAATTTTCGTGCCATCCATTCTAACACAGAACACAAACCTCCAGCTATTAGCTGTTGAGGAGGTGGCTTACACACGGTTAGTTTTGGAGGGTTGAGGGAAATTCTATACCACAGGGTTTTGCAAGATTTCTCCATTATGAAGATCTTAAAAGAACAGTGTGGAAAATCTATTTATTTATATTTATTTACACGTCAAGTTCCATAGGACCAAATTGAGGAGCAAATCTCCAAGGTCATGGAACGTGTCAGTACATGAAATTACAACGTAAAGGTAATAACAGATAAAAATTAAATATTTATGACCTAATAAAAGTCAAGTCATCAGTTCAGGTAAATGCAGTCAACAATATAACATAAGAATCAGCTTAACTTTTGAAGGAACTCCTCAACAGAACAGAAGGAGTGCCCCATGAGGAAATTCTTCAGTTTCGATTTCAAAGTGCACGGATTGCCTCCGAGATTTTCGGATTCTGATGGTAGCTTAGTGAAAATAGATGCAGCAGTAGACTTCACACCTTCCTGCACAAGAGTTAAGGAAGTTCGCTCCAAATGCAGGTTGGATTTCTGCCAAGTGTTAACAGTGTCAAAGCAGCTTATTTTTGGGAATAAGCTGATACTGTTAACAAAAAACGAAAGTAAAGAATATATATATGTTGAGAGGCCAATGTCTAAACCCCCACACTAGTGAACAGGAATCGACTACACTTATTGCCCGAACCTCCCGTTTCTGAGCCAAAAATATCCTTTTAGAATGGAAAGAGTTAGCCCAAAATATATTACCATACGACATAAACGAATAAAAATGAGCAACATAGACTATTTTTAGTGTCGAACAATCGCTTACTTCCGATATCGTTCGAATAGTAGAAATGGCAGCATTAAGTCTTTGAAAATGATCCTGAACGTATGCTTTCCACAACAGTTTACTATCTGAACACCTTGAAATTTGAACTGTTTAGTTTCACTAATCATACACCCATTTTGTGAAATTAAAAAGTCGAATTTTGTTGAACTGTGTGTTAGAAACTACAATAATTGAGCATTACTGTGATTTAACGTTAGTTTATTTTCTACAAGCCATGAACTTAATTCATGAACTGCACTATTTGAAACCGAGCCAGTGTTGCACACAAATATCCTTTACTACCAAGCTCGTGCTATCAGCAAGCAGAAATATTTCAGAGTCGTCCGTAATACTACAGGGCATATCATCTACACTCCTGGAAATTGAAATAAGAACAGCGTGAATTCATTGTCCCAGGAAGGGGAAACTTTATTGACACATTCCTGGGGTCAGATACATCACATGATCACACTGACAGAACCACAGGCACATAGACACAGGCAACAGAGCATGCACAATGTCGGCACTAGTACAGTGTATATCCAACTTTCGCAGCAATGCAGGCTGCTATTCTCCCATGGAGACGATCGTAGAGATGCTGGATGTAGTCCTGTGGAACGGCTTGCCATGCCATTTCCACCTGGCGCCTCAGTTGGACCAGCGTTCGTGCTGGACGTGCGGACCGCGTGAGACGACGCTTCATCCAGTCCCAAACATGCTCAATGGGGGACAGATCCGGAGATCTAGCTGGCCAGTGTAGTTGACTTACACCTTCTAGAGCACGTTGGGTGGCACGGGATACGTGCGGACGTGCATTGTCCTGTTGGAACAGCAAGTTCCCTTGCCGGTCTAGGAATGGTAGAACGATGGGTTCGATGACGGTTTGGATGTACCGTGCACTATTCAGTGACCCCTCGACGATCACCAGTGGTGTACGGCCAGTGTAGGAGATCGCTCCCCACACCATGATGCCGGGTGTTGGCCCTGTGTGCCTCGGTCGTATGCAGTCCTGATTGTGGCGCTCACCTGCACGGCGCCAAACGCGCATACGACCATCATTGGCACCAAGGCAGAAGCGACTCTCATCGCTGAAGACAACACGTCTCCATTCGTCCCTCCATTCACGCCTGTCGCGACACCACTGGAGGCGGGCTGCACGATGTTGGGGCGTGAGCGGAAGACGGCTTAACGGTGTGCGGGACCGTAGGCCAGCTTCATGGAGACGGTTGCGAATGGTCCTCGCCGATACCCCAGGAGCAACAGTGTCTCTAATTTGCTGGGAAGTGGCGGTGCGGTCCCCTACGGCACTGCGTAGGATCCTACGGTCTTGGCGTGCATCCGTGCGTCGCTGCGGTCCGGTCCCAGGTCGACGGGCACGTGGACCTTCCGCCGACCACTGGCGACAACATCGATGTACTGTGGAGACCTCACGTCCCACGTGTTGAGCAATTCGGCGGTACGTCCACCCGGCCTCCCGCATGCCCACTATACGCCCTCGCTCAAAGTCCGTCAACTGCACATACGGTTCACGTCCACGCTGTCGCGGCATGCTACCAGTGTTGAAGACTGCGATGGAGCTCCGTATGCCACGGCAAACTGGCTGACACTGACGGCGGCGGTGCACAAATGCTGCGCAGCTAGCGCCATTCGACGGCCAACACCGCGGTTCCTGGTGTGTCCGCTGTGCCGTGCGTGTGATCATTGCTTGTACAGCCCTCTCGCAGTGTCCGGAGCAAGTATGGTGGGTCTGACACACCGGTGTCTATGTGTTCTTTTTTCCATTTCCAGGAGTGTATACAAATAAGGAATAGTAGTGGCCCCAACACTGATCCCTGAGCACGCGCCCCCTCCCCTCCAACCCCCCTTTGACCGTACCCCACTCAGATCACACATCGCAGCCATTCTCGACGCTGTGAATTATGATCTTTTGTTGTCTGTTGTTAAATTAAGAGGTGAACCAATTGTGAGCTACTCCCCGTATTTCGCAACGGTCCTACTTCTGCGGCAATATTTTGTGATGAGCACAATTAAACGCCTTAGTTAAATCAAAAAATATGCTTAGTTTCCGAGATCTTTTGTTTAACCCATCCAGCACATCACAGAGAAATGAGAATACAGCATTTTGATTTGTTAAACGACTTCTACGGCTGAAATGTACATTTGATAGCAAATTATGTGATATAAAATGATCAATTACCCTTACATACACAGCCTTTTCAATACTTTTACACTGGTGGCATAGAAATAGGTCTAAAATTGTCTACATAATCCCTTTCTCCCTTTTTATAAAGAGTCTTTACTAATGAATTCTTTACTCGTTCAGGAAACTGACCATTCATATAGAAAAAATTTAAAATATGGCGAAGTACAGGGCTAACGTGTGCAGCACAGTACTTCTGCTAGGCACTCCATCATATCGATGATGGTCCTTAGTCTTCAGTGATTTAATTATTAATTCAGTCTCCCCCTTGTCTGTATCACAGGAGTGTTTGAGATATCAGTCTCGGAAAGGCATTTGCCAAGAGAGTTATATGATTCACTGTAGAAACTAAGCCTTCGTTCACCTCACCATCAATGTTCAGAAAATGGTTGTTAAATACTGTAGATATATCTGCTTTATCAGTAACAAAAACGTTTTTACTATGAACCGACTTTATATCGTAGACCTTGTGCTGCTTCACAACTGACCATGTTGTTGTTTTTGTTGTTGTTGTGGTCTTCAGTCCAGAGACTGGGTTGAAGCTGCTCTCCATGCTACTCTACCCTGTGCAAACCTCTCCCAGTACTTACTGCAACATACATCCTTCTGAATCTGCTTAGTGTATCCATCTCTTGGTCTCCCTCTACAATTTTTACTCACCATACTGCCCTCCAGTGCTAAATTGGTGATCCCGTGATGCCTCAGAACATGTCCTACCAATCGAGCCCTACTTCCAGTCAAGTTGTGCCGCAAACTCCTCCCCAATTCCATTGAATACCTCCTCATTAGTTATGTGATCTACCCATCTAATCTTCAGCATTCTTCTGTCGTACTACAGTTCTAAAGCTTCTATTCTCTTCTTGTCTAAACTATTTATCGTCCATATTTCACTTCCATACATGGCTACACTCCATTCAAATACTTTCAGAAACGACTTCCTGACACTTAAATCAATACTCGACGTTAACAAATTCCTCTTCTTCAGAAACGCTTTCCTTGCCATTGCCAGTCTACATTTTACATCCTCTCTACTTCGACCATAATCAGTTATTTTGCTCCCCAAATAGCAAAACTCCTTTACTACTTTAAGTGTATCATTTCCTAATCTAATTCCCTCAGCATCACCCGACTTAATTCGACTACATTCCATTACCCTCGTTTTGCTTTTGTTGATGTTAATCTTATACCCTAATTTCAAGACACTGTCCATTCCGTTCAACTGCTCTTCCAAGTCTTTTGCTGTCTCTGACAGAATTACAATGTCATCGGCGAACCTCGAAGTTTTTATTTCTTCTCCATGGATCTTAATACCTACTCCGAACTTTTCTTTCGTTTCCTTTACTGCTTGCTCAATATAAAGATTGAATAGCATCAGGGAGAGGCTACAATCCTGTTACACTCCCTTCCCTACCACTGCTTCCCTTTCATGTCCCTCGACTGCCATCTGGTTTCTGTACAAATTGTAAATAGCCTTTCGCTCCCTGTATTTTACCCCTGCCACTTTCAGAGTTTGAAAACGAGTATTCCAGTTAACATTGTCAAAAGCTTTCTCTAAGTCTACAAATGGCAGAAACGTAGGTTTGCCTTTCCTTAATCTTTCTTCTAAGATAAATCGTAGGGTCAGTATTGCCTCACGTGTTCCAACATTTCTACGGAATCCAAACTGATCTTCCCATTGGTCGGCTTCTACCAGTTTTCCCATTCGTCTGTAAAGAACTCGCGTTAGTATTTTACACCTGTGATTTATTAAACTGATAGTTCGGCAATTTTCACATCTGTCAACTCCTGCTTTCTTTGGGATTGGAATTATTATATTCTTGTTGAAGTCTGAGGGAATTTCGCCTGTCTCATACATCTTTCTCGCCAGATGGTAGAGTTTTGTCAGGACTGGCTCTCTCAAGGCTGTCGGTAGTCGTAATGGTATGTTGCCTACTCCCGGGGCCTTGTTTCGACTTAGGTCTTTCAGTGCTCTTTCAAACTCTTCACGCAGTATCATATCTCCCATTTCATGTTCATCTACATCCTCTTCCATTTCCATAATATTCTCCTCAAGAACATCGCCCCTGTATAGACCCTCTATATACACCTTCCACCTTTCTGCTTTCCCTTCTTTGCTTAGAACTGGGTTTACATCTGAGACCTTGATATTCATGCAAGTGGTTCTCTTTCCCCAAAGGTCTCTTTATTTTTCCTGTAGGCAGTATCTATCTTACCCGTCATGAGATAAGCCTCTACATCCTTACATTTCTCCTCTAGCCATCACTGCTTAGCCATTTTGCACTTCCTGCCGATCTCATTTTTGTGACGTTTGTATTCCTTTTTGCCTGCTGCACTTGCTTCATTTTTGTATTTTCTCCTTTGATCAATTAAATTCAGTATCTCTTCTGTTACCCGAGGATTTCTACTAGCCCTCGTCTTTTTACCTGCTTGATGCTCTGCTGCTTTCTCTATTTTATTCCTCAAAACTACCCATTCGTCTACTGTACTTCTTTCCGCCATTCCTGTCAATTGTTCCCTTATCCTCGCCCTGAAACACCGTACAACCTCTGGTGCGTTCAGTATATCCAGGTCCTATCTCCTTAAATTCCCACCTTTTTGCAGTTACTTCAGTTTTAATCTAAAGTTCATAACCAATAGATAGTGGTCAGAATCCACATCTGCCCCTGGAAATGTCTTACAATTTAAAATCTGGTTCCTAAATCTCTATCTGAAACCCTTTAGTATCTCCAGGGTTCTTCCATGTATACAACCTTCTTTCATGGTTCTTGAACCAAGTGTTAGCTATGATTAAGTTATGCTCTGTGCAAAATTCTACCAGGCGGCTTCCTCTTTCATTTCTTAGCCCCAATCCATATTCACCTACTACGTTTCCTTCTCTTCCTTTTCCTACTGTCGAATTCCAGTCACCCATGACTATTAAATTTTCATCTCCCTTCACTACATGAATAATTTGTTTTATGTCAACATACATTTCATCAATTTCTTCATCATCTGCAAAGCTAATTGGCATATAAACTTGTACTACTGTAGTAGGCGTACGCTTCGTGTCTATCTTGGCCACAATAATGCGTTCACTATGCTGTTTGTAGTAGCTTACCCGCACTCCTATTTTTTTGTTTATTATTAAACCTACTCCTGCATTAGCCCTATTTGATTTTGTATTTATAACCCTGTATTCACCTAACGAAAAGTCTTGTTCCTCCTGCCACCGAACTTCACTAATTCCCACTATATCTAACTTTAACCTATCCATTTCCCTTTTTAAATTTTCTAACCTACCTGCCCGATTAAGGGATCTGACCATCCACGCTCCGATCCGTAGAACGCCAGGTTTCTTTCTCCTGATAACGATGTCCTCTTGAGTTGTCCCTGCCCGGAGATCCGAATGGGCGACTATTTTACCTCCGGAATATTTTACCCAAGATGACGCCATCATCATTTAATCATACAGTAAAGCTGCATGCCCTGGGGAAAAATTACGGCTGTAGTTTCCCCTTGCTTTCAGCCGTTCGCAGTACCAAAACATCAAGGCCGTTTTGGTTAGTGTTACAGGTTCATATCAGTCAATCTTCCCGACTGTTGCCCCTGCAACCACTGAAAAGGCTGCTGCCCTCTTCAGGAACTTCACGTTTGTCTGGCCTCTCAATAGATACCCCACCGTTGAGGTTGCACCTACGGTACGGCTGTCTGTATTGTTGAGACACGCAAGTCTCCCCACCAACGCAAAGACCCGACCCATGACTCATGGGGGGAGGGGGCGGGGGAGGGGGAGCGAACTGACCATAAGATTTTAATTTTATCCTGTGAATTAGCTATTCCATTTGCGCCCCACATACTCTTTGCCTTCCTAATAACATTTTAAGCACCTTAAAATACTGTTTGTAATGGGCTACTATAACTTGACTGCGACTACTTCTAACATTTTGAAATAATCCTACGAGTGGTATTCATAAAATGCGCTGCACATATCGCCTTATGTTAAGATCTAGGGTGCCGCATTGCCAGAAGAGAGTACACGTTCGGAATTTCTTGCCGAACCAGGTATAACAGGTGCATCGCAGTTAGCCAATGAAATGCAATGGCAACTGGAAACGGGCTCCAAAGCTGAAGTACGCGGGACAGTAAGAGCCTTGAAGCAAAAGTTTAAACTACACAAAAATTCATCGTGAAATTCTGCTAGCGACTGCACCAAATCCAATGTCTCGTCCAGGCGTAGTGAAATAATGCCAACAATTTGGCCAAGGCCGCACAGAAGTGGTTGATGCTGACGGGAAAACAAGGCCATCGACATGAACCATAGACGGCAAGGACCAGGCTATCGACAAGCTGAAAGACTGTATGGGGAAAATGAGATCTTCTGAAGATGAGGTTGCTGTTCTTAAATGACTCTGTGACCAAGAACCGGACCTCTGTCGTCGAGGAACTGAAAGATCGGTAGAACTTCCAGACCATTGTTTACAGAGGTTTAGCGACTATGGGGAAAAGTTTCTGTGTCGCTTTGTAATGCAGTCCAGTATACATTAAAAATTATTTGGCCTTCCATAATAATGTGTAACTGAAATCCCTTCGTACATTTCCACTACGCAAAGAGATAATTCAAGATATAAAGTAATAGAAACTGACATGTTTATTCAGTACACCACATAGTAGAGAGGACTTTTTCGGATATGGCGTCTCAGACAGCCGCGGTACCAGGCTAGGTAGTACTAAGAGAGAGAGCAGTTCTCAGTTAGGAACGAATCGGAGGGATGGTCTATTGCAAAGTGAAACATCATGAAAACCTGGGCTGGAGCACAGAGATCGGAACTATTTACACTCAGTTTCTAATACAAAGTTTTCCATGACACAGACAGCAATGATAAACTGGGTATGTACGTGCTCTGAATGTTTTGGACATTCTGTATACATTATAAGTCTTCTAAAAAATCGTTTGTGAGCTACAAGGATTGAGTAAAAATTTAGAAACACAGAGAGAAATGCTTGGTTGGACATAAATGCAAATTCTAGCCAAGCCTGCAGGTTGAGGTGTTGTAATGAAACACGAACGGCAACGTGTAATGTCCTTAACACGTTGCAACAAGCATTAAAACTTTTCTGATTCTGGCATATTAATATTTTCTGACTCTGATTGGAAAATCATTTCTTTTAAAAAATATTCATTGCATTTAAATAAACACGATGGGAAAGATGATGAGGTACTGATAAGGTGATATGCTATGACCTAATGCTTCAGTTGGAAAATTATATTCAAACTGAAGTTCATCTTTCACAAAATCTGATATGAAACACTTTACATTAACTTCAAAATGCAGTGAACGTCTCAACTATTCTACAATTCTCGCTTACTATCGTAATCAAAACCACTTGGATTGTTACGTGAGAAAAAGTCTGACATCATTTGACATCATAGGTTAAAAAATTTAACGTCTCTGTATCAGGATTACAAAACACACAAAATATTACCAATCGGGTATACCTAATCAACCTATAAGTTAAATCTGATGGAAATTACTTGGTTCCTACATTCAAGGGCCAGTACTTTAAAATTCAGCCAAATCCACAAATTTCGTTGATGCATACTTAAAAATAAATACACAAAATTTCTTGACCTTGCAAATATGTCCCAGTTGCTTTACCTTTGAGTTACTGTATCATTCGTCATTTCATTTTATAAAAACTGTATTATGCTGCGTCCATAGACCAACAACTAAATTCTCACAGTTAGCCACTAGCTTGAAGTCTTACATGCTATCTACGACAGACTGCAACGGTAACTGCTACTGCGCTCCGCGCGCCCCAACTTACAAACGATTCTGCCACTCAGGCAACATCTTTAGTTCTATGATGTCAAAGATACAATATCTTCTACATGTGATAACCATTTAATGTCATTTTTCATGAAATATATTACAAAATCAGGCTCCACGTACAAGTGGACCCATGACAATCTGAAATTCCATAACCACTCATCAGTGACGCAAATTGGCCCAATCCATAAAACATGGCCTGTGGGGCAATGGAAGAAAGCCATTTGATTGTATGTGTCTTCCTTCACACGGTTTCCAACTTCTAGGCGTGGTTACGTCCCAAGAGGCAAGCAGAGGTTATTTGATGATTTGGGCAGTCATCTCGTGGTATTACATGGCTGCCAAGTATACTGTCCAGCCTTGTCGTCAAATATGGGGAGTCTAGGAGACAATACTTAACTTTTGCTATTACACAGATGTGTCGAAAGCAAAAGGTGACATAGAAAATAATCGAGCTTCATCGGTATTAAACAATTCTAGCTCTGTGTTACATAGAGTGTACAAGCGAAGTAACTCGAGTTCACGCTGCTATAGAACTTGCCAATGTTGAAGCTGCTATTTAACTAGGGCGCCACCAGTCGGTCGCAGAACTTATGTGCTCTTCACATAGGAGCCGCTGCTGTCGCGTTGTCGTCCTGGAGAGGGGTCGGTCAGCGTTCGATTGGCTGACCTCTTCTCACAGCCGTCTCTTCTCTATCGTTTCTGACTGGCGAGCCGACGTTTGACTTTACGCCGTAACACCAAGGTTACTGTGCATCTTAGCGTTGCTGTCGAGGATTATATGACCATTCTAGCTGGTCAGGTACATCCCATTGTGAAGTCTTGTTCCCCGATCGCGATGCCGTTTTCCAATACGACAGGGCCGCTGTTCACCAGGTCGCTACTTCGAGAAATTATGTGAGCAGGTGGATGAAATTTTGTATCTTTTCTGGCAACCGCAAGCACCATGTATAAATATATTTGAGCCTTTGAGGCCTACTTTGCCGGCCGTTGTGGCCGAGGGGTTCTAGGCGCTACAGTGTGGAACTGCGGGAACACTATGGTCGCAGGTTCGAATCCTGCCTCGGGCATGGATGTGTGTGAAGTCCTTCGGTTAGTTACGTTTAAGTAGTTGTAAGTCTAGGGGACTGATGACCTCAGATGTTAAGTCCCATAGTGCTTAGAGCCATTTGAACCATTGGAAGGTCTACTTTGGAGAGAACGGTGTGTGATCACTATCCATCATCATTACCTAAACTTCCCATTACTTTGCTTCGAAGAAAGATTCAATTTTGGCTTGAATAACCAAAGAGAATCTGTATTTATATATTCCGAGGCAACCTGAAGTTGGTTTGAGTGTCAACGGGTTTCCTTCGCCGTACTACGCACGGCAATGAGTTGTGTTTTTGGTGTTTTCATGTTGCTGTTCGGGTCCTGTCCGTAGGGTACCATGCGTCGTGTGCGTACGTTAGATTTCAAAATAACCAACCCAATATTCACCTTGTTTAAAGGAACCACAGAAAATGCAAGATTGGACCTTCGATGAGAATTTGAGTCTTTTATTCCTGAACTCGAGTCACGAATTTTAACCACCACGCCACTTCGCTCAGTGGAATGATTGGTATTGATGTCACGACACAAGTCAACGCTGCGATGACTGAGCTAAAACCACACTTATCTAACCTACTTGTGACAAAACTTGTCCCGTTACTCCATTATTCTTGTTAACTAAACTGTCAGATTTCAATTACCCAATCCTTTGTGAGGCAGTGACATCTGGCAGATCCTACGTTTTCGAATCCGGCCTTCACGAAATTTCTGCCGTTGTATTTGTACAAAGTTATTACCTATAAATGATAGACGGAGAAAAAAGCTTATGTCTCAGGCTTCCACAGAGGTAAAATTTAGCAGAGGTTTATATGCCACTTATTCTTAGATGTGAGTTTCCAGTGTTCCTTGCTGTCTTTACATTCATAAAATGTAAATGTGGAGGCATTTCATGATCAGCAATAGCAGGAATTTTGATCTCGACGAAACAGAACTATTAAGGAATGCAGATTTATAGGTATCCTCCGGGGCGATCGTGTCTTTTAAATTCGTATTTTCTATTCACAACTTTATTGCACTCGTAAAAGCTGCACAATTGCCTTCCACTGTGCAGAGAATTCGGGTCAGACCATAAAGGAACAATATTCTCACTACGACGGCCGTCAATGGGCGTCGGAAATTACGTTTGCATCGATGGCGTTCGTCACGATTAGACAGAACACTGCTGCGACGCCATGTGGCAATAAGCTATTGGCAGGTGCATCATAATGACATTCCAAGTGCCGTATATGCGCTACGTAGATTCGGATTATCTCATAAAGGGAAACAGCAGTGAAGTTTTACACAAATTGTGGGCGACATTAAAAAAATGAGGTGAAAGTAGATTACCAATGTTCGTCAAACGTATGGCGAGGACAGCCAGGATGTCCGTGCAGAACAGATTTCAGTTTCTGGTGGCGCTCTTTCGACAGTAGAGGATTCACTCCGACAGAGTGTAAGAGTAATGAGTCGCAGGCTCTCGATACATATGCGATCCTAAAATAAAATATCAGAAAAAGGGGTAAGGGATTCATAGCACATCATTTGTTGTACGGAACATATATAAATGAGTTTTAGAAGGCAGCACACCTACTTTGGGACATACGAGTAAGCTCATAGGACAAAATGTCACTTAAATGGTTTCACTAACTGTTTTGTAGTCCCGTAGATAGTGTGCAGTTGGTAGCGACCATCATATGACCCTCCACCTCTGAAATAAGGAAAGTCAGTGAAAAGTGGTGCGTACGTGAGAGCCAGTTTTATAGAAGCGGTGCAGTAATATCTGTCGACAAGTAGGAGTGACTTACTGGAATGTAGGTGTTATCATGTTTGGAAGTGCTCGTGATAACACCGTGATTGAAATTTGCCGATGTCTTGGTATATCAGTGGGCCTCGTTCATGTGCAGTGAACATAGTCCGAAAATATATTACGGAATTTTGGAAGCCAAAGATGGACAGCTTAGGTCGTGGTTCCGTGTTGCGTAATACATGATTGCGGACAGAGCTTAGATAATAAACTTGAAATGTATTCAAGTGCAGTTTTGGAGGAACTGTGCTGTCTTTGAGTACATCTGTAAACAAATTTTGAGAAAACAGTGTTATCTGTGAATACGACCTGAAAATAATATAATTATAGCATGAAAATACGATACCATACCGAGAGGGTTACCATATATAATATACTGGTTTAAATGAAGAACACCCATACATCAGAGCAGTGTAGAACGAATATAATCTTGACAAAATACAACCATCTGTCGAATCTATCATAAAGATGGTCTGTTTCATACGTAACCATGGTACGAAATATTGCGAAAGTTTATCTTTAAAATACACTACTGGCCATTAAAATTGCTACACCACGAAGATGACGTGCCACAGACGCGAAATTTAACCGACAGGAAGAAGATGCTGTGATATGCAAATGATTAGCTTTTTAAAGCGTTCACACAAGGTTGGCGCCGGTGGCGACACCTACAACATTCTGACGCAAGGAATGTTTCCAAACGATTTCTCATACACAAACTGAAGTTGACCGGCGTTGCCTGGTGAAACGTTGTTGTGATGCCTCGTGTAAGGAGGAGAAATGCGTACCATCACGTTTCCGACTTAAAAGGTCAGATTGTAGCCTATCGCGATTGCGGTTTATCGTATCGCGACATTGCTGCTCGCGTTGGTCACTGTCCAATGACTGTTACCAGAATATGGAATCGGTGGGTTTAGAAGGGTAGTACGGAACGCCATGCTGGATCCCAACGGCCTTGTATCACTAGCAGTCGAGATGACAGGCATCTTATACGCATTGCTGTAACGGATCGTGCAGCCACGTCTCCATCCCTGAGTCAAAAGATGGGGACGTTTGCAAGACAACAACCATCTGCAGGAACAGTTCGACGACATTTGCCGCAGCATGGACTATCAGCTCGGAGACCATGGCTGCGGTTACCCTTGACGCTGCATCACAGATAGGAGCGCCTGCGATGGTGTTCTCAACGACGGACCTGGGTGCACGAAAGGCTAAACGTCATTTTTTCGGATGAATCCAGGTTCTGTTTACAGCATCATGATGGTCGCATTCGAGTATGGCGACATCGGGGTGAACGCACACTGGAAGCGTGCTTTTGTCATCGGCATACTGGCGTATCACCCGGCATGATGGTATGGGATGCCATTGGTTACACGTCTCTGTCACCTCTTGTTCGCATTGACGGCACTTTGAACAGTGGACATTACATTTCAGATGTGTTACGACCCGTGGCTACACCCTTAATTCGATCCCTGCGAAACCCTACATTTCAGCACGATCATTCATGACCGCATGTTGCAGGTCCTGTGCGGGCCTTTCCGGATACAGAAAATGTTCGACTGCTGCCCTGGCCAGCACATTCTCCAGATCTCTCACCAACAAAAAACGTCTGTTGAAGCTTCATGTGCACCTGTACCTACCTGTACACGCCATCCAAGCTCTGTTTGACTCAATTCCCACATTTATCAAGGCCGTTATTACACCCAGAGGTGGTTGTTCTGGATACTGATTTCTCAGGATCTATGCACAAAAATTGCGTGAATATGTAATCACATGTCTATTCTAGTATCATATATTTGTCCAATGAATACCCGTTTATCATCTGCATTTCTTCTTAGTGTAACAGTTTTAATGGCCAGTAGTGTATTATGAGATGTAACCAGTACGTTGTAGAAGAGATATAATGCATTAAGTGCAAGGTGGTAAACTCACAGCGGTCATAGTAATCGGACGTTTATAAATATGGTGGGGGAGGGTGGACGGATGGTGCCAATGAGCCTCAAAGCAGAGCGGAGATCGGTAGCAGTAGCTTATCGGTTGTACCCAGTTTGTGTATGTCGTTTAATTTAGTGCTATTCTAATTTACTTCTGAGCAGAAGTGAACAGCTGCTGATTGTTTAGCTGTTTTTAGTTGTGCTATATATTTTGGTTGCAAGAATTTGCGTATTTTTCGATATTTCATCTTGAGTGAGTTTGATTTCTAGTGTGGTTCTCTGTCGCAGGGGTCGCTAGTGCCGCTTTATTTACTTGATTCCACGACCCATGCGAATGACTCGTACTGCCCCTCTGTCTAACCCCGAATTTATCTCATATTAGCGTCACAATCATTACGCAAAACGTACGTTGGAGGAAGTAGTTTGTTTCTCGACTTTTTATCCGAAGTGGAATTTCGTTGTTTGTGAGTGAAGCCGTCATCACAGGAGTCGCGCCATTCGACGTGCTACACGCCGACTTGACCTCCACCATCCTGCAGAACTTACAATTGTCTTCCACATGAAATAAAAGTTATTTCATCATTCTTACTTTGTAGTAAAACCCAAAGACCATTCTTATTTGGTCATTGTTTCTTTCTAGTAGCAGAATCTTTAGTACATGTGAAATAGAAGACTTTAAACAAGAAAGTGCTAAATATCTTACTGCAAGTAGTGCATGGCTCTTTTGCCGGTAAAGCAATCGGGCAAACCCACTTTAATACAGTCTCAGAATCTATTAGAAAAAGCGGAGGCGACTAAAATAAGTTTGGTTGTAGTGAGACGCGAACCAGCTACACATCGCACATCATTTTGCTGCTCTGTGTCCCTATTCATCACGCGACCCTGGTGCGTACGTGACATAGGACAGTGTCTTTTAGCCGGCCGAAGTGGCCGTGCGGTTAAAGGCGCTGCAGTCTGGAACCGCAAGACCGCTACGGTCGCAGGTTCGAATCCTGCCTCGGGCATGGATGTTTGTGATGTCCTTAGGTTAGTTAGGTTTAAGTAGTTCTAAGTTCTAGCGGACTAATGACCTCAGCAGTTGAGTCCCATAGTGCTCAGAGCCATTTGAACCACTTGAACAGTGTCTTTTACGTTGCTGTCGTATGTAGGTTTTAATCAAAGATACTTTATTTTTATTTTTTTCTTTATTGTTATTTTATTCCCCCACGCCATATAGGCAGGGCATGGGCTGACAGCGGATACAGTTTGCCGCTCTTCAGCCACATGAGGATATTTAATTAACTGACAAGGGAATGCTTTCATAACATGCAAGTTACAATTCGAAAACTCTAGAAGACCCAGTGTGCGCGTCCGGGATAACATTCCGCTGGCACTGTGAAAATATTTTAAGTCCAACCTACTGTATATACTATATAAGCGAGCGAGAGCCGCGCAGAGGCTCATTCGCGCTGCTGTTGCTGCTGCACAGGCAACTGCATTGAACGCCGCCACGATGCCTTACAGGAGGTTTCGACCCCGTTCTAAACAGACAGTCATTTCACCACAACAAATTCATTCCAATAAACTACAGGTTTTCGAGAGATCCTAAGTTTGCTGATGCTTTGAAGCGGTATATACCATGACATAGCAATATGCACATATGTAAATGGCGATAGCATTGCATACACAAGGTATAATAGAATAGGGCAGTGCATTAGCAGTGCAGTCATTTGTACTCATGTGATTTATGTGAAAATCACTTCGAAGTGCTTATGGCTGAACAATCCGAATTAACATATTTTGAACGAGGAATGGTGCTTGGAGGTAGGCGCACGCTACACTCCATTTCGGAAATAGTTTGGGAATTCAATATTTCGAGATCCACAGTGTCAAGAGTGTGCCGAGAATACCAGACTGCCGCCATTTCGTACCACCAAGGACAAGGCATTGGCCGACGGCCTTCACTTATTGACCGAGAGCAGCTGTGTTTGCCTAGAGTTGTCAGAGCTGAGAGACAGGCAACACTGCGTCGAATAACTTCAGAATCAACGTGATACGTGCGATGAACATATCCGCTAGGGCAATGGGGCGAAATTTAGAGTTAACGGGCTGTGGCAGCAGATCGTCGACGCGAATGCCTTTGCTGACATCACGTTGCCGCCTGCAGCGGCTCTCCTGGACTCGTGAACATTTCGGCAGGAACCTAGACGCCTTAAAACCTAGGTCTGGCCAGATGAGTCCCAATTTCAGCTGGTAGGTCTCGAGTGTGGCGCAGACCGCACAAAATCATGAACCCAAGTTGTCGTAAAGACAGCGTGCGAGGTGGTGATGACTCCATAATGGTGTGTGCTGTATTTTCCTGGAATGGGCTGCGTCCTCTGGTGCAACTCAATCGATCACTGACTGAAAATGCGTATGTCCTGCTAGTTGGAGATGTTTGCAACCATTCATATTCCCAAACACTAAGGGAATTTTTGTGGATGAGCCATGTCACTGGGCCACAGCTGTTCGCGATTGGTTTGAAGAACCATTCTGGACAACTTTTGAGAATGATTCGGCCTTCCAGGTCGCCCGCCGTGAATCCCATCGAACATTTATGGAACATAGCTTAGAGGTCAGTTCTGCACTACTTCCTGCACCGGCAATACTTCCACAATTACGTACGTCTGTAGAGGCCCAGTATTTATGCAGAGGACATCAAAAGACTAGTTGAGGCCATGTCACGTCGAGTTGCGGCGCTACACCGGGCAAAAGGTGGTCCAAGACGATGTTAGGAGGTATTCCATGATTTTTGTCGCCTCATTTTATTCGTAGTACGTAAGTTGTAATATAAAACTCAGCAAATATGGAATTCAGCTTAAAACCAATACGGCGTCTCCCGATTCTGTACCGAAAACAGATGGCGCATGTATGACGTACGGGACGTTCCTGCATCGCAATGGCATTCGTTCAAACGTGCGCTCATGATTGATACGTTCTACGCGTTTGGAAAGGCTCCTCAGTATGCTTTTTCCATTCTATGACATCAGAAACACGGCACGCTCGGCGTCACTGTTCGAATCTGCAATCAGTGTGGGGACGGCTTAACGCTCCTCGCAGGTGTGAATGTCTTGCTGGTTGCATCTTCAGCCACTTTTTTCTTGAGCATCTCTATGACGTTCTCTCAGTGAATAAACGATACTGCGACGAATCGTGCAGCTCTTCTTTGATTACTTTGTCATGGAATTTGGTAAGGAGTCCAGCACGACGATATCCTCTCAATACAGATATAACAGAGGTTTTCTAAGCTACGTTTTCAAGGGTGAAATACACTTCCTTCCAGTTAGTTCAGTAACCTCTTTGGCGTCCATTGGGATACTTCAAGGTATTGATTGGAGTGAATTTTCCCTAATCACTCACTCGAACAACATTGACCCTTTTTTGTCTACTCAGGCACATCATATTACCTCTATTTGTGTTTAGAGTCATCTGCAAGTGTTTGCACTGGCGCAACGATAAAGATCAGTCCACCACATACTGTTACAGCATTTGTGCAGGTGTAAATGGATCGAAAACTGGATAAAATGCATCGAGGTATGCATCGCTTAAAGGTATTACACAAGAGAATGTGATTACTACGATCGTAATTCACCTGCATACAGTACCGTACTTGGGATCCTTAGGATGAGTCTTTTTACTAATGGTAATTTCTCGAGTTGTGTGTGGCAGGAGATCATCAAACGTCGCAGTGCTTACAGAAAATTCCATTACGTCATTGAATTATAGTAATCAAAAAAACAGAACAATGTGCGCCTCCGAACTTCCCACAAATTTTTAGTCACACAGAGAATTGAAAAAGTTTTCTCGTGATTGTGTATCACAAATTAAGGCACTACAGCACACAGCTCTCGAATGACTAAACTCATGCATTTTAATTAGTGAGAAGGGGCGAGGGAAGGTGCAAGATGCTGACTTATTTTCCAACCGTTTTTTAGTCATCCTATTGGCGTAGATCAATGGGAGGAGGGAGACATTAGAATTAGCGCTTGCAGTTGTACAGTGGTTGAATGACCTTCATTTTCCTGCTATTGTTATATCATTCAGTTACGGTATCCTACAGAATGGGTGTGGAGCAGTGGCTTATCTTCACACGCGAGTAGCATCAGTTACATTGAGGCATGGAATTTACCACATGGCGTTAATTGCCTCTGAGGCGTGACTTTGGGATTAGATGTGGGTCCAAGCCACAATGTAATTTACATGATACAAAATCGAAGTCTGCACTCGCCATTGTCATTACCTCGCCATTAGAAGTGTGAGCACAGGTCCGCAATTTATAGGTATGCCAGTGTGTAAATGAGGCAAAATATTTGGGCCGTGTTTACTTTCATTAGGAAATCGGTCTACCACCACCGCTCTTTTTTGTGTTTTTCTGTCTTGCTTTACTCGCTGTGGTTTGCCGATTGTACCGCGTCACAGTTGTTGCGGCAGACCAGTATACTCAGCCTGTGAACAGGTAGCTTTTCTAACTTGCCAGCGATCAAGCCCACAAGCCTTCGCAGATGTGTTAGTGACAGTTGTGTAGAGTGACACTTATGCGGGAATGGAAAGTGTTGACAATTCTGCAAAGCCCACGCCACTTTAGGTAGTTTATAGGTGAGACAGTCTTTCGGTTCGCCAGCTAACAACTAAATGACAAATTCCAACTGAACATATAACTTAGGCTAAGCGACAGATCAGTGTGTTACCTTAACAAGGATTTTTGATTTCAAATTCGTTGGTTCCACCAGCTCACAACCAAATTGTCACATTCTCAATTACCTAGTCCTCGGGGTAACGTATAGTTCACACTGCGCCACTACCAGGTTTTATCATAATATCTGTTGGTTTCAATCAACTCACAATCAACCTATCACCTTCTAACCTAACCTAAAAGTCGGTCAACACGACCAGCTGCGAAAAGCTGCTTATCCCGACCAGTGCTGTAGGCTCCGTGGAAATGCCGCTCTGCAAAATTCTTACTATGCGCAAGTGTTCCTGCCTCATTGGAATATGCCCTGTTGTGTAGAGTGACACTTATGCGGAAATGTAGAGTGTTGACAATTCTGCAAAGCCCACGACACTTTAGGAAATATCATTTCATTTCATTTCCAGAACCTTTACAATTTTCCATTCTCTTACTTTTTTTGCTATTTTATCTTCCGAAAGTTAGGTAACAACTGCGGAAATCGATGTATGTAAAAATATAAATGAGCTCACTTTTTTCTGAAATGTCGTGACCTCATAATGCCCCCTACGGCTCTTCTCCACCCAACCACTCTTTCTGTGCCTGATTCAGGAACATTAAAAATAGCGTACAAAAAGTTGAGCATCGGATCAAAGTGATATTTATTAGACGCACTAGTACAGATGAGAGATTCACTTGATCCCAAACCCAAGATATGTAAGGGACCGATGACCTCAGAAGTTTGGTCCCATTGGATTTACCACAATTTTACAAAATTTCCAAGACATGCAACCAAATAAAGACAGTACAAGTAGACAAATATAGATAATGACATGGCGTCATCTGGTTTCTCAGCTGATCCTACACGTCCAGTATAGAGGACAAGTCCAAGGAGTAGGCTGTCCATGGAAGAGTAGGAACATGGTGTAGGTAGTATTGAACAACTCGAGCCGTGTGTGGACGAGCATTATCTGGCTGGAAAATTGTCTCTGTTATACCGTGCAGGAAAGGGCCCACATTTGACTGAAGAACGTCATCAACATAGCGCTTGCCCGTTGAGTTTTCGCGCACCACAATTAGAGGGGACCAGCTATTGAAGTAGATGCCTCCCTGCCCCCTCCCCCCACCCCCCCTCATCCCTCCCAGGCCATTTCACCGGCTGTGCGGGCGGTGTGGTGCAAGACAGCGGGGGTGGAACTGTACTGTCCTCCAGGATACCTCAAGACTCGTACGCAGATATCACCGGTCACCAAAACGAATCAGGATTCATCACTATACACAACGTTTTCCCTGTATGTGGCAGTCCACGTCTTTCAGTCTTGGTACCACTGTAGACATAGTCACGGATAACTAGCCTCCACTCAGACTGGCTTAACTTTGAGGAATGTCATCTATCACGTCGCCTACCTGGCACTCCGCTTCTGCTAACAACCTGCTCGAGTCGAGCGGTGATCGTTATGTGTATGACTCGTCGACTGTGCGCCATTTAAATAGAGTCCTCTGCCCGACTGCAGCGCCACAGCAGGGTCTGTGGCCACGCGCTTTGTCACCAAACCTGGATCATTTGCATATCGGATCTCAGTGTACTAATTTGCCAAGTTTTCCATTTGTGCCTTTCTTCCTTCTGGGTACTCTATTTTCAGTGTTCCTGAGTGTACTACATCACGTGATCTACCTCGCTATTACTATCATCTTCGGTGTAAAGTAGTTGACTGACAGTTACACATTGCGAACAAAAGTGAAGAAATGAAAAGTCTTGGTAACATTCCGCCGAATAGTGGTAATGCTATTAGACAGACTACCTTTTGCAAAAATCACAGACGCTTAGCTGTCTTCCGCTGTGTCACCGGTGACCTTATTCCTTTTCTGCTGTAGTCGAACGTAATGTTGACGACCGATGCGGCCACGCATATCGGTTGCTACTATCACATGTAGGATGCAGGTAAGAGCGCGCGGCTGCTTAGCAAAAGTTCCGTAACATGTCTCTCTTTAGCCCACTGCCATTACGATAGCAAAGAGACGGCGGGATCCCGGCTGCATCTCCCGCGGGTATTATGCCGCCAGCGGTAGCCGTCCTACTGTCTTATTCATGAACACTTAGTTGCCCGGGGCAACGCCTCGGCGGAAGTGAATCACTAGCAGCTGCGAATGTGTGTGTGTGTGTGTGTGTGTGTGTGTGTGTGTGTGTGTTAACGTTGGTGTACGTCAGTAGGCATCCCTGGGAACACCAGTAACCACCGTATTACAGAATCAATTTGCAGGTACGTTCTCCAAATGGATGTCGGCTGATGGGTCGAAACACCCTCTGAGAGATGGTGCTATTGTCTAGCTGATTACATCCGTCCCACACCGCCTATGGACTGAGCTGCAGTGCAAGACATTCAAGGGTGCTTTTAGAGTAAATGCATCCGCAAACGACATTTTGGTGTCTACAAGCATTTTGCATTACTCAGTAAATATCTAAAAGGTACGAAATAGCAGAAAAGTTATTTGAATATATGTGCTGCTGTTGCATATTTCAACATACGGTAACTGTTTCACTCAACATACGTTGAAAATATCACAGTAGTTTTTGGAACTGGTACCTTAAACGTTACTTCGACTGGGTAGTACATCTTCTCATTGACATACTCCGCAGCCATTTTCAGTTGCACATCTGCTACTACAGGAGAATTTATCCAATTATATTCTCTTGGCTATGGGTAACGGGCATCATCCTGAACGTTTTGGAAAAAAGATATCTAAGACTATATGTACATCAGATATCGCGTGTCGTATTATAAAAGATACGTCAATGACGCAGTCATTTTGTTTAATAGGAATCAGACACATATTCTGTCAGTCGCTTTCGAAATGGCCTTGTAAACACAATCTAATTAAGAAGTGGAAAACAACAATGCCTAAACCACCTTAACAATTCCGAAATCCAATGGCAAACATACCTTCACTATCTTTAGAAAACTGACTCGTGCCGTTATTGTAACCCACTCCAAACAGTGTTACAAGACTTGATTGTAAAGGAACTTGATTGCTGTTGCACATTGCCAGAACAAACGGGTACATCTCCATAGTCACACGTATGTACAGAGTGATTGTTACTAACGTTTAAAAACCCTCGAAGCGAAGTAGATGACGCTGAGACAAGTAGTCTAATCATCAACTAAAGTCGTGGGTCGACTGGAACCGGGTGGAATTTTTGAAGTTCGATATACGCCGTGGCGGACAATACAGCTCCCGCCACTTCTCACAATCTTAATTTGGTACACCACAGCGCACGTGGTGAGATGGACGCGTTTCGCTTGCTACTCCTAAGCGCGTGTGGTTTTCGCGAGGGTGCAGTGGATCCACGACTAATGATATAGTCTATTTATTTTTGTATATAGTTTCAGTTTAACGCGACGGCAACTCATAAACATGTATGCGCTAATATTTCGATCAATATGTATTTTTTATAAAATAAATTATGTTTTCACCTAAATATCCTGGAAAAATCCCCATAATACGCTTTTATGACCATTTCAAAAAACACGGGTCCAATGAACCCACGACTATAGAGCGTAAGTAGTTTTCACCGCTGTAGTTAAGGGTTGATATACGACACATGGGGTCGGAAAATGTCGGGACACACCCTATAAGTGTATGATAGATGTTGAACTTGTGACCTCACCTGATGACATACTCGCCGCACGTGCACGTGGGTTCGTGAAGGGGTGTTTGAGTGATGCAATACTTACAACGAAGAAAACGTTGCTAATTTCGCATCTTTTGTAAATGTGGTATGTTGGAAGCGCAGAATTTGCAAAATTATTGTCCTTGCTGTAATCAAGCGAAATCCGTTTTTATTTTGTCTTTCTTTCTTTTTCTTATCCGTTTTCTTTGGATTGCAGACTTTCTTTAGTAAAGAAAACGTAAATCAGTTAATGGTAACGACGCCATTCGGAGCTTATACTCACTCAGTTATGACGCAATACGGTAGGCTTTTGTTGTGCTGAAAAAAAAAAAAAAGGAACAATGTAGACTGCGAGACCGGTAAATAAAATAATAAATCCTATCCCAATGTAAACACATAACTGGCTAACGGAGTACACAAAGACATTGCCTGCCTGAAGCAAGACTGGAACCTAGAGCCCCACGGGCTAAGCCGCCCGCAGTGGCCGAGATGTTCTAGGCGCTACAGTCTGGAACCGCGCGACCGCTACGGTCGCAGTTTCGAATCCTGTTTCGGGCATGAATGTGTGTAATGTCCTTAGGTTAGTTAGGTTTAAGTAGTTCTTAGTTCTAGGGGACTGATAGCCTCAGATGTTAAGTCCCATAGTGCTCAGAACCATTTGAATTTTGAACCCACGCGATGAAGTCGCGTTCTTACGCTCGAAGACACACTGACGTGAATACTTGGGCTTGTTGATTGATGATCAGGTGCGACGGACGGATGGGCTCAACCGCTGCACTTGCTGCGAGGTACGTCATCTGGTTACGTCACGAGTTCAACATACGTCATCACGTTTAGGGGTATTTCCTGACACTTGTGGCCATATGTATCTTATATTAAAGTACTTGTCTCAGTATCATCTACGTCGCTTCGTATCTTTGATTGTATGTATAACAAATAAAATGGAAGGCAGAATAAACTAAGACAAATATGAAACTACATTACGTAAGAAAGACATGCCACGAATAATGCCGGACAAAACTGAAAGTTATTTACATAAACAAGATTAAAAGTTGGCTTCAGATCACAAAATGATCAAGTGCAACATTACAAGTACCTGAATTCAGTTATTTATAGGATCATTGTCAGAAACAACGTACTGAGCAGACTGGTAGAGCGGTTAAAGTACCTTTGAAAGAGCACGTTCACACACAAAATAACATTCACCAATAGAATCTTGTAAGTTCGTAAGAAAAGGAAGTACTTTAGGCACACACACCACGGATAATAACGGACAAAATTGGAAGTGATACGCGTAAAAAAATAAAATAAAGATAAAAAACAAAACTGCCTTCAGAGCAGAAAATACTTAAGCACAGTCTTTCGTGCAAAAAAGAAGCATATAAACTCATTTATAGGATCACTGCCAAAACCAATTTATTAAGCAAATAGTAGAGATAAAGCGCCTTTGAAACTGTGCGTCAACGCACAAAATAACACAACTATATTATCGTAAACATGGACACAAACATGTTCAAAAATGTTCTAATGTGTGTGTAATCTTATGGGACTTAACTGCTAAGCTCATCAGTCCCTAAGCTTACTCACTACTTAACCTAAATTATCCTAAGGACAAAGACACCCACCCATGCCCGAGAGAGGATTCGAACCTCCGCCAGGACCAGAAGCACAGTCCATGACTGCAGCGCCTAAGACCGCTCGGCACACAAACATGGTGATCACTTTCAGAGGCGGAAAGGCGTGATATTTAAATGTGCTACAGGACATGAAAATACATACATTAAAAAAAAGAAGTTTTCAATCACCCCGGTTCCCAGAACTCCTGAAGATATACGTTGCCTGTGGATATTGTATCACAGACACAGTCGCTTTGACTATTCAGTGATGTCACTAAACCCGCCCAAAGGTAAACAACCATGAATGAGCAGCACCTATTAGACGGAGGGGGTCCGACAGCTGATCAGTTCCAGTCATTCCACTAGGAAGGAGGTACACGGCTCGTGTTGGCCTTAGTTCAACCATGCCTAGACGGTCAATACCACGGTTTATCGCGTCCGCATATTTACTTTGTGCCAGGAAGGGCTCTCAACAAGGGACGTGTCCAGGCCTCTCGGAGTGAACAAAAGCGATGTTGTTCGGACATGGAAGAGATACAGAGAGACAGGAACTGTCGATTACATGCCTAGCTCAGGCAGCCCAAGAGCTACTACTGCAGTGGATGACCGCTACCTATGGCTCGGAGGACCCCTGAAAGCAACACCACCATGTTGAATAATGCTTTTCGTGCAGCCACAGGACGTTGTGTTACGACTCAAACTGTGCGCAATAGGCTGCATGATGCGTTCACTTCCGACGTCCATGGCGAGGTCCATCTTTGCAGCCACGACACTATGCAGCGCGGTTCAGATGGGCCCAACAACATGCCGAATAGACCTCTCAGGATTGGCGTCACGTTGTCTTCACCAATGTCTGTCACAAATGGCTTCAACCAGACAATCGTCGGAGATGTGTTACGAAGCAACCCGGTCAGGCTGAACGCCTTAGACACACTGTCCACCGCGTGCAGCAAGGTGGAGGATCCCTGCTGTTTTGGGGTGACATTATGTGGGGCCAACGCACGCCGCCGTGGTCATGGGAGACGCCTTATCAGCTGTACGATACATGAATGCCATCCTCCGACCGATAGTGCAACTATATCGGCAGCATACTGGCGAGGCATTCTTCATCATGGACGAAAATTCGCGCCCCCATCGAGCACCTCTTGTGAATGGCTTCCTTCAGGATAACGACATCGCTCGACTAGAGTGGCCAGCATGTTCTTCAGACATGAACCCTATCGACATGCCTGGGATAGATTGGAAAGGGCTGTTTTTGGACGATGTGACCCAATAACCACTCTGAGGGATCTACGCCGAATCGCCGTTGAGGAGTGGGACAATCTGGACCAACGATGAACTTGTGGATAGTATGCCACAACGAATACAGGCTTGCATCAATGCAAGAGGATGCTCTACTGGGTGTTAAGAGTTACCGGTGTGTACAGCAGTCTCGACCACCACCTCTGAAGGTCTCGCTGTACCGTGGTATAACATGCAATGTGTGGATTTCATGAGCAATAAAGAGGGCGGAAATGATTTTTATGTTGATCTCTATTCCAATTTTCTGTACAAGTTCCGGAACTTTCGGAACCGAGGTGATACAAAACTTTTTTTGATGTGTGTGTATATAATGCATAAAGAAAAGTGACATGGAAGAATGTGGACGAAGACAACGAGTATTGACGGAGTACCTGTTTCAACACACACGATCACGTCATCATTACCTTCCTTACAAGGATTAGGCTGTTGCCTTTATCGAACTCACAGAAAAAAATAATTCTCATCCTATTTGAGGATTTCCAATACCTTTTTTCCCATTCTTCATGTATTTCACGATCTTCTAGGAAATTATGTGACCTGGCCCCCTCGTAAGGTGTCGTCTCCATTCTTTACGATATTTTTGATTTTTTAAATTCATGCTGAAAATGTTTTCTTTGTGCCGCAACAAATCTCGCTTCAATAGGATAACAGAGGTACTGCCATCACTTTCAAGAATTTCATGACGGTTTCTTTTTATACCTTATGGACAAATGTTCTGCTTACTATACCACAGATAGATTGGAATTTTTTATTTTATTTTCACTATCGGAGTCAAAATCAAAATTTGTGGCACAACCTAAATAAGAGGTTTGAGAGACTTGCTCTAAAACTGATTTATCTGAAAATTTCTTTGATCTGACTTGATATTTTCCTCAGAATGCCATTTTTTAGTTTTGTTGCTAGAAATTTAGAAGTTGAATTTTTTGCTAATTTCCATCTGCTGACATACTGATGTTTGCAGGTCATCTTCACTCTTTTGAATAATGACGATATCCTCTGCCAGCAAAGACAAATTCAGGTAGTCGTCATTCGTTATCGTAAATCCTTTGTTTACATTTATACTTACAAACATGGAAGTTAATGTAAATACTAAAATGGATCAGTGATAGTTCACACCCTTGTCATATTTCTTCTCATCGATTTTGCCTATGTTTATGATGACGTGATTTGCTAAATCTTGGATGCCCAATGTTTGTTGATCCAGTCGTAGACAGTATGCCAGTTTGTTGTACGGTCCGTGCGACCGGCTCGCTGCAGAGTGCTCACTACAAACACACACCAGTGCCACGCTCTGCATTAAGCAGCCCACTTGTAACTACCTTTACTTGGTCATTTCTAAAGGTCTTCGGTTTCAGATTTTTTTTGCAATAATTAATATGCATTACCTGAAATAGCGTAAGTATACAATTGTAATCTTTGTATTATTAGCCCTTTACCTCAAAAATTACAGTTTATTATGAGCGTGGCTTTTATTGTATGAGGACGCTGGACTACGTCGTCACGCACACGACATTTTGTGTAACTTTCCTGCTGTTCCCAGTAGAAGTATCATTTGCTAGGGATGTTTAATTTGTTTTTATTTCTGTACTGTCGCTGTGTACTTTTGTACGTCACTTTACGATTAATATTGAACTATCGTGCGACATGATCTACTTTTAATATATATCAGTATGAAGCTGCCACTTCAGTAAAGGTTGAAACTGGTCATAATAATAAACATAAAGAGTGACCTATGGTTTAAGAAAGAAAAGTATTGTAACAGGTTAAAGACGGATCGTTACTGGTGCTGGTGTATTGTTAACGTGAGCACAAGGGTTTGAAAAGCGTGCAACCGATTTCTCCTTTTCTCCATTCTTTGTCTGTAGCCCCCGAGTGTTGTGCAGTTGTGTACCCTGTTACAAGTACAATATAGATCTAAGCCAAAATGATACACCTATAATGCACCAACTCCTGAGCAAAATCATATTTAGTGGCTACATATTCAACAAGTATAGTGCTCGTTAGTAAGATCATCAGCAACAGAAAACAACCACGCTAACTATGATACGACACCCAGTATTGTGAATTAGCTCCCTGCCATCTCTCTGGTTTACATAGATCTATCAAAGAAATAAAAATAAAATCGATCGATACAGGAAAGGCTGCAGAACCTAAGAAGGCGTCAGTTATCTGTTGTCTAGTGTAGAACAACTAGCGGTAGTTCCAGATATGTTGCTGGAACAATACGCTGGCAGTAGATGAGATTGTTCCACACTTTTTTTTTTAAGGTCGCAAAAACTGATGATCAATCTGCACAAATTGTTGTAGAATCTTGGAACAAATTTATGATAGAGTATGACGTCTTTTTTGGAGACCGAATAACTCTGGCGTAGGAATAAGTATGAGTTCCGAAAGTGCTCATCGAATGCAACCAAGTTTCCTTACTTCCTAAAAAAATGGTTCAAATGGCCCTGAGCACTATGCGACTTAACTTCTGAGGTCATCACTCGCCTAGAACTAAGAACTAATTAAACCTAACTAACCTAAGGACATCACACACATCCATGCCCGAGGCAGGATTCGAACCTGCGACAATAGCGGTCGCCCGGCTCCAGACTGTAGCCCCTAGAACCTCACGGCCACTCCAGCCGGCTCCTTACTTCCTAATAGTTTTCGGTTCAGTTCCGTACCGTCACATAACCATCAGATTTAGTGAAATGGTACATTCGAACAGAAATGTAATTCGGTCTAACACTTCCAAACAAAGACAGCTCAGCGTATAGTTCTCAACAGCTAGGCAGCGTCAGTTAGCTACATGATACATACATCATTTAAAAGATCCTCTTATCGACATGATGTGGAACGATTCAGTTTAGCGGTTTATATGATCAGATTTGACCTTAACAAACACATTAAATTTTTATTCCTGCTCATGTCTGTACACTTATAAGGAAGGTAGCTCCATTTTATATTTTCTAGAATTTTATTACGTATAAAAAACATTTTATTACATACAAAAAACATACACACACAGGAGCGCGCACACACACATTCACACACACACACACACACACACACACACGCACACACACATAGGCTAACAATTTTTAAATTTATCCATAGAGTAGAACGAGTAGTCGAACTTTTTATGTTACTAGGTAAATGATCAAAATTTTTGAATCTGCATATTGGACTTCTTTCTGAGCAATTGCCAGCTCTACTTATGCGCAATATAGGTTATTTTTTCCTCTAGTATTGCAGGTATGAACATCATTTTTCTTCTCATATTCCTATTTACAATTTTTGACCAATTTATTTAGCGAATATATATATTGTGATAGTTCCATTAAAATTCCCAACTCCTTGATAAGATACCTGCATGACGTCTTCTAGTGAACACCGCATATTTTTGTTCCTGAGCGCTATTTATGAATTCTTTCTTTCTGCACAAAAATTACCGCGTAAGACATTATTGAATCCAAATATGCAAAACAAGTCAGGAGATTGATTTGTTTGTTTACATGACTAGCTATTATATGAAGAGCAAATTTAGATGAATTCCACTGTTAGAGAAGCTCAGGAGTATAATTCTTTCAGTTAAAGTTGTCGACGAAGTGTACATCAAAAAATGTGGAGCTTTGTACCTTATTTACTGATGCCGCTTAATGAGCTACATCAGTTGCTGGTGTGACTGTTTGTTGTGCCAAGTTGAACATTGTGCGTTTTCTCAAAGAACCACTTAAAATTCCTTTTAAACATCGTCAGCCACCTCTCCTGTGTCTTTCTCTCTATTCAGATATTTTATAACTCTAGTATCGTCTGCAAAAGTACTAATTCTGCTATTTGAATGTTAAGTGGAGTGTCATTCTCATATATCAGAAATAGGAGTGGAACTGAAACTGAACCCTGTGCGACTCCTTTGTGAGAAGTAAAGGGTGCATACCGTGATATTGAAGTATGTCAGCTTTGATCCCAGGAAAATGCGGTCTTAATCGAAAAGCGTACTTTTCTAATTCAACTTTATCGAGTGGGACCATATGTCACACAGAATGCTGCTCGTAATCACACCCTGTCAGCTGTGTCGCAAACGGCATCTTCGTGAATCCATATTTACTGGAATGTTTATTCTTGTATTAACGTGAACTTTGACTCATTCAGTTTTCGCTAATACTATGATACACCTTTTTTATACTAATCAGACGTCAGATGCATAGGCAAAATAGGGCCTCGTGGGGTGACCGCTCGCTCTAAGGCGTCTTGCCACGGTTCACGCGGCTCCCCCGTCGGACGTTCTAGTCCTCCCTCGGGCATGGGTGTGTGTGTAGTCCATAGCGTAAGGTAGTTTAAGTTAGACTAAGTAGTGTGTAATCTTAGGGACCGATGACCTAAGCAGTTTGGTCACATAGGAACTTAGCACCAACGCCGTACAATAAGGCTGGAGATCTTCGATCTTGACTTCTTAGTAATAACAGGCTTGAGAATACGCTATTGTAGAAGTGTTCTTCACTGTTGCACACAAAATACAAGAAGTCCTCTTCCACTTGGAAGGGTGACATCTCTACTTCGGGGAATATGACTGATTTTCTCTACTTTAACTTCTCTTAGCATATGACTCTGACTGTGGTCTATGAATATTCTTTTCTTAGTAAATAGCTTCGTAATCATTACTACGAAAGGGGAATAGAAATGGCACCGGACCTTTCTAGCTTCCTCTGCACTACACGTCGTCGTTTGACTGAGGGGTAACCGATAGTAGCCCTACACTTAATCCTAACTCTAAGAGAACAGCAGAGATACGTGAATTTCCATCTAGGACATTGTCATACAACATGGTTATCGGAGACACTACGCTTGCCGTTAGGATTACGTGCTGGTGGTTAACGAGATTTGAGCTACCTATTACAGGCAGGACACCATCACTTCATCGATGTATGGAAATTTTGTGCCAAAGGTCTGGCTGACAGTGTACACACTTACTTGGAAATTCAACACACAAACTGATAGCCTTCGCATGAGTGTTTATTCTTATTTCTAGTAAGGAAGAAAATAACACTCCAGATATACACAATGGCACAAAACTCTTCGAAACAAAAGTTTTCTTCCTACTGCGCGGCTTCCTTCACAGAGGATGATTTCAATACTGTCCGACATAATTTGTTTAATGCAGTCAGTGCTCACGTCTCAATGTTAACTTATGACATGGTTAGTAAAGCTTTGAAAAAACCAGCAATCAGTAACATTAAAGGTAGTGCAGATACACGTGCTTTACCTGCTAGAGACTATTAACACGAGGCTGTAGAAAGACTATCAACATATAATGTGTCAAGGTCTTTTCACAAATCATACGTCTCGCCAAGGACCACAGTAAAAAAGACGTTTGCCTCACGTTGCTTGCAAGACCGCAATTTCTTCTTTAGCCAACCACTTAGTCATCAGAAAGCTTTCTGAACACAGGATACAAATATAAAATCCGTTAACAACATTATTAATTGACATTTATCGACTGTATGATTATTGGTAAATGTTGTAAGCTATTAAAAGTATTTCTCCGACAGTTAAGAGGATTCTCTTACAGATATCATCAATTTCTGTAAAAAATATTCATACAGACTGTTTTTGGTAAACTACGATGTTTTTCTTTCACTTTAGTGTCTCCCAAACAATTTCATACCTCTGCGAGAAGTAACATAACTCCTTCAAACAGTGTTATGTGGTTAAATTTCAGAATATTACTAACTGTAGGCAAAAAGCACATGTTTTCTAGTTTCACATATATTTTCCCTTGGGAACTAAGTTGACCATTTAATCCTTAACACAGTTTTATCCATGCTAGATTTCATTCAGTCAAAGAACACATTATAGTATTAACTCACCAGATACACCATGATGAATTATCTCACAGAGCTGAAAGCGACACCATTAGAAAATGAAAAATGTGGCAGATTTTGTAATTTGGAGGAAAATTCAAGATAGAGATTACCTATTATTTTAGTAGTAAAACTCCTTAAATTTATTGAAGATAATTACGCATTTTTACACTTTTTCGCTGTTGGCGTCAACAGAATGACAATGTGTAGAACGTCTGGAACACTTTCTCTCGGTATGGTCAGTAACTGTAATGTTCAATGATATAGAGCGGTTCAGTTCTTTAAATGATACACTGTGCTCACTGTATTCGTTACCGTTTGGAGCGTAATGAAAGATGAAGGGCTTAAAATTGTTTGAGATTCTTAAATAATGTTGATTGATCTGTGGTACAGATGGGTGTAACGTGTTTATAAGGTTACGAAGGAAGACATAGGTATTATTTTGAATTGAATTGTTCAGAAAGCCAGATGCATTTGCTTAAACACATTTTGAGCTTATCAGTTGTTACCAAATCAAACAGTCTCCTGAAGTAAAATCTCAACGAAAGATCAGATTTAGCAACTGCGGAATAGTAAGGGATCGATTGTGCATTTATATAATTTATATTATTCATTCCCTCTATCTGCGTTGGTAGAGTTTCAAGTGTTTTAACCATATGTACTGTGTTGAAAATCTGAGGATGAGAGAATGGCCTCTCGAAACGCGTTGTTCGCTTGTGTTAAGTACGAAAAAAGGGGCTGAATGCTGCCAGTAATCAGTGATAGAATAGAATAACTAGTATCTCACATACGGGAAATGGTTAATACCTAATCACCATCAACTTTACACATTGTTTAGCATTAAATGCTCTTTTGTTACTGATAGTGTTAAAAACACAACTTACTGAACTAATAAGGCTTGAATGTAATCTTCGGTGAAAATCCACTTGCTGGTTTCATGTTCCTTGATGGCGTTCTGCTGTTTCGCTGACATGGTGCTTTCTTCTGCTCTAGAATGCTTCTGGTAGCCGCTGTTGCTCTAATACTGAATTACGTGTGCCAGCAGTTCCTTTAATGAGTCACCGTCATGAGAATCGACTGCGAAACTACTGACCCATCAACAAAATTTGCATTCCAAAGCGACCCTCGCTGACTCTGAACTAATAAACAACTCGTACTTTGCAAGGTCAGCGCGGCAGGTCTCGTGAGTTTAAGCGAAATATTTGTATGGCTCTCCGGCGTTCGGCACCAGTGTTACTAGCGCCTATGTAGTACGCTCACTACTTCTGCTAGTTTACAGTGCCATAACGTAAACTCCGCAGGCAGACGAAACAGCGCATAATTTGTGGTATCTTGTTCCTCAAATTGTGTATTCACTTCATACAGTTCTTAAACAAAAGAGATTTATGTACAACTGAATAAGTTCCTGTTCCATACAGATAGAATACACTGGGTACACAATCATTCGAGTGTGAACTCCATTTCCAAATACGTACAGTTTACATGATTTACTTCGGGGCCCTATTGACGAAAAAAGCAATAATAATTTAATAGGACTCAAGTAAGTATTATATAGGCCTATATAGCCAAACAGCTGCTGTAGTAGTCAAAATGAACGGAAAATTTCAGTGGAACAAGAGATACTGTGTGTGTGACGTAATAAGTAAACGAAAACTGACATGTTGATGTGTCTATTACTACTGGACTAAGCTGCCACATTAATAATAATTATAATAAAAAGAAACAACTTAACCAAATAATAACTTTTAAGTTTTTACTAATTCTTTAAACTGTCAGTAACGGAAAATGCCAATCAAACATGTGTATGTGTACAAAAACCTCATAAATTACATTATAGACAAATTACGAGGTAATAGGGATCTATTCAGAAACAGTAGGTATGCAAAGAATTCAACGCAACAGCCTGTAACCGCATAAATGTTACATTCTTAGGGCACACGTCAAGGCATCGAGATATGATGGAAGCAGTGGAAAGTACACATTTTAGTCGAAACGACGAAAATCAGAAGAACAACGGATATATGAAATGCGTATGATGTGCTTCTAACATTACTACTTCTCTGCCTGTAATACCTCTCTGCTTTTCTCAAATATCCATTTTCTTAAGAATTAAAAGACAAAATTTTAGAATTCATTTATTATTATCGACAACTTTTGATTGATATAGTCGACATCACAATACTTACTGATTTTAGAGGTGCAGTGGGTAGTGGGTAGAAGGTGTTGGTCATTCTCAGAAAGGAAAAATTTCTCTCAAAGAAATGACATCGGTTTTTCACAAAAGATATCTCTCAAATAGTACGTGCATATAAACAGTGTTCAGTAGCGTACTGTATTGCAATGAACAGGATACGGTAACATACTGATAGCCAGTATTTCCTGAACACATATCTAAATCGAACAAGGAGCATCTAGACGTTTCGATACATTACCTCCTTCAAGGAGCTTTCGTAAAGTCACGTACCCACCTGGCATTAGGTCGTCTGAACCCGGAACACAGGATTTCCGTGGACAGTGTACCACATATTCGTCTTGCTAGAGGTCCATCTGTTAACATGTCATTTTCTTTACAAACATTATCAGGTCATTCATCTCGTCATGTTCCGTTATAAATTTGTTAGCTTCCCTGTTCTCGTATTAATTTACAAACGTTTCTCTCCATTGGTCATGTAGGTTCGGCGTTGTCTCCAACCCGTGTCGAATCGTAAACTCTGTGTCGCTATTAGATTGTCATCTAGACTTTTAAATACACAAAATCTTGCACGTAAAGTTGTAGATGTGGGTAAAACACTTAACAAATTAAAAGTTCAAAATATCTATCAGTGTATCTCACGTTATGCTATTCACCGAAGGAAATTAAAATGAGTAAGAAAAAAAGAAATCAGGAGGAAGAAACAGAGCAAGAGGGAAGAAAAACAATTTCATATTAAGGGAAGAAACGAAAGAAAATAAATCGATATACTACTCCTGGCACTCTGCGACACATACACTCTCTTCCAGAATCCAAACGGCTCATGCTAATGCACTACAATACTGTTCCACCCTGCTTTATTAGAGATGCTATAACTTGTAATTCTGCTTTACACTACACAAAAGCCGCGTGGCTCCCTCCGTAGGAGGTTCGAGTCCTCCCTCGGATATGGGTGTGTGTGTGTGTGTGTTTCCCTTGGTGTAATTTAGTTTAAGTTCGATTAACTAATGTGTAAGCCTAGGGACCGATGATCTCAGAAGTTTGGTCCCACGGAAACTTTCAATAAAATCACCACACTGCACAGAACTGCAATACGCTACACTACTGCGTGACAAAAGCAAAACTAATTTTCTTTTATAACACTGCCACGCCAAGGAAATAACACAGGAAATGCATAGATTGTGCTGTCAAGCCACTCAAAGTGTAGTGGGTGGGAAGTGGCTGACAGATCTCTGAGAGTCGTTTCTTGTGTTCCTTGAGGTTCATCTCCTCACCGTTTTCGGAAGGAGTGGTGCTTGGGTATAATTCATTGCGTCTAGTTTTCCTGATATATTGCTTCTTCTAGCCTATCTGTCTGCCTGTCCGTATGTCTCTCTCTCTCTCTCTCTCTCTCTGTGAGCTTCGCATCCACTTTGAGGATGCCTCCAGGGAGTCGAGTAATTTAATTGACGTGAGTGCTGTGGCACGAAGAACAGACTGATACGTAGTCTCAGCACAGACAGTAAATGAGAGACGTTATCAAGAGCAGTCCGTCACATGAAACATACACGAAAGTACCACAGCCTGTTTGTACTATACTGTATGGCGACCATATCCCTAACACTTGAGATGTCAGCTGGTATTTTTATTAATTAATTTATGAATGTGCATAGTAAATGAATATCTGAATTTTCTACGGAACCCAGTGCCCCCTTGATGTAGCTGTTTGTGATAAGCATACCGTAAACAAAAGGATTTCTTCAGAACAATATTGCAGTCCTCTGCTGATCACGCTGCCACAGGTCGGTTGTTCTGTGAACACATCTCTCGTTCATTAGGTGTTTCGCGGGTATGCAGATCAGATTTTCTGCTAATCCTCTCATCTCAGATCTTCTAAAATGATAGAATGGCCCATGAAGTTGGCTACGAGAAGAATCAATTCCCACTCACACTGGAAACGTCATGGCCTCTGAAATACTTCCTCTCACTTTCTGTACTGACGAAAACGGGCGCACCTGTGCGCCGTCTCAAATGCCTCCTGCCTCATTAGTTAAAAAGTTTCACCAAATTCATTCGATCGGCAGCGTGGCCTGCGGAACTTTACCTTAAATCCTATTTATGTACTCTATCCAGTTTTCGTCTGTACCAAATTGTTATACAGTCAAACCACACAAAATATCACTAAAAGAAAGGACAGATTATTCCACGTTTTCGTGAACAAGATACACATTACAAAATACTGAAAGAAAAACTCATCATAAACCGTATTACTTCTGAACTCCCTAAAATACATCATCTTAAAAACTTTTTAGTTACCATGGTAGACACAATGTATCGTCTTCACGTAGTGTATGCTACAAGCTACCTACTCCCGTAAGGGTTTCTGGACCTTGTTCACTATGTCCACGGCCCCGAATGCTGCTCCTGACGCTGGTGAAATCGTCACACAACTACGTTTTCTGGCTAGTCTCCTAAACTTCAGCCTACTCTTCATTGGTTCTAAACTGTGACCTGAGTCTATATCTGCTCCTGTGTACGCTTTGCAAACCAGTGTCTGATTTTGGAATCTCTGGTTGACCATGATGTAATCTAAATGAAATCTGACATTATCTCTCGGCCTTTTCCAAGTAGACTTCCTCAGCTTGTGATACTTTAACAGAATTAAATGTTCAGTATCCTCATATACATTTTCTATCTCTTCACCTTCGGCTTGTGACGTTGGTAGGTATATCTGAACTACACTATTGACCATTAAAATTGCTACACCAAGAAGAAATTCAGATTGTGGTGTCTCCGCCAGACACCACACTTGCTAGGTGGTAGCTTTAAATCGGCCTCGGTCCATTAGTACATGTCGGACCCGCGTGTCGCCACTGTTAGTGATCGCAGACCGAGCGCCACCATACGGCAGGTCTCGAGAGACGGACTAGCACTCGCCCCAGTTGTACGGACGACGTAACTAGCGATGCACACTGACGAAGCCTCGCTCATTTGCAGAGCAGATAGTTAGAATAGCCTTCAGCTAAGTCAATGGCTACGACCTAGCAAGGCGCCATTAGTAGTTTATTGCCTGAATCTACAGAGTCTCACTTGTATCGTCAATAGCGATGTACAACAAGGATGGATTAAAGTTAAGTATTCGAGCAGCTACGTACTTTTCTTTATAGCATTCATTACGTATCCTGTTTCAGACCTATCTCTAGCCTGCGTGAGTTAACGCGTGCCTTTCGGCTACTTCCGAGTGGCGTGGCTGTTAACCTACGCTACAACACAGATGATAAACGGGTATTCATTGGACGGATATATTATACTAGAACTGACATGTGATCACATTTTCACGCAATTTGGGTGCATAGATCCTGAGAAATCAGTACCCAGAACAACCATCTCTGGCCGTAGTAAAGACCTTGATACGCCTTGGCACTGAGTCAAACCTTGGATGGCGCGTACAGGTACAGCTGCCCATGCAGCTTCAACATGATACCACAGTTCATCAAAAGTAGTGACTGGCGTATTGTGACGAGCCATTTGCTCGGCCACCATTGACCAGACGTTTTCAATTGGTGAGACATCTGGTGAATGTGCTGGCATGGCCAGCAGTCGAACATTTTCTGTATCCAGAATGGCCCGTACACGACCTGCAACAAGCGGTCGCGCATTATCCTGCTGAAAAGTGGGCTTCACAGGGATCGAATGAAGGGTAGAGCCACGGGTCGTAACACATCTGAAATATAACGTCCACTGTTCAAAGTGCCGTTACTGCGAACAAGAGGTGACCGAGACGTGTAACCAATGGCACCCCATACCATCACGCCGGGTGATACGCCAGTATGGCGATGACCAATACACGCTTCCAATGTGCTTTCACCGCGATGTCGCCTAACACGTATGCGACTATCATGATGCTGCAAACAGAACCTAGATTCATCCGAAAAAATGACGTTTTGCCGTTCGTGCACCCAGGTTCGTCGTTGAGTACACCATCGCCGGCGCTCCTGTCTGTGAAGCAGCGTCAAGTGTAACCGTAGCCATGGTCTCAGAGGGGATAGTCAATGGTACTGAAAACGTCGTCGAACTGTTCGTGCAGATGGTCGTTGTCTTGCAATCGTACTTATTTGTTGACTCAGGGATCGAGCAGCATTCGGGGCCGTGGACATAGTGAACAAGGTCCAGAATCCCTTAAGGGAGTAGGTAGCTTGTAGCATAGACTACGTGAAGATGATACATTGTGTCTACCATGGTAACAAAAAAGTTTTTAAGGTGATGTATGTGCCGTTTCAGCCATGCGGATAAGATGCCTGTCATCTCGACTGCTAGAGATACGAGGCCGTTGGGATGCAGCACGGCGTACCGTATTACCCACCTGAACCCACCGATTCCATATTCTGCTAACAGGCATTAGATCTCGACCAACGCGAGCAGCAATGTCGCGATGCGATAAACCGCAATCGTGATAGGCTACAATCCGACATTTATCAAAGTCGGAAACGTGAAGGTACGCATTTCTCCTCCTTACACGAGGCATCACAACAACGTTTCACCAGGCAAAGCCGGTGAACTGCATTTGTGTATGAGACATCGGTTGGAAACTTTCCTCATGTCAGCACGTTGTAGGTGTCGCCACCGGCGCCAACCTTGTGTGAATGTTCTGAAAAGCTAATCAATTGCATATCACAGCATATTCTTCCTGTCGGTTAAATTTCGGGTCTGTAGCACGTCATGTTTGTGGTGTAGCAATTTTAATGGCCAGTAGAGTATTGTTGTCGGTGTCGCTTTTCTGTCAATTCTGATGAGAATATCCCTATCACTGAACAGTTCTCATCAACTCACTGTCAGCCCTATCTCCCTACTCGTAACGTATCAGCCCTCACCTCGTGGTCTCTCGGTAGCGTTCTCGCTTCCCGAGCACGGGATCCTGGGTACGGTTCCCGGCGGGGTCAGGGATTTTCACCTGCCTCGAGATGACTGGGTGTTTCTGTTGTCCTTATCATTTCATAATCATTCATGAATGTGACGAGTTTGTACTGAGCAAAGGATGGGAATTTGTACTGGCGCCGATAACGCGCAGTTAAGCGCCCCACAAACCAAACATCATCATCATCATAACGAATCCTACTCACATAATACCTTTTCCTGCTGTTGTTGATATTACCCTATACTTATCTGACTAGAAATCCTTGTCGTATTTTCATTTCACTTCAGTCACCCCCACTGTATCTAGACTGAGCCTTAGCATTTCTCTTCGCAAATTTTCTACTTTCCCACCATTTCGGGCTTCCGACATCCCACTCTGCGACTCGTAAAACGTTATCCTTTCGTTGGCTATTGAGTCTTTTTCTAATGGTCACCTTCCTCGTGGCACTTTCCTCACGGAATTCCGAATGGGGTTTAGTCCGAAATCTTTTGTAAATGGGAAGATAATTCTTTAATTACAGGCTACGTGTCCTGTGGATAGACATTATGTATCATTAATGGATTGGATTCCATGACCTTCTGGTTCGTCATGCCGTTGATCTTTGCTGATTCCTCCGCATTTGGGGACAGTTTCGCACCGCAAAGGCAAGAAAGTGCACTGAACCTCAGTCCGCTCCTTCGCCGTCTTTGACATGTTCCTTGGCTGAATAAGCGTGACTTCTTATGACGGAAGTCTTAGTCCATAACTGCTAATGATTTTTATTCAAAATTTAAGCGGTGTTGTGATTTGAACCAGGGACCAAGGATTTTTTGATCAGCAATCAAAGACGTCATCCCTAGATCGCAGGTGCATCCTCTACAGTTATATATCTTTTTTAACGATAATGACATGGGTGAGGAAGGTAACAGACGTACACAAGTTGGACAATTTTTCTACGTAAGATTTGTGGTCGCATATCGGGAGATCTTTTGTACAATAGCCAAGTCTTGTGTCAAGAGATGAGAGCAAGTCCAAGATCTAACTCGTCGAAGAAGACAGCGATACTTCAGCGACAGGTCTCGCGCATAATTCAGCTAACAGAAAACTTTATAAAAATAAACTGCCTGCAGTGGGATGTGTGTATGTGTGTGGCTTCAAGAAAAAATGGAATGGGAACGTGACAGAAGATGGTGCCGAGGCCTCCCTGAACACAACTGCTGAAGTGAAGTCAACGGTTTTCATTGTAGAACAAAAGATCACTACTAGACAGGTAGTGCTAGAGAGGAGACGTCTGGTGTGGCAGTCTCCTTGAAGGTTGAACCTCAATTTACACCTCAGAATCTGTCCGTGAAGTTATATTTGGCACAGTGAGCCACGTTTCCATGTGCAGGTAAACTGTTTGAGTGTAATGAAGCCCTGAAGAAAGTCTTATTTTGGTTTCTTCTGCACTGTACAGAAATCTTTTCGTTCTTCTCGTCATGGTCTTTGCATTGAAAGTCATTACGAATATACACAGTTTTTAGGAGGCTCCCTGTGTGGATAAATACCTTCGCGTGACCAACCCAAATAATTTGTTGCTATTACCACCTATCTCACAACTGGAATCGATCCGCGGCCAGCATACTGCTGTCCAACCCTGCAAGTAGTACTGGACAGACGCCTTTTGATACAGAGAAATTCTGTTCAAATGGTTCAAATGGCTCTGAGCACTATGGGACTTAACATCTGTGGTCATCAGTCCCCTAGAACTTAGAAATACTTAAACCTAACTAACCTAAGGACAGCACACAACACCCAGCCATCACGAGGCAGAGAAAATCCCTGACCCCGCCGGGAATCGAACCCGGGAACCCGGGCGTGGGAAGCGAGAACGCTACCGCACGACCACGAGATGCGAGCGAGAAATTCTGTTTCCATTAATGTGAGCAGGTGCTCTTTTAGATGAATTGCTGAGTAGCGTTAATTTGGCGATCGTATTTCATTCGGTTACACTGCCTGATAATAAAAGTGATGCAGTCCTACATATACACACCACCGGCGGCATGTAAAAGGTTCGAACTGTAATTATTCTATGTGACAGGTAAAACGGCCGCTAGAGTGCACTGGTGTTGTTCTTATTTAGTGATGCCACCAGCAATTGTAGGGCATACAAAGAGAGTGAACAGCATCAGATGCAGAGTCATCAGTGTGAATTAGATTGAAATGCCACGTAGTCATGTGAGACAGCGATTTCACCACCAAACAGAGTTTGATGGCAGCTCATTCCGTGCCTCAGTTGGCTGGCTGGTCGAGTCGCCCATTACACAAATTTGTGGGGCATTCGGATGTGACAGTGGCCCGATGGTGGTTTGCTAGAGAACGTGAAGAATGCATACTCATTGTTAAGGCTCTGCTCGACCACATCTGATAACCACAAGTCAAGATCACCGTGTCGTGCACCAAGCACATCGTAGTCTCCTCACATCTGCGCCAGCCATCGGGTACAAGTAACGGACTCCCTGAAACATTCTGTGTCATCCTCCACCACTGATCAGAGACTAGCAGCAGCTGGATTGTGCAATTACTGTTCCTTGAAAAAGTTACCATTTATACCACAACACAAAGAGCTGTTTTTGGAGTGGTGTTTCAATGGTAGACATGGACTGCTAAGGACTGGTTTCGAACTATTTTCAGCTGATTCGCGGCTCTGATCTACCTCAAATAACCGCTGATTGAGAACTAGAGAGAGGTTCCTTCTTACAACGTTTCGAAGACGCACGGCAGTGTTACTCCTGGCGTTGTGGGGGGAAAGCCATCAGATATGACTTCATGTCATTATTAGTGGTGACTGAGGGAACGCTGATGTCATAACTGTATGTCACAAACATTCTGTGCCCTCGCGTGTTACCTCTCATGCAACAATAATGTGATGCCGTATTCCAACAGGACCGCGCTCGTCCACGTATAATACGTCTGTATGAACTGCTTGCAGTGTAGTATTCCCACGACCAGAAAGATCCTGTCCCTGCTAGTTGATAGAACGTGTGTGAGACCAGACTGGACGTTAAAACCTTCCAAGAGCCAGTATCGAGGATATCAAGGACCAGCTACAGCGGTTGTGGGCCTGCTTGACCAAGGAGATGGGTCATGACACACTTAACAACCGAAGGATTATATGCATCAAGGCGAAAGAGATGAATATTCATACCGATAAGTTGGCTCATACTATCCAGTTCTTTGCAAACTTAAATGACAGCTCTTTAAACCCGGGAAGTTCCCAGCATGTTTCATTTTGTTTCCTCCTCCCCTTATAGGTACTTCACCTTTTTTTGTCAGGCAGAATATATATTTTTCATTATTACATAATTTCTACACGGTCCAGTCACATTAATGTGTTCACGACTTATATTCGACATCAAAGTACAATAAACATAGATTTGTTGTAGAATCATGGAACATATTTAGTGTTCACACATAATGGTCTTTCTAGACTCTGAGAAGCTCATCTGCAGAAACCAGCATGGTTTTAGGAAACAGCGGTTATGCGGGAAACAGCTGGCCCTCTTTGTGAATGATATACAACAGGCTCAAGATACCGGCTCCCAGGTTGATGCCGTATTTCTCGGCTTTCGAAAGGCTTTCGACTCAGTTCCGCATTGTCGCTTGCTCCAAAAAGTGCGCGCTTACGGTCTATCCGATGACATATGCGTTTGGATATAAAGTTTTCTAACAGACAGGGAGCAGTATGTCGTCCTGAGCTGGGTTACTTCAACAGAAAGAAGCGTAACTTCAGATGTGCCCCAGGGCAGCCTAATACGTCCGCAACTTTTTTTACGATTTACATAAACGATGTGGTTGATGGTATCGACAGCGGCATTAGACTGATTGCGATGATGATGTAGTCTACAGGAAAGTAGTATCACACGAAAGTTGTGAACAAATCAATGAGGATCTGCAGAAAATAAATGCGTGGTGTAATGACTAGCAGTTATCTCTCAATATAAGTAAGTGTAACCGACAGCGTATAACAACGGGAAAATCCCCATTAATGTACGAGTACAAAATAAATGCCCTGTCTTTGGAAGCAGTAGCATCTGTCAAGTATATGGGTGTGACTATTCGAAATGATCTCAAATGGCGGCCGAAGTGGCCGTGCGGTTAAAGGCGCTGCAGTCTGGAACCGCAAGGCCGCTACGGTCGCAGGTTCGAATCCTGCCTCGGGCATGGATGTTTGTGATGTCCTTAGGTTAGTTAGGTTTAACTAGTTCTAAGTTCTAGGGGACTAATGACCTCAGCAGTTGAGTCCCATAGTGCTCAGAGTCATTTGAACCATTTGATCTCAAATGGAATGATCAGATTACACAAGTAATGGGTAAGGCAAACTCTAGATTGCAGTTTATAGGTAAAATCCTGAAGCGTTGCAGTCCTTCAGCAAAGGAAATAGCTTACAATTCGTTAGTTCGTCCAGTCTTAGAGTATTGCTCGTCTCTATGGGACCCTTACCAGTTGAGTATGATTCAAGAGATTGAGAAGGTCCGAAGAAGATCGGCAAGACTCGTGATTGGTACATTTATCCATCGCGAGAGCGTTACAAATCTCATAGAAAGTTTGAAGTGGGACACACTTACAGATAGACGGCGCGCTAAACGGAAGGGGCTGCTCACTAAATTCCGAAATCCGATCTTCGTCGAGGATGTAGAGCATATATTTTTACCTGAAACTTTCAAATTGCGCCATGATCACCATTCAAAGATAAGGGAAATTAGAGCTCGTAGTGAGGCGTTCAGACAGTCGTTTTTCCATCGCGCGATCCGCGAGTGGAACAGAGGGGGGAAATATGACTTTGGTGCGAATTGTGCCCCTCGCCACACACCGCTTGGTGGCTAGCGAAGTATATATGTAGATGCAGATGTAGAAACAGCTGGTGGAAAGTATGCGAAACTTCTAGGGGGACGCGGAAAACAATGCAGTCTTTGTCGTAATGCGGAAACGGAGCGATTTATCTGATGTCCAAAAGGGAATGGTCATGGATTTTCGAGCATTTCTGAAATGGATAATTCCGTAAATTGTTCACTTGCCGCCATGGTTAAGTTACACCAATGATGACAAAAAAGTACAATCGAAAACCGGCGCCGTGGCAACTGCGATGCCCCACAGACATAAATGACATTGGTGAATGACAGCTGTGGTGACGTATACGAGCAAGTGCAGGTGCAACTGTTAGCGTCAATCCGCCCAATGAACGAAGGGGCCACCTACAGCGTGTCCTCAACGTGAATGTTGCTGCATATGAGCCTACGCAGGAGGTGCCAGGTTCAGTGCACTCATGCTGACTGCTATTCACCGGTGACGAAGGGTGGAATCTGCATGCCTGTATCGCAAATGGACGTCCAATAAGTGGGAAGAGGTGGCCTTTTCAGATGTATCACGTCTTACTCCCCATCGCACAGATGACAGTCTGAAACGAGACACCGTGCAATAATCGCTGTAAGGATCCAGGCCGAAGGAGGAAGCGTTCTGTTTTGAGAAACGCTTTCGTGGCTTTCTCTGAGCCATCTCGTCATTCTGGATGGCACAATGGATCAACACAAGTATGTAATTATACTTAAGGACCATGTCTACTCCTAAATGCAGTTTTTTCTTTCTTGGCACCATGACATCTACCAGCAGGATAATGTAACGTGGTACTCAGCTTGTAGTGTAGTGCGCGGTTCCAAGAGTACCATGATGCGTCTGCTGTGCTCCCCAACAAGCTCCCCTTATCTAAACCTAATCAAGAATATGTGGGACGACCTCGGGCGGGCTGTTCCCGCCATGGATCCTCATCCGGAAAATCGGGTGCACCTTTCCATGGCACTGGAATCGCCATGGCTCCATGTCCCTGTCGGTACGTTCCAGAGCCTCACTGACACTCTTGCTGCACGACTCGCAGTGGTCGACGTTCCAAAAGGTGGTTGTCCAGGCTTTTGACCTATGGTCAAATTAATGTGATTGGATAGTTTACTTTAACGGTGGTGAGCTGAAGTTGGTGAATAAACGTGACATCTTGAAATTATAATTTCACTAAGAGTCTCGCTTCTCCATATTTAGCAAAGAACTGTTACCTCAATTTCATGGAAGGTGTCCATTGTTATGCTCATCTTTAAAGTGTGCAGTACTTTGATACCGTTTTCTGTTGCAACACTGTGTCCTCTTTCTTCTACTATATGCCCCGGTATAGCTGATTTGACCGCAGTATCAAGACTGAAACAGTCAATACGTTCTTTAAAAAGGGTTTTAAAAGTCCTACCCGTTTGGTTTATCAAGCAATGTATGTATATCAATAAAATTCTGTGACTTGTTATTATCTGTACAAAACATCTTCCTATTTTTGTAACATTCACTGTCATTCGGTTCTGCTTTAAATACGTTTTTGATTTTACTGTATGGAGAAGATGATATTAAAGTTTGTGGTACGTTTCATACAGGAACTTCTGTTTCAAAATTCTGCCTACTATTGGAAGGAACACACAGAAAATGTTGTGGGGAAGGCTAACCAAAAACTGTGTTTTATTGGAAGGACACTTAGAAAATGTAACAGACCTACTAAGGAGACTGCCTACACTACGCTTGTCCGGACTCTTTTAGAACACTGCTGCGCGGTCTGCGCGATGTGGGATTCTTACCAGGTAGGAGTGACGAAGTACATCGAAAAAGTTCAATGAAAGGCAGCACGTTTTGTATTATTGCGAAATATGGAATAGAGTGCCAGAGAATTAATACAGGATTTGGGCTGGAAATCATTAAAAGATAGGCGTTTATCGTTGCGACGGAATTTTCTCACGAAATTCCAATCACCAACTTTCTTCTCTGAAGCAGAAAATATTTTGTTGACACCGACATACATAGGAAGGAACGATCACCACGATAAAATAAGGGAAATCAGAGCTCGTACGGAAAGATATAGGTGTTCATTCTTTCCACTCGCCATGCGAGATTGGAATAGTAGAGAATTGTGAAGGTGGATCAATAAACCCTCTGCCAGGCACTTAAATGTGATTTCCAGAGTATCCGTGTAGATGCAGATGTAGATGTATTCGACAGTTAATGATTTTTTCGTTTTTCAGTTCTATGTGGTAGGGATTTAGGTAGAATAAAGGGAGTATAAAGATAAAGGGCAGGAGGAAAAGGATCTCAGAACTAGGGAAATTACTGAACAAATAGAAACTGAAGTCTTAGCGTGGTAAGAGAATAGACGACAAGAGAAGAGAAGAGAAGAGAAGAGAAGGGAAGAGTTGGGAGTGTAGCCATGACTGTGGTCTGTGGTTACCAGGGCAGGCGGCTGCGATGCGCCTCTGCGCTTGCTTGTTAAGCAGCCGGGATAAAGGCGCCCGCTAACAATACGCCGCGTTTACAACTGTCGTGCACAAATTTGTGCCCGGCGATGAAGCTGATCTCTGCGGTCTGCGAACACATCCCCTTGCGTCGGCCGCCGCTAATGCTCTCGCAAAAATCCCGCATTGTAATGTTCATACCGATATACGCTGCGCTGCGGGGCGGATTTCACTTCTCTTTTTTAACAGCGCTCCCCAAATCCCTAAAAAGCTCCCAGACGGATCCGGTAAATCTCTGGGTTGCTGCTGGAGCCGCGGGCACGTAGCACAATAACGTTAAGTACAGTCAGAATAAGTCCGTATTTGACAAAAATTCGCGATTTATAGCGCCGTAAAACCGGGGCTTATGCCAGACAGTAAAACAGTTCCGGTGAGCAATTTGCTTATCGGTGCAAGGGACTAGCATAAAATAACCTATAATTACCGCTGCAAATGAATTCCACGGCAATGAAACTAGATACGACAGTACCAACGCTCGCACACTGGCTGAGTCTGGAGATCAACCGTTACTGCCAGATGAACTATTCCCAGATTACATTGTGCACAAAAACGTTACGAGTAGGACCTGAATAAGAGCTTCTTACGCAATATCAACATATCTACGACGGTGAGTACAAAGGTTTCTGCGCAACACTCTCCTAATTTATTAAAATAAAAATAAAAAACCAAAAATACAAAATTTCGACAGCGTCACTTTGGATTTAAGTGTTCTTTCTCCATCGTGTAAAAGCTTTCCAGCAGCTTCAGAAGAAAACTTTTTAGGTTGCGGAGGCGAATCTATGGCCCCTTAAACCATTTATAGGCTGACCAAACTAAAAGAAATCCTACGGAGTGAGAGCAGGACTACATGCACGATGCTCCATTACCTACAAAAGCAAACAGACTTTTAACGATGGGGAGACGTGTTGTCATACGTTGGAAGAACGTTCTTTGACAATAGACCTAGGTGTTTGTTTCAAATTTCTGATTTCAGCTCGTTGCAAGACATATCGCTGTAATGTTCACATGTTTCTATTCATCTATTTCTCAGGTAATATCCCTTGTGCGTTCCAAACAGCTAGTAGCATCGCTTTTCCCGTAAAGGATTGACGCTTCAGTTACTTTTTGACGGGAGACCTGCCCTGGTACTTGTTCTCTGGTTCAAACCGATAGTCCCACGTTCCATCTCCAGTGATGATTCGTTTCAAAAACGTATCACCTTCGCTAGCATGACGGTCAGTAGCTTCTGACATATTCTCACGCACCTGCGCTTCTGCTCTTCGTTTTCCTGTTTCGGGACCAATCTCGCACACACTTTACAAAAGCTGAGCCTGTTACGGATGATACTATACGAAGAACCATGATTAATGTGCATTTGGTTTTCCACTTCATCACGAGTCATTCATCGGTCTTGCTTTATCAGGTCTCGGACTTTCTCAGTGCTGTGCATCACGCTTGTTCGGCCGCCTCTTCATTGCGACCACCTCTTAATTATTCAATCTACTGATAAGCATTTCACCGCCGTAAAACATTGCCCCTGCATTGTGCTGAAAGTTTTCATTTGATTTCAGATCCTGATAGGTATTCAGACACAAGAAAGGATTACACAACATTATTTTACATTGGTCCAAATAGAGTATGGGGCAGTCACATTCCTTTCGCAAGAGCGCAAAGCGAACTGATGCGATAACGCTGAAAACTGCTAAAGACAAAGATAATGGTGCCATATAGAGGTTGGCGAGCGCACTAATGTTTGCTACCAGTGCAAAAGATGAAAAAGCAGACACTTATTGACTCGTCGTCCTGTTTCATATCGTACCTCAACTAATGCAAATAGCGGTGATATAAAATGAAATGACACGACTGCATTTGCTCCTTTGTAACTAAGGAAGGGAGCACACATCGGTTAGTTCGCAGGGTACTCGAAAAATACATTCAGCATTCAGTCTACAAAGGAGAAGACACACAAATCACAGGTCGCGTGATATAATATTACACGAATGTGTCCGGTTCCGTGGTTGAGTGATCAGCGTGCCAGAGTTCCATACGAGGTTCCTGGGTTAGTTTGCTAAGGGACTGGGTGTTGCGTTGTCCATCATCATTTCATCCTCATCGACAGGCAAGTCGCCGAAGCAGCGAAGTGGCATCAGGTAAACAGACTTGTACCAGGTGGCCTAGATCAACAGGGGATACAGGACGCATACAAAGACGGGCTGCACGAATGTTGACAGGTTCGTTTGACTAGAGCATCACGTAAACGCTGGAAAACCTTAATTGGCAGATGTCGAAGACATCATTTATCCCTCGAACACCTACGTACAAAGCTTCAGATACCATTGTTGAGAGAATAATGTAGAGGTATCCCAGAGCCTGGTGCGTATGACAATAGCAGAGACAACGAAGACATGACTTGATCTACCACAGTGCATACTTAGGCAATCATTCTTCTCATGCTGAACAAGCGTTTTGAACTCCAAGGAACTATAGCATTCTCAGTACTCCCTATCATGTCCCCCACAATGGTTTGTAAAGTATGTTTGTACAATTTGATATTGTCTGAGTTATTCTAACAAGAACGTACATCTGAAATGCAGGGTTCCACCTCCGTCACAGAGGAACTTCCCTTGATTTTACAGCACACGCAACAAACTGTATGCAACATAACATAGATTGTAGCGATCTACCAATCTCATAAACGTTCTTAAATCTTGAAGTATCGGTTCAGGTGACGGGGCTGAGACGAGGAGTGGAAGCGCGGAATTGAGACAGCCCTCCACAAGCAAGCTAAGACCGCCATACCCAGGCGAACCAGTTGGTCGATTCGTCCCTGGAGCGAGGGTGCCCTGACACATATACATGGCTGTGTGTGATGGGTTCGCGATAGCCTGGATGCGGCGATTTAGCCAGATAACTTGTACCTGCTAGCCGGCAGATACCTGCCAGTCCACAGTCCGTCAATGCCGGCAGGCAGAGTCCCCCCAAGCAGTCGCTAGTGTCCACACATAGTCGGAAGTGTTGGCGAGCGAGTCGGCTGACCAGTTGGACTGTGAATGGGTGCCTTGACGAGAACGGGTTTCACCACATTATGGAAGAGGTGAGGCGAGCTTTGGCTTGATTATCAGCACGTGGAGGAACGTGACAGCACCAATGATGGGGCAGTCGCAGTGTGGCAGTCTGTAGCTATCCAGAAATACATTATAAATGAAATAGTAATTCACAGTTTTGACGTTTAGCAAAACCAATCGCATCAGAATAATTGCAGCAGTGAGGTGGTTGTGTTGAGACATTAATATTATGTACATCACAAGAACTATAGAAGTTGTGTCGTGATAGCAAATGAACACTCCTATAAAATCATTAAAAATAAATAACAACTGAATATTTCATGTTATCTTAACATACAAGGTAATAAATAATAGCACAGGATTCTAGCTATCGCCACTAAAAACCACAGAAACGTATTATTTTATTTATTGAATTATTGTGTGCATTTTTTAAGTTGTTAAACGTGCGAAATCATCATATTGTCCACAAAAAATGAGTGTATCATGGCATAGCTTATAATTTACTGCCGGCCGGTGTGGCCGAGAGTTTCTAGGCGCTTCAATCGGGAACCGCGCGACCGCTACGGTCGCAGGTTCAAATCCTGCCTCGGGCATGGATGTGTGTGATGTCCTTAGGTTAGTTAGGTTTAAGTAGTTTTAAGTTCTAGGTGACTGATGACCTCAGATGTTAAGTCCCATAGAGCTCAGAGCCATTTAAAGCTTATACCTTACTCTTTGTACCTATGTATCATTTGCATAACTTATTGTAAGTTTTATAATTTATTTAATGAAACGTTAAATTTGTCGTATTTGAGGACTCTCGTCACTTGAAAGTGGTAATTTAAATGTAATATTTGACATCATCCTCGAATAGAGCGCAACGAGACTTTGTAGTGAACTGGCCACCTTTACGAAAGTGCTGCTCAAATATTGTGGAACATTGTCCATAAAATGTTTCTCCGCCTACCTTTTACTTATTGCATCCTTATGGTCGCAACACGTCCTGACAATACAATCCATTAAGTTGCCCACACGTCTCACGTAGATGCTGCGTTCTCGGAATGTTATGCAACAATTTAAGCAAAGAACATTAGTAGTTTTATTTCGATAAAGCAGATTAACAATACTGCACTTTGAAATAACAATGGCGTCGCCAGCGATGGGTGACATACAACATAAATCCGAGTCCTTTGTATTATATAATGTTCATGCAAGTTTGACACATACACTGCTGGAAATTGAAATAAGAACACCGTGAATTCATTGTCCCAGGAAGGGGAAACTTTATTGACACATTCCTGGGGTCAGATACATCACATGATCACACTGACAGAACCACAGGCACATAGACACAGGCAACAGAGCATGCACAATGTCGGCACTAGTACAGTGTATATCCACCTTTCGCAGCAATGCAGGCTGCTATTCTCCCATGGAGACGATCGTAGAGATGCTGGTTGTAGTCCTGTGGAACGGCTTGCCATGCCATTTCCACCTGGCGCCTCAGTTGGACCAGCGTTCGTGCTGGACGTGCTGACCGCGTGAGACGACGCTTCATCCAGTCCCAAACATGCTCAATGGGGGACAGATCCGGAGATCTTGCTGGCCAGGGTAGTTGACTTACACCTTCTAGAGCACGTTGGGTGGCACGGGATACATGCGGACGTGCATTGTCCTTTTGGAACAACAAGTTCCCTAGCCGGTCTAGGAATGGTAGAACGATGGGTTCGATGACGGTTTGGATGTACCGTGCACTATTCAGTGTCCCCTCGACGATCACCAGTGGTGTACGGCCAGTGTAGGAGATCGCTCCCCACACCATGATGCCGGGTGTTGGCCCTGTGTGCCTCGGTCGTATGCAGTCCTGATTGTGGCGCTCACCTGCACGGCGCCAAACACGCATACGACCATCATTGGCACCAAGGCAGAGGCGACTCTCATCACTGAAGACGACACGTCTCCATTCGTCCCTCCATTCACGCCTGTCGCGACACCACTGGAGGCGGGCTGCACGATGTTGGGGCGTGAGCGGAAGACGGCCTAACGGTGTGCGGGACCGTAGCCCAACTTCATGGAGACGGTTGCGAATGGTCCTCGCCGATACCCTAGGAGCAACAGTGTCCCTAATTTGCTGGGAAGTGGCGGTGCGATCCCCTACGGAACTGCGTAGGATCCTACGGTCTTGGCGTGCATCCGTGCGTCGCTGCGGTCCGGTCCCAGGTCGACGGGCACGTGCACCTTCCGCCGACCACTGGCGACAACATCGATGTACTGTGGAGACCTCACGCCCCACGTGTTGAGCAATTCGGCGGTTCGTCCACCCGGCCTCCCGCATGCCCACTATACGCCCTCGCTCAAAGTCCGTCAACTGCACATACGGTTCACGTCCACGCTGTCGCGGCATGCTACCAGTGTTAAAGACTGCGATGGAGCTCCGTATGCCACGGCAAACTGGCTGACACTGACGGCGGCGGTGCACAAATGCTGCGCAGCTAGCGCCATTCGACGGCCAACACCGCGGTTCCTGGTGTGTCCGCTGTGCCGTGCGTGTGATCATTGCTTGTACAGCCCTCTCGCAGTGTCCGGAGCAAGTATGGTGGGTCTGACACACCGGTGTCAATGTGTTCTTTTTTCCATTTCCAGGAGTGTAGTTTGTGGATCATTAAAAACTTGAACTGTAGTACTCTCTGCTAGGCCCTGCTAATGTTGTCCAAATACTTTCCACGAATGTCCGGGCGAGGCTAGCAGGAGCGGCACTTGTACATTTGTAATCACTTCTTGAAGAGGTCAGTCCTGTAGTGGCGTGGCTCTCGTCTGCGGGTCATTGGCTGACGTCGCCTCACCGCCTTCTCTGGTCTTGCGTTCCAGCGCTTGTGGCTACACCAGAACAAACAGTTTGTCCCTGCGGCGCGAATGTATGATAAAACTAATCCACCGAAGTCAAAGAAAACTATTTGCATGGCCTTGACATTTGACCTGACCTGACGACGTTTTCTTGGTCTTGGAGAACCTCTCCCGACCCATTCTGAAGATTAATCCTTGGTCTCAACATCACGACCGTAGACTCACGTCTCTTCATCTGATATATGATTCTCTTATGCAACTTATAGTTCTCGTTTGCGCGATCCAAAAGCTCTCCACAGACTGCGAGGCTAAGGTCTATCTGGTTTATAGTCATGAGCCGTGGGACGAACTTGGTAGGAACACGATGCATTCCAAGGTGCTGTGTCAGGATTTTATGACATGATCCAACTGACATTTTACATTCTTCTGCAATCTCTCGTTGATTTTCCTGACATTTGCGCCGTCTTAAACGAGGGTCATCTTTAACTTCCGTCTTGCCACTTTTTAAACAGTGCAAACCATTCGTAACTCCATGTAGCTTTAGCACTCATCACCGTAGGCTTGCTGAATTATTTGGTGTACCTCTATAAAGGTTAGGTTTTCTTCAGTTTCACGCAAAATTTAATGCAGACGTGCTGCTCCTCTAACTCTGCCATCTCGAAATTCGCAAACTATGAGGCACAGCACTACTCAGTACAGCACTGAACAACAGCAAACACACAAACAACAATGAAACTTCCAGCAGTTATACATTAAACACAGGCGTGTGCTGAGGTGCCAACCGCACTTCGCTACAAATCACCATTGGCACGAAATTACGAACGTTCCGGACTTTTTTGTACAGACCTCGTATTTAACATGTATTACCTTCTATTTCTTTGTCATCTACCGGTAGCGCCTATGCAAGAACTGCATGTTTTATTTCATTGTGCATAAACTATTAGACACAGGGTGATGTGTGTGGTCTGGGGTACACAGCCATAGAAAGATTTTTCATTTTTTATATTGTTGTAATTATGATTTGTATGTATTTTAAAAAGTGGCACGTGTCCTGTATTTGTGCTCGTTGTTAATTTTGGAGGGGAATGTAACGGCATATAAACGTGAGCGGCGGGTAGCTCCTGTCTCTCTGTGTCGCACAGTCATACACTGTGCATAACTGTATAGGAGACAGCGTGTATAGTGGGGTCTTCGTAATGTGGCTGTAGGACTAGTCAGATTACAAGCTTTCGGCAGAAAGTGACCTCTTGAATACGCAAAAATTTTTTGGAAGAAAAATTCCCAGTGAAATGAGACTTATAATAAGTAAGCCAGCTGGAATCTTAACATTTTGCGAATCTTAGGCACTGTACAATATTGAACATTGATTACTTTTGGCTGCAAATCTGGAATCATTACTAGATAGACTATGGGAATCTACTCATGATTATCAGATTTCTGATATGTTAATCTGTAGATCGCCATAGTAATTTTTGGGCTGATGAATATTTTGTGTTTAACGCAATGGGTCATTATTTTCTGCGGGGCGATGTTGCCTAAAACGTTATTGGGCAACCTGCTACCACTTTAAGCATACAATGATACAATCTTCACTGCATTTGAAAGTTTTTGTAATTTTGTTTCATTGTTGAATAATATTTTTAGGACTACAAATATAATTGCGGAGGCGTTAACGGATGGAATAAATCATCAGTTCGTTGCAATAAAAATGTTTTCGTGTTATCTACATCAAATTTGCTTCACTTTCTAATGCTTTGATAAATTTGTCCAAAACATACCGGGATAATACTATTTTTGCAGAGAAATTAGTTGTACGACTATGTGCCCTACGACCTCATGCTAAAACGCTATTGATCCAATGTTGGAAACAGAGCAGAGCGTCACCCAGTTATCTCTACTGCTTAATCTCGTCACAGAGATTCGTGTAATAAGTAATATTAGGGCAGGTCACTTATAATTACAATGCTTAAAAGAAGTCCTCAAAATCGGTTAAGCTTCCTGCAGACTATAGATGTAGGTGTAGACTCTGCAGGGTTCAAAAGCCGTTAGGTTGCTGGTGGCCTTTGTCGTTGACCATTGCGTGTCAGACGCCAAAAAGCAGAATCGCAATTAGTATTTAGTCAGAACAAGCACACTGTTCAGTTATCGGTTCGCTGGAGAGGTTTTGACCGGTCTATGCACTCTGACGCCGCAGGGATGGTAGAAACCCCAACTGGTGTCAAATAATCTTGGAGGAATTAGTTAAATTTCGTTGTAACCACTTTCGTTGAGCGGAAGGTTTATGCACAATTGAGATCTTATTCTGCTGTTCCTATATAGAAACGACTCGTTGCTGAGTTACAAGGAATTTGCTGGAACATCGCAATACAATTATGTTACGTGAATAAAAGGGAAGAATATAGAGTAATCTGTCGACTGAGGTGAGTGAATTTTCTGTAACAGTGTAAAAGGTCCGTAAGGGTTTTTTTTTTTTTTTTTTTTTTTTTTTGTGGTTTTAGGGCGCACAACTTCAATGGTCATTAGCGCCCTGACTACTCTAAGAATGCACCGCGAGGCACAAGTTGACCACAACAACTAAAAGGGAAAACACGATAAAAGACAGACTGACAGGCATAGGATTAAAAAACAGCATCATCAAATGTCCTTAGCGAGGTGTGTCAAATTGATAAAACGAAGAACACGAGCAGCTGCTCGTGGGTCATCCGCTAAAATGGCATCGAAAGTATCTGGCAGGTTAAGATCGAGGCGCAGTGTGTTAAGATCTGGACAGGACATTAAAATGTGTCTAACCGTCAGCAAGTGCCCGCATGGGCAGAACGGCGCCGGCGCAGCCGTCAGCAGATGGCGATGGCTGAACCGGCAGTGTCCAATTCTTAACCGGGCTAAAACGACCTCCTCCCGCCGAGAAGGGCGTGAGGAGGACGTCCAAGCCACGGGAAGAGGTTTTAAGGCCCGAAGCTTGTTGTCGGTAAGTGCAGCCCAATCGGCATGCCACAGAGATAAGATGCGCCGACAAATCACCCTACTAAAATCGGACGAAGGGACGCAACAAGAAGCTGTTCGAGGCTGGAGGACCGCAGCCTTGGCCGCGGCATCTGCAGCTTCGTTCCCAGGGATACCGACATGGCCCGGAACCCACATAAAGCTAACTGGAGAACCGACGCCCACCAGCTGCTGAAGAGAGCGTTGGATCCGGTGTACGAAAGGGTGAACCGGGTACGGATCACTGAGGCTCTGGATGGCGCTCAGGGAATCTGAGCAGATGACATAAGCAGAATGTCGGTGGCGGCAGATGTAAAGAACAGCCTGGTAGAGGGCAAAGAGCTCAGCTGTGAAGACCGAACAATGGCCATGGAGCCGGTATTTGAAACTTTGTGCCTCGACAATAAAGGAACACCCGACCCCGTCATTGGTCTTAGAGCCATCTGTATAAATGAAAGTCATGTCGATGAACTTCGAACGAAGTTCCAAAAAACGGGAGTGGTAGACCGAACCGGGGGTGACCTCTTTTGGGAGCGAGCCGAGGTCAAGGTGAACGCGGACCTGAGCCTGGAGCCAAGGTGGCGTGCGGCTCTCGCCCACTCGAAAGGTTGCAGGGAGGGAAAAAGTAAGGTGTTGAAGGAGGCGACGAAAGCGAACGCCAGGGGGTAGCAGGGCAGAGACATACAACCCGTATTGACGGTCAAGAGAGTCGTCAAAAAAGGAACGATAAGACGGATGGTCGGGCATTGACAGTAGCCGACAGGCATACCGACAAAGCAGTATATCGCGCCGGTAGGTGAGTGGCAATTCGCCAGCGTCAGCATGAAGACTCTCTACGGGACTGGTATAAAATGCTCCGATCGCAAGTCGTAAACCCCGATGTTGTATGGAGTTGAGGCGGCGTAAGATGGATGGCCGTGCAGAGGAGTATACGAAGCTCCCATAATCCAGCTTGGAGCGGACGATCGACCGATATAGACGAAGTAGGACGGTTCGATCCGCTCCCCACGACAGACCACTGAGAACACGGAGGACATTTAAAGAACGGGTACAACGGGCGGCCAAATATGACACATGTGGAGACCAGCTAAGTTTCCTGTCAAATGTAAGGCCTAAAAATTTGGTTGTCTCCACGATTGGGAGAGCAACGGGACCGAGTCTTAAGGACGGTGGGAGAAACTCTTTGTATCGCCAGAAGTTAATACAGACCGTCTTCTCGGCAGAAAAACGGAAGCCATTGGCGACACTCCAGGAGTAAAGACGGTCAAGAGAACGCTGAAGACAGCGCTCCAGGACACGTGTACACTGCGCGCTGCAATAGATGGTAAAATCGTCCACGAAAAGGGAGCCTGATACATCAGCTGGGAGGCAATCCATTATTGGATTGATCGCGATGGCGAAGAGAGCGACGCTCAAAACTGAGCCCTGTGGCACCCCATTCTCCTGGCGAAAGGTGTCGGACAGGACAGAACCCACACGTACCCTGAACTGTCGATCCATTAAAAAGGAACGAATAAAAAGAGGGAGGCGACCGCGAAGGCCCCATGTATGCATGGTGCGGAGGATGCCCGCCTTCCAACAGGTGTCGTAAGCCTTCTCCAAATCAAAGAACACAGCCGCGGTCGGGCGCTTCCGCAAGAAGTTATTCATAATGAAGGTCGACAAGGTAACCAGATGGTCAACAGCAGAGCGGCGCCTACGAAATCCACATTGTACATTGGTAAGTAGGCGTCGAGACTCGAGCAGCCAAACCAATCGAGAGTTAACCATTCGCTCCATCACTTTACAGACACAGCTGGTAAGCGAGATAGGTCGATAACTGGAAGGCAAGTGCTTGTCCTTGCCCGGCTTAGGAATCGGGACAACAATAGACTCGCGCCAGCATGCGGGAACATGTCCCTCAATCCAGATGCGATTGTATGTACGAAGAAGAAAACCTTTACCCGCAGGAGAAAGGTTCTTCAGCATCTGAATATGAATAGAATCTGGCCCTGGAGCAGAGGACCGTGATCGGCCAAGTGCGTTTTCGAGTTCCCGCATGGTGAATGGGGCATTATAACTTTCACAATTCGAGGAGCGGAAGTTAGGTGGCCTAGCCTCCTCTGCCTGTTTGCGGGGGAGGTAGGCAGGGTGGTAATGAGCGGAGCTCGAAACCTCTGCGAAAAAGCGGCCGAAGGCATTGGAGACAGCCTCAGGGGCCACAAGGACGTCATTCGCGACCTTCAAGCCAGAAACTGGTGAGTGGACCTTAGTGCCAGATAGCCGGCGCAGGCTACCCCAGACAACAGAAGAAGGAGTAAAACTGTTGAAGGTGCTTGTGAAAGCAGCCCAGCTGGCTTTCTTGCTTTCTTTGATAATACGACGACACTGAGCACGTAATCGTTTATAATTGATACAATTCGCCACTGTAGGGTGGCGTTTAAAAGTGCGTAAAGCACGTCGACGAGCACGTAAAGCGTCTCTACATGCTGCGGTCCACCAGGGGACCGGTACGCGACGTGGAGAAGAAGGAGGGTGAGGGATGGAATATTCAGCAGCAGCGAGAATGACTTCCGTGAGGTGTGCGACCTGACGATCGCAGCTTGTAAAGGTTTGATCCTGAAAGGTCGCCCTGGAAGAGAAGAGCCCCCAGTCTGCCTTGGAGATGGTCCAATTAGAGAAGCACGGAGAGGGGGTATGCTGCAGGAGATGGATAACACACGGGAAGTGGTCGCTCGAATATGTATCAGAAAGTGCATACCACTCAAACCGGCGTGCAAGTTGGGGAGTACATATAGAGAGGTCTAAATGGGAATAGGTGTGAGATGTGTCCGAAAGAAAAGTAGGGGCGCCAGTATTGAGGTAGACAAGATCGAGCTGGTTGAAAAGGTCTGCTAACAAGGAGCCCCTCGGGCAGGATGCTGGAGAGCCCCAAAGGGGATGGTGGGCATTGAAGTCTCCAGTTAACAAAAATGGTGCAGGTAGCTGAGCAATAAGTTGCATCACGTCTGCCCTGGCAACGGCAGACGACGATGGAGTGTAAACGGTACAAAAGGAAAACGTAAAAGTGGGGAGAGTAATGCGGATGGCAACTGCCTGCAGGCCGGTGTGCAACGTGATGGGATCGTAGTAAATATCATCCCGGACCAGCAACATAACCCCTCCATGAGCTGGGATACCTACCACAGGGGGTAGGTCAAAACGCACAGAGGTGTAGTGTGCCAAGGCAATTTGATCGCATGGGCGTAGCTTCGTTTCCTGGAGGGCTACGACAAGCGGACGATGCAAGCGGAGAAGCAACTTCAAGTCCTCTCGGTTGGAGCGAATGCTGCGAATATTCCAGTGAATAAGTGCCATCGTAAGAAAAGAAAGATGAGAGAAGTGGTCACCTCGAAGGCCGCTTAGGGCCTGGCTTCGAGCGAGCACTGCCGCCGCTATCAGTAGGCGGACAGTCATCGTCCATTGGGTCTATAGGGTCATCGGCCATCTCGGGAGGATGGCCGGGAGGGGGAGCTTCCTCCGCCAGTGAACGGCCAGATGTACGGCGACCAGCGGTGCGGCCAGGCGAAACGGATGACGGCCTGGGGCGGCAGCCGCTGGGTGGCGCAAGAGAAGAAATGCGCCGTGGCGGGGAAGGAGAACTGTGCTTCCTATGCGCCTTTTTGGAAGGACGTGTAGTGGAAGTACCGGTCGAAGGCTGTGAGGTCGAGGTACGGAGGAAGTCTGCACGGGATGGTTCCTTCTTGAAGGCCCGTGCATCTGACTTCGGTGTCTTCGTCTTAGCAGAAGCTGAAGAAGGTGCTCGTGTCTGTGGGGTGATGGGAGGAAGAGGAGACGTCGACCGCGCGATCTTAGCACTGGCCGAACGGACGACCGTGGTGCTGAAGGTCAGATCGCATGTCTGGGTTGCTACCTCCCGGGTAGTCCGAGGAGAGGCGAGGACAGTACTGTATTTCCCCGCTGGGAGCAGCGTGGGCTTCCTACTAGCCAATAACTTGCGAGCAGCCGAGGTGGACACTTTCTCTTTGACCCGAATTTCCTGGATACAGCGTTCTTCCTTATAGACAGGACAGTCGCGGGAGGATGCGGCATGGTCACCCTGACAGTTCACACAACGAGGAGACGGAGGTGGACAGTCACCCTCATGGGCATCCCTGCCACAGGTGACACATTTAGCCGCATTGGAACAAGACTGTCGAGTGTGATTGAAACGCTGACACTGGTAGCAGCGCGTAGGTGTCGGGATATAGGGGCGAACAGAAATAACCTCGTAGCCCGCCTTGATGCGCGATGGCAGCTTAACACTATCGAAGGTCAAGAAAATTGTCCGGGTCGGTACAAGGTCATTGTTGACCTTTTTCATGACCCTATGGACAGCCGTCACGCCCTGCTCAGCGAGGAATGATTGAAGCTCCTCGTCAGTCAATCCGTCGAGGGAGCCAGTATAGACCACACCACGAGACGAATTCAAAGTTCGGTGGGCCTCCACCCGGACAGGGAACGTGTACAGGAGGGTGGCCCGAAGCAGTTTTTGTGCCTGAAAGGCATTCTCAGTTTCTAGTAATAAGGTGCCGTTACGCAACCTGGTACAGGATTTGACAGATCCGGCTATGGCATCTACGCCCTTCTGAATAACGAAAGGGTTGACAGAGGAAAAATCCTTTCCGTCCTCAGTTCGAGAAACTACGAGGAACTGTGGGGCAGGCGGTAGTACTTTTGTCACTGTTGGCTGGTCACGTTTCCGTTTTTGGGTCGAAGTCGAAAGAGATGGAGTAGAATCCATTGCGGAGGAATCCCCCATGATTGCCAGCGTCTCCGATGGCGCGCTCCTTCCTTGTGGGGACCCTCTCAGAGGGCACTCCCGCCTTAGGTGAATGTTTACACCTCAGGTCACACCTCCCGAGAAACAGACGGAGGGACCAATCGGCATGGTCAGAAGGTATCAGCTCAGGCAATCACCCCTCCCCGGGCCTGGCCTTTACCAGGGGGTACGCGCGTGCCTTACATGTCTACCCAGGGCGGGGAATTACGCGTTACCCCGTCACCGGCTACGCGTGCGAACGCGTGGGTCGGCCTTCAGGCACGCACAGGGAGGAAGGAAGAAGAGGAAAAAGAAGAGAGAGAGGGAGAAAGAGGACAGACTGTCTCAAACGCCGTGGCGGAGACCAGAGAAGGCAAGGAGAAGAAGGCAATGAGAAAGCAAGGGGAAGAAGGCAATGAGAAGGCAAGGGGAAGAAGGCAATAAGAAGGCAAGGAGAAGAAGGCAATGAGAAGGCAAGGAGAAAAAGGCAATGAGAAGGCAAGGAGAAAAAGGCAATGAGAAGGCAAGGAGAAAAAGGCAATGAGAAGGCAAGGAGAAGGCAAGGGAAAGAGTAAGGAAGACAGTGAGGTGGAGAAGAGCAAAGAAAGGAACCAACAAAAGGAAGGAAGAAACGAGAAGTGAAAAAACCAAAAGGACCACGATGATAGGTCGTGGAACCGTCCGTCTCCGGACGCAGGCGCGAACTACCCCCGTGAGGGGGATGGACTCCTTTTAGTCGCCTCTTACGACAGGCAGGAATACCGCGGGCCTATTCTAATCCCCGGACCCACAGGGGGGGTCCGTAAGGGTGTCTGAATATAGGTTTACTAGCGAAAAACATACGTCGTAGATTTCGTGAAGACCATCCATTAGTCTAACTGAAATTCTTTCTTGTCATGGACATCAACAAAGCAGTAACATGGTGCAGTAGTATGTTACGAAAGAACTTATTGTTTGTGTCGGTAGCTGCGGCGCCTGCACGGTGGATTGCTTGTCTAAGAGGCCTTGAATCGATTTCCGGCCTCGTCGGAGATTATCTTCGCTCATGGACTCGGTGTACTCCCATTCTTATTATTATTCGTGACTCGAAAGTCTCCTCAAACACAGCGTCCTATCGTCTTTCCGCTACTGAGATGGCTGCACTGGCACGAATCGAAACCAATAAATAAAAAAAAAATGTCCATAACGGTTTTGAGGAAGGTGTGAAAGTACGTTTTCCTAAATTTTTGTACTATCAGATTTGGGACGGATTGGATTCCTGGTCTGCAATAAACTCTTTATTTCAGGGCAGCAATTACATCCAACGTCTTATTCTGTTTTTGAATATATTGCACTCTATATCTCCCTCTACAAATTTTGCCCTCCACGACTCCCTCTTATAGCACGGAAAGTATTCTCAGATATCATAAGAAACGTTTTACCAAACTGTCCCACTTCAAGTAGATAATATTTCACACGTATTCCGTTCCGCATCGATTTTCTGTAAACCTCAATTCCATCTTAGCTGTACAATTAATCTACAATGTTGGCACATTCCTAGCTATAAGCTATTTATTCTAACACGCTTATATATATGGTACATAAACTTTAAAAATCCCAACTGAGTACTCAGTGATTCACGAAGATAGTAAAATGAGCAAATCACGTGCTCCCGTCCCTCCCACCTACTCAAAGGTTATCGTGTCTCTATCTTCTCGGTGTATCTCTACATATAACTTTCACATACGCTTTTGACATATAGCCGGTTTAAAAAAGTGTCCCATATTCTCACAAGACCAAGTACTAGTCAAAACTAACAAAAAGTTTTATTGCTTGTGTCCCATTATCTAACTGTCTGATTGAATTTGTTGTAGTCAGAAACAGCCCTAACAACTTACTATCTCCTACACCAGTCAATTTATACGCGTCATTTTAATATTCATTTGGTATCACAAGAGGAGCTATGATTCCGTAGATTGTGAACAACGTAAACAGTAAAATTTAGTCATATTACTACCCGTACGGAATGGAAGACATGGTACAGTGCTTTGGTGTATCCAGATGTGTTAATCACGTGTGTTGTATGCCGATTTACATCGCCAACTAGGCATTTCGTTCAGCATGATTTTCTAGCGACTTGCAGACACGGATAATTTGCAAGAAAGACAAGGGAATCCGGCACACGCCTTTCATTCCCTGGATATGAAGGAGAAAATGTTGCGACGAGTAGAAGATGGTCCTGAAACGAGTGTGCGAAGATCTAGTCATTCTGAAGGCATCAATCAAACTCTTCTAATGTCAGTTCTACAGGTGCAGTTACTTCATCCATGTAACTTGGCTTGTTAAAGATTTTAGGCCACAAGATAGTCATGACATTAAAGCAGATCAGCCAGTCGTGTAAACAAGCCATCAGATTTGATTTATGAACGTAGGAGTTGTGGATATCAGACATAGGAGCATATGATGGTACTAGTGCTTTTCAGAAGCAATTTCTGGCTGATGATACGCGATGTTGACACACATTATGTGATCAAAAGTATCCGAACACCCCCAAATACAAATTTTTTTTCACATTAGGTGCATTGTGATGCCACCTACTGCCAGGTACTCAATATCAGCGACCTGAGTAGTCATTAGACACCGTGAGAGAGCAGAATGGGGCGCTCCGCTGAATTCACGGACTTAGAACATTGTTAGAAGATTGGGTGTCACTTGTATCATACGTCTGTACGCGAGATTTCCAAACTCCTAAACATCCAGCCGGTGTTGCCGAGCGGTTCTAGGCGCTTTAGTCTGGAACCGCGCGACCGCTACGCTCGCAGGTTAGAATCCTGCCTCGGGCATAGATGTGTGATGTCCTTAGGTTAGTTAGGTTTAAGTAGTTCTAAGTTCTAGGGGACTGATGGCTTCAGATGTTAAGTCCCATTGTGCTCAGAGCCTAGTCATCCCTAGGTCCACTGTTTCCTAAGTGATAATGAACCGTGAAGGGGTATATTGTACAGCACAAAAACGAACAGGCTGACCTCGTCTGTTGACTGACAGAGACCGCCGACAGTTGAAGAGGGTTGTAATGTGTAATAGGCACACATGTATCCAGACCATCACACAGGAATTCCAAAATGCATCAAGATCCACTGCAAGTACTATGATAGTTAGGCGAAAGGTGAGAAGACTTGGATTTCATGTTCGAGCGGCTGCTCATAAGCCACACATCACGCTGGTAAATGCCTAAGGAGCGTTGGTGCAAGGAGCGTTCACAATGCACGATCCTGTGGCGGATTGGTTACACGACAATAACATCTCTGTAATGGACTGGCCTGCGCAGAGTCCTGACCTGGATCGTATAGAATACCTTTGGGATGTTTTGGAAAGCCGACTTCGTGCCAGCCTCACTGACCGGCATCGATACTTTTCCTCAGTGCAGCACTCCGTGAAGAATGGGCTCCCATTCCCCGAAAAAACTTCCAGCACGTGATGTATGCCTGCGAGAGTGGAAGCTGTCATCTAGGCTAAGGGATGGCCAACACCATATTGAATTCCAGCACTACCGATGGAGGGTGCCACTAAATTGTAACTCATTTTCAACGAGGTGTCCGGATACTTTTGATTACATTGTGTACTTTGCTTCCAACGAAAAACAGTGAACGCAGATTGTACATCTTCTTCTACGCCCCTCGATCCGGAATCGATGGGGACACACTCACCTACAAGAAAAACTTAAGCAGCCCGCACACGTCTAGAGCCCGAGAGGGCAGACATGTTGCCAGTTCGGGCGTGAAAGACCGTATGGGCATGTGACGTTGAGTCATAGGTGTTTTTGTCTGCAGTAAGACAGGTATCGAAAAGGGCAGTGCGGGCTATCTTGATCACCGCGGACTCCTAGAACGGCGACCATAGTTGCTGCTTCACTTGCGCCGCTGGGGGAGGCGCGCCGACAGCAGTGCGCCAAACAAAACTGGAAACAAGGATGGAACCGCGTCGTAGTTTTACACGATTCCCGGTTCTGTGTATTGCTGCACGAAGGACGTATCCCTGTGTTGATGCTTGATTGATTCTGAACGTTGGCATATCGCATTTGTCATAGTCACACACGTTCAGGAACTGGCGCGGTGGTATGGGGAACATGGGGTTCACACCATGATTACCTTTAGTTCTCACAGCCGGTAATTTGGACACCAGACACTACACCTACTACGTATGCAGATTTTTCCTATCTTCGAGGTCTCCAGTCTATTTCAGCAAGATTATATCATTTGTCTTCTGCATTACTTTTGAAGGAGAACTCTATCGGTGTATCTGTAGCTGTTAAATTAGTTGTTTTAAAAACATTAATTCCACAGCTACGATATGCTTTTATTTTCAGTTCCAAAGCAAGAGTGTATACATCAATGAGCGTCAGGTAATATGACGGTGATCCCGAAAATAGTCACGGAAGAGAAAAATAAATAAATAAAATTACAACAAAGTGTAGCTGCGCAGCATCTTTTTCAAAAAAAGAAAAGTGGTTTTCAAGAGGAAAAGTACAAGGTCCGTTGTCTGTCCTGACCATCCCCAATACAGAGGGCGTGCAACAGTTCCCCTGGACAGCACATTCTCCAGTCACTCGTTGAGAAAGGGAAGACGAATAAAGAATATAAAAAGGAAGTGTAGCAGCGAGACTTTTCATTCCAAACAAAGTTTTTTGCAAGAGGACCGCATCCGATCGTTCTGTTCCTTTCTACCTCAATACAGAGGGTGAAAAAACAAAGACAAATAAATAAATAAAATCAAAAGAAAGAGTAGCTGCATAGCTTCTTTCACCAGAAATGTTAAAAATCTTCAAATGTGTGTGAAATCTTATGGGACTTAACTGCTAGGGTCATCAGTCCTTAAGCTTACACACTACTTAACCTAAATTATCCTAAGGACAAACACACACACCCATGCTTGAGGAAGGTCTCCTACCTACGCCGGGACTAGGCGCACAGTCCATGACTGCAGCGCCGTAGACCGCTAGGCTAATCCTTTCCAGAAATACGTGTATAGCGTGTCGCAAGACTCAAACCCATCCATTCAGTACTGATGTACCTCAATAAAAAGGGTGTTCAGCTGTTGCCCTGGAAAGCTCGTTCTCCAGTCACCCATTGAACAAGGAAAGACGATTAAATAAAACAGAAACATAGTGCGTATGCCAGACTTTTCTTTAACAAATTCAACAGGATATCGCAATCCCACATGTTTGTTATGTCCCCACATACCTCGTGGTGTTCAACTGCTGCCCTGGACAGTACATTCTTCGGGTCACACAATGAAAACGGAAGAAAAATAAATAAAATAAAAGCAAAGTGCACATCCAGGCTTTTCTTGTAAAAAATTTTCGACAGAATAACGCAAGACGACACACTGCATTTTGTGTCGCGTCCTATCCTGTGGTGTTCAACTGTTGCCCTGCGCCGGCTGGAGTGGCCGAGTGGTTCTAGGCGCTACAGTCTGGAGCTACGCGACCGCTGCGGTCACAGGTTTGAATCCTGCCTCGGGCAGGGATGTGTGTGATGTCCTTAGGTTATTTAGGTTTTAGTAGTTCTAAGTTCTATGGGACTGATGACCTCAGAAGTTAAGTCCCATAGTGCTCAGAGCCATTTGAACCATTTTTTGCCCTGCCTGTACTGTGTGGCTCAACCACATCCTATTTTCGTTATAGTTGCCGGCACACTTGCATTTCGCAGCCTGTAAGGAACCAAAAAATTTAACCACATATTCTTCTTACTATACTTTATTCGCGTGTCTTCTGACCCTTCCCATCTTGGGTACCGAGGAGGAGCACCGCGTCGGCCAGCATTGTCCGCGGCACGTCGGGCAGCAGCTGGCGCGCTGCCGCCCCGGCCAAAGGGGCGGGCAGACCAATCGATGTGCCACGGCGGCTTATCTGTCAGTCACAGCCGAGCGGTCAGCAGCGTCAGCATCCCGCAGCGCTGACCAGCCGAGAGCGCTCACTGCCGCTCGACACTTGCAGCTCCTCGTGGTCATCACCAGTCTCCACATAAACGTCCACATCTACAGTTTCACTCCGTATGGCGCCCCACTCTCTACGCACTTCATTTTCCATTTACTTACTGCGTAGTTAAAGACCAGTTATCTAGTACTTAAAATAGGTGCATTTACAATTTTCATGCCAGAATTACATAAATTGTTTCATATCACAGACATTGTTTTAGTAAAGCCTAACATTGTCAGAGGGGAGACGGCGGTGTTAATATAATTTATTAAGTAAATTTATTTTAAAGCAAAAAGCTACTAATGACTCAACAGTAATTTTCATCTTACAGTTAAATTGAGTAGCTATACCATTGCAGTTAATGAACTATTGAGGCAATTTTACCAAACTCGCTAGTTTCCCTCATTATTACCGTCAACGTGCGAGATTATAGTCTGCAACCTGCCTTGCTTAGGGTGTTGACTTTAAACTATGTATTATCATTGTCTCGATACTTGCGAATGCATGTCATTTCAGAACTACAGCTAACGATGGCTTCCAATGCATAGTCACAGGTGCCTTTTTGTGCATAATCTAAATATTGTAGTAGATAGCAACCGAAACTAATTCTCGTACTTTATTTGTGATAGAAATTTGGCAATAAAAATTTTTTACTTTAAAACATTTTCATTTAATAAAAGATATTGTTTCTATTAGTGGTTCAAAATGGTTCAAATGGCTCTGAGCACTATGGGACTTAATATCTGAGGCATCAGTCCCCCAGAACTCAGAACTACTTAAACATAACTAACCTAAGGACATCACACACATCCATGCCCGAGGCAGGATTCGAACCTGCGGCCGTAGCGGACACGCGGTTCAAAACTGAAGCGCTTAGAACCGCTCGGCCATACCGGCCGGCTTTTATTAGTGGTTGTGACACAAGTGAATCAAAAGTAGATGAACTTCGTGTATTATAGAATAGTCGGACAACATGAAATACCGCGAATCCTCATCCGTTGTATGGTGTTCCCGAACAGGGGACGCATGATCTATTCCGAACTATTTCCATGATGCTCTGCAGTGAGTCCAGTGCGTCTACAGATGTCGTCTGCGCTACGTTGTAGAAAAACTGTTTTCATTGTCTGACAAAATTATCGAATGTAAATCTTCAAAAATATGCAATAATTATTGAAAACGTACACTAACGATTAAACTACGCAAATTATTAAGTAAAAGATTTGTAGAGCGTGATTTATTGCTGTATTTTAGCATTTTAGGCTGTAAATACAGATGGTTCTGATACTATGTAGTGAAGTCCGAGATGACAGATAGTATAGAATACTTCCTGCGCATGCCATAAAAATTCCCTTGACACTACAGGTGCTGAAAACGAAGACTGGGTTTGTGACTTATGCAAGTAGACGAATGTAAAAGGAATATATCACATAAGCAAATAAATGTTGTAGAATTTTGTTTTGAAGATAATAAACGTAACAAATTTGTTATCGAATCAAATTATGTTTCCTGTCATTAATAAGTAATTCCTTTAAGAATTTCAACTGAGAGCCATCTCAAGTCGTATTTTGAGCTCGTATAATATGTTTCTTTTCCAAATTTACATTTTTATCTGCATTTTTATATCTCTGTTCCATATTTCTACTACTCCATATTAACCTCCAGGTCTAACTTTTTTTACGATTTTGTTTAAATGGTAAGTTTCTTAAATTTTACTAAGGGAATACAAATACTTACTCCCAAATAGTCGAAGTTTATAACAAAGTGTATTTGACAGCTAATAATTAGTTCCATGTGGGGATATATCTACGAAAGTAAATGGTGTTAGGTAATACCCAACTTCATCTGACGATAAGGAATTTCGAACAGCACGCATTGAGTAATGAGGAGCTAACAACCTCTTGGTGGCTCTTCTAGTTGGATCATACATTCGTTGTACGGCCACATAACAAGGGAAAAAAATGAAATGAAATCATCGTACATTATAGGCCTGAAGACTCAATCTGAGGTCTTTTACTGCTTAGTGCAAGTCTTCCTCTTTGACACCACTACGTTCAAGAAGTTTAAATAGAACGCTGAGGATAACACAAACACTCAGGAAATCTCTGACCCAGCCTGTAATTTAACCCAGGGTCCTCGGATCTAGAGGCGGCGCACTAAGCACTAGATCACGAGCTGCTGCCGACCTACGTAGGTTACATGATTCCCTGTGTAACACTAACCCGAAAATCAACTTAACCTTGGGCATAGAGAGTGAAGTCGGCCACCCGCTCGTCCATGCGCTGATCTAGAAATGACCTGAGAATACTCTGGGACAAAGAGACTACAAGGAAATTCAAAAGCCACTTGGCACCAGCACCCAGCTAAGAGGCAAGCAGTCATCTCGTGCATTCCGCATCAGTGACAGTAAAATCTTGCGATAGGAGCCGGATTCCTTAAGGGAGGCACGTATAGTCAACAGATATGATCATTTACCATAAATAGCGCCTTCTAACAAAGCAGTAATAATAATAAAATCAAGAACGACGAGGAAAGTTCCTTTCATTCTGTTAGGTTACCATTTGTTACCAGAGTAATAGGCAAAACCTTGTGGGTGTGTGGAATAACGACTACATTTTTCAGTCAGCTCAACATAATATAACAAACCGCCTCAATAAACGTGTGGTTCGGCAAAAAACTGGGATACTAGGAAGTACATCCGGAATTGCAGGGAGGGCTGTACGAAAGCAAGAAAAAAATGTATATATCAGGGTGTAGAGCCGTTACAATAGCTATAAATATGTAGCCGAAAGGGGGACAATAAAAGAAAGCGTTAATCATACCAACGCCACACACGTTTAAAACATAGCTTGAGACCTGCGGCAGAAGAGCACCAGAAGGATCAGATGAGATTTCAGTTTGCTAGCCAAAGGAAGAAACATTTATAGACGAAAGTCCTGGATGAAATGGAAAACCCGAGGATATGGAAATGCTGAAAACTGCTCCAACAATTATCTACACTGACTACGAAAACACAAGAAGAAAAAGTATGTACGTTCTGACCGTTTTAAAACAGAGGAACAATTCTTATCTTCTTCTGTAGTTTATGTTACCGGAAACGAAAAGCACACGTGATTCAGTATTGATTTTTAAACATATCTTTCAGTCTCTCTTATTTTTATAACAAGTGAACAAATGTAAGCTATAGTCCACATTTTCGTAGTAAAAGGCAGCTGGAAACAAAAGAAAATGAATACATACGAGGGAAATTTTTGTGACAATAGCTGCCCACCACGCTCGCAACAGAAGCCGATCCGCAACCGGAAACAGGATCTCCTGTTCTCCCACGTGACACTGGAATACTCGACGTCAGTTGTTGAGAGCATCTAGAGCGCGAAGGAACTAAGAGCAGTGTCATCTGTTCCCGAAGGTCAGAACGTTAGGGAAACAAGATGGGGCGACACCTGAAATGGTGATAAAAATCACGGGAGCGCTAATTACGGATAAATACCAGCTGAGCTAATGGCGGGTAAATGTCTAACGAAGGGAATGCGTAGTCACTGATAAACGCCATAGTGTCTAAAATGTTCCCCAAAGGCAGGCAGTGGTTCCTAATAAAATGTGTCAGATTGTAGACTAGGCAAGGTACATGTTCTTCCTGGACGTGGTCTGCATATCATGGCGCTGTAATCAGTTAGACGTGAAATGTTTCCGGTTTTGACTTCAGTTGGTTATTTGTCGCTTGGTAACGTGTGTTGGTTTCTTTCCTGAAGTGACTGTTGAAGTAAACTAAATGCAGTGGCTATTCAGAAGGAAGACCGTGCACTCTTGGTGAAAGCTTTCATCAGAACGGCAGCAGTAGCAGCACAGAATTGTGGGAATATCACTGACAGAAACAGCTGCGAAAAGACCCCATGTCATTAATTGGGCTAATGGATGTGATCAAGAAATTTGAAGAAACAGTTAGGTGGTGCAGCAGGGAGAGGGATGCCGGCTATTGACATTGCAGTTGATGATAAGGTTGCTGTAGCTATAGCCGAGCGTGTAGGTCATGCCAGGCCTCGAGCTGTGTCGCGAGAATTGTGTCGCGAGAGTTGTGTCTCCCCTGGTAAACAGTTCAAAAAGTTTTGCTGCTCATTTTACCCTGGTATCCGAACACGAGCCGTGAGTTGGCCCTTGGTTTTTTGGCTTGCATGGAAATGGATGACAAGTGGCCAGGATATATACACTCCTAGAAATGGAAAAAAGAACACATTGACACCGGTGTGTCAGACCCACCATACTTGCTCCGGACACTGCGAGAGGGCTGTACAAGCAATGATCACACACACGGCACAGCGGACACACCAGGAACCGCGGTGTTGGCCGTCGAATAGCGCTAGCTGCGCAGCATTTGTGCACCGCCGCCGTCAGTGTCAGCCAGTTTGCCGTGGCATACGGAGCTCCATCGCAGTCTTTAACACTGGTAGCATGCCGCGACAGCGTGGACGTGAACCGTATGTGCAGTTGACGGACTTTGAGCGAGGGCGTATAGTGGGCATGCGGGAGGCCGGGTGGACGTACCGCCGAATTGCTCAACACGTGGGGCGTGAGGTCTCCACAGTACATCGATGTGGTCGCCAGTGGTCGGCGGAAGGTGCACGTGCCCGTCGACCTGGGACCGGACCGCAGCGACGCACGGATGCACGCCAAGACCGTAGGATCCTACGCAGTGCCGTAGGGGACCGCACCGCCACTTCCCAGCAAATTAGGGACACTGTTGCTCCTGGGGTATCGGCGAGGACCATTCGCAACCGTCTCCATGAAGCTGGGCTACGGTCCCGCACACCGTTAGGCCGTCTTCCGCTCACGCCCCAACATCGTGCAGCCAGCCTCCAGTGGTGTCGCGACAGGCGTGAATGGAGGGACGAATGGAGACGTGTCGTCTTCAGCGATGAGAGTCGCTTCTGCCTTGGTGCCAATGATGGTCGTATGCGTGTTTGGCGCCGTGCAGGTGAGCGCCACAATCAGGACTGCATACGACCGAGGCACACAGGGCCAACACCCGGCATCATGGTGTGGGGAGCGATCTCCTACACTGGCCGTACACCACTGGTGATCGTCGAGGGGACACTGAATAGTGCACGGTACATCCAAACCGTCATCGAACCCATCGTTCTACCATTCCTAGACCGGCAAGGGAACTTGCTGTTCCAACAGGACAATGCACGTCCTCATGTATCCCGTGCCACCCAACGTGCTCTAGAAGGTGTAAGTCAACTACCCTGGCCAGCAAGATCTCCGGATCTGTCCCCCATTGAGCATGTTTGGGACTGGATGAAGCGTCGTCTCACGCGGTCTGCACGTCCAGCACGAACGCTGGTCCAACTGAGGCGCCAGGTGGAAATGGCATGGCAAGCCGTTCCACAGGACTACATCCAGCATCTCTACGATCGTCTCCATGGGAGAATAGCAGCCTGCATTGCTGCGAAAGGTGGATATACACTGTACTAGTGCCGACATTGTGCATGCTCTGTTGCCTGTGTCTATGTGCCTGTGGTTCTGTCAGTGTGACCATGTGATGTATCTGACCCCAGGAATGTGTCAATAAGGTTTCCCCTTCCTGGGACAATGAATTCACGGTGTTCTTATTTCAATTTCCAGGAGTGTATTTTGGACGGATAAAACACATACACAGAACTGTTGCATGTGGGGTGTACTCTGCCACATATTGTGCAGGAACATCCACTGCACTCATCTTACGTGACTGTGTGGAGCGATTTCACAAGGTCCTTCATTCTCGGTGCGTTTTTTCTTTGCAAATATGACACCTCGCGGACCTGCTAAGAGTACAATGACATCTGCGTGTAATAAGAACCTCTTTGCGCATCACGTGATTCCAGTTTTGCAAGAACGTAACTGTGTCCATAGCATTATTAGCTTGCAAGATGGGGAGACACTATGTCAGGTGACAGCCTTGCTTCGTGAAATCTTCTGTAACGACTGTATTATCCATAGGCAGTTTCAAGGAGTATAGCCTTCCAAATCCTGCGACCTTACCCCTATGGGGATATCTGAAAGATCGGGTCCATCTGGGATTCATCCGGACTGTTACTGATGTAAATGATAACATACGACGACATATTTCTCTGATTACACATGATATGCTGAGAGCAACTGTCGACTATGCCATGTTACGGATGCGGCATGTTTGAGAATCGGGAAGCAATACTGAACACCTGTTGTAATTTGTGACCATATCCTAATAAACTTGTCAGAGACACTGCAATGATCTGTTTGATCGTTTCTCCCCATTTACTACACCCACATCACAACGCCACGTTTTTACCTGGTGGCAGAAATTGGAGCTATTACTTTCTTCAACATACTCCGTGAAGGCGCCGATTAATAAATGTACCTACGATATTTCAGTGTCCAACGATGTATACAGCCAGATCTGCAGCTCTCGGAACCTCGTCAGTTTAATTACAGCCACCCTATATATATATATCAGTCGCCACTTTCGGTTAATTCTCTGAGTTTTCTGAAATAGTCTCTTTGAGATACTTCGCCGAATTTGAATAATAACCTCTCTGACTAACAACCAAGCCACATGACGCAATGTCGAGAGAAACCTCTGTCGTCTTCGGCTTCCGGTATGCTCAACGACTATCTTTCACAAGATCCTTCTTGGAACGTTCACTCTCAGAATTTTAGCAATGATCCTTCTCAATTAAGCATACAGCCTTACTCCTAGTGTCTACCATTGCAATGAGCCACGATGGCTTCGTGCCGATTCCACGAACCAGAGGAGGAACACGTTTATCTTTAAGCCAACCGGCTGATAACCTCTTTGTGCCATAGAGAGTCTCAATGCGGATGCCTTTCTTCCGCCGGCAGTCCTCCTACATGGCCCTCTCACTGCTTCAATTCTGAGACTAACTCTCTCCTACCTATAAGATTTTACAGAAGCTCCCCTGCGTTAATGGTAGACACGGTAGGTATACATTGGGGGCTTTGGTGATATTTGGAAAGTAAGGGAGAGGATCTGGTAAAATTAGACGGGTTGTAAGTCGTGCGTGGGTAGATCACTCAGCCCCGTCGATAAGAGAATTTTGTTTTTGGTCATCAGTCTACTGACTGGTTTGATGCGGCCCGCCACGAATTCCATTCCTGTGCTAACCTCTTCATCTCAGAGTAGCACTTGCAACCTACGTCCTCAATTATTGCTTGACGTATTCCAATCTCTGTCTTCCTCTACACTTTTTGCCCTCTACAGCTCCCTCTAGTACCATGGAAGTAATTCCCTCATGTCTTACCAGATGTCCTATCATCCTGTCCCTTCTCCTTATCAGTGTTTTCCACATATTCCTTTCCTCTCCGACTCTGCGTAGAACCTCCTCATTCCTTACCTTATCAGTCCACCTAATTTTCAACATTCGTCTATAGCACCACATCTCAAATGCTTCGATTCTCTTCTGTTCCGGTTTTCCCACAGTCCATGTTTCACTACCATACAATGCTGTACTCCAGACGTACATCCTCAGAAATTTCTCCCTCAAATTAAGGCCGGTATTTGATATTAGTAGACTTCTCTTGGCCAGAAATGCCTCTTTTGCCATAACGAGTCTGCTTTTGATGTCCTCCTTGTTCCGTCCGTCATTGGTTATTTTACTGCCTAGGTAGCAGAATTCCTTAACTTCATTGACTTCGTGACCATCAATCCTGATGTTAAGTTTCTCGCTGTTCTCATTTCTACAACTTCTCATTACCTTCGTCTTTCGCCGATTTACTCTCAAACCATACTGTGTACTCATTAGACTGTTCATTCCGTTTAGCATATCATTTAATTCTTCTTCACTTTCACTCAGGATAGCAATGTCATCAGCGAATCGTATCATTGATATCCTTTCACCTTGTATTTTAGTTCCAATCCTGAACCTTTCTTTTATTTCCATCATTGCTTCCTCGATGTACAGATTGAAGAGTAGGGGCGAAAGGCTACAGCCTTGTCTTACACCCTTCTTAATACGAGCACTTCGTTCTTGATCGTCCACTCTTATTATTCCCTCTTGGTTGTTGTACATATTGTATATGACCCGTCTCTCCCTATAGCTTACCCCTACTTTTTTCAGAATCTCGAACAGTTTGCACCATTTTATATTGTCGAACGTTTTTTTCAGGTCGACAAATCCTATCAAAGTGTCTTGATTTTTCTTTAGCCTTGCTTCCATTATTAGCCGTAACGTCAGAATTGCCTCTCTCGTCCCTTTACTTTTCCTAAAGCCAAACTGATAAGAGAATATTACACGCAAAAGGCAAGCTCGGGTTCAAGTTTCACTTCAGGGCGGCGGAGGAAATGGAAGTGAAGGTGTTATATGTGTCGTAAAAATAATTAATTAGTTGTCTAATAGTTAGATATGAAGTGTCGTTTCGTTACGAGTATAAAACAGTAACTTACAGTTTTTGAGACAGCGTATTTCAAATTTTTTGTGGCTAATGTATATTTGTAACATATTTTGTATTCGATTCTCCCGTAGTTTCTTACTGAACGGAAATTAAGCAGATCAAGAGAGGTGTTCAATAGTTAATGCAAAACTGTTCTTCTGAAAGTAGAGAGCTATTGTTATGTATGAGGCGGAACTATAGGCTTCATGGAAAAAGGGTGACCCGGCTGAATCACGCAATTTTAGTCTGATCACGAGGTGTGGCCATTAATTGCACGGGTTGATCACGTAGGCTGACGTGAGGATCAATAAACTGTACTTGTCGGGGTGTACCTGGAACATCTTAGGTGTAAGAACGTTAGTAGACAGGAATACAATTAAATATTTAGCTTTAATTCCGAATCAGCGGTGAAAGTCAATGTTGACTTTATACAATAATATTTACAAGTACAAATGGCTCTGACCACTATGGGACTTAACATCTGAGGTCATCAGTCCCCTAGAACTTAGAACTACTTAAACCTAACTAACCTAAGGACATGACACACATCCATGCCCGAGGCAGGATTCGAAGCTGCGACCGTAGCAGTCGCGTGGTTCCAGACTGAAGCGCCTAGAACCGCTCGGCCACATTTGCAAGTGCAGTTATAGACTGAACTGCGAATACTTCTTTACAGTTCTGATTGCTTCACACATATAGACCAATTTTCAATGCATAAACTGTATGTGGCGCCTGGTTAGGTCGTAGCTACTGACTTAGCTGAAGGCTGTACTAACTAGCCTCTCTGCAGATGAGATCTCTGAAACTATAACAAGTGAACCATTCCTATTAATGACGGCTGTAGAACTGGCCAGTGCGCTAGCTTGTCTCGTAACATCAGCCGAGTGGCGGCGCTCGGTCTGCTAGCGTCGACAGTGGCGACTCGCGGGTCCGATGTGTGCTGACGAACCGCGGCCGATATGAAGCCTACAACCTAGCAAGTATGGTGCCTTACGGTGACACCACAGGTATTATCAAAGATTTCAATACATCGTATTAGTCTCCAATATTTCAACATAAACTCCGTTCACTGCTGTAAGGTAACGCCACCTTACTGGTATGGCCTGTATGTCAGCATGGTACCACTATACTGTTGGACATCTGCGCCAACATTTTGCTGAAACAATAACCTCTTCATCATTTACTTACTGCTTCGCACCGAGTGTGTCCTTCATTGGGCCAAACATATGGGGATGGTGCGGGAGCCCGGCTGTGGAGTGGATGAGGAAGAACAGTCCACTGAAGTTTTCAGAGTTCCTCACGCTGAGCAAACTTGTGTGAGGTCTTGCGTTTGATTGTGATCCGTCGATAATCTCGAACAAGAATGCCCACCTCTCCAACTTTACAGGAGTCACATCTGTGTGCCGCCGGTCGGCACCCGGGAGATCGGACAGGGTTGCTCGACTTTACTGCTATGACGCTAGACGCTCCACGCAAAGACTCATCGTGTTTTGTTCACCGTCGGGGTCTTCGTCGGCACTCTGCAAGAGCCTTTGAATAACTGCGTTTCACTGTTTTTTTGCCGAAAGAAACTAGATGACATCTCTTTGCTTGGAGCACAACTCCGTTATACGCCTACATGACATTTTGAAGACTATGTGCAGTGTCCCCACCCATCTGAACTTGTTGCAACTATACGGGAGAAAGTGGCAATATTCCACAACGTTCCATAACAAATTCAGCATTTTTTCAACCGAAACTAGCTGAGAAAGAACAGTGTTGCACTATTTGTTGAACACCTTTGGTAGAATCGTATTAATACAGATTTAAAACAATTTTAACTATCAATAAATATTTTTCTTATACTGGGTGGCAGGGCGAAAAGTTACGTAGTTAGATAATTTGCTCATGTGAGTTGAAGCGAAAAGTTCGAAAGCAGCAAAATCTAGGGAAAAGACGACACAACTGGCGTGAATTGCAGGTTGCTTGTTTGCCCAGGAGTTCGGGTACAAGAAAGATTCAAGGAAACCATCAGAACGCACATGTCTTGCAGACAGTTATGTGTCTGATAGCAGGACGAACAATGGTTGTGAGAGAGTTGGAACTGTCAAAATAATCCAGGTCTCCGTAACCAGATGAACTGTGACGCAGGGCCATTGGAGAACTGGAAATATGTCACACCGATACAGAAGTATTAGTGAGGGACGTAGTAAACTGTTTTTTCCTTTTTTTTCTAAGTGGTCTCTCTTTCCAGTAATTTCATACTGCCCCCATCTTATCCCATTTAGTATTAATTTTTCTATCTATACATAACTATTACATCTAATTTCTTCTCCAGCCTCTTTTCCATATTCTGGTTTTCTGTGGGCCTTATTATGTTTTCGCCTTTCCTTCTCTTTCCAGTGACTTGATTAATACTCCAGAATGTCTTAGCAGATGTCTGACGCTTCTTTTGGAAGAGGTCTTTCATATAGTTTTTTTCTCGCCTGTTTGTTTTAGTACTTTTTTATTTCGTACTGTATCTACACAATTAATTATATACACTCTTCACTAGCACCAGATTTCAAGTGCTTCCAATTTCTCCTTCTCCGTCTTCCACATTGTTCGCTTGTCAGTATCATACAATGCTGTGCTCCAGACGTATAGGTCAAGGAAAGTCTTCCTCAGTTCCATATCAACATTTCACATCAAGTCTTCCACTGCTATTTACCTAATGTCTCTAGCCAAGTACTTCGAGTCCCCATGAGTGTAAATGTACGGTCAATTTCATATGCATAATTATATTTTATTATATTTTAATGCCTTCGTATCATTAAGAGGGTCAGGATCACGGCTTTCCTTTGTGTTTTTTAGTTATGTTGCCAATCTTTAAATTTAAAGATATTTTTTTCTTTTGTGTAGCCACACTATCCGTAGTTTCTTTAGATTTATTGGAGGTCTTTTAGATGCGTCTTCGCATCTACAAGAAAATCTGTATTTTGTGAGTAAACACGTTTCGTTTTACTGATTTATATCATAATCAATGGTCTACAATGAAAGATATTTACAATTTGACTTGCTTTCTATACCGAAAATGTTACTTACAAAAGATGTTGATTTTACTTAAGGTATTTTATGTCCCATTTTAGCTCGGATTAGTACACACTAGCTAACAAAACATACATTTTCGCGTAACTGCAAAGACGGAATAAAGTACCATCAATAAGTGAGAAAATTTGCGCAATGTGTTTGCTACTTGCTATTTCCAGAACATAAACAAGCGATAACACTGACATATCATGTGAAGTTCCGATACGGCTGATATCTGTGTTGTCTACATACACTCAGTGACAGAAATTACTGTTAGCTCGAAAATTGTAGTGTGTGACGTACACAGTGTACGGAGCTGTAGCTCCCAGACCCTGCCTAGCTTCAGCTTAGGCAGCTTCTTTTCTACCACTTTTTGACTGTCAAATGTGCTAGACATCTTAACGTAATCATGATATTCAGTTCATTTCACCTCCTGTAAATCGTTATAACAGGTTGAAGATTAATTCAAGATGTTGTTTAGTTCATTATTATATACATGTAATACCGGCACAGAGTATAAATTCTGTTTGTATGCAAATCACTTTTGTTGGGTGTTAGTGGAACCGGACTTACATCATAATACAACAAATATTACTATGAGTAATTTGCCAGGACGGGTAGCATTTCATCCAAATGTTACTAATCAAAAATCATCTTTTGCCTAGACAAGAAACACGAGAAGTTGACCACGATTTAGTGCTTATTTATTCATCTTAATTATAATATGCTCTTCCGGAGCAGACTGGCAACTCATTCTAGATATATTAACCTTCAAATCTGACAGATATTTTATTCGCATCAACAGGTCGTTTCTAAAACGTTCCTAAAACCAAATGGTACAATGAGTTCGTATCACAAATTTATTGGAATTAACTATGGAAAGGCGTCCGCCTCACGAAGAATAAACGGTGTTTCTGGCTACCAATAGAAGTTAGATACATTAGGCATGATACCTAACAACACAACGATTTACAGTGTTATATAGCAGATCGGGAAAAAATATTTTTTTCATTAGTTGTGCTGTGGTAACACAATCAGAATGTAGCTTCCAAATATTTTTCACCAGAATTTCTCTGTTAATGTGTTTTCGTTTTTCAGTCACACCATGTCACTCGTGGTATATTTCGACCGAACATAGATTCAGGTCGTGACTTAACTTGTTTCTTGTGGAAAACACTTCCTATCTGGCGTCCTAATCTACGTAGGTTATTTGAAAACAGATAGACTGGTCGTCTACAAGATAAAATTCGCTTTTTATGTTAAATTTACTTATTGACACAATGTTTATCATTTTTAGACGCCTTCACTGGTACGTTTGAACGTAACTGGTCTATATCAGAAATCATAAACCTTATGCAGCCTACTATGAACCCAATTTACACGACATTCACAAGATTGTGACAGAAAATGTCATGTACAATGCTTTTGCCGCAAGCGAAATAAATTTTATAGTTTCTTATGGTAGCCAGTGTATGATCAGATCAGTCACTTTTAATAGTGACTAAAACAAAGGTTCAGTAAATGTCGGTAACGTGTTCATTTGGACACAATGACTTTTTTTCCAAGTTTCAATATATTTCACCATTTATATGAGTTTTAACGTCTGATCTGAAAACGAGCCTGTAAATCTAATGTCACTAAATTAATGCACACGCAATACACTGAAAAAGGTAATTGTGGAAATTAATGATGAAGTCACATAACAAGTTGATGAATATTTACATTTAAGGCAGTTGAAGGCATCCACTGCACAGGCAGAAAATAAAATAAACAGTAGAGTGAAAATGATCCGTAGTGCTTTTCGTATGATCTAAATCAGGTTTGTATGATTATTTTCTTATGTGTCTAAAGCGGTAAATTTAAACAACTTTGTTTTTCCACTTTTTAATTGCAACAGTCTGATATGTTATTTTAATCTCAAAACCATTCGAGAAAAGAATGTTAGGAATTTCCAGGAGAGATATGAAGCTAATTAATATATTAAGGAAGACACAACTACCACTGCAGTAGAAATGGAATTCAGGACAGTAGTGTTTCCAGAAAGGCGAAATATAGATGACTGGAGAAATAAATTGTTGGCTGGATTAAAGAGATAATAACAGACTGAGGCGTTGCTAGATTGAAAAGTGGTAGGGCGCATCAGAAAATATACAATAACAAGACGGATATTTGTAACTGACATTAGTGCATATAGAAGTCTACAGAAAGCCTTTATGTAGCTGTGAATGATAAACGACCGATGTAGATGATGATAATGACGATAATGGGATGGACATCAAGTGATTAAATATTCAACAGAATCATTTACAGATAGTTCGTAAATTGGCTACTTCTATGTAATATAAATTCTGCAGAATATTTATGAAACATCAGACTAGCGAACACCATTTTTACTTTGTTTATGGGTGGCTGTACAGTACTCTGTGTTATTTTGAGTCCGGCAGCCTATCTTTCCATCTAGAGCAAACTACGTGGCACAATCAAATCTAGAACTTAGTCTCCAATACATCCATGGATCAGTTGTGAGGTCCTGTGAAGGAGAAGTCTGTGTCATCACAGATATCGAAAGAGAGACATGTAGAAGCTCAGAAATAATTTTCTCGATGGCACAAATATTTTCATGATATTCATTATTTCGATATTCCGTTGACACTCAAATGATTAAAACTGAATTATTCAGCTACACAGCTGAATGATTCAGTTTTAATCATTTGAGTGTCAATGGGTCCAAGAGCAAGGAACGATTGGTAGTGCGCTTCATTCCCATTACAACGAATAATTGGGTACATATACATATTGAAATTTCACGCAGCGCCTAATACCTGAAATCGATCGACAAAATTCCGGACGTTGTTAAGGAACACATTCCGAGTATTTTGCTATAAGGGATCCATCGTTCCGGTGGCTGTTACAGAGTAACATTGTAATTACGAATTATTCAGTCTGTTACCACTGTTATTTTTCTTTCTGTGAAAGTACTTTCGCAACGGTGAAAAATCCCAAAATTTGCAGTCGCCTAACCGTACGACACGACACAGTAATGAATAACCCTCAAATGGAAAAGTATGTCATGTTGTTGCCGTACCTGAGAAAACAACTCAGCGTAATTTAGCGGGACTGCTGTTCCTTAGAATTCAGTGAATCCACACTCGGCTTGAATCCATACTTGACGTGAACGTTCGTCAACTCTTCTCCAGCAAACGATCCACATTACTATGTGTCAGTGTTGACATACAAGTAGCGCTACTGGAAAATCATCCCCGAGGTAGTACGGAGCAGTCCTGAATGCAAGCTTAAGGGCTAAGAGTAAAGTGGTTTCTACTGTTCTCAACAGCACGCACCGTGAGTGAATGGAGCCAACTCCGAGACCCAACCGAGCAGTGCTGAATGTAAGCTTAAACACTAAGAGCAAAGTGACCACTATTTTTGTCAACAACGAAAGGAATCAAAGAGCACAGGGAGTAACGACAAAGTTTGTACTTTTCAACTAATACTGCAGTCCAATACTCGTACAGAAATAAATGGACGCAATAAATCAAACGAAATGCAGCATCACTTGACCGAGTCCATGGATCCCTGATTAGAAAGCATTCAGAAAAATATACGTGAACAATCATCTGAATTTAGTCAATGGAGTTAGGGCTCACACTGAATAAATTCAGTACGACTGAATAGTACCAGTAAAACAACGTCACAGCGAATACAATCATCATACAAAATCGTATCAGACTTCAGACCACACTTTTCTTTCTTTGTACTAAGAATATATTACTTGGAAGTAAGATCTTTGATCTCCCACATGAGTTATAATTCTTGGACTTTTCTAAGTCGCATCTGGTAACACTGAGAAAGCTTCGAATGGTTGTGTGTACATCACAGTCATACAGCAGACTTGTAACATTTTCTGTACGACGGGATGTTTTGTTGGTTGCGAAATAAATGAATTTGGAAGTGTTATTGCCCACAAGTGCTACTGTGCATTTAAAAAAGTGAAGAAATCAGTCCGTGATGCAACAACATTTATGTGTTTGCGCAACAACAGATTTCAAAAAGTTAATATTAATGAGAGGAGCATTCTTTGCGTGGGGTGCTCAGTAAATACTTGTGGAAACATTTCTCTGTTGTCACAATGTTAGCAGCTCTGCGTATGAGACCTTTTTTTTTAATTTTCAGTATCAAATTCTTAAATTAGTTAAGTTCTTGGCTTTAATTACAAGAATTTCTAGTTTTCTTACTTCGTCATACGCTTTTTCATCTCTCTATTAGTTGCTGTAAGACCAACAATAATACCTTAATACGAGAAGTTGTCTACTTAGAGCTTCTGAAAATGACTGGAATTTTTAGATAATGATAATGCAGAAAAGTCGCATTAACAGGAAGTATATATCGATTGCGCTCCTGCCCGCTGTCTCCTTGTTTAAGGGGCCATGTCGTGAACTTGGGTTCAAAAAACAGATTTTTCAAAATATATAGCTTCGTTATCTACAGAATTTACTGATGTTGTGTATAAGTTTAATCTTGATAGCAGCATTAGAAATGTCTTTCAAATATTAACATATTTAACTCTACACTTGCAGCTTTTTGGACATTTGGGAAATGGCGATTGGAATTGTTCTTCTCTCAAAGATGTAAGAGATAAAAAACGTACAATACTCCAGCGTCGCTTGCCAACACAGAGGGAAGTAGTAGTGATTGAGGATGAAAAGCCAGTAAGAGTGAAAGGACCGGCTTACTCTTAAAGAAATAAAATCTAATCAGTTATTTTATGGGAGGAAGAATACAAACATTTGATAAAATGAGACGTGCAGTGTGCACAATTTATTCTCGCAAACTATTTACCGACCAGACGCTAACACGTAATCTATGCCTGAGAGATGACTGGTGTGAGTACAACATAAGAAATGAAAATTATTCACATAAGCACTGGTTACCAGAAACTGTTATGAATAGAACTAAGCCATCATTCAGGTCTGGCAAACACTACAGAAGAGCCTTCAAGGAAAAAGACAGAATGCAACTGGAAGTCAGGACTGAAGAGTTCAGTTTGGATAAGTATCTATGATGGTTTTCTTAAATTCACTGAGGGGAAATAATGGTAGAACTGAAGCTGTAAAGAGAGTTGGTGTACATCCAGATGTCTTTACTGCAAAAGCAAACTATATCATCGATAAGAGACCGATGAACAAAGTTGACATAACACTGAAATACAAATGGAGGCCAGACGGATTATAAGGGGAGAGAAGAGAAACCTGGGGCATAAGTATAACCAGTATAAAGGATTTTGATGTACATGTGTAAATTTATGAACTGAACTTTAAAATACATTTTCTCGGTTTTACATTTTTTGCATTATTATTAGCGTTTCGTCAAAAATAGTATGAGCCAAACCGATGACTTTTCGAGAGCTGTTTATAACATGTTTCTGACTCATTGGCAGTAAAAAAAATCCTTTAATTTAATTTTGGTTTGTAGTACTGCATGTTAGCATAATAATTTTGGGTGTGCAAAATTCAAAGCTTTGTAAAATAATTAACCTTCTTAGAATACTGCAAAATATTTTCAAATGAATTGCATGATTAGACTTCGAGTTACGGCTTTCTATAATAAAGTAATAAAAAATTAAAAAACTAATACTTATGTCGAAATAATAATCCTTGGCCTTTGAACGTATTTTCCACTAGAATACAGCTGTTTTCCTTTGCACACGCAGAAGGTGAGAGCTCTTCCTCACTAATTATGTCTATAAGAATTTTTGAAGGACATGTTTGCATTTTCAGCAATTTCTCAAGCTATTAACTATCGGTAATGGTAAGGATGAAATCATGGCCTTTGATAACAAACCCTGAAATGAAGTAAGGGGTAAATAAGAGATACAGACAATCTAAATGCCACTGCTACTGAAAGAAATGGCACCTAAATAGGAAAGAAAATTCATTTATCTCAGATAATGGTGACTTGTATTAGTTAAGTGTATTCTAGGTATGGAAGCTGCAATTACTAAGGTTGCGTCCCTAAGTTGATTCTTCAAAACAGAAAATTAAAAGTACTGAAAAAATAATTCTTATGAATGTCTCATAACTAATTATATCGATAAAAACATCTAATTAGAAAATTATGTCTTAGGTACAACTCCTCCTTAAGATGATTTACATAACTGTTGAGGGAAAAAAAAAGAAAACAAAAAAAAAAAATCAACCAAATTTGCAGGTGTGTGTTTCCAGCGTGCTGTGGCTACTGCGAAAATCCTGGCTTATGTCATGAAGTCCTGCCGAGACACAGGGACTGTCAAGTTTACATGGGCATAGTAAAACTGTACTGAAGAGAACGTAGAGGGTAGCTGCGTTCCAGCAGTTCAAGGTTTACTTCCGCATAGGGCAGGACAGATACTACAAGCCGGCCGAAGTGGCCGTGCGGTTAAAGGCGCTGCAGTCTGGAACCGCAAGACCGCTACGGTCGCAGGTTCGAATCCTGCCCCGGGCATGGATGTTTGTGATGTCCTTAGGTTAGTTAGGTTTAACTAGTTCTAAGTTCTAGGGGACTAATGACCTCAGCAGTTGAGTCCCATAGTGCTCAGAGCCATTTTAGATACTACAAAAAACATAAAAATTACATTCCTTTATTAAAGCATTTAACAAAGTAGAGTAATGAACTCAGAAACAGTCCATGCCCTCAGGACTGTCATTGCGTGCATGTTACTTTAGCCGAAGGGGCTGAGCGGCGCAGCGCTCTACCGTAAGCAAGCTTCCTGCAGTGGTGGTGTATGGAACTTCCTGCGGGCGACTGTACACCGACATCACTCATTCGTTCCTGCGGTAAACAACGACTGTTTTCACCTATTGTTTCGTCGTGAAGTACCAACTATGACATGGGACTTCGTTCATAGGACGCTACGACCAAGACAGTTTTACTATTAAGCATTCCTTTTATTTCACTGTCTCAATTTTGCCAATAATAGTCACAAATATTATAAACCTTCCTTTTATTTCACTGTCTCAATTTTGCCAATAATAGTCACAAATATTACAATCATCATCATCGTTTATCGCTCATACTCAAGCCATTCAGGCCCAACGCAGCAGACAAAATATACGAATACAAGACATAAACAGAACATAATGAAAGATTAACACATTAAGTCCACGAGTCATGACAAAATAGGTGTAATACCACAGAACTTTATTGCATTTGTTTGGCCAATTGCTTTTGTCTCGTGCATCTTCAGTGCTGGCTGCTGGATCTGCTTCTTCCAGAGTCACTAAGATCCTGTCTCTCCCCCTCGCTTGCGGCCGACCTCTTGAACGTCTACAAGTTGGCTGGTGCGGAAATACTCTGTTAGGGAGAGTGCCCTCCGCTGGTAGAAGATGTCCTGCATACTGTAGCCTTCTGCTAGCAATCACTCTCCCAGTATCAGCTTTCTTTAACCGCCGATACAGATCTTCATTGTGCGTTCTCCCCGTCTTGCAGTTTCTGCATTGTATACCGAGCCATTCATTTTCCTTAAAATCTTTCTTTCAAACGCATGAATGCGCTCTTCCATTATTTGTGTACCTGCCCATGTCTCACAACCATACAATGCAATCGGTCGCACTAGGGATGTGTATAGCTGTACCTTGCTTTACTGGGATAAGATGCGTGACGTGTATGGATGGTTTAAACTGTAGCACAGCCGGTTCGCACTTCTTATTCTTTGCCAAATTTCCCTCAGTTTTATTCGACAATATTGACCCCAGGTAGTAGAATTTTTCAACTCTTTCAAAATTGTGACCGTCTTTACTGACGGCGTCCATATCATTTTCTCGACAACAGACTACCGTATACTCTGTTTTCTCATGATTGACCAGTAATTCTAGTTTGCTCCCTTCTAGCATGAATCGAGAGATACATCTGTCGCTTTATTCAGAGTTACAATGAGATTAATAATTTTAATACCATTCCAAATACTATAATTCTGTTATGTAAGTTATACAGCAACCTAGATAGATATGACCGTCCACCTGCATGAAATGGGGCTTAGTATATGTGTGATCAGAATACACAAGGCAAATGTGCGGCTGTGTACAGTGGTTAAGGTCCCCTGATTTCTCAAGCTAATTTCAAGTCAAATATATTGTAAAAATACCCGTAAATATTGCAATAGTGGTATACAAATACAATTCGCCGTACAAGGGGTAAAGTAGAGGTAGTATGCGAAATTTTCTCTTTGCTGACGTAGCGGCTGCCATGGTCTGGAGAATTCAGTGTGTACAAGGGCCGCGTGCCTGTACCTACAAACACACAAAAAAATTAACGTAGCTTCATCGTATTACTGCAACAGTCAAAACTGCATAACTATTCCTCGCAGAAGTTCATAAGGCATTTTATAAAACGCAACAGCAAAAAATGTCTCAGTAAAGAAGAGATGCGGGGTGGTTTGAAGGGCAGACGAAGATTTGATCACAAATAATATTGGTTTATATCGGTATGTAACGATAAAAAGAAAACCTAACATAGGGTAAGTGGAGGTGAATGATTCCATGATACCATATAATAACTATGATTTCATGTGACTCAACGGTGTGGTACAAGTCTTTCGACTTAACGCCACCCCTACGCTACGTCTGGCCTAGTAACACTAACGGGTTTGGGGAACCAACAACTTAACGTGGAATCAGAATCACGTCCGGCTAATCTTCAAACCATTGAGAGATGAACCTTAAGTTAAAGGCAAACTGAAACCAAACGTGGTCCGACAATAATTATATACCATGACCTTTTGTTTGGCTGACACAGGCTTTTGTTACACACCTCCAGAACCGAACCGACTTCATGTTTGATTTCTTTAATTTACGTCTATGGTCACAAACTTTTTGTTAACAGATTACCGGTTTCGGTCTTTAATGACCATCATCAGATCTGTTTCATAAAAACAAAGTCCTAAAGTACTGCAGTCATAGTGGCATCGTTAATGATTCTGGACAAAAAACTTCATATAGACATATGCCCTACTCCAAATGTTTTCCGAGATAGACCACATTTAATGTACATCGTTATTTACTGACGGTATTACTCAAACTTCGTCATTGTTTAGAACGTACCACAGTAGAGTAGATGAATTTGAGAGATACATGACACATGTGGTTTATCAACACGGGAAACTACCTCAAATTGGCCTACAAAATGTATCTGAGTAACAGCGCATGAACGTGACGCTAGATTTTCGATATTCTCGCGCTGTCTTCGCGCAAACTGTTAGCCTTAGAGACTAGAACGACTACTGTAGGAAATTTAATGCAGTTTAAATTTTGTAGAGCTACAAGTTTCGCTGGAGGGTACGGTTTTAGAGTAATTGAAGAAAAACTTACAAATTATTTATTGAATGTGTTCTAATTCCTACACCATACGGAGCACGGCATAATCCACTTGAAGCTTTTTGTTGAAAATAACAAATATTATAGCCCCTTAATGCATGTACCTTTCCTCCTGACTCATCGTGGATAACAAGTGTGTCGATATGAATGATAAGCTAGCGGTGGTTTACATAGTCGAAAGTCCCGCGAGCATAGTTTGCGCAGCAGGTAGTTGCATAGCAAACAGCTATACTCATAGAGACGACTTTTTGGGTATTCAACACCGCTGGTAGGTTCCAACAGCGGGCAGCATGGAAGGGTAAGAAATCGATGCTCCTGAAGGAGAGCAAATCGATGCGTTTGAAGGAAAGCAATATGTGAGTGCAGGCAGAAGGATAATTGAAGAAACGCGGGCGGAGGTTGGCGCCGTGCGTGATGGATGGCCAACTAAGTCGGCCAGTTAGGAGGCTGTTACTCAAATAGTGGGCCTCATCCATCATGCGCCGTCGCGGCGGCCGAGTCGCGCCAGCGAATCACTCAGGGGGCCGGCCGCCCCTGGCTTGCGAGGCTACTCCGTCGGCGGCGCTTTGACAGGGGTCGCCGTCGCACGCAGGGTCACGCCTCCCAAATGTCTGCTGGCCGGATACATGTCGAGTGACTTCAGAACGGGCAGCAGAGGACGGTGACGCTGTTCACAACGAAACGTCGCACCAACATTTTCTTTGATCTTGCTTCCACTGTTGCTACAAATATTTCGAATGACTCCATGGCACCTGCAGCAGTTAATTATTATTCTACACAGTCGCAATAAAAATACAACACACTGTAGGACAGCGTCAAGAAATCTGGTGTCACAGGACAGAGCGGATCAGCTTGGGGAAAGGCACCGAGGTCAATTACTGTTAGTTATTCAAGAGCACGCACAACTTCATTGCTCAAACCAATGCACAGTTTCCTCTTTAAAACAACACAGATCATTTCACTGCTGAGGGCCCAAGTAACTTCTCCAGAATGTTTGAATGCTTGCTTTTAAAACACCAGGATTTATAGTTACGGATGATGGCCTTACTTAAGTAAAACTACAATATCTTCTCGGCTAAAGGCCAAAATAATATTTCAGATCAGCTAAGAAAATTCTTTAAAAGCCAAGCGTTTACAAATTCCTGCTCAAGTCCATATTAAGGAAAATTCAAGTTAATTCTTCGGCTGAAAGCCCAATTAAAAAAAATTAATTACGTAATAGAAGAGAGAATTCAAAGATAAGCCTTTACACAGTACAACAGAAAAACGTCTTAAGAAAACTTGAAGTATTTTGTCGCCTGAAAGCCCAAGCATTTACTCAAGAATAATTAAAGTCAACCTTAAGATAAACGTTTCCAGAACACAGCTGAAGGCCGTTTCAAGAATTCAAATAACTAAAGAGAAACCTTACAGACAAGGATTTACATATTACAGCCACAGATTCTTAAAGAAACGCGGATGAAGGACTAAATACAGAGTAACAAGGATTCTAAATAAAACACGGCTGAAGGCCTTATCTTAAAATAGTTGTCATGACGTTCGGCTGAAGGCATTATACTAAAAATAAAACAGACAATATTAATACACGGCTTAAAGCCTGGCACAATACCTGCGACCAAATAAGATGACAATCACAAACAACAAGCAGTGATGCTGAGAAGTGTTCGAAGAGTCGGACTGGGGAGGTGAGACAGACAGCCAAACGTGACACTGAACAATCGGGTTGCAACACGACCTAGGTACGGCTGAAGAACCAACCAACAACCTAATCAATTCCCTCTCTCACAACCGACCAACTGCCTATTCCAGTACGCAGACAGCATTCATCTGCTCCGTGAAAATCACAGAAGCTACACACAATTCGACGTAAACACACCTGCCCAAGAACTCGAGCAATGGTAAAATCAATCACCGTGGAACAACAAGGACGAATCAATTCGACACACAGTTTCCAAAAAAGGTCGGCCACCAAATACACGTTGTCCGATGAGACGACCGACCGAACGACTAACCCAGGTTGTTCCCACTCAAGTCACGTGTGTCTTCGACGGTCGGCCGAGTCTTGGCAGGCCGAAGCTGACTGCAGCTCCAACCCGACTCAAGTCCATGTCCGTTCGGAACTCTGAGACACTGCCACCCGGGCACCCTGGCTCGGACCCATCCATGCAGAGGTAACTCTAGCCCATTGGCCACGCCATCTCTGCACAAGGAAGGAACCAACCCACGTCCGGCAAGATGATTAAGTGACAAGGCCCAGCAACGGTCAAATGACCAAATACACGTCGCCCGATGAGACGACCAACCAAACGACCGACCAACGATCGTCCCGCTCCAATCTCCTTCCATCGGACAGTTCAGGTGTGTCACCAGCGGTCGGCGAGCACTGGCTGGCCGCACCCCACTGGCGCTCCGACCCTGACTTCACTGCTGCTGCGGCCCGACTGAGCTCCCGACTGAACTTCAGACACACGACGACCCGGAAATACTAGCGGTCGCTCCAGAGATTGTACGAAAGTGCACTTGTAGATAAGCACTTCTGCTGCCACTGACGGGCAAGCAAACCAGTTACCTAGCGACGCCAGTAAATCGAACTAAAGAAACAACGAGGCGACAGTACCACTAAAACAATATGACGAGCGATCAACGGCATGAGCGCGAGCCGCGCACGGCCCAGGTTATTTTATAGACAAGTGAAGTGATAGTTCGTAGTGTATGATAGTTCATAGTCTATGATAACAAATTCAGACGAAATGAAACACACATGTCACAGTAAAGGGTGACAAAACAGTGGTACCAATACAGGGCATACCCTCCTCTGGCGGCAGAGCAGCGTGTAAAAAAATGGTTCAAATGGCTCTGAGCACTATGGGACTTAACATCTGAGGTCATCAGTCCCCTAGAACTTAGAACTACTTAAACCTAACTAACGTAAGGACATCACACACATCCATGCCCGAGGCAGGATTCGAACCTGCTACCGTAGCGGTCGCACGGTTCCAAACTGAAGTGCCTAGAACCGCTCGGCCACTCCAGCCGGCAGCAGCGTGGAAACGATCATAAAGCTGCCGAATGACATTCTTAGATAGATTCTTTCAAGAGAATTGCGCTTTACGTTGCAGTTCGGAAATGGTTCTTGCAGGCCCTGAAGAACGAGTAAATTTCTACTTCCTTATGTCTCATACGTGTTCATTTGGCGAGAGATGGTTGCTGGCCAGTATAGCACTTATACACCACGAAGAGCACGTTGCACAGCAGTACCCTTATATGGACGTGCGCTGTGCTACTGGAAAAGGCCCATGACCTACCTGTCAGAGAAATAGCAGTAGCACGGTGATAAAAGCCTGTGGAATGTAGCGGGCACTGTTTACTTTACGCTGCAGAAACATGAAATGCCGCGAGTTGTAAATGAAGCCTGGAATGAGACCTGCGTATCGACGGTGGGTACGCCCTGGAATAGGACACGCACCAGGTACGCGCCATACACTTGTACGTCCATCAGTCACAAACCAACAGAACGTGTTCGCTTAACTGAAGACAACACAGTACAATTCCATTCCCCAGTTAACTCTCCCAAGACGTCAGATTAGCCATACTTTGCGGTGGTGTCTGTGGTAGCCTGACCAGAGACAACTGTGATCTTAATCTTGCTGCAGACATACTGTTCTCAATGGTCACCGATTACACAGCAGGTGAAGCGTGCGAAGGGATTTCGTCCCTGGGTGACGCTCGGTCGGCCACCGCTCCTCCTGGTTCAAATGGCTCTGAGCACTATGGGACTTAACTTCAGAGGTCATCAGTCGCCTAGAACTTAGAACTACATAAACCTAACTAACCTAAGGACATCACACACATCCATGCTCAAGCCAGGATTCGAACCTGCGACCGTAGTGGTGGCGCGGTTCCAGACTGTAGCGCCTAGAACCGCTCGGCCATTCCGGCCGATCTACAATACGTCTGTCTTGAATTGCGTTTGTTCTATGTGAACGTACGAGAACCAGATCTACAGGTGTGGGGATCATCCACAAGCCACTGTTGGAAGCTGAGACACACTACCGATACACTGTGGCCAGCATCTGTAGCGATCCGTCAATCCGTCTTTCCAGTTTCCCAAAAGGCCCACATTTCGACTCCGTTCAAATGGCTGAACCTGTCCCACGGGAGTACGTAGTAGCATCCTAGAGCGAACATTGCAAACAGTGTTCACCTCTAAACTCAGCGCAGTTACTGGCCGCAGATTCAAAACAGAGGGTGGCCAAACAGGCCTCATGCGTAGCGTCCGATCGCCAGTGACTGTGACAAATGAATCACTAACACTACAGCTCTTTATTATTCACATATTATATCCCGCTGTCGCTGAAGGAAACAACTGAGAGTGTTGCATTTTTTTTCTGCCAATTTTAGGCATAGGTTCTCTCCAACGAGGCCAGGGTGCCACACGACCATTTTAAAAAAGTATTCTGTATGTTATATTTCCACAAGCATTTAACGGTCCACTTAGAAATTTATTTTTACTCTCAAGTAAAATAGTGATTTAGAATATAAACGAGGAAAATTATTAATTCCAAATTGCGGCTGAATGATGGGAGTAGGGTGATGAGGGGGGGAAAATTCTCTTATTAATGCAGAAGGAAAAAATTTTTATAGGTCGTCATCTAAGAACTTGGAGCCGCCAACCAGCTTCGAAGTACGGAGAAGGCAGAAAGATAATGAGTATACGGTGGAGACGTGGAAGAAGGAGCTAACTAGCGCGGAGGCTACGACTCGCTGTTACCTTGCAGAAAACAAGAAAAATGTATTCGTCAGTCGTAGATTTGCACCCGTTTAGGTCTGATGTGTTTATACTTGCGCCACCCTTGGGCTACTGCTGTCGTTCCGAACATTGAGTTAAAACCTGTCAACAGAGCTCGTTTTACGGTGTTCAGTATATGTTATTTCCCTTAGATATTATATCATTTTATTTGTTTTCGGTAGCTCGTCGTTTTCTTTGTAGACTAAACGAAGAGAAAGTGAGATTATTTTATTTCCAGATAGTAGCATAGTAATTGTGCAGTTGGAACAGCTGTTCATTTTTCATCTATAATTTTCTGGAGATTAGCCATGCACGGGCTGTGTGGTAGACATCTGACAGCTCCAGATGTTGAGCTGTTCTACATAATAGCTCATTCCAATGCCTAAAGGAGTTCCCCAGGAAATCATTTTGTCTACTCCCACATGAGAATTGGACAGAAAATGCTGGGGAGGTATAGTTTGTCTCTAAATTCAACAGCGATCAGTGCTCCTCATTGTGGGGTGGAGGTGGGTGGGGGGGGGGGGGGGTGAGGGGAGGCAGTTCTCGTTCCCGTTCCATACCCAATGACTAAGAATAAGTTTCCCTTACATGTGTGCAGAACAGCGTGCAGAGATACGCGTAGACACCGTCAATGTTTTGCGTTAGTATTATTTCTGAATCTCATCTGCATTTCACGCCACGTTAACGAACTTTGTGGAAAGTACACGTCTATGCACAGTGTTACCAGTCATTCACAAAGTGTGTAGCGGAGAGTGTACTTTGTGAAAAATACACGTCCGTGCACTGCGTTGCCGGTCATTCATAGGGCGAGCTGCGGATGGTCGGCACAACTTTGTGAAACACCCTGTAGCTGCTTCATGTGACAAAGTAGGACATGCAGAATGGGATATCACCTCTTAGTTGTTCAGACTGCCGACCTACGAAAGACCAAAGTGCATAATCACTATCCGGCGATATACTTCAATGGCACTTCTTCTTGTCACGCCTTCCCCTCCGCCCTCATACACACCAAGGAACACAATTTCTTCATTAATACGTCTTTGCTGTAGTCAGAGTGGTACATGTACTTAATATGTGTTCTTAACCCACTTCATTTTAAAAATAAACATTAATTTTATACCATTAAAACAATGCTTCTAATAATCTATTTTTGCATCCCCTGCTACGCAGAAACTAAAGTCCCACAAAAAATAATTAATAGCACCTTTTTTGTACGGAGTTAAGTGAACTCCATTGTTTATCACTAAACGTTTTCACTAGAAGTCGCCTCCCCACACCCCCGCGCTTACAATTCACCGGTCAGGATCTTCAGTATGTTGATCATGGGAATCCCTCCTACCAACGGGTCAAAAGTTTGTGACTACACGAATTTTTCCTCTAATTAGCCATTGTTGACTGGGCTACAAATGCTAATTTAGCTAACAGTACCACAGTGTGGTTCCTTATGGGATAGTCATTAGCAGTAAAACAAACTCTTAAATTACTCTGATGTGGCAGGAAAATGGATATGACTGAGACACATTCAACTTTTATCTCAGGTACACGTACCGTTTATGTTTCTAAAATCTTATTTATGGAAGGGTTTAAAAAAAACAGAGAATTCGTTGAACTCTACAGCGTTTACATCTAAAAAATGGCAGTTCATAAATCCCTCCAGCGCTGAGTGAAGAGGCTGACAGACATTCCGCTGTTACACGGATTATTACCATTCGTGCAAATAAGTTAGTGCAATGGGGCCTATTTTGTTTTAAAGGACTTTTGTACGCTCTCCAGACAGCTTTTTCTCTCTCATAGTGAAGTAAACAATATTTCGCTATGAGAGAGGAAAAGCTGCACCGGTTTTTTTCACGAAGTTTTTCCTGTGAACTGCAAAATTTAGAGAGTGGAGCATATTTGCCTGAGATACACAACAAGAGGGTGCTCAGGGAAAGGTCAGAGCTGCAGGCATGCAATTAAAGCGTCTGAAGTTGCTTTGAAACTGAAATTTTACAACCGGCTCACTGAACATTAATACTGTATATATGGCCTACATCTATTACCCACACTAAAATTGATTCCAAAACAGGATACAGTGGCTAAAATGGCTAAAATGTAGGACTTCTAAGCCCTCTATATTCCAAAATTACCAGACAATATGACAGTTCCACAGCTGTCAGTCTGCTGAATTATGTTCATCTATTCAGCCTCACTGTCGATTTTGGTTAATATCAGTACTACTAAACGGCTAATCCCTTATAAGGTTTCTTTTGTACGTTGCCTACCTAACGGCTTCTAGGGGTAACAAAAATTTGATTTTTAGTTCTTCATATAATTACTGATGGAATTTAAAAACTATAAATGGTCTCATAATCTAATTAACACAGAAAGTAAAATATTGAATTAAAAAACTATGTAGGGGAAGGCGGGGCAAGACGGGGTAGCTAACTTTAAACCCTTACAAAAGGGACACAAATAAACAAATTCAAGTAGGTTTGATTATCATTTGTTTACTTAACCATTGAATTACAATAGCATGCAAAGAAACCTGCAAACTTGTTACATTTAGTTGGAAATATCTCAATTTGAAACATAAACTACCAATTCCCCGTCTTTACCCATATGCGGCGTAACATGGGGAACTAGCATGAATTCATCTCTAAAGCTTAAATAAGGACTGTAATAACGAAATCATGTGACGATAAGGTTTCGAAACATAGTTCTGCGAATTGTAGAATCAGGTATTGCGTTTTTTTTAGGCCTCTTACTTTCACATAGTACACAAGTGTGGACAGCCTCGTCATCATCACTTTCTATCCCTGCACAAGTGTCGTGGGCCCAGCGTCCGCAGCTAATACACCGTATCCAGCCTCCTTCAGAGAAGTCATAGCAGTATAAACATTCTTCACTCTGTTCCTCGTTGTCGTTGGACCTCAGTTTATTATCCCTTGAGCATGAAGGGGTGGTTAAGATGACACTAACGTTCGTCACTTTTTCGTTGTCATTATGTCCTTTTGGTGGTATCCCAGGTTTATTAAACGTCTTTGAGAAGAGTTTTCGTTTACATGTAGCACGTTTGGGGACTCCTTTTCGTTTAATTTCTTCATATAGTTCACTCCTATAAGGAGATTCTGTTAAAACAACGGGTTTTCCACGCCTGTTAGATGGTTTCCTTTTGGTTTATTTATCCACCTTTTGAATAGCTAACACCATTTCAGGGCTGGTAACCTGAAAGTTAGACGAAACAATGGCTTCATCGTCAGTTGTTAATTGTTCAGGTGTTTTACGTCTTGGCAACATCTCTGGGATTTGCTCTTCCGTTTCTCTAACTTCAGATGTGTGAGCTTGATGAATGTCTGTAGTTGAACAGGGAAGGTAATCACTTCCTTGAAACACATTTCTGTTTACAGGCCAAATGCCTCCTTTCCGAAACCCGTTCACTGCTGTGGACATTGCAGCTGAATGAATGAAGGCTTTGCCGAATAAACTTGCGATCTGATGCAGCGTAACAACTTTTCCAGGATGGGTGCGAAGCCACGATCTTACCTCATCTTCGTAAAATGTACTGAGAGGTTTCATAAACGCCACGTCAAATGGTTGAAGACGGTGTGAGCAGTGCGGTGGCAAACACAGAAAGACAACCCCATTTCAGCGAGCCAAAACCCCATTTTCGCGGGCCACATCTATCAGTTCTAAATTCTTGGTGTGCGTTTTGTGGCCGTCCGGAATGTGAGAAGTATTGGTCTTTCCTTTGACGCTCCCTTAAATGCAATAAACTTCTAAACCAAGTCAAAAATAGTTCTTTCGTCATCCGACCACTTTCTTGGACTTCTGCCCAGGCACCTGGGGGCAGGCCAGTCTCAAACGCTTGTTGCATTCGTTTTCGAGGATAAATTAACATAGATGTTACGTACCACCCCGACGCTGAAACACAGATTTCTGCAGTCACAGTCTGGCCTCTTTCTGCTAAAGTAACTGCTCCCACCTGTCTGCACCCTTTCAAAGCAACCACCTCTGTGTGTTCTTTTGGAATGACTGTTAAACCCGTCTCATGGCAATTGAAAATTCTGTCTCCCGTAAACTTGAATGTGTCTAACTGACTTTCTAACAGATCGAAATACCGATCTACAGCAACTCGATTAAACCCCATTGCTGATGCAGCGTAACAACTTTTCCAGGATGGGTGTGAAGCCACGATCTTACTTCATATTCGTAAAATGTACTGAGAGGTTTCATAAATGCCACGTCCAATGGTTTTCGTATTTTTAAGGTAGGATTTCGCGCAAGAAACCCATTTGACCAATCTCTTCCAGCAGATTTGGCTGCAGTATTAAATGGATGCTTGATGTTGTTTCGTTCAGCTACCTACAAAGCAAGTTCACAAAGTTCTTTGTTAGGCCAAAATACTGTACTTCCATCTGTGTTAAGTAGTCTTTAAGTTCTGCCTCTTGTTCTGGGGTAAACACACTAGTGATTGGTCCTAACCTTTTCACAACTGTATAGCCAGGATTAGCGCGTTTCTTTGCCACATGTCGTTCAATCGTTGTATGTGGCACGTTGAACTGTCTAGCAGCCCTGAAAGAACCCATATGACCTTCTATAACAACATTTACAGCGCCTTCCATTGACTCCAATGATCAATCTTGCCTATACGTTTGTCGCCGATACTTGCAAACCATCTGAAGTAAAACCCGTGGAACGTACTATTGAGTCAGATCATTCCTGGTAATCTATATTATATAGTACATACCTATTTCCATAGTCAGTCGTTAAAGCATAGCAAGAATACTGACTTTGCACGTTTTGTGTGTTTGTATTCACCATATAGCCTAAGGCATACTATGTAATTAATTAGAAAACAATGGAAAAACGAATACCATTCTATTTACAATTGTATTCAACGTATAATGTACGTGTTCAAAACCCGCAGCGAGGTAAACACATGAGACGATAAGAACGTAATGGTTGGACAAATAGTAGGGGCAAGACGGGGAAGCTCCCCATCTTGCCCCACACCGTCTAGCCTCCAACCATGCTGTCAGGTTATGTTACGCCTACATGAACACTATTTAGTGAACATTGACTACTGACACAGCAGTTTACTGTTAATAAGACATACTATTCAGTGCTATATATACAGTTTGGACAAATGCTCACGAAACACATGTTTTAGGACCTCTGAAGGTGTAAGACATTGCAAATCAGTATAACAATTGTACGTAAATTGCAAAGCTCATAGAAACCGCCGCGAAACTAAGATTCAGCAATGTCAACACACTGAGACCTGTGTATTGATGATGTTGTCGTAGGTATCCACAAATGGCAGCACTCTAACTGTAACTTATAGCCCTTCCCCGTCTTACCCTAACTCTCCGTCTTGCCCCGCCTTCCCCTATATGTCTTGGAGAGCCTAACTCACAGCACGAAAATTATGTAGATTTTAGACTTACAGTATTTGAGAATGAGAGCGCTTAGTGGCTTCCAACAATTTATACACAATTTCAAACCTTTCCAGAATCATTTCTCGTTAACAATACCTGGGAAATAATGAAAAGAAAAAAAAATACCTTACTACATTTCCGCTGCCCATGAAGTAAAACTTCAGTATGAGGCGTGACGTTTGAGTTAATTGCTTCCCTAGAACTGGCTGTATTCGTACCACATCTTTCAGTTTCCATATTTCCACTAAATGTGTCTGCATAATTGTCATTTTACGGCACAAAGTTTGGGAGATACGTCATCATAAACAGTGAGCTGCGTGAAAAACTAATTATTTCTTAAAACAGGGCGCAAAATAGCTAGACTATACTCATCCAGTGCAGTCAAATGTTTCGGTTTGGGCTTTCCATGAACATATGGGTGAATAATTAGAAACGAATAAAACCAACGTATATGTTCTGAATCCTCAACCATAAAGATTTTACATAGTTAACGACAGATCATTAATACTAATCAGTCATTTGATGCTGCTTTGTGCATGAGAGTTCAATTCTTTGAATTTCGTGGAGAGGAGTAAGGGGGAGAGGGGGGGTTTGTTAATGTAATGCTTAATAAGAAACAACCACAGTTGCATTGGTACACATTTATTACATGGCAACTGGTTTAGTTCGAAATGACATCACGCTACACTGCCAAAAATATTCATAACAAGTGCACACGGAAGTGTGCCTTCAACGTAATGTAAAATAACTAGAATTCTTCCTTCATTATACTGGCACAACTCTGTGACAATTTGCTATGAAGATCGTTAGCAAAATAACCTGATATTTTTCACGTAGGAAACGACTCCTTACACAATAAATGTATCATTACAGTTCTTGTGCGTTCTTATTAATATGATCTGTCCCTTGTCATGATGTATTACTACATGATGTACCAGAATAATAAAATTCATTAAATCCATTTCCTAACAAATATTTAACCTATTATACCCGTTTTCGAGTACTAAGTTCACTAGCAGCGAGATTTTCTCTGATGATTATACAGCAAAACCTATTTAAGTCAAAACCGTACTGTTTCATAACTCGCCAACGACAGTATCCGTCAAAAAAATCTTTGATATCGGACACAAGCGAACATTATCCAAATCAACAACGATGTGCGTGTTGGAGTCAGTGGTGTTCGTGCGAGATGTGGACGATGAAAGCTAGTGACGGGCCGAACTTATGCGTTCCGTTTGGCATAGGTGGAAGATGTTACGTGTACCTGGACAGAGAGAATACGCAGTGCTTCCATTACAGAAGATCTTCGCATCACAATAAGTTCCTCTTCAGAGTCAAAGATTATTCCCGTTCCTTGGCCAAATTTTGGGAAGAGAAGAAGGTAATTTAGAAAATATCATCTTGCAAAGCAAAATCGAAGGCAGAAGGCCACTAAACAGATCACCAACTGGATCATTGACTCAAGCGAACAAGGTTACCCGACTACCTCTTTACGTCACATCAAGAAGGGCTAAGGATCGACGTGGGTAGAGATGTCTAGTCAAAGATTCAATTACTGGAGAAATGAAAATTGCACTCGACAATGAGTAAACCTACTAATGATGCTGATTTTAGTTTAGTTTAATAGTTGTGAGGTGACACAATATTTGGAGACCTCAGATGTGACCTTATATTTTCATTAAAGTATGGATAATTACAACTCTTAGTTTGCAAATGAATATTTCAGTTCATCTATGGAGTCATTACTCCTTTTCCTGTAGTTGCTCTCTTGTAATATTACCGTAAACAAAAAGCAATTGTCCGGAAGAGATTACGATTCTCCTATGATTACACGAATTCTTCAAATCACCAGACTGCAGGTAAAGCAGTGCACATTATTCGTGTGCTACGGAGGACATTTCTTCAAATTTAGAGGACAGATTGTGACACTCCCTGAAAATACAAAGTATGGAGTTCAGGGTTCAAGAATAAACATTGTATGTGGGAGACTGTTTAACTAACATCTTCTTTCGCAGTCAGATTAAATCATGTGTAAAACTAGAACTATTGTGCAGATGAAGGGTAGAACTGACATTTACCGAACATAAACAGTAATAGTGCTGTTGTCTTACAGAGTACCCATGAGATTAACTATATTTCAACATGGTAGTATTTGGTTCCTGTAAAATTTAGACAAAGTGGATTAGTGACTTCTGTAATGGGACAGAGGAACTAATAAAAAAAAAATCAGCTCAACCAAACGGCCATATGAGTGAAACGATGTATGTGAGAAGATAGTGTATTCTCCATAGCATGTTAAGTGTCATTAAATACACAAATTTTAATTATCTACGGATAAGCAAATATTTAGGTAGTTATTACTTACAACTACACAAATTACATACGTTTTTTGCTTCAAACCTGACTTCTCCAATGTACAGGTGTAGATAGGTGATCACCTTAATGATTTCTTCTATTATATAAACGAAACCGAAATAACCATATCTAAACTGATAATCAGTCTATTGACAATTAATGCAATTATTATCTGCATGGTATTGTACCACACAATCGAAATAAGGAAGTATCTGCCATTTGTTTTCTTTTTTCTGGTACTGAATATTTGTTAACTCTTTGCTGCTGCTGAATATTAATCGGTATTTTAAACACTGATAATTAACACATTGGGGTGGCGATTGGCATAATGGCCACTGTGGGCATACGGCCATTTGAATTAGTGAGTCCGTGCAGTCAGCAATCTTACGGTAAATGTTTCACTCAATATCCCATCAGTTACGAATGTTTATTGGGGGAGGGGAGAGAATATATCGAGTTGCCTGGCAGTCAAGTTTTGCATGGCTCTGAGACCCTATGATCTAACGTAACCTCTCACTGCAGGTAATTATTACAAATTTGGTTAACAAGTTGTGTTCTTCTAAGATAATTGTGTCCTTGGAAGTGCACGGCCGACTACGTTCGCCATCCTCCCCTAATCCGATGGGACCGATGACCTCGCTGTTTGGTCCCCTCTCGCAAATCAACCAAACAACCGTAATTGTGTCGGAAGAATCGTTACTTTGAGACGAATTCCCTTGTCGACGACTGTTTCATCGGAGGTGGTAACCATCTAAAACGTAACATATACGGAATGGCGTCTAGTAGTGTGGATTGTCCAGCCTGAGTCCAGTATACTTGGCCCCAACTGAAAATTTTTCTTCTGTTTTCATTGTTATTTATGTGAACAAATACTTAATACTGACAAGAAGATGCTTACAGGTATTCAGTCATTTTTTCCCTTAAAACAAGGAAAGAAAACTTACGACAATCTCCTGCTGTTGGAGACAACAGTTTTCGGCGTGAATGCTAACAAGGGAACCTCCCCATCGCACCCCCCTCAGATTTAATTATAAGTTGGCACAGTGGATAGGCCTTGAAAAACCACAGATCAATCGAGAAAACAGGAAGAAGTTGTGTGGAACTATGAAAAAATAAGCAAAATATACAAACTGAGTACTCCATGCGCAAGCTAGGCAACAACAAGGAAAGAGCGAACTCTTGCAACATCAAGGATAGTGTGAGCTCAGGAGCGCCGTGGTCTCGTGGTTAGCGTGAGCAACTGCGGAGTGAGAGGTCCTTGGTTCAAGTCTTCCGTCGGGTGAAAAGTTTACTTTCTTCATTTTCGCAGTTCTGATCTGTCCGTTCGTTCATTGACGTCTCTGTTCACTGTAATAAGTTTAGTGTCTGTGTTTTGCAACCGCACCGCAAAACCGTGCGATTAGTAGACGAAAGGACGTGCCTCCCCAATGGGAACCGAAAACATTTGATCGAAAGGTCATAGGGCAACCGATTCCTCCACAGGAAAACACGTCTGATATATTCTATACGACACTGGTGACGGCATGTGCGTCACATGACAGGAATATGTTGTCGACCCACCTAATTTGTGCACTTGGCGAATGGGTAAAAAGATTCTTCTACCTTGCCCGATTTAGGTTTTCTTGTGGATGTGATAATCACTCCCAAAAAAATGATGATAACATAAGCGTTTGTCACATAAACTGAAAATAAAAAGTTAATCTTTTCACCCGAGGGAAGGCTTGAACCAAGGACCTCCCGTTAACGCGGCTGCTCACGCTAACCACGGGACCACAACACTCCTGAGCTCACACTATCCTTGATGTTGCAGGAGTTCGCTCTTTCCTTGTTGTTGCCTATCTTGCGCATGGAGTACTCAGTTTGTATATTTTGTTTACTTTTTCATAGTTCCACACAACTTTTTCCTGTTTTCTCGATTGATCTGTGTTCAGTTTTTCAAGGCTTACCCACTGTGCCAACTTGTAACTAAATCTGAGGGGGGTGCGATGGGGAGGTTCCCTTCTAAGGACCTACAATGCGCAGCATCTGAACTCCCCGGTAAGAATAATTCTACTCATAATTTAGATAAAGAGACGTGAATGGGTGAAGGGAGGTGCAGTCTGGTTGCCAGAAGATGTCTCTTTGTTGAGGTTGTGGTGAAGTTCCTACGATACGTAATGTGAGGCCCTGATCGGTGCGTAGCTAGTGGCGACAACGAAAATGGCTCTTTGTGCTAAAACTACGCACAAAATTTTTTGAATTACTGTACTCTTCCTCAGTAGTAATAATGAACTCTTCTAGAAAAATAAATAGTAATTACATTATGTAATTAACTTCTTACTGTATGCTATTTGTTCTGTAAATAAGTTCTTGTTCTCCTCAGTACACTTTTTCCAAGGTGAAAACAGCTTTAGCGATCTGTTTAGCCCTTTATAGTTATGTGGCCTTGTTGCTCTAACCCTCTGGGCACAATGGCCACTCGGGTATTCTCTGGATGATTAATTATTTTTTTGGTTTCCCTTTGCCCTACGAGAATGAGAAAAGTCTAGCGACTGGAGTGTTAGTCGGACTGTAGATCATGTCATTTCGGAATCCTTTGATCGACTTTCACCTATTAGCTCCCAAAAAGTTTCACTGTTGTTGTATAATATTTTATGTATTAAATTAAATATCTACGAATAGTTGTTATAGGTAAACTGCTAATTTATCTTGGTTCATAAATATTCATGCAAAGATTTCTTTGTGATAAGGATAAAATGATCCCTTCGTCTGCATCGCCATCATTTAATAAATGAGCGATGATGTAACTACAGTTCTACAAAGATAACAGAAATGCGCGGACTACAGTTTCTGCACAATTCCACTTCGGCATCACTTTAGCCCGAAGTGAACGCACCCCTGAAGTAGAGTAAATCATACAGCAAGCGCAATACATACTTCAAGACGAGTTCATATATGCATTCACAGTAGTCACATCAACAATTACCGTACTCCGTGAATCAAATAACATCTGTTGTCAAAAATGGTTCAAATGGCTCTGAGAATTATGGGAGTTAACATCTGAGGCCATCAGTCCCCTAGACTTAGAACTACTTAAACCTAACTAACCTATGGACAGCACACACATTCATGCCCGACGCGGGATTCGAACCTGCAACCGTAGCGGTCGCGCGGTTCCGGACTGAAGCGCCTAGAACCGCTCGGCCACAATGACCGACTCATCTGTGGTCATTTATTGCAAATGAAACGTACTTTTTGCAGATACTGTTGAACATACACAAGAGTTACATTATCATACAATGTTGCAAAACAATAAACGCATGTCCACCTACGCGAGGAGCAGTTTCCCAGGACATTGACTGAGATGTGATTCAAAACCCATACTGAGTTACTTCTCCTCGTAAGTACCTAAGAAAAGTACGATACTTTACATATGCGACAAGACGAAGATGACGATTTCCACATCTCACAACCAGTCGAATTCACCAGTCGCTGAGTAAATGTACTTCGCAAGCTTTAAGTGCGGAAGTTGACAGATATTTCTCAACGTATACGTAAAACAAGTAGACGCCAAGGAATATCAGGAATCAACGCTGCACAAAAGTTTTTCAGTCTTGAACTGTGTATGTACACTGTGATACGTTACATCAAAATCAATTAGCTTAGTAGGAGTGAATGAACAGTTACTGTCCGCAGCTCGTGGTCGTGCGGTAGCGTTCTCGCTTCCCGCGCCCGGGTTCCCGGGTTCGACTCCCGGCGGGGTCAGGGATTTTCTCTGCCTCGTGATGACTGGGTGTTGTGTGATGTCCTTAGGTTAGTTAGGTTTAAGTAGTTCTAAGTTCTAGGGGACTGATGACCATAGATGTTAAGTGCTCAGAGCCATTTGAACCATTTGAACAGTTACAGACCAGCTCTTGTATACTGCCCGAAAATGATGTGTATCGGATCTGAGAGAAACTGAACGAGACTGATGCTACAAGTGTTTGTAGTTGTCAACAGTGTTCACTTGACGGTTGTCATACGAAAGTAGGATCCGCTGAGTTGAAACTGTCTGCTTTCTTTGCATCCACGGCATAAAATAATTCTGGTTTTTAATGTTTCCACTGACAGTCCATATGTCTTAGCCAATGAACTCTCACAAAATACTTCTCCACTGCTGATAGACCGTATGTGTACCATGTTTGATTTACAGTTCTCCATTGAACCAGAGTAATGCTGTACTGAGGCACCCATGTGTCAGCCAACAATTTCGACGCACCTCAGCTGAGTGGCACTACATTGCTGAACTGATGGGTGCTGGCTAAATGCGAAATCTAAGGGACATCGAAAGGTGTGCCTGTAACCATGGTACCAAGGAAAACTGTTTCTGTACAGAACCATTTTTAAAGTGTCCAAAAATGGTGCGTGGTTGGTACAGGCGGAGTTACAGAACTGAGGTCTTATAAGGGGCCCTTAGCCTTTTTATTCATGCGCGCATCCATGTCGCATACCCCACGTGATAACACCACAGGAATACATAAAACAGGAGGGCTGAAGAAGCATGAACACCCTTTGCTATCTCGTATGACGTTCAGATTCTGTCGAATGGTTTTGAAAGGTTGCTAACGGCTTTACCCTGTACACAAGAGCAAAATCAATGGTCGCGCTACACTAGAAACGGGCGCGAATACATTCCACGTGATGCAAGCCCAGATGTCCGTAGAGAAGGAACGAATCATCCAGTTGCTCATCGCACGGCGAACTCTTGTCTTCGACCGTGTTATCTGTGGAAATCAACGCCACAAGGGAAGTGGTGACTTCATCGGTGTTCTGTATGTCTACCCCCCCCCCCCCCCCCCCCCCGTCCCCCCGTCCGCAAATACCTTTCTGTGTCGATTCTGAGTGGTAGCGTGTTTGAAATTTTTTCCAAGGCCACCCACAAGAAACTTACGCGATATAAATGCTGGGCATCGAGGTTCTGACCTCGCAGAGGCGTCAAGACAAGGGGTAAAATGTGGGCAAGGAAATGTTTGACGACTTTCCGATCATCTGAGACGTCCACAGTGACAATGGGCCGAATTGTGGTGATGTTTGGTTTTAACTGCGTTATCAGCGCTCTTACAAAGCCACAATTTTTACACAGTCCAAACTTTTTTACAGTCCAATATAGTCACTATGAATGTTGATGATGATAATGAAATGATGAGGACGACACAAACACCCAGTCACCGGGCAGAGAAAATCCCCAACCCGGCCAGGAATCGAACCAGGGACCCCGTGATCCAGAGACAGCAACGCTAGCGACTAGACAACGAGCTGCGGACAAAGGGCAGAATTGTGAAATATGGTGCAAATGTGACACCACTAACCGATCTTACACTTCACATTCTGAGCCTCAGCCTTTCTTCGTACGTGTCAACACTTTGGTCTTCGAAGTGTCGCTGAGCCCAAGGGTGAAATCGCAGAGCGGCGCGCTTTTGCACCTTTAAAGAGCAAGATTGTAGGCACCTTTAAGCCTAATTTCAAACTTCTACATCGCAATGATAGACAATTACGGTGTTTCGTAAAAGTTATCCCTTAATAGCGTTGCGCAACCTATATTCAAAAACTTTTGCGATGACTTTACGGTTGTAGTGTAGGTTTTCTGTACCTGAGCAGATAGGGTATACTAATAGTGTTTTCGCAACAACAAAATTAAAATTTGTACGTATACAATAATTTAGATCTATTTTAACCAGTACATGCAGGTCGTTGTGGCCGAGCGGTTCTAGGCGCTTCAGTCTGGAACCGCGCGACCGCTACGGTCGCAGGTTCGAATCCTGCCTCGGGCATGGATGTGTGTGATATCCTTAGGTTAGTTAGGTTTAAATAGTTCTAAGTTCTAGGGGACTGATGACCTCAGAAGTTGAGTCCCATAGTGCTCAGAGCCATTTGAACTAGTACATGGATGCAACCAAATGAACAGAGGTTGTAACCCCCCCCCGCCCCTGCCCAAACACACATAAGACATTTCAGACATGTCTGAATACTAATGTAAAACATTTTAATACCAATTTAAAAAATAAGAGAGGAAGGAAATCTAGACGTTCGTTCTCAATTCCAGATTTAAAGTTTTTACTTCTCGGACTGTGAACGATCTATGCGTCCCGCGTTACAGCCACCGAACAAAGTGAGGATAGACCCCTGCTTGTACACTGTTCTGTCTTCACCGCGAAAAGCATTGTCTTCCCACGACGCAACTCGTGTTTTCGACAGTGTCGCCACTCGAGCGACAAATTCACGGTTCGCTTGTCCGATTTTTCATCTCGCTTCTCGCAGTGTCTGCTACGCTCCACACTTAATCAAACAGTTGTCTGACCGGAAATAGAGCCGTTTGCCAATTACGGGTGTCACTCTTTTGCTAATGTTTGCAGTAGCTATTTTTCTCGTCTCTGAGCTGCAGGACGACCGCCCAGCAGAACCCTCGCGCGGAAATTCACGCTTCGTTTCCCGGGCTGTATGAACAAAGTATTACAGTAGCGTCTGTGTCATTGCAAGTAGAGAGGGTATTTCACTGGGACGTGGGTACAGAAGAATTCTTTAGTGGCGATCGATACTCTGCTTACTGGTATTGTTTCCCCATAGCATTACAGACATAGGTGGGCGCTGACGATGTACAGTTTCGTGCTGTTTCGTGAAGCGCTGTTGCTACGAAATTACTTTAGGACTCCAGATAAACATTCGTAGATTAGATGTATGTGAGTTGTGTTTCAAGCTAGTTTCATATGGAGCCGTATTGCATACCTTGAGATGCTAGTCGGTATGCGGGAGGAGGAACGATATGCTTGGTGTACAGTTGCCCAGTTTCACGGAGAATGGGCCGTCTGTGTCATCCTTTCGATGAAATGTAAAATGACGATACAGGTTGAAAATTGCAGGCACTGAGTCTGGAGACACGACCTGTTTAAATGATATTTGCGATTAAGAAAAGTAGGTCTTCCGAGATTCATACATATACAATGCTTTGTTTTTCCATTACAACTGAAAGGTGCAGCTATGATCATAGATCTTTCGTCATTCTAGTACATGACGCTTTGAATGAAGTGTTTCGTATTACTATACGAGGTAGTATTATTGATCAAAACTGGAAGAAAGGTTCCCATAATTGTATTTCCGGAAATCGGTACTTCTTCCAATGCGGACCGTTTTACTTGTGAAGAGTCATGTACAGTATTCGGAAGTGTAAAGAGCCTTACTGTTGTAGTTCGCTGCGCTTGTCTGAATGGTTGTAATTTGAAGCACACTGATGGTTATCCTTGCATTAAGAAAACTCGTAGAAAATTATCTCGTGCCCCATCCTGCATACACTGTAGTTTATGCAGGATGGGGCACCAGATCACTTTCTACGAGTTTTGCTACAATACGTCATCGCAACGCTTTATGGGCAATGGATTGGTCGAAGAAGTCTGGTAGGAGGACCTCCCCGTTCATTGGGCCAGAATCCGTTGAATTTCTGGCTATTGGAACATTTAAAGGCACTACTAGCTGCAGTGTCTACTTCCACATGACAGAAAATTGGGAGTGAGAGGTCAGATTGTACCACATGGCAAAATATTTTGGCCTCTGCACAAACCATTAGAGGAATTTTTGTTCTAGTTTTGATGGTAGACATACGTGACTCTTTTTCTTAAAAACATTGTAATTTCCTTGATATAGATTGTTGATATATGTATGGATACCTTGGTGCTTCTACGACTTTTGCGTATCGTCGTATTCACGTAATATGCAGATCTTTCCCTCTTTTATTATCGATGTATGAACGTCTTTGAATTTTGGTAATGGGCGCGTTCGATTTTCGTTTGTTTGTAAGGATGACGAGCGTCGTGCCATCAGGTTCTGCTCTGGCAGGTCATGCAGACTGCTATGTGGCTGACGTGGAGGAGAGAGGAGGAAAGAAGACGGCATATCGTCTGGGCTCTCACGCAACACCGTCTACGTTTGGAACCTTCTGCAAATTCTGTATCGTTATGCGTACCGTTGAAATGACTTCAGCTTGTTTCTCTTTTCAATAGAAAAGAACATAAATACATAAATAGTATGACTTCAAATCCCCTGAAAAGATTCCCCTTTTATACAAAATTTTGACGTACAAACCAATAATAGGGCAGTCTTATTTCAAATGATGATACATTCAGATACAGGAAGAACATTTGAAGCGCAAAGGTACATCTAAAGAAAGGTTGAATATGTACTTTAGTCAATGCAAAATTATTATCAACACATTCGAGCCTTTATGTGAATGCACATTTACATTCATCGGTTCGCTTCGATGGACAATGGATCTGCAACCTTCAGTGCGGATGCATATTTATGTTCGACCTTCAGCGAGATTCTAAAATTAGCGAACATGGAGTAATGAGCGGGGACTGCAGATAGATGGCAATAGGTGGGGAATGTAAGTCGGCCGGAAACAAGCCGAGATCGTCCGCGGATTTGCGATGAACAGTGTGATGGGATGGCGCAGTGGTTAATTCAACTGCCTAGTACGTGAGAGGTCATGGGTTCGAGTGCCGATCCAGGACACATTTACTCTCATCGCCGATGATTCCACATAAAATCCCGATGCAACTGACACTGCTAGTTCCTTTCCTTACTCCCCTATCCACCTTTACGTAATACACATAGACCTCCTGTCATGACCTGAAAGCGTTTTTCCATCAATCCTTTATAAAGAGAACGTGGGTACTGGAGATGTAAACTCAACGTTCTGTAGGCTAATACCTTTTAACAATAAACATGAAGCTCAGTAGCTATTCCTAACATATTTAGGATCAACAGGAATTCCTGGAGTTCTGGGGAACATTAATCGACTTTATACTTGCTGTAAAATGCATGCAAATAAGTTAAAATGCAAATAAGTTAAAATGGCAGTATGTCTGAATAATGCTCCTGATAGAGGCAGTACGTGTTTAGTAAATTATGCTCGTATCAACTACCGACATAAAAATATCATGACTTTCGATTTTTTTCCCACCACTCTTTCCACACATTTGATGTGGCCGAATGAATTCCTCTCTGGGGGCTGACCCCTTCCTCTCAAAATAGCATTTGCGCCCTACTTCCTCAATCATTGTTAGATCAACTATCTGTCTTCCCCTACAGCTATTATCCTCTACAGTTTCCTCTAGTACCATGGACGTTATTCCCTCATGTTTCCTATCATTCTGTGCCTATTCCTGTCCGTGTTCTCTGTACGTTATTTCTTTCACTGATTCTGCGAATAACCTTCTCATTCCTTATCTTGTAAGTCCACTTGGTTTTCAACCTGCTTCTCTAGCATCACATTTCAAACACTTCGATTCTCTTCTGCTCCGGTTTTCCCACTGTCCATGGTTCAACAAACTGTTGCATTCCAAATGTATATTCTCAAATATTTCTTCGTCGAATTTTGGCCAATGTTTGATACCAGTGAGAGGTGGCATGCCACTCTCTCACTTTAACTGCATTGTTGGTCAAATTAATATTGATATTTTAGGTCATTTTTTCCGTGTTCCCCAGTAATACATTTGGTATGTGTGTTTTATGACATTTTTACAAGGAGAAATTGCGGGCCGAATGTTCATAGAACTGCATGTGTAGCCTGTACACGACTGCATACTTTCCGAAATTGAAAATGTTCGCCTGGAAAGAAAATATCTTCGTAAATGAGTGACTGTGGTTCCATCCAGGTAGATGTTTTTCGCCGAAACATGGCCATGCTTACCGTGAGAACGTCGCCTCCCTACCCTAAAATTTTCCTTTTTCAGACACGAGAGATTTTGAATCGATGATTGGCTTCTTTCAGGATATGCAAAGCAGAGGCTTTCTCCCCTACCATGCGAATCCCGGTGCTGTGTATGGATTGGCTACCAGGCCAGCAGAAGAGTCAAGGCGGGAGATTCAACGAGTACAGCTCGACTGGTTTGTACAACGTGGAGCCGGGATTTATCTGCAAATTCGCCTCCCGTACCGAGGCTTGGTGGAAAGTGATGGTGATTCTTTGCCTTCTTCATCTTCTGGTCCTCCCCTGGTGGAGAACTTTAGGTCTTTCCGTAGTGGGTGAGACTTGTGGTCTGCAACTTGTGGTGGACTAAGAGCCAGTAGCAGTTTCCAACTGTACCGACAGTGGAACCGCATGTCATATCCGACATATCGTGTGTCATCTGGGTGAACTTACCCGTCCTGAGTCGGCCGTCTGACGTTCGAGAATTCCAGCACGAGCCGTCGTACCTGTGAGTCGAACTGGTTGGCCACGCCAGCGAGCGGGTGCACCTCACTCTTCAATCTGCCGGGATTTCAGTGCTGTGATAGGGAAGTTTCCTGCGTTGTAATAATCAGAACGCCAATCCGCGTAGTTTGCAAGTTCTCATGAACGCGTCCCAGCTGCCGCAGGTCGCTGCTCGTCGCTCATAGCGTGCCGTTTCTACTGCCCCCTGAATCAAGGTGGAAGGTTTAAAGTAATGCTGCAATGGCGCAGGGTTGTTAAATGAGATTCACAGCTCCCTGTCCTCCGTGAACCATAGTTTGTCGTGCACTTGGTAGTAGGTGATTCCATTTGGTAAAATCAGATTGCGTTGTAAGAGGAATTAATTCAAGGGGGAATTTGTATAGTTTCAACCCCAATAAATGCATTGCCAATCAAACACCATTCCTTTTTCTGATTTCTGTTTGTCATTTTTTGTAAGATTTATTAGCTCAATTGTAATTATAAAAGGGTGAACAAAAACTTATAATTGTTTTTATAAAGTTAAATACGCCATTGTTCTCATTCATACTCCTTCACCCATTCACTGTTTCTATTTTATTGTGGTGATACATGGATACACCAGCAATTCAAGTTTCAGTGTATTAAATTATTTATCTGATTATGAACTTGAGTTCTGTAAATGACCGCAGATTTATGCAACGAAAGTGCCATTAATAAATTCGCTAATTTCATATATAAAAATTAAAGGTGCCGCTAATGATTTGCAGATTGTTGAGGAGATAATACTTTTCTGTATGTAAAGATAATAAGATTTAGCACCATTTCCAGATATATATTTTTGAAAAAGCAAGCGACAGCTTGCACCAATATTCTTCTCTTGGCCAAGAATGACCTCTTTTGCTGTGCTAGTCTACTTTCTATTTCCTCTTGGCTTTGTCCGTCATGGGTTGTTTTGCTTGCAAGGTATAAGAATTTCTTCGTCTACTTCATAATCACCACTTCTGACGTTAAGTTCTCTCTGTTTTCATGTCTGCTACTTGTCTCCCCCCCCCCCTCCCCGTTACTCCCAATCCATATTCTGTACTCGTCAGAGAGTTTTTTTACATTCAACAGACCCTGCAATTCTTCGTCACTTTCACTAAGTATAGCAATGTCCTTCCTCCTTGAATTTTAATCCCACTCATGAAACTTTCTTTTATTTCAGTCATTGCTTTTTCGAAGTACAGACTGAACAGTAGCAATTCGTTCTTAGTCCCCCCCCAGTCTTACTGTTCGCTCTTGGTTCTTGCACGTATTATATGTGACCCGTGTTTCCCTATAGCTTGCTCTTACTTTTCTCGGAACTTCGGACATCTTGCACCATTTTACAATGTCAAAATCCTTTTGCAGATCGAAAAATTCTACGAACGTGTCTCCATTTTCCTTAAACCTTGCTTCCTTTACCAACCGCATTGTCAGAACTGTACCTCTGGTGTCACCCTTTCCTAAAGACAAACTGATCGTCATCTAACAGATACTCGGTTTTGTTTTCCATTCTTCTGCATATTATTCGTGTAAGCAACTTGGATGATTGAGCTGTTGAGCTGACTGTGCGATAATTCTCGCACTTACCGGTTCTTGCAATCAGAACTGTGTGAATGATGTTTCTCCGAAAGTCAGATGGTACGTCGTTAGTCTCATAGATTCTGCCCACGAACTTGCTGTCGATTCTTTTCCACTGATCCCAACGATTTTAGAATTCCCTATGGAATGTTAGCTATCCCTTCTGTTTTATAGGATTCCAAGTTTTCCAAAGCTCTGTTAATTTCGAATACTGGATCACACCTGCCGACTCCGATTCCTTTTTCTCACACATCATCATATAAGTTCTCCCCTTCATAGCGGCCTTCAATGTACTCTTTCCGAATTTCAGCTTTTAGTACTGGAATTTCCATGGCACTCTTAAGTTACATCCCTTGGTTCTCATTCCTGAGCTCAATCAGTTCTTCCTACTTTATATTATTATACATCAAACAGACAACAGAGTTCACAAATAAGGATGTGTCCTACTTCGGACCGCATGATTTACATGACCTCAAAGCATCAAAACAGAACTACAGAAGTTCCATGTAATTTCTGCTCGCCCCAGTAGCGCTAAATAAGTATGATAAGAATGTACGTCCTGGCCTACATTCACAAATAAACAGAAAGGAAGACTGATATTGATTACTTAACACTAAACAAGATCTTACGCTTTGAATTTAACCTTAGTCAAAAAGAAAGGACATCTATAAAGCTGAAGCTTATCTGTACAAAACATTAGGCCAAATTGCGCTTGCAGGCAACGTTCTCAACATAAATTCTTGTAGAATCTTGGAATATATTTTGTGTTAAGATATAATGACCTTTCTAGACTCTGAGAAGCTCATCTGCAGAAACTAGCACTGTTTTAGGAAACAGCGATCATGCGAGGCACAGCCGGCCCCCTTTTTGCATGATATACAAAAAGCTTTAGATACCGGCTCCCAGGCTGATGCCATATATCTCGACTTTCGAAAGGCGTTCGACTCAGTTTCGCACTGTCGCTGGCTCCAAAAAGTGCGCGCTTACGGTCTATCCGAAGACATATGCCGTTGGATAGAAAGTTTTCTAACAGAGAGAGAGCAGTATGTTATCCCGAAATGGGTGACTTCAACAGAAATAAGCATAACTTCAGGTGTGCCCCAGGGCAACATAATAGGTCCGCTGCTTATTACGATTTACGTAAACGGTATGGTTGATGGTATTAGCTGCATTAGACTGTTTGCCGATGATGTTGTAGTCTACAGGAAAGTAGTATCACACGAAAGTTGTGAACAAATCAATGAGGATATCCAGAAAATAAATGCGTGGTGTAATGACTGGCAGTTATCTCTCAATATTAGTAAGTGTAGCCTACTGCGTATGACAAGGCGAAAATCCCCATTAATCTAAGTAAATGCCCAGTATTTGGAAGCGGTAACATCCGTCAAGTAAATGGGTGTGACTATTCGAAATGATCTCAAATGGAATGATCAGGTTACACAAGTAACGGGCAAGGCTAACTCTAGTTTGCGGTTTATTGGCAGAATCCTGAAGAGAAGGAAATTGCTTACAATACGTTGGTTCGTCCAGTCTTATTGTTCACGTGTGTGGGACCCTTGCCAGTTGGGTCTGATTCAAGAGATTGAGAGAGTCCAAAGAAGAGCGGTGAGATTCGTGACTGGTACATTTAGCTATCGCGAGAGCGTTACAAATCTCATAGAGAGTTTGAAGTGGGACACACTTGCAGACAGACGACGCGTTAAACAGTAGGGGCTGCTCACTAAATTCCTAAATCCGATATTCGCCGAGGATTTATACTATATTAATAATATATTACTACCACCAACTTTCAAATCGCCCAATGATCACCATTCAGAGATAACAGGTGCGTTCAGCCAGTCGTTTTTCCCTCGCGCGATCAGTGAGTGGAACAGAGGGGGAGAAATATGACTTTGGCGCGTTTTGTGCCCACCGCCACACACCGGTTAGTGGCTAACGGAGTATATATGTAGATGTAGATAAATTCCCGTAGGGGGAAGCATAGAAATGGCCATCAAAGTGAAACATGGGACAAATCATCGAATTAGAGGCATGAAAAGTGCAGGCAGTGCTTACGCGATGCACGATGCATCTACCCCCAGCGCAGCCGGTAACACTTGTGTGTATTTTGTCTTTTCGTTTACATTGATACGGTGAATCAAATCCCTACCACGCTGATTGGGCCAGTCAAGTAACGCAATTTAAGTAAAGTGTATATATGTACCTTCGCTACAGAGCCGAATACTTTCACATTTCTAGAATATGAAAATAGCTCCTTGTCAGGGACTTACAAATTGCGTAGAGGTAAGTGATACGGAATACGTTTTCTAACGAACGGCTTTCAAGTTCTTTATCGATAGATCCTTTTGTGTGCAGTTCGCGTGGACATTTTAGCTTCTTTCATCTTTTTCATGCTGCTTGATTTTTTTCACACACCTGCAGTAGTCGTCATAAATTGTGAGATTTGTGTGTCTATGATATTTGGATTCGGTAACCAGAGGACTCATACTTGATTACACGCCTTCAGTTATTGGCGTCATGTGATGATTTACTTGGGCGCCAAACATCATTGCTGCACAATAATATACAATGAAGAAACCAAACCCGTGATGATAAATTATGCTACCACAAGAACAATATACTGCACTTAACCGAAGCTCCTTGTAAGGCCGCAGTTACATTCCTTTGCAGCATGTCATGCAGAATCGACTTCGTGTTTTAAATTTAAGATTAAATTTAAGTTCCGATACAGACCCAATCTACGAGTCTGTGAGCTGAGGTACAGCACGATTGCGTTAGGCTAATCGATTTTATTATTAGGGACAGACTAAACGTGTTAATTCTGTTAAAGGTTAGATCCTTTAAGACAGATTTTTTAAAATATGCAGTACGAATTTGTAGGCAACCAAGGAGTATTCATGTTCACTTTTACTTAATACACATCCACAGAAAGCTTTTACAGGGCAGTCGAATTGAATGTACACTTGCTTGCTGCACAGGCCGAAGGTAGGTATATAAGATACAAAATGGTGGTACGATCATATTTTCAAATCATGCAGTCCCCTTATGTGGTACTAAATAACTTCCGTTGTGTGTATTCTGCTTCATGGGGTTGGACGAAGGCTGCTAAATGTTATACTCCTCTTGTTGCAAGAACGTGTTAGTTTTTTGAAAAATTCCTTCTCATTTGCTTCCTCCTTGCCACCATGCCATGATATCCCTTTTTAAGAAAATCAAGCAAATTGGTAGGTCAGTTAATTTGTTGGCTCGTATATTAATGCTCTTATTGTACGTTTGAAGCTGTGTCTTTAATGACCGGAATTCTACAATAAATCAGTGTTGCTTGATGGTAGACAAGACGCCTTACCAGTGCTGATACATTTTCATTCGACAACCAAACAGAAATTTATTCATTTATCTGACTACACGTAGTGCAGTTAATTAACGGTATTACGTCGGAAGAGTGGCAGAAGAATGATTACATTCGTAACTGTGAATTGGCTCGGCGAGTACGTAGAGGAATTTAGAACTGTATGTTACAAATAATTAGTTCCTCTCTAATACACATTACATTAATAAAAGACTTAATTAAAATGTTATGTTTAATTGCCTTTCATCTGTACAATGTTATACATTATCAGTACCGTAATTAATTAGTAATATTTTGTGGACAAAGACCACATAAACCAAAATGAATTGCTTCATCCGCACAGGATGGACAAAATAGTATGCAACCTTTGGCATACGAATAAATTACGGAAATCCTGAGCGTGTTTCCTTTAACGTATCCATCTTTTATCTTGTTCATTCCTATTCTGAAGTATTAAAAGCCTTCGGTATGCAACTGTATTAAACTGGCAATCGGGATTTTGTAATTTTTTATATTTATGGTACGTGATGTTCAGAGCTCAAATATACCTCTCGCAAAGCAGCTCGGTACCAGTGGCAGAGTGCTCGTCTGGCATGTGGGGCGTGAGATCGAATCAAATTAAAGAAAAAAAAAAGACGTATGTTCTTTCAACGTTTACGGGAAAGGTAAAACAGAGAAAGAGGAAAAGTTGCAATGAAAATTGTATTTTTTGGATGCAGTATAGCTAAGAGGGCGTGTATTTTTTATAAATTACCATTAGGTGTGAGAATTAGCATACATACGATGAATTTTGTGTTTAAATCTCGTCGGCATTCGAGCTGAACGACAAATAAAAAAAACAACACAAAAAAAACAAGCAAAAAAAAAACTACGGAATAATGACTGAAACGAGACTTGATCCAGCGATTACCTGTCTCGTGTGATTTATGTATCCTTCCCTTCTCGGAAATGCTCGCAGAACTTGCACCTGTGATTAAAAATTTATTCCATCTGGAGCCAAACCCGGCCTCTGTCCCTCAACAAGTGAGCGCGCTGCCACTATTTTTTCAAGTATAATTACCGAAGGCGGGGAGTTAGATCTAAGATGGCCACTTTCATGGCAGTGTAAGCACGTCCCCATTTATCCACTGTACGTTACATGAATGCAGTTCTGCAGACCTGTAGATGCTGAGGAATGCTACGTTCAACTACCGTCCCCACTGAATGATACCGCTAAAACACTCCTGCCGGTGCTGAGTGGACAAGCGTTCGCGTCGAGTACCCCATCACATTACCATAAAGAACAAAACCTTATGTTAAAAAAATGTTCAGATGTGTGTGAAATCTTATGGGACATAACTGCTAAGGTCATCAGTCCCTAAGCTTACACACTACTGAACCTAAATTATCCTAGGGACAAACACACACACACACACACACACACACACACACACACATGCCCGAGGGAGGACTCGAACCTCCGCCGGGACCAGCCTCACAGTCCATGACTGCAACGCCTTAGACTGCTCAGCTAAACCTTATGTTAAATTTCATCAACCCCCAGCGGGTCGTTGAACACTAGGACGTTGATGTTCCGCGTCAGCGAGAAGTACCGTAATTACAGAACCATCACGATGCTTAAAGGGAACTTGAGAACCACGACGGAAATGCAACCTGTGTAGTTGTAGTGGATCCGAAAACATAGTTATCGGAGCAAAATAGGTAGTACGAACCTGATCGGAGTTAACATGGATCTCCATATTTCCGGGTTGCGCAAGAGGCGTTGATTTTCCGAAAGTAAAGCTTACTAATTGTACATCTCAATAATGTAGTGATAGTTATGACGGTAAGAACCGAAGGACAACGCAACACCATGTCTCCACACGGAGAAAATCTTCCGACCGTCCAGGAACCGATTCCATGCCCCTTTGCTTATTACTCCACTGCGCTGACCGCGCAGCTACCGAGACAGACAAAGAACAAAGTAAAAAAGCGTGGTCGACATTAAGGAGCGGTCTACGCTGCTACGAGCAGACACACTGCAACTGACTTAATGGACCAAAGGACGCTGTGACACACAGAAAGACGCAAGCAACATTGAGGTAAATCTATCCAGCATGCGCAAAGATGCAGTGAGGCGAAAGCTAGCAACCCTCCCCCTCAATGCACGACCACAGAGTTGCTTTGCTCGTCAAAAAACATGAACTTTATTTTAGTTTATTAAACTTGACTGGAAAATGTTAAAATCGATTTCCCCGAGAATTTTTGAGCATAGGGTTGAACTGCTTTGGGGGGAGATGTACTAGATTACTATTGTACTTCACGTACAATAAATGTAGAAAACATTATAAAAATCCTATTGACCTGTGGTCCCCTTGCGAGCTACTGACAATCTTGGTCTTTCAGACCATGAGAGCATGTTGTCGCCGTATTCGCCAAACGGCAAACAATTTAGGATAATACGAATTAAAGGGAAAAGTTCGCTGCGAACGAAAATAGTGGAATCGCTACTACAGACAAAGGCGGAAGGTCATTATAATTGTATTAATTGTATTAGTTACAACAGTGCTAAACAAAAATAACTTCTTAAATGTACCGCGCGAGGAAACAGTGTGCAGAGAACCGGTGGGTTTAGGATTGCACAAGAAATGTATGTGCAGTGAAGGTGGTAATGACTATGGGGGCAACTCGTAATTTTTTATCATTCTGAAAACATAAAATTAGGCCATTTATTTTTAGTTTCTGTGGTATCGATAGCTACGATGCCACGGCGTAAGTACAAGTTCTTAGGTTGGCACTACGACACCGACACCGACGACAGCGCCCTCTAGCCAGTACTGTGCAGCTCTACGAGCGCCGCTACAGATTCTACTCATTTGATTCCGAGTAGACGACCAAGCAACATTGTTCCTATTTCATAGTGGGCGAGCCACTACAGATTTTGCCTCTGTAACTTCTAGCCGATGTTAGATTTGATTGATGAACGGCTTCGCACCTACGTGCTTATCTGTATGCAAAGCTAAGTAATAATACCAGTTGTATAAGTTCATACCCCAGTAAAAGAGTTTTAACCTATATGCAGTGCCGAAGCATTTCACCTTTTCCTGCTCCTACTCGCTTCCTACATTCGGCGTACACTTCAGTTTACAGAAGCAGACCCAAGTTTCTTTTCGAGAACATCTCTACATTCCTTGTAAATATTGAAATCCCGTCACCACAGTTGCGTAACACGCCGCTAGAGGAACCAAAACAAAACCGTTTCCCATTGACCAGCTAGCTGGACTACTTTGTTTTGGCTCCTGTAGCGACGTGCATTTTACTAACGTTATGTATGTTAGACAGCAACTAATTACTTGTATCAGAGTTTTCTGAATTCCTTTATCTACCCAACGAGTCAGTGCACAGTTAATCGCACTGTATGCATTCACATAAATAATAACTTCACTGCGGGTGTAACATAAAAACTCCATGCAGTCTTGTTCCGTATACCGCCGAACAACGCATGCGCCAATAAATGGTTCAAATGGCTCTGAGCACTATGGGACTTAACATCTGTGGTCATCAGTCCCCTAGAACTTAGAACTACTTAAACCTAACTAACCTAAGGACATCACACACATCCATGCCCGAGGCAGGATTCGAACCTGCGACCGTAGCAATCGCACGGTTCCGGACTGAGCGCCTAGAACCGCTAGACCAACGCGGCCGGCTGCGCCAATAAATCAACTGATTTATTAATTGGCATAACATTTGGGGCGACAAATAAAAATTAATGAAAATCGCGCCTTGATTCTTGGACAAACACCATCAGTCAGAGGCATTCTCACTAAATGCTAAAGCAGTACAACTTCTCTTGTCTTGCAAACAATTGTTGCCTTCTGAGAGATATCACCGAGAAACGTGACGCAGTTGTTAGCACACCGGAATCGAATTCGAGAGGACGGCTGTTAAAATTTACGCCCGGCCATCAAGATTTACTTTTCCCGTGATTTCTCTAAATCGCTACCGGGATGGTCCCTTTGAAAGGGCACGCCCGGTTTCCTTCCCCAAAGAAGTTCGAAAGAAAGCGCGTACTTCAATGCGAGATGCTTATAATAATATCCACAACGAAACTCTGTCTCTGAATCTCGCAGAAAATCCAAAGAGATTCTGGTCATACATAAAGCACACCAGTGGCAAGACGCAGTCAACACCTTCACTGCGTGATAACAGCGATACAGTCACTGATGGCAGTACCACAAAAGAAGAGTTATTAAACACGGTTCTCCGAAACTCCTTCACCAAAGAAGGCGAAGTAAATATTCCTGAATGCCAATCAAGAACAAGTGCCAAGATGTGAAACATAGAAGTAGATATCCTCGGCGTAGCAAAACAGCTTAACTCACTTAATAAAGGTAAGGCCTCCAGTCCAGATTATATACCAGTCAGGTTCCATTCAGAGTATGCTGATACAATAGTTCCATATTTAGAAATTATGTACAACAAGAAAGATCAACACCTGAAGACTGGAAAATTCTTCAGGTCACACCAATACCATAAAGGGAAGCAGGACTAATCCACGAAATTACAGGCCCATATCACTAACATCTATTTGCAGTAGGGTTTCGGAACATGTACTGTGTTCGAACATTATGAATTACATCGAAGAAAATGATTTATTGACACATAGTCAGCACGGATTCCGAAAATATCGTTCTTGTGAAACACAATTAGTTCTTTATACTCACGAAGTAGTGAGTGCTATCGACAGGGGATGTCAAATTGATTCAATATTTTTAGATATCCAGAAGGCTTTCGACACCGTTCCTCACAAGCGTTTTCTAACCAAACTGTGTGCCTACGGAGTATCGTCTCAGTTGTGAGATTGGATTCGTGATTTCCTGTCAGAAATGTCACATTTAGTAGTAATAGATGGAAAGTCATCGAGTGAAACAGCAGTAATATCCAGCGTTCCCTACGGAAGTGTTATAGGCCCTCTATTGTTCCTGATTTATATTACCGACATAGGAGACAATCTGAGTAGCCGTCTTAGATTGTTTTCAAATGATGCTGTCATTTACCGTCTTGTAAAGTCATCAGATGACCAAAACGAATTGCAAAATGAATTAGATATCTGTATGATGCGATAAGTGACAACTGACCCTGAATAAAGAAAAGTGCGAATTTATTCACAAGAGTACTAAAAGAAACCCGCTAAATTTCGATTACGCGGTAAGTCTCTCAAATCTTAAGTCTGTAAATTCAACTAAATACTTAGGGATTACAATTACAAATAACCTAAACTGGAACGATCACATTGATAGTGTCGCCGGTAAAGCAAATCAAAGATTCCGATTCACTGGCAGATCATGGTGCAACACGTCTACTAAAGAGACAGTTTACGTCACGTTTGTCCGCCCTATTCTGGAATACTGCTGTGCGGTGTGGTATCAGCATCATGTGGGACTGACGGATGGCACCGAAAAAGTTCTAAGAAGGGCAGCTCGTTTTGTATTATCGTGAAATAGGCGAGACAGTGCCATAGACATGTTACGTGAATTGGAGTGGCAGTCATTAAAACAAAGGCGCTTTTCCTTGCGACCGGATCGTCTCATGAAATTTCAATCACCAGTTTTCTCCTCTGACTGCAAAAAGTTCCTTTGGCACCCACCTACAAAGGGAGAAATGATCATCACGATAAAATTGGAGAAATCAAGGCTCACACAGAAAAATTTAAGTGCTCGTTTCTCCCTCATGCCGTTGGAGTGTGGAACGGTAGAGACACAGATTGAAGGTGGTTCATTGAACTCTCTGCCAGGCACTTTATTGTGAATAGCAGAATAATCACGTAGATGTAGTTGTAGAACCCGAGCTTGTACTCCAATGAATTCCCTGTCGACAGCACGTTAAACACTAATCTGTCTCCCTTCCTAAGATACGTCATTAAATGGGTCACTGTAGACTACGACCCATCCACGTATTACGCACTGCAGAACTCACTGCTTAAAAGTCTATTAGCCAATGTTTCCATTATTTCAACTCCGTCCGAAAGGGCCTCTGAAGGCCCAGCGATCCGACCGAGCGCCGTGTTGTCCTCTGTTAATAGGCGTCAATAGATGCGGATATGGAGGAGCACGTGGTGAGCAATCACTTTCCTGGCCGTAGTTAGTTTTTGTGACCGGAGCCGCGTCTTCTCAGTCAAGTAGTTCCTTAGTTGGCCTCATAACATATGGGTGCATGCTATTTGCCAAAAGCACTTGGCACCTCGGACGATCACCCAGCCATGTGCTAGTGAAGTCGGTGATCTGACAGTAACTGGTTTTACCACTGCGATGAAGTCACTGTTCATTACCTCAAAGCAGAAACCAATACCCAACAAAATGACTATGAGATAATTATTGATACAGCGGACATTTATAAACTTTCTGTGTGATGTTAGTACGTGATTGAAAGATGTTAACTGTTTCAGAACAAATATACTGAAGAGTAGCAGCACATGCCGCCGTCGAACGTTGGCAAATTTAGTTGAAACGAAAGCACTTACCAGATACTTTTAGCCCTGCAGCTGACGTACCAAACCGTATTACTTGATATGGATTAAAAATAGTGCACTCTTGTGCTCTTTCTATGAATTAATGAGTTCCACGCTCGTGCCTTGATGAGCGATCAGCCACAGTGTCATCCCATGCCACGGGTATCATTCGTGTGTGGTATGGAGAGGCATGAGATCAACAACCGATGTTGGCTTCATAAACCTTGCAGACACTACTTCTGAAATAGAATTCATTGGTGGCGGCTGGAATTCACGGAAGGGCCAAGCCCCAAGTTCAGCATGACTTGTTGTTGACAACATCTAGATTTATTTCGTGAAAACATTTAAAATTTTCCTAGTACAAAAGGAATGAAGCGAAAAATCAGTTGACAAAAACCGATAATCATAGCGCGCCAAAAGGGCTTAAAGATTTGTTTTGAAATCTATGTCCTTTTTTCTTAAACAAAGGAAGTTACAACAAGATCAACACCAATAATCAGTGAGCGCCAGAAGACTTATAATGTACTTTAAATTTCTCTCATAAAACTTTAACTTGGTGTATTTTAGTAGCTGTCTGATGGACTGAAACCTTCGTGTTTGTACAATTTTGAGGCTTGATTTCGGGAGGGGAAGGCGGCAAGGGTAAATTTAACGAGGAGTGGAAAATTAAGACTATCGCCTGGACAGAGCGTCGCTGTAAGCATAAGATCTTAAATGACCGACGAACCGCAACCGCAACTCTACACTGAATTGCGGTCCGAATGAAGTCCTTGTACCGGTCTCCACACAGAACCGCGCCCGCTTCCTCTCCTGTCGTCACGTCGGCCGGTTGGTGAGGCACAACGGAACAAACTGTTGGCCAGTCAGACGACAATATGGCTAACTAGCCCAGCCTGCCAAATGACATCCAGATATTAGAGGAGGAGGAGATTTGCGTTTAGCATCCCGTCGACAACGAGGTCATTAGAGACGGAGTACAAACTCGGATAACTAAAATATGGAGAAAGAAATCGGTCGCGCCCTTTCAAAGGAACCATCCCGGCGTTTGCCTGAACCAATTTAGGGAAAACACAAAAAACTTAAATCTGAATGTCCGAATGCGGGTTTGAAGCGTCGTTCCCCCGAATACGAGTCCAGAGTGCTAACCGCTGTGCCACCTCCCTCGGTCCAGATATGAGACAGTAACCAAGTAAATCACAAGAATAATTCGCCACTTCAACCTTTTGTTTAAAAACAGGGCAAACACTAAGATTTTACACTAAAGCGCAAGAAGTAATCAAACATAAATGCAATAAAACCATTATTTGTCCCCAGAAATATATATATATATATATATATATATATATATATATATATATATTGACAAACATTTAAACAATAGGGTAATATTTGAGCACAATGTTAATCCAAGGTAATTGTAACAAGTTGCCCCCACATATCTAGTACTCGGACAGTGTTAAGATTGACTGCTCATTCAAAACTTTCACTACATACAAATACTGCACCGTACCACTATAGGGCATTTATTAACAGTCCACAGTGTTCGCTACGTGACAGGAATCAGCATGTCCGGCTAGGGCTAAAGGACACCCTGTTGGATGGCCAATGTCATCCCAAAATACAATTAAAAAAGGAGGTTAATAGCTCTCGCAACAATTTCCCTGTCTGTCCCAGTAGGACTCATATTAGTTGGACACCTTCACAGATCCACCAAAACCCAATACCACGAGCAACTCAAACAATACTAAAATCACTCACTGCCCAGCAAAAGGGACGAACTGCATGTAATCAGTGGCACACACAACCAAGAAGCGGTGTAGAGACCCAATACACCTCGTCCACTGAGACGACCGACTGACCAACCAATGGTCGTTCCTGATGAAATCACAGCCTGGGGAAAATGTTGCAAGTGAATCGCCAACCGACAGCTTGTTACGAAGATGTCACTTCGACAGATGCCAACACAATGGGTAGCGGTGGCCCCGCACAATTGGCCAACCGTCGTTCCGACAGCTTCAGCTCGGAGCCCCAGCTTCCTCTCAGCCCTGTTCTGAAGAGACTCGCCCGCTGCAAAAATTAGGCCTACCGACCGCTGCGCGGCGGCAGCGTCACCAGACGACCGAGAGGAGAAACCAAGCAGAGGACGTCGCCCGGAAGAGAAATCGATACTAGCCGACACAACTTCTCTCTCAAGTAGCTCCTCATTTGCCATCACGAGGCTAAGTGGACAAAGTTCCAGTCCTCTACCACCGAACGCTCCTGGCAGTTATGGGAATTAAACCAGTGTCCCCTGAATGACAATCTGACACCCTTACCACTCAGCTGCGGAGGCGGAATATTGCAAGTAAAAGACGTAAATGACTAAATTTGTCAAGGTGAATAATGTTACAAATTCATTACAACTTAGCTTCTAAAACGTAACAATAAATCACTAAAATTTCACATATTACTTATGAGATGAATTTACGTTCTTAGTCAAACACAGAGCTAAAATACACTCATTATATTGCTCATTTAATATTCCTCCATTTATGACCTATTACAAAATACCAAAAGTAGAGTGCATTTAAACACTACGTTAATTTTTCCGTACTGCTCAGTAATGCCCCATGAAATATCAACAGCTTCCAATTTTTATGATATCTTCTGTAACAGCAAGTAATAGGTGGGTTATAAAAAAAGGAGCAGTGGCGCCAGGTGCAAAAACTGTTTACTGTATACACTACTAGCAGTGGCACGAAATATGTTTTGTGTAGTGCTGATTCCTAGTTTCTATTACAAACATACACAAACAGGATCTAACCATTTCAGGTTATAAAATGACGGGAGTAATGCTGTAAAAAATTTTATTTCAAATATACATATTTATTTGTTGTCACCTTCAGTATACTCCCCTCCTCTATCCCTACAACACTCCTTGCGTCCTTTGCATCGATGGGAATAGTGCTGGAAGACTTTCTCTGTGAAGTCCTTGATTGCGCATGTCGCATTTTGTTTCAATGACTCTTTTTAATGCAGATTTGATCTTTTGGAATAGGCAAAAGGCACATGGTGCTAGGTCAGACGATTAAGGTGGGCGGTAAAACACTGGGATGCTATTCTTCGTTAGATACTCTGAAACGTCCCCTTTGAACAATTTATATATGACTGTGCTTAACCTGACACACAATATTTTTAGCGCAACGCAATCTGACTTTCAGAATTCTCTACAAAAGAATGGCCCTGACTAACATTAAACTATACCTTTCACAAATCACTTACCTCACAAAAATCTTCGCTGCTCAAGCTACTGCAGTACAGCGAGCGACACTACTGCCAGCTAAATAGAAGATTCAAACTACTGAAGGCACTAACTACTGATAGGGATAGTTAGCAAATGAAAGATATTAATAGAGAGCAAACAATGTATTTACCTTAATATCATCACAAGTCATAATATATATATCAGTTCATGACAAATTAGAAACCTCCGCCATCTCTCTCCCCACATCCACCACTGCTGGCGGCTCACCTCCAACTGCGCAATGCTACGCGCTGTTCACATCCAGCTGCCTAACACTACAATGGCGAGTATTACAACAATGCAAAGCAGCCACAGACTGCACACAGCACAGCCAGTGATTTTCATATTGAGCGCTACGTAACGTTGCCAATAAGAAAACATAAACAGCCTACTTACATAGCCCCCATGCTCCCCACAAAAAATTTTTTACAAATGGTGTTGGGCACTGGCCAATACAGATTTGACAAAAATTTTTCACAGTTACAGTAACAAAGATATAAAATGCACACACTTATTAATATTATGTTGGTCAAAAGCTCAAATTTTCTCACAGTCCATAAAGACAGTCCTAATCGTACATAACAGGAGAATAGCAGTGTTTTTCTCAAAGTCTGAGTAGTAAAAGAAAATGCACACAGAAGTAGTGGATTTCCATGCAGTCTTGAAGAAGTAGTGTTGTCCTTCCAACGGAAAGACAGTGCTGACTCTCGACATGCAGACAAGTATTGGTCCACAACAGAGCAAACCCACAGCAGAGTCAGTCGAAGTTATGATGAATATTGGTAGGTAGGTCATCACAGAGCAGACCCACTGTAGTCCTGGTAGAGATTGTGGTATTGGTGGGCCACCAGAGGTGCAGACCCACTGCAGTCCTAGTAGAAATAATGGTATTGGTGGATCATCAAAGATGTAGACCCACTGTAGTCCTTGTAGAGATAATGGTACTGGTGAGTCATCAAAGATGCAGACCCACTGTAGTCCTTGTAGAGATAATGGTACTGGTGGATCATCGAAGATGTAGGCCCACTGTAGTCCTTGTAGAGATAATGGTATTGGTGGGCCACCAGAGGTGCAGACCCACTGTAGTCCTTGTAGAAATGTCCAGCAGCCATCTGTTGCGATTGTGCAGGTGCACATTCACCATCGAAGAGTCTTGCGGAGAATATAGCAAGTCCATCAACCACCACTTTTGCACTCACAAAGTTTTTGGAATTGTCCTTAGAACCAGCAATGCTGTTATCCAGTCCCTTGCTGAATCATTAACACACGTGCAAACACTATCAGTCCCTACTTCTCACATATTGTCCATATACTATGACCAACAGAAACGTGTGCAGTGAAATGATACTTAATTTGAAGAACTGATGTCAATTACAATATTATAACATGACAATACGATACCAAAGGTACAAAATACATCATTAAAAATATAACAATACAGATAACATTTGTAGTAATATGGGCTTTACAAAAGAATCGCAATAACATATACATAAGTGTTACAGGAATTATGACATGAGTACATCCATAAAAGATCAGAGTAACTTTTGAAACATCAACTTCACACATGAGCATTAAACAGAACAGAATTAACAATATCTAACATCTTTACAAAGTAAATAACATATTATTAATGCCAATTATATTCGAGGATAACAGTATTCCTCATCATAGTGAATGTAGCTTAATATCAAAACAGAAAAAAATTCTATGAAACTGCACAGAGACAGGAAGAAAACAAATACACAAGGGTACACAAACACGTACTGGGATAACACAAAAGGAAAGGACAGGGTTCGTTTTCAGTGTAACATTTGGTACTGCAGTCCAACCCCAAACTTCATATATCTTTCCTCTTATTTCATCCTTTGTTTCCACCAAAAAAAAATTCTAACTAAGCATGCTTTCTGTATTTATATGTTCACACATTTCTTACCTTATTTTTTATTTTCCATTATCTTACCTCATCATTTATTTCCAAGCAAATCCTACCTAAACCTGTTTTCTCAATGCATTTCTTCCAATTCATCGCAACTCATTCTCTTAGAGGCTACCCCCTCTTAAGCTAACTTAAATCTACTGAGCTCAGATGCTAAACTAAGGGACGAGGCAATGCAGCAGCACAAAATAAGTAACACAAACAGCAATGACCAAAAAATTGGAAAATTGCAGAGCAAGCTACAGTAAATCTAAATTAACAGATAAAATGCAAAATTACAACTAATATGAGCCAATGAGCAGCAACAAAAAAAATCAGTTGTAAAACTGGCTTAACGGAGTAATGTAATGTGAAATTTAGTAGCACTATGCCTGGCAAACAGCAACAGCAAATGCAATAACTTATATCTAAACATGACATAGCTCAAGCAGAAAAAATATTACAGTAAAAACAACAATGCAGATAAGGGAAATGTATAATCACATCTTAATGTCTAAGTAATTAAAGTGGTGCACCACAAGAAGTTATTCTACCAAAAAGTTACCAATTACTTGAAAAGAAAATTATGAATGCAGTTACTAGTTCCTTCTTATTGTTCTTTCCTTTCCAAGTGCTCCTTTTTTAAAGAATGTGGATCATAAAATAATTATTTAATAGATCTGTTGACAGAAAGTGTTCACATTAGCAAATGCATTTTATTTTATAAAAGCAATGCTGCAACACAGCTGGAAAACAGATGTCAAATGAAATAAGCAACTATGAAAAGCAAAGCATAAAAATATCATTCAGTAGTCATGTGACATTTCGTAAGTTAGTAGAAATTGTCTCAACTCTCATAGAAAGACGCTTGTCATAATCAGGTGTGCAGATGTAAAAATATTGCTTGTCATTTTATTAGGCATTTCAGTAAATATCGTAAATTAAGAGCTAGTGTAATCATATGTTTTCAAGTTCGACCGTGTCGTTTTTGCGATGCTTTCTCTAAAGGAATGACAATGGCCAGGATAATGGCCTTCCCTTTCTTTTTTTTTTCTTCCTGTGCTCTGAAAGGCACGCGCTAATGACTTTTTCTCCAGGCGTCTGACACAGCTGGGTGCCCGCGACGCATTACGTGCAGGTGGTCACTTAACTTTCGTACGGAAATATTTACGACAGCAGTTTTCGCTAAAGTGACAGTCTCACATAAAAATACTTCACAGGTCAAGAATTAGCGTTGCAAATCTGTAGAAAGAAAATCCTATGAATATAACGTTGTCCAAAAAATTTTCGCCGGCATTGTGATACATTCACGCATTTACACACATATCATAACTCTTAAAGTACGATTCTTGGTTTCCAACATCCTTTTTCACAAGTCAAGAGTCCCTAATCACTACTCATTATTCCTTACCTTATTACACATATACATATTCGTATTCATCAACACATAATAACTACATAGCATAATCAGATTCCTCATATAACATCAGCTTATTGACCATAAACATACCTCAGCAGCATAATACACATCGTCGTCGTAAAAATAACATCATAACACCTCAGTCAAATCTCAAAATCGTCGTAGCTTCCTCCAATAATTAAAAAAAAATTCTCTGCTCATGTCAAAAGTGTCATCTGCCTCAAACGTACTTTAAAAATCGTAATCCCTTTACCAAATACATCATTCAAAGCTCTCATAGTATCACAATGGTTCCGAAAAAATATGAACAGTTTCACAAAGTACAGACAAAATACAGTTTCATAAGTGTGAAGTTATCCAGCTGTGTAATTACGTAAACATCTGTCACTGACGTAGTAAAAAAATGTTTATCTCTCAGTTAAATGATCAGATAGCTGTGTAATTTGTGTGTTAGAGAAATATGGTACCGATATGTAAAGTTGTATAAGCAAATACCATATTAGCTAGGGTTCCTTGTGGTTGCCACACACATGGTACACAAAGTAAGCGTGTACCCCCCTGAGGATTAATGTAATTATACCCTCAGGTGTTACAGATTACAGCAATGGAATGAAATGTATCACGGAAAACTTTCTTTGTAATTCAAAAATCTTTAAAAATAAATGTTTTAAGTATAAAATTGATCACTCAAATACGTGTACTGTAGCGCTAAACTGTGCGTCTTGTAACATAATCTCTGTGGAAGTGTCGTAGTTATCGTCCTCCGAAAGCTAAGTTCTGCAGAAGTCAATGTACTTACCTCATAATACACAAAAGTGAAATGCTTTATGTATAGATATCTTAGTTATTATGCTTATTGGCGTAATGAAGAAAGTACTGTACAGTAACGTATTGTTATGCCACGAAAAAGGCTATCTCATTGTTGCTATACCACAAAAGTTACTACTAAAACATATTTTACTTTGCAGAAGAATTCAGAAAACTGTGCAGATATAAAACAGAAACACTGCAAAAGCAACATTGTAAATTGTCACTCATTAGTAGCGTCGTGATAAAAATCGTGTAGCTGTCACATAAACTAACCTCTGTGTCATCTGGTATCTCTCAGAAAGCACTTTAAAGTCAGAATTTATTTTCAAATAAACCAAAATGTTGCATTAAAATCTCATTAGCAGTACCAGATATAATGTTATTTTTCTCGGAGCCAGCCGGCGCACGTGTATGCCTGCGGTGCGAGTCACTGTCTGTCTCTTTGTTGCCGCGCGTCGTTACTGGGATTAGGAGGCCTAACTTCCACAAATTCGCCTTGCCGAGAGGGCCCAGCTCTGTTTAAAGCTCGCCAGTTCTGATGGAATTCAGGTCTGTCGTTTTGTCGGTAGTTTACATAGTTTCTTGTTTGTCGGTCATGTGGTGGAGAATTTCTCCCTGAGTCGTAACTGCGCGCTGAACTGTTGCGTCTGAAGTTATTCTGTCTCCCTTGATAATAATAGTTCTGGTTGTCATATTGTCTATTTCTATGATTGTCTCTGTCATATTCATTACTACGGAAATGCGATCTTTCTCTGTAACTATTATTACTCTGCCAACGGTTGTCATACGGGTGGTGTCTGTTTTGGTCACGATTTGTGTTGTGAGAATAGCCTTGTCGTGTCAAGTTATTACTTCTTTCATCGCGGAATTGCGACTGATGTGATCTGTAATTGTTGTGCTCCTGCGTTCCGCGATTGTCAGTGTCACTTTCCAGTTCTTGTAACAGTCCCTGAAAAGCTTCAATGTCGTCTTTGCAACGTCCTGCTAAAATAATATGTCGTAAATGTTCAGGTAATTTGATTAAGCAAATGCGGATGAGTTCTGAGGGGCTGTATGGATTTGACAGGTACTGATTCTTGTGCAACATGTCTTCAAAATATTTCACAAGACTGGAGAATTCAGATTGTTCGAAATGTTTCATCATTATGATGCCATGTTTTACACGGTCTTGTGTAGCTTGCGACCAATATGCTGAGAGGAAGGCATGGTAAAATTCTCCTTCACTGTGGCAATCGTGAATGACCGATCGCATTCTTACAGCTGGTTCATTCTCTAAGTAGCCACACATAAATTCTAATCTGTGTTCTAACGACCAGTTGGGAGGAAAACAATGAGAGAATTGATGGAGCCATGCTTGTGGATGAATGTCGTTGCCAGAATTCTTAAATGTTTTGAATTTACGTGTAGTAATGAACAGCTTATAGTCAAAATCGTCATGTCGGCGAGTCGCATATCGGTCATTGTTAGGTCGTGTCGGCCGTTCCATCTCAAAATTCGGTGCACATTGCCAATTTCTTTCATAATTTCCGAAATGCCCTGTGTTATTATTTTGCGGCTTTTCCGTGTTTCTAAGTCCCTCTTCCCGTGTTGGAGCGCGAGTGTCCTCTGAAATACGTAATTCTTGTATTACCTGTGTCAGCTGATCTTGTACTTCCCGGATTTCTCTTTGGTGTTGTGTATTAATTTGATTCTGATTTTGTTTGAATTTTCTTATTTGTTCATACTCTTCTGTGTCAGTGAAGGCTACGGGTCTTGTGTCATTCAGATCATCATCTACCTTTGTAGATAAGTTAGTGACCTGATCCGAAAGTTCGGCTACTTTCTCCGATAGTGTACTTATTTCTTCAGTGTGTTTTTCTGAACCAAGTTTCAGAGTATCTACTGTGTCCTTAAAGTTTTCCTGAGTTTTTGCAAGTTGCGTAACCGAATCGGTAGATGCAACTGAGTCAAATTTAGCTTGCAAGGTCTCATGATTTTCATGAACAATAATTTGCAGTTCTTTTATGGCTGCTTCGTGATTCTGTAATGCATTTTCATGCCGCGAAAAAATAGGTTGAAAATGCTCACAAATTTGTGTTTTTACGTCATTACAGACTTTTTGACATTTAGATTCAATGTTATGTAACTCAGTAGTTAAATCTTCACGTGTTTGTTCAAGAGTTTGCTCCAATGAGTCTAACTTTTTAAGATTTTGTTCCACTGTGTCTAACTTTTGAAGCTTTTGCTGTGTTTGTCTCTGATTTTGTTCCATTGTGTCTAACTTTTGCTGTGTTTGTCTCTGATTTTGTTCCATTTGTTGCATTAATTGCAATAATAATGTATTAGTGTCTGGAATCTGTTTCTCTACGCTGTTTGGCAGTGCATTTGCACCGGCAACATTCACATTTTGACAAGCAGAAAATGTGTCTTGACTTATTTGAGAAAACGGTGAGGATCCAAAACCTGAATCTACAGTATTTGCGAGATTGTTTCCTGTCATTTCGGATTCCTGAGGCGAGCTGTTGCCGACCGATCGATCGATAATGCTTCCCTGTTCTCTACATGTTTCAATGTCTACACCATTATTTGACGCCCGCTCCATTTCCCTATGCACAGTTACCAAATTACTACTTTGAATATTTGTTAATTCATTACATGGTGGCGTTAACACACTGCTTTCGTCTTCACTGTCATTTCTCAGTTTACTTTGGAGCCTAGTATTACGTTTTTCACACGCCATTATTGTCAGAGTATTTCACACGATAACAAAGAAAAGCACAATTTGAAGATCAAAAATAAGAGAACACATTAACATAGCACTGAAAATAATATCTAGTTAATTACCAGCGCAGCTGCGAAATACTTGGTGCAAATCTACATGCATGCCACAACTGTTTTACAGTACAACAATGAAAGACTGCAACTACAAAGGAGATTCTCTCTACAATTACGCGCTAGCAATAAACAAAAGCTACACTAAATACACAAACTACAAGAAAAAAATCAGAAGATTCCAGTGAGGTATCCTAGGCTAAGGGTCGCCATATGAAACGTCCCCTTTGAACAATTTATATATGACTGTGCTTAACCTGACACACAATATTTTTAGCGCAACGCAATCTGACTTTCAGAATTCTCTACAAAAGAATGGCCCTGACTAACATTAAACTATACCTTTCACAAATCACTTACCTCACAAAAATCTTCGCTGCTCAAGCTACTGCAGTACAGCGAGCGACACTACTGCCAGCTAAATAGAAGATTCAAACTACTGAAGGCACTAACTACTGATAGGGATAGTTAGCAAATGAAAGATATTAATAGAGAGCAAACAATGTATTTACCTTAATATCATCACAAGTCATAATATATATATCAGTTCATGACAAATTAGAAACCTCCGCCATCTCTCTCCCCACATCCACCACTGCTGGCGGCTCACCTCCAACTGCGCAATGCTACGCGCTGTTCACATCCAGCTGCCTAACACTACAATGGCGAGTATTACAACAATGCAAAGCAGCCACAGACTGCACACAGCACAGCCAGTGATTTTCATATTGAGCGCTACGTAACGTTGCCAATAAGAAAACATAAACAGCCTACTTACAACTCTTAACAGATAGTGCAGCATGGAACGGAGTGTTGTCTTCATGCAGAACCTATGACTAGTTATTCCATAATTTTCTTATTTTCGATGGAGCTAAGCAAAAACCTCTATGTAGTACTATTGGTTAATAGTTTGACCTTAAAGAGCCCAGTCAAGTAATACAATTCCGCGAATAAGGATAAAGCATCATCATCGCTTTGAATCTTCATTTGCTCATTCGAGATTCTTTTTCGTTGTCGGTGAAGTCGGGCCCTTCCAGTGCATTGCTCGGCGCTTAGCTTCTCGATCATAAGTGGAAAACCAAGATTTATCACATACTTTCACTCTTTCCAAGAAATTAGGATCATTTTAATGGCATTCGAAGCGTTAGTACAAACATTTTCACAAGTTTCTTTTTGTTCGATAGTTAGGATTTCCGGCACTATTTCGCACACATTTTTCTCATGTTAAACTGGTTATCTAAAATTTGCCTTGCGTACATTGTCAGTTCCTACAGTTTCAGCACTCGATCGAATTATCAACTGATTATGGTCGAAATAGATTGGAAACTATAGAATTGCTCGGAAACTCTCGTTGGTATTAAACGATCTTTAGTAAAAGGTGGGTTTCAGCATAAGATTTCCAAAGTTTTATGGGAAACTTCACAACTGTTCGTTGCTCTATTATTACACTTATAATTTTTCCTGCAAAACAAAATAACAGCTCTCACAGAAAAAAATCGACTGCTACACTTACTTGCCTATGGACGCCAGAGACGCCGCATTCGACTGAGAATGGGAACACGGCCATACACCGATTTCCCAGAAACTTCTGGAAGAGGTGTTAAAATAAGCGAACAAGTGTCTCGGCTTATCCGTAGATACTCGGCGGCTTTCGAAGCAATGTAGATGTGCCTTATTGCGAGATAATTTCAACTCAAGTGTTGACGTGGAGAGTAGAGTCGTAGCTTCACATCTGCGCACTGTCTTCGAAACCCGATTACTGTTCTCATAAATTTTTGATTAATTTTCCATTTATCTGTCCTCATACATTTAGTAAAAAAAATTATGTGTATGGTCCATTGCTGTCTTGTGACTTTGAGATGTAATTAAGTAATAATGTGTTTTCCTTAATGATTCCTTCAAGTGGAAAAAGCCAACTGGACTGGTCAGAACCGACTGAATACAAAACGTTCCTTGCAAACTGCAGGAATAAATGGATATACTTGCTGGTCGACCGTAATCCACTTCTCGGGAACAAGTGCGCAACACCATCAGTGTTGATGAGAAGACACACAACGGGAATTTCACTGAAAATAGTGAAAAATGTTTCTCAGTTATTTCTTGTTTTACACATTCGTGTAGTAATCTTCTGCGGATTTGGGTAGATTCTTGACAAAAAAAAAAAAAAAAAAAATGTAAATAATAATCGTTTAGAATACGGGGCGCGAAAGTGTGAAGCGTTAATGCTACCACTTCGGCTGATCTTGTTATGCCCAAAAGACACTTAAAGTACCTCGAAAATACTGACTGCCGTTTACTCAGAAACGGTTGAGAATCGGCAAATAAGCCGACACACGTGTTCGCTTATTTTCACCCCTCTTCCACTGAGAGAAGTTTCTGAGAAATCAGGTTATGGCACTTGCAGTGTTCTTCTTGTGAGAAGACTTCACGCTTCATAACTGTTGGTCGTTCGTCTATGGCGCATGCATACTTTCTGTGTGTCCGCATCAGTCCCGTTATTTTATATCCACTCCTCGTATACGTGAGTGTGTATGCGAGTGAGTGAGTGAATGCGGGGGCAGGTACGCAGGTGGACGCTGGTGGGGGTAGGGTGGGAGGGTCCTTGCCACTGGAGCTTCCAGTGGAAGCTCGCTTGCGGTACTAGCTGGAATCGGCATTTTTCGGCCTCGACGCATTATTCACGCCCACCATTCCCGCCTCGCAGGCTCGGTCAGTCGTCATTGTGACTGCCGCGCTCGGGCTAGTAGCTCGCATCACAACAGTGCGTGGTGTGTGTGTGTGTGTGTGTGTGTGTGTGTGTGTGTGTGCGTGCGTGCGTGGCTATGGTACAGCTCGCTCCGTGAATAACGGCCAGAGTGCCGCCTGGCGACAGTCGGCGCACTGCAGCCACCAGAATCCCTGCACGTCACTCCCTCCATGAGTCTAGTTGAGAGGAGTGGAGGTAGCAGGAGGGCGGAAACAACAACACAGAGAGAGAGAGAGAGAGAGAGAGAGAGAGAGAGAGGACAGAGAGAGAGGACAGAGGTGCGTGGCTGACGAGAGGACGACCCGCGCCGCGCCGCGCCGCGCCACGCTGCATGGCCGTTAATTTACCGGTATTTACAGACTCGGCAATTACACGCTGCTGCCCTGACGCCATGACGCTGCTGAATTATGCACTAAATGAGATAAATAGTGGCCGCTGACAGCGCGCTGAACTATTACGGTCTCGGGACGCTGATCCACGGGCGAGCTGGGAACCGATGCAGGCATAGCCCCACATTGGCCCCGGCATATGTACTTGGCCGTATCATGTGGTGCGACGACTCGTGAAGCACGATACTTCGTTAGTGCAGTAAAACGACCAGATTAAACACTTCCGTGTTTGCGTCACCAACTTAACGCTCACGCCCGGCAGAAATATGTGACACTTTAGTCTTTGGCTGATTGCCTTCTATTTCACTCTCGAGTAGCACGTGGGAAAAAGAACACAAGTCTTTCCGTGGGAACTCAAATCCCTCTTATTTTATCACAACGGTCATTTCTTCCCCTGTAGGTGTAAGCCGACAACGTATTTTCGCGTTCGAAAGAGAAATTTAGCCACTGGAAATTCTTGAAAAGATCTCACCGCAATAAAACAGGCCTGTGCGCAGCTCGTGGTCTTGCGGTAGCATTCTCGCTTCCCGCGCACGGGGTCCCGGGTTCGATTCCCAGCGAGGCCAGGGTTTTTCTCTGCCTCGTGATGACTGGCTGTTGTGTGTCCTTTATCATCATTTCATCCCCATCGACACGCAAGTCGCCGAAGTGGCGTCAACTCGAAAGACTTGCACCAGGCGAACGGTCTACCCAACGGGAGGCCCTACCCACACGGCATTTCTATTTCGAAACACGCCTGTGTTTAATTGATCCCTACCCGAATTCGTGTATCATATCCGTGACACACTCGCCCATATTTCGTAATGATAAAAAAAAAGAACTAACTTTGCTTAAAAGTTTTCTGGTGGCCGCTGTCAGCTCTTTCTGGTAAGGAGGTAAGGATCCCATACCCTGAAGCGGTATTCCAGAAGAAGACGGACAACTGTAGTGTACGGAATCTCTTTAGCAGATCTGTTGCACCCTTTAATTTTTTTATCAAAAACACTAAATCGTTGTTTTGTCTTCCCGACAAGTTATGGGTGATGTCCCCAATTTAAGTTTCTCGTAAGGGTAATCCCTAGACATTGAGTTCAATTGACAGCCTTTAAATTTGCGTGATTTTCGGTATAACCTAAATTTGATGTATTATTTTAATTTCTCATGTAGAAGACATTACAGTTTTTGTTGCAACTGCCACATCTCACATCATGCAGACATCTAGCCAATATCGCATTGTAATTCATTTTTATCTTCTGCTAACATCACTAATCTGTAAACAGGCCCTTGATCTACAACAATCAAAGAGAGCTGCTGCTCGTGTTGTTTCGTAAATTGTTTTATAGATTAATAACAGCCGAGGACTCATAATGCTTCCTACCGGAACCCAGACATAGCTTCATATTCACTAGATGTCTGCCCGTCGATTACTTCTAACTGTGGCTTTCTGACAGGAAATAAAGAATCCAGTCGCAGAACTGTGCTGAAACTCAACAGACAAGTTATTTGATTAGAAGCCGGTTGCGAGGAATGATTTCGAGAGACTTTTTGAGAGCTAGAAATATGGAACCAACTTGAGATCCCATTTCGATAGCCCTCTTTAGTTGGTGCAAGTAAAGATCCAGTCATGTTTCACAAGAACGATCTGAATCCCTGTTGGTCATGTGTTGGTAGACTGTTTTCTTCGAGGTATTTCTTAATGTAGGAACACAATAAATGTTCTAAAGTACTACTAGAGATAGATGTCACTGATGTCGGTCGACAGGGTGATTCCGTGATGATGTTACAAACTTTCAGGGGTGATAAATAAAGATAAATGTATCAATCTGAGACAAATGGACCCTGGTCCGGAAACGACCGAGTCGAAAGTTGTGAGCGAAAATCGTTTCTATACCTCTGGAAGTGGACCTCTTCAGCTGCAGTCTCTTTCCATTCCACATTTTGAGAGCTAGTAGTATGGTACAAAACAGGAGAAAGATTACAGTAAAAGAAGGCTCTAAATTGCATAGCTTAAGAGCTATGAGAACTTGTTCATCTTTGCTAATATGAAACATATTTCATCTCAAGAAGTGCTCATACTTCTTTAAAAAAATGGTGCAAATGGCTCTGAGTACTATGGGACTTAACATCTGTGGTCATCAGTCCCCTATAACTTAGAACCACTTAAACCTAACTAACCTAAGGACATCACACACATTCATGCCCGAGACAGGATTCGAACCTGCGACCGTAGCACTCGCGCGGTTCCGGACTGAGCGCCTAGAACCGCTAGACCATACTTCTTAAAATATGCGTCTTATAACCAATGTATACTAGTCAACTTTTTATTGTTTCGGTCTATACTGCCTGCACCCACAGCATGAAAAGCAAAGAGCTTGCAGTACAAGAGATCCAGTGTCTGAGAACGATTTTCGGTAATAAGTTTCGCCTCGGTTGTTTCTGAACCAGAGTACACTACCTCAGACGGATATATTTATCCTCCCCCATCATCCATGAAAGTTTTTAATATTATCGCGGAATCACCTCATATAATTCATGGCAATAATTCTATTTTACGTTTTGTGTTTTGGTACAGACTTAAATTTCCAGTCGGTTGGTGCGTGTCTTCCGTCTAGCGAGCAGATGCATTTTATTTTTGGTCATCAGTCTACTGACTGGTTTGATGCGGCCCGCCACGAATTCCTTTCCTGTGCTAACCTCTTCATCTCAGAGTAGCACATGCAACTTACGTCCTCAATTATTTGCTTGACGTATTCCAATCTCTGTCTTCCTCTACAGTTTTTGCCCTCTACAGCTCCCTCTAATACCATGGAAGTCATTCCCTCATGTCTTGCCGGCCGAAGTGGCCGTGCGGTTAAAGGCGCTGCAGTCTGGAACCGCAAGACCGCTACGGTCGCAGGTTCGAATCCTGCCTCGGGCATGGATGTTTGTGATGTCCTTAGGTTAGTTAGGTTTAACTAGTTCTAAGTTCTAGGGGACTAATGACCTCAGCAGTTGAGTCCCATAGTGCTCAGAGCCATTTTTGAACCCTCATGTCTTAGCAGATGTCCTATCATCCTGTCCCTTCTCCTTGTCAGTGTTTTCCACATATTCTTTTCCTCTCCGATTCTGCGTAGAACCTCCTCATTCCTTACCTTATCAGTCCACCAAATTTTCAACATTCGTCTATAGCACCACATCTCAAATGCTTCGAGTCTCTTCTGTTCCGGTTTTCCCACACTCCATGTTTCACTACCATACAATGCTGTAATCCAGACGTACATCCTCAGAAATTTCTTCCTCAAATTAAGGCCGGTATTTGATATTAGTAGACTTCTCTTGGCCACAAATGCCTTTTTTGCCATAGCGAGTCTGCTTTTGATGTCCTCCTTGCTCCGTCCGTCATTGGTTATTTTACTGCCTAGGTAGCAGAATTCCTTCACTTCATTGACTTCGTGACCATCAACTTCTCATTAACTTCGTCTTTCTCCGATTTACTCTCAAACCCTACTGTGTACTCATTAGACTGTTCATTCCGTTCAGCAGATCATTTAATTCTTCTTCATTTTCACTCAGGATAGCAATGTCATCAGCGAATCGTATCATTGATATCCTTTCACCTTTTATTTTAATTCCACTCCTAAACCTTTCTTTTATTTCCATCATTGCTTCCTCGATGTACAGATTGAAGAGTAGGGGCGAAAGGCTACAGCCTTGTCTTACACCCTTCTTAATACGAGCGCTTCGTTCTTGATCGTCCAATCTAATTATTCCCTCTTGGTTGTTGTACATATTGTATATGACCCGTCTCTCCCTATAGCTTACCCCTACGTTTTTCAGAATCTCTAACAGCTTGCACCATTTTATATTGTCGAACGCTTTTTCCAGGTCGACAAATCCTGTGAAAGTGTCTTGATTTTTCTTTAGCCTTGCTTCCATTATTAGCCGTAACGTCAGAACTGCCTGTCTCGTCCCTTTACTTTTCCTAAAGCCAAACCGATCGTCACCTAGCGCATTCTCAATTTCCTTTTCCATTCTTCTGTATGTTATTCTTGTAAGCAGCTTCCATGCATGAGCTGTTAAGCTGATTGTGCGATAATTCTCGCACTTGTTAGCTCTTGCCGTCTTCGGAATTGTGTGGATGATGCTTTTCCGAAAGTCAGATGGTATGTCGCCAGACTCATATATTCTACACACCAACGTGAATAGTCGTTTTGTTGCCACTTCCCCCAATGATTTAAGAAATTCTGATGGAATGTTATCTATCCCTTCTGCCTTATTTGACCGTAAGTCCTCCAAAGCTGTTTTAAATTCTGATTCTAATACTGGATCCCCTACTCTTCTAAATCGACCCCCGTTTCTTCTTCTATCACATCAGACAAATCTTCACCCTCATAGAGGCTTTCAATGTATTCTTTCCTCCTATCTGCTCTCTCCTCTGCATTTAACAGTGGAATTCCCGTTGCACTCTTAATGTTACCGCCGTTGCTTTTAATGTCACCAAAGGTTGTTTTGACTTTCCTGTATGCTGAGTCTGTCCTTCCGACAGTCATATCTTTTTCGATGTCTTCACATTTTTCCTGCAGCCATTTCGCCTTAGCTTCCCTGCACTTCCTATTTATTTCATTCCTCAGCGACTTGTATTTCTCTATTCCTGATTTTCCCGAAACATGTTTGTACTTCCTCCATTCATCAATCAACTGAAGTATTTCTTCTGTTACCCATGGTTTCTTCGCAGCTACCTTCTTTGTATCTATGTTTTCCTTCCCAACTTCTGTGATGGCCCATTTTAGAGATGTCCATTCCTCTTCAACTGTACTGCCTACTACGCTATTCCTTATTGCTGTATCTATAGCGTTAGAGAACTTCAAACGTATCTCGTCATTCCTTAGTACTTCCGTATCCCACTTCTTTGCGTATTGATTCTTCCTGACTAATGTCTTGAACTTCAGCCTACTCTTCATCACTACTATATTGTGATCTGAGTCTATATCTGCTCCTGGGTACGCCTTACAATCCAGTATCTGATTTCGGAATCTCTGGCTGACCATGATGTAATCTAAATGAAATCTTCCCGTATCTCCCGGCCTTTTCCAAATATACCTCCTCCTCTTGTGATTCTTGAACAGGGTATTCGCTATTACTAGCTGAAACTTGTACCAGAACTCAATTAGTCTTTGTCATCTTTCATTCCTTGTCCCTAGCCCATATTCTCCTGTAACCTTTTCTTCTACTCCTTCCCTTACAACTGCATTCCAGTCGCCCATGACTATTAGATTTTCGTCCCCCTTTACATACTGCATTACCCTTTCAATATCCTCATACACTTTCTCTATCAGTTCATCTTCAGCTTGCAACGTCGGCATGTATACCTGCACTATCGTTGTCGGTGTTGGTCTGCTGTCGATTCTGATTAGAACAACCCGGTCACTGAACTGTTCACAGTAACACACCCTCTGCCCTACCTTCCTATTCATAACGAATCCTACACCTGTTATACCATTTTCTGCTGCTGTTGATATTACCCGATACTCATCTGACCAGAAATCCTTGTCTTCCTTCCACTTCACTTCACTGACCCCTACTATATCTAGATTGAGCCTTTGCATTTCCCTTTTCAGATTTTCTAGTTTCCCTACCACGTTCAAGCTTCTGACATTCCACGCCCCGACTCGTAGAACGTTATAATTTCGTTGATTATTCAATCTCTTTCTCATGGTAACCTCCCCCTTGGCAGTCCCCTCCCGGAGATCCGAATGGGAGGACTATTGCGGAATCTTTTGCCAATGGAGAGATCATCATGGCACTTCTTCAATTACAGGCCACATGTCCTGTGGATACACGTTACTTGCCTTTAATGCAGTGGTTTCCATTGACTTCTGCATCCTCATGTCGTTGATCATTGCTGATTCTTCCGCCTTTAGGGCCAATTTCCCACCCCTAGGACAAGAGAGTGCCCTGAACCTCTATCCGCTCCTTCGCCCTCTTTGACAAGGCCGTTGGCAGAATGAGGCTGACTTCTTATGCCGGAAGTCTTCGGCCGCCAATGCTGATTATTTACCAAAATTTAGGCAGTGGCGGGGATCGAACCTGGGACCGAAGACGTATTTGATTATGAATCAAAGACGCTACCCCCTTTTTTTTCGCTTACGTGGCAGACGCTCTGTCCATCTTTTTTTTTTTTTTTTTTTACCTTTGCCTTTCGCGGGCAAATTCTCTTCCAACTTTTTGTTTTGTTTTTTTGTGTTTTTTTTCTTTCTTTTTTGTTTGTATCCAATGTCAGGCTTACCACCTTTGCTGACATACATGTTGTTGTACTATCGCATAAATAGTGTCTACAAAGTCCAAATGTTGTCAAATAGTGGCTAATTAGAAAATTAATCAATTAAGGAAATGAATAAAACTGAAAATGCCCAAATGAAAGACATTAAGACATTGCGGATAGTACTAATACAAAAAAAACACGCTCCTGTAGCAATGAAATGAAATTCGTTTCGGGGGCGACACCTGCTCACGACCCGACGTTCGATAGAGCAAGAGAGCCATCTATCGACTCGTTCTCCAGACGTTGGTGTAAGACTGGGTCGTCTTCTCGAAATTAACTAAGGGTCCGTAAGTGTGATCGATGTCTATATCGGCTTCTTCGTCTATCTCATCTCTCACCCGTCACACCCCATCTGGCCGGCGGGTCGGTAAATGTAAGTCGCAAGTAATTAGCGAAGTCTTGCCTATATTTCTTATGTTGTTGCAGCTTCGTGTGTCCATCCAGGAGAAAATGCCAAAAATCAATTTTTTCCTTTTCCGATTCGATATACACGTAGCCCACCACCATTCCCCGCACCCATGTCACTGCATTGGTTTTTTGAACCGGGAAATAAGATTCTTTGGGGAAAAAAGTGTGTCTGATGAAATTGTGTGAGGGGCGGAGCGTGACAGGAACGCCAATATCTGTTGTGCCAAGTGCCACACTGGAGCCGTCCCACTACATGCTAAACGATGTTCATCAGTGTCCACTGTTGCGCAGCCTAAACATAGTGGAGTGTCTGCCAAATTAATCGCGTGCCGCCATTGATTCGTTGCGAACTTCCTATTTATCACCACATACCATGTTGAGCGTACCGACGTTGGGAGGTAAACGTTCCGTATAACGCGCCATATCTGTCGCCAGTTCTTGTCTGGGTACTTCTTTTCCAGGGTATTCCTGGGGCACCGGGGCAGTAAGAGTTGGTATACGTCTCGCGACGTCGGTAGTCGTGTTGTTGGGAAGGAATCTCTGACATAGCTAAGATCCAAAAAAAAAAAAGACTTGAAATGTGACAGCTTCGGTGAAATATGGCCCACATCGACTGGGGGCAGCATTGAAGTGGGCGCTAGTACATCGGCCAACGCACCCGAGATATTGCGAAATTGACCGCGCCACTGTCGGAAAATCGTACTGACGAATAACGCCCGTGCCTTTTCATATACGTTCACTAGACCAAGTCCACCCTCTCCAGGTGGTAGCGTAAGCGTTGTGTATCGGATCTTAAACAGGTGTCCCACACTCACGTAGGTTCCGAAAGTTGCTTGTATCCGTGATGCCATTGTGCGCATTAAAGGCAGGACATGCGCTACGTGAGTGAGTCTCGGTGCTAGGTATACGTTAACATAGGTCACCCTCTGAATCATATCCAACGCTCTTAATTTCTGTAACAGCACCATTGTCCGCATCAGCTTCAATATGCGTCGGTAGTTATCCGCTGCTGTCCGCTGCACATCCGTGTGGAACGTAATACCTAGGCATTTTATGGCCTTAACTAAGATGAGCGGGCCTTCCTCCCCCGGTTGTAATCCTCGACCGACATTCATGCAGCGTGATTTTTGTGGATTAAGCACGCTTCCTGCCGCCATCCCGTATCGCTGTATCCATGCCAACGCCGTACGTACTTCTTCGCCTAGACCACGGGTCTATATGACTACATAAAACGGAGCTATTTCATCTGTATACGCTTGAAGGAGAGTAGCTGATATATATTCCGAACTGGAAGACTTTCCATTATTAAGTAACCTAGGGTGTCTACTTTCAAATTAATCGTGTTGGCAGCTTTTCTTGATTCTGGAATATTTACGGTACAATAAAAGGGAACTAGCTCAGTGGGGTGCAGACAGCGAAGGAGATAAATTCAGGCAGTACGTGCTACGAGAAGTGTGAGTTGTACCATCTGGATTGGCACGTCAGAGTTACTACATGGGGTGCGCAGGATAAAACCACAGCCGCGCGGGATTAGCTGAGCGGTCTGGGCGCTGCAGTTGGTTGGTTGGTTTTTTGGGGAAGGAGACCAGACAGCGTGGTCATCGGTCTCATCGGATTAGGGAAGGATGGGGAAGGAAGTCGGCCGTGCCCTTTCAGAGGAACCATCCCGGCATTGGCCTGGAGTGATTTAGGGAAATCACGGAAAACCTAAATCAGGATGGCCGGACGCGGGATTGAACCGTCGTCCTCCCGAATACGAGTCCAGTGTCTTACCACTGCGCCACCTCGCTCGGTGGCGCTGCAGTCATGGACTGTGCGTCTGATCCCGGTGGAGGTTCGAGTCCTCCTTTGGGCATGGGTGTGTGTGTTTGTCCAGATGATAATTTAGGTTAAGTAGTGTGTAAGCTTAGGGACTGATGACCTTAGCAGTTAAGTCCCATAAGAATTCACATACAATTGAACACATTTGATAAAACCACATGAACAACGATAAATTGCAATCTGATTCCGACACCCACTCTGTTAAGCTGTGGAGGCGCCTCAAAAGGGCTGTAGTTATCTTATTCAATGGTGTTAACATGGAATCTTTTTGCCCTAACGTTTATATCGATTGAGCTATCCAGATATGTCTCAGGGCCCATCCTCGTCAATTCACTTCTGCCAGCCCATTTTTCCAAATTGCACATAAGATTTCGTTTCCCGGTCCGGCACACGATTTTCATCTACCAAGAAATTTCAAAGCAGTGCACCCTTCGCTAGTCCGCCCCGATAGCTGAGTGGCAGTCAGGCTTCGGCGGCGCAGCGGTTCGGACGGTGTTTACGTCCCTGCCGCACGTCTGCGCGAGAGGTGTTTACGTTAAGTGTGTAGCGGTGTGTCGCGGTATACATAGAACGAATCATGGCCTTGTCGTTCCGCAAATCGACGCTGAAATTTAGTTTTGTTAACGAATATGCTCGACCGAAGGCTTACGAGATCGAACGTTATTTACGGGACGAGGTGAAAATCGAACCTGACGTTCTAGTTGGAATACACTTATCTATAGTCAGCAGCGTGGTCTATGTCAAGCTCATAAATGAAGCGGCGTGTGACGAACTACTACTTCGACACCGACAAGGACTTCGTTTCTGTCATTCGGACGGGGATGTTGGAGCGGTAACAGTTGAACACGCCGGCATGGGCCTCCGAACGATCCGCGTCTTTGAGCTTCCATTCGAAGTGCCAGAAGAATTGGTGACAGACGCCCTGCGTCCTTACGGAACGGTCCTATCCCACGTGGCTGAAAAATTGGCGAGTTTCAAGACGTATCCTGTCCTCAATGGCGTCAGACAAATACGGATCGAACTCCGAAAACACGTCCCGTCATACTTGTACATCGCCGGTTGTAGGGCGATTGTCATCTACGACGGACAACCAAGGACGTGCTCTGGATGTGGGAAGGAGGGACACATACGTTCTGAGTGTGCTCAACGAAGGTCATTACAGCTGCCACGGGATGATCCACCCCTCGCGCCGCATCCAACCGTGCTCCCCATGACTTACGTCGCCGCATTACGCGATGACGTGGGCCGCGAGACAGACACGTACCAGAACACACAGACAGCGGCGGATCGTGGCGAGCCACAGAAAGACGACGTTGCGCTGGACCGCCTGCAGCAGTCACAGGTCGCCCTCTCTTCGGTTCCGCTTGCGCCCCCTTCAGATAAGGCACTTGGCGACGTCGATAGTGCGACGGCGCACGATTCCGACGCCCCCCACGAACAACTGGAGACCATGCTGACCTTTGATTCCGAGGCCCGGCAACATAAACAGCGATCACCAAAACGCCGGAAGAAGCGCCGCCTCACGGTGGAGAACGACCACTCTGATCTAGCAGACAATTCTGAGAAGTTTACAGGTACAGAACAGACGACCATGGATACAGAAGAACTGCCTAGCGTGGATGCAACGGTGGCCAGCGGGACGGCGGCACGACCTACCGCTGACGATGCTCCAGACACAGCGAAGGAGCTCGATAGACGGCAACAAGCTACTGAGGAGGCTTCGGCGCCTGCAACGTACGACAACGATGGGATACTAGGGGACTGGTCAGAAGAGCCACCCCCGTGGGGAACAGATGATGCCGGAGGAACTGCTCCCACGCACTCTCCCGCTGTAAGACCGGCAGAGTGCACGGAATAGTGGCAGACCATATGAGGGGACGGCGGGGGACGTTAGTCCGACAGCAGCCTATGTGCGGCAAAATTAGCGACCGTACGGTACCTTATATACGTTGACCGCCATGCAACAAGCTTATCGGATAGGGTCTGTTAACATCAATAGCATTGGGACGCAGGTAAAAATCAAGATGCTTAGTGACATGATAAAGGCGGCGGATTTAGACATAGCACTATTACGAGAAATTCGGGTACTTCCCCCCTCGGACTTTTACGGTTACGACATTTACTGTTCCCCGTGTGACGAGAGAGGCGTTGGCACAGCTATACTATTAAAGGAAGGGCTACGTGCAGACGACGTAGAGTATTTGCCTTCTGCCCGTGGTACGGCCGTGACCATAGGTGGAATACGTTTGATCAACATATACCCACCGTCAGGCTCGAATAAGAGAAGGGACAGAGCAGATTTTTACGCCCATGAGGTTACACCGTTGTTCCAGGGACGATACGATGGTTGCATACTCGGCGGAGATTTTAATTGTGTGCTCGACAGAAAGGACCAACAACCTAACTACACTACTAGCCAAGAACTTAGGGAGCTGGTCAACGGGATGGAATTAGTCGATACATGGGACCTGAAGTATCGCAACCAACCAGGATATACATTTTTTACTAGCCACTCCGCGGGCCGTTTGGACCGGATCTACGTTTCAACGGCGTTAGCAATGTCGACGGTGGACGCAGAAATATGGCCGACAGCGTTTACAGACCACGAGCCATATATTTGTACAGTTAACCTTGATAGACAGCAGGTATGGAGACGGAGGGGTAATTGGAAGATGAACTTCTCCCACCTGCGAGATGCAGAATGCCGACGCATGGTGGAGGACGCGTGACATGGCTGCCTCCGTCGACGAAATTCTTTCGGTTCTGTCCTGCAGTGGTGGATCGAGTGCGCGAAGCCAGCTTTACGGAGGACGTTAATAGGTTACGGGAAGGAAGTTTCTGAATGGCAGCGCACGACCACTGTGTTTTATTTTACTGCTCTCCGGGAACTGTTAGCTCAACCACCTACACCAGAACGCCAGACGGCCGTCCACCGAGTTAAGGCGAAGCTGGTACAACTTGCGACGCAGAGGATGGCAGGTACGATGATACGCGCGAGGTCGCAGGATTTCCTGCCCAACGAGGTCCCCTCGATGCATTATGTGATAAAGGAAAGACGAAGAAGACGCAGGAATTTAATACATGAGATCGATCTCGGCGATGGCCGTCGTTTTACAACACAAAGGGGTAAGGCACAAGCGTTCACGGATCATTTTAGCAGATTCTATGCGAGCAACGGGGAGGGTCAGAGGGAGCTGGGGAACGTCCTGGAAGAGATCCCAGACGCGACGAGTGTGAACGGGGAAGCGGACGGGTTATCTGAAATTACGTGTGAAGAGCTGGAGGAAGCGATTGCACGACGTGCTTGCAACAAGTCCCCAGGTCCAGACGGATTCCCGTTGGAATTTTACCGTGCCTTTGTGACCATTATGACACCGATGTGGCTATGTATGTTTAATGAGCTTCTGCGGCAAGAAGTACCGGTTCACATTCACTTCACGGAAGGGCTAATGATACCGATACCGAAGCCCCGTGGTGGCAAACGGCCTTGTGATTATCGCCCCTTGACCCTCCTCAATAGTGACTACAAGATCTTCATGCGCATCCTGGGAAGTCGTATCAAAAAGTCGCTGGAGAATCGAATACATGCCGATCAGACTTGTCTTGGCGGCATCAGTAATATCCACACAGCCTTGGGAGACTATCGTGACGTCGTCGCCCTCGCGGCTGCATGCCGCCTCCGGGAGGCGATGGTTGCAGTAGGTTTCGATCATGCTTTTGATCGCGTGGATCATGTGTACCTCGCGGCGGTGATGAACAGGATGGGTGTCTCGCCATTATTGACCAATGCTGTGATACGGCTGTTGCACGGCGCCAGATCAGCGATGGTGGTAAATGGAGCGAGAACTGAGTATTTTAAGATCTTAAGATCAGTGAGACAGGGTTGCCCCTCGTCGATCCTCCTTTATGCGATCGCCTTAGAACCGTGCCTCGCAGGCCTTCGCCGCCGTCTTACCGGGATCTCCGTACGGCATTTATCATTCAAATGCAGAGCATACGCGGATGATATTGTGTTCCTCGTACGGAATGAGAGGGAGACTCAAACAGCACTGGATTGGCTACAGACGTGTGGGATGGCAGCTGGAAGTGTAGTCAACTACCGAAAATCACAATTCATGCATGTGGGGCGTGGACTAGAACCAGGAACGGAAGGACCCTTACCTGCGGTGGAAACCCTCCGCTGTTTGGGTATCACCTTCCATAAAGAGACAGCGAGAGCGGCTGCGGACAACTACCGAAGACTGTTACTCAGAGTCCGCACGGCAGCACGACTAAACGCCCTACGGTCGATGGATATGCTGCAGCGAGTGTTACTCGTCAACCTTTATCTCGCACCCATGATGTGCCACCTGACACACCTTCTCCCCTTGACGCGCACGATGGCTATGAGGATTCAGGCGGCTTTTGGGTACTATGTGTGCCTGGGACAACTCTTTAAGGTACAGTACAACACGCTTACCCTCCCAGCGCGAGAGGGTTTAGTGAACGTGTACGAGAAGGCGCGTACCATGTATATTAATACTATGCTCAAACGGTGGCGCAACAGGAATCACTCGCTTACGGGGACGATCATCGAAGAACTCGTACCAACATCGCATCTTCCTCCAGTCAGTGTCGGCCATATATCGCCACCGTTAACGTATGTGCGAACGTTCATCGTGGAACACAGTTACGTTCGAGAGCGTTTACCGACGACCCGACAGTCGACATCGAAGGACGTGTACCATCTGCTTCTTCGACAGATCTCCAGGAATAGGGTGGATCGCAAACATCCAGCTGTTAATTGGCACGTGGTGTGGCGCACGGTCCACCACCCCCACCTACCTACATCAGTCAGATCAACATGGTACATTGTCGTCAACCGAAAATACCCTACAAATGATAAAAAGTACGCAGTACATTTGGCGGATTCGCCATTGTGCCAGCAATGTGGCGAGCTCGGTACGGACGATCATCGGCTGGTCTGCGGCGAGGCATTGGCTGTCTGGACTCTCGCAAGAAAGATAATAGCGTTCATGCGGCGTACTATTTATACAGCAGTCTGTTCTGACATGGTATTTTTTCCAGAGGACACGTATTTTCCGCGTCATAAGACGAACGCAGTGGCGTGGATCACAGGTATGACGGTCCATTACATCTATAGAGACACACGCACGAACTTACTAAACGTCCTGGATTACTGGCAATACTTGCAAGATGGACACACAAAACTATTACGGCTACAAAAGTACAAGGATAGGTGTGCCAATTTCCTAGTAACGGTATTTGCGGATCCGCCATATACTTGGGGTGTGCCAGGTGCGCAAAGATGGGCGGCGGTGCTTTCGTTGAGCAACCGACCAAGTAATGTGATCGACTAAGAACACTATCCGAGTATGCGACCTACGAAACACTCACGCTTGAACAGTTAGCAAATGGATGTACTTCAAATTTTGTTTTCATATCCATAAATACTTTTCTTTAGGGTGCCGGAGGTGGCCCCAGTTTGATTTTGTTGATATTTCATGCTGCATGGTAGGACGGCAGCGAGGTTCCTTCAAGGACAGGACGGTTATCATGTGTCAGGACGTACTATGTTTATTTTGTGAATAATAAAGGTTTCTGTTTCTCCTACCTTCCTTCATATAAAATAAATAAATACCTCATAACCAAAAAAAAAAAAAAAAAAGAAAAAAAGTGGTCAGCGTGCAGTTCTGTCACGCCAATGGGCCCGGGTTCGATTCCCGGCTGGGTCGGAGATTTTCTCCGCTCAGGGACTGGGTGTTGTGTTGTCCCCATTATCATTTCATCATCATCAGTGAAAGGCAGCGGGAAACCACCACTGCACGGTGGTGTCAGGTTGGTGTCGGAAGCAAGTAAGTTAAATGAAATTGTAGTAAGAGAGAGTGACAGACTAGCTAACATAGATGAAATTTTGCAAAAGTTACACTGATGTACATTTCTCACATCTTTTGATATGACTTATGGCTATTGGAATATCAGTTTGGCCAAGGAATCTAGGCCATGTACAGGATTCTTACATGAAGGTAAGTGTTTAGTACACTGTGTGATGCCATTTGCTCTGTACTTGCCTGTGTGTATTTATCAGAGCTGTTGACAAGGTGCTAGGTGCGATATTAACCGATGAAATAAGGATCTATGTAGATGACTTCCTCGTAGTGAGTGCAGAATGGTTCAAACGCTGTAAGATTCTCAATGAAGTACTGAGAGCTATGTATAGAGGAGATATGAAACTAAAATCAGTAAATCTGAAGATGGAAAGAAGGAAATTTCAATTGTGGGTTACAGGATTAACAAGGAAGGCATACAGCCTGATGCAGAATAGCTTGCTGCTACTGAGGGTATCCCATCACCCAAGCTGGAGTACAGCTTTCATTTAGTAATAACACGAGCAGACAAGGCAAATGCGACCACTTCGTTGGACACAGAAGATTATAACAAATCAATTGGGAATCTTCTGAGTGAATCCATTTACAGAAACTTCACAGAGATCCGACGGCCAAGACTATCAAATCGACACAAACACTACAAAAATAGAATGAATTTTGTCACGGCCAGAAGACTCATCCCACAAGTTCCACAGGCACCAAAAAAATATGGTGCACAGAAGGTCTCTAGACGCTCATGCGGTGGACCTCTCTGACGAGGCTTCCCCCATCACAAGACCTGTCGTAACGCACAACACAAAGTCTACACCCGGCTATAGAATGTTCATCCAGAATATTAGACATCTGACAACTTTGAACGCTTCTGTATGAGAGAGTCCCGAGATCGATTACCTGCCAGGTCGGAGACTCTCTCTTCTCGGAGACTGGGTGTTGGTGTCTTTCTCACCATCTCATCATCATCATCATCATCATCGACGCGCAAGTCGCGAAACTGGCATCAATATGACTTTTACTGAGCGTCATAACGACACCAGATAGGGTCTCCCGCCCAAAGATATCACACGATCACTTCATTTCGACGGCAATGGCATCATCGTGAAATTTTCCCAAGAGTGCGCGATACTTTCCACAATGCCAAGAAACGTTTGGGTCTGAAGAGTGTCTATCGCAACCGGGAGATGGTTCGTTTTCTAACAGGGCTCGATTGTTACACAGAGCGTTTCAAAGTCTCTATTACAGGCCTCTAGAGGTCATGGAGAGGACTTAGCAGATAAAGTTGAAACGCCCCTTAGAAAAATAATGAATTACTGTGCTGGTAAATTTTTATGTTATTTGATACAAAGACAGCTGAGTAAAACTGAACGTACTCAGACATTTCTCTCTTTACTTATTATGATCAACACTAAACTGACACACAATATTTTTTTTAGCGCAACGCAATCTGACTTTCAATAATCCCTACAAAAGAATGGCCCCGACTAACAATAACCTATACCTTTCATGAATCACTTACCTCACAAAAATCTTCGTTACTCGAACCACTGCAATACAGCGAGCGCCACTACTGCCAGCTAAATTAAATATTCTAACTACTGAAGGCACTAACTACTGATGCGCATAGTTAGCAAAAGAAAAATTTTGATAGAGAACAAACAATGTATTTACATTAATAATGTTCAAAAGTCATCATATATATGTCTATCAATTCATGACATCTGTCTTTACAAACTTCCTTTTTATGGCTGACACACGTCCAGATCGTCCGCTTGTAGTAACCTCTCAAAACTCTGACATCTCTGTCACTACATCCACCACTGCTGGCGGCTCACCTCCAACTGCACAACCCTGCGCGCTCTTCGCATCCTACTGTCCAACAGTACACAAGCGAATATTCCAACAATGAGTCCAACCAGCCACAGAGTGCACACAGCACAGTCAGTGATTATAATACTGGGCGCTATGTGGCGTTACCAACACAAAAACCTAAACAGCCTATTTTTAAGGTCTTCGTAGAAAATCCATGACCAGAAATGTGCTGGTTGCCTATAAAATAAGTTTGATGACTTGATGACTTTCAAATCCCCAGCATCACAGCGGAAGCCAATTGAGAAGACAACGTTGTCGCCAGTCTCTGTAGCAATTATATCACATACAGTTTTCATCCAACTACAACAACCGCTTCGAAAAACTGATACATTTGCAAATAGGACGGTTGGCTGTGGTACTTTACGGACGCGCTGCACTCTCACGTAGAAGAGAACCTGAAGACGAGTACTCGGAACATTGTCATGGGCTTCTAAGGAATATGCAGATCAGCGCTCACTGTCGCCGCTCTGTGCACACCGTGAAGTCGCAATTTGAAGGTCATCCAGTCTGCAGATTTGTTCTACATCAAAACTGGAGATTTTTGGACATGTTTTCCTCATCAAAACCTTATTCGCTACTCCCAGAAGCCTGTAACAAGAATTACTACTTAATACCACAATGCCGCCAGTTCGAAAAAATTAGGAAGTTGAGGTTTCTCTGGACGTTCCTATGACATAATTAAAGACCACGATATTTTAAATTATGTAATAAAGTTGCCAATAAACTGCGCAGAAGTTACTTACTGTTATCCTGGAGAACCTCAAAATGTATTTTGTGACTAACGTCGTTCGCCTTATGTTAAGGAATGAACTACAAGTGTTGTAAGAGCCACTTCTCAGACAGTGTGAACAACTTACCTGAATCAATGCCTTAGTGAAAAAGTAGATAGGGTTTACCGAATGGGGTGACACCTTGGTAAGACACTGAATACGTACTCGAGATTTCAAAGAGAGCACAGTCATCAAGATTTACGTTTTCCATGATTTCTAGAAATAACTTACAACGAAACCCGGGATAGTTAATTTGGAAAGGTACGATCGATTTCATTCTTTCTCGTCCCAAGCTTATTTTACAGCGCGGGGTAGCCGCAGGGTCTTGGGCGTCTTGTCACGGTTCGCGCGGCTCCCCGCGCCTGAGGTTCGAGTCCTCCCTCAGGAATGGGTGTGTGTGTTGTCCTTAGCGTAAGTTAGGTTAAGTTGATTAATTAGTGTGTAAGCCTGGGGACCGATGACCCCAGTAGTTTGGTCCCATATTCCTTACCACAAATTTCCAAATTTTTTCCAAGCTCATATTCCGTCGCAAATGACCATGTGGTAGACACCAACTTAAATTCTGATCTTCTTCCCTTCCTTCGTTACGGATGTGATTATTCTTTCACCAACAAACGTACCAGCAAACTACTGCCGGAATGGCACCTTCATGAAGCGCGTCAGAAATGTGTACGTAATGTTAGTAAGTCCAGTGTTAGTAGCAGACACAGACCTGGAAGTAAATTAATCTGCGTACATTAGATTTCAGTAAAAGAAACAGGTATAGCAAAAGAAAATTGAAAATCTTCAATGAGCCTTCCTAGGTTGACTCTAACATGGAAATTGGATAGTACGCTATTTTTATGAATAAGGGAGTCCGTACTACTTACGGAATATTACATTACATTATTCCACGTTGAAAGTTTACAGCTTCCCTTCTGCGGTCACGACCATAAAAAACTCAGTATTAACGTTGTATGTTAATGTACTAAAAAAAACTGCATACTGAAGCATTGTGACAACTTGCAAACTTGTACCAGGGATTTATTTCATTTACTAACATAAATACGAAGCAAGAACCAGAGTGTTCAAGTTACCGTTTACGGTTACACATTAACCACAATGGCAGATAATTTCGTGGCTTTGTTATCCTTTACATAAATCCATAGTATTGATATCGTATTCAGTGAGGAAATAATGAATTCTTCACGAATGAAACATGCTGAGGATAAGATTCACTTTATTTTTAACATTGTTTGTGTCACATAGGTATACAGCGACACCGTTATTTGACGTTTTCAGTAGTTTAGAAGCCATCGTTTGGATACACTAGCTTCGAATGTGTTACGATATGTCAACGAATTTAATTCGTGGCTCTCACTCATAACGGAGGAATGTTTACGTCTATCTTTCATCTGTCCTCCTTACTTATCTCTTTTCTTTCCTGCTCTTATTATGTTACGATGAGATATACTGCGACTTTAATTCCTGGTGCCATTTTTGTTACTGTATTTTGTATGTTTCTGTAGTGAAAGTTTTCGTTGTTTCATTTTTCTCATTATATCTAAACTGAACAAAATGTATCCAACTCGCATCAGAGTTATTCATTTTATAAATACTATAACGTTGGGATAATTGCTGTCGCGTCCAAATAAATGCCCCAATAACTGGAAATAAAACGCATTTAACTTACATTAGCAATATAGTCTCCATTTGTAATTTCATGGAATCATACATTATCCACAACTGGTTATTAAGCGGACCCACTGTCCCACAGTGTTGGAGAACTAGGGCTTAGCTTTATCCCGTGGCGCAACAAGTACACATTCCCCTGCGTGCAGCAAACGGCTGCATTATAGAAGCGCGGGTAACATTCTGCTGATGCTCGTACAAAACGAAGCGTGTCCACAGCCAACAGCCATGAAACAGTAATGAGATGTGAGCAACTTGGGAACTGTAAACAGATATATTTACCTCTTGGGTAGCGACACACAATGAAAGAACCGCTCGCTCTCGCTACTGCTAGTATAAACTCTATCGTGAACGAAACTTTCGTTTGACCTTAATAAGGAGTGCGAAGGTACAGCTTTATACCAAAAATTTTCTTCTGTACTTGCAGAATGCATTTGAATATGGACGTTAGTTTATTTAACTGGGAAATTGTTGGTGTAAATGACGAGTAACTCGCTAAGCTATAAATGAGAACGTTAGCTTGGGTAGCAGAGCGCTGACAAGGGGACCATCACACCTGTTAATCACGGGTTTTGACGAGCCTCTGGTATGTGCAGACATACCTGCCCTGAGAACCTGGCTCGCGGCTTTTCATGCGGAGGCCCATGGTTTCCGCCGGCCGGTGTGGCCGAGCACTTCTAGGCGCTTCAGTCTGGGACCGCGTGACCACTACGGTCACAGGTTCGAATCCTGCTTCAGGCATGGATGTGTGTGATGCCCTTAGGTTAGTCAGGTTTAAGTAGTTCTAAGTTCTAGGGGACTGAAGACCTCAGATGTTGTCCCATAGTGATCAGAGCCATTTGAACCATTTTTGAACCCATGGTTTCCGAGAATAATATTGCTATATTATGCGCAGTTACTGTACCTGTAAAGTTAGTGAGCGTAGCGCAGCGGATGAGATTCACGGTTACCACAGGGGTGGTAAGCGTTAAAATCTTGTCTCTGTAAATTTCTTTTTTTCAATTTCGTCGTATAGAAAGTTATTAAATAGTATAAATATGTTGTAAATTACTCAAAAATAGTAATTTTCAGAGTAGCAATTTCTTTACAGAATCAGTCATTACGGTATACAAATGTGTATTGCATTTGCGGTTTATAGTTAAAGTTCCAAATAATGGGACAACATTCCGTTCCTACAAATCCTAGACGTGACCTCACCTCCTACTGTCCACTTTCCCTGGCAGACATGACTTGCGCTATTTACTGATATTCTGCACGATGAAATTGAAAAACAAAAATACACAATCATCATTTGAACCATTACAGTCAGCGTGGTATCAATGAACCTCAGATGCTGCGCTAGGCTCGCTTCCCCGAAACATTATTAACGTAATAGATAGAGGAGGAACGCACAGATCTGCAACATAAATTTTTTCGGAAGCTAGAGGCCGTCATACGAAAAGCCGCTAGTCAGGTTCTCACACCGATACCTCTGTATAATACTTGAGACACATAAAAATTAGTCGTTAAGAAGTCTGATAGTTCTCTTGTGGTCAGATGCTGATCATATGCGCACGCCACTTGATTACCGTTCGTCGTGCAGACTAACTTCATTCCACATCATGTTATGTGTTGATAGGAGCGGCTTTGGCTGAAGCAGGCAGTTTTCAGGTTCAGAATATGCACTGCGCATTAGATGTCATCTGGAGTGCGTCGTCAAAACCGGTCGTTTAGATAAATAATATACTTGTCCACAATACGCCTTGTTCGGAAGTCGTAATACTTGATCTCTTTTCCTTCTTAGTGTCCCCTTTCAATGATCTTCAAATGGTTCAAATGGCTCTGAGCACTATGGGACTTAACTTCTGAGGTCATCAGTCTCCTAGAACTTAGCACTACTTAAACCTAACTAATCTAAGAACATCACACACATCCATGCCGGAGGCAGGATTCGAACCTGCGACCGTAGTGGTCGCGCGGTTCCATACCGTAGCGCCTAGAACTGCTCGGCCACTCCGGCCGGCTTCAAACTAACGTATGTCACAATTACGCCATTCCTTATTTATTCGACCCATCCGAGATGTAATCACATCATACACAGAGGTAGAGAACAAAATTAAAAGAAATCACAGATGTTGCACACATTTGTACTTCTGGCAGTAAATATTGTGACAATACGAACTTAAGGACATTAATTAATTCGAAAATGTCCCAAGAGGTGCGAGGAGAAACGATACAATATAATGGAAAAATAGAGCCCTGTAATGTAGTTTAAAAGAAGTAATTTTACTAGGTACGCTATCGTTTCATTTGAAGTAAAGCGTTTCTTTGTTAGCAATTCGCTAATTTTGCTTCCTTGAGCTTTATGAAGCATTATCAAACAACAAATCATGTCATGGTTACAGTAAACTGGTTTCACAAAAGTCATGGAATACCTGCTAATATCGTGTCGGACCTCCTTTCGCTTGTCGTAGTGCTGCAACTCGACACGGCATGGACTCAGCCAGTCGTGGCAAGTCGCTACAGAAATATTGAGCCATGTTGCCTCTACAGACGTCCATAATTGTAGAAGTGTTGGCAGTGCAGCATATTGTGCACAAACTGCCCTTTCGATTACGTCCCATGAATGTTCGTCGAGTTTAATGTCGGCCGATCAGGATGGCCAAACCAATGTTATTGAAACCAATGGTAAGCAATTGTGGCCCAGTGACATGGTGCGTTATCATAAAAAAAAATAACTGCATCCTTGTTTTGGAATGTGAAGTCCATGAATGACTGCAAATGGTCTCCTAGTAGCCACACATAATGAAGGACTCAGTCAGTTCCATGCAAACACGGCCTACGCCATTTTGGAGTCACCAACAGCTTGCACAGCCCCTTGTTGTCCACTTGGTTCCATGGTTTCAATGGGTCTTTGCCACAACCGAACACTACCACCAGCTCTTAGCAACTGAGATCGTTACTCATCTGACCAGGCCACGGTTGTCCAGTCGTCTAGAGCCAACGGAGATGGTCGCGAGTCCAGGGAGGCGCTGCAGGCGATGTCGTGCTGTTACCAAAGGAGTTCACGTCGGTCGTCTACTGCCATAGTCCACTAACGCGAAATTCGCCACACTGTCTTAACGGATGCGTTCGTCGTATGTCCCACATTGATTTCTGCCATTGTTTCACGCACTGTTTCTTGTCTGTTAGCACTGACAACTATAAGCAAACGTCTCTGCTGTGGGTTGTTATGAGAAGGTCGTCTGCCACTGCGTTGTCCGTGGTGACCCGCCTAAAATGTGGTATTCTCGGCACATTGTGGATTTCGGAATATTGAATTCCCTAATGATTTCCGAAATCGAATGACCCATGCGTCTAGTTCCACCTACCATTCCGCGTCAAAAGTCTGTTAAGTCCGCCATGTGGCTATAATCGCGTCAGCAACCTTTTCATATGAATCACGAGACTACAAATGACAGCTCCGCCAATCCACTGCCCTTTTTAACTTATATACGTGATACTACCGCCATCTATAAGTGTGCATTTCAGTATCCCATGGCCTTTTGTCACCGCTTGGTATGTCATGATTCACGCAGCGCCGAGGAGATATATCTGATGGCGTCGCTAAGTGTTCAGCATAATCATAGCACCTATGGGCACAACTTACACAGTTGTGAGGTTCATATGGAAAATGAAAATTTGCAATCGACATAGGGACATTCATTTGATAGCAGACTGTCGATCCAGGGCTGTTCGATAGTCAGGAACGAGGAAATATCCCTGCCACTGTCCACAATCTTCAGTGTTATAGTTTACAGTGTGTATTTTCCAATGATAGTTAAAGTAACATATATTACTTTATCACACAGCGATATGTAACTTGACTGGTACAGGTCACTTCACGATCCTGTATCGTGCCTCCAGTGTGAACTGTTGAAGGGCTCTCACGGAGACAAGAGGTTTCTGGGACATCCCGTGTTTTCTGTGAAGTAGTAGCGAGAAAGCTTGCCTGGTTCGGTTCCTGGAGCCTGTTCGGCATGTTCTGGGGTTGAGGCTGCTTGAAGTGCGGCTGCAAGGGTGCCCCAGCCGCCAAGCATCTTTCTATACGTATATCAACAAGTGTATAGCCTTTCCCTTCCCTTCAAACGTGAGAAATTTAGGACCATCTCAACAGTATTTCTAAACGTCCAGTCTGTTGCTTCCTCTACTATAATACGTTTCAATTTAGTAAAATGATCTTCCGTGTTCGTACACTATTCAGGAAAACTTTTGCTGTGTTTCCATTTTCATGCATCGACCACATTTTCTTTCTTCTTATTAGCTACAAACTTACTGCTGCTCTCTAAAGAGCGTTTGGGCTGAGAACAGAGAAGTTTGTATTCTTATCGTTCGTTCCTCATATGCTACAGATTCTCTTCCTGCCAGTCATCCCGTCCTGACTGTTTAGTCTGAAGATGTAAGTGGTACTTTTCGTTACAGCATGAGATTTTACTTTCATATTTCCGAATCCATAATCTGAACATCTCGCATTTATCTGGTATTTTTTGCATCTTCGATGTGCAATTCATTTGGTTATTGCTTTTGTTGTAAAAATAAGGAATACTGACTTCGTTCTTCATTCAGTCTTCCTATAGACGTCACTCAATCACTGATTCATGTTATTGTTCTGAGTTTTTGTTTCTGAAGAGTATCATATGATTAAGTATCCATGTTAGTTTCCAATTTGAACAAATTTCTGGTAATTATGATATCTACTTCCATTTATCAACCCTACTTCCTATAAGTTCTCCCTTGATTATACGACCCTTACACAAGAAATATAATCACAGATACATTAAGGTGCTTTTTCAAAGTAACATTGTTTTTTCCGTTGTGCACAGTCGCCAAAGAATGGGAGAAGTGTTGCTTAAAATATAAATCTGTTAATTGTAGTTACGACTGGGTAGCCTCCATACGTTTTCATTCAGAGTTAAAATCAGTTACTTATGCAAATTTGCTTTGGGTAATATAAATACAGACCAATAATGAGATAAATAATTGTGTACAGCAGTTTTCGTAAAAAACAGCAAGTTCATGCCAGGAAATATATTGTATATTTTGTCTCGTTAACTTCAAGCTTTTTATTTCTCTCTGACTCCGATATGTATGAAGCACCAATTAATTGCTTTCTTCTTCTACGCTTTAATGATCACTTTGCACTTGTCATTTAAGCAGCATATTCAGAAACTTTATGTTCACTGTCACTGTAAGGCAACAGCACCAAAACTAAGCCAATGTTGTATCTGTTATCTCCAGTGATGCCTGTGTTGCTGAGAATATCTTTGTTTTCCGTTTCAAGGCGAGATGTATCTTGGAGAAGAAGGTTCACACCACCATTGCTACCTAAAAAGTAATTATAGCACGTTGAACAATCTTCATTGTTAAATGTATGTCTTGTTGGACTAGTTTCTGTGACGCCGTAGCTTTAGGTTCTTGAACTGTTTTAACAATGATCTCCTGCTACATTTCGTTTGGTTGCTTTGCACTGCCATGTCCGACTAGACCTTATTGAATGTCCAGCCTCCACTAGGAGAACATTTTCCACCCCATTCATCAACAAGTTTAAGTTCTTCCACTTGTCTATCTGTGAAACCCAAAATATTTGGAGGGAGCAGTGCTCCATTTTTAGCCAACTCTTCCATTCCATCACATCTTGTATTTATTTCCAGCATCCCACTGAAAATTGCTGCGTTGTCGAGAGTGACATCTTTTATTGATGCTGTGACTGCGATCTCATCAAGAAGCTGACTGTAATCTTGACGTTTCACACACAGCTTCACCATTTCGTCGCAGGCTGACTTCACAGCTCTGATGGTTCGCTACCTACCAAATCTATCGATTGTTATCTCGTCGTTTCCTGTGTAGTATTCTATCTCCACGATTCATATCAAGAGACGACAGCTAATTTCCTGTCGGAGCTTGGAAAAATATAATTTTCATATTGTTTACACAATTAGATCCACCAACGTCTTTACAGGCACAATGATACTCCAAGGAACACAACAACATAGCCTCCAAACTTCATGTTGTGAGCCATTTTCATGACGACCAGCTGACTGCCACTACACCGTAGCATACATAACAGATCAATACAAAATGAGATTTTCACTCTGCAGCGGAGTGTGCGCTGATATGAAACTTCCTGGCAGATTTAAACTGTGTGCCGGACCGAGACTCGAACTCGAGACCTTTTCCTTTCGCGGGCAAGTGCTCTACCAACTGAGCTACCCAAGCACGACTCACGTCCCGTCCTCACAGCTTTACTTCTACCAGTATCTCGTCCCCTACCTTCCAAACTTTACAGAAGCTCTGTTGCGAAACTTGCAGAACTAGCGCTCCCGAAAGAAAGGATATTTCTGCAAGTTTCGCAGGAGAGCTTCAGTTAAGTTTGGAAGGTAGGAGACGAGGTACTGGCAGAAGTAAAGCTGTGAGGACGGGGCATGAGTCGTGCTTGGGTAGCTCAGTTGGTAGAGCACTTGCCCACGAAAGGCAAAAGCCCCAAGTTCGAGTCTTGGTCCGGCACACAGTTTTAATCTGCCAGGAAGTTTCACATCAGTACAAGTCAGCCGAACTCTGCGACCGATGACCTAGCTGTTTGGTTCTCTCCCCCGAATCAAACAACCAAACAACCGAACTCTGAGACACACTCATTTATTTTCTTCGTACTGTGTTTCCGTGTGGCAATGGTGGTCTGGAAGCTAGAGTGCCAGACTTCTACTCTAGTCGTCTGGGTTCGATCTCGTATAGGCGACGGGGTATTTTCCTCATTCCAGTCCTTCCAAGATGCATTCGGCTGAAATTATTCTGTTGATTATATTAGTAAAATATGTGTCACGTTAACATCAAAATACTTAGCAGTAGATGACATTGTTCAGAATGCCATGGCTCAAATTATAAAGTGACTTTTCAGAATTTGAATATAGATTCCCTAATTACCTGTAACCATCCAATATCTCTCTTAGAGTATCACCACATTTCATCAGCACTGTAATGATAGTTCCGTTTATTACTTTTACAGTATGTGTATCTAACTAATGTGGAATATTTCTTCAGTTGTCCTACAAGAAAGCCATTATTTGGGAGTTGTATGAGATGCATCAAATGACACAGATGATATATTCAGCATTTCACTTATGCGAGGGAGTGCTGGAATGCAATCACTTAGAATTTTTTATGTGAAAACTTATAAACGTTTTAAATAAAACAAGCTTCATTACCAGTCTTCGTCTTTATTCTTCATGTCCACGTATTTATTTCTCTATATAATCACCCTGGCGACGAACACATTTCTATCAACGAGAGACCAGTTTGTTGATAGGATCACTGTAGAACGTTTGACGTTATTGACGATGCCAGACCCTCACCTCTCCTGCTTGCACCGCTTCATCACTATCAAAGTGGAGTCCTTGTAGGTGTTCTTTAAGTTCTGGAAACAAATGAAAGTCGAATGAGACAAAGTCGGTACTGCATGGAGCATGATCGATGACAATGGAACCAAGGCGTCGGATTCTTGCAGATGTCGCAGCGTGCGTGGTCTCGCATTCTCATGCTGAAGGGGAGGATGCTACATCTGTGGAAGAACTCTTCGAATCCACGCTGAAAGTATCTTAGATAAAATTATCTTTAAAAGTGAAAGTATCTAACCAAAATTGTTTCCTTTTTTTTATTTGTGAAAGTGTCAATGATAAGACTGTTCCAAATGAATTATTCAACAAACCTGCATCTGGCTGCGTCTGTGAACTTGTTTCTTGCGCCGGCCGAAGTGGCCGTGCGGTTAAAAGCGCTGCAGTCTGGAACCGCGAGACCGCTACGGTCGCAGGTTCGAATTCTGCCTCGGGCATGGATGTTTGTGATGTCCTTAGGTTAGTTAGGTTTAACTAGTTCTAAGTTCTAGGGGACTAATGACCTCAGCAGTTGAGTCCCATGGTGCTCAGAGCCATTTTGTTTCTTGCACTCCCCCATTTTGCCGGAAATTCAATATGTATTTGGCTCAGCAATCAACTTTAAGAGAATAGTGCCGTTTGGGCAATGGCATTAGGATGGTACTGAAAAATTAACTTTTGGCCCTGATGTTTACTTAATGAAATTATATCTTGACTTGAATAACGCCAGCTGTGCAATGGCATAAAATTAGTTATTTGAAATAACATTGCTCTGATAACGTTCGTTATACCAAAATCGATTTCAAACCATGAACTGCACATATATATTGCATAGAGGCCTCATTTTCTTTATGTTCTTTCATTGGTGGGTAACTTTACTACTCATTTTCATATATATATATATATATATATATATATATATATATATATATATATATATATATATATATATATAATTAAAATGTTAAGTCATACACAAAACGTACCATTTCCAATTTTTTTTCTAACATGAATGACTCTTACAACAAAATATCTAACAAAAATCATTTTGAAATCATTATACATCTTCTCTCATTTACGTACTAAAGTTTGATTAGGGTAACTGCGGAGCGAGCGCGACTCCTACCTTAAAGCTGTCCGCACACTTCTGCTTCCTTCGGGCACCTAGCTGCGACTCACGAGTTTTTTACTGCGCGCGCCCTGCTCTCTTAACCATCAAAGATCCTCCTACTCAAAGATATCATACTCATTCCACGTTGCGGTTGTCACTTACCGACTTTATTTTCTGGATCTAGCCTGATCAGACCTTAGCACGTACCTTTCAATGCTTTCAGTTTTCTGAGGGTTCACGTGGTTACGTTACATACAGCCATATCACAAGCTATAATTCGGAGCCCTCTAGCGGCTGTGTTTCAACTTGTGGCAGTGAGACGGAAAGTACGACCAATTAAAATGCATGACATGTGATACCTTAATCGATGTTGAGAGAAGAATCGGAGTCGTTACTCTCGTATATCACACTATTTTAGCCTAGATGTTGTCTCCGCCGTGCTGCATACGCTTTGCGAAGTGTGTATGTAGACATACTAGTATGTATGCCACTTGTGAAGCTTGTAGTTGACTTATTAACACTGGTAAAGAGATCATTTCTGCTAGTGTCAAACGCCGGGCTTAGCTTGTTGAAGAAATTTCTGAGACTGTACATCTGGAGCACAAAATTACATAGTAGGTAATGAAGACTGTGAGAAAACCAGAAAGGAGAGTCGATGCGTTTGAGATGTGGTGCTACAGAAGGTTGTAGAAAATTAGGTGGACTGACAGGACAGAGAGTAAGCAAGTTCTCTGCAGAATCGGCGAAGAAGTTAACACATTGGCAACACTGAGAAGGAGGAGGAGCGGTCTGTGTAAGATGCGTGTGTAGACAACAGGAATTCGAGAAAGGTGATCAGGAAGAAAACTGTACGGGAAGAAAGAGATCGAAATACATCAAACAAATAATTAAGGGCATAAGGTGCAAGAGCTACTCTGAATGCAGAGGTTATAAAACGAGAAGAATTAGTGGCGGGCCAAACCTCAGGAAAATTGAGTCCGAATGTTTGGAAGAAAAACAGAGTAGTATTCCCAAACCATTTTATTAGCGTAGTGTAGACTCCTCCATGCGCTCTACAATGGCTTGCAAGAGCAAGTATGTTCATGTGGCTGAACGGGTGCGGGGATACATACCAAAAGGTCCTGCAAAATCTCTAAATTCGATCCGACATAGTGCAAGGGAACGCCCCCATGGAAGCGGCTGGAATGTATGGATACAACGTTCATATAACGTAGAAGCTGCTGAGAACTCACAGTAAAGCCGCTTTTAATTTGACGTATTCAAAATGTTCAAATGTGTGTTAAACCTTATGGGACTGCTAAGGTCATCAGTCCCTAAGTTTACACACTACTTAACCTAAATTATCCTACGGGCCTGCCGGTGTGGCCGTGCGGTTAAAGGCGCTTCAGTCTGGAACCGCGTGACCGATACGGTCGCGGGTTCGAATCCTGCCTCGGGATGGATGTGTGTGATGTCCTTAGGTTAGTTAGGTTTAAGTAGTTCTAAGTTCTAGGGGACTTATGACCACAGGTGTTGAGTCCCATAGTGATCAGATCCATTTGAACCATTTTTTTTTATCCTAAGGACAAACACACACACCCATGCCCGAGGGAGATTTCGAACCTCCGCCGGGATCAGCCATTGACGTATAGAACGACGTTGACGGAAACAATAAATGACCGTATTCTGTGACGATGACAAGTCTTACGTTTCGGAATTAGCCATTAGGAATCAAACTGGAACGCAGGGACCACAGTTTCCATGTTTTGGGGCTTGTGCCAGTTAAGGTTCACGATTCTTCACTCTGGTGCTGGCGTTACCCGAGACGTAGTGCTGGGTCGGTTGACTGGACATGCAGGCGCGACGCCGGCCTCGCCTTTGATGTATAGCGGCGGCCAGAAGCGGGGCGTCGCCGTTATTCTCCGGAGACGTCCGGCGCGGATGAAAGATGCCTGTGTTTTATGACGCGCGGCGGCCGAGGTGGAATGGCTAATGCGGCTAGCACGGCGGCTGGTGACGGCTGCTTCGCGCCGACGGCCTAACAGGTCAGAGATCGTCTCTGAGAGGCGTCAACGTTTTTAGCGTGTGCTCCCGCCAAAAATCTACGGTGCATCCGCCTGCTTATGCGCCATATCAAGGTCGTGCGAATCAGATATCCCTCAAGAAGCAGTATCAACTACAGGAAGACCCACTGAAAGTACGAGAGGTTTTCAATACGTACTGCAACACAGTTCTTTTCTCAGCCAATATAGGTTGAGAAAGAAGGAGAATTTGTTGTGGACGGCTTGGAATATTCTCGTTACAATCCCTACAGTGTCAATAGATGGCGGCGCCTCACATAGCCTAGAAAATGGCGTCTGATCGGAAATGAGTTTCAAGCAGAGAGCTGTCACTGATTTCCTTTTGGTGGAAAACCAGAGCATCGCAGATATCCATAATCATCTGCAGAATGTCTACGGAGACATAGCATTGAACAAAAGCTCAGCGAGTCGTTGGGCGAGGCGTCTACCATCATCGCAAAAAGGTTGCGCAAACGTGTCCGATCTCCTGCGTGCCGGTCAACTGCAACGTTCGAACGTGCGGACACTCTCATTTGAGGTGATCGATGAATTACAGTCAGACGCATTGCTGCACAACTGGACGTGTTGGTAGTGCTGCCACACTCGTCCACCGTTTGGAATACTCAAAAATGTGTGCGGGCTGCGTTCCTCGCCGCCTAATGGAAGGATCATGAAAAGCGACGAAGGGCCAAATATGCGCCATGGCATGCGCATTACGATGCTGATCGCGACAATTTTCTGTCGTACATTGGCAGAGGCGATGAAACATAGGTTTATCACTTCGATCCGTAAACAAAACGGCAATACGAACAGCTGGAAGGCGTCGCCATGGGTACTCCTCTTAGTCCATTGGTGCCCAACTTCTTCATGGAACAATTCGAAGCACAGGCACTGGATTTGGCCACTTGCAAAACTAAGGCGTGGTACAGGTACGTCAATGATACTTTCGCTGTGCGGAGTCATGGTGAAGAACAACTCGGTGACTTCCTAAGGCACTTGAACAGCCTCCATTCCAACATAAAAGTGGCCGAACGGCTCTAGGCGCTACAGTTTGGAACCGCGCGGCCGCTACGGACGCAGGTTCGAATCCTGCCTCGGGGATGGATGTGTGTGATGTCCTTAGGTTAGTTAGGTTTAAATAGTTCTAAGTTCTAGGGGACTGATGACCTAAGATGTTAAGTCCCATAGTGTTCAGAGCCATTTGAACCATTTTCCAACATAAAATTTTCCATGGAAGTAGAAAAGAACAAAAAAACTTCCATTTATAGATGTGGTGGTCACAAGGGATGGTGAAAACCGGGGACACAGCGTGTATCGGAAACCTACACACACGGTCCGATACCTGCACAAACTATCAAAGCTCAACCCGAGACAGAAAAGAGGCATGATTAATACGCTCGTAACGCGAGCAGGACGAATATTTGAGCCGCAGCACCTTAGACGCGATACAACACCTGGAAAGTGTTCTGAGGAGCAATGGGTACTCCACAAATGATATTAGAAGTGTAACAGAGCCAAACAGTCGGCGAAGTAAGGAATCAGAAAAAGAAATGTCGGGTACGGCCTTTCTGCCACACATTCCCAGAGTGACGGACAGAATCGGTCGTATATTGCGCAAACACGGCGTAAAGACGATTTTCAAACCGACAAGGAAGATCAAAGAGTGCCTTAGATCGACAAAGGAGAAAAGGGATCCACTTGCAATGTCGGGAATATACCGTATACCATGCACATGCAGAAAAGTTTATGTCGGAATTACTGGAAGATCAATCAACATCAGGATCAAAGAACATAAGCGACACTGCAGGTTGGGACAGGTGGAGAAATCGGCCGTGGCAGAGCACGCACTGAGTGAGACCGACCTCGTAATAAAATTCGCTGACACGGAAGTTCTGGCTGTAGACAAGCACTATCACACGCGCTTGTTCAGAGAAGCTGTAGAAATACAAAAACACACGAGCAGTTTCAACGAGAAAGACGAAAGCCTCAAGTAAACGGATCCTGGTTCTCGTACTGCAGCGAACGACCGTTGCAGGTAGCAAGAGGAGAGCCGCACCGGAAGTGACCGAAGAGAAGCCCTCGGACGTAGGCGCGCCAGGTACATATAGTCTGCGGCCGCGAGCTCGGCTCCAGCTCACCACCGGCAATGGAGGGTGAAGCTTTGACAATGCCAGCCACTTGTGCTGGCGAAACTTCAGTGAAATCATTAGATGAACGTCTGCCGAAGAACCCGAGACAGAAGCCAATAGGCAGTTGGTTTGTGCCCGTGGTGTAGTGATAGCGTTCTTGATTCATAATCAGAATGTCTTCGGTCCCGGGTTCGATCCCCCCCACTGCCTAAATTTTGATAAATAATCAGCATTGGCGGCCGAAGACTTTCGGCATAAGAAGTCAGCCTCATTCTGCCAACGGCCTAGTCAAAGAGGGCGGATAGAGGTTCAGGGCACACTCTTGTCCTAGGGGTGGGAAATTTCCCCTAAAGGCGGAAGAATCAGCAATGATCAACGACATGAGGATGCAGAAGGCAATGGAAACCACTGCATTAAAGACACGTAACGTGTATCCACAGGACACGTGGCCTGTAATTGAAGAAGTGTCATGATGATCTCTCCATTGGCAAAAGATTCCGCAATAGTCCCCCATGCGGATCTCCGGGAGGGGACTGCCAAGGGGGAGGTTACCATAAGAAAAAGATTGAATAATCAACGAAAGGATAACGTTCTACGAGTCGGGGCGTGGAATATCAGAAGCTTGAACGTGGTAGAGAAACTAGAAAATCTGAAAAGGGAATTGCAAAGGCTCAATCTAAATATAGTAGGGGTCAGTGAAATGAAGTGGAAGGAAGACAAGGATTTCTGGTCAGATGAGTATCGGGTAGTATCAACAGCAGCAGAAAATGGTATAACAGGTGTAGGATTCGTTATGAATAGGAAGGTAGGGCAGAGGGTGTGTTACTGTGAACAGTTCAGTGACCGGGTTGTTCTAATCAGAATCGACAGCAGACCAACACCGACAACGATAGTTCAGGTATACATGCCGACGTCACAAGCTGAAGATGAGCAGATAGAGAAAGTGTATGAGGATACTGAAAGGGTAATGCAGTATGTAAAGGGGGACGAAAATCTAATAGTCATGGGCGACTGGAATGCAGTTGTAGGGGAAGGAGTAGAAGAAAAGGTTACAGGAGAGTATGGGCTTGGAACAAGGAATGAAAGAGGAGAAAGACTAATTGAGTTCTGTAACAAGTTTCAGCTAGTAATAGCGAATACCCTGTTTAAGAATCCTACTTGGAAAAGGCCGGTAGATACGGGAAGATTTCAATTAGATTACATCATGGTCAGGGAGAGATTCCGAAATCAGATACTGGATTGTAAGGCGTACCCAGGAGCAGATATAGACTCAGATCATTATATAGTAGTGATGAAGAGTAGGCTGAAGTTCAAGACATTAGTCAGGAAGAATCAATACGCAAAGAAGTGGGATACGGAAGTACTAAGGAATGACGAGATACGTTTGAAGTTCTCTAACGCTATAGATACAGCAATAACGAATAGCGCAGTAGGCAGTACAGTTGAAGAAGAATGGACATCTCTAAAAAGGGCCATCACAGAAGTTCGGAAGGAAAACATAGGTACAAAGAAGGTAGCTGCGAAGAAACCAAGGATAACAGAAGAAATACTTCAGTTGACTGATGAAAGGAGGAAGTACATACATGTTCCAGGAAAATCAGGAAGACAGAAATACAAGTCGCTGAGGAATGAAATAAATAGGAAGTGCAGGGAAGCTAAGACGAAATGGCTGCAGGAAAAATGTGAACGCATCGATAAAGATACGATTGTTGGAAGGACAGACTCAGCATACAGGAAAGTCAAAACAACATTTGGTGACATTAAAAGCAACGGTGGTAACATAAAGAGTGCAACGGGAATTCCACTGTTAAATGCAGAGGAGAGAGCAGATTGGAGGAAAGAATACATTGAAAGCCTCTATGAGAGTGAAGATTTGTCTGATGTGATAGGAGAAGAAACAGGAGTCGATTTAGAAGAGATAGGGGATCCAGTATTAGAATCGGAATTTAAAACAGCTTTGGAGGACTTAAGGGCAAATAAGGCTGAAGGGACAGATAACTTTCCATCAGAATTTCTAAAAGAATTGGGGGAAGTGGCAACAAAACTAGTATTCACGTTGGTGTGTAGAATATATGAGTCCGGCGACATACCATCTGACTTTCGGAAAAGCATCATCCACACAATTCCGAAGACGGCAAGAGCTGACAAGTGCTTAACAGCTCATGCATCGAAGCTGCTTACAAGAATAATATACAGAAGAATGGAAAAGAAAATTTAGAATGCGCTAGGTGACGATCAGTTTGGCTTTAGGAAAAGTAAACGGACGAGAGAGGCAATTCTGACGTTACGGCTAATAATGGAAGCAATGCTAAAGAAAAATCAAGACACTTTCATGGGATTTGTCGACCTGGAAAAAGCGTTCGACAATATAGAATGGTGCAAGCTGTTCGAGATTCTGAAAAAAGTAGGGGTAAGCTATAGGGAGGGACGGGTCATATACAATATGTACAACAACCAAGAGGGAATAATAAGAGTGGACGATCAAGAACGAAGCGCTCGTATTAAGAAGGGTGTAAGACAAGACTGTAGCCTTTCACCCCTACTCTTAAATCTGTACATCGAGGAAGTAATGATGGAAATAAAAGAAAGGTTCAGGAGTGGAATTAAAATACAAGGTGAAAGGAATTCAATGATACGATTCGCTGATGACATTGCTATCCTGAGTGAATGTGAAGAAGAATTAAATGATCTGCTGAACGGAATGAACAGTCTAATGAGTACAGTGTATGGTTTGAGAGTAAATCGGAGAAAGACGAAGGTAATGAGAAGTAGTAGAAATGAGAACAGCGAGAAACTTAACATCAGGATTGATGGTCACGAAGTCAATGAAGTTAAGGAATTCTGCTACCTAGGCAGTAAAATAACCAATGACGGACGGAGCATGGAGGACATCAAAAGCAGACTCGCTATGGCAAAAAAAGGCATTTCTGGCCAAGAGAAGTCTACTAATATCAAATACCGGCCTTAATTTGAGGAAGAATTTTCTGAGGATGTACGTCTGGAGTACAGCATTGTATGGTAGTGAAACATGGACTGTGGTAAAACCGGAACAGAAGAGAATCGAAGCATTTGAGATGTGGTGCTATAGACGAATGTCGAAAACTTGCTGGACTGATAAGGTAAGGAATGAGGAGGTTCTACGCAGAATCGGAGAGGAAAGGAATATGTGGAAAACACTGATAAGGAGAAGGGACAGGATGATCGGACATCTGCTAAGACATGAGGGAATGACTTGCATGGTACAAGAGGGAGCTGTAGAGGGCAAAAAGTGTAGAGGAAGACAGAGATTGGAATATGTCAAGCAAATAATTGAGGACGTAGGTTGCAAGTGCTACTCTGAGATGAAGAGGTTAGCACAGGAAAGGAATTCGTGGCGTAGCACAGGAAAGGAATTCGTGGTGGGCCGCATCAAACCAGTCAGTAGACTGATGACCAAAAAAAAAAAGGCAGTTGGTCAATCCATGAAGTGGCGCCATACCGCCTCTCCATCGAAAAAAAAAAAGTTCTAAGCCGTACCCTCAGCCAGTAACTTATTGGCGACGGTCTTCATGGACTCAGAAGGAGTATTCTATTTGACGTTCTACTTCAGGCGCAACGTATTGTGCGAGCATGAGGAAACTGCCTTCAGAGTGTTCATGGCAGCGAAAATGCAAGCCAACGTTTCCTTCTGCGTAACAACGCAGGATCTCAAACAAGTTTGCACCCCCCCCCCCCCCCACTTCCAAGTGCTTGGCTCTCAATCCACGGGAACCAGTATTTGAATGATGGGCAGGTTATTGGTGTAGAAAGACGTCTCCGACGTTGAACAGTAGAGTGGTTTCATGCAGGCGTCAGGCCCTCCCATTATCGTGGCGTAATATCGTGGCGTTGAACGGAAATTTTGTTTAGAAATGGGGTTTAGTGGCCAAAAGAGTGGGGAGGAGTATGGTTTATCGGATTCCGGAGTAAAATGTTTTGCACTACATACAGAATGCCCCACGTAGTCAGAGTCAGGAGACCTAACATTTTATATGAGAGAAGTCGTTTCTAAATTCAGGGATAGCCCGACTTACTTTGATAGGCATCCCGTTTTCAAAACCTGCCAAGAACCTTACGGAACTACTTTGTGCCCAGTTTTCCACTCAAAGTGTCCGCAAGCGTGGGAGCGCTTAATCGAGGAAGGCGATGGTAACCACGAGTCACTGCTATTAGACTGTTCGGAAGTTTGAGCAGGATCAGCACAGCTACCGCTTCCCTGATAGGGCTGCTGATTACACGCCGACTGGCGCGGGCCAGATGAGACGGTGTTTCTGGAAGCCGGAAGAAAAAGCTCTACGCAGCGCGGCCAGGCACCACGGAGGCCTTAGCAGTCACTTGGAGGACTTGCAGATCCGGGCGACGCGCGGCTCTATAGAAACTGCTGATAGCGAAATACGCGACCATTAATCAGCGCCCGCTCGGCGGCTGTCGCGGCCCAATGACAAACGACGCAAGTTGCGCCGCCGTCGCCTCTCCCCGCCTCACCGCACACACGCCTACTCCCGCTAAGGCAGCGGCTGTGCACGTCTTCGACTGTGTCACCGCAGACCGGCCGACGGAAACCAGTCGCACCTCCCAATACTGGGCTGTCTGTGGCTCTGCTTCGTGGAAATGTCGCAGTAAGGAGAGAAATTTGCCTCACTCGACAAGCTCGATATTACGAGGAAATATGAAACGCTGTCGGACTTTGTCCCATTGTCCATCGCAGTCTCCTTTTCAAGTCTTTGCATTTTCAAACCTCCTTCGGTGACAAAATTTCAGGCATACTCTTAATGGAAGGACTAAAACATCGGGAATGAGCTACCTCCATATCGGAGGCAAAAAGCTTCTTGTTCCAATTTTCTTCACATTTGGGAATGGAAAGAAGATTTCAGCATTTTATTCGCCAGTGGAAACGAAGACTATAAGCCTATCAGATTGTTTACATCTACTGTAGAGGAGAGACTCTTCTCTGGGCTACCACAAGGCTGCAGTAGTTACTACTGCGGACCTGTCTAGCCATTGTGACAAAGTGTCCTAATAAAATGTAATTTCCACTTCCAACGGTAGATACAGATAATACACAAATTTACCAATCCTTTGACAGGGCAAAACAGGGGTACGTGGCGATGATTCTTCTTTTTTCAAATCCATATATCAAATGCTACTTCACAAAAAGCACTAGGAAATGTAGACATATAGTGTTGCTTTATGTATTCATTAAAAAATTTTACACTTCGTTCACTAAGTAAGACCATTTTTCTATAATTTGTAGCACTTAGCAATGTCACCCACGTATCAGGATTAGATTACACGAGTCGTAGAGGAGGAACAGATTAGTGTTTAACGTCCCGTCGACAACTAGGACATGAGGTTGTCAGAGACGGAGCACAAGCTCGAATTACGGAAGAGTGGAATTAAACCGGCCGTGTTCTTTCGACGTAACCATCCAGGCATTTGTCTTAAGCGATTTAGGGAACTCACGGAAAACCTAAATCTAGATGATCGGATGGGGGTTTGAACCGTCTTCCTCCCGAATGCGAGTCCATTATGCTAATCACTGTGCTACCACGATCGGTCTACGGCAAGTCACTCGTCGGTGGCTAAACCGAAACGGGAATATGGATATGTTGCAGCTATCGAAACACACCCGGTTTTTATTTTTCGCTCTAGGCTTTTCCATGGAATATTAAACTCTATAGAACCTTTCCTGCGTGACTACCTTCTTTTATTCTGCTTACAGCAATTTAAAGTCTTTTTCTCTCCATCTGCCTTCAATAGAAAGAAAAAGAATTCTTGGCAAAATTAGTAAATGAACGAAGTTTCACGAGGTAGTTGCCTATCGCGAAAATGGCCATCTCTCTCAGCCAGTGGGGAGGCGTGTAGACACACAACTACAAACGTAAGGGCCGGCCGGAGTCGCCGTGCGGTTCTAGGCGCTGCAGTCTGGAGCCGAGCGACCGCTACGGTCCCGGGTTCGAATCCTGCCTCGGGCATGGATGTGTGTGATGTCCTTAGGTTAGTGAGGTTTAATTAGTTCTATGTTCTAGACGACTGATGACTTCAGAAGTTAAATCGCATAGTGCTCAGAGCCATTTGAACCATTTTCAACAACTCGTCACGGCACTGACACGTTAAAATGTATCGCTATTTACGGGCGACAATTTACAGCATCGTAGTTTTATTGGTTTCAAAATATGTATGGCGAGGTGGCGCGTTTCGCCTGCGCGAGCGATATATTTATTCCTTGACTTAGCGCTGCTCAATGGCGAGCGAGAAAAGTTAGAAAATCGGAATGTGACTGGACTTTGTTACGAGACAGGAGAACGAGAGGACATTTAGGAAGTATGTGCAATGAAACAGTTATTGTTAGCCCGCCATGTGGTATAATTTGTGTTTATTGAGATGCACAAGCGATATGAAATAATGTGGCGTTTAGTATCGGTCATAATACATTCTGCTGCATTTGAAAGATAATAGCGCGTACTTAATTTTGATCAAAGGATTCTCTCATGAACTATTTGTGCTGCATGCTTGTATAGGACTTCGAATATTTGGTGGTCGATATTTACTGTAGAACCGGCTTCAATAAGACGATGAAAAGCATAAAGAAAATTTTCTCTGCTAAAAAGAACTCATTTCACTCGCAGACAATCACCGAATGACCAAATGCGAACGGCAGTGTTCCAGTTTGAGAAGATCCTTCTCTTGCATTTCAAGAATTTTGCAGGCAACCGTCGGAGTCGGCAGCTGCTTCTACACCACGAGAGTAACTTGTCTACGTGTACGAAATTACGTATGCTGTGGGAGTAGTCGACGCCGCAAGATATTGTTTTTCCCAGACATACAAACATAGGCACTACACACACTAGTTCGATAACAACGAGTTTAATATTATCAGCTTAAAAATATTAATTTCTTCTTTTGAGCAGGTATATTAGATATCTAACATTAATGTGTGTTAAAAACTAAAATCATGATAAATACTTCTTTTTTGTTGAAATATAGAGACAGGGAAGCATCAACGTGCCATTCACGACATAGACTCACTATCAACTGATCAGCAGCGATGTAAAGCGTGTAGCTGGAGAACCGCATCCACTGGCGATCTAAATATTCAAATGTGTGTCAATTCCTAAGGGACCAAACTGCTGAGGTCATCGGTCCCTAGACTTACACACTACTTAAACTAACTTATGCTAAGGGCAACACTCACACACATGCTCAAGGGAGGACTCGAACCTCCGGAGGGAGAGGCCGCGCGATTCGTGACATGGCGCCTCTGACCGCACCGCCACTGCGCGCGGCTTGGAGATCTCCTCAGAACGACAGTCTGTAACTGTTTTACCCTCTATGTTATGGGTCGCTCCGAATGATGACCCGAAAGTCGGTGAAATTAATCATTACCTAAATGGTATCATCTAATTTTATCCGGAATTTACAGATCAATGTACGATCGCCTAATCAGTGGGGGTAGAGGAGTATTACATGCCTTGGTTTCATTACTCATAGTAAGTCGCGAAATGGCGAACAGACACAAATGCTGGTCGAGCGGTTACTTTGAATTTCTTGCCACGGCTGCCCCTCAGTGCAGGGACACTACTAGTCAGTCGCTCTTTTCCCCAGAACACTCAGCACTCCGTGGACTCCAGTCTGAACCGTAGTAAGCAGAAAAAAGTCCCACTCTCGTCTTGTGCAAACAGCCACGGGCGCCCGTTTTCGCCGGTGGAGGCATACTGAGGTGCAGCGCCTTCGGCAGCAAAACTATCAAGAGGGGCCCTTTCGTCATTCGATTCTTGGCATTCAGTCTGCTTCCCCTACAAGCTGTAGATAACGTACTGCTGTATGCAGTGAAGGAAAAATAATCGCAACCTAGAAGGTGTAGTGCGACATACACGAAAGTTGGTAGCTGTGTTTCTATATCTGAAAAATGATATTTAAAAAAAAAATGGTTCAAATGGCTCTGAGCACTATGGGACTTAACATCTATGGTCATCAGTCCCCTAGAACTTAGAACTACTTAAACCTAACTAACCTAAGGACATCACACAACACCCAGTCATCACGAGGCAGAGAAAATCCCTGACCCCGCCGGGAATCGAACCCGAGAGTGGGAAGCGAGAACGCTACCGCACGACCACGATACGCGGACAATGATATTTAAATTTCGCGCCAGTCGCATGAGAGTTGCGCTAGTAGCGCCGCTACGGTGACGGAAATCCGGTTTGCTTTACATTCACGCTGTAACCGTTGGGACGATAGTTACCTTTGAGATTGGAGGTGATGACAAAGACGCCATTATCAATACCTTACTGAGCTTGAACGGGGACGCGTAATAGTTATGAGTAGCTGGGTCTTCGTTCAGGATCCAGCAAAAAACTTGGTAGGAATGTAGCCACTGTACATGATTGCCGTAGGCGATGGTCACGCGAACGTGAATGCCGTGCCACGTAGCACTGCCATCGTGTTGGGGGTATGGCTCTGGCGCATCGTACTGCATCTGCAACAGCAGTGTGAGCAGCAGTTGGCACCGCAGTGACACAGCGAAGTCGTTTACTCCAAGGACAGTATCGAGCCAGACGCCCTATTGCGTCCATTCTATTGACCCTAAACTGCTGCCATCTGCGACTTCAGTGGTGTCAACAAGAGATGGCTTATTGGAGGGCGGTGGTCTGTTCTGTTTTCTGATAGCGCCTTTTGATTGGAAGGACCACAGTTGAGGGCCTGCAGCCATCCTGAGATCCTCCGAGTCATACTGGGCCTACACCTGCAGTTATGGTCCGGGGTTCGATTTCGTACGACAGCAGGAGCACTTTCTTGGTTATTCCACGCATTCTGACTGGAAATTTGTGTTTCCATCTGTCATTCACGAACAGCATTCAATGAGTGTTTTCCAACAGTACAACACTCTCCCACACAACGATATTGCAACCCGTCAGGCTCTTGAGAGTGACGACATGTTGCCTTAGCCTGCACGATTACCAGATCTGCCCCCAATCGAGCACGTACTGTAATGGACATCAGCGGAAATCAACTCTAGCGTCATCCACAAACAGCATTAACCGTCTCCGTGTTGACCGATCAAGTGCAAGAGGCATGGAACTCCATCTACAAACTGACAACCGGCACCTGTTCGACACAATGCGTGCACGTTTGCACGCTTACATTCAACCTTACACAGGTTATCACTGTACCAGTATTTTATATTTACAAAGGCTTATCTCGCATTTACATTAATCTGTGATCTACACTACTGGCCATTAAAATTGCTACACCATGACGATAACCTGCTACAGACGCGAAATTTAACCGACTGGAAAAAGACGCTGTGATATGCAAATGATTAGCTTTTCAGTGCATTCACACAAGGTTGGCGCCGGTGGCGACACCTACAACGTGCTGACATGAGGAAAGTTTCCAACCGATTTCTCATACACAAACAGCAGTTGACCGGCGTTGCCTGGCGAAGCGTTGTTGTGATGCCTCGTGTAAGGAGGAGAAATGTGTACCATCTCGTTTCCGACTTTGATAAAGGTCGGATTATAGCCTATCGCGATTGCGGTTTATCGTATCGCGACATTGGTGCTCTCGTTGGTCGAGATCCAATGACTGTTAGCAGAATATGGAATCGGTGGGTTCACGAGGATAATACGGAACGCCGTCCTGGATCCCAGCGGCCTCGTATCGCTAGCAGTCGAGATGGCTGTAACGGATCGTGCAGCCGCGTCTCGATTCCTGAGTCAACAGATGGGGTCGTTTGCAAGACAACAACCATCTGAACGAACAGTTCGACGACGTTCGCAGCAGCATGGAGAATCAGCTCGGAGACCATGGCTGCGGTTACCCTTGACGCTGCTCACAGACAGGAGCGCCTGCGATGGTGTACTCAACGACGTACCTGTGTGCACGAATGGCAAAACGGCAGTTTTCGGATGAATCCAGGTTCTGTTTGCAGCATCATGATGGCCGCATCCGTGTTTGGCGGTGAACGTACATTCGAACGTCATACTGGCGTATCACCCGGCGTGATGGTATGGGGTGTCATTGGTTACACGTCTCGGTCACTTCTTGTTCGCATTGACGGCACTTTGAACAGTGGACGTTATATTTCAGATGTGTTATGACCCGTGGCTCTACCGTTCATTCGGTCCCTGCGAAACCCTACATTTCAGCAGGATAATGCACGACCGCATGTTGCAGGTGCTATACAGGCCTTTCTGGATACAGGAAATGTTCGACTGCTGCCCTGGCCAGCAAATTCTCCAGATCTCTCACCAACTGAAAACGTCTGGTCAATGGTGCCCGAGCAACTGGTTCGTCACAATACGCCAGTCACTAATCTTGATGAACTGTGGTATCGTGTTGAAGCTGCATGGACAGCTGTACCTGTACACGCCATCCAAGCTCAGGATCTATGCATTCAAACTGCGTGAAAATGCAATCACATATCAGTTCTAGTATAATACATTTGTCCAATGAATACCCGTTAATCGTCTGCATTTCTTCTTGGTGTGGCAATTTTAATGGCCAGTAGTGTAGCAAAGTTAATCTCTTACATGTGTTACGCAGACAAATTTATTCCCGAAATTTCTTTGCTCCACATTAATTATATTTTTGTGCTGCGATATTTTCCCCGTAATTGTATACTTAATATCTGTTGGTATTAGAATTTTAAGAGTTGGAATTTTTGTTAACACTGTAGAAAGCTTTTGCGAAATCTGTAGAGTGTATATACAAAAGATTGTCTTTCTTATTCGAGCTGTCTTTCGCGATAAGTCTCACTGTCAGTGTTGCGTCACATGTTATTGCATTTCTAGTTATATATAGCAACGTAATAGAAACAAGGTTTCATTTATATGAACGTCACCATCCTGCCCATCACACGTGACGCTTCTCTCGTACATGGGTGACGGCGGCGCTCTGTTTGGCGCCACACGAGACGTATTCCAGCACTAGGCAGCCCGTACAGCCATAGGTGTCCGCGAGACTGACCCCAGCTGTAATGGACTCCCAGGCGTCTGCTACCTGATCGCAACAGATGGCACGTGATTGACGCGAATACGCGCAGGACTGCACGTGACGTCTTCCGGCCGGCGGCGGCTGCGGCTGCGGCGCCGCACTCGGGCATTCGCAGGCGCGCGCGCGTGCTTGTTCGCGGGGGCGGCGCGAGCCGTCTGTTTGGCGAGCAAACAGCATCCATCGCGGCCCGCAAACACAGCTGCGGCGACCGCCGCGCCGGTGCCTGGGCAAATGTTGTCCGGCCAGTGTCAAGCGCGGGGCGCGGAGCGGCGCGCCACGCAGCGCAGTACGGGCCGGGCGCATCCCGTGCCACTGCGCTGTCTGGGGGGGGCTGAGTTGTTGCTGATTGTTTGGTACACTGACGCTGCAGGCGGCATTGATTCTGGCGCCTGGGCTTTATCTAGGAATGACAGAACGACAAATTCGATACATCGGAAAGTTCTGTTGCAGCGTTTACGGCAGACTGCAAACGTTGTCAACCTGGAGCTCTATCCGTACGTACGGGGCGTGTTGCTTGAGATGTAACACCCCTTTTACTACTTTAACAAATGAAGACATCGAAACGAGAGTTTCAGCGAATGACAGCACGCAGCGGGGCACGTAGTTTTGTTGCACAGTTAATACTCTCAATTCATGTGGTGTGCACACAAAAGGAGCTCTACCTGCGCAGACTTCGCGGTATGTGAGAGGATGTGGGAAGGGATGGGGAGTCAAGGCTTGAACTAACACAGGGCCGTAAGGTGGTGTAGTCCGACAACTGAAGCATATGCACAAACGCACATCCCGCGTAACGCATAAACTACAGTTAGCGAGTTGTATTAACCCTATCGCTGCTACAGGCCTGCTGTGGACTGGAAAAACAGAATTAATACTGGAATATAATCTTAATTTAATCGTAAATGGCTTCAATAATGTTCAGCAACTATTTGGTTACTTCAGTGAATATCTGCTGCTGCTGAACATTTTCCTAAACTACGCTAAGTGTCGACAATGAAACAGTGTATTGCATAGACTGGCTGTCACTACATTTCGTTTGCCTTAAAATCGTAGCTCATAACTTACTTGTTCGGTATGTGTGTACGCGTGTGCCAGCTATATTGTAGTGTACCACAGTGACTAGAGAGAACATGAACGATATACGAGGGTAATCCCAAAAGTAAGGTCTCCAATTTTTTAATAAGTACACACACATGTTTATATCTACAGTGGTTTACATCAGTTTACATCTTGAACATTTAGCTATTTTTCGACATAATCACCATTTCTGTCCATGCATTTTTGTAGACGATGTGGCAGTTTTTGTATGCCCATGTCATACCAGCTCGCCGCCATGCTGTTCAGAAACTTATGAACCTCTTCTTTCACCTCGTCGTCGGAGCTGAATGCCTTTCCGGCCAAATGTTCTTCTAACCTAGGGAACGGGTTATAGTCACTGGGCGCCAAGTCAGGACTGTAGGGCGTGTTGGTGATTATGTTCCACTGAAACTGTTGCAGAAGAGCAACCGTTTGCCGAGCGATGTGCGGGGCGAACGTTGTCATGGAGAATGTGTACGCCCTTGCTCAACATTCTGCTTCTCCGGTTCTGAATTGCCCGTTTCGGTTTTTTCAGAGGCTCGTTGTACCTGTCACCTTTAATTGTGGTCCCAGTGGGCATAAAGTCGACCAACAATAACCTTTCCCGATACCTCCCCCCCCCCCCCCAAAAAAAAAAAACTGTTGTCATTGCTTTACCGGCAGACTGTGTTTGTTTGAATTTCCGCGACTTTGGCGAAGAAGGATGCCGCCACTGGCGTGATTGTTGCTTGGTCTAAGGTGGAAAGTGGTATGCCCAGATTTCGTCACCCGTGACAATTGAGTCCAGAAAGTTGTGCTGTTCGGTTGCAAGGCGGTGTAGAAATACGCGGGAAGCATCAACTCGTTGCCGCATGTGGTCCTGAGTCGGCATGCGTGGCACTCATCTTTCGCACACCTTCCGTTAAAATTTTTTGAGCGGTGCTTCTGGAAACCTCAGGAACCAATGTGCAGAGATCATCCAGGATGATCCGTCGATCTTCATGCATGCTTTGCTCAACCTTCAACACTGTCTCCTCAGAAATTGATGGTCTCCCTCTCCTTTGTTCGTCGTGAATTTCGGTCCGACCAGCTGCAAAACTCTGTACACCACTTACGAAAAATTTTGGCATCCATGCACGTCTCACCACACACAGGCATGCTGTGGGCGGTTTTTGTTGCGGCTGTACTGCGCGCCAGATGTTGGTGCCTGTGCCGAGAGCCTGCCGATATGAAACACTTATCGCCCCATGTTTCGGAAACCATAAGGTGAAAAACTTTGATTCTTTTACGTCTTATACAGAGAGGTCCAAAAAAGTACCCACTGTTTAAAAAACCATAACTTGCAAACTAATTGACGGAGTTGTCTTATTTTTTTATGAAAGTGTGAAAGTGTAGCTCAAAGTCCAACTTAAAGGTATCACTGAAGGTGTCCGAAATGGTCACCATTAACATCTACACACAAACGATGCCGCCGAACTGCAGCACTAACTACTGACTGCAACGTGTTCAGTTGGATATTTACACATGAATGTACGATGGATTCTCGAAGTTCATCCAATGTGGCTGGCTTTTGTCGATAAACGACGTCTTTTAGTGTTCCTCACTGTCAAAGTCCAGAGGAATTAGGTCTGGGGAACGTGGTGGATACTCCACAGCACCTCTACGGGCTATCCACCTTCGTGGTAGATTTTCGTCGAGATACGCCCCAACACGATTTTGGTAGTGGGCTGGGGCACCATCTAGTTGAAAGTAAACTCTTCCGTTTCCATACAAGTCTCGGATGGCAGGTAAAATGGATGTCTGAAGCTTCTGAAGGTACATGTCACCGGTAACTGTGCCGTCAAAGAAGAATGGCCCAACAAGCCCCGGTAAGACAACCCAAACCACACATTTACTCCTGGCAAATTCACGGCTTTGTCTACATTGGCCGGCCGCGGTGGTCTAGCGGTTCTGGCGCTGCAGTCCGGAACCGCGGGACTGCTACGGTCGCAGGTTCGAATCCTGCCTCGGGCATGGGTGTGTGTGATGTCCTTAGGTTAGTTAGGTTTAAGTAGTTCTAAGTTCTAGGGGACTTATGACCTAAGATGTTGAGTCCCATAGTGCTCAGAGCCATTTTGTCTACATGGACGTTCGGATTTTCGGCGGCCCAGTAGATGCAATTGTGACGATTTACTGTACCATTGAGTTTGAACTGTGCCTCATCAGATCACAGAATCATCTCTGCAAACTCTTAATCGTTGCGCACCATGTTGGTGAACCACTCGTAGTACTCCATTCTACGATGTGGGTCGTCCTCGTTCACTGCGTGTAGCAATCGTGGGATGTAGCACTTCCACTTTGCTGTATTCAAAATTCGCCGAACACTTGAGCGACTCACTCCAGTTTCACGGGCTCACTGTCTCACAGACTTCTGTGGTGAGAGAGTGAATTGTTGTAACATGCGATGGGAGTTAGCTGGACGTGTTACTATTGTAGGTCGTCCAGATCGTTGTTTGTGTACATCTTTAACACAGCCTTAGGCTTCAAATAATTCTCGAATGCGACGAATCGTTAAACATGTCGGTGGCTCTGTTTGACACTCATTTCGCCATTGCCTTTGAACCTCATTAATGTTTTTCTACTTAAAATACCACTTCAAAACTGACTTCCTTTCATCGAATGTAAGCATTGCCCCTGGCATGTCTACTCTAGTCACTAGGTGCAACTAAGAAAAAAACACTGACTATCTGGCGACTGTCATCTGACAAAACAAAACAACGCAATACAATGCTTGTGTGGCGATTACCTGCACTACAAACTATTACACAATCAAAGATGAGACAACTCCGTCAATTAGTTTGCCAGATATGGACTTTTAAACAGTGGATACATTTTCTTGGATCCCTCTGTAGTCTAACATCTCCACTCGATACAGGACTGAATTTCTTATTTTCATTCAACACACTTCGCTGCATCAAATTGAGCAAAACATTGCAAGAAATAAAGCTTTTAGCTCCGACATTGCAGTAAGCGAATTTAGAGAAGATATCGAAATCTATCGAAATCTTACGTACAATTCAGAAATATATCTCATTTCGTTCTCAAGTTATTGGGTTTTATACCCGACGGACCGTCGCGCGCGACCCGCTAGTCCACGCAGACTAGCCAGCTGCTATGAAATAATAATCATCCGACTTGAAGAAAAGTATCAGGTAAGAAAATTTCATTTCTGCACATCTTATAGTCTGATATTTTCTCACAATAAAGGACTCAATTTCCTTTTGCCATACGCCATACTTACTGCGCTGCATCAAATTAAGGTAAAGCACAGTGCTAAGTTTTAAAGACTTTGCAGAGGTAAGAACACATTGTGGAAACTTTACGTATGGTTGATTTTATCTCATACGTTGCAGTGAATGAAATGTAAATAAGATATCCAAAGTTTATTTAAAATTGAGAGAAGAACAATATATCATTTCGCTATCGAGTTTTTACGTCTTGTATCCAGTGTAGTTCACGCTACGCATCCATTCGTATCCTCGCGTATCGCGAATCATGTGGTCGTAACAATGCTCATAGCCCAAAAACGGTTCAAGATATCGAAAGTAGGCTTTTTCGAAATGACAACACGTAGGGAGCTTCATATGTTGTGTGATAAATACTCGTAACGTTTATATTCACCGAAATATAGAAGTAACACGCCCGCAGGAGTGAGAGATCTGCGGCTAAGAGCACACACTGATATCTTGTGTCAGTGTAGGAAAACGCAAGAGCAGCTCTTATACACGTCCGCAGCAGATGGGGAATGGCGTACCACGAAGTGTATGTACGTCTACAGAAGCGGATGCGCCTGGTTGTCTTAGTAAGACCAATAATTCGACAGATATTGTTTCTGGCTTTGGAATCATAACACCCGCTCCCAATATTCATCCCACAGTTCAACTAAGATTACGGCAGATAGGGCGTAACATAAGAGATGGGTTGCGAAGAAGGTAATAGGTGGTACAGTGAGTACAGTTCCACGAGAAATTGCGCCGGTTTGGTAGGAGGATAATGTCATTGGTGGCTGACACAGGAATCAGCAAGCCAAATTTATTATACTCATTCATTGATATCCGATAAAGCAAAAATTCTGATTTTACTGTCTTGTCATGCTGAGTACGCTCTCAATAGCGAGCTTTAATTCACTTATGTTAGACCTCATTTTTTTACCGTTTGCATAAATATTACAATAACGATATCCAGACGAAGCACGTAGTGGGCCTTCGGCTCCAGCCAAAAGTGTGCTCAAAATGTACAGCTTTATCTGCTTCGTGTGTTGTAAATAAAGTAGAAAAGCTTCTGACATCCCTAATTTGGAACTTATCAGATAATTTCGCAGAATCGAGAGCCTTAGCAACCTTTCTAGATGTTTTACAACTTCTCTACAAGAACAAGTAACTTGCGATATAAGCTCAACATATATTATGGTACGATGCCGTGTTCTTCCTTGAAGCGGCAGAACACGACTAGGCCCCTCACGTAACCTGCTGTCCCAGTACCAGCAGCAGTTTCTTAAAAGATGTATTAAATAGTGCTAGTTTCTAGATAGTAGAAACAAATACACACAGAGTCACTCAAGATTTATTTAGTTTAGTAATGGAAGAAGACATAATTTTGAACACTTCAGGTAGGACATGCTCGATGTTTCTCCAGCGGTCCTCCTAACTTGAACAACAACAACACGAACCGCAATTTATACATTATATTTTGTTTTAGCAGTAACAGGAAATTCGCAAATCGTGGCATTTATATCTTTCTATTATTTTCTTCTAAATTACTAACGTTTATCATTGTACCACTCCATTTCCTACAACTATTTTCTTTGTAACTCATTGTTATTATCCTTGTTTTACTGCTCAAAACAAATTTTACTAACAGCGTGGAACAAAGTACATGTAAAACGGCATAAAGTTCGACCCGCATTTTGAAATATTAGGCAGTAGGTCTTTAAATATATAGTAACTGAAATGAAACAGATTTTTCAGTACAGATGGAGACAGTTACATGTCACTCGTTGTAAAATAGAGGATGGTAACCGAATGAAGAATAAATGTTGGGGCAGAATGTCGATTTGGACTCAGCTGAAATCATGATATATAATACTAAGTACAGTGAACATTTGACTCTCCTTCTCTCCATTGTTTCCTATTCCTTTTCGTATTGCCGTAATTTCAATATTACTAAGGGAGTATCCCGAAATCTGGGGTCCGCATCATCTGTAGGTTTGCTGTCTAACGGCTACCAAGGGCAAAAAAGGTTTTCAATATTTCGCGTAGTTACTGACTGAATGCAAGGTTTTAAGATACTATCATAAGATGTGTAACCCTATGTTACATGTTTAACACCATAAGCTAAGTATTACACTTACTAAGTGTGTTTTGTCTTCAGACAGCTTAACTGACGGCGCGCGGATATCCGGACTTCATTCACAAAGTAGTTCAAAATGAGATCACTTAGCGACTTCCATTAAACTTCACACATAATTTAACATTTTTTCGAAATTTTTCTCGCTAAGCCCCCCCCCCCCCCCCCCCTCAATACGACGAAAGTAATACAGTTTATCGCTTACTGTGCTATCGCTGTTTATGAAATAAAATTTCAGCATCAGAGATGACGGTTTAATTTACTGCTTCTTCACGACCTAATCTGCTCGGATCATAGTTTGGAGACAGTAATTTGTTACTAGAGTACCGAAAAATAAATAGTCACATGAACCAAGGATCAACCTAAGCAGTACCAGAAGGAAATCTTATGAAACAAAAAAAGGAACAAAAATGTAATGCAGCACATGAAGCCGCATATTAAACCCAGCAATTACGTCAGTTCGCCGACAGCCTATTCGTCAATATTATCTAAATATAAAATTTTCTTCTCAATCTTTCGTAGCAAAACAATGGGACATACTGCAGCTATGTTTTGTTCTCCTTTATTCTCCTTATTATACGATATGAATAACTAACAGCTCCTGCAATCCTCTCAAGTACAATTTAATGAGATTTTTGCTTCCTATTTTGCCTCTTCTGACATAAATTTAGATGTCCGTGATTATGCAGAACTTTACCTGCTCCTGTGGTGAGTTAGGTCTGTTACGCAGTGAAGAGATATCAGTGATAACGTTTGATGCGCGCAGGTCGACAGGTGACAGGCAACTGAAGCATCCGCCACTATGGAACAATGGGTAGACTCGGCCAGTGCTAAGGACGAAACACGTTTCTTTTCAAATGTCACCTTACTGTTTTTTGGACAACATGGTTGTGGAGATGAAGCAGCGATTAGTATCATTAATCAATTATTCAAAAGCAGTCTTATTCGCATTTAAATGAAATGTTTTGTGACGAGGGCCTCCCGTTGGGTAGACCGTTCGCCTGGAGCAAGTCTTTCAATTTGACGCCACTTCGGCGACTTGCGCGTCTATGAGGATGAAATGATGATGATCAGGAAACACAACACCCAGTCCCTGAGCGGAGAAAATCTCCGATCCAGCCGGGAATCGAACCGGGGCCCGTTGGATTGACAGTCTGTTGCGCTGACCACTTTTTTTTTTCCCCTCTGCCAACCTTTTTTTTTTTTTTTTTTTTTTTTTTATATATAGATGGGAAAAGGCGTCTTTCAGGTACGACAAACAAAATTAGAATGTACATCCGTAGCAACAACAGAACAAGAGTTTCTTCTAAACTATGAAAGAGAATTTGAAACCAATAATGTGGTCATAGATAATAAAGAAAGAAAAACGTAACCAAATCCCGCACGCCATTCCATGTGCATGGCCCATCTGCGTACAGATTCCATGTTCCAAATTGGTACAACATTTCGCAGCGTTTGGAGCTCCATGACGTCGGTCATCCTCTGCCCGGTACTCCCCAACTGTGAGGGGGGTTATCGAAGACACTGCGTAAATAGTTGGCAAATAGTTCTCGGTATCGGGGTGTACACTCCAGTGTGCTATGACTGTCCTGGAGAAATTGCCAGTAATCAAGCACCATCTTCTCATCATCTCGAAAGAGGTAGTATATGGACATGCCTTTAAACCATGTGAGAGCATGAGTCTTCGCAGGTGGGAAATAAGTATCCTCTGGACAAAGGAAGAGTCGTGGCTCAATTGTGCGAGGCGCGATACGTAGGTAGCAGGCGAGGATCTTCTGCACTAGCAGCCATACCTCTAACGCCGATCCACATGTTAAACGGTGGTCGTCAGTATCCACGAGGTGGCAATGTGGACAAAGGGGGGAATGCGCCATCCCAATAGCGTGCAGCCTTTGTCGTGTTACAACCTTCCCGTTCACCACCTGGTACCACGCGGCTCGCACCCGCGTGGGGAGGAACGACTTCTGGACCGCTCTCCACACTGCAGGCCATAGGGTCGTAGGGCTCTTCCTCTCAATCACATTGCGAGGGATGGACCTTAGCAGCAGTCTGTAAAAGTCTCTCGCCTTGGGAGGGCGAGTGTTGGGAAGGTCTGGGTGCACGTAACTATACTCAAGAATAAATGCCGAGAGGTGCGAGAGTGAGGGTGTAATGTGCGCAACCGTGACAGGTGGCAGGAGAGACGCCGGCAGCAATTCCTCTAACAGACGACCCGTAAGGGAAGCATCTTTGTGGGTCCACAATTTCATCGTTGTGCACAAGTATAATGCTGTAGCCCTCGCTCGTACATTTATAAGTCCCAGTCCACCATCAAGCGGAGGGAGGGTGAGTGTTTCGTAGCGGACTTTGAATAGGTGTCCGGCGGTAAGGTAATATCTAAACGCTGCTTGCAGTCTGTGTGCCATCGCTGTCGGTATCGGTAGGACCTGGGCCATGTGGATCATCTTAGTTGCCACGTGAAGGTTGAGGTATTCCACACGCTGTAGGAGGTCCATCCGTCGAAGTAAGTTCCGGCGAACTTCTGTGCGTATTGCTTGTAGTAATCGTGCATAGTTCATGGCAGCCGTGCGGCGCACATCCTGTGTAAATGTTATGCCCAAGAACCGGATCTTGTTAACTAGTGGGAGTGGGGCTAAAGCGTCCTCCTGTAGACCTCTCCCAATGGGCATCGCTGCCGACTTGGCCACATTCATGAGGCTGCCCGCTGCCAAACCATAGCGATTGGTCCATTGTATCACCGAGCGTACCTCGTCACCAGATCGGACAAGTAATAGAAGGTCATCAGCATATATCCTGCAGTGAAAGGTGTGATCCCTCAATGACATGCCCGAGAGCCTGTTTTTCAACCCTCCGACAAGTGGTTCGAGTGCGATCGCGTAAAGGATCATGGAGAGAGGGCATCCTTGGCGAACTGACCGTCGGATCGGAAAGGGACCCGCAATCCGTCCATTTACCAATACACGGGATGCAGCTCCACGGAAAAGGCGCTGAAAGATGTCGAGAAAGTCAGGCGGGAAGCCCATGCGGGCCATAACGGACAGAAGGAACTTGTGGTGACCTCTATCGAAGGCGTGGTCGAAATCAATGGAGATCAGAACAGCTCGAAGGCGACAGGATGTGGCGATGGCTATTAAATCCCTGCATTCACTGGTTGCCGTTTGCATGTTGGTCACTCCGCCCAGTGTCGTTTGCTCCATTGAGAGGAGTAGGGGCAGAACCGTCTTCATGCGGCTGGCGAGTAGTCGGGCGAAGATTTTAGAGTTGAGCATTGTAATGGGCTTGTAGTCCTCGACCGTCCGACCTTTGGAAGGCTTGTGTATCGGTATTAGGAGACCTTCCACGAATGCAGGTGGCACGTGAGAACCGGGGGTCATCAGTTCTTGGTACATGATGATCCATCGGGGCATCATGAGATCGCGGAAAGTACGATAAAACTCGAGCGGCAGTCCGTCTGGCCCGGGAGATTTGTTGAGTGCTCCCTTGTTAAGCGCGTCCTCGATGTCGTCTCGTGTAATCCCACCTAACAGCGTCGCCGCTGCTGCATTGTCGAGGGTGTGCGACACGTGCTGCAGTATGTCGTGATCGTCCGCTCCCTCGTCCTCTGTATTCACCTCGTCGTAAAACCGGCGATAGTGATCTGCGAAGGCTTCTGTAACTGCCGCCTGATTCATTACGACCCTACCACCTGGCAATACGAGGTCCGTGATCAGCTGCTGTCGGCGTCGGCGGCTGTCGAGCACGATGTGATGCATAGACGGGTTTTCACCTTCCACTCGGTCTTGACGTCGCGATCGCACTACGACCCCCTCCAAACGTTTTCTCGTAAGAGACAATATTTTACCTTTAATTCGGCGGCTTTCCATTTGTCGGTGTGGAGATGGTGGTTGGCTGTCGAGTTCGCGAAGCATCGTGTAATAAAAGTCCAATGTGTGACGATGCCAAGCTGCGATATCTTTTCCGAACTGTGTTAGTACACGCCGAAAAGCTGGTTTCGCACAGTCCACCCACCATGCTAGAGTCGATGGGTATCGGGGAAGACGACGTTCGCAATCCAGCCATGTGTTGGCGATAATCTGACGGCATTCCGGGGCTTGAAGATGTGCCACATTCAGCTTCCAGGGTCCTCGGCTGCGCCATATCCGCTGCTGTTGTAGAGTGAGTGTGTATATGAAAGCGCTATGATCGGAGAAGGCAAGCGGCCAACGTTCGGCGTCCAAGACTCCCGGCGCTAGAGCTCGTGATACATAAATGCGGTCTAGGCGACTGGCGGAGTGACTAGTAAGGTATGTCGGCCCGGGACGTTCACCGTGCACTGTCTCCCACGTGTCGGTGAGAAGCAGATCTCGAACCAGGAGCCGAAGTTCTTGACAAGTCGAGAAATGTGGGACTTGGTCTTTGGGGTGGAGCACACAGTTAAAATCGCCCCCGAAGATATATTGCTCGAAGCGGCTGATAAAGAGGGGGGCGATATCCTCCGAGTAGAACAGCGATCGTTCGCGGCGTTGGTCAGTTCCTGATGGAGCGTAAATGTTATTGATGCGCGTTCCCAGTGCTGTGATCGCCATCCCCCTTCCTGACGGAAGGTAAGTCACTTCTTCGATGGCAATTCCGTCGCGCACTAGTATTGCCGTACCGCTGCCATTCCTGTCCGCCGGTGACATATATGTCACATAACCGTAGAAAACGGGGAGGGCCGCTATATATACTTCTTGCAACAGGGCAATGTCAACATCCGAAGAACGAAGCATCTCACGCAGCAACTGGATCTTCACTGCCGTTCGAATCGTGTTGACGTTAAGCGTGGCGATACGATAAGCTTGTTGCCGAACCGCAGGTGTTAAGTTATCCATGAAGACTGGAATTACCTATGACGCTTCTGACTGTATTGACACCTCCGCATCCCCCCAAACCTCACCGGCAGTCCTTGCTAGAGAGCCGGCGCCACTGGCGTGGGCCCTGTTGGCGTAACTTGCATGGTTCCGTTGTCGTCGTGGTCATCCGCCCACGTCGGGGAACTGAAAGTAAGATCGGCCTCCCTAGCTTCCTCAGGACACGGCATGGGTGCTTGCATTCCAGAAGGTGGTGGGCAGCATCAGTCCTGCAGCTCGGCATCCGATTTTGCCACTGTAGATACATGTGGTTTGTCCTCAGTTTCGTTCGATGGTGCCACACTGCAGCAAATGGCGGCTACCTCTGTGGTAGCGTCGTCATTGAAGGTGGAATCGTCATCCTCTGGAGGCTGTGTCGCATCCCGTTCGGAAGTTGCTCTACGCCTCCGCTTCCGTCGCTTCGGAGAGCGTTGCTTCCTGGTGTGTCCTTCTGTGTCAGACGATGGCAAAGATTCACGACGTTCCGACACAAAGGCAGCCGTAGGCACAATAAGTGAGTCTACGGCCATGCTATCGTCATGTATGTTGTTATCAGTCGACGCGGGCGGCGGCATCGGAGTTGAATCCGTATCTTGTGGAACGGGTGTGTCATCATCGCCCTGTATTGGAGCATGGAGCCGCGACCCAACAGTGGATGTCGGCTGTCGTGGTGAAGTGGTAGCTGTCGTGAGGGCTGCTGCATAAGTCACAGGAAGCAGCGTCGGCTGCGATGGCGGGTCCGCTTCAGCCGGCGGCAGTTGAGTGATGCGACGTTGCATACATTCTGATCTGAGGTGTCCCTCCTTCCCACAACCAGAGCAGGTCTTCGGTTGTCCATCGTAGATGACGATGGCACGGCAGCCACCGATATTCAGATATGAAGGTACATGTCTTTTAAGTCCTATTCGAACCTGGCGGACGCCGTTCACCACAGGATATGTCTGGAATTGCGTCCATTTTTCCGCAATATGATCATGAACCGTGCCGTAGGGGCGCAGCGCTGTCACGACGTCCTCCGCCGGTAGTTCGAAAGGAAGTTCGAAAATTCTGATCGTGCGAAGTCCCATGCCAGAATAATCGACGTGCACAGTCCCCACATTGCCATCAGCATGGCAGAAACGGAGGCCCTGTTTCGTGTCCCGAAGGATCCGTTCACATGTTGCGTCGTTGATGATCTTGACATATACGATACTACTCACAATGAACAAGTGAATGCCGAGAATGTCGGTCGCCGGGATTTTAACTTCTTCTCGTAGAAATCGTTCGACTTCGAGTGCTTTGGGCCGTGCAAATTCGTTGCGGAACGTAAATTTGAGCGTCGATTTTCTGTATTGGTGCGCCATAGTGATCTATATGCTGAGTACGGCACGCGCGAAACGGCCGAGTACTATGTAAACAACACGAGCGCTCGCTCCGCGGCAGGAACACAAACAGCGCGTCCTCACCGCAGCACAGCCAAAGGCCAACTACCACTCAGCTACCGGGGTGGACTTAATCGCATTTATTACCATTATTATACCGCCAACTGTTTTCAGCCCGACGTAGGGGACATCTTCTGGGCGTTTACACTGTGAAATTATATCCGTCAGAAAGACTCCATTATACAACAGCTAAAATTAAGTAAACTTAAAATGTGTTACCCACTGGTCGACTGCTGGTGGTGTCACTCCTGTCTACATAACGGCAGGAAACTATGAAATAGTTATGTAGACAGGAGTGACACCACCAGCAGTCGACCAATGGTGTAAACGCCCAGAAGATGACCCCTACGTCGGGTTGACACCGGTTGACTGTTTTTGAATAATTGATCCACGTTATTGTGCTTGAGAACCGTCAACTGAGATACCGTAGGATTTTGAGTGGAACGATATGTAATCTTTAATGTCATTCAGTAGCTCATCGAACCAGGGACACAGTGACACAATATTTGTTAATATAAACTTTGCAACATTTATCAAAAGTATCAGAGACAGGTGCTCGGATCAGAAGTCAGGGGCCTGGGAAAGATTTTTAATAAGGAAACATTGACAGGTGTTCTTATCAGATCAAAAAACTGATTTTTTATTTTTTAGTTAATTCAGAGACAGTTGCTATAGACTATCAAAATTGAATATTCTCTGTGACCCTTTTGTGATTGTTTTGTCAATAATTAGATGTCTAAGAAATAATCAAGCATTTCGAAAAACACATAAAGTATCATACAAGACAGCAAATTGAGGCCCATCCGGAACGCTGTATTAATGGCCGTTGCACTGATGAGCTACACATTTTATGACTTTGTATATATATTTACGGGATTGTAGTGATGATTCCATATTCTCGTAACACAATATATAACCAAGAAAACGAAATGAAGCTTACGGTTTAAAATCCTGCTGTGATAATTCCGCTTGTAGCCACTTACGTCGACTCATAATTCCAGCGGCCCAGCAAGAGGGAAGACTCGGACCCCAGAGAGTGAGCGCCAGAGACGCAGTCTGCAAACACGCAGGAGATAGCTGGTCGGATGCCCTCTTCTCGCATAAAAATTGACGTTTTGCAAAGAGCCTGGTGCGCAATGAGAAGCGTGCCGAAAAGTGATGGACCTTTGCGGTCACTGGAATGGAGCATAGACACAAAAGCTTCAAGAATGCAAGGGGAGCTACGGGAGAAGTCAGCCGCCGTTTAAAAATGTTTCCGGCGTAGTAAGGAGGTGGCTTATAAACCACGGATGCCAGCATATACTTCGACAAAACACAAACATGTGACTGTCCAGTCCTCAAACATAGACAGCCGTTACAAATACATGTTGTGTGGCTGCTCCCACAGTAACTTAGAAAGGCACAAAAGTATCGAAACAATGCTTATCAAAGCTGGGAACAGCCTTGACAGTGAAATCGTGAGAAAACCCCAATTCTCGAGTCACACACCAGCCCAAAAAAGGTAGAAAATATCCACCCTGCACTGGGATGCGTGGTTATGAAAGGGTGATCATCCATTGGGTGGCAAGGCAAATTTAGTCAGGCAATGACAACGCTGAGAGGAAGAAAATTTCGAGGAATCGTTGGGATTGGCAGAGGGAGGAGAAGGGTATAGGGAGTCGATGAGACAGCGCGGAAGCTGGAGGGCATGAGGGTCTTCCATCCGTCGCCTACACCCGCCTCCCGACGCAGAAATAGCGATGCTTTGGCTACGGTAACACACAGGGACAAGTCAACGCGCTCACCGTTTCGTGCCCTCCCTGCAGTGCCGCGACACCGACGAGAGCTTTGCCGCTGTGTTGGGACGTCACGCCGTCCCGACACAGCGCCTGCCGCCGTCATCTCCTTACGGCAAATAACTTTGAAGAATCATGAGACGATTCTTTCTGTACTTTGTTTCTTTCTTTCGCTTACGCCATAGTCGCGCAGCGATCGCAGGGTCGGCGTGGTTACAACGGAATTGGCAATGTTAGTGTTAGGGATGGCCGGATGCCCTTGCTGCCGCCACCCCGTACCCCCCAGGACGGAATCAGTGTACCCCAACTGTCTGCATCTAGTGTAAGTAATGAAGGAGTGCGGACGTGTTTCAAATGTCTGCAACGAGTGTAATTGAGGCGGAACTTGGAGACCAGCCCTGTCTTCACCTAGCGCGATGTGGAAAACCACCTAAAAACCACATCCAGGCTGGCCGGCTCACCGGCCCTCGTCGTTAATCCGCCGGGCGTATTCGACCCGGGGCCAGCGCGTCTACCCGAGTCTAGGAAGCAGCGCGTTAGCGCTCTCGGCTATCCTGGCGGGTCACGATTCTTTCCGTACTCCACCTCCTTAATATCAGAGTCACGTCCAAGGCCAGACAAATCGTCCCAGGGACCTATAATTTACTTTGTCTTAGTTTGTGTGTAAAAGGTACTGAAATGAGTACAGTCTTTTCACATTTAATTCATCTTAACACATTGTTCCATTCATTTATCACTCCCTTAGCCACACAAACTTTTGCTTTTCCATTTCAAAAATATGGTTCAAATGGCTCTGAGCACTATGCAAGTTAACTTCTGAGGTCATCAGTCGCCTAGAACTTAGAACTAATTAAACCTAACTAACCTAAGGACACCACACACATCCATGCCCGAGGCAGGATTCGAACCTGCGACCGTAGCGGTCACGCGGTTCCAGACTGAAGCGCCTTTAACCGCACGGCCACACCGGCCGGCTTTTCGATTTCACTTAATTACAGACGTTAGTCATGTATTGGCACCTAATATGGGGTAATATAATTAGTAATCTCCATGACAGAGTTTGCAAGAGATCAAATAATTCTCATTTCATTACACAGTCCACGATGAGCCCATTACAGATGTACACAGAAACACGTAAGGTATACACATAGACATGAGTTTACATGTGTTGCATCGTGACAGTTCCCTGTTGTGATGGCAGTGTGAAAGGAAGGATACCCGGGCCCAAGAAGTGTGTGACAGACGCATTTCGAGGAATGATGTCTTTGATATCGTCCGAAGACTGCCCCATACGATTTTTGTCACAACGTGCTACACTTTGGTACTACGAATAATACTTAGAGAATACACGCTAGTGCGCTAAACGTGCTCAAAATGTGAGACATAGTGAACTAGCTCCATTATCTTGCAGCCTCAGCCGATCACCAAATAAAACTGTCAGAAAAATCAGCGATAGCTCTGTACATCGCAGACATCATATCTGAGATGGTGAATGGAAAACTTTGGGATATTTCTATAAATCTTGCCAAATCTTGCCATTTCTGACAAATAGACTCTAGCAACGAGACTGTTTTCCATCAACTTCTCTCTATCATACAGAAATAGTCCTAAAACCTTGCATGAGTCTTGCAGTGTCGGTTGTGCAGTTGGCAGACACGTAAACAACGTAGATCGATATATAAACAATTTAGTTTTTCATTTTTTGCGTACTGACCACTAAGCTGAAATAGAAATTTGAATTCCTCTTCTTTCCTCGTTGTTTCTTATTTTTTCCAGTACTCCTTCTTCGTCTTCTTCCCATATTGTCATTTATTTTCTTGTGTTCACGTTGTTTCCGATTTCTTATTGCACTGAAAGACTTCTAAATTTAGTATTTTATTCTCAAAAAGGTTCCTACTTATTATTTCCGACTCTCTGATGTTCTCTCTTTCTAGTTCTTTCCTTATTTATGAAATATCTGCTATTGTCCATCTCTTCTTCCCGAAATACACGAACATTTGTTTCGTTCTCATTCATTTTGTAGAGGTGCCCAAAAAAGTTTAATCTACTCTTAGCCACTACTTCTGATATTTTCTCTATATTTTTGCATATTTCCTCATTATTTCTCATTTCCCAGAAATCTTGGGACAAGGAGTGAGAGAGGAGAAAGACTAATTGAATTCTGCAATAAATTTCAAACAGTAATTGCGAATACTCTGTTCAAGAATCACAAGGGGAGGAGGTATACTTGGAAAAAGCCGGATGAAACTTTAAGATTTCAGTTAGATTACATCATGGTCAGGCAGAGATTTCGAAATCAGATTCTGGATTGTAAGGTGTACCCAGGAGCAGATATAGACTCAGATCAAAATTTGCTACTGATGAACAGTAGGCTGAAGTTTAAGAGATTAGTCAGGAAGAATCACTATGCAAAGAAGTGGGATCCGGAAGTACTAAGGAATGACGAGACACGCTTGAAGTTCTCTAAGGAATTCCTCAGTAGGCTGTAGAATTTAAGAGGAATGGACGTTTCTAAAAAGGTTAGCCACAGAATTTGGAAAGAAAAGTGTAGGTACAAGGAAAGTAACTGCGAAGGAACCACAGGTAACACAAGAAACACTTCAGCTGCGAAGATACCATGGGTAACAGAAGAAATACTTCAGCTGACCGATGAAAGAAGGACATACAAAAATTATGAGTGAAATTCAGGAATACACAAATATAAGACGCTGAGGAATGAAGTAAATAGGAAATGCAGGGAAGCTAATACGAAATAGGTGCATGAAAAATGTGAAGAAATCTAAAAAGGAATGCTTGTCGGAAGGACTGACTCAGCACATAGGAAAGTCAAAAGAACCATCTGTGCAATTAAAAGCAGGAGTGTTGACACTAAGAACATAAGGGGAATTCCACTACTAAGTGCAGAGGAGAGATTGGATAGGCGGAAAGAGTACACTGAAGGGGGAAGATTTGTCTGATGGGATAGAAGAAGAAACAGGAGTCGATTTAGAACAGACAGGGGATCCAGTATTAGAATCAGAATTTAAGAGAGTTTTGGACGTCTTAACATCAAATAATGTAGAAGGGATTGACAACTTTCCGTCAGAATTTCTAAAATCATTGGGGGAAGTGGCAACAAAACGACTGTTCAAGTTACTGTGTAGAATGTATAAGTCTGGTGACATACCATACGACTTTCGGAAAAAGGCAACAAAACGCCTGCTCAAGTTCCTGTGTAGAATGCACGAGTATGGCGACAAACCATATGACTTTCGGAAAAATTTCATCCACATAGTTCCGAAAACTGCAAGAGCTGAAAAGTGCGAGAATTATTGCACCATCAGCTTAACAGCTCAGGCATCCAAGTTGCTGACAAGAATAGTATACAGAAGAACGGAAAAGAAAACAGGAGGTGTTAGATGACTATCAGTTCGGCTTTATGAAAGGTAAAAGCACCAGAGAGGCATCCCTAACGTTGTGGCTGATAATGGAAGCAAAAGTACAGAAAAATTAAGACACATTCAAAGGATTTGTCAATCTGAAAAAAGTGTTAGACCATGTAAAATAGTGCAAGGTGTTCGAAATTCTGAAAAAAATTGGGGTAAGCTATAGGGAGAGACGGGTAATATACAACAGGTACAGGAACCAAGAGGGAATAATAAGAATGGATGGCGAAGAACGAAGTTCTCAGATTAAAAAGAGTGTAAGACAGGTATGCAGTCTTTCGCCCCTACTGTTCAATCTGTACATCGAAGAAGCAATAATGGAAATAAAAGAGAGGTTCAGAAGTGGAATATCAATGATATGATTCGCTGATGACATTGCTATCCTGAGTGAAAGTGGATTAGATGATCTCCTCAACAGAATGGACAGTGTAATGAATATAGAGTATGGGCTGAGAGTAAATTAAAGAGAGATTAAAGTAATCAGAAGTAGCAGAAATGAGAATAGTGATAAACTTAACATCAGGATTGATGCTCATCAAGTAGACGAAATTAAGGAATTTCGAAAAATGACGGACGGACCAAAAAAGACATTAAAAGCAGACTAGCACTGGAGAAAAGGGCATTCCTGGCCAAGAGAAGCCAACTAGTATCAATTATAGGCGTTAATTTGAGGAAGAGATTCTAAGGATATACGCCTGGAGTACAGCATTGTATCGTAGTGAAACACTGTGGGAAAACCGGAACAGAAGAGATTCGAACCAATTGAGATGTGGTGCTACAGACGAATGTTGAAAATCAGGAGAGCTGATAACGTAAGGAATGAAGAGGTTCTACGCAGAATCGGAGAGGAAAGGAATATGTGGAAAACACTGATAAGGAAAAGGGAGAGGATGGTATGACATGTGTTAAGACATGAGGGAATGACTTCCATGGTACCAGAGGGGCCAAAAACTTTAATGGAGGACAGAAACTGGGATACATCCAGCAGATAATTGAAGACGTAGTTTGCAAGTGCTACTCTGAGATGAAGAGGTCGGCACAGGAGAGGAATTCGATTCGGGCCGCATTAAACTAGTCAGAAGACTGATGAATTAAAAAAAAAAAAGAAGAAGAAGAAGAAAGAAGTCGGCACTATAGCTCACAACAGCTAAGCCTTTCTAACAGGACTTGGTACTTCTTGGAAGTTCGGAGGCAACTAAGTGACTCGAGGGCTGACTGACCTAAGTTTATCCCCTCGACAGGGCAACTGAATACAAATCAAACAGGACCGACGTAGTATTTATCCAGGATATGCCTGCGCACGCTGGTACCGTGAGAAAGCAATTACGTCATGCTTCGTGGTTTTCTCGTTCAAATGGTTCAAATGGCTCTAAACACTATGGGACTTAACATCTGAGGTCATCAGTCCCCTAGAACTTAGAACTACTAACTAACCTAAGGACATCACACACATCCATGCTCGAGGAAGGATTCGAACATTTGACCGTAGCAGCAGCGCAGTTCCTGACTGAAGCGCCTAGAACCACTCGGCCACTACGGCTGGCTTTTCACGTTCAGACAGGTCTTTCGGCCACTTCAGTATATCTCAACTTCGCCTTTCAGATGCTCTTTCCTGCTGTGTCAGTAACTGAATAATTACTCTTATGAAATATCTTCTTTCTTAAGACACTCTTTGTTGTTACCATTAAGAAACTATCCTCCTCTTTCCATGATGTTGTTGTGCTACGTTCGCTTGCTTGAGTGCACGGTCAGTTTGAAGAGTCGCTGAACTTCCGTGTTCAACGCTACTCGATCAGCATTTCTCTCTTGATAGCTTTCAGAAGCTTATTGACTCGTTATACGCTGTTTCTTTCATTGCCAGAAAAAATTGTAAAATTTTTTTATTGGCTGCCTGGAAGATTCTGGTGCACAAGAATAATACCAAAACGAAGTCTTATTATTTTTCTTTAAGAGAAAACTGTTTGTTCCTTAGACAATTTTGATGCTCGTAAGTTTCTTTTCTGTTATTAGAGTCAGACTGCATTACTAGATGTGGTATCTTAGTTTTTATTGGTTTGCTATAAACCACAGCTTCGTTATATCAGATCAAAGTAGGTTTACTTGGCATAAGTTAAATCATTAGCTTGAGAGAGCAAGCCTAGTACAAACTTTCAAAAGGATACGCGTTCAATAAGTAATGCAACACTTTTTTTCTCAAAGCGGGTGGCCTTCATTGAGGATTCCAATGTACTATACTATTCCCCACTCTTTTGGTTACTTTCAGCCGCGTGGGGTAGCCGCGGGATCTGAGGCGCGGTTCGCGTGGCTCCCTCCGGCTGAGGTTCGAGTTCTGCCTCGGGCATGCCACTGTGTGTTTTCCTTAGCGTAAGTTACTTTATATTATATTAAGTAGTGTGTAAGCCTAGGCACCGATGACCTCAGCAGTTTGGTCCCACAGGAACTTACCACAAATTTACCACCTATTTTTCAAAGGCAGCGTCTTGCTGCACCAATAAAGTCCGCGCCATCCACGTACTGCTTGCTGCGGCGCAGTGCATCATCCTTCATTGAGCCAAACGGTTGGAAATCGAAATGTGCAAGATCTAGGCTGTAGGTGGATGAGAAATAACAGTCCAATGTAGTTTTTTGAGCTCCTCTTTGGTGCTCAGACTTTTGTGAGGCCTTGCGATGTCATGGAGAAGGAGAAGTACATCTGCAATTTTGTGTTTTACGGATATGGTGACGTCGTTTCTTAAATTTTCTGAGGGAAACGTGAGGGAGGACATTAAACAGGATAACGAATGTAGAGTCCCAGAAGACCGTCTCCATAACTTTACCGGCACAGTCTTTGACATTTTTCTTCGGAAGAGAGGTGGTTTGCCGCACTCCATTAATTGCCGTTTTGTTTCTGGTATCGCTCAAGCAATTCCTCACAGCTGGTCATTCGTTGTTATTAGGGGGAGAAGAACGCGGCGAGGACACACCACTGAGTACCTCAACTGATGGACGAGAATGTGAACACTATCATCAAGGATTTCCCGTTGAGCACCGATGTGTTTGATTATGATCCGTCGAGCACCTTGAAGGAGAGTGTCTACACGTTCCCACATTACATGAATCAAAACTGTGTGCGAACTACCGGCACGCGGGAGCTCGATCGAGTTTGCGAGACCTTGTGATGTTGACGAACGCCTCGCCCACCGACTCACCGTGCTTTTGTTCACTGCCAGGACATCGTAGACATTCAAAAAACGCCTATGAAAACCTGCGATGCTCTGGTTTGCCGCCGAAATAATCTCACTGACAGTTCTCTGCTTGCAACGCAACTCCGTTGCAGACGCCATTTTGAAGCCAGCGTACAGTGTCGCCATTCATCGGAACTTCATGATGCTACAGGGGGTGAAGCGAGAATGTCTCACAACAATTACAGAATTTTTTTCAACCGAAATTGGCAGAGAAAAAAGTGTTGCAGTACTTATTGGACGCCTCTCGTATATTCCAAACTAAATCAGTTCACTAAACTTGCATTTTACCAATCTTTTCTGCTCTTTACCGCAGTACCAGATATTCTGGGTAATTGACACATGCATGCCCTGGTCTCGAACACGGGTCCCTGGCATTTGTGAGCAATGCGCTGCGCACTACTGCAATGTCGTGCACAGTAATTGCTGTCCTCTCTCGACGGAATACAGCAATTCGCGGCTGCAAAAACTGGCCGTCACCGGAAAATCAGTTCCGCAACTAATTATCTGGCTGGGTCTCTGAGTCCAGCTGCTGACAGCGCGGCGACGGGCAGCCATCACACGCGAGCAGCTCGGCGCAGCCAGCGCCAGCGCGTGGCTGGCGGCCGCTTTTATTATGTCAGCTCAGCCGAGCGCCTCGTCTCGCTGGTCCACCCAGTCCGCCGCTGCCCCGCACGCTCCGCCAGTGATTAATTACATTCCCGACAGTTTACAGTGCGGCGCGATTTACAACCAAACGTCGCCGACCGCGACAGCGAGTGAGGCAGGGCGGAGAGACAGAGACAGAGACAGAGACAGAGAGAGAGAGAGAGAGAGAGAGATGGTGGGACGAAAAAGGAGGAGGGGGAGTTGGCGAGAGACGGACAGGTACCACTCAGGTCACTCCGCGAGCGCTGCTGACGAAAAATATTTGCGCAAATTTAATTAAATGTTTCGAGCGAAAGCACAGCGCGAGATTGAGGGATTTAGCTCGGGCGGTATCCTAAATTAACTAAAACGAAAACAAAATTTATCACTTTGTTTAATTAAAACATGATGCACTGATATGGATTTCAGATTCCACTCTCTAACCATTTACAGTCATTCCATTAATAATCGTCGAACATAACTGCTCCGTCACTCTCATCAATATCCGAAATTGGATCTGACATTTGGTATGGCGCCTTACCTCTGCAAGGGAAGTAGACACGAGATACGCCCGCTTCTATTGGCCACTCTGTGTATATAAGTCCAGTAATTAATCGCTTAAGAGGCTAGGTTATAGAGTTGCGAGGTGTGTGAAGAAAATAAGAAGAATGTTTTTTTTTTATTTCCGAATATTTTTTAATTATTTTTTCGAACAACAATAGTCTCCCCTTCAAAGTAGTTTCTTTTGGCAGCTGTACACCAGTGGCGTCGTTATTGCCAATCTTGGTAGCAGCACTGAAAGGCTTCAACCGGTAGTGCCTTTAACATATTGTCACATTCTTAAGGTTCTCCAGAGTCCCACAATGACATCCCTTTAAAACATTATTCGGATCGGGGAAAGAAAAAAGTCACAACGCCAAAGATCAGGTGAACAGTGGTGCTGTGGAACAACAGGAATACATTCTGAGGTCAAAAATTCCGTGATGGAGGTGGCCTTTTGATGTGGGGCGCTGTCATGACGCAGCATCCACTTGTCTGCACTGCCTGGTCTCACGATACTCGCCCTTGCCCTGAGCCTTTCAAAGAAATATTTGTGAAACGCTTGGCTGACAGTTTGTGCTGGAGTAACAAATTTCTTATGCACGACACTACTACTGTCAAGAAAGGAAAACAATATAGCCTTGATTTTTTATTTTGTCATTCGAGCTTTTCCGGTCGAGGAGATGTCGGAGTGACCCACTCCTTACTCTGCCACTTTGTCTCAAAATCTTACTCCAAAATCCAGGATTCATCACCTGTGATGGCACGACTGAACCATTGATGGTCATTGGCAGTCCTCGCAACAAGATCAAAGCACACGTTCCTTGATTGATCTTCCGCTCAGTTGTGAGATTTCCCGGCTCCATTTTTGCTCAAATCTTTCGCATGCGCAAAACTGTTCAAAATTTCAAATTGTTCAAATGGCTCTGAGCACTATGCGACTTAACATGTGAGGTCATCAGCCCGCTAAACTCAGAACTACTTAAACCTAACTAACCTAAAGACATCACATACATCCATGCCCGAGGCAGGATTCGAACCTGCGACCGGAGTGGTTGCGCGGTTCCAGACTGAAGCGCCTAGAACCGCTCGGCCACAGCGACGTTCCAAATTTGATGTGTGGAGGAGTGTTGAAGTTTAACAAATCACTCCTCACCATTGTTGTTAAATGTCGGTCTGATGTGACAAGAGAATCGACAGGATCGATGTTTTACGTCGGTTTTTGAAGGTCTCCCTGTGCGATGTGCACCTTCGTCGTCTCCTTCGCTTTCCAAAAACGATCTGGAGCAGTGAAACACTTGTGTTGTTGATAAAGAATGTTACCCATAGACCTGTTCCAGTTTGCGGATTCCCCACGTTTAACACAAAACATGATGGTACATGGTTGTTCAAAAGCTCGACACGGTGTAGCACTTAGTACCTGACAGACGCGCCAGCTGATGGCACGATAATCACTGATCTGCACGCTAGTAAGTACTTAGGGCTTGGTGAGATTTTTGCCTATGCAGCGTAATTCTAGCCGTGACTTTTAGTGTAGAGCAGTTAGTGGCGGTGCAAATATGTTCTGGAGCCGGATAGTCGTTGGTGCGTGCAGATACTCTGCGGAGCCCGATGTGATTAAAGTTGAGGGAACGGGAAAGCTAATCAACTCGACGATTATCCTCTCGTTGCTACAACTATTCCACCGGTGTTGTTCGTAGCGTACGCGCATTGTCACCCACAGAAGATACACCAGGGCGGCAAGTACTCTTGGTAAGGTGGACATGGGGGAGAAGTACAGTGTCGCAGTAACGTTGCCGTGCTAGATCATCGTGTTGAGAGATTTGTGATGGCGCCAAGAGTATAGGAAGTGAACAAAAGAGGAGTGGGTTTGCGTGCTCCTCTCGGAAAACAACAGATTCAGGCCACGTTGTGGCTCTGGACAGTCCTTCATACGGCGAGAGGTGGGAACACGTACTACACCCAGGAACACTGCCGAACATGATCGTGTTGCTGGTCCAGGCGTTATGGTGTCGGGAGGCATAATGTCACATGACTTTGATTTCCAAATCTTTGAAAGCGATACACACGATCGTCAACGTTATAGTGATACTCTACGCCTTCCCCATGTGCGTCTTTTCAGCGGTGCATCCGGTTCTGACTTCATTTTTACGGATGACAATGTACGACCGCATCGAACAGCGTAAGTAGAGGAGTTCTTGAAACGAGAGGATGTTTGGGGAATGGGCTGCCGTTGCGCGTGTGGGATGCATTGTGGAGACATCCATGTGCACCATCGACCATCCGCCAGTTGTCAATCGCGCCGGTGGAGCCCTGGAACTGCCTACCATAAGAACTCTTTCCCTGTCTTTTGGCCAACGTGGTAGTACGTTGAGCGGTGTGTGTTGCCGCCCGTGGTGATCACTCACGCTATTAAAAACCGTGTCCTGTCTTTTGTAATGTCTAAGTGACTATCATGAATCGCGGTGACTTGCACGTCTTCCAGTAAAAAAGCCCTTTCTGCTCGTTTCTGTGCGCATTTCTTTTGCACTATACCGTAGCAGTTCTTTCTATGTATGATGCAAGTTCCATCGAGCTGTGTTACTTAGCAATGACGTATCATGCGAAACCTACTTCCGTCCTTACTCCAGCGCATACGAAAATAAAACTTTCTGCATTTACACCCGAACTTCAATCCTTTCGTATTCCGTTGAGACTGACACAAATTTTTGATTGGTTCACCATTATACTGGTCAAAAGAACAACAGAGGAAGGCATGTTTCAGTGAGTATTTGTGTTCGCAATTTCTCGTCTGACCGACGAAGTCATTGATTTTGACCCGACAAGTTCTAGGGCTGTCAAGCTAAATTACCGCCTAATTCTGGGACAGCTGACTGACTGATCTCATCCAGCCGTTCACTGATAACGCAACTTTATATGCTGTTTCTCCTTTTCACCTGTATCAATTAGCGTCTGCATTTTTTTTTTTGTCCTTCACTAAAGATAGCCGTGCTATTCTAGTACCCTGTCATATATGCTTCACCCTGTAGAAAGAACAAGCTTTACAGCTCTAATTGCTACTAACGAAAGTCCAATGCTAGCATGAATAATAGCGTTAGTAATACATAACGTTTCCTTTGGTTAAATGCTATTAAGTGATCGGAGAGTGCTGCACCTGTGTGATAGCAGTTTCCGTGCAGCCCAAAGTCAAACAGTACATTTGCATTTGTGAAGAGCAACGAACGGACAATGTTTTGATGTGTTGCAGGTGTGCTATGCAGCTCATGCAAAGTAACTGTCACTTTGAAAGCAAAAGAATGTGTAACGCGAGTACCAGCTTAAATATCAACAAGTCCCTTTCTACCATTTACTAGACGGGAGAATTGATTCGCTGATTGACACACTCACTCTTTGTGAAGTCCCAAGGCAGATAGATGTTACTTGGGTTTCTGGCTGTATGAGAGTCTGGAGCAAACGTGTGCAGGCACTGAGGACGGTGACTTACGATGCAGCGCATAGCAACAAGTCCACATGATGCGCAGTGTCTAGTAAGGTCAGATAGCACTTTACAAGAGTTTCATTCGCACATCATCACACTACCTCTCTGACATTCAGTATTGCATCATGTAGATGGATAAGAGACAGCTGAATACAATATCTATTGAAAGAAACTGCCAGCGAGACTGACAATCCCGTTAGTGAGAAACATTTTAGAAATGTTTTTCCGGCGAATGTGTAGTCATAATGGGATGCAATTGACCTGCAGTCTACATCTACATCTACATCTACATCTACATCCTTAATCCGCAAGCCACCTGACGGTGTGTGGCGGAGGGTACCCTGAGTACCTCTATCGGTTCTCCCTTCTTTTCCAGTCTGGTATTGTTCGTGGAAATAAGGACTGTCGGTATGCTTCTGTGTGGGCTCACGTCTCTCTGATTTTATCCTCATGGTCTCTTCGCGAGATATACGTAGGAGGGAGCAATATACTGCTTGACTCCTCAGTGAAGGTATGTTCTCGAAACTTTAACAAAAGCCCGTACCGAGCTACTGAACGTCTCTCCTGCAGAGTCTTCCATTGGAGTTTATCTACCATCTCCATAACGATTTCGCGATTACTGAATGATCCTGTAACGAAGCGCGCTGCTCCTCGTCGGATCTGCTTCCAGTTGCTGACCTGCTATTTTGTAGCTAAATGATAAGGGATGTATTTCTATGTATTCGCAACACATTACACTTGTCTACATTGAGATTCAATTGCCATTACTGGCACCATGCCTCAATTCGCTGCAGATCCTCCTGCATTTCAGTACAATTTTCCATTGTTACAACCTCTCGATACACCACAGCATCATTTGCAAAAAGCCTCAGTGAACTTCCGATGTCATCCACAAGGTCATTTATGTGTATTGTGAATAGCAACGGTCCTATGACACTCCCCTGCGGCACACCTGAAATCACTCTTACTTCGGAAGACTTCTCTCCATTGAGAATGACATGCTGCGTTCTGTTATCTACGAACTCTTCAATCCAATCACACAATTGGCCTGATAGTCCATATGCTCTTACATTGTTCATTAAACGACCGTGGGGAACTGTATCGAACGCCTTGCGGAAGTCAAGAAACACGGCATCTACCTGTGAACCCGTGTCTATGGCCCTCTGAGTCTCGTGGACGAATAGCGCGAGCTGGGTTTCACATGACCGTCTTTTTCGAAACCCATCCTGATTCCTACAGAGTAGATTTCTAGTTTCCAGAAAAGTCAATATACTCGAACATAATACATGTTCCAAAACTCTACAACTGATCGACGCTAGAGATATAGGTCTACTGCACATCTGTTCGACGTCCCTTCTTGAAAACGTGGATGACCTGTGCCCTTTTCCAATCCTTTGGAACGCTACGCTCTTCTAGAGACCTACGGTACACCGCTGCAAGAAAGGGCGGGGGGGCCAAGTTCCTTCGCTTACTCTGTGTAAAATCGAACTGGAATCCCATCAGGTCCAGCTGCCTTTCCTCTTTTGAGCTATTTTAATTGTTTCTCTATCCCTCTGTCGTCTATTTCGATATCTACCATTTTGTCATCTGTGCGACAATCTAGAGAAGGAACTACAGTGCAGTCTTCCTCTGTGAAACAGCTTTGGAAAAAGACATTTAGTATTTCGGCCTTTAGTCTGTTATCCTCTGTTTCAGTACCATTTTGGTCACAGAGTGTCTGGACATTTTGTTTTGATCCACCTACCGCTTTGACATAAGACCAAAATTTCTTAGGATTTTCTGCCAAGTCAGTACACAGAACTTTACTTTCGAATTCATTGAACGCCTCTCGCATAGCCCTCCTCACACTACATTTCGCTTCGCGTAATTTTTGTTTGTCTTCAAGGCTTTGGCTATGTTTATGTTTGTTGTGAAGTTCCCTTTGCTTCCGCAGCAGTTTTCTAACTCGGTTGTTGTACCACGGTGGCTCTTCTCCATCTCTTACGATCTTACTTGGCACATACTCATCTAACGCATATTGTACAATGGTTTTGAACTTTGTCCACTGATCCTCAACACTATCTGTACTTGAGACAAAACTTTTGTGTTGAGCCGTTAGGTACGCTGTAATCTGCTTTTTGTCACTTTTGCTAAACACAAAAATCTTCCTACCTTTTTTAACATTTCTAATTACGGCTGAAATCATCGATACATTAACCGCTTTATGATCGCTGATTCCCTGTTCTGCGTTAACTGTTTCAAATAGTTCGGGTCTGTTTGTCACCAGAAGGTCTAATATGTTATCGCCACTAGTCGGTTCTCTGATTAACTGTTCGAGGTAGTTTGCAGATAAAGCACTTAAAAAAATTTCACTGGGTTCTTTGTCCCTGCCACCCGTTATGAACGTTTGAGTCTCCCAGTCTATATAAGGCAAATTAAAATCTGCAGCCAGAACTATAACATAGTGGGGAAATCTACTCGAAATATTTTCCAAATTCAGGTGCTCAGCCATAACAGCTGCTGAGCCTGGGGGCATACAGAGACATCCAATTACCATGTCTGAGCCTGCTTTAACCGTGACCTTCACCCAAATCATTTCACATTTCGGATCTCCGTCAATTTCCTTCGATACTATTGCACTTCTTATCGCTATAAACACGCTTACCCCTTCACTGTCCACCCTGTCTCTGCGGTATACATACCAATCTGAGTTTAGGATTTCATTACTGTTTACGTCTGGTTTCAGCAAACTTTCTGTCCCTAGTACTATATGGGCGTTGTGACCGTTTATTAATGAGAGCAGTTCTTGGACCTTTCTATAGACGCTCCTGCAGTTTACTATTAGCACATTATTATGGTTATTGCCTGTTGCATTTTGCCTACTCCTACCTTGCCGCGTCTCAGACGGCGTCTTGTCGGGCCTAGGGAGGGAATTGTCTAACCTAAAAAACCCACATGTGCACTCCACACGTACTCCGCTGCCCTTGTAGCCGCTTCCGGCGTGTTGTGCACGCCTGACCTATTCAGGGGGACCCTACATTTCTCCACCCGATAGCGAAGATCGAGAAATTTGCACCCCAGATCTCCGCAGAATCGTCTGAGCCTCTGGTTTAAGCCTTCCACTCGGCTCCAAACCAGAGGACCGCGATCGGTTCTGGGAACGATACTACAAATAGTTAGCTCTGATTCCACCCCACGAGCGAGGCTTTCCTACTTCACCAATTCCGCCAACCGCCTGTACGAACTGAGGATGACCTCTGAACCCAGACTGCAGGAGGCATTGGTGCCGACATGAGCAACAATTTGCAGTCGGGTGCACCCAGTGCACTCTATCGCCGCCGGCAGGGCCTTCTCCACATCTCGGATGAGACCCCCCGGCAAGCAGACAGAGTGAACACTGGCCTTCTTCCTCGACCTTTCCGCTATTTCCCTAAGGGGCTCCATCACCCATCTAACGTTGGAGCTCCCAATAACTAATAAACCCCTCCCCCCGTGTGCCTGCTCGGACCTTGCTGAAGGAGCGGCCACATGTCCACTTACAGGCAGAGCGGGCGATGCCACACGGCCAGCCTCCACATTGACCCTCCGCCTCGTGCGCCGCGAAATCCGCTGAACCCTCCACTCCCTTTGGGGAGAGGGTGGCCCAACCGCGCCGGGTACCCGCGAAGATGTCTCGACAGCAGGGACAGTGGGTGAAGCATGTAACACCTGGGGTGTACCATGCGACGCACCAGACTCCCCACTGCCGCTACACTCTGAGGCAGCAGCCTGAAGACGGCTGACCGCGGCCATCAACACGTTCAGCTGTTCGCGAACAGTGGCCAGCTCCTCCTGCGTCCGTACGCAGCAGTCACACATCCTATCCATCCTAGGAAATCAATTTACTGTAGAGAGTTAATCAACTTTTAAGTAGACTGCTAATTCACTAAAGGCGGATGATTGTTGACTAAACTGTGGATGCTAGCCACTTCTTGTGGAAAACAATGAAAATAGCACTACCTGTCTCTGGACTGTATTGAAAACAAACACTAGCACTACTGGCACTATGGTTGACTAAAGGGACTCTCTCTGACTGTATTCAAAACAAACACGAAATCTATGGAACACTATTACTAGCACTCGACAATTAAAGCTTCCTAAAAGCAAAAACACACGGAAGAAGAAGTGACAAGTAAGAAAAATACAGTTAATACTTACATTAAGGTAGCTCGCTGCACAGCAGACGTGAAGCAGACGGCAGGGTGTAACTAATACAAGTAATAAATACTGTTGATTGGAGTAGTTCCACAAGGAATCCATGGTCTACAACGAACAGTGAGTAATTTAAATATAGCCCGCCCGGTTGGCCATGCGGTCTAACTCACGGCTTTCGGGGCGGGAAGGAGATCCGACCCCGACACAAATCCGCCGGGCGGATTTGTGTCGAGGTCCGGTGAGCTGGCCAGTCTGAGGATCGGTTTTAGGCGGTTTTCCATTTGCATCGGCGAATGCGGCCTGGTTCACCTTATTCCGCCTCAGCTAAACTATGTCGGCGATTGCTGCGCAAACAAATTCTCCACGTACGCGTACAGCACCATTACTCTACCACGCAAACATAGAGGTTACACTCGTCTGGTGCGTCACGTTCCCTGGGGGGGGGGGGGGGGGGAGGGTCCACCGGGGGCCGAACCGCACAATAATCCTGGGTTCGGTGTGGGGCGGCGGAGAGGTGGACTGCTGTAGTCGTCGTGGGGTTGCGGACCACTGCGGCTGCGGCGGGGACGGAGCCTCTCCGTCGTTTCTAGGTCCCCGGTTAACGTAACATGCGCGGTACAACAACAGTTTTCCTAGGACTGACCCTTAGATCCCGTTTCTTACACCAGTTTCATACAGTGTTCAGACTGCATTGTATCATTGTTCTAATGGTACTTGAAAATTTCGCATATTTATTATGAGTAAGTCGTCTTTGTATCCTTGGCAAAACTAAGTACCTTTAATAAGTTCATTCACCACCAGTGGCTTCTACGTTTCACCTACTCATCCTGGTCTTAATCCATCTACACACAGTTGTCTTAATGCCGTAGTCTTCTGCAGCTCGAACTATGGATTCGAAGATTGTATCGCTACAAGCCCCTTCAGTATAGAGGAAGATGCAGAAAGTAATTTTCTAAAGTGGAAAGTTCTTTCTACTTTCCAAACAAGTTATCTTCAGAAGAATGGAGGACATAGTGTTTGGTTTCATATCCTTGTCATCGGTGTGATCAGTTCTTCCTGGCTTAAAATTGAAAACTATATTTAGGTGGATTAAGACTGTGTTGCACAGAAGAAAAGTGGAAGCCACCATGATGAATGAGAAAATTGCCATCAGCACAACCTGAGGATGGTTGATCAAAGCAAACTTCGACAAGAAAATATTTCGTGAATCTTAAGATAGGCAACTCAACGTACATCATTCTATTTCGAGGCGGATAATGTAAGTTGGATCGCGTCCCTTAAGGTGCACGAAATATTTTCTGACCCAGTTTCACTTTCCCTGCTTTAATTAGTTACGCAAGGAAAGGTGACTGTAACTTAGGATCTAAAGTAAATCATTAGGAAATAGTAGACAAAATAGCAAAGGTAAAACCAGTGCAAGCAGTCTGTATATTGGGAAAGGATCGGTTGCAGTTTTTTAGCAGTAGCATTATGTTTTTTTTCTTATCCAGTAGTAATAACGAAGGTAAAGCCGTCATAAATCAGAAAGCTGGTTTGAATACTAAAGCAGCTTACTAGGCACGGCTCTCTTACAAATAGTTTGGCATTAGTTGGCTCTTAAATTTGAACTGACTTACGAAGCCATTTATATGGGGACCTAAATCTACCGTGAAATCTTAACACAGTGAAATATATCATTGTTCATATTTCCAGAAATCAAGAAACACATAATTATTATTTAAAAATGTGCAGGATTGATGTTGCTACTGTTGTCGCAGCTGTTAAGGTCTTAAGACTAATACTGGTAAAATTCTAACCACCTCACTACTCCGTTTTATCTTCTGCAAGTTTTTGCAGTTTCTTCATTACTTTCGTAGCCTGCTTGATTACTTCATCCTGCGTACATTGGAATATCCAAACTTGGTTCCCACTCTACCATTTTTTATACTCCAACAATGCGTCTCTTTTGTAAAATAGATATTCATCAATGCTCCCCCCCCCCCCTCAATATCCCCTCTCCACACCACCCTCTCACCCCGTGCGCCCACGCCACTTAGTCTCCACACGAAGTTTAGGCAAGGGTTAGTATTCTTAACAATGCCTATAGTGTAAAGCCTACGACCTCTCCAAATATCAAGTTTCTATCCTACTGATTTGCGGTGGTAGATGATAATGAATCAGTCTGGCTCCATTCCACCCGCTATGTGGTTGACTTTCAGCTGAAAGCCAAATACCAGTTTTCGAAGCTTTAACTTTAAAAATGCTCTCACAATGGATCATTTTCATTAAACGTTTCATCCCCTACTCCCCACCTTAGTGAAACGCATATTTTTTATTTCTAACGAAGAAGTCAAATACAAATTTTCATTACTTTTGCCTTAAAAATGCTTGCATAATGAAATGCTTCTATTTCACCCCCATAGCAGTTGAATTCCCAAAAATAGTGAAACACTTTCTTTTTGTTTCTAATCGAGAAGCCAAATTCGAATTTTAGTAGATTTAGCTTTAAATTACTTTCATAACGAAGTATTTTCATAAAACCTTTCATCCCTTATTTCACCCATCATCGGGGTTAAATTTTCAAAAACACTGAAAAAAATGTTTTTCTTTTTAAATATCTGAACGAGTAGTCATATTCCAATCTGCGTATATGTAGCTTTAAAAATACTTTAGTAGTTCTTTGATAGTAATGTATTTCAAAAACACTTTCCTACTATTTCACACCCACAGTTGTTAGACATGAAAAAATGCTGAAAACTGTATTTCTTTATTTCAGATCGAAATCCAAATACCAGTTTATAGATGTAGCTTCAAAATTGTCTTAATACCGGCATATCTTCAAAAAAATTTCATCGGGAGTAAAAAAATTTCCGCCACCAGTCACAATAAAAGATTATTTATTCGTCACACGTTCGGTTTCGGACTTGGTGTTTATACATTCATATACATGTGTTTATGTTGCTGGAGATCACTGAATCAATACAACGAAAATTATTTGCTGGTGTTAAACAGATACAAATGGAACAACTGAAAGTGGCAAGGTGGAAATTTTTCTACTCCCTATAAAGAAACAGTCACGGAATTCAACAGCATCCACTATGGATAAAATTCAATTAAGCATTTCGTCTCTTATTTAAATCCCTTAGGGGTGGAATTTCAAAAAATCGCTTCATCAGCGACGCCTACACTGTAATTTCCAGTTATCCTTCATGGTTTGGGCCGGGTGACGATGAATCAAAGAATCAGCCAATTGGAACAATGCCTTTTACATATAAGGGTTAATAAAAATAATTGTCTATAGAAGTTAATTTGACTTGTAATTTAGTTTTCTAGTATATAATATTTCAGTTTTCTTTCGTTAAGTAGAACTTGTGATGACAGTTTATTAAGAAGTCGAAACGATTAACGGTACTGTTTGTGTGATCGGAGTCTGAGAAACACTGTAAGAGAATTACTATTGTCTTGTTGTCAGTATTACACGGGAGCAGTAGTAGGCAGTACATCGTACATTTTATTTGACTATCATAACGTTATGTCGTCGTCCACATAGGAATTTTAATATCTATACAGGATTACGTGACACATTTCAACCATCAGGGAATCGGACAGAAACTGTGATTGGTTAGATAAAATATATCCCTAGTGATCCAAACAAAAAATCCAAGAAGTTCTTCATGCTATAGAAATTAATCAAATATTATGTAGGCACAAAATATAGGTTCATACGTCAAAATTACGAAGAGAGCATGTCGATATTCGGACAAACACAGTTGTGTTGATTCTTTATGTTGACGATGGTACTTTCAGGTTACTCAGCGCCATGATTACCAACGCTCTTACAGAATATGAAGCAAATCGAAAAATCTTTCCTTTCAGGCAATCTTTTTTGGACAAAGGCCCATGGACACATATTACAGACTTGAAAGGCTGCCAATGACAACGCAGAGAGTGGTTGGTTCTCAATGTATTAAGATGAATAGAAAGAAAATCACGCAGGGGAGGATTCATTGTCTATATGCACGTCCATGCTATTTTTCACCATTAAATAAAACTATATTACAGGTCTATATTATAGAGATTTAGTAGAAAAATTTGCTAAGCTAGTACACTGGGATGTGTTGCTGGCTTACTGCTAATAAGAAACACAAAAATAGTCTGCCACTGAGAAAAACAGTAAATATTCAACACGAAGTCTTTCGAGACAGATGTTTTCGGTGCAGCTACTATGTTAATTCTCAATGACAGACAGAGGCTTCGACAATATCCACAATTGATATCGAGTGGGAGGCAAGTGACTCTCGCGAAAGTAAATGAACCCCATATATGTTACTGGTGTGGTAGTTTTCACTGTGCACAGAGATTACATGTAACGGCACTCGCAGACGATAACTATTACAGGACTTTATCCACACACTCGTATACGACCATACATTGAAACTGACGTTCACACATATGACCCCCGCCTCCTCCACCTTCCTCCCCTTACACACACACACACACACACACACACACACACACTGCATTTTATTTTATGGGATATGGTTCATATGGCTCTGAGCACTATGGGACTTAACATCTATGGTCATCAGTCACTTAGAACTACTTAAACCTAACTAACCTAAGGACATCACACAACACCCAGTCATCACGAGGCAGAGAAAATCCCTGACCCCGCCGGGAATCGAACCCGGGAACCCGGGCGTGGGAAGCGAGAACGCTACCGCACGACCACGAGCTGCGGACTTTTATGGGATAATTGACACCATTGTTCTATATATGAAACAGTTCCGATCCCCGGTTTAAACCCGCCGTTCTGATCAACGTTTTTGGTAAGTTTCCCTCCATTATCAGACGAATACCGGAACTGCAGGTCCCGTCTCAAAAATTCCCAATTGGTAATATGTCTGCGCTACTGCCAGTTCACCACAAGGCCATGACTCTACTAACAAGCACCATAAGTGAATGAAGATACCTCTCCCTGCCCCTTCTCACTCTACCCGTTCCGGTTTTTGGGCATTTCCTTAACAACCTCAGGTGATTTTCTCTCCAATGACATTAATTCTGACAATACTGTATTGTATGGCATGATGTACGCTGAAACAAAACGGAAACAGTAAAAAGCACAGAAAACATGCCGCCAACAGCGAGAATAGTTCGTAAAAACATGCCAGAACATACAATAAATAAGGCAGTATGAAAGTATCCACAGAAAACTATATTTCTAAAAACGAACAGTAAAAATGTAATAATCCGTTACTGTGCTTGTATAACTATGCTATTTTATACATGTTTTAGATTTTTAAAATCCCACTGATGACGGTGATATCTGTCTTCGAAATTAATTTGGGAAAATGGTTCAAATGACTCTGAGCACTATGGGACTTAACATCTGAGGTCATCAGTCCCCTAGAACTTAGGACTACTTAAATCTAACAAACCTAAGGCCATCTCACACATCCATGCCCAAGGCAGGATTCGAATCTGCGACCGTAGCGGTCTCGCGGTTCCAGACTGAAGCGCCTAGAACCGCTCGGCCACTCCGGCCGGCAATAAATGAGTAAATAACAAGGTGTATTGCATTAAGGCGGACTCGGTCTCAGATATTGTTGTTTTTCTATGCAAACTAGGACCAAATGGAAGAGTTCCAAGATACAGATAATCGGGGCAGGCTTGTTCACCGATGAAGATAATAGTGAACCAGACACTCTCTCTGGGATACCTAGTGAAAAATGTAAAACATTGATTCAAATAATAGCGGGTGGCTTGGTCACTCACGAAGATATTTGCTAACCTGTCACACTGTCTGGGACAGGTAGCCACAAGTAAAACTAGGATTCAAGTAATCGTGGCTGGTTCGATCACTAATGATGTAAATGACGAATCTGACACGCTGTCTGGGATACATAGTCAAAATTGTAAACCTATGGTTCAAAGAACCGCGGCTGACTTGATCGTCGTCGATGAACAGTGTCTGAGACATGTAGTTATGACTGTAAAACTATGATGCAAATAATAGCGGCTGGCTGCGAAGAAAATGATGAACGAGACACTCCATCTGGGAACCATAGTGAATACTGTAGAACTACGATTACAGATAATCGCGTCTGCCTTGATCACTGACGAAAAACGTGATGAACCAGGCACTCCGTCTGGGAAAGTGCACTCCGGAGCAAAATGAAAGTAGGCACTCCATTTCGCAGCACCACTGAGGGCAGACCCTTTGGCCCGAAATGTGGAGGTGCTCGTGTCCTCGGCAGCTTTGCTCCTCCGATTCGCAGAGTGCCCGAGGCAGCGGACGTTGTTTTGAAGCGAGCGATCCCTGCGGAGGGGTGGGGACGGTAACGACGCCGGCGCGGCCTGTAATTGATTCCCTTTCAGAGGCTGCCTGCTGCCTGCCGCCTCCGGCCTGCTCAGGCGCCGCCGCGAGATGAGCCTCTCCACCCGCCCCCGCCGCCCCCGCAGCCCCCGCCGCCTTCACCGCCCGTCCGCCTCCGGCGCCCGCTCTGCCCCGCGCTCTGTACAGCTGCGAGGCGCAATCTCAGGCGCGCCGGAAAATCGCATCTGCATGCGAGAGATGGCAACAAATCCACTTAGCAGCGAGCGCCTAATTACCCCGGGATCACGCGTGTCGCTGCTGAGGCCGCCCACAAAAGCTGACGTGTCTCTCCGCGCGGCGCTGGCTGTCTCGCCGTCTGGCGGGCTTGGGGTGTCGGCCACCACCTCCCACCCTGTCACTGGCAACTACTATACATTGAACGAGGCCGATTTTCTACTCCTTCTGCTCGTAACATACTGAACTTCAGGCTCTCAAAAACTGTCCAGACTTCTCTGCCTACGTTTTTCAACAGGAGAAAGTGGAGTTCGATGAAAATCTTACGCTTTGAACATTTTTCCGAAACAAATAAGAGTGCAAAAAGTGCGAAAAAGATGAAGGTAGACACAGCGGTAATTAGGGACAAATATGGTTTGTAAGACTTGGAATCCTCAGGTGAAGGGGACACAGCGCACTGCATTTTTTGTTAAAAAATTTCTTGTCTTCATGGTACAAAATACAGGGTGGCGCACGAAATCTGTTACAATTTTGTTTTTGAATATAAACTTTATTGTCAATACAGTCCGAAAGGAACATATACTACAATGGAGAGCCGTCCATGTAGATTTGTTCTAACTTACCACATGCTCAATATGTCCACCATTTCGCTTCCTAACTTCCTTCAAGCGAACACTGAAGTTATTGATTATCCTACGGCACATGTCTTCCGTAATTTCACTGCAAGCTTGAAGAATAAGGCTTCTGAGCTCCATTAAATCACGTGGACGTTTCGGGAAAATTTTTTCCTTTAGGTACCCCCAAAGAAAAAAGTCACATGGATTTAGGTCTGGACTATTGGGGGGCCAATTTTGTCTGTCATTGAAGTGACCTGGAAACCTGAGTGAAATGATCCGCATGTCATGTAAAAACTCCAACACAGTGTTTGCAGTATGTGGCCTTGCTCCATCTTGCATGAACCACTGCGTGTTGAAGGGTAAGGCAGTAGCAGGAAGCTGTGGAATGAAGCTATTGCAAAGCATGCTCCAATAATGCTCGCTGTTCACAGTTTCTTCAAAGGAAAATGGTCCAATAAGTCCGTGACTGGAAATTGCTGCCCACGCTGTAATCCTCGGAGCATAATGTTATCGTTCATGAAGCACCTGCGGGTTTTCAGTGGCCCAAAAGCATACTTCTGTTTGTTAACCACACCGTCTAAATGAAAATGCGCCTTGCCTGAAAAACAACCGTTGTTGAGAGTTTCTTCCCTATCCTCCGCCCACTGAGCAAACAGTAGTCTCTGATGCTTGTGTTCTTCAGTGAGCTTCTGTGCACAAGTCATCTTGTATGAGTACATATGTAGGTCACTTTTAAGAATGCGTTGAACGGAGCGTCTGGATATTCTCAGTTGCACTGCTACCTTCCTACACGATTTCCCGGGACTTCTCTGTACAGCAACTCGTACCGCTTCAATATTCTCCGGCGAACAAACAGACTTAGGCTGAGATCGCTTCGCTTCCAATACTGTTCCTTCCTGTACAAATTTATCGTACAACCTGTGGATGGTCTTCTTGCAAGGGACCCATCGTGTGTTAAAGTGTTGTCGAAAACGCCTCTGAATCACAACAAGGCTTTCGTTTCATGAAAAAGTAACACAATTGCCGATCCTGGCTGTGTCGTCAGTCTTCCGTTGTCAGCCATTGCTGCTTACTAGTCTCCTAGCGGTAGTATCGTGAATTACACGTCATTACGTAACTCATTTGTTTTTCCAAGCTTTGCTGGTACTGCTGTAGAGATCCCAGCGGGATATCTAATGTGTGTCAATTGTGAAAGAAACAATTGGTAACAAATTTCGTGGGCCAACCTGTGTAATTAGAGCTCGCTGATTACCAGTTTCTTCTGACTAGTGTTTAGCGCCCCGTCAACAACGACTTCATTAGAGTAGGAGCCCAAGCTCGGTTTCTTGAAGGATAACGATGAAAACCTGCCGTGCTGTTTTCAGAGGAACCATCCAGCCATTTGTCTGGAGCGAATTAGGTAAATCACGGAAAAACTGAATGTGGTTGGCAGGACGGGAATTTGAATCGTATCTCCCTCCCCGATTGCAAGTCCAGTGCGTTAAACCATCGTCGCCAATTTTGCAAAGGTCTCGTCTCTGCTGCTGTGGAGGCCTATGTGACGGTACCTCACATAAATATTGACACTTTTATCGGTTGTAAACAGTGAACAATATTGTTAAGGGTGAACCAAAAATTATTTGTATTTTATGTACTTGTATTTTATGAACATAATTAGTATAAAAGATACAGTTAATGTTCTTGAAACATCTGATATGCAGCGATGATTTAAAAGTAGCATCTTTATTTAAAACATGTCTATGAAAATAAAAAAGGATCGTAGACGCGATTGTACGGCCGAGCAGGAAAGCCGTACTTTATGGAACACACACTGTTCTATTTTGCGATACGGAAGGCAGCCATTGAGCGGCTACACATATTTTATGTAAGTTATTCGGTATTCTGCTAAAATAAACTAATTATTGTTATCACAAAATGAATTTCTTTCTAATAGTTGTCACCTCAAATGGTTGCAGCGGCTAATTACTTTTAATAAGCATTTTTTTTCAGTAATTTGCGCTGGGGGAATCTCATCTTCCGATGCAGCCTCTGGTCGGCCATTACGCACTGGAGTATTAATTTATTTTTGAAAGTGGCAACAGTAACTGTAAATGCGAGAGATGTCATTGCAATAACCGTTTTAAATTGCAACAGATAATTAATTTACGTCAAATTTCATTTTTTTAATTGTACGGGTTCCATGAGTTCAGTAAGTTTTATATTGGCCGCTCCATGGCAACAATCGAAATTCTCTCGAGCCTTGCTTTGCAATCAATAAATAGAAATAAATAAAATTACATTCAATTCAGTTACCGGCAACTATTTTTTAGTTATCACGTTCAAAATCTAAAGTTGGTACATGAATAACAGCGGCCCTTCAAGAACCCGTTTCATATTTACTTATGCACATAAGTAAAAGTGATAAGAAAAGATAATATCCATGAGAGAAAGAATCATGCTCTAACAAAAGAAACATTCACCCGATAAATTAAAAATAATATTAGGTCGAGTTTGTGAATTCGTGAAACGGATTGTGGTGCAGTACACCGCTAAGACAATTTATTCCTGCCACTACTACCCAGCTATGCTCCAGGGTCAGGTAGCAAGATAGGAGTTCGAATGTTTTACAACACTCCAACCAATTAGTAACAAAGTCACGCAAATGAGTTGAAATCTTTACTTACCTGCAACACTGCTTACAATATGACACAGAAAAGGGCCCTCAGTGGCTAAGTCCAAATAATCGTAGGTAAACTTCACAGTAGATAGCAAACGCAATATACAACTGTCTGTGCACTTCTAAGAATTCACTAAAAGACATTCCCTGCCTAAGACAGCCTTTGACCTGTTGGTCACAACACCATTGCTAATAACAAGTAAGTGGAACTCGTCTATATTAATAAGCTGGTTGAAACACGTAGTTAACGTATGAAACCACTGTAATTAGATCCCGATTCTTTAGTAAACGTTATCTGAGGATGGTTGCCCAGTCAACCGAAACCGCTAATAAGCAAATTATAACTAATTTTATTGCAATCAAGAAAAAGACCATTAACACTTTTAACACAAGAATGTGTGACTTAGAGATATCTTGGGAAATCAGAATCCAGATTGCCGCATTCAGATTTAAAACCCGTCATTTCGGAACGAGAAAAATGTAACAGGAGGAAAGGAAAGCGTTTAACTTCCCATCAGGAGCTAGGTAATTACGGCCGCAAGTCTGGTCAGAAAAGTTTAAGGGCAACATGCAGGTCATCTAGTTTTCAAAGAAACCTTTCTAGCACCCGCCTCAAGGAAGTTAGGAAAATTTACTAAATCCATAATTTGGTTTTCTGGACAGGTAACTGTCTCCACTTCGTTGCAACCTTGGCGCGAGACTTTGAAAAGCTGAAGCAGCTATCAAATTTGGCTTTTAATACCACAGTGCTTTACTCGTCATGGTCCTTCTGAAGGTGGTATTCCGTTGCCTTAGTCCGATCTCTATACTGACTTACCAGGCTGTTGTTAGGGGCCCTACATTTTATCAAGAATTCCGCACCACGGTGCAATTCGGCATCCAACAAATATTTCCAGACGCTGAAGAAGTGATGAGTGACATACTGAAATCATAATGTTTACCTAGAATCGAACCCGAAAGCAATGGATTTGCTGTTTGGCACTTTAATGCGGAATGACAGTTTTATGATATTTTAAATATGCTTTACGGCTTTCATGCAGCACACGGGCGTTTGCGGAGGGGGAAGGGGGGACAGACAGTAATTGGTCACTCCCCGAAGACATCACGATATACTGTGTAACATCGCCGCATGTATCTTCTAGTATGCCATTTCCAGCTGATAGCAGTCATTGATCCCATGGAACTACCAAATTGCAGGAATCTCGATTCCTATGTTTTATCAATTGTTCCATATAGTCTCAGACGTTTTCTGAGGAATTATGAACGAGTTATTTAGCGGGCCAGTGCACTTGCTGAAGTTTGTACAAGTATTCGTGAAACCAGGTCCGTTTGCTTGCAGCGCTGTGATCATGGATATTATCAATGTGAAAATGATTACCTTTGAAATGAGCATCCTAGTTCATGTCCATGGTAGCCTGAGTAGTGAGCCTAAACCATATGTCGTTATAGACATCTCCAGTCCCTCCAACATATCAAAGAACAACCTACAACCTCAAATACGCCCTGCATACGCTGTGCGTAAAAGCTTCATTGATGCGTTGATACACTCTAGGCCCTGAATTGTTTGTAAAGTAAAATCGCTACTCGTCCGACCACACGACGCACAGTCACCTGCTTTCGAATTACCGCCCTCTTTCGCCGATTACAAACGAGCAGCTTGAAAGTCGTTTGCCAGAAAACGTCTTACATATTCATTATAAACTAGCCATGTTGCGAGTCGCGGCGAGTTGCTAAGACTACCTGTGTACTTTTACCGTACGGAAGTACACATTTTTGGCTGCTTACTGAGAGAATAACTGCTCGCCAGACTTTGGGACCGAGCCCTTCTGACCAATCAGGTGACTGGGCGCTTAATGTCTAAGTTAGCTTGGCCAGGCAGACAGTAGAAAAAGCACTACTCTTGTTTCTCTGACCTCTGGGCCCAGTTCTATGCTTCTCGCTGTGTGGCGACAGCCTGCACCTGTCATAATTCAATTTCTTAAAATCAGACGCCGTAGCCTACTGTTTTGCTGTGGTGATCATTTTCAAGCTCAGAATACAGGAACTCATGGTGATGTTGCCTGGTAGCGTTCTTCCGTAGCATTCTGTGTACATAATTTTCAGTTCTGCAGATACTCTTCCTTTGCGACCCAGTTTTAAGGCGTTGTTCCGACCTACGCCTACTGGAACCAGTATACGGGGATGTAGACTAGGGTAGGGCTTATTTAATAACACTATGGGGATTAGGAGTTTTATATGGCTCCAACTGTTCTGGATTTCGTTGTGTTGTGTTGCACGTGGTCCCATGAAAGTTGCATGTAATTTTCGTGCTTGTTTATGGAATAATAACTAAGCAATTTTAAATGATTTTCAACTATTTTTCACCCAACATCAACTTACAAATTATTAGTGTTTCATGGACAGTTCCCTTGTGCCTGCTTCTACGTTCTCTGAATTCATAGTTGAACCGAGCACAGGTTATGTTGTGGCGTAGCAAGACAGCCACGCCACGGAAGTAGCCGAAAGGCACGCGTTTAGTGCACGCAGGCAAGAGAGAGGTCTGTAACAGGATACGTAATGAATGCCATAAAGAAAAGTACGTAGCTTCTGGAATACTTAACTTTAATCCATCCTTGGTACATCGCTATTGACGATATAAGTGAGACTCCATAGATACATGCAATGTTACTAATGGCGCCTTGTTAGGTCGTAGCCATTGACTTAGCTGAAGGCTATTCTAACTATCTGCTCGGCAAAGGAGCGAGGCTTCGTCAGTGTAGTCGCTAGCAAAGTCGTCCGTACAACTGGGGCGAGTGCTAGTCCGTATCTCGAGACCTGCCTTGTGGTGGCGCTCGGTCTGCGATCACACACTGGCGACACGCGGGTCCGACATGTACTAATGGACCGCGGCCGATTTAAAACTACCACCTAGCAAGTGTGGTGTCTGGCGGTGACACCACAGGTTATTGCTCGGTTTCTGGTTCCAGTGGAATCATTCTGATAAACTGGCAGTGGCAGTTTATTACAGCAAGTGTAAGGTTTATTTGAGCTGCTGAGTACTTTGGTTCAGCTGCTGAATATGTTGATAGTAACCATTGCGATTCATACTTTTTACATAGAGGTGACAGGGTATATAAAACGTAGTTCACGCGTTTTCTCTGTAACAGAGGACACATCACTCTTTCAGATTATATTCAAAGCTTTGAATGTCTTGCGCGTAAATTTACGGTAGTTCAACGCATGTTCAAGAGCTCCTTACGTTTATCGTTCTGATATGAAAATTTCGCCTCGTTATGAACGTTTCGTCAATAGAGGTCAGATCACGTTGTTATTCGATCAGGGCTCAAAATTTTGAATAAAAGGGGGAGATACTGTTGCCATACCACTTACGTATTCGGATTACACTTAAACAGGAAGTACGAGGTTTTTAGGCTTTATGTGACGCTGTGGTCAATGGTACTTTTCGAGAGAGCTAACCCGAATTATCCACTCCATGCAGATTCATTGACAGTGTCCGCTCGATAATTGGTTGAGATGGACATGCATTCACAGACAGAGCGATTCCTCTAGGGAATCTGCCTTCTATATATAATGTAAGGCTACGCAGCGTGTCTCTAATTCGCAAATTGCATTTCAGTATTGTTGGTTCATGAGAAGATGGCGCTACGCCTTTTATAAGAAAGATAAATGTTCATCACCACGTTGTGGAATCTGACAGCGACAGGGTCGTAGCTTAATGAGACTATGATTCATTGGTTAACATTATTACTGTGCGTGCTGGTTGCTAGGCAAGATCTCTGCGGCCCTACGTGACTAGCGTCCGAGAGACAAGCATATTGTTTTCTCACATATCCAGGATCGTGCAGCCGCGTCACGTAACTTGCGCAGGAGTCTTGCGTTCTTTGCAAGTCAGGTACACATACGGATAGTGTAGCTGAGAGAGAGTGGTGCACTTGGCCACAACACTGTATATACGCGGTGTTCGGAAATAGCCGTTGCAGACTTCTAGGACTTTTAAAGGGAGGTGACTACATAATATTTTGAACAGGAACAAACGTACTGTTTCGGCGCTACAGCCGTTGAAAACGTCTTTGTTAGGTAGGTATGCAACAGTGTAGTCTTAGGAGCATGGGAGGGGGCGGGGGGGGGGGGGGGTGACGACAGATTAGCTGATGTCACTTCACTTCTGTCGTACCTCTCTCATCTTATTAGAGCCTCATTCACGTGTATGTGAGTGCCAGAGTAACGTAGTTGAGTACATGTTTGCAGAATACTCCTACAAGAGCCTTCTGAATGGCGAAGCTCTCGGTAATGGAAGAACTGCCCGTCGCCTCTATCAAGAACTTTCTCCACAATGTCCGACTCCATCACATACCCTTTTCGCCAAAATTACAGAACAGCTTCGAGAAGGGGTACCTTCGCCGTCAGCGGGCGTGACTGTGGTGAGCCAAGGAGACGTCGTACACCCAAATTGGAAGAGGCCTGCTGCATCACATTGAAGCGAGCCCGTCAACTAGTACACAACCAATTTCATTGGCTATTAATGAGTGGAATTGTAAAACAAGCGATGTACTGAGTCATACCTAATCAGTTACTTGTAAAAGTCGTCGTGTTACCAACATGTTTTCAAAAAGTTATAGCACAGGAACGGTAGATTTCCGGACAAGGGCTCTGATTCAAAATATTACCTATTTACTCGACACTACAAGTTCCAGAAGTCTGTATAAGTGACACCACGGGAAGTAACATCGCGTTTCCCCAGACGAGTGCTGGTTCTCTACTCAGTATGACGAGTTTAGAAAGTAATGTATCTTAGAAACTTACAGTTGTTGCCGTATCCTTGAAATTTTGTAGGAAATATCAGTTCCCCAGCCCCGTCAGAACATTTTAAATTGATTCCACTTTTGGCGGAAAAGGATTAGCAAGTCATCGCAATCTTGCTATATGCACAAAGAACAGTGTTCTCGTGTCATCAGTGTTAAATAACAAATGCCCAAAATCAACACAGGTTATAATGTATTCCAGTAATAAACTAACTGGAATACTTATGTATGCCCATTCAGAACAGAATCCCTGGTAAATCAGCGACTCGACTTGGCGAGGACCAGTAATATGGATGGCTACAAAGAACTGAAATAAAGCATGACAAAACCGAAAATAAGAAATAAGTCAAGAGATGTGAGATGATCGACGACTTTTCTGTGCCTAGCAACGGAATGGAAGCGTTCTTCTCACACAACTTTAATCTCGAGTTTTATTTTATTTGGATTTTTCATAGGTTGCATTTGCAAAAAATCATGAATAACTAAAATGGAGACAGTTTACTTATTCAAACATAATTCTAATGACGAGTGTGTCACTTAGTGAGTGCTGAATTTCACGTTCAAAGCACTGTAGTGAGTAAGGCATATTCCTAAAAGCAAAAATTTGTAAGAAACTGGAAAACGTGTTACAATTCCTCATTACTCTATTCAACCGTACCATAGACGTATAATACTGCTTTCCTATCATCTATGTGCTGACATTCTGATACTGCTTTTCATGCCTAGAGGTAGAGGAAATTGAACAACTTTCAAACTTAGAAATATTTCAAACACAATATTTGTGTCTTGTTCTGTTTAAGACGAGCATTATAAAAACCTTCTTTTCCATCAGCTTTCCTTCTGTCCTGTCCTATTTACGAGGCAACATCCATCCATAATGAAACAGATATTTTAAATTTCCATCTTTTCTGTTACCTCACTCGTCTGTTAACCTAAGAAATGAAATCCCTGTACATTGTTTATGAATCGTTTGAACTTAAATCTACGTTTCTATATTGAGTGTGTTATTTTGTTCAGAAGAAGAGAGTCAGTTGTCCCCAAGATGTGTTTGGAAAACCACCTAAAAACCGCAAATCAGATTAGCCTCTAAACCATTTACTTAACGTCTTTAATTCATTCTGACAATTCGATGGTGGTCTGTCGAACCTACTTTTTGCACACTAACAAGCTGCGCTTTAATAAATACGGGCAAATTCGGAAATGATAATCGTTAGCAAAACAATGAAATTCACAAAGTCTGGCACAGACTTTATAAAACGAGCTTTCTTCCCTCCACTACTGTTCCCTGTGTTCTGTTGTAGAACGCTGCCCACTCAGATTTGCAGTTCGGCACCGTGTGGAACTTTCATATGAGTGGGGAACACGGAATTCATTTCCAACATCCTTTTCCAATCCGCTCGACCGGCGTCAATGAGTGCCCACAGCCCTGACTGCCATTTTTGCAGCCACACACACACACACACATACACACACACACACACACACACACACACACACACACACACACACACACCTGCATCCAGCGGTGTTAATTGCTCCTGATTCTTGTTTTTAGCGGCCACTGGGAACGGAGAGGCCAACTTGCTTTTGTAATACGGTACCACGGACTTGGTGGAATTTTCAATGTCCTTTACGAGTGGCCATTTAATAAAATTTTATTCGTATGTTAGAGCGTGCTATCGTCACAACCTGCATTCCATTGGGCGAGAATGGCATGAAAAGGACGCGGGTCGTATTCGATTATGTGTTTTTCTTTTCAATGTGTGTGTGTGTGTGTGTGTGTGTGTGTGTGTGTGTGTGTGTGTGTGTGTGAATTGGTAGGTAGGTTGTCGTTTTCTTTGCGTACCTATACCAAATTGTGATTTTAATTTTCGTGTGAGGGTGCCGGACAAATAGTCGTTTATTTAAACAAGTAAAGCTCTAATTTACTCACTTTACGACTGCCGAAACAGAGGCTGAATTTACTGTTGTAACTGTTATCTGCTCTTCTACTCCTTCTTTGTAGTGCATATGCAGTACGTCTCGTCTGTGTTCATATGAATTTCCGATTATGTTTTCTCTGTAAGTCGGGTATCAAACAACGACGTCTTGCGCCGGTAGTCGTCTATTCTGTCTTCGTTTCTATTTTCTTTTAACTTATATTTTGTATTTATTTACCGTAGACCAATATGTGCCACCATATTCTCTGTCGCGTCAAATTAGACGTCGTACACTGTACAAAGTAGAATTACACATGACTGCATAGTAATTAAAATATATGCCTCAATGAATCCATCGTTTTATATTAAAATACGTATCAAGCAAACTGTGTTGTCAAAATGTGTAATACTGGTAGATGAGCGCAAAGAAGAAAGAAATGAGGCATAGGGATTAAATAACAGTAGAAAATTATATGACAAACTTACTGATGTGGAGTTGGTGAAATAACGATATTTGAAGAGATACTCAAATGTCGCAGAGTGACAAATGTTTGTGGTTAATTACACCACGCTGAAATCTTTACAATGAAACGACATACCTAAAGAAAATTTCCTTTTTGAGGACGTATCAAATTATACTTAGCCTATATCTGCCAATGACCTTTAGAGAAGAAACCAATTCTATCATAGTCTTAAAAAACCGAGGTCAAGTGATGATACCATGCAGTATAATTATGCACCTGATGCTGCACGTTCATACATTTCCAGAGCAAACGGAGACAGAGAATGATAGTGTAAGAGATTACGATGCTTTTGGATATACGTGTTTGCCTTCGGCGCATGTGCACATTCACTTTAGACTGAGAGATTAAGCTGATTTACTTCGTTAAAGCGTGATTTCTTTTTTTTTTTTACTTTTGCTTTTTCTGGTTCAAGGATCTCTATTTTAAATCTTAGGATAGTGAACAAGTGTTTCTCTTCCGAATATGTGATGCTATACAACAATACTCCTAAATCTATCTCTCTGAATGTGTCTCAGTTCATCATATGCTTCCCTGGCACATACCCGACGTTACTTTTAGTGTTGCAGAACATTTATCACCCAGTGTATTGCACTGGGTTTTATTACCAAATAAATAATTCTTCGAGGCCGTAATACATCCGCGAAGATACTCCGTAGGACCGTACCTTGGTTGGTAGGTGACGATGTGCTAGAGTGTCAAACGTCTTTCGGAAATCTAAGAAGATGGAATCAACCTTTTTACTTCAAGATGTCATTTGTATACGAGTTTTTCTTACAAATTAATTTCCAATTGGCTACTAATAAAAGAAGGAAAAGTAGATAAAAGGTGTTACGGGCGATCGCAACATGTCTGTTGACGTCTTTTCTCCACGTACTCGCTACAAAATTGAAACATTTATCGTACATTAAAACCAGTTTCCTTATCTCTGCATTAAAAAATGGTACCTCCTGCTGCTTCAGCCGGTTGTTGACAGCATCCTAGAGCTCATCGTTGGCCGTCACGTCCTGAGTAACCAGCCAGGTTGTCTTGACAACAGAGATGAAAGTTACTTGATGCCGAGTCCGAACTATAGGGAGTATGCTGAAACATCTTCTATCCAAGAAGTCTCAATTTCTCCTTCGATTCACAACATGGGGTCAACCATTGTCCAACAGAAGACTGATTCCCATGCTGATAGTTTAGGATTGATTTTCGGACTTTCGTAAGTGTGGTATCGTCCAGCGACAGCACTGACACACCAAAGTTGGTAGCGTGAATCGATACACAGTCATTAGCGAGGGATCGCTGCAATCCGCAACGAGTATGGGAGACACTCCAGAAGACCACGCCTTCCACACAGCACAGCAGCGACCTCACACTTTGGTAAATGTAGTGTCAAGCATGAGAGCGCTCAGTCCAATTTGTGACCTCAGCCTCTGCAGTCAACAGCATCCAGTTGGAAGGTGTCCTCCCCCTCTTCATAATACCGCTGAAGGAACGTCAAAGTCCAACCAATTCTTTCAAGTTTGTGATTATTGGTAGGTACCTTCTTTTAAATCTGTTGTTCATTTGTTTGAAATAGTTTCTTAATGTAAGTTCTATTTACCCAATAACTTCCATTTTTAATATGTTTAGGCGTAATGTGAGCATTTGTATGAAGATTATGATTACTGAAAAGATATTCTTGAATGGATGGTGTGGGCTTTGTTTGAATTTCAGTGTTTCAAGCACACTGTTCATGCACTAGCTGGGGACCTGTTTTCTTAAATGTACTTGGAAGTTGTATTGCGACACACGTATTTTTATAATCGTTACTTATGACGGCTCAGTGGTTGTTGGATTATCTGTGCCGATCCTTAAATCTTCTTGAGTGCTGCTTCTCATCTATATACCTAAAGTATTTTTTTTTTCTGCGTTACAGCATTTTTTGACATACAGACTGAACCATGGAAAACGAATCAAATAATTAAATTTCATTTTTACTTATGTCCTGTAATTAAGTTATTAATATCTCAATGTTCTTAAATGGTTGTTCATTTCCTTGAATACCGAAGAATTTTTGCTAAATAATTATTACTCACTAATTAGCATTCCAAACTTTCAGTTTTTTGTTAAATTCTTTGAGCTGCAAGAGTCGCTCATTCAGCTGCCAGAAGCAAGCCTTTTGCAATAAAATACAAAGCGAAATATCCGAATTTTTACAACAATTAATCTTAAATGAAGTTTTCAAATAAATAACTTTTCTGGTGCCAATGGGAAATTTTACTTCCCAGCACTATCTGTCCTAGCTACCTGGCTGCCCGATTTCATATTTTTCCAGGCACATATGTGCGCCAGCCTTGAACTTTCTGCACCATGCCCTCACGATTCTATCGTTAATAATCCAATGCCCACGACAACACTGACGATGAATCTCGGCACCATTGACTCCTCCCGCATGCAGGAAGTGAATGACAGAACGGACTTCCGAACTGGAGGGAGACGCAGTTACACTGTCAATTTTCAATCGCTTGCCGCTTATACACTGTCGTCAGAAACAGTCAGCTGACTGACAGAATTTTCGAAATCTCCTTTCACCTCAAGCGCCATGATGGTGCAAGCATTTGTTTGTTGTTAACAGGTAATCGGAGAGTACCTTATGAACAGCTACCAGTATTTCAAGTGAATCGTTTATCCTAGATCAACGCGAGTTCTTTGATAGATGCTTATTTGCCGCCCTGCCAGAGATGTCATACTGTTAGAGTTTAATATGTGCTCTGAGATCCAGCAACGGATTGTGGCTGTCGGAAAGGAGGTGTCCATTGGGCGTGCTTTTTATGGGGATGTGCTGGTACCTGTAGCGAGCGGCGCAGGACACCCAGAGAAAGTAAATAATTGGCCACCAATGCTGCACAATCGCAATAATGTTCAGTTGATTCTTTTACCAGAACATGTTACGTGTTTCCCGTATATCACCCAGAGGAAGCACGCGGCGTCTAACCCATTCACTGCTACATGTGTATACACGTTGTGGCCTGTTTCGTTTGATTGCGTGTTTTTACAGATTTATCTAGATTACAATAAAACTAGTTACTTATTAGTAATGCAACATGAGGTTTTATTAAATCACTGCTTTTACCATCTAATGACAGTTATTTTGTTAAAGAACTGTGCAACTTGGAACGTGTAGCAATGCTGTCCGTCAATCAGTGTAAATGGCACTAAGTTCATGCACAGAAGTAATCACATATAACCAGCAAACAAGATAAAGCTATGATAAGTAATCTGAACTAAACAAGAGTAATCATTTTTAGTAATTTTAGTGCTGTTGTATAATAGTCTCTTTACTACACTCCTGGAAATTGAAATAAGAACACCGTGAATTCATTGTCCCAGGAAGGGGAAACTTTATTGACACATTCCTGGGGTCAGATACATCACATGATCACACTGACAGAACCACAGGCACATAGACACAGGCAACAGAGCATGCACAATGTCGGCACTAGTACAGTGTATATCCACCTTTCGCAGCAATGCAGGCTGCTATTCTCTCATGGAGACGATCGTAGAGATGCTGGATGTAGTCCTGTGGAACGGCTTGCCATGCCATTTCCACCTGGCGCCTCAGTTGGACCAGCGTTCGTGCTGGACGTGTAGACCGCGTGAGACGACGCTTCATCCAGTTCCAAACATGCTCAATGGGGGACAGATCCGGAGATCTTGCTGACCAGGGTAGTTGACTTACACCTTCTAGAGCACGTTGGGTGGCACGGGATACACGCGGACGTGCATTGTCTTGTTAGAACAGCAAGTTCCCTTGCCGGTCTAGGAATGGTAGAACGATGGGTTCGATGACGGTTTGGATGTACCGTGCACTATTCAGTGTCCCCTCGACGATCACCAGTGGTGTACGGCCAGTGTAGGAGATCGCTCCCCACACCATGATGCCGAGTGTTGGCCCTGTGTGCCTCGGTCGTATGCAGTCCTGATTGTGGCGCTCACCTGCACGGCGCCAAACACGCATACGACCATCATTGGCACCAAGGCAGAAGCGACTCTCATCGCTGAAGACGACACGTCTCCATTCGTCCCTCCATTCACGCCTGTCGCGACACCACTGGAGGCGGGCTGCACGATGTTGGGGCGTGAGCGGAAGACGGCCTAACGGTGTGCGGGACCGTAGCCCAGCTTCATGGAGACGGTTGCCAATGGTCCTCGCCGATACCCCAGGAGCAACAGTGTCCCTAATTTGCTGGGAAGTGGCGGTGCGGTCCCCTACGGCACTGCGTAGGATCCTACGGTCTTGGCGTGCATCCGTGCGTCGCTGCGGTCCGGTCCCAGGTCGACGGGCACGTGCACCTTCCGCCGACCACTGGCGACAACATCGATGTACTGTGGAGACCTCACGCCCCACGTGTTGAGCAATTCGGCGGTACGTCCACCCGGCCTCCCGCATGCCCACTATACGCCCTCGCTCAAAGTCCGTCAACTGCACATACGGTTCACGTCCACGCTGTCGCGGCATGCTACCAGTGTTAAAGACTGCGATGGAGCTCCGTATGCCACGGCAAACTGGCTGACACTGACGGCGGCGGTGCACAAATTCTGCGCAGCTAGCGCCATTCGACGGCCAACACCGCGGTTCCTGGTGTGTCCGCTGTGCCGTGCGTGTGATCATTGCTTGTACAGCCCTCTCGCAGTGTCCGGACCAAGTATGGTGGGTCTGACACACCGGTGTCAATGTGTTCTTTTTTCCATTTCCAGGAGTGTAGTTACAGATCGTTTATCAAATTTAACGCTACTGTAATTCAAGGTGGCAACAGATTTCTTTAAGCAAAATGAACAGTTTTGTCGCACAATACTACACGCACACAACACTAATGTATTTTTCAAGTAAAAATATTTCATAAAAGTTGTTGCGAAATGACGAGGCTTCATAAATCTGCAGATAAGAAATTATATGCTGTTTGCATTCATAGAAGTTCACTATATTCACAGTCTAACTGGAATTAATTACCTCAGAGGGGGTTATGGGCCATCAATTAACTATTTTCTTGCAATTATGACCAAAAAGATTTATGTCTGTATAGAAAATCAATTTAAAACTGCCGCTGCAGTATTTCACTAAGATGGCGGCTAACATAAGACAATCACTTATCGGTTCTGCTTCAGCCCATGTTTTACTACAAACAAATAATATATGTTAAATGTTTTTGTACCTTCACTACATGCATTAACGTTTGAAAGTATTTCTCAATGTTGATAGCATATTATTCAGCATTTACCAATAAACCACGCTGTAGATCAATGGCGCTAATGAAACTTCCTGGCAGATTAAAACTGTGTGCCGGACCGAGACTCGAACTCGGGACCTTTGCCTTTCGCGGGCAAGTTTCACATCAGCGTACACTCCGCTGCAGAGTGAAAATCTCATTCTAGAAACATCCCCCAGGCTGTGGCTAAGCCATGTCTCGGCAATATCCTTTCTTTCTGGAGTGCTAGTTCTGCAAGGTTCGCAGGAGAGCTTCTGTAATGTTTGGAAGGTAGGAGAAGAGGTACTGGCAGAGGTAAAGCTGTGCGGACGGGGTGTGAGTCGTGCTTGGGTAGCTCAGTAGATAAAGCACTTGCCCGTGAAAGGCAAAGGTCCCGAGTTCGAGTCTCGGTCCGGCACACAGTTTTAATCTGCCAGGAAGTCTCATATCAGCGCACACTCCACTGCAGAGTGAAAATCTCATTCTGAATAGCGCCAATGGATGCATTCTTTGGTAGCTGAGCAGAAAACTTAACATTTACATAGGACGAGAATTACAATGAAATAAAACTCCAAACGAAGAAGCTTCATTTCATTGACGTACAAACTCCATTTTTCAAGCATGAAATTAGCAACGTAATACAGCTTTTTACATAACTCTGTGTTACGAGACGTCACATCCTATCAGTACAACAGTTCGAACAATAAGAAGGATTTTTCTAGAAGAATCATGGGTAACGAAAGATTGAGATTATTATTATCTGTTTCCGTGGGTATTGTCCGAGATATAAATTTTTACAAAATATTAATTTATGTAATTGACAATAGTTATTTATTATGTTATTAATAATGGAGTCCTCTTTATTAATATAACGAGAATACGATTTATGTTCAATCACATTCCACACACAGTGCTGTCGTGAATATTATTCTGAATAAAATATAGGCGTAGATATTACAACGTACTGCTACACAGTTCTTCAGGTGCGGCCCACTAGTGTGGCCGAGAGGTTCTAGGCACTACGGTTGCAGGTTCGATTTCTGCCTCGCGCGTGGATTTGTATTATGTCCATAGGTTAGTTAGGTTTAAGTTGTAGGGGACTGATGACCTCAGATGTTAAGTCCCATAGTGCTCAGAGCCATTTGAACCATTTCTTCAGATGCTGTGGACGTGTATACACGCACAGCTGGGGTTTCCCTACAGTGGTAGGGATGTATGCGCCCTGAGCCGCCGTCCTCTCGTGCTGCAGACGAGTTACTTCCATTCCTTGGTGAATAAAAATGTTTCGAATATTTGCAGTAAAACATACCTGCCTCAGTGCGTGCTATCATTCGCAAAAAAAACTTGTTTCGGTATCTTGAATAGTTTATGGGATATAACGACTGTTATGACCACATGATGTGCAAGGAGTTGAAAAGGCGCGTCGCAGCTACAAATAGCCATAAGCATAGTTTACATAGTGCGTTTCTACATCTGCAATGTTTAAAACTGCTGACATTGATTTACTCAAACTGATGCAGCCCAGTAATCATCTAGGAAAACGAAAAAAATTCATTTCTTTATGCAGTGTTGATATCAGACAGAAACATGTGCAAAAGTCAAATTTTTTTCTCCTGTTAGTTTTTGAGTAATCCGATGACTGGAGTAATTTTGAAAGTCTCCTTTTCGAACTACATTAGCAGCATGAAGCTACAAGCATTTGTGTAATTTTAGTAGTGAATCCGAGATTAATTTATGAATAGTAACCAGTGTTCCGAATAAGTGGTTTTGGCTGGAACCGCACCTATTCACTGAGAGAAGCTTGTATGCTGCTCAGCCAGGGACGTTTGAGCTTAATATGTGCTCTGTGTTCCTACGACGCACTGTGGCTGTCGGCAGGGCGGTGTCCGTGCATTAGGCGAGTTTTGTATGAGGACGTGCTGGAGGCTGCAGCGTGCGGCGCGGGACACGCAGAGAAAGGCACACGGCGCCTAATGAAGTGCTGCCGATCAGATAGGCCGGCTGAGAGAGAGAGTGGCGGAGGGGACGGGCAGAGCGCGGTTTTATCTGCGCGGCGCGCCCGCGCTTCCGGCCGGGGATAACGAGAACCGAGGGAGACAACTCCGACAGGAAATTGAACGCGGCGCAACCGCCAAGATGGCGCGCAAGTGGATTCGGCCGGCTCTTCTTCCAGCCGCTCATCCCGTTACACGCCGGCGGACCTCCAAAATGAAATGTGGAGCCGTTACTCCAGCTCGCTCGCGGGTGTCCTGTCGCAGGAAAATCTTTCGCTTCGAGGGAGAGAAATTTCGGCGTTACATAGCATTAAAAGTGCGCCACACGTATCCAGGGATCTACAGTTTTCCAACATTTTCTCGCAGTAGGCGGTCCCATTTCAGATATGGAAGCGAGTGATTTTTGAGGTTAAATGCTTTCACAGAATCATCGGAAAACTGATTTCTAAGGATTTCAATATACCTCTCGGTTCCTTAGTCACTGCCTCGTTATAAAACTTACTTACAGATGAAAGCTCTGAGACGAACTCCGTTAGGAACCCGAATGATACACCACTTGAAATTTAGAACGTAGTTGGAAGACGACCTTCGTTGTTTTTCTAAAATCTAAAACAGTTATATCTAGTCGTAAAAAGGCAATTCCCAGTTTACACAGATTGGGAGGTGTCTTTTAGTTCTGGCATTCGCCATACAAATCAGTGCTCTTGGGGTGAAATTTGCGAGCATTGCATGCAAGGTGGGCGTTGTCGGAAATCTCAGTTGATGATGTCGGAGCCTAGCTTGTGTGGGGCTAGAGCTTGTGCAAGGAATTTCCGTAGTATACTAAATAAAGTGCGATTTTATGTGGTATATTCATTAGAGAATACCCAATTATGGAATGACGCACAGAACGCTTTTCATTTTCGATAAAATATTTTTTAGAAGTTAGCTGTTTAATAAACAGTCATTGCTAACCTAATTTCTGTCAGTCATTCAAGCAGTTAGCATTGAGACATTTAAACATGAAGCTGATGGTCACAGTCACGCCGGCCGGTGTGGCCGTGCGGTTTAAGGCGCTTCAGTCTGGAACCGCGTGACCGCTACGGTCGGAGGTTCGAATCCTGCCTCGGGCATGGATGTGTGTGATGTCCTTAGGTTAATTAGGTTTAATTAGTTCTAAGTTCTAGGCGACTGATGACCTCAGAAGTTGAGTCGCATAGTGCTCAGAGCCATTTGAACCATTTGGTCACAGTCACAGAAAGATTATACTAACAGTGATACCAGCTGCTATTTTTAGAACACAAGAAGAAAAGAGAATGGGAGTGTTACAAACAGTACCAGATCAAAGTTGAGTAGATGATTTCAATGTGAAGGCGCCCATCGGATGGTACATGAGCCAAAGAAACTGATACACCTGCATAATATCGTGTAGGGTCCCCCGCGACCACGCAGAAGTGCCGCAACACGACGTGGCATGGACTCGACTAATGACTGAAGTAGCGCTGGAGGGAAATGACACCATGAATCCTGCAGGACTGTCCATAAATCCGTAAGAGTACGAGAGGGTGGAGATCTCTTCTGAACAGCACGTTGCAAGGTTTCCCAGATACGCTCAATAATATTCATGTCCTGGGTGTTTGGTGCCCAACGAAAGTGTTTAAACTTATAGGAGTGTTCCTGGAGCCACTCTGTAGCAATTCTGGACGTGTGGGATGTCGCATTAATCGTCACTGTAGCCTGTTACAGTTTGTTGAGATTGCTTTAAAAAGGTTTTAGCATTTTAACATGAAACAGCGTTCCTTACTTGTAATTCAGGCCTTCAGCTGTTGAGTATTCTGAAAATTGCTTCTGGCCTTCAGCCGACGAATAATTTTGAACCTTCTATATCAGGCATTCAGCCGTTGATTGCGCGTAACTTTGCTTGTGGCCTTCAGCCGACAGTAGCTTGCAATTCTTCTAATAAGGCTTTCAGCCGCCAGTGTAGTAAAATCTTTTAAAAATGATTGTTGAGAGTTTTGGTTTCTAAAAATAAAGTGTATGTGTTTTCTGTAAAATCAACGGTAACTGATTAGCCCCCGTCCACACCTTTCCTGCTTTCCCTAAACCCCACGTCTGAGTTATACTGCTGAAAGATAACATCGCCGTTGAGGAAGACATCAACCACGAAAGGATGCAGGTGCCTCGCAGTTACCAGCGTGTCTTCGATTGCTGCAAAAGGTCCGGTGCAAGCGAAGGAGTATACCTCTAGTAGCATAATACTGCACCCACCGACCTGCATCCGTGGCGCGCTGCACGTCACGAGCCGGTGTTCACCTCGTTGAGGGCATTTGTAGAGATGACAATCGATCTAGTGTAGGAAAAATGTGATTCACCCGAAGACCCGAACGTTTCCATTGCTCGGCGGTCGATTATCGATGGTATCGATGTCGTTGGGTCAGCACGTGGTCTGCCGTGGAGGTCCATGTTTACCAACCTACAATGAACAGTGTGCGCGGAAACCTTTTCGTGCACCAGTTAGTGCTCTTTCGGCAGACATGACACAGATCGCCATCCATCATACTTTACAGAGGAGACAACCCTCCGAAGTCCATGTTCTGTGAAGAACCATGGACGTCCGACTATTTAACGCCTAGTGCTACTTTCAGTGTCCCTGGACGTCCTTCCGTAGACGCTCACGATAGTAGCTCGTCAACATTCGACCAGCTTCACCGTTTTCGAGATATTCGTTCACAGGCTCTGCGTAATAATAATCTGCCCCTTTTTTAAAGTCGCTTATCTGAATGGATTTCCCCACTTGCAGCCCATATCTTCGTTTGGGTGATCTCCCGTCCGTTTCTTCTCCGATTACATATTATTGCTTCTGTGTCAAGTGCCCGTAACGCTACGAGGCAGCATCCAACGTCGCGATGGACAGTGGCCATAATTTTTTGGCTTATCAGTGCATTTGAGAATGCTTGAATTTCAGAAGGAAATGCGTTGTGGATAGATGCAAATCACTCAGACACATAGTAAGTGTAAATGGTACGTTTGACTGATATGTACCTGTCGATTTTTAGTTAGTTCTTTTTTTTTAAGTTTGTGGTAAGTTACTATGGGACCATACTGCTGAGGTTATCGGTTCATAGGCGTACACCCTACTTAGTCTAACTTAAACTAATGTACGCTAAGGACAACACACACACCCATGCCCGAGGGAGGACTCGAACCTCCGGCGAGGGTAGCCGTGCGAACCGTGGGAATACGCTTCAGACCGCGCGGCTACCCGGCTCGGCAATTTTTAATTGTAAACTGTGCTTATGATGTGTCCCATTTCGACATGTTTCGGTCTTGGAACTGGCAGCCAGATTGATGATGTTTGCTTAAAAAAGTAACTTAGATAAGAGCTGAAAAACAGATGCAGCTAGTGACCCACTGAGGTCAGTTGCTGATGGAGCTCCACGCCACTGCGGAAGTCACTCATGAGCTACAATTTGCTTGAAAACGCTATGAGACGAATCGGCCATTTGGATTCACTTTAATAACTTTTCTAATGTCTTGATCATAGTTTTTATTATTCCCAAAAGGCAGTGTTATGTAAATCATATGAAATTGTTCATTACATACATTCTCAATCACGAGACAAGTGCAAGATTTCGCTCTTGCGGTTGAGAATGTTGATGAGTTACAATTCATCTGATGAAGAATTTTATAATCACATAATACTGCCTTTGAAAACGAAAGAACGTTAAAAAGGGTAAGATAATTTTGGAAATAATAAGAAGTGTTGTCAAGACATCAGAAAAGTAAATGAAGTGTTACGTGAAAATCGCACATGGTCCTTTTTGTAGAGGAACTGTACACTGACCAAGATTTAAACCCGTTCCATATTGTATTTAACTTGTTTGAAATTTTTGATCACTGGAGTTAGTAGTATGTCTTAAGATAAATCTTAGAAGCGAATATTTTAAATAAGGGTTTTTGCTGTTCTTAATTATTTGTGTGTTGTATGATATGGTTTGACGCTTTCGAAAGTTCTATGGGGCTGCTGATGCTGGTTATTTTATGAAGTGCTATTATAGTTGGTTCGATAGCTCTTCTATGTAAATTTCACCTCTGAGGTGTGAGGGTGTTCATAAAAGCTACATGGTACCACATATGCTAGTAGTTTTACGAAGTATTATTTTAAGTTTGTTCACTAACATGCCAGTCAAGTTTACTTCCTATCTGGAAGTCTTAAAACATTATTTATCTTAAATATGTGCGGTTGATTGATGGCTGTACGACCAAATGCCAGCAGTAATATAAAATAAATTACGAGTACAATAAAAGAAGTATGTTGGCAGAAGAAACGTACAGGAATTGTCACTCTAAATTTTGGCCAAAACCTGTTGTGACACATTTAGAAGGGGAACAGAGTATTCATCGTATAAAGTATTTACGGGGGTGGTAGTGAAAAATACTAATTACAGGTTACTTGTAACCTGTGGAGGAACGTTTATTTGCAAGGAGTGAAGGAAGGTACTCATTACATTTAATGTAAGCTGCCTTTGGTCTGCTTCTTATGTCATTAAATTATGACTCACTGAAATTCTAATATTTTTAAGAATTATATATTAAATAGTGATTCTGCTATCGCTACCAGTCTGTCTAACACATTATACATAGAATGTAAATGATGTTTGTGCAATTACACGAAAGTGTCAATCATTAGCATATCCAAGTACGTACTACACAAATGGTATTTTGTGTTTGCTGCCAGAAAGTTTCATGGTCGACAGTATAGACAAAATTTCTGCGAGAGTCCAGTTCTAAGGTCATGATCAGTCAAGTCGGATCATTAGCCAGCACAGTCACCATGCTCTAGCTCTAGCCATACAGCACAATTATTGCCTTGTTTAACCTCGCCATCTTAGTCTCTGTGATATACACTGACGAAAAAAAAATCGCAGCACCAAGAAGGAATTATGCGACATAAACGTAAGTTCGTCACCGTGTTTCTACACGTAAAATATGATGTATATTCAGACTTGACGTCAGACACGTGAGAGCTGCGCTAGAAGCGTCACTATGAGGATGCAACTCAGGTTTGCTTTATATACACACTGCGAAGATCGTGAGCGTTAGTTACCATATAGATCGAGCATGGTGAGTTGATGAAGCCAGAATGCCTTTAAGGTGTCTAAGACACCATTATCAAAACTTCACTGAATTTGAATGAAGTTGTGTAACAGGGCTACGAGAAGCTGGATGTTCCTTCCTCGGTGTTGCACGAAGACAAGAAAGGAATATAACTACTTTATATTCACTTGTACCTGGAATTCACAGTCATAAAAAACTTTTCGAAGGACATCATCTTTACGCCAGTGACTGTTATAAGTTTTTGTTACACACTATTGCAATGTCGGCCTTAAGTCATTATCAAGTGCTGATATTAAGGCTTCAAAGCCATGTCAACGTAATGTAAGCTAACACATTTGTATGCCGCTGTCAATCCTGTTAAATACATTCGTGTCGTTGTTACACAGTGCGACACGAATGTATTTAACAGGATTGACAACGGCTTACAAATGTGTCAGCATACATTACGCTGTCATGGCCTAAAGTCGTAATATCAGCACTTGATAATGGCCTATGGCCGAAATTGCAATAGTGTGTAATAAAAACTGATAACAGTCCCTGGCGTAAAAATGATGTCCTTCAATAACCACTTTGCATTATTGTTGGTAGCGGTGGTCACGGAAACGTACGGTCGCAAGAGGAAGGAGGGTTCCCTCGCGGTTATCCCACGGAGCCTGGCTGCAAAATTGTACCCCAGTTGGCCTGCCATTAGTGAAAGCATTCCAGGCGTGTTCTCCAACTGGATAACGCTCGCTTACATACCGCTGATGTAACCAAAAATGCTCAACAGACTGTCGACATGTTGTCTTGGCCTGCTCGGTAACCAGATAGAGCACATGTAGAACATCACCGGGCGACTACTCCAGCATCATCCACAACCAGCAATAACAATCCCTGTATTGACCGAAAAAGTGCCAAAGGCTTGGAAGTCTATCCCACAAACTGACATCCGACATCTGTACAACGACATCCATGCACGTTCGCATGCTTGCATTCAAAATTCGGGCCTCTACACAAGGTATTCACGCACCAGCATTTTAAATTTGCAATGATTTATGTTTCGCTTGCACTAACCTGTTATCTTGCAATCGTCACTTTGAAGCGGATCTGATGCAAGCGTTACATCCCTCGTGAAGCGATGTTTTTTTATAAATTTAATATGAACTGTCTGAGGATACGGGGCAGTCTTGGGAGCTACATGATGGAGGTCAGGGGGGCGACCGCTACTCGGATAGGCAGCAGTGCCGGCTCGGTCCCCGAGGCTATGAATAACAGAATGTGCGCCTAACAGAGGGCGGCCCATAAAGCGAGCGATAAAGACCGGAGGGAGGGGTGCGCAGACGCTTGAGGCCAAGTGAGCGGTGCGCTGGGCAATCCCAGAACCCGCCGCGCCCGTTTCTCTCTCTCTGTTACCGGTGGGAGCGGCGGGGTGCCAATGCTGCACACCTTCGTTCTGGAGGGACGATAGAGCTTAACGTCCCGTCCACATCGAGGTCATTACAGAAATTATATTTCCAGGGAGGAAAAGTGATATGGAAAGTATTCCGGATCTCCTGCCGTGCTACGACTCGTGAGCTTTTCAGAAACATCTGAACGTACCTAACGTCTCTTGCAATGTTTCTTGTCGTCGAAAAAAGTGAACAATATTTTCCATCGAATGGGAACGAATGTTTTTGAAGACACGAGGAAAATTTCAGTGCGATTTGAATTATACCTCCAGATACAGCCAGTGCATCTAGCACTTTCCTTTGATAGTTAATTAGTTCTTTGCTCTATCTATACAAAGAGGAATGTGATGTTATTTGACCGATTAGAAAATCGAGTCAAATCTACAAAGTACGTGGCAGTATCAGCCCACTTACCTGGATGACGCTGCACCGGCTGTGGTCTCAATGTATATCCTGATTCAATTGAGAATCGTGCCGTAAAGATATTGTACGAGGAAAAGAATATGGGGGAGGGGGTAAACATCATGTCGATATCGAGGTCATTAAAGAAGGATCACCAGCTCAGTTAGATTCAAGGTTGGGGAGAGAAATCGGCCGTGCTCTTTCAAAGCAAACGTGCCGACATTTCCCTGGGGAGATTTAGGCAAATCACAAAAAGGTAAATGAGGATGGTCAGATTCGAGTTTAAGCCGTCTTGCTCCCAAACACTGTGACACGTTGCTCCGTATAGAGCCGTTGTATTCTCTGTTCATGTAAGGTGGCACAAAGCTGCTGTTAACAAGTGGATGGGGGCACTGGGACGATGCCCAAGCTGGTCCCACGCATGTTCCGTCGGTAACAGATCTAGGGATGGTGCTGGCCATGGGAGTACTTCAACGTGACGCACACAGTTACGTAACAAATGGCTCTGAGCACTATGGGACTCAACAGCTGAGGTCATAAGTCCCCTAGAACTTAGAACCACTTAAACCTAACTAACCTAAGGACATCACACACATCCATGCCCGAGGCAGGATTCGAACTTGCGACCGTAGCAGTCGCGCGGTTCCGGACTGAAGCGGCTAGAACCGCTAGCCCACCGTGGCCGGCTGTTACGTAATAGAGACAGGTGTTATGTGAGAACCTGCAATGTCCTGCTGATAATCGCACCAGCCTATTGTCTATTGAAAAGTACTGTACGAGGACGCAGGATTCCGCGCAGTACCGTTGTACCATCAGAGTGCCCTCGATATTACCAGCTGTAACTTGAATTCATACCTGATTGCTCCCCACCAAGATGGTAGCACTAACCCTGCTCTGCCTCTCAAAACGTTGGAAGGCTGGACCCTGGCCACAACTTGCGATTTACAGCCATCCAGCGTAGTGAAAAACCTCGGTTCGTTGCTAGACACAGTACGACGTCATTCACAAGCAACCCATGCATCCGTGTCATGGTGCCACTTCAAACGCAGTCGTTTGTACTGTGGCCATTGTAAATCCCTAGTTTTGCTGCTGCTGATCTCCGACCGATGGTATGGGATGACACACAGTGTTGCATGGAAGCCTTTTCATGTTCTTGGATGGCATGTTCAGATACCAAGAAGTATGATGAGCCTGATGCAGATCATGGCCATAATTTCTTGTTGTGGTCAGACCTGTTCGACTGGAACATTTGAGACTAACATGCGTGTCCTCACTTTCCCATGCAGTCCAACAGCGTGCTACTGTCTCATCCAGATGCTCCACAAATCTGCCAGACAATCTGGCCAACTGGAGATCAACAATGAGACTCTTTCCGTGAGGTGCTGATAACGCTGTCACACAAATATACGCACTATTTGTTCACCGTTGTATGCCGTTCTCTATATGGTAACGACACTAAACACAAACAGACTAATGTGTTGTGGTAGCTGTTGTACTTGTCGCAGAGAACTGCAATTCCAATCATTTACGTACTGCCCGAAGCTACCACGTGTAAGTGTACGAAGTTACATTGTCATCCCACTAGGTCTTCTGGGTGCTTCACTGGCTTTGTCAGGCAACGTATATGAAGCCCATTTACAGGACTGTAATTTACAAATATTATTTATATTCAAGAATTCATGTAAGGTAGAGGAAAAATTGTTAAGGAGAAGCAGCTCTACATTGCATTTGAAAACGCTTTTGCTGCATGTAATGCAATTTTATTTCAGTGGGCGGATTACCAAAGAGTTTTATAGCTCAGTACTGTATTCCATTCACATCCAGATCTCTGTTTAGCACAGTGAAGTGCAGATCACTTCTCCTGCTAGTATTCTAATGCTGAATATCTCTATTACTCTGGAACTGCAGTGGATTACTGACAATATATTTCATTATTAGATAAACGCACTGCAAAGCTGTAGTTAGTATTCACGTAAAGCATATGCCTTGAAGATGTCCATTTGTTAAACCATACTGTAGCTCTGATTTCTTTTATTTGTCCAGTGAACGCTTTTGTCCAAGTAAGGAGTTAACTTAGAATATCATCCCGTAGGACGTCTGTGAAAGAAAATATGCCAAATATCTTAACTTGCTGATGCCTGTCTCCTGTAAGATGGCTATTATTCTTCAGAGATAAAGTTAACGATGGGATGCCCAAGCTAATTATTTTCGGTTGACGTTCGATTCAAATGGTGCACTACGCCAAAAATATTGACGTTCGATTCAAACGGTGCTCTACACCAAAATTGTTTTCAAAAAATGGTTCAAATGGCTCTGAGCACTATGGGACTTAACTTCTGAGGTCATCAGTCCCCTAGAACTTAGAACTACTTAAACCTAACTAACCTAAGGACAGGACACACATCCATGCCCGAGGCAGGATTCGAACCTGCGACCGGAGCGGTCGCGCGGTTCCAAACTGTAGCGCCTAGAACCGCTCGTGGATTCGAATAAGTATTAGACGTATTTTCTGCCGATTTATCTGTTCCATGTGCTGGAACAATCATCATATGCGCCTTTGGCACTGTTCTTTTATTTATTTATTAATCCTTCTATTGCTAGTCTCAGATTTATTATCATTACCTCTTACAAGCAGAAATGGCACTTCTCAACAATCTCGGTATATATGTTCATGATTATGAAAGTAAGTGTAATACATGTTCCCATTTACACATTTGGCCCTACAGTTAACTATTTACACAAACTTCGTTGTCTTTCCTAATGTGGTATTCACGACGCCGTTCATAAGTGATATTCGTCACATCACTCTGTGTTGGAAATTTTTCATACGTTATCTTCCACTGACAAACTGCCTATTGGCTTCTGTCTCGGGTTCTTCGGCCGACGTTCATCTAATGATTTTCCCGCAGGACATCAGAAAGCTCTTCCATGCATGTCTTACCACGAGCTATTTCACGTGGAATGGAGATTTCTACGAACAGCTGGAAGGCGTCGCCATGGGTAGCCCTCTCAGTCCAGTGGTGGCCAACTTCTTCATGGAACAATTCGAAGCACAGGCACTGGACTCGGCGACTTGCAAATCTAAGGTGTGGTACAGGTACGTCGATGATACTTTCGTCGTGTGGAGCCATGGTGAAGAACAGCTCGGTGACTTCCTAAGACACTTGAACAGCCTCCATGCCAACATAACATTTACCATGGGAGTAGAAAAGGACAAGAAACTGCCATTTCTGGATGTGCTGGTCACAAGGGACGGCGAAAACCTGGGACACAGCGTGTATCGAAAACCGACACACACGGACCGATACCTGCACAAACTGTCAAACCACCACCCGAGCCAGAAAAGAGGCATGATTAGTACGCTCGTAGCGAGAGCAGGACGAATATGTGAGCCGCAACACCTCAAACGAGAAATGCAACACCAGGAAACTGTCCTGAGGAGCAATGGGTACTCCAAAAATTACATTAGAAGTGTAACAGAGCCAAACACTCGGCGAAGTAAGGAATCAGAAAAACAAATGTCGGGTACGGCCTTTATGCCATTCATTCCCAGAGTGACGGACAGAATCGGCCGTATATTGCGCAAACATGGCGTAAAGACGATATTCAAACCGACAAGGAAGATCAAAGAGTGTCTTAGATCGGCGAAGGAGATAAGAGACCCACTTGCAATGTCGGGAATATACCGTATACCATGCACATGCGGAAAAGTTTATGTCGGAATGACTGGACGATCCATCAACACCAGGATCAAAGAGTTTAAGCGACATTGCAGGTTGGGGCAGGTGGAGAAATCGGCCGTGGCAGAGCACGCACTGAATGAGACCGACCACGTAATAAAATTCGCCGACACGGAAGTTCTGGCTGTAGAGAAGCACTATCACACGCGCTTGTTCAGAGAAGCTGTAGAAATACAAAATCACCCGAACAGTTTGAACAAGAAAGAGGAAAGCCTTAAGGTCAACGGATCCTATCTTCCCGTACTGCAGCGAACGACCGTCGCAGGTAGCAAGAGGAGAACCGCACCGGAAATGACCGCGGAGAAGCCCTCGGACGTTGGCGCGCCAGGTCCATATAGTCTGCGGCCGCGAGCTCGCCTCCAGTTCACCACCGGCAATGGAGGGTGAAGCTTTGACAATGCCAGGCACTCGTGCTGGCGAAAGGTCAGAAAAATCATTAGATGAACGTCGGCCGAAGAACCCGAGACAGAAGCCAATAGGCAGTTTGTCAACAAGTGGCCACGAAAGCCTTAACAATTTTATCTTCCACTGTTACAATTTATATTTTACCTGCATACTATAAGTACATTATATTCTTAATTATCAGCGACTAGTGTGGTACGTTATCAAGGGTGTTTGAACAAACCACAAGAGGAAAGCTGCAGTGCATTAGTTTCCTGGATTGAAGGTAAAATCGAAGAAACTTAACATTTTGGTAAATGTAACCAAGCGCTTAAGAATTTTCTTGACACTCCAATTCAAGAAAAGCGCTCATCCTATAAATTTAATTGCTAATTTCAGCTGAGCGCTATCATTTTATACGAAGGCTCCAGTTGGAAACCGGTACGGAAAGGAACAACAGTTCGCCCACAATTCAGGGCGAACAGCCAGGAGTTCTCACAACAGTTCAGAGTACAGATGGCCGCTCTTAAGGGTATTACGTCTAATTTTCGGAAAATAATACGTGTAATTCAGTCGCATCGAAATTCCGCCGAATCCTCATCTCGCCTTGCAGACTTCATTAACGATACTCGCGAATTAGCGCACTGATGCAGAAATGCAATTCCCTGGTCGGAGGCGTGGGAGCTGGCATCGCAGTTAGCGAACCAACAGGCTTGTAGCTACATAGTCAGCCCTCCCACTCGCAACCAACTGGGTCGTGGAGGCCTGAGCGACATACCTCTTACTACGGCCCGTTTGGAAGTTCTTTTACAAGCTCTGAGAGCCTCTCTCTGTATAAATAAAGAACGACAGATTCGTAACTCGTAAGAATCGATTCAAATTTTGCTACTGAAAGATATTATATCGTTTAGAGGAGAGATGCATGTTCTCGAATTTTATTTGTGTTTGAGCTGTGTTTCATCACGTGGCAAAGTATCAAAATAACTCATTAACTTAGCGTTATTTGTTTTTCTGTATACGTTAATTCATTACATCAATTGACAATGTGATTGCTGCCCAGTGCTAAGAAATAAATGTAAGAATGATTTAAAACCATATGATGAAAATAGACACGGCACTAATTTCACTGAAGGTTAATTTACAATTAGAAACCTGTAGCTAATCATAATTATAAATAACGTGTTATAACTAGGACTAGAACTGTAGCCTTCTGAAGCTGGCAACGATTCGTGGACAAAGTAATTTTAGTATATTAGCCTTGCATTCTTGTTGGTGGTGCACCACTAATAGATAATTATTTCACTGGAACCTTTCCACCGTCCACGCATGCAAGTGTTAAATGATTCGAAGACTTCGTGTTTACCCGGCGAAACACTGGACAAACGTGAGGATTGGTTGGATAATTAAATCGAACAGTACAAGTTTCCGGAAGGGAAACATGTCATAAGAATGAAAGAAAACCCGTAATACTTGCATAGCTGAAAGCACTTACACGAATCAGCACTAACTGTCAGGGCTAAGTGTAATGTTAACTTTTGCTCTCCCGTATAGGACGTGCAGGAATTAAAATAGCATACTGGTTCAGGGATCAACACACAAGATCTATCTAAAATCACTTTTATTGGCAAACACACAACGAGTTTTGACATCGTGGTGGTGGTGGTTAGTGTTTAACGTCCCGTCGACGACGAGGTCATTAGAGACGGTTTGACATCGTGTTCCATGTGTATATCGAAGAAGCTATGACGGAAATCAATGAAAGTTTAATAGTGGTTTTAAAATTCAAGGTGAAAGGATATCAATGATAAGATTCGCTGATAACATCGCTAGCCTGTATGAGAGTGAAGAATAGTCACAGGACTTATGAGTACAGGTATGGATTGAGAGTATACCGGAAAAAGACAAAAGTAATGATAAATAGCAGAAATGAGAATACCAAGAAACTTAACATAGAAATTAGTTATCACGAAGTAGATGTTAAGTAATTCTGCCAGCTTGGATGCAAAATGGCCCATGACGGATTCTCTAAGGAAGACACAAGCAGCCTATCAGGGGCAAAGAGGCCATTCCTTGCCAAGAGAAGTCCTCTGGCATCAAACGTAGGTCTCAACCTGAGGAACAAATTTCTCAGAATGTGTGTTTGTTGCGTAACATTGTGTGGTACTGAATCATGGGTAGTAGGAAAACCGAAGGTAATCAAAGCACCCGAGATGTTGTGTTCCGGAAGAATATTGAAAGGTAGGTGGACTTAAAACATAAGGAATGAGGAGGTGCTCCGCAGAATCGCTGAAGAGATGAACATATGGAAAACACTGACATGGAGTAGAGATGAAACAGATGAGATGCTAGGACACGTTTCAAGACTTCAGGGAATAACTTCCATGGCACTAGGGAGCTGTAGCGGGTAAAAACTGTAGAGGAGGATAGAGATTGGGATACAACGAAGAGATGATTAAGAACGACAGAGCGTGAGAGACGAGGTTGGCACAGTGTCGTGGCGGGTGAAAAAAAAAAGAAAGACCTTTATTATCAGCTCTCGTAATAAAATTCTGTCATTTATCTTCATTGAAGCTTCATGTGGAGCGATCCCTATAAAGATTCAGGCTGTTTAAGACGCTTAGAATGGCCGTATAACTTACTACCTGATGGTTCAGTTAAACTTTCCCCAAGGTATATAGAAAAAGCAGGTGGGCCATTCCGGCCCCAAGCGAGTAATGAACTCCCAGACGGCCTTGCGTGCCTTGACGTCACGGAGAGGACGCTGCAGTGCTTTGCATTCAGTGGAACACGGAAGTGGTAGTGTACATCCAATGAAACTAGTTTGTTTTGAGACAGTAATGAGCAAGGGTCACTGTAACTGTGCAGTGGCACATTGCATTAATACTGCTCGAACGACAACGGAAGTTCCCCAAAGATGAGCACTTGCAACGTGAATGGGTAGTTCGATGCAAAGTCAAGGACAAAGTGAATGTAAAAATTGCACGTGTGTGTTCAGGTCATTTTCGGCCTGAAGATTATGAACGGGATCTGAGAAACGAGCTTCTGGGGTTACCTTCAAGAAAGAGGTTATTACCAACAGTAACCCCCCCGCATTAACATTCCGCACTGGCATGGAGAAGAAATTGCGGAACGCGCTGATGCAAACGAAAAGGTAAGACGTCTGCCTATGCATAACACTTTAAATAATTGGAACTGAAAAATTACCGTAATACAAACGATTTCACATAAATGCAACGCTTTTTGGCGCATTACTATATTGCTTTACGGGAGTGAATGACTCGCTATATTGTACAGGCGATAAGTAATGTTGCTCAGGTGTATTTGCCTTTCCTCCTGGATATAATAGCGTCAATTGTCGTAGAAATAGTCGTTATTTTCACTTATTCTCCATATGTTAACTATTTTAAAGCTAGTATATAGTTGAAATGACAAAATCAGCAGATTTCGCGTAATTCGTTTTGATTTACTTCTGTAGGTAGAATTAATACCAGTTGACTTTGTAGCGTAGTGATATGGTTTCTGACTCCCACATTTTTACATTTTATCAAATTAAGATATTGTAGCCGCTTATGCCACTGATATTTAATCGATTTTGTAAATTTATCTGATTTTTAGTGAGAAAATGAGAAAATAATGCAGTTGCATAGTACTTAGTAAAAAATTTTAGGAATAGTAGACCTACTCGGTAAATAATTTTAGGAATAATAAAATTAAAATTAAATTCATTCCTTAGGGATCCGGAAGTCGTGCACAACGCTGTGGGGCAGCAAGAAGTTTGCAAAAGCGAGATTTGGCGACTTTAGAAACTGTGATTTGGAAGGATTTGGAAGTTAAGGAACTGGGGGCCAAGATTGAACTTTTAAAAGAACTCAATTCACAGAAAGATTCGGCACCAAAAAAATGTGATGCAGCCATAAGAACTAAAACGAACGATCTCCGACGTGTTTTTTCGTTGAAGCGGGCAGAAAAGTCATCTGACGCGAAAGAAAAAGTCAAATTGCACAAAAGTGTAAATAGTGTGTTGTCAAAGTGTTTTACACCTGTGCAACTAAGAAGCCCATTAAACGAAAATATAAGGGCAAAGTGGAATTCAGAGGACGTTGCCCATGCATTGATTTTAAGAGCTCTGTCACCTGAAGCGAAAGCGAATAATTCCTTTGCCGTGCAGGGCATACCTTCAGAAATGGACGAAGGATTTTAAAAACAGACTGGGTATTCTTGAAGATATCCTGTGTTTATTGAAAGCAAAGTCACACACTTTTACTACTCAAGAGAGACGAGCAGTTCTGCCATTTGACGAAATGAATGTTGATGACCGCATATGTTACGATTCGTCTGAAGACATAGTAGTCGGACCACATTCCAATGTACAAGTTTGCATGATAAGTGGGTTGTATAAACAGTGCAAAAAACCAGTTTACTATGATTTCGACATTATGATGACTAGTAAATTGCTTCAGAGCATCATTAAGGCAGTTGAGGAATCAGGAATCAGTGTTGTTGCTGTGACATGTGATATGCGCGGAAAAAATATAAAAGTTTGGAAGGAACTGTCTGTCGATACAGAGAGAACTTATTTCGTAAACCCAGCAAACGACACCAGGAATGTATGGGTTTTCTTCGATGTACCACATCTGTTAAAGTTATTACGGAACCATTTCTTTGATACAGGTATTAGGCCTACGCTACCTGATGGATCCAAAATATCTAAGGCAGCTATACAGGAACTTTTAAAGCATCAAAAGAGTGACTTAACGATAACACACCACATTACTGAAGCGCACTTAAACGTAACTGGACGAGTAAGACAGAATGTACGGATGACAGCGCGCCTATTTTCACGACGAACAACTCAGGTTTTGAAGTATGTTCTTCATAAAGACGTTGAAAGTAATTTTATTGAACTCGTTAACGACGTTTTTGATGTCTCGAACTCTAGAGTTCCAAAAGATGAATGCTCACCCCTGCGTAGTGGGTTTGGAATGAATCTCACAATTCACTAAAATACTTTGAAGAGAGTCTTAGATATCTGTTCAGCAATGCGCGCTGGTGACAAAGAAAGAATGTGGCATTTCCAAAAAGGTTTCATAACTTCAATAAAATCTCTCTTTGGTCTTTCCCAAAGTCTAAAGAGTATGAAAGTTGGCCTTACATTAACTTTGAATTAAGATTGCCTGGAAAACTCTCTCTCAAATTTTATTTATTTTATTTTTTTTTATTTTTTTATTTTTATTTCAACGACCTTGCCGCGGTAGTTAGACCGGTTTCCGTGAGATCACCGAAGTTAACCGCTGTCGGGCGTGGCCGGGACTTGGATGGGTGACCATCCAGGCTGCCATGCGCTGTTGTCATTTTTCGGGGTGCACTCAGCCTCGTGATTGAGGAGCTACTCGACCGAATAGTAGCGGCTTCGGTCAAGAACACCATCATAACGACCGGGAGAGCGGTCTGCTGAGCCTTCGCCACTCCTATCCGCATCCTCCACTGAGGATGACACGGCTGTCAGATGGTCCCGATAGGCCACTCGTGGCCTGAAGACGGAGTGAGTGAGTCCTGGAAAACTTTTTTTCTAAGGTATGAGGATTAGGTATATTTTATAACAATCCTACACGTTTGAAGTTAGGAACAGGATACGTCTCCTTATACTGACAGGTAATGCAAGTTATTATTTCTTTCTCTGGGAACACGCCAGTTACTAAAGAATTAAACACAGAGTCTTCCCAGTGTGACGTCGACCTGGATTCTGCATCCCTAAGTTTCATTACCAGTGAACTCTGTGTAAATACTGTTGAAGAAGCGCTGCTACGAGAAATCCCAGAAACTGTGAATGTGGAAGAAAATTTATTGACAAATGTGGTAACAATGGGGGATGACTCTGTAATCTCAGATGTTCTTCTAGATGCGGTAAAATACATTGCAGGCTATATTGCATTTAAGTGCCCCAACATTGATAAATCACTAGGCTTTCCAGCAGCAAAAAGTGAAGGAGATCATGCTACAGACTAGATGTCAACTATATCTCGTGGTGGTCTTAACACTCCAACGCCAGCATGGGAAAACAGAGTGTTGCAGTTTGAATAAGAATTTGCTGCTTTTCACGGAAATGGAATGTGTAAACAAAAAATATCATAAAGTCTCTGTGTTCTATTCTAAAATAAAAGTTTCCTGAGGTTCATGACGCTGTTATTACTCTTTACACAAAAACGAGAATATTTATAATCAAAATATCCACGGGTATGCTGCCGGTCTATCGTGTTGGACACTATAGACCGGCAGCATACCCGTGGATATTTTGATTATCAAATACGCCGGGAGAAACTCAAGAATCACGAGAATATTTATAGTTATTAGACATCTCAGTCAAGAAGCAAAGTTGGATGTAATGAAGAAATGTGCCGCAAAGAGGAAGCAGTTATGGATTGCATCGTCGTCTGGTAAATGGCAGTAGAAACAGACTACAATAACATTAGCTTCTTCATCAAACGAGTGAGTTATTTTTCATCTTAATTATCATTTATTTACTCTTAATGTGTACCAAACCAGTTATGCCCCTTGTTTTCACATGTAGAGATACGTATCGAACGAAACCGAAAGTAAAATGAACGAGTAACATGGCAGTGAGTCTGTGGCGCGGCCGTGTAAGCATACGGCTGCACTGCGCTTGGGTCCTCGTCGTGACGTCATGGCGCTCCACCCAACGCTTGCTAAAGCGTTTTTGTCTGAGTGACCTCTCTCCCCCCCCCCCCGAACTTTCCCTATTTAACATGTTATAACACGGAAACTAATTACCGTAAGAGTACCAAACTTGGCAGCATTAATGTCTAGAATATGGGGTCATGGTTTCCATGAGTCACAGCGACACCGTCCAGTTCCCACTATAGCCACCAGATACCGTGATTAGTCATCGAGATTCATAGCCTCAAACTTACGGCCAGTCGTAGTACACTTGTTGATGCGTCACGATGGGCTTGGACAAAAGGAGCAGGGCATTATTGCTGAAGCTCTTTTATCAAATCAACATTAATGCTGAAACGGCACTTCGAGAATATCGCAGGCTGAAAGAATTACAGAAGGGTCCTATTTCTCCACTTGCTGTGCGGAGCATGAAGAAGTTCCAGTCAGCTGGAAAACTGGGAGTCGCTCTGGGAAGAGGCCAACGACCGGTTGCAGCACAGGTTGTTGATGAAATCGCTGTTGCTATGGCAGACAACGCTGTACGCAATTCCCGATCGTCAGGCAGTACCCGTGCTGTATCACGACAGTTGAAAATCTCGTGGTCCATTGAGCGGAAGGAGCTTCAAACCATTCTCATATGGTATCCGTACAAAATCCATATCGTACAGCATCTTGCAACACAGTACGAACAAGACATGTCGATTTCGCTCTCAATTTTCTCGCAAGGATTTAAGTGGACGCGGGCTGGCCCTGGACCATCCTATGGACAGATAAAGTTCATTTTTCTCTGATGGACGAGCTCAACGCACAGAACTGCCGATTGTCGGGATCTTCACCTCCAGTCAATGTGCTTGAAGTTCCTCTGTATGGTGAACGTGAAACCGTATGGTTTGGCTTCACGGCTACGTTTATCATTGGCCAATTCTTTTTTTAACACGTTGGCGCTCAAGAACCAAAGACGTACAGTCTGACTGACCCGTGTTACTACGATGTGCTTCGCCTGCATGTCTTACCCACCCTACAGGAGAGAGACGCATTGAACTCAACAGTTTTTATTCAAGAATGGGCCCCACCGCACATCGCTCTTGAAGTTCACCTGCTCCTCTGAAAGCCATGTGGAAACGATCGAGGTATCAGCCGATCGACTCCAAATGCTTGGCCGGCACGAGGACTTGATTCACTCCCTGTGATCCCTGATTGTGGCGTTTACCACGGGAACATTCGCACACGTGCTGATCTGGAGTGCAGCGTATCAAGAGAGGTAGCCAGCATACCTACGGACATGCTTCGTTCAGCTGAGCAGAATGCATTCCTGCGCTTTGAGACTCTTCTGGTCACTGATGGGGCACTTATTGAGCCTCTCTTATAGCAGTAATGGTAACGGTACGTAATGATATGATGTACTGTAGCAACACGTCATATTTCAATTGAAATGATTCTGCATTATTTCTCTCTCATATGTCCTTGACATTAATGCTGTCAAGTTTGGTACTCGTACGGGAATTGGTTTATGTTAGTCTTATAATGTGTTAAATAGGCAAAGATTAATTATAACCACCCGGTAGTTTGATGTCGTTCCGTCCAGCCCAGTCCAGAGGCTAGGTTTCCTTATCTTTACAGCAAGCGCCGATAGAAGCCTACTGGCCATCAGTGACGGCGCCGCCGTGCTCCACGGTGCACTGGAGTGTGCAGCGGCGGCGTCGCCGGCGTCGGCGCCGTCTCGTAACTCAGGTGGCGGACCGGGGCGCAGGGGTGTGGGTGACGCAAATGGCAGCGCCATCTGGCGGCAGCCGCTGCAAATCAGGCGGCCAGCAGCGGACGGCTGCGCCACGTTGTCCTTGGCCGGACGTCGGCCGTGGGCCAGACAACGACGCTACCCGCTGCCTCGGCAACTTCACGACACGTCGCTATGAGCGACGCCTGCTGGTATCAAGCGTCCCACAAGGATCAGTAATAGATCAATTACTCTTCTTGAAGAATGAGATTTTCACTCTGCAGCGGAATGTGCGCTGATATGAAACTTCCTGGCAGATTGAAACTGTGTGCCGGACCGAGACTCGAAATCAGGACCTTTGCCTTTCGCGGGCAAGTGCTCTACCATCTGAGCTACCCAAGCACGACTCACGCCCCGTCCTCACACCCTTACTTCTGCCGGTGCCTCGCCTCCTACCTTCCAAACATTACAGAAGCTCTCCTGCGAAAGACAAACGTCCCGAGTTCGAGTCTCGTTCCGGCACACAGTTTTAATCTGCCAGGATGTTTATTATTACTCTTCTTGTTGCATATTGTTGAGATGTCAAGTGAGCTGACGAATCTACTGCAGTAGGATATGGTGTCTTGAACAAGTATGTCATAATGCATTCCGTGTAGAACAAAGTGACCATTCTAGGACATATGTAATACACTGAGGTGATAAAAATCATTGGATTCCTCCAGATACGTGTCGGACCTCCTTTTGCACGGCCTAGAGCAGCAGCGATGCAGCGTGGATTAAACAAGTCGCTGGAAGTCCTCTGCAGAAATACTGAGCCATGCTGGCTCTACGACTGCGAAGTGTTGCCAGGCGGGTCTTTGGTACACGAACTGACATCTCGATTATGTCCCATAAATGTTCGATGGGATTCATCTCTGGCGACCTGGGTGGACCGAATATTCGCCCAAATTGTCCACAATGTTCTTCAAACCATTCGCATACAATCGTGGCCGGTTTGCTGTCGCATTCTTTTTTTGGGAATTTGGAGCCCATCAATAGCTGCAGATGGTCTCCAAATGGTCAAACATAGCCTTCTCCAGTCAATGATCGTTTCAGGAGCACCAGACGGAGTCCATGCAATGAAAACACAGCTCACACCATTATGGAGCCATCACTGGCTTGCACAGTGTTTTATTGACAGATATGGTCGCTGGCTTCGTGGGATCTTCGCCACATCCGAGACTTATCAGCTCTTACTAGTTGAAATCGGGATTCATCTGACCTGGCCGCGGTTTTCCAGTCGTCTAGGGCCCGAAGTAGCTGATGTTTTGAATTCCCCAGGGTGTGATGAAGTCTAGAAGGAACCTATCACGTAAGATGTGTGTGATAATTGCTCCCAATGGTAGCACGAAGAATGCCGAGATTACGGACATGGTGAATTTTCTTGTGATTTGCGTTAGTACGTACAATTTTTCTACATGTCGCATACTCTTACCGGACGATGTGGCGAAGGGTGCGAACAGCTGTATCTTACATATGTTGACATTTAATGTTTATGTTAAAATTTAGGCAACTGTAACTAATACATGTTGTTCCCAAATAAACCAGCGATAATTTATTATAAGAAATGTTTATTTTAATCTTTTCATCTACTAGGTACGAGTGCTTAAATACTAAGCCCGTACTATTTTACGACTCTCCTCTATTAGATATTAATAGCCCGTAAATGACTGTTTGTCAAGGACAGTGACTTGTAGCATTAGCAGTTAGTGCTGGTCAGGCTACTGTCTTTCCCGTGTGTTCCAATGTATACATGCAAATACACTGTTTCCTTGCTTTATGAGGAACTGACAGAGATCACTCCAGACGTTACAGCCTTTTTCATAAGAGGAGGATCTTCGCGGTTTCGGATAAGCCAAAATTTTAGCCGACGGCTCGCGACCGTGAGAAGATGGCATCCGCATTGACAATATCGATGTTCTCTGTTGTAAAAATAAATATTGTGTCCACTGTAAACCGTGTTTGCATCCTGTTGCATAGAAAATGCTAATAGTTATCAGCCAAAAGCCATAGATGTATTTCTGTAACGTATTAAAGTACGTGTGTTTTTATTTTCTGAAGAAATTAATTTATTCTGCAAAGCCTGGAACACATAAAACCTGAGACGAAGCTAAATAAAATTTCCATGGAAAGACTGACGTGAAATTATAAGATCTTGTGAGAACAAGATCACGTAAATGGAGTAGAGCCAAAATAAATAAATAACTCGCATATTCATCTAAAGATGAGCATTTTATTTAAAATCAGAAAATGCTTTTAAAAATACGACTGCAGCAATTTAAAAACTTCAGATTATGTTGAAAATAACCGAGTTTCACATTTGAACTTTTTGTGCTTGTGAAATCACATTCAAATTCACTTTGCATGGCACTTTAACATGTGCTGTTCCAACATTTTGGCACATGTTTTCTTTCAGATACCCATTTATCAGGTCTAATGTTGTACATATATCTTTTTAAATATCACCGTGGATAAAAACCAAAAGCAGGCAACTTCGGTGAGTTTGTCGGCCATAGGACTCTGCTTATTGTGGGTTCTTTTGTGGATGCTTCATGAATAAGAGATCGGTGAACGGTATTTATGTCACGTAGCTCCAGTTTGCTTGTTAAAATACTACTGCCTTTCATGTTCCTTGAACAGAAAGTATCTCTCACAAATATGAAGATACATGTCGGCATTCACAGTTGTTCCAAAGAACATCGGGCTTATAATTCGACGAGCAGAAACTGCGCACCAAAGTGCAATATTCTTTTGTGGTGAAGAGGTTTTCCAGTGGACCACTAGCTAGGTTGTAATAACGTTTTAGCGTTCCGTCGACATCGAAGGTATAAGAGACGGAGAGCAAGCTCGGATCTTTTCAAGTATTTTGAAGGAGCTAGGCCGCGCCCGTTCAAGGAACTATCCCGGCATTTGCATGGAGCTATTTAGGAAAATCACAGAAAACCCGCATCAAGATAACCGGGTTTGGTTCGATCCGTCGTCCACCCAAATGCGAGACCGACCAAAAGCTGTTCACATGGTACACATGGCCAGATAAATGAAACCAAGCTCAATAACTCATAAAATATATTACTGGCTCAACAGTCTTGCTAACAGTCTTACTAAGCAACCATTCGCTACACAAAATGATATGAAGACGGCGTTATGCACGGCACATAGACTGCGGTGGTATTCCGTTGTGTTCCTCAATTCCGAAGGCCGTCCCTAAATGGGAACGAAGCGATGAACGGCAGCACGTACCGCAACAGTAAGAACGAACAATGAATCGCAGAAAATGAAGAAGCAAAGGACCTGACAACACAGCAGAAATTCAAGAATTTCAGCTAGACGTGAAATGTACTGAACTTGCAGGCGTGAGGACTTAATTACAGGACTACAGGATGTAAATTTAACACCTATCTGCTGCAAAAGCCGATTTTTGACTTTTTCTGGACAGCACTAATTTCCTACAAAACTTACCAAACGGTTCCTGAGCTAGAACTGAAGGCTTACACTTTGAATGAGGGACATCACAAATGGAGTGCAGTTTTGTTCCAAAATTTAAACACTACATTTTGCAGGGATTGAGAATTGTTCATAAAATATTTCCCGACTCTTCTTAAATGAAACACTTTTTATGTAAGTTTCATCTACGCTCAAATTTTCATCTACAAAAGAAGGCTTATTTCAGTTGAACAAAAGCGTCGGAAATTCACCCAAAATCCTTCAAAACAAGAAGTAACTACTAGTCAATCAGCCACACTAGTGTCGTGATCCGAAGACTGGAACAATTTACATAACGGGGCCGCTGTTATCTTGAACATGCTGTATAAGCAGGTAACTGTAGAAAAGTATGTAAACTGTTTTGATCCAGGGTGTTTATGGAATATTTCTACTAAAGAAAAAGGTAGTCTTACTTAGATGCCTTCTATCTTCTACATCCACAAAAAAGGAACGAACCTGGAAGAAAAGAAAGAACGTAATTAATTTCCAAGTTACACAATATACACATATGAAAAATATTAACACAGTAAGCGAGAATCCGATAGTATAGTTACATGCAGACAAAAAAATCGATTTGCTGTTTACATTAGGCGTTTCGATGGTGATGATATTACAGTCAGTTGGATTTTGTCGCGTATTAAATATGTACTTATGGCGCGAACATGTCATGTCTGTTTGACAGATACCGATGTGACAAGAATGTTACATATTGTCTGCCAAATAGGTATAACATATACGTGCAATAAGTACTTCACGTGATTTAAACAGAACGAAATACGTCTGGCGATTACTGCATAGCCATCGAAACTCGTTGTGGACTATAAAATACTGCGTATTTCAGGAGGAAAAGGAAATATTTAATGTGGTGGAAATATAGACTAATGTGAATAAATATTTCATACGACATGTTTCCAGTTTAATTTCTTGCAGAGATACAGCTGATTATAAAGATAAGTTTCTACTTCTTACGTTAGTACTTCATTTGCTACGTGTTTAATTACATACTGCAATTTTTTGTTTTAAAGTGCAAGTTATGAATGTGGGTTTCAGTTTACATAATTTTACATTTCAACTGTGATAATGATCCTTATTTGTTGGCCGATTATACTGTATCGTTTAAGCATGCCGCCATTATTTGCAAATTCTGAGTGTGCCGATATGATGTTTGTGTTCGCGTTTCGTGATGGAAACGTTTCTTCTCCTTGTAGAAACTATGGTAGATTTCCCAACAGCAGAGTACTAGATTCAGGAGTGTCTAGCCACGTTTTCACTAAACTGCGCTTGTCTGGTGCAATACCCAGCTGTGTTATCTCATCTGAACGTGAAAATGAACAGTGTTGATGAAGTAGAAGACATCCTTCAATTTGTAGCTCGTGGTCTCTCATCAACCTCGTTCAAAATTTCTACACACGTCAATGTTCCGGAATTACGTGCGCTCGGCCTCTGTGCTTAACATTTACTGCTTCTTGAAAACGTTCTAGAAGTAGAGGAAGGTAGACACCACTAACTTTTTTTCTGGCTAACTGCAGATCGCTGAGTAATCCCATAACACTTGATGGTCAACAAACTCCTAATTCATATCGGTGGTCAGGTGAAATCTCACAGGACTTCGTGGAGGCGGGTTTTCAGGAACGCCTCCCTATAAACGTTTCGTGTAGTGTGATAGACAATTAGTTGATTGGGCATGCTGCGTTACGGCACGGTCTTATAGAGCCCTGTTATCTAGACTTTCTTGAAAAGTAGCTTCCAGCATTACTGGAATAGGTTCGTTTGGTCGCAAGGAAGTATGCATTACGGGGTCGTTGCAATCTATTGTCATCAGGTGACATGTCATCTAAAGCTTCCTTCATCTTCCTCTTCAGACATTTTTCGTGTTGAGATGGTTAGAAGACGAAATCTACGAAGTAAAATTGCACTCAGAGGACAAACTGATTATTTTCGTCATACATAGTGCTGCCCTCATGAAAAAACGCCGATTCGACATCAGAAGAACTACACGTGTATCGCAAGTATATTGAAATCTGAGACAGAATTATGTACACTGCAACACATTTCCTTCCTAACATTATTTTTCTGCGCTTTCACGTATTCCTTTCCTCTCCAATCTCCAATTCTGCGCAGAACCTTCTCATTCCTTACCTTATCAGTCCACTTAATTTTCAGCACTTATCTGTAGCACCACATCTCAAATGCTTCTACTCTCTTCTGTTCCTGGTTCCACACAGTCCATGTTTCACAACAATACAATGCTGTGCTCCAAAGATATATTTCCAGAAACTGCTTCCTCAAACTATGGCCTATGTTTGACACTAGTAAACTTCTCTTGGACAGGAAGGTTCTTTTTGTCAGTGCTCGTTTCCTATTGATGTCCTCCTTGCTCCGTCCGTCATTGGTTATTTTGCTGATAGATAGCAGAATTCCTTAACTTCATCTTGTTCGTGACTATCGATCCTGATGTTAAGTTTCTCGCTGTTCTCATTTCTGCTACTTTTCATTACTTTCGATTTTGATTTACTCTCAATCCATATTCTGTATTCATTTCCCCCTATCCGCTCTGTCCTCTACACTTGACAGTGGAATTCCAGTTGTACTCTTCATGTTACCACTCTTGCTTTTAATGTCACTGAAGGTTGTTTTGACTTTACTGTATGTAGATGCAGTCCTTCTGAAAGTATTTCTCTTTAGATTTCTTCACATTTTTCATGCAGCCATTTCGTCTCAGCTTCCCTGCTGTTCCTATTTATTTCATATCTCAGTGATTGTATTTCTGAACGGTTTTGTACTTCCTCCTTTCCTCGATCAACTGAAAGAGTCCTTCTGTTACCCATAGTTTCTTCGCAGTTACGTTCCTTGTACCTATATTTTTTTCCAATTGCTGTGATTACACTTTTTAGAGATGTCTGTTCTTCTTCAGCTGTACTTGCTAGCCGGCCGGAGTGGCCGTGCGGTTCTAGGCGCTACAGTCTGGAACCGAGCGACCGCTACGGTCGCAGGTTCGAATCCTGTCTCGGGAATGGATGTGTGTGATGTCCTTAAGTTAGTTAGGTTTAATTAGTTCTAAGTTCTAGGCGACTGATGACCTCAGAAGTTAAGTCGCATAGTGCTCAGAGCCATTTTTTTGTACTTGCTAATTGAGCTGTTCCTTTTTGTTGTATCTATAGGCTTCAAGCGTATCTCGTCATTTTCTAGTACTTCCATACCCCCACTTCTTTGCGTATTGATTCTTGACTGATGTCTTAAACTTCACCTGCTCTTATCACTACCATATTGTGATCTGAGTCTATATCCTGTGTACGCCTTACAATGGAGTATCTGAATTCGGAATCTCTGTCTGACCATGATGACTGAAATCTTCCGATCACCCAGCCTTTTCCAAGTAGATCTCCTCCTCTTGTGAATCTTGAGCAGCGTGTACATTATTACTAGCTGAAACTCATTAGAGAACTCAATGAATCTTTCTCCTCTCTCTCTTTCATTTTCCCCATCCCATATTCTCCTGTAACCTTTTCTTTTACTCCTTCCCCTACAACTTCATTCCAGTAACCTGTTATATTGTCATCTCCCTTTACATACTGTATTATCGTTGTCGGTGTTGGATTGCTGTCGATTCTGATGGGGAAACCCCTTTCATTGAACTGTTGATAGTAACACAGTCTTTGTCCTACTTTCCTATTCACGACGAATCCAACTGCCATTATATCATTTTCTACTGCTGTTGAAACTCATGTGAGCAGAAATTCTGGTCTTCTTTCCGTTTCACTTCACTGACCCATACCATATCTAGCCCGAGTTTTTGCATTTCAATTTTCAGATTTTCTAGGTTTCCTACCATATTCGAGCTTCGGACGTTCCACGCTCCGACTCGTAGAACTTTACCCTTTTGCTGATTTTTCTCATGGTCACCTTCTCCATGGCAGTTCCGTATGGGTGATATTCCGGTACCTTTTGGCAATGGAGAGATCATAATGACGCTTTTTCAATTATAGGCCACATGTCCTGTGGATGCACGTTACGTGTCTTTCATGCTGCGGTTTCCATTGCCTTCTGCCGTTGATCATTGTTGATTCTTCCGACTTTAGGGGAAGATGCTCACTCGCTGGCTAAAGCCTGCAGTTCGAAGCAAACGCCGATGACTACCGCCGAAATGTGTTGTGTTGCTACACGACATTGTACGTCCATATACCGTTGCCCACACTGGTGAAACGCACCTAAAACTCCTGTTTGAAGTAACGGCTAATTCTCCCTGTGTTCCTTTCGACCACCACTTGTTTCTTGCTCTGATTGGTTCATTAAGGTGCCCCTGATTCAGCTCTGACTGTGAAGGACGCGATGGATGTGTGGATCGCTGCTGAGCCGAAAATCTTCTTTTCTGAGAGCATCAAGAAGCTTGTGCAATGACAGATCCAAAGAAGAGCGGCGCGTTTCGTCACAGGGTTATTTGGTAAGCGTGATAATGTTACGGAGATGTTTAGCAAACTCAAGAGGCAGATTCTGCAAGACAAGCGCTCTGCATCGCGGTGTAGCTTGCTGTCCAGGTTTCGAGAGGGTGCGTTTCTGGATGAGCTATCGAATATATTGCTTCCCCCTGCTTATACCTCCCGAGGAGATCACGAATGTAAAATTAGAGAGATTCGAGCGCGCACGGAGGCTTTCCGGCAGTCGTTTTTCCCGCGAACCATACTCGACTGGAACAGGAAAGGGAGGCAATGACAGTGGCACGTAAGTGGGGTGGCTTGCGGAGTATAAATGTAGATAGATGTAGATGTAGACAGACCATATTCGTTGAAAAGCAGTGGGACTATAGTGTAAAATGATGTTAACATACGTGTCCTACTTGTTTAAAGCTATTGCTATATTGTCTTGTCCTCCTATACACATTATGATCCAAGGATCCACCCAGCTATCTCCTAATACGTCGAGGAAAGATAGCTCTCCAACTTTTTTTAGTTACAGAAGTCGCAGCACCAGAAGTCGGAATATTGCGTATAAAATGGATTCAGCAACTGGGCTAATCACTCAGGAGTGCATCACCGATAACTCACACGGAGAAAACCTGAGAAGTTACACTTACGCTCAAAGTTTTGCTGCCCTTTCGGCCTACCCCGCCTGGAGGCCAGACCAGTGTCTGCCCGGCGTTGCCAGTGCTGTGCGTTACGCTCCAGAGGCGTGACCCATCCCGCGACCGCCCTATTCTCGCGGATCCGCCCAACTGTGCGGCGGCACTTGTGTTGCCCCAGCAACGACAATGTTCGCTGGTAATTACCCTGGAGACGGGGGCGGGGTTGGCAAGGCTCTGGCCGCGATAAGCCACGCGTGCCGCAGCTGCTTCGTTCCGCGGCCCACGCCACCCGGCAGCCAGCGCTCCGTGGCCTAATGCTGGCGAGCTCCCAGGCACGAGCCACAGATACCGCCAGATTAAGCACTGTCGCGCCCTTTCTAGTGGGACTGCGTGCCCGCCTACCTCTCGCCTGTCGATGCGGCTAATGCTAATGCCGTCTGCGGAAGCACTCCGCGAGGACTTACTAATGCCACTTACCTTCTCAAATAACATGCATTGCCACTCATTACTACACCGTATGGCCAACAAGTTCGGAGAAAATCGTAAAGAGAAAAAGCGAAACGAATCTTTATTCATTTGAGGTATCCACTGACTACGATCCACTTTCATCAGCGTTTAAAGTGCTAATTTTATGAGTAGCTTTTACGGAACTAGAGCGACAGACTGTCAAAAACTGAACTATTCGCAGCGTATGTACGCTAGGGGACAAATTTTGGTTAAATGTAATACATTTTCTGTGTGTGCTTTGTAAATGCATGGATTCACCTAATTTTCGGGTTGCGTATTCATTGGTAAAACTGCTTTTCACTATCACTTCATATTTCCTAAATACACAACACAATCAAAAACAGTACTGTCGAACATTGACAGAATTAAGGCAAACAAGAAGTACAATACGCATTCAGAACCTTGTAAATCAACATTATTTAATGTAGGTCCTATGTGTTAAGACATGACGGATAATTTAAATTAGCTCACAACATATTTTCACCTTAATTCTTCTTTGGTATGCGAAAAGTGTGACTACGACGCTCTTCTTTTGATTGCCAGTTCCTTATGGCACCAGCCATCTAGTAACGCTTTGTAAACCTATTAGCTCACCTTTACAGAATAAACAGACATCTGCACAAAACAACAGCAAACATCGAAAGACTTAAAATAAAGAAAGAAGCCCTCAAAAACTTAAAAATCTTGCGTGTTACAACTTATTGAAAGATAGATTCGGATTCTACACACCAAAATACATACTAATTGATTATTCATATCAGAGATTTAAAACGACTGTTAATCAATGCAGTTTTAGATACCATATACTTCGAACTTAACTACGAGAGTTTAGTGAAAAGTTTGAGACTTCTTTGTGTGTGTCACTGAAATAACTGAGTAGGTGAAACTTCTTAGTTTTTACTTAAACTGCCGGCCGAAGTGGCCGAGCCGTTCTAGGCGCTACAGTCTGGAACCGCGCGACCGCTACGGTCACAGGTTCGAATCCTGCCTAGGGCATGGACATGTGTGATGTAATTAGGTTAGTTAGGTTTAAGTAGTTCTAAGTTCTAGGGGACTGATGACCTCAGTAGTTAAGTCCCATAGTGCTCATAGCCATTTTACTTAAACTGAGTGCAACTGAACCTACTGTGTCGTTAGTTATTTTTATTATTTCAACACTGACTCATGGAATTTTCCCTGACAAAGCCAACACAAACTTAACCTACTCATTTATTACCCACAATAAACAAGCCCAACGTAATCTGACTGCTCTACAGTGACAACATTTCAGATAACTAACACAAAAGAATGGCCATGAATTGGAATGGTTCAAATGGCTCATGACTTAACATCTATGGTAATCATTCCCGTAGAACTTAGAACTACTTAAACCTAACTAACCTAAGGACAGCACACAACACCCAGCCATCACGAGGCAGAGAAAATCCCTGACCCCGCCGGGAATCGAACCCGGGAACCCGGGCGTGGAAAGCGAGAACGCTACCGCACGACCACGAGATGCATGAATTGGAAGAAATCCTAACAAAATAACCCATACTTTTTGATAAGCCACTTACCTCACAGAATATCTTCATAACACGAACTACAGCAATTACATCAAGCAACAACTACAGTGAGCTAAATGTAAGGATTCTAACTACTGTAGGCTTTAACTACTAGGAGGTATATACTTAGCAAAAGGAAGATTTATGTTGAAGATCAAACAATGTATTTAGCAAATTTTACCTCATTCATGTGACATCCAGTTCCAAAAATTATATAGTCGCCAATAATTCCACTACCGGAACATTACCAACTACATCCATCCTCATTTTACAATGCGTGTCCTACCAACACTGAGATTCCACGAAGAACCCATGTCCGTCCGGTCGCTAACTGCTAACTGCTAGTCCGTGCAACCGAGGGCCCAAAGCGCTGTCCCCGATATTAATTACAGGCTAAAGCGCTGCCAACATACAAACAGGCAACTTACAAGTTGTTTCGGCACTAATAATTCAAGCTTAACCTCTGTCAGCAACACTTCTTTGATATGTGTACTGATGGCCGTCTTCATTAAGGTACTTCAGAGATGGGATGTGTATGTCTTGTTCGCAAGCAGAAGTAATAGAGATTCCTTAGGCTATCAAATTTAATCTTCGTTTTAGTCTCCAGAAACCTACTTATAGTATCAGATTAAACAACGTGCTGTAATTAACTAAAAACCAAAAGGGAATACTAAAATTAACGCCCAAATACTGGGAATTATGTGAGAAACAGAGAGTTATGGGAATATTCTTTCGATGTGCTCCAGTTCGTGTAAGATCGATATATAATCATAAGGTCGATCAATTGGCGAAGTAGGTTCTACATTGTACGTCAGTCTGACAGTCCCAGATTTCTGGACACGGAAACTTGCCAAGGAAGAATGAGCGAAATATTGGCGCTTTTTAATCTTCCATGATACTAACCTCCGAACCAATCCGTAAATAGAAACTCATTCAGGTTTCGAGAATCTTTGGCGAGAAAGGAAGCTGATAAGAACTCAGGAATATGCATCAACCATGACAACCATTACTGAAATTCTCAGAGAAAAGCTGCAGCAAACGTAAACTATTTGATGTTGTCCTGCAGCTTCTCTGAAACGCACCCAACTCTCTTACTGTGAATCCTTGTGCAAATATAAATGTCCCTCCCAGTGAGTGCTCTGATTTTATACTGTCATGAAAACACTCTTATACACAATTCGCTTTTACATTTTAAAAGCGGTACTAATGTGCGTCTACCAAATTTGGTGTGCTGTGAGTGATTAAATGAACACTTTAATACTCAGGTGCGAAATTTCCATTTTCTATTTAGCTTTTATTTTTATTTTCTACTTTCTGCAGTGGATATCATGTCAAGAGTTCTCAACAATAAGTACTGTGCTAGAGCAGATACTGTAAAAGAATCTTAAATTATCGTTCATACCCATCAAATTGTGAGTCCGCTCTATAGATGTTTTGCACTTGTAATGAACGGTTGGGATTATGAATCAATTAACCTAAGGTACAAAGCAGACCTAACTTGTGTCATAGGTAGGGTGGCAATGTTGGCCGCATTGATGACGTAACACCTTGTAAAAGGCGCCAAATAAATACATTTCATTTCATAAAAACATCACTTGACACTGGAATAAGTCAAAAGTGGCGAATTACACATAAACTGGTGGTGAAGAGCTTTCATGACGGGTCCTTCGCATCAGTACTTTCGTAACTGCAGAAAAAGACGCTCAAAAATTTTAATAAACCGAGAGATAAATACAGGGAAACCTGTTGGGAATATCGGGAAGGAACAGGGAGTATTCATATACATCGAACATAAAGTGCCCGCATCTCGTGGTCGTGCGGTAGTGTTCTCGCATCCCACGCCCGGGTTCCCGGGTTCGATTCCCGGCGGGGTCAGGGATTTTCTCTGCCTCGTGATGGCTGGGTGTTGTGTGTTGTCCTTAGGTTAGTTAGGTTTAAGTAGTTCTAAGTTCTAGGGGACTGATGACCATCGATGATAAGTCCCATAGTGCTCAGAGCCATTTCAACAATTTTTTTGAACATAAAGTCTCCAAGTATAACTCGTCGGAAGAGCCAAACGAATCGCAGAAGTCGCCGATCTACGTAACCAAATGACTGAAGAGGTCAAAAAACTCGACCTGCATGTTGCCTGTCTTAGGGCTTCTAGGTGCAAAAAAATTATTTTCATTATTTAAGACAGATATTGACCGGATTTTAAAATTTAAAGTGTCATTGTAATCTGATCACTAAGAATTAAAATATTAAGTGAAAGGTTTATAACAATAAGAGAAACTGTGAACGTGTCTTAAAGCAGCGTACCTCACACCACAATAAATTAGGCAGACTACATCCTTTCAGTATTTGAGAATGAGAACAATCTGTGATTTCCAACAAACTTTATACTTAATTTAAAAATTTCAAATAATTTGGAAGATTTCTCACGTTGGCTTCCGCCTCCAAGTAACGAAAGGAAAAAACTTTATCCCTTACTACATTTTCGCTGTTCTACACAGTAAAACTTCAACATCGGACATGAAGTTTTAATTTATTACATCTTTGCTACTACCTTTATTCGCAACACTTTTTGCAGGCAATATCCACCAATACCAATGAATGTACGTCCAAAATTATGTCGATAAAGATACATAGTTCAGGAATGATGACGCCATATACGTCGAGATGCGTCACAGACTAGCTGCTCTTACGACGGAGCGGAAACTACGCAGACGATACTTATTCAGTGCTTGACAGTGAGAGAACTTGGCGACTTACTAAGTGGAATACATTCGAAAAAAAATTACAGGATACATGTGTTGACTATTTTTCGACGTAATCATTATCCCCTTCAGTGCATGTGGTGAGCGGTAGAACGAGCTTCGTTATGCCCTCCTCAACGAACTCTCTCGCCAGTTCCATTTCGGAACCACTTTCAGCTCCTGGTCATAAGCTGAAAATTTGATTTCACTCAAGCGTACTTTTGGGAGGTGAAAATATGATAATCTAAAGGTGTTAAATTGGGGAATGCGGAAGGGGTGGGGGTGTTCAAAACATCCCAACCAAGTAAGTCCAACAGTGGTTCCTAAGTCTCCGTAAGAAAGGGCCTTATCGTGCTACAAGCACACGCCTCTCGTCAGCATTCCCCTCTTTTTCTTTTGAATGATTTTGAGTTTTTTTAGGGTCTCACAATTTCATTGTGCATTGGTGGTCACCCTGAGAGGCAGTAATTCGAACAAAATAATGACTTTTCGGTCCCAACACACTGAGGCTACAATTTATGTTTTGCCCGAAATCCACGTTTCATCTCCAGTCAGAATAGAGCTCTGAAAATCCTCACCTCCTGATTTCAGTTGCTTAAGAAATCTCGCGGCCACTACTGATCCAATCTTTCTTGTGATGCTGTCAGTTGTTTTGGGGCCCATCCTGCGCCCAGATACCGGAATACCAGCGTATTTTCGATCTTCTCGTATAACAGAATTCTCGAGAGTTTTGGAAATATAGCAGAAATTTCATCTGCAGCTAATCTACGGACTTTACGAACAGTCACTTGGTTTTTCGTCGACTCGCCATTCAAAACAAAATTTTTTCCACTCTTCTGTTCCGTAATTACCATTTTTCCTGCATCCATTCAGCTCCATATACCACTTAAACCTGGTCGTTCTGCTCATGAAGCCTTCGCCGTAAGCCCTTTTGATACGAGAATAACCTTCGGTAGATACTATTCCTTCCACGAGTAGGAAGCAAATCACAGCACGTGGCTCGCAGTTGGCGGGATTTCTTAACGACATCTTTCATGCAGCTGGACACTACAACGTGAGTTTACGCACTACCGCGTCACGCCCCTGCGATGCTCGCTCTGGTATCACACCTCCCTCCCCCCCCCCCCCCCCTCCCATCCCGGCTCCACGTAAACCCTCCAAAGACAAAAGAACCGCAGTCCTATGTGGTCACAGTAGAATTATTTCAGAAGACGCCTCATACATGCTTCAAACATACACTACACCAAGAAGAAATGCAGTAGATAAACGAGTATTCATTGGACAAATATATTATACTAGAACGGACAGAGCTTGGATGGCGTGTACAGGTACAGGGGCCCATGCAGCTTCAACACGATACCACAGCTCATCGAGAGTAGTGACTGGCGTATTGTGACGAGACAGTTGCTCGGCCACCATTGACCAGATGTTTTCAGCTGGTGAGAGATCTGGAGAATGTGCTGGCCAGGGAAGCAGTCGATCATTTTCTGTATACAGAAACGCCATTACAGGACCTGCAACATGGGATCGTGCATTATCCTGCTGAAATGAAGGGTTTCGCAGATATCGAATGAAGAGTAAAGCCACGGCTCGTAACACATCTGAAATGTAGCGTCCACTGTTCAGAGTGCCGTCATTGCGAACAAGAGGTGACCGATACGTGTAACCAATAGCACCCAATACCATCACGCCGGGTGATACCCCAGCATGGCGATGACGAATACAGGCTTCCAATGTGTGTTCGCCACGATGTCGCCAAACACGGATGCGACCATCGTGATGCTGTAAACAGAACCTAGATCCATCCGAAAAAATGACGTTTTGCCAATCGTGCATCCAGGTTCGTCGTTGAGTACACCATCGCAGGCGCTCCTGTCTGTGATGCAGTGTCAAAGGTAACCGCTGCTATGGTTTCTGACCTGTTAGTTAGTGCATGCTGCTGCAAACGTCGTCGAACTGTTCGTGCAGATGGTTGTTGTCTTGTAAACGTCCCCATCTGTTGACTCAGGGATCGAGACGTAGCTGCACGATCCGTAACAGCCATGCGGATAAGATGCCTGTCACCTCGACTGCTAGTGATACGAGGCCGTTGGGATCCAGCGCGGCGTTCCGTATTACCCTCCTGTACTCACCGATTTCATATTCTGCTAACAGTCATTGGTTCTCGACCAACGCGTGCAGCAATGTCGCGATACGATAAACCGCAATCGCGATATTCTACAATCCGACCTTTATCACAGTCGGAAACGTGATGGTACGCATTTCTCCTCCTTATACGAGGCACCACAACAACATTTCACCAGCCAACGCTGGTCAACTGCTGTTTGTGTATGAGAAATCGGTTGAAAACTTTTCACATGTCAGCACGTTGTAGGTGTCGCCACCGGCACCAACCTTGTGTGAATGCTCTGAAAAGCTAATCATTTGCATATCACAGCACCTTCTTCCCGTCGGGTAAATTTCGCGTCTGTAGCACGTCATCTTCGTGGTGTAGCAATTTTAATGGCCATTAGTGTATTTTAAGAATTTTTCTAAACTTTTTAACGTTGTGTTATACATGCGAGGTGGAATCTTTGAAGAATCGTGGTTGGTAGGGACGGGGCTACGGGCAGATTCTAAACGGGAACAGTGTGATGTAAAGCTTGGGCAGAGGACATCCGGAGATAAAGTGGAGATGCGGCGATGCAGGCAACTGTGGCGAGCAGACGGGGAGAAGTATGGCCGCTGTCCAGCGGGGAGTTAAAAGTTGCAAATGGCGCGGAAGTAAGGCGGTCGCTGTCCCCCACACGTCTCGCATCCCGCAGCCGCCTGGTCGAAACCCACACACCAGCCGGCCGCGAACTCCCACGTAGCAGGGCACGCTTTGGGAGGTGACTGTGGTTTTGGTGCCGTTAGGTCTGTTAATTTGTGTCAGTTTTAGAGGATGTAGTTCACAGAATATGGCCACAATATTCAATATGCTGAAATGGGTCATTTTAGTAATAATAAAAATCAAAATTAGGTCTCACTGCCAAAACTTGTTTAAGGAGTTGTCGATCATAATTGCTGCATCTGAGTATATCCACCAACAACTACTACACAAACATCATTATGGACCACATACCACATATTCAGACAAAAATTGAACTAAATTCTCAAAGAAAGATTTTGCACTACTGATTCGTGGCTTACAGCAAATTTCTCAAGAAAGAGAGTACGAAAATATATTTCAAAAGACACTTTTAAATAATACATACTATAATCTAAACGAATACTTAAATGGCACAGAGCATGGAGATTGACAAAAATTGAAAAAGGTTTTACGTACGTCATTTCACAGAATACTTTCAGGCTACGATGCATGTTACAGAAACATTTAATACCCGTGATCTGAAATAGTCAATGTTAAACTGCATTCAGTTTCGTCATCTCAAGGTATCTATAATAAATGACGTTGACTCACCTTTTCAGAGAGAGACAAATAGGAAATGTGAGTGTAGTGAGTGTAATATACGAGGTGTGTTTTTTAAGTAAGGTCCGTTGGAACACAACGAAAGGTTATTTCAAAAAAGTAAATTTATTTTCAGAAAGTACATACTTCACTCTATTTTTCGACATAGTTGCCAAGGTTGTTCAAACGCGTATCATACCTCTCAACCAATTTTAAAATACCCTCTTCATAAAAACTTGCCGCCTGCTCCGATAGCCAAGAGTTCACTGCCGTTTTCACGTCGTCGTCATCAGTGTAACGGTTCCCACTGAGGTGTTGTTTGAGGCGGAAGAACAGTTGGCAATCGCCAGGCGCAAGATCACGACTGTAGGGTGGGTGGTCTAAAACATCCAAGCCAAATATGTCCAATAAATCGCGGATGCTACGTGCAGTGTGAGGTCTCGCATTGTCATGGAGAAGGACAGTTCCCTTTGTCAGCATGCCGCGTCTTTTGTTTAGAATCGCTCTGTGTAGCTTTCTCAGGGTTTGGCAGTATGCTTCTGCATTGGTAGTGGTTCCTCTCTGCATGCAGTCGACCAACAAAACACCATGCTTACCCCGAAACACCAAAACACCAAAACACGGACTTCAATATTTTAAAGGATTTGTAATAATTTCAAACATCTAACTGTAATGGACATTTCAGAAGCAGAAGCATCATTTAAGTTGCATGTTTCTTCGTATTTAATAAATATCATTTTATTACTAATTGTTGGGAATCTTTCTGAATGAAAATAACCAAGACCGTCCCCCTGCATTCTCAATACGATTGGCCTCCAAAGATCGAGCAAAGCTGAGAAACAGTATCTTGTATCTGCAACACAATACCTCTCTTCACAAGATGGCCATCACTCAGCAAAAGCTGGTAGAGTTTCGCCCTGAAATCCTCAAATATCCACCATAATCATCTGTTGTAGCCCTGTCAGACTATTATCTACTACCAAATATCAAGGAACGTCCCAAGGTAAGACAATTTCTGCACACTGAGAAAGCAAGAAAGGCTGAGGATGAGTGGTTTACAAAATTTTTTAGATGGAGTAAAGATGCTGGAACAAAGATACCATAAATGTGTTGGACTCAAAGGGGATTGAGTAGATAAATTTTTCCAAAGCCATCACGGCATTTTTGCCTTAGTAATGCCAAGGACGTACCAGCATGCCTATTGTACATTCACCAAGTTTACTGATAGCCCTTTCATTTGACAATCTCTACCAGCTTTTCGTGAGGAGCCATCCGCGATGGCCGAGCGGTTCTAGGCATTTCAGTCCGGAACCGCGTGACTGCTACGGTCGCAGGTACGAATCCTGCCTCGGGCATGGACGAGTATGAGGTCCATAGGTTAGTTAGGTTCAAGTAGTTCAAAGTTCTAGGGGACTGATGACCTCAGATGTTAAGTGCCATAGTGTTCAGTAGTATTCAGAGCCATTTGAGCCATTATTTTTTATTTTTTTTTTTTTTTTGTGAGGAACAGCACCAGTAAACAGCTGTGGCAGGGAAGATTGCAGATGGGTATCTTAGACATTCTGCCGATGTGTAGGAAAGCCTCAAGAGGAATGAAATTTCCATAAAAGGACGTTGTATCACGTAACTACAGCTGGTTGAGTCTCACGTCCTGCTACATATGAGGTCTGACATTATCAGCCAGCTACTTTTGTGCACCGCACTCGTCACTCGTCCGAGACAGTTGGAGTATGCTGGCGCGTTACGGCGCTGCTGCAGACGCTTCAACGAAACCCGACCGCCCGGCTATAGAGGCGAGGCAGCACTCTTGCCGGTGCCAGCGCCGGCTGCTCTGAGCCCTGGACGGCCGCGCCCACGCACACCAGCCAGCCGGCGGCTCACTTTCGTTTCAATCTGGGCTAATCCCGCGGCTGGCCCGTCATCCGTCTTGCGCCGCGGACGGCCAAAGCCCGGCCAAAGCCCGCAGTCCGGGCCTGGCGCAGCCTGCGGCCTCTGCTAGCATAGCCGGGCCTAGTCTAGCCCAGCCACAAGGCCGCTATTAAATTTCGTGTCAGCGTTCCGGCTAGCTGGCGTCTCCTCCTTCCCTCTTCCCAGGCCACCAGTCCCGGCTTGTTCCGCAAGATGCGTTAGCTTTCCTACGTACAATCGCTTCCTGGACATCATCATATTCACCATAATCATCGTTATGATCGCCGACACCTACGGTGTGGATAAATTACAACTGGCCAGAAAGTACACTATTGGCCATTAAAATTGCTACACAACGAAGATGGCCGGCCGCGGTGGTCTCGCGGTTCTAGGCGCGCAGTCCGGAACCGTGCGACTACTACGGTCGCAGGTTCGAATCCTGCCTCGGGTATGGATGTGTGTGATGTCCTTAGGTTAGTTAGGTTTAAGTAGTTCTAAGTTCTAGGGGACTAATGACCACAGCAGTTGAGTCCCATAGTGCTCAGAGCCATTTGAACCATTTTTGAACAACGAAGATGATGTGCTGCAGACGCGAAATTTAACCGACAGAAACAAGATGCTGTGATAGGCTAATGATTAGCTTTTCAGAGTTTTCACACTAGGCTGGCGCCGTTGGCGACACTTACAACGTGCTGACATGAGGAAAGTTTACAACCCATTTCTCATACACAAACAGCAGTTGACCGGCGGTGCCTGGTGAAACGTTGTTGTGATGCCTGGTGTAAGAAGGAGAAATGCGTACCGTTTCCGACTTTGATAAAGGTCGGATTGTAGCCTATCGCGATTGCGGTTTAACGTATCACCACATTGCTGCTCTCGTTGGTCGAGATCCAATGACTGTTAGCAGAATACGGAATCGATGGGTTCGGGAGGGCAATACGGAACGCCGCGCTTTATCCCAACGGCCTCGTATCACTAGCAGTCGAGGTGACAGGCATCTTATCCGCATGGCAGTAACGGATCGTGCAGCCACGTCTCGATCCCTGAGTCAACATATGGGGACGTTTGGAAGACAACAACCATCTGCACGAACAGTTCGACGACGTTTGCAGCAGCATGGACTATCAGCTCGGAGACCATGGCTGCGGTTACCCTTGACGCTGCATTACAGACAGGAGTGCCTGTGATGGTGTACTCGACGACGAACGTGGGTGCACGAATGGCAAAACGTTATTATTTCAGATGAATCCAGGTTCTGCTTACAGCATCACGATGGTCGCATCCGTGTTTGGCGATTTCGCGGTGAATGCACATTGGAAGTGTATATTCGTCATCGCCATTCTGGCGTATCACCCGGCGTGATGGTACGGGGTGCCATTTTCTACACTTATCGGTCACCTCTTGTTCGCACTGACGGTACTTTGAACAATGGACGTTACATTTCAGATGTGTTACGACCCGTGGCTCTACCCTTCATTCGATCCCTGCGAAACCCTACATTTCAGCGGGATAGTGAACGACCGCATATTGCAGGTCCTGTACGGGCGTTTCTGGATACAGAAAATTTTCGACTGCTGCCCTGGCCAGCACATTCTCCAGATCTCTCACCAATTGAAAACGTCTGGTCAATGGTGGCCGAGCAACTGGCTCGTCAATAGGCCAGTCACTACTCTTGATGAACTGTGGTATCGTGTTGACGCTGCATGGGCAGCTGTACCTGTGCACGCCATGCAAGCTCTGTTTGACTCAATGCCCAGGCGTATCAAGGCCGTTATTACGGCCAGAGGTGGTTGTTCTGGGTACTGATTTCTCAGGATCTTTGCACCCAAATTGCATGAAAATGTAATCAAATGTCAGTTCTAGAGTAATATATTGGTCCAATGAATACCTGTTTATCACCTGCATTTCTTCTTGGTGTAGCAATGTTAATGGCCAGTCGTGTAAATGTCTTGTTCTCGCTGTTTGACGTAGGTCTCTTCTTGATCGTTGCAAAATGTAATGGTCATCTGCTTCAGTAGTTGACGGTGGTAGGTCAGATCCTCTCCTTCGGATAACGGAGTCTGTGGGTCGGAAAGCTCCCTGGGTAGCAATTTTAATGGCCAGTCGTGTAAATGTCTTGTGCTCGCTGTTTGACGTAGGTCTCTTCTTGATCGTTGCAAAATGTAATGGTCACCTGCTTCAGTAGTTGACGGTGGTAGGTCAGATCCTCTCCTTCGGATAACGGAAAGCTCCCTGGGCTACACTCGTCACAAATACTGCTTCTTCCAGTTTCATGATGTTCCCACTGTGGATTAATCCAGATGTTTTCTTCGAGCCGTGGAGGACGAGGAGGAGGAGGTCTCTATTGATAACGGGGTCAATAGAGACATCGCTCAAGCTCGTATTAGGGAAGATCGGGGAAGGAAATCGTCCGTGCCCTTTCAAAGAAGCCATACCGTCATTTGCCTAAAACGATTTAGGGCTATCACGGGAAACCTAACTCAAGATGGCCGGACGCCAATTTGAATCGTCGTGCTCCCGAATGCGAGTCCACAGTGCTAACCACCGCATCACCTCGCCTTCCAACCATATTATACACAATAACAGCACCATAGTGCACTGTAACTGTTCGCTGATTTACACACTCTGTCTTTTCCCAATCCTTCAACTGTCTCGTTTTGCGGGACCAACCACATCTGGCGCTACAGTCACAGTGACCTCACACCATGAGACATCGAAAATTTCTGTTCACGACTGGGAGGCCTCTGGCGACATGCTCCGGCACTTTCATTTATTTCCACTGAATTGTTAATACGTTATATTGCTTTACCTATTTCGTTTCTTATGTTTGCAATGTGGTGTAATTGCACGTAAGGAGGTATGAAAGAATTAACAACATGCGACCCGGTCAGTACTCAGCTAAAATGTCACAATCATCGGCCACAGAAATCAACAACTGTTATTTTTAACAGTGAGACAATTATAGAATGACATAATACACCAATCTCAAAGTGTTTAATTCACTGATAACTATTCTGTTATCTGAGTTACAATTTGTATCCTACTGTATATGAAGCAAGTATTTCAGCCATTTGTTTCGTTAACAGCACAGCTGGCATTTGTGGCGGAGCGGTTCTAGGCGCTTCAGTCTAGTATCGCGCTGCTGCAACGATCGCAGGTTCGAATCCTGCCTCGGGCATGGATGTGTGTGATGTCCTTAGGTTAGCCAGGTTTAAGTACTTCTAAGTCTAGTGGACCGATGACCTCAGATGTTAAGTCCCATAGTGCTTAGAGCCATTTGAACATTTGTTAACAGTACCAAGACATACAAAATTACCAGTGCTGCTTCACAGCAATAAAGATTTGTGTGCATTGCTAAAGTAGCTAACTTCTGTTGTTATTATTGACTGAGGAAACACTAAAAGCATTCATCTATGCGTTTTTACGACGTCAGTCATTGTGAACTGCGTAGCATGTGTGATCAAGAAAAATAATTGCGAATGCAGTGCCAAAAATAACCACAGATTCTCTTACAGACATTATGTCTTCAACCGATTTGTGATATGAGTGAAGTGCAGCTACGGAATCCAGAGGTGTTCACTACAACAGAAGAGAAAAGATGTAGTTGAGAAATCACACAACAAAGTACAGACAACCTGGTCGTGTGCCACTATACCCATGATTACGTGTTATTGTAGTTGCGAGAGAAGGTAATGATCTAATATTTAACAGAGATTTTTTCCTTTTAGTAGCTTCTGGTAATTTGCTTTCCTTCATTTCTTTTATTTATTGGGCTGACTCAATCAATGCTCGATAAGCTCAAACTGTTTTTCTTTGAAGTAGAATATATGAAACGGCAGAAATCTGGCAGACATTCTGTACTAAATATGTTTCTCAGTGAACCACAGGGAGTGGATTAGAGCAAACTGATAAAACCATGCTTCGTAACATCGCACGGAATAAGACTTGGAGAAGCGCACATAGAGTTTGTGGGATATGACTGCGGTTGATATTTCCATCTGTGGAAGAACATATCTTACAGGCTTTTATGAACATGCACCAAACATAAAATTGGTTGATGCCCCGTCTTCCTACATAGCGGAAATCTCCCCTATGCTATTTCAAATAGTAAATGTGAGCAATAAAGGGAAAGCCGTAAATACTTTCGGCTAAGTTAACGTCGTAAAAAGGATAACAAAAGTTTTAATTACACTTTAATGGAGTCCGGAACGAGGGGATATTACGCGTTATAAATTAAATTTTGGAGTGACGCGTCATAGAACTTTTATAAGAAGATGTGTTTATGGATGAACGTAAGTAAGTTTCGATCTACTCTCGAAATCGTAATGACATTGAGTCTCTGACGGACGGAAGCATCAAGTATCTTCTCTATTATTTCGAGGAGATGCAGACGACGTACAAAACGTGTTTGAATTGGATCAGGTGAATCATCGGTTAAAGACTAGTATTTCCGTTGGAGCACTCTGGCACACACATACCGTGAGTCGTATTTCCTTTGTGCTTTTATTCGATATTTTCTTCAAACCGTAATTCCACGTTTATCTCCTTGCGGATGATACGATTGTATAGGAGTACAACATGTGGAAACCCTAGACCTGCTGGCCAGTGGTGAAAACAACGAAACATCATACCGGCGCTATGGTCACATCTCGTACAGAAAAAGTTCCAGAAACTGCTACAACTTTTGAGTGCATTGGAGTACTCTTATTGTGTTATGTTATGGCTCAAGAAGAATGGAGGAAGAACAGGAATTAATCTATGAATACCACAGATACCCTAGACCAGAGTACTTTAATCTCAACTTTGCGTGCCGGCCGCTGTGGCCGAGCGGTTCTAGGCGCTTCAGTCTGGAACCGCGCTGCTGCTACGGTTGCAGCTTCGAATCATGCCTCGGGCATGGATGTGTTTGATGTCCTTAGGTTAGTTAGGTTTAAGTAGTTCGAAGTCTAGGGTACTGATGACCTCAGATGTTTAGTCCCATAGTGCTTAGAGCCGTTTGAACTGTCTTTGCTTCATCGCAGCGTCTTAAGTATTTTGTCAGTTGGCTTTCACCTGTAACTGAAAATAAGTTTCAAGCTTAAATACTCACATTCACTCTCATATCTCTCTGTTAACCCCAGTCTCTGTCATGTTCTTCTCATGACACTTTCACGTGACACACAGCAGTGGTGGTATAATGGTCGCTCAGTCTTATTCTAAATTTACCTTACTAGCATAAGAGAGAGCTACGTCATCTTTCTCCCAAGCATTCCCATTAAAGTACCCAGAGCAGTTTTCTTAAACATTTGATTTATTTCGATACCAGTATCGTGATGTCTGTTGTCATGCCTACGTGGAAAGAATACCAAATACTGCAACAAACATCTCGTAGGCAGTATCCTGTATAGATGGCTTGCACTTCCCCTGAATGCTTCCAGCATTTCTAAATCTTCCGTTCGCCTTACCTAGGACTGATTTTGAGTGGTCGTCTTAGTACATATCGCTTCTTAGTCATCATCATCATCATACATCCATCTTTGTCTGTCTCTCCTAGTCGGTACTATTTGCTTGAAGTTGCTTGTACTTCATTCCATTGATAAGACTTTGTAATACGTATTTTCCAATACAGTCTTGATTTTTGTCCCAGGATTTTTCCTCTCAACATGACTCTTATGGCGGTTTTATGTCGACTTAGCTATCCAGGTAATTTAGTTTCACTTGTATTTATCATAGTAATCGAAGTCCATTTCTCTTTAATTTCTTTTAGTATTAGTTCATTAGATTTCCTTTATTTCCTTTCAGTCCAGGATGTCTTTGTGATTTTCTCCATATCCACATCTCCATTTATTCTATTCCTTTTCTTGTTTCCCCAGAATCCACCCCTCACAATCATGGCTCAAAATCCTCCAAATAAATGTCCTGCTATTAAGGTGGTTGTTTGTAAATGGTTGTTTAGTCACTTCATTTCGTCTTTTACTATCCACTATACCTCTTTTTGCTTCTGTTATTGTATTTCTCAAGCAGAAAAATTTATTTACATGCTTTAGCAGTACATTCCCTGCGTATTCCATTTTCCTGTCACCGTGATGTCAGACATTGTGACGTTTACCTCCAGTTTTTAACTATCCAAAGCGCCAGACAAAATTTTTTAGTTCACCTCCTTTACAGAGTGTGTAAAGAAGAATGTCATCAGAAAATCATATACAATGTGATTGTTTGTCATTAGTTTTGATCCCTTTGGTGCTGCTTTCAGTTATGTATGTTGCACTTTCTATAAATAAATTAATTAAGTAAGGACAGAGAGGACAGCATTGATGGACATCTATAGTTATATCTGTACTCAAGTTACTGTGCGTATTGAACGCGATATGCAAAATTTTAGAAAACGCTATCACACTTGAAAGTCAGTTAACTCGACAGTTGGAGTGTAACAGTTCCGTCCCGGGAGGGGGCAAGAGTTGGAAAGGGGGAGGGGGAAAAGTGGTGGTGCCAGGAAAAATATCGGGCGACCACATGATAGTAACATTGACAAATTCGAAAATAGCAGGACGATGTCATGGGGACAGCGGAGAGCTAGCAGAAAGAAGATGAAGAAGAAGTTGTTGTATCCCTCTAGCCGATCTCCGATTTTATTCGGTTTCACTAACAATATCTTACAGTCCAGCCTATCAAAAACTTTCTCTAGGCAATAAATACCGAATACTTTTCCCTGTAGTCATTTTTTATTTCCAAGATAATTCCCAGTGCCGTTATATATTCTCTGGTTCGTTTTGCTTTCCTGTATCCCAATTTGTCGTCCTGCAAATGTGGGCCAGTTTTACAATTTTGTTCTTCATTAATAACTCTAAGCAGAATTTTTGTAGTGTACATGTTTCAGAAATTCTAAAACTTCTTATCCCTAAATTCTTAAATGATATGACTTGATCGAGGTGTATTCTACTAATCTCGTGGTTGTAACCTCTAGGATTCTTACCGTTTATTAATGCTGTATCACGTATCTATCCAAGCTTAAAGAGAATTTGCATCCATTATACTAACTGTAAATTATGTATGAACCTTTCTGCATTTCTTTACGATGTTCCAATGACTATACCTACCTGTATACAACATCATCGCAAAGAAACAGTCATGCACTGCAGTTGAGCCTCCTCGATAAATTGCTTACACTTAGCAGCCCCCCCTCCCAATTACAACCGACTGTACTGTGGCAGCAATCGAAACCAAGGCCCACGCTCTCCGAGAGCGAGCGGTGCAACTCACAGAACCTACGTCTTTGCTCGTTTAAACAACAACGGTGCTCAGTTCCACCCTGACCACGAAACACGTTGGCTTCGCGCCTCCCTAAATGGAAAAGTGCCGGCGGCCAGGCGGGGAGATTGCGAGTGCGGCAGAAGATCTCATTTTCCGTGCTATAAATCAGTGTCCCGGCAGAAGTGGCGCCGGGCCCGACAGCTCTTCCGCGCAGGTATTCGCTCCGCGACAGCGCGTCGCCGCAGTGGCCTGCTCCTACATTATGCGTAAACACTGGATCCGCAGCGGGTCGCGCAGAGCCAGCCAGCACCGCGCTCTGTAACGAAACTTGACGTCTCCCGCGCCGGCTGCAAATTACCCCGTCGACGGATGGGCGCACCACATGATAAATGGGGCTAAACTGCAGCCCGCCGCATAAATCACGCCCAAAACTTAGGATTGCGCTTTCCGTGCCAACTTCGGTACTGTACGCTAATAATTCCCCGTAATTAACATAATTACATAGCTCGCGAACGGGACTTACAGCGCGCCAGTTGTTCACAGAAGTAAAATTGTTCTTCCCTGTGTTGTACCCATCTCATCACGACGGGAAGACAGCGCGTGTCGTGTTCTCTCGTGGCTCCCGATGCTGACTGGTGGAAAATGCGAGAGAAAACATTTCGCTTTAATCGAACTGTTTTTAGTGAAAGACGCTGCATTGTCTCATTCAGCGTGTTATTGCCTGGTATTGCTATAAATTGCTTATTTCTACCTACCTTCTAGTGTGTGGCTGAAGGTACTTTACCAATGTCACCCTCCCTTTCTTCGTATTCTTTCTTTATTTTAAAGCATTTTTTGTAAAACAAATCGAGATTGAATTCCAAATTGTATCTAAACTGTTAAAGCTTGTACATAGAAATGTGATATCACTCAACAATAAAAGATAAAGACGAATAACGCAGAAACTGGTCCACCTCCACGTGGCAGGGACGGGCAACATCGAGGGTGGCCGGAAGCTAACAAACTTGCGGCCACTCACGATGGATAAGAAACCAGAAAACTTTGTTGGGTATATCAACAAAGTATTTTCTGTGGTAAAAAAGGACTAGCCATATACCCACAGGCGGCTGGTCACCCACCTGGTTTAATGAAAAAAAAAGAAATTCCATACGCGGTTTCACGACTGGTCTGGGTGAAGAATTATTTTTGGTAAGCTTCTGCGTGAACGAGGATATTTCCGATTTTCACTTCTTGGTCTTTCCGTGAGACATACGTAGGAAGAAGCAATACATAGGGTGACTTATCTGACCCTGACTGTGTATTTCATGCAATCCACTATGGTTTCAAATACCATGTGCAAGATTTTAATATTCTATTGCTCGCCACCTACAAGCTGTTAATCCAACAGAAAAAGTGAAAATTGTCTGTTTGTAGGAAATTTAATGTAGTTACATTTTGTATTTGAATAAGTTTTCCCTTCAGACACATTTTCACTCTAAAACAGTTGTTTGAAAAACATTGGTAATATGATAAAGATATCTACAACTTGTTCGTCGATTTTCAACGTGCGTATGACAGCATCCACAGGAATAGCCTATACAATGGATCGCGGGATTTCAGAATCCCTGAGAAGATAGTGAGATTGGTGCCAGCTGATATGGATGGGTCAAACGCAGCAGTACGTTTCCGAGTTGCCACATCAGAAACATTCGAGATAGAGACAGGCTTTAGACAAGGGGATGTTCTCTCATGTGTTCTGTACACTGTCTTCTTAAAGAAAGTAATAAAAGAGTGTAGGCAACAGGAGTGGGATGACATAGTACTATTAAGTGAATCAAAGCGCGAGTTGAAAGAAATGTACCAGAAAATGGAAAATTATGCACAGAAGGTAGAGCTCAGAGTGAATCGAGACAAAACAGAATTCATGCAATTAGAAAGAAGACAAGAGCAGATAGAATTTCTTGAGATATATTGCAAGAGGTTACAGAGAGTAGACCAGTCCAAATACTTGAGATCGTGATTTACCACGGGCGACATCATAAAAATGGACACCAAGGAAAGAATAGCAGTGGGAACGAAAGGCATGTATACCCTTAGAGAGACGCTTGGCTCTAAATCGATCTCAGTGAACACTAAGATGAAAATCTACAACACGGTGATACGCCCAGCAGTAATGTACGGTTCAGAAACATGGAGCATGACTAAGCGAGAAAGGGAAAAACTGCTAATATTTGAACGAAGAGTAATGAGGACGATATGGGGACCAGTTTTAGATAATGGAGAATGGAGGAGGAGGAAAAACGAGGAAATCTATCTTCTGATGCGACAAACAACTATCCTACAGAAGATAAAGAGCAAAAAAATGCAATGGGTGGGCCATGTAGCCCGTATACCAGGTCGAAGACAGGCGATGGTGGCACTAGCGGGGAAACCAAAAACGAACGCCCCATTGGACGACCAAGGCATCACTGGATGGACGACCTGGCGAAGGACCTAGCCGCCCTGGGAATTGAAGACACCTGGAGGAACCGGGCACAAAACAGGAAGGAATGGAGGCAGTTTGTGGAAGCAGCACGTGGTCTGCAGGGCCTGTGATCGCAGAATATCTATCTACCTATCGATAAGTTTTCCCTTCAGACCATAATTTTGGAGTTATTGAGGAGAAACGTACAAATGTGACCTTCAAACGCGATTTTCATGAATTATCGTGACCCCAGCGAAAACGTATCGAAGTGTAAAATTTGAATATATTAATTTGCTACAAAAAAAGGCCCGCTCACTTTTTCGGTAGGACAAATAGTTTACGTGTAGCGAGCAAGAAAAAAATGGAATTCTCACGTGTGGTTTTTGGGGGTGTTGTGGATTGCATAAAGCCCATAAGTAAGGGCAGCTGAATCATCCTGTACTAATGATGATGTTTGGTTTGTGGGGCGCTCAGTTGAGCGGCCGTCAGCTCCCAACAACGCCCTTTACTAGTTGACTCTTCTAGAATCTCATACTGTTAACGGTAAACCACATCGTGACGCACAACGGCTCTCTTGTAGCCTCTGCTACTTTAGGTGGGTGAGAATCTGTTACGATTAAACAAAACTGTGTGTTAGAGCGGTTCTGGGCGCTTCAGTGCAGAACCGCGCTGCTGCTACGTTCGCAGGTTCGAAACCTGCCTCGGGCATGGATGTGTGTGATGTCCTTAGGTTAGTTACGTTTAAGTAGTTCTAAGTGTAGTGGACTCATGACCTCAGATGGTAAGTCCCATAGTGCTTAGAGCCATTTGAATTTGAAACAAAACTGTGAAAAGACATCTTGCTCCCCTTTGGGCCTATTCAAATAAACGTAATAAGTGCTGAGAACAGGTAGTTCGAAACACCGTACAGCATCCTCGAAGAGCAGGAAGCATAAACAAAAACACAAAATTCAATTTACAACTAAATGATAATTTAACTTCCGTACAAATGGAGTCCTTAAGTAGGCGAATAAAGTGTGAAATCGACAGACTGTATGCTCTCAAAGTACGAATAGTAGTCTCTTAGTTTGTAGAAGGAAATAACATTCGTCACAGGTTTTCCTGAGGGAATGATTGTTTAGGTGCATTTCTGAAGCATGACCCACCACTGACTAATAGGATATTCGAAGTAACAAAAATGAACCGGATTACTGATTTTAATTGAGAGGACCTTGAAGAATATTTTGGCAACCTTCAGGAAGATTTTTTAAATGTGGCTCTATACTAAAACACATGGGCCCCCATAAGACAGATGAAACTGGAATCATAACTATTGAAAAGTTGAGTATAAAACCTACCAGATATGCAAGTTGCAAACTATTAACCTGGTTCTCACCTCCTTCGTGGCTATCTTCTCTCTCTCTTGTCTCTTTCTCCCTGCTTCTTGCACCTTCTTTTCCGCTTCCTGTCTCTTCCGCTTATCTTCGTGCATGAATCGCATATGGGTATCAAATTTAGATTCTCCGCTAATACCACAATAAACGAACAATAAACGAACGCGATTCCATCGCTCTGTGACGTTTTTTCGTGAGTCTGCTCCGCCACTCTCATATACCGTATGTCTTGCCACGCCTGCAGATTCTACATGGCGTTCTCCTGCGGATTCAACTTCGCTCTTGTTGTCTGACTGAATTACCTCGTTATATAATCAGAAAATTTTTTGTTCGACATATCCGCAAGATCAGCTATTACATTCGACTGTGAATTCTCCGCAACTTTCTCTTGATCAATGCTACCGGTCTGACATTGATCCATTTGTGACAAGATTAGAATACTCTCACTACTTTCGAACAAAAGTGTCTTGCTTCTAGTAAACATGCGTTGTTGTTCGTACTCCAGAGAGGTCTCAATTGCTCCTCATTGCAGTGCCACACTATAGTACTGTGAAATTTGCTCTAGCAAGCCACGAACATTAAATCCCTGACAAGGCATATCAAATAAAAACAACCCTAATCTACGATAACATTCGTGAGCCTCACATACTCTACCATTTCCCCCTTTAACAAAACGCCGTTCTCCGTCAGGAACAGTCAACAAGTGACAGAAATCACGAAAACAAATGAATGAAAATACGAACAAACAACACACAAAAATTTTCAGGCCATCAATGTATTTAATGCTTGAAATTCTTATGGTTAGCCGGCCAGGGTGGCCGAGCGGTTCTAGGCGCTACAGTCTGGAACTGCCCGACCGCTCCGGTCGCAGGTTCGAATCCTGTCTTGGACATGGATCTGTGTGATGTCCTTAGGTTAGTTAGGTTTAAGTAGTTCTGGGTTCAAGGGGACTGATGACTTCAGATGTTAAGTCCCATAGTGCTCAGAGCCATTTGAACCATTTTCTTATGGTTACGCGAAACTAATTTACCTCAAAGCACAAAATGAATTTCAGTATGGGAGAACAGAAATCTTGTAGCGGAAATCGCGTCTAACGGTTACAGATAGTGTGATTAATTAAGATTCCAAGGGAGCCATCGCCAAATTCCAAGACTACATAGGTCTTGCGGTCTGATTTGAAAGGTCGCAGTTGATTGTAAGTTTACACTCTGACAGCAACTACTTTAACTTGTAAGCCTTCCACTTGTCAACCAGGCCAAGCGTCTGCTAAATTGATTCTGCTCACTAACAGCGGTGGTTGTTGCTCGTCTGTATTGGAGATCACTCTTATCAAAATCTTAAGTAAGGGTCGAATGCTGAAATAATTTAATGAAATGGCGGCCATACCATTATTGTAGTCAATTATTGAAGGGTCATTAATACGAGGTGCATTCAAGTTCTAAGGCCTCCGATTTTTTTTCTCCGGACTGGAAAGAATAGAAACATGCGCATTGTTTTAAAATGAGGCCGCGTTCATTGTCAATACGTCCCAGAGATGGCAGCAACGTACGGCAGATGAAATTTTACCGCCAGCGGCGAGAATGAGAACTGTTTTAAATACTTAAAATGGCGACGTTTTCCTTACTTGAACAGCGTGCAATCATTCGTTTTCTGAATTTGCGTGGTGTGAAACCAATTGAAATTCATCGACGGTTGAAGGAGACATGTGGTGATGGAGTTATGGATGTGTCGAAAGTGCGTTCATGGGTGCGACAGTTTAATGAAGGCAGAACATCGTGTGACCACAAACCGAAACAACCTCGGGCTCGCACAAGCCGGTCTGATGACATCATCGAGAAAGTGGAGAGAATTGTTTTGGGGGATCGCCGAATGACTGTTGAACAGATCGCCTCCAGAGTTGGCATTTCTGTGGGTTCTGTGCACACAATCCTGCATGACGACTTGAAAATGCGAAATGTGTCATCCAGGTGGGTGCCACGAATGCTGACAGACGACCACATGGCTGCCCGTGTGGCATGTTGCCAAGCAATGTTGACGCGCAACGACAGCATGAATGGGACTTCCTTTTCGTCGGTTGTGACAATGGATGAGACGTGGATGCCATTTTTCAATCCAGAAACAAAGCGCCAGTCAGCTCAATGGAAGCACACAGATTCACCGCCACCAAAAAAATTTCGTGTAACCGCCAGTGCTGAAAAAATGATGGTGTCCATGTTCCGGGACAGCGAGGGCGTAATCCTTACCCATTGCGTTCCAAAGGGCACTACGGTAACAGGTGCATTCTACGAAAATGTTTTGAAGAACAAATTCCTTCCTGCTCTGCAACAAAAACGTCCGGGAAGGGCTGCGCATGTCCTGTTTCACCAAGACAACGCACCCGCACATCGAGCTAACGTTACACAACAGTTTCTTCGTGATAACAACTTTGAAGTGATTCCTCATGCTCCCTACACACCTGACCTGGCTCCTAGTGACTTTTGGCTTTTTCCAACAAAGAAAGATACTCTCCGTGGCCGCACATTCACCAGCCGTGCTGCTATTGCCTCAGCGATTTTCCAGTGGTCAAAACAGACTCCTAAAGAAGCCTTCGCCGCTGCCATGGAATCATGGCGTCAGCGTTGTGAAAAATGTGTACGTCCGCAGGGCGGTTACGTCGAGAAGTAACGCCAGTTTCATCGATTTCGTGTGAGTAGTTAATTAGAAAAAAAATCGGAGGCCTTAGAACTTGAATGCACCTCGTATATCAACACGGGATTGATCAACATATATTTTAAAAGTAAGTATGCAATGTGCGTGCTGCTAGAACTCAGAAGCGAGTCCCGCTACGATCAAGGATTTATATGGTGTGGTGGCCCCATGTCCCCCATCCATGAAGCAGTTTCCCGTTTTTTGATGGGCGTGCTTTTGAAGATGTAGGGGCTAGGAAGTTTCACCCTCTGGAAATTTCTAGAACATTCCAGAACATTTGAGGGTATTCTAGAGCGTTCCACAACATTCTCGAATGTTGCAGAATGTTACACAATGATCAGAGATGTTGGGAAATGTCCTGGAATAGTCTGGAACATTCGGGAAGGTTCCAAAATGGTCGGGAATATCCCAGAACATTCTAGATCATTTTGTGACATTCCAGAACACTTTCGAGTGTTGTGGAGCGTTCCGGAAGATTGTGGACCATTCGAAGACTTTTTAGTGTGTCCTGGAATTCAGCATTGGCGTGGCCATCAATCTTGCTTTATATACTCCTACATAAAGCAAGAGCCCTGTTGGGTTCGAACATCAGTTTCTTGCCAGTCACGAAGGGACGGACTGAAGAAGTAGTGCAGTGAGTGAATAAAAATAAACAGTGAAGGGTGAGTAGTCAAAGTGATACAGTGACTGATCATAAATCGAAAATAAAATGTGAAAAGTGTGTAAAAGGTATTTAGTGTATTTGTAAAGCAGTAGAAGTATCACATGAGAAATGACATTATAATTTCTTAGTTCTTCACTACGCACTGTATTCGTGACACATTTTACAGACAGAATACACATACACCATTGAATGCAACATTATGTCATCGTGGGACACAGCAGACATGACGTCACAAACATTGAGGTGCAGGAAAAACTGCGGTATCGTCCATGACATTTAAATTTATTAGATCTCTCTGTTCACAATAAATTTTGTAGATAGTAACCACATATGTCTCTGAATGAACCTGTAATACATGTTATTGTACCACACATAGTTCAGGACATATGACATCATAAAGAATGAGATGTGTGAAAGACTGCCGCATCATGCATGGTGTTTAAATTTATTACTTCGTTTCTACTAATTTCATTTGGCAAAACATTGTGCAGACAGTATTTACATATGCCACTGAATATAGCTACAAAATTCTATCAGTTTATGACATAGTCCAGATGGTGCATGGTATGCTCAGCTGTCAATAAATACCTGAGAAATGCCGGGTTTCTTTTATGAAATAGTGGTATAAGTTTATTGATCACAAAAGAAGACATACAACGTAAGTTACGCGAGATGACAAATAAATCATGAACTGTTGACAACACAAATAGAAGCAACAAATTACTGGCACTCCACTTTGTGGCATTTCGTTGGCAAAGATTTAAGTTTATCTGTTTAATCAGGGTCAGAACATGGATAACACAACTTGAAATTATGTAATGCTGAATAGACATTGATGAATTTGTTCTACAACGAAGTTACACTACGTTATTGCAGGCGAGATCGCGAATATAACAATACTATACCCCTTTCTTGACGCGTAGCTCGATCTCTCACTGTCGTGGTACTAGCGTCTGCCAGTAGCGATGTGCGGCGCCTACAGTCCGTTATCGCCTGCACGAAATATGCAAAGCCGTAGTCTGGCAATGATGAAGCCCTGAAATCTTGGCAGATTCCAGCCTGTGACACTCGTGTTCACAGGTCATACCATGGGTCTGTTTTACTCACTTATACCGCAATGTGCACAAGAAAATCAGACGACAAAGCGGAAGATCTGAAATGAATAAGGCTGTCCCCGGCACAGTGAGTTGTCCGAGATGACTGAGGTCTAAACTGTCGTTACACAGCAGGCCGGGGAGGCCGAGAGGTTCTAGGCGCTACAGTCTGGAACCGCGCGACCGCTACAGTCACAGGTTCGAATCCTGCCTCGGGCATGGGTGTGTGTGACGTCCCTAGGTTAGTTAGGTTTAAGTAGTTCTAAGTTCTAGGGGACTGATGACCTCAGAAGTTGAGTCCCATAGTGCTCAGAGCCATTTTTTGTCGGTGCACATAAGATTTCACAACTTGCTCCCCAGTCAAGACCAGAGCATGTTTGAAGTCACGTACAGGATGACGAGTGCAACCCACTCGTAATACGAGTCAAGACCAGATTCTCCTCTCCAGACCGGAGTCTGAATGAGGTGGCCCATTTCTCCGCTGCTCCATCAAACCTCGGTAAACTCCAAAAAGAGCACCCACACAATCACCCTCATAGGGATTTTATGGCAGTCACAAGACTATGTGCACCAAGTGTTCCCTGTAGCTTGTCTGCTCTACCCTCCAGCCTGATTTAATAATATTTGTCCCCTCAGGTGAAGCAGCCAATCAATGACTCATAAATTCCCACACAGGGAGGAGATGACATTACACTCCCGAACTGTTGTGCCCACGGCCACTTTAGACAAAGCGTTCCAAGTCTTTGCTTAGGCCTGAAGTGAATAACGCATTTATCACAGAGATAATACATGGACTGACCAAATGTTACAGCATGTCGGACCAGCGGCCTTGACTAAACATAGAACACTTCGGAGCCGCCATAAGTGTTCCATCTCAAAATCTTCCAAAGGCCTGAGGCTTCCCAAGAACCTTGGCAGACAGAGGGACGACACCACCTTACGGCTCCTTCGGCGTCGTCCAGTCCAAGGTGAACATTGGAACTCGCGAAATTTTATGGACCACTTCTCTTTACACAATGGGCGTTTACGATACCGTGGAAGCGCTTTGGCCTGGCGTGACAGTTTTTTCGCCTCTTTGGCCGAAAGTATTTTCCGCACACTGGTTCTTGGGACCGGCGTTCTATCCCCGATAAGACCTTGCCCACTGCCAGATTTACAGTTAAATGATTAAAATTAAAGGAGGTACCATAAACATATTGCGTATATTAACAATGTACATGCTCGCATCCGTCCCCGCTCGTGTTGATAACTTCCTGTCATCTCACATAAACGATGAGTGCGGTGTAATAAGAACGCTGAATATGAAAATAAGTGAGAAAGTGACTTGTCCTATTTCAAGGTTACAGAACCGTTATTGGATATAGGGCACTGAAGTGCAAGGTAGTTCTACAGTCAGCTCCTCTTCCCGATCTTCATGACTGCTTTACAAGGTTTTCTGGGGGACTTTTCTTTTTACAGTATTAGACCAAAACCAGGGGTACCACCAGATCTCCCATACTGAAGATTCTAAACTACTGACGATCCTTTTCATTTACCACAACTTATTTGAAATTAGCCGAATTATAGTCTTTTTGTCCAGAGTTGCAGCTGTTCTATCCATACTTTTGGATTCTTTTTTGGGTGAGTTTCAGTCCCACTTTGTTTATCACTATTTGTGCGATGCAGTTGTGTATGGATGGACAGTTGAGGAGCATCCTGACCAGTTGCGTCAGGTGCTGAACAGGTTTATGGAATCTGACCTTACGGCCAGGTAAAGTAAAGTGAACGTAGCACATTAAGAGATGTCGCTTTTGAGACATTTAATTTCTGCAGCTAGGGTCAAGGTCATGCTATAGCCGTCAGAGATTTTTCTCATCCTGGAAATCTCAGGGAGATCACACGATTCGTCAGGACCATTTATTTCTTCCACAAGTTCATTCCTGGATTCGCTCAGTTAGTAAATCCACTGAATATGCTACATTTCAAAGACGTCCCTTTCAGTGGACGGGCAGTCAGCAAGCAGCATTTCATGCCTTTAATTTGGTCCTTCATATAGCAATAGCGTTCGCGATCCACCACTTCAACAATTTTATACTCTGTATGGACGCCTCTTAACCTGGGAATGAGATCTGTGCTATTGCAGGAGTATGGTGATTAGCACCGTTCTGTGGCATATGAATCCAGTTAATTATTCTGTCTACAAGTTGGAGGTACTGGCAACGCTTGGCACTCTGGAAAAATTTCAATTCTGTTCAAAACATTAACACTTCTTATTTAAGACCGATAATCAGGCACTTAACAAAGCGTTAGACAGGTCGCATAGCAAAGTGTGCGGTCCTGATTTCAGCATTCCGTTTCATGGTTAGAAATATCCAGGGACTGATAATCAGCTGGCTGACGCCATCATTAAAATGTGTAATGATAGTGAGAAGGATAACGAACTGGTGCAGGATCGCAGTGAGTGTAATTAGGTCATTAGTGGTGAGATTCTTGAATTATTTCCAGATTTGGTCGAATAATAGGCTAAGGGTATCAAACATAGTAATACTTATCAACAACTTTCTCAGAGTAGAGTGTTTTCAAGGTACAGTTTCAATAAACCACTGCTTTGTTATCGCACTAGAGAGGGTGGTAATTAGAAGATAGGGCTTCCAGAAAATTGGTAAGCTCCTATTTTCACTATTTTCATCAGTTCGCCTGCAGTTGGGTATTTTAGTGTTTTTAAAACGATAAGTTAAGGCCCTGTCTTCTTTCTGGCATCCCTTAAGTTGGTGCTAAGATGTCTGGACTGTAGGTGCGCTAAGGATTTCATTCCCAATGAAATGAAGCCCAGGATGACCTGCCATGAAGGGCCGCAAAACGGGGAGTAGAATATCGTCGACGTATCGCTGTGCCGTAAGGGTGCGGCGGATGACAACCAAACGACTCCTGCTTTGAAATAAAATGATACCGCAGACCATTACTTCTCGCTGTCGAGCTGTGGGGCGGGTGAGTGAGCTCGCTATTCCACTGACGCCTGAGGCGCCACCGCTCTTCACCGGGGCTCAGTTCCAAGCGGGTCTCATCACTGAAGACAGTTTTCCTACATTCAATGAGATTCCAGGCCTAAAAAGTGTCTGGAGACGCTTCGGACAGCGGTGGAGTGCAGGAAAGCTGCGAAAAAATGAAAAAAATAATAATCATCTGGTGAACTGATTCAGCATATTGAAAAGCCGAACCAGCCTTCACTGAAATTCAAAACAGGGATGGTAACATTAAGAGTGCAGTGAGAATTCCTCTGGTAAACGCGGGGGAGAGGGCCGATGGGCAGAAAGAGTACACTGAAGGTCTGAATTAGAGCCAGAATTGAAAAGAGTTGTGGAAGAATTGGGATAAAATAAAGCGGAAAAGGTAGATAACATTCCATCTGAATTTGTAAAATCATTTTTGGGAATGACAACCAAACTATTATTCAGGTTGGGAAGAGAATCTACGAAACTGGTGGGACAGGCGACTTCGCTTACGACTACCGGAAAAATATTGTGAACACAGATTTGAATTTAGCAACGGCCGATAGATGCGAAACCTATCCCGCAATCAGCTTAATATCTCGAGCATACAAGTCGGCCACTGCGTTGTCCGTGGTGAGAGGTAATGCCTGAGGTTTGGTATTCTCGGTGCACTCTTGACACCGTGAATCACCGAAAATTGAATTCCCTAACGATTTCCGAACTGGAATTTCCCATACACCTGACTCCAACTACTATTCCGCGTTCAAAGTCCGTTAATTTCCGTAGTGCGTCGTCCGCAGTAACTTCGTAAATCTTTTGGCATGAATCACCTGAGTACAAATGACAGCACCACCTATGGACCGCTCTTTTATATCCTGTGTACGCGATGCTATCGCCATGGCTTTCTTACCTTGTGTACGCGATACTACCGCCATATGTGAATGTGCATATCGCTATCCAGTAACTTTCCTCAGCTCTTTGTGTATCTTTGACAATCATTCCTCTTGAAACAGCAAACAATTCGGCTACCTCAATTACGGAAGCACGCATCACTGGAGCACCAACAATTTTTCCAGGTCGGAATTCACTTAGCTCCACCATAATGCACTTACAATATGTGATCAAAAGTATCTGGACACTCCCGAAAACATACTTCTTCATATTAGGTGCATTGTGCTGCCACCTACTGCCAGGTACTCCATATCAGAGACCTGAGTAGTCATTAGACAGCGTGAGAGAGCAGGATGGGGCGCTCCGTGGTGCTCACGGAATTCAGGTGACTGGGCGTCACTTGTGTCATACGTCTATACTCGAGATTTTTACACTCCTAAAAATCCTGGGCCCACAGTATGTGATGTGATAGTGATGTGGAAACGTGAAGGGACACGTGCAGCACAAAAGCGTACAGTCTGACCTCGTCTGTTGACTGACAGAGACCGCCGACAGCTGAAGAGGGCCATAATGTGTAATAGACAGACATCTATGCTGACCATCACACAAGCATTCCAAACAGCATCAGGATCCACTGGAAGTGCTATGACAGTTAGGCGGGAGATGAGAAAACTTGGATTTCATGTTCGAGTGGTTGCTCATAAGTCACACATCACGCCGGGAAATGCAAAACGACGCCTCGCTTGGTGGAAGAAGGGTAAACCTTGGACGATTGAACAATGGAAAAACGTTGTGTGGAGTGACAAATCACGGTACGTAATGTGGCGATCCGATGGCAGGGTGTGCGTATAGCGAATACCAGCGTGTGTAGAGCCAAAAGTATAATTCGGAGGCGGTTGTTTTATGGTGTGGTCGTGTTTTTATTGAAGGGGGCATGCATCCCTTGTTGTTTTGTGTGTTACTATCACAGCCCAGGCCTATATTGATGTTTTAAATACTTTCTTCCTTGTACTGTTGAAGAGAAATTCGGAGATGGCATCTTTCAGCATGATCGAGTACCTGTACATAATGCACGGCCTGTGGCGTAGTGGTTACACGACCATAACATCCCTGTAATGGAATGCCCTGCACAGAGTCATGGCCTGAAAGCTATAGCACACCGCCGGCCGCGGTGGCCGAGTGGTTCTAGGCGCTACAGTCTGGAACCGCGCGACCGCTACGGTCGCAGGTTCGAATCCTGCCTCGCGCATGGATGTGTGTGATGTTTTTAGGTTAGTTAGGTTTAAGTAGTTCTAAGTTCTAGGGGACTGACTACCTCAGAAGTTAAGTCCCATAGTGCTCAGAGCTATATAGAACACCTTCGGGATGTTTTGGAACGCCGACATCGCGCAAGGCCTCACCGACCGACATCGATAACTCTTTTCAGTGTGAAATACGTGAAGGATGGGCTGCCATTCCCCAATAAACCTTCCAGTAGCTGATTGAACGTATGCCTGAGAAAGTGGAAGCTGTCATCTAGGCTAAGGATGGGCCAACACCATACTGAATTCCAGCATCACCGATGGAGGGCGCCACGAAATTGTACGTCATTTTCAGCAAGTTGTACGGATACGTTTGATCACATATTTTATAACTGCATAACAGACTACGACTAAAACTTTCAATGTATTGAGTGCACTGCATAACCGCCATTCGTAGTCATATACGAATGTCCAACCTGTAACCTTGGTTGTCTTCTAATATTAAGCACTTCTGGCGGCGTTTCCATATTTATGTCCAAGTACTATATCCTTGTACGACATGTATTTCGGGAGATATGAGGTCGGAAACTTTGAGATGCATTAAAAAAGTAGTTCACTTCTTGCGTTAACGAGTAAACAGTTTTTGCTCTATTTCAAGCCGTCTCCAATGGTCACGTGTGTCCATTAAGTTTCGCCACAGACGTAGTGAGGTGAGGACAAACTTTCACCGTTACGGAACGAAGCAACGAATTTCGCAACCAGCCGTGATGTGCGGCCCTGACGGCTGGCTGTCTGCGCGGCTCGCCAGTAAGGCGGGTGCGAGGCCAGAGTTTGAGGTGCATATGATGCAAACACGCAGCGGCCCGGGTAAGCTCCGGGGGCCTAAGCCCGCCCGATACGCCGCAACTTGGCGGCTCCTAAAACGCGCCGCGCCGCTGCGCGCTGCGCTCTCGGACCTGCAAACTTTGACTGGCGCGCCAAGTGCGATTACGTTAATGGAACATGAAAGCGACTTTGGTAGTTCGCCCGCGTGTGAGCAATGTCGGCCGCGCCGGGCCTGGGCGCGGAACAACAGCTGGCCCCGAGGATTACTCGAAGAAACTTCCCCACACCTCAGAACGGCGCAGCACGCGCGCGCCGGAATACCAAGCTTCCCACGCGGTTAAACCAATTGCCGAGTTGCTTGTCCGGAAGAAATGAATAATATGTGTGACACCGTTCTATATACAGGGTGAAAAGTATTTAAACCAACAAAGTCTGGGAGGTTGAAGGGGACATGAAAACAAATGTTTTTCCCTAATGTCATTTTCTCCTGTGGGGATTATTTAAACCAGTGGAGGCCATATTACGCTTTTAAGTTGTTAGAGGCCGTATTACGATCTTCAGTTGTAGCCAACTGCTGTCCACCAGTGTAGTAGTGCATTGTCTCTGTTTACTAATGGATCGATACACCTGGAGTGAGTACACTAATATGGTTGGTGCATACTACGTAGCACACCACAACGGAGAGCTGCACAGTGGGTTTATCAACAGTATCCTAATCGCCGTATCCCGCATCATACGACCTTTGCTGCTGTGTACCAATGCAATGTCTGCGAGGGACCGGGTCATTTTCCAGATTACCTGGACAGGGACGCCGTCGCACGGTAAGAACGCTGCAATTTGAGGAAGGTATCTTGCAGCATGTGGAGCGGGATCCTTCAATCAGCACTTGTGCAGTTGCACGTAACATGGGGACGAATCAGACGAATGTAAGAACAGTCCTTCGCGAGCAATTGTTACGTCCATTTCACTTACAGCGTTTCCACAACCTGAAACCAGTTGATTATCCACCCGGAGCACAATTTTTGCAGTGTTACCTGGAACAGTGTGAAATGCATCCTACATTTCCATCCACTGTGTTGTTTACCAATGAAGCAACGTTCGGTCGTGATAGAGTCTTCAACATGCACAATTCGCATGTTTGGAGTGAGGATAACCCACATGCCACAGTTACTAGCGCTCATCAAGTGCGATTCTTCGTTAATGTGTGGGTCGGTGTTGTTGGGGACTGTTTAATTGGGCCGTATCTGCTACCTAGACCATTAAATGGCAGGCACTACTACAATTTTCTCGCCAGAGCATTGCCAGAATTGCTGGAAGACGTCCCGCTCCCTACAAGACAACACATGTGGTTCCAACATGACGGGGCGCCGGCACATTTCAGTCGTCATGTGCGTCGATTCCTGGACCGACGGTTCCCAGAACCGTGGATTGGCAGAGGTGGTCCTGCACCATGGCCTGCTCGATCTCCAGATATGTCCCCTCTGGATTTTTCGTGTGGGGAGAGATGCGCAACCTTGTTTACGCAACTCCTGTTGCATCAGAAGAGGACCTGGTTGCTCAGATAGTAGGAGCAGCAGAAACAATTCAGTATACTGCTGGGATTTTTGCCCGTGTCAGACAGAACATGATTCGACGGTACAACCTTTGTTTACGTATCAATGGAGATATTTTGGAAATCTACTGTAGTTGAAATTGGGTTGTGTTAATGTGTTGTCCCTTGGTCATAAAGAAGTGGAAAAGTGCTTGTTGGTTTAATTAATTTGCCGCCAGATACCTCTTCCTCTACCGGTTTAAATACTCCTCATAGGAAAAAATTACATTAGGGAAAAATATTTGTTTTGATGTCTCCTACAACCTCCCAGAGTTTGTCGGTTTAAATACTTTTCACCCTGTAGATATTCTCTCTATGTCTCTTTGCGACACTGAACAAGTAATTACCACGGAGGCTACGTTCGGTATAAGCAAATACTTTATTAGTACTAATGGCCGAGTTAGATCTTAGGAAAATGTAAAGAGAACTTAGAACATAGTGGTAACGTAACTACTCGCTGAACTAATAATCATTGTGACTTAATACTAAATGCTTCCATCATAGCAGTAACTCTACGTCGAATGATGTACAGGGCGTATCATAAAGAACCATTCGATTTCGCATGTCTATATTTCTGAAACTGACGAACTTATACAATGAATTTTGCTTTTTGATCAACGAGAAACTCAAAAAGTTTTTTCGTACCTTTCCACAGGTGTTCAATATGCCCCCCTTGAGATGCAATGCATAAGTCAGTGTAGTATTCAAATTGTTCCCACACTGCACTGATAATGTCAGCTTCCACAGCTGCTGCCATGCGATGTCTTAGTTCATTCATAGTTGCTGGTTACGGAGGCACATAAACAGAGTCTTTTATAAGCCCAATGTTGTCTCTTCATCAAACACTAAGTGTGGAAGAAAATTGTCACCCCTATCTTGCCAAGAATGACATTTCAGAACACCACACGTTGTAGTTTGTCACCTTCACGAAGAGCTTACAGTGGATAAATTTTCCATGGTTTAATGTGTAAACGTCGACACAACACTTGCCAGAGGGACATCGGTGGCATGTTGAGCTTTCGAGCTGCGTGGCGAACGGATTTCTGCGAACTCCTTGTGAGAGACTAGGGCGGATGCGTTCGACGTGTGTTTAAGACACTCGGGAACAGCCCGGCGATTTGACTTAACACAAACAACCTGATCTCAGAATTGTTCGCGCCATCGTCTAATACTCTGTGATGTAGGGGGATCCCTACCATTTCTAGTACGAAAGTCACACTGAACAGTTATTACTGACCCGCACTGCGCAAAACGTAGAACACAAAAACGCTTTGTGTTGTCCCAAGATCATTTTTACTAGAACTGAAATGAGCGCACACTGCTGCTACCTAGCGGGAACCATGTAACACTCCAGAGTTTGCTCTTTCCAACATTACGTTGTTCACGCACGTATATCAAGTAATATAATTGTTATGATTTTATTAAATCGGATGCTTCTTTTTGATACACCCCGTATATCGAAAATTATGAATAGAATGTCTGTTAACTTTCATTGATTACATATTATTCGATAAGGGAGTTTACATTTTTACACCTGCTTCAGGTGCGCAAATGTGGTTACCTGTTATTTGTTTCAACCTTTTTTTTCTCAATACTTGTGGCTATTTTTCGATTTTTCTTACTGCGTGTGAGGTGTGCGAGGAAAGTAGCGGGACTGATTTCTTATCTACCAAAATTTTAATTTTTTTCAAACAGTATTGTCCCCTACATGGTAGTTCCCTTCGACATCTATACACCGACGGAGTTGTTGTTCCTTGTCTTGGTAGCACCACTGAGAGGGTTCAACTGGTACGGCCTTTAATATGTCGGTCACATTCTTTTGCTTGTTCTCCAGAGACCCAAACTAAATTCCTTTGAAGACATTTCTCAATTAAAAGAGAAGAAAAAAGTCACAAGGACTCGAATCAGATGAACAGGGAAGCTTTGGAACGAAAGGAATACATTATGAGGTAAAAAGAAAAACAGTGATGGAAGTGTCCATGTGAGATGAGGCGTTGCCATGGTTACTTGTCTCCAATTTCCGGTCTCACTCGATTCACCCTTTACCTAGGCCTTTCAAATATATCTTTGTAAAACACTTGGTTGACACTTTGTACTGGAGGTCCAAACTTTTTATGACGATAGACCTACTGTCGAAAAAGCAAATCATCATTGTTTTGATATTTGATTTGCTTGTGTGAGAGCTTGTCGGCCTAGGAGAAGTCTCAGAGTGCACTCACTTTGCCGCTCTGTCTCAGGTTCTTACTTGACAATACATGATTTATCACTTGTTTTCAGCCGACTGTACCAATCGTGGTAATTGGAAGTTTTCTCAACAACATCAAAGCACACATATCTTCCATCGTTGTTTTGTTCAGCTCTTAGGCTTATCGGTACCATTTTGGTACTAACTTTTTGCCTTATCATAATTTCGCTCAAAATTTGATGAATGGTGAAAGTATTCAAGTATAACAGGTCACCCATAATCCTTATTGTCTAATGTCGGTCTGATGTCAGAAGAGCATGCACACGATCTCCAATTTCGTCCGTTTTTGAAGGAGAAGGTCCCCCTGAGCGAGGTGCACCTTCAATGTATCATCCGCCTTCCGAAAATGAATTGTGCCGGGAAAAAACTTGTGTTCTTAACAACTTGATGGCATAACGTTGCTGTAAGTTCCGCTGTTCTATTTTCGTAACATAAAACAAAAACAGAACTTCACTGCTGTCGTTTATCGACTAACAAAGTCATCAGAAGACCAAAACAAACTGCAAAACGATTTAGACGAAACGGAATGGTGCGAAAAGTGGCAGTTGACACTAAATAACGAAGAGTGTGAGGTCATACGCATGAATGCTAAAAGGAACTCGTTAAATTTCGGTTACACGAGAAGTCAGTCTAATCTAAAAGCCGTAAATTCAACTAAATACCTCGGTATTACAATTACGAACAACTTAAATTGGAAAGAACACATAGAAAATTTTGTGTGGAAGGCTAACCAAAGACTGCGTTTCATTGCAGGACACTTAGAAAATGTAACAGACATACTTAGGAGACTGCCTACACTACGCTTGTCCGTCCTCTTTTAGAATACTGATACACGATTTGGGCTGGACATCATTAAACGAAAGCAGTTTTTCGTTGCGTCGTAATCCTCTCACAAAATTCCAATCACCAGCTTTCTCCTCTAAATGCGAAAATATTTTGTTGACACCGACCTACATAGGGAGCAACGATCACCAAGATAAAATAAGGGAAATCAGTGCTCTTACGGAAAGATACAGGTGTTCGTTCTCACCGTGCGCTAGACAAGATTGGAATAATAGGGAATTGTGAAGGTGGTTCGATGAACCCTCGGCCAGGCCCTTAAATGTGATTTGCAGATAATCCATGTAGGTGTAGATGTCGGCGTTCTCAAAAATCATGTGATGGCTGTGCAGAGCTGAATCTCGGACCGAGGATCTGGAAGGAACCAACAGATCGTTCTACGTAAACAGAACAATACAGTGTTTCCAGATTGCTAGCAGTGCTGTTAGTCTCGTTAATTTTCTCACACCCCTAATATACCTCTAACTTTTCTCATTTACTCTATATAGATTCCGTTCTTGCCGTATTTAGTGTCCATTGATGGTGGTCTAAGGTAGTATGGCATGTGATTTATGATGTACAAATTGTTCAAATGGCTCTGAGCACTATGGGACTTAACATCTGAGGTCATCAGTCCCCTAGAACTTAGAACTACTTAAACCTAACTAACCTAAGGACATGATACACGTCCATGCCCGAAGCAGGATTCGAACCTGCGACCGTAGCGGTCACGCGGTTCCCGACTGAAGCGCCTAGTACCGCACGGCCACACCGGCCGGCTCTGATGTACAGCTATTTATAAATTTCTAATCGGATAAGTAACAGACTACAGTTTTTTATCATACTACCTCAACTTTTTTCACCATTTTTTTGCGGTTTTTCGATCATAGTAATATTTTCCTTATGTTTTTCAAGTCACAAGCACGCTTGATCATGACCCGACGTTGAAACTTGGTGATGCTTCAGGATGAAGTATATACTTCAGTCGAAATGCTTTTGTGAAAATGGCTATGTCGTTCTGGGAATTTAGTGAAGATTAAGCGCCCTACAACAACATATCAATCGACATACTTATATCCTACGAGAGAAGTAACATGGAAAACACGTGTAGTGAACTTTACTGAAGCGAGAGACAACATAAACTCATACTGATCACTTGATCAGCTGGGTAAATGTGAGGCATTACATTACGCGCAGAGAATATATAGTCACAATCTTTGTTTTCTCCTTTAGTATTTCAAACGAAGGATGGAAAAACTGAGCGTGAATTGCCGGGTGGTGATTTGAACTTAACTGCTAATGGATATGCATTCCACGTCTCTTTTCAACGAAGCGGAAATAAAAACAGAACATTCTCTTTACAGCCATTTACTTAGTAATTTGTAAAAGAGGAAACGATTTCACTCCATCGTCGCTGCAACTTTGCATACATTTCCGCAACTAGTTTCACACTGAGCCAGTTTCCAAGCGCTGCAACTTTGCATACATTTCCGCAACTAGTTTCACACTGAGCCAGTGTCCAAGCTTTATACATGTAATCGATACAAATGTCACGTAAGTAAAACTAAATGTTTTTGCAGGATTATGTCAGTTTAACCATGTGCAGCTCTGCGTCAAATTACTTACGGAAACGTTACTACAATGTAACGAAAAGTTTATAAAGATGGAGCACATATGACTATCAGTGATTGCTAACAATAATTTTTCCAACTTCTTTGTTGATATGATGTTTCTCCGAGTTTGTGTCCAGTTTATTTGCTCGCTTTGGTATGACCAATATTTTCCTTAAAAGTAGTATACCATTTCTGTGATTAAAGTCGACTTTCCTTCATGAAATACGCTTTTAATTTTACCTTACCTCCGAAGAATTCAAGGCTCGTGACCACCTTTTTATTGCACAAATAGTATAAAATATTAACATTTTGCTTTACACATGTACAATTTCTGATATGGAAACTGCAATGACTCAAATGTTCTACCAACATTTATAGTAAAAGAGTATACACTATGTTCGAACAGCATTTAGTAAAATATCAATTTCGATTAAAGGAAGGAAAAGGAATAACAATACGTACGAAGCCCTGGGATGGCTTCCTATGAAAGGCAACGAAACTGGGCGTAGATTGTCGCTTACGTACCGCTGTGCTGTTAAGGGTGCCGTGGACGGCAATCAAGGAGGTCCTACTGCGGGAAGACAGCACTGCAGCCAATACCTCCTCGTTATCGGGCCATATGGCCGGCGACAGGTTCGTATCTCACCGCTGTCACGGCCGTCTCTCATTGATTAGAGTAGAATAGTCTTCAATGACAAGTCCCGCTTCAAACTGAGCCGATCCTCCTTGGTACACATAATGGGTTATAACACTGTTCCATAAACAACGACACAAACATGCCAAATTTAAACAGACGCAAAATCCCGAAGAATGGCTATCTTTTACAGATGCTCGAAAGTTAGCGCTGACTTCAATGCGAGATGCCTATAACAGTTTCCACAACGAAACATTGTCTCGAAACCTGGCAGAAAATCCAAAGAGATTCTGGTCGTATGTGAAGTATGTTAGTGGCAAGAAACAATCAATTGCCTTCTCTGCGCGATAGCAATGGAGATTGTTGTGGGCTGGCAGGAGAGCCAACCCGTATGAATAGAGGAAGCCGAAAGGCACGCTGTGGCTATGCTAACTATCGTCTCGGCAAATGAGAGCGTATTTTGTCAGTGAACCATCGCTAGCAAAGTCGGTTGTACAACTGGGGCGAGTGCTAGGAAGTCTCTCTAGACCTGCCGGGTGGCGGCGCTCGGTCTGAAATCACTGATAGTGGCGACACGCGAGTCCGACGTATACTAACGGACCGCGGCCGATTTAAAGGCTACCACCTAGTAAGTGTGGTGCCTGGCGGTGACACCACAGAGATACTATCGAAGAGAGTGCTGCAAAAGCAGAGTTACTAAACATTGCCTTCCGAAATGCCTTCACAAAAGAAGATGAAGTAAATTTTCCAGAATTCCAATAGAGAACAGCTGCCAACATGAGTAACGTAGAAGCAAATATCTTCGGAGTAGTGAAGCAACTTAAAACAATTAGTAAAAACAAGTTTTCTGGACCAGACTGTATACCAATTAGGTTCCTTTCGGAGTATGCAGATGCATTAGCTCCATATTCAACAATCATATACAACCGTGCGCTAGACGAAAGATCCGTACCCATAGACTGGAAAGTTGCACAGGTCACACCAATATTCAAGAAAGATAGGAGTAATCCACTAAATCACAGGTCCATATCGTTAACGTCGATAGGCAGTAGGATTTTAGAACATACCGGGTGATCAAAAAGTCAGTATAAATTTGAAAACTGAATAAATCACGGAATAATGCAAATAGAGAGGTACAAATTGACACACATGCTTGGAATGGCATGGGGTTTTATTAGAATCAAAAAAATACAAACGTTCAAAAAATGTCCGACAGATGGCGCTTCATCTGATCACAATAGCAATAATTAGCATAACAAAGTAAGACAAAGTAAAGATGTTTTTTTACAGGAAATGCTCAAAATGTCCACCTTCATTCCTCAACAATAGCTGTAGTCGATGAATAATGTTGTGAACAGCACTGTAAAGCATGTCCGGAGTTATGGTTAGGCATTGGCGTCGGATGTTGTCTTGCAGCATCCCTAGAGATGTCGGTCGATCACGATACACTTGCGACTTCAGGTAACCCCAAAGCCAGTAATCGCACGGACTGAGGTCTGGGGACCTGGGAGGCCAAGCAAGACGAATGTGGCAGCTGAGCACACGATCATCACCAAACGACGCGCGAAAGAGATCTTTCACGCAACTAGCAATACTTCGTTTTTTTTCCTTGGTTCTAATAAAACCCCATGTCGTTCCAAGCATGTGTGTCAATTTTTACCTCTCTATCTACATTATTCCGTGGTTTATTGAGTTTTCTAATTTATACTGACTTTTTGATCACCCGGTATATTGTGTTCGAACATTATGAATTACATAGAAGAATACGGTCTATTGACACACAGTCAACATAGGTTTATAAAACATCGTTCCTGTGAAACACAACTAGCTCTTTATTCACATGAAGTGTTGAGTGCTATTGACAAGGGATTTCAGATAGATTCCGCATTTATGGATTTCCGGGATGCTTTTGTCACTCTACCACACAAGCGGCTTGTAGTGCTTATGGAATATCGTCTCATTTATGTGACTGGATTTGTGAATTCCTGTCAGAGAGGTCACAGTCCGTAGTAATTGACGGAATGTCATCGAGTAAAACAGAAGTGATTTCTGGCGTTCCCCGAGGTAGTGTTATAGGCCCTCTGCTGTTCCTCACTATAGAAACGCTTAGGGAGACAATCTGAGCAGCAGTCTTCGATTGTTTGCAGATGACGCTGTCGTTTATGAACTAACAAAGTCATCAGAAGATCAAAACAAACTGCAAAACGAATTAGAAGAAATATCTGAATGGTGCAAAAATTGGCAGTTAACCCTAAATAACGAAAAGTGTGAGGTCACCCACATGAGTGCTAAAAGGAACTCGTTAAACTTCGGTTACACCATAAATCAGTGTAAACCGAAAGCCCTAAATTGAACTAAATACCTAGGTATTACAATTACGAACAACTTAAATTGGAAGGAACACACAGAAAATGTTGTGGGGAAGGCTAACCAAAGACAGGACACTTAGAAAATGTAACGGACCTACTAAGGAGACTGCCTACACTACGCTTGACCGTCCTCTTTTAGAATACTGTTGCGCGGTATGGGATCCTTACCAGATGGGACTGACGGAGTACATCGAAAAAGTTGAAAGAAAGGCAGGGGGTTTTGTATTGCCGCGAAATATGGGAGAGAGTGTCACAGAAATGATACAGGATTTGGGCTGGACATCATTAAAAGAAAGGCGTTTTTCGTTGGGACAGAATCTTCTCACGAAATTCCAATCACCAGCTTTCTCCTCCGATTGCGAAAATACTTTGTTGACACCGACCTACATAGGGAGGAACGATCACTGCGATAAAATAATGGAAATCAGAGCTCGTACGGAAAGATATAGGTGTTCTTTCTTTCCGCGCGCTATACTAGATTGGAATAATAGAGAATTGTGAAGGAGGTTCGATGAACCCTCTGCCAGGCACTTAAATGTGATTTGCAGAGTATCCATGTAGATGTAGATGAACCGTGAATACGTGTCTGGAGACGTTCTATACAGCGATGGGATACCAAATTTACTGTCGCTCGCTATATGTTCCAACAACCACGAGTGATGGTCCCTGGTGACATTTCTTTTCACATCAGGAGTCCTTTGGTTGTCATCGGCGGCATCCTTACAGCACAGTGAAACGTCGGCGATTGGGCTTATGTTTCTGTCAGATAAAGTCCGCCCGAACACGGTGAGAGTTCCTACTGCGTGTTTCTGTGCTTATGAAACCCTACGTTGCCCCACAAGGTCGCCGAAACTCTCCCCAATCGGGAACGTTTCGACTATTGTAGGCAGGGTCCACGAAACAGCTCGAGATTTCGATGATCTAAGGTGCCAATTAGAATTTGGCACGATATCCCCCAAGAGCACACCCAACAATCCTGTAAGTCAATGCCAAGCCGAATGACTGCTGGTGCCGGCCCTGGTGGCCGAGCGATTCTAGGCGCCATAGTCTGGAACCGCGCGACCGCTACGGTCGCAAGTTCGAATCCTGCCTCGGGCATAGGTGTGTGTGATGTCCTTACGTTAGTTAGGTTTAATTAGTTCTAAGTTCTAGTGTACTGATGACCTCAGAAGTTAAGTCCCATAGTGCTCAGAGCCATTTGAACTGCTGGCCAGAGGGGGTCAATGTGTTACTGACTTGCTCAGTTTGTGAAGATCGTTCTCTTGAAGAAATCATCAAATTTTCTGAAACTGTAATGACTTGTTTTTCTGTACATGTACATCTTATCTAGGTTACCGTCCCACACAAATACTTTCTTCGTGGTGCTTCGCTTTCCTTTCTATTTCTTTATTTTTTTTGTTGTTGTCTTAGAGAATATATCATTCGGAAATGCTGAGAGTTTCTTTTTCTCGATGAGGCTGTAGAAAGAAAGTGTCATTCACTTACGGTGGCCAATAGTAACGTTTCTTCTTCGCTGTATGAAAGGCTGCAGTACGTTGTATGAACAAACATGGTAAAATGTTGGGTATTAAGGGAGGTGTTTTTATTAAAACGACTCGGAGCCTTTCTGCGATGGCCTGTGCCTTCGAAATCCGTCAGTGTTCTGGGTGGGCTCCGGTGGCCCCAGCGACTGGCGCTACCACCACATTGTCCTGCTGGCTGCTGGCACATGGCGGGGCGGTGGCGGCCAGCCGGCCTGCTATAAGAGTGTCGCGGGGCGCGTGCGCCGTGTGCGCGGCCGCTGCTGGCCGGGACATTAACATGATTTAATGCCGGTCGCGCCGCCCCGCCAGTACAAAGGAATGCCGCCCGCAATAGATTATTCGCACTCCACCGCGAGGCCGCGCCAGCCCCTGCTATCGCGAGCACCTCCCGCGTGTCACGTTCGGCGCTGCAATACCACTCCGGACTAGGTCGCCAACTACTACTGCGGCAACGGTGACCCTCAGGTCTCTGGCCAATAGATGAAACCACAATTACTCCTCTCCTTTTTTTGCTCCAACGACGAAACTTGATATAACTGTCCAAGAAAAAGTCTGCTGAAAAGAGCACAAAATTCTTCATGCGTTCCATTTGGCAGTGAGGCGTGCTGCAGCTCGCGTTGGTGCTGTTTATAGGTTTCTGTCCTCTGTTGGAGGCCAGACCGTATCGTTTAGTTGACATGATTGCGGTTGGTTGTCTTCTTCTCGTCTTGATTGGCGCCACTTGGTTTCGCAAGCACTGCCTGTCCGCTAGTGGCAGTAGCGACGGTTACCGATATGTGGTAACTGTGGCTACCGACGTCGTGGTTCTTCCAGGTCGTGTCAGTGGGCAGTTCGGTTGGAGGTCAGCACAGTGCGCGAAAACGCCGTGACCGCTGGCTCCGCGCATTGACTGCCGCATCGAAGGCCTGTGGTCACGAGGGTGCACGACCTCGTCATAAACCGGATCCTGCAAGTTTTAATTTGAGTGCATTTGGATTCAAGTAGAGAAACCTCCACCATTGTGAGATCTCGCTATTCTCCAGTGACTTGGGATCGTGTTGCTGCTCGTAGTGTTGCCGAGGCGAAGAGCAGCAAGTGGAGTGCTTGAGGAAGGCAGATCTGATTAGCTTTCCTGGACTTCTAATTACTATTTATTGCGTTCAGTTTGTTACTATTTGTTAAGTACAGCCAGCGGTCTTTTTCCTGCCTCGTGGCCGCTACTGCCCCAGTCACCTGCCCTAGGGATTAGTGTATGTAACGCCAGTACACGTTTCCTCGCCTTGCCGCTGCTGTCCGGTAAGGGGTGTAGTTTTGACAGCTTTATTAATTGTAGGTTGGTTGGCGATTCTTCTACTCTGGTGGCAGTGATTCCTTTCTCGTTCCAGGCGCTCTAAGCACTGTATTCTGTGGGCGGAGCCCAGACCGCCGGTTCCGGCTTTGGCGTATATTTACAGCTTTGCATTTGGTTTATTGGACGTCAGGCAGCCTCAGCAATATTATCATTAGTCATTCGTTAGACTGCCACTAGTCTGGGTTACCATCTTCTGAAGTGAGTGCAACTCTTGGCTGGCTATCTCATCACTAGCGAATTTTTTTTTATTTTTTTTTTACTCAGAAGTCGATTCCTGGTGCACCGTCTGTGACTGGCTCTTGTGTTTTATTATTGTATTTGCTGTTTTATTGTATGTTTCTGAATTTTTTATGTAATTTTCATTCTTGGCGCTACAGCCAGTTCAAATAATTGTGCTACCAAGTTTACCATCATTTTGTCTCACACATTTGCCTGTCTTTTTAAAAGAACCTTGCTATTGCATTGCTGTTTTACAGTATGTTTGTTATATTTTTTATATAATTGCCGGTCTTGGCGTTAAAAGCTTTCAGCCGTGACTGTGGTTACCTGCCTTATAATTTTAATAGGGATGACATTGGCTTGTTATTAAAACATCATTTGCTGTGTCTGTATTTTATGCTCATTTGGTAAATTGTAACGCACTGAAAGCACTGTTAATTACACAGTTGTCTATTCCTTCATTAATAACGTGTGCCATCTTTAAATATTGCGGAGTCTGGAATTAACGTTTTAAAATAAATGTGTGTAATTGCAAAAGGGATCCAACAGTAACTGCTAATCGTAACCGAATCCTGCCTTCCTTGACTACTAGGTTTCAGGTAGGGAAATAGTGATTCACCTCTAATTCATTCTCGTTTCAGAGATAACCAATATGAATTTGACGAAAAGTTGGTGCTCATTTGGTTAAGTCGCCAGAATGGAGGCACCAAGAAGACTTGAAGTTTGTATACAATACGGAGGACATTTACGCACTGATTGTCTGATACTGTCGGAATAATCCAAAACGTGCATTCTACATCAACAGCTGAACTTGGGATACAGGAACCTCGCAGACTCACACTTCCACCACCAACGTCAGGGTTTCACGCTGATATGGAACTTGTTTGCTGCAGAGCGTGTGCAGATATTATAGGTGGTCCGATCTATGTGAAGGGGGGAAAAAGAAAAATATGACGATCTGTGAAAAAGAAATACAACACCGAGATTCATGAAGTGTGTGTGTGTGTGTGTGTGTGTGTGTGTGTGTGTGTGTGTGTGTGTGTGTGTTTGTGTGTGAGTGTGTGTGTGAGTGTGTGTGTGTTTGTGTGTGAGAGAGAGAGAGAGAGAGAGAGAGAGAGAGAGAGAGAGAGAGAGAGAGAGAGGGGGGGGGGCAATGTATACCTAGAACAGAATTTATGTTCAAACGAATGTGGTTCGCGATATAGAACATTGTGAACTGTCCAATATTTTCCCCAAGATTTTGGGCTACGGTTTTAATGTGTTAACCGGATGACTGGCTCACCCACGTTTTTGTAAGTGGTCAGCCAGTCACATCTTCCTGTGGCTTTCTTTTAGTTCCTTTCCCTTTTTACTTTTGTTCTAATCTTTTGTGTAAGTTCTTTTACTCTTTCTCCATTGTTTTAGAGCATGTAAGGTAAAGTGATTGTGTGACTGATTCGGGGGATTGAGCGTGGAACAATTTTCCAGGTTTTAGCCACATTCGTTTGTTTTTGTAAGTGTAAGAGCACTGATGACCGCACTGTTGAGCGCCCATAAGCTGCAAACATCATCATCATCGAAACTTCCTGGCAGATTAAAACTGTGTGCCGGACCGAGACTCGAACGCGGGATCTTTGCCTTTCGCGGGCAAGTGCTGTACCAACTGAGCTACCCAAGCACAGCTCACACCCCGTCCTCATAGCTTTACTTCTGCCAGTACCTCGTCTCCTACCTTCCAAACTTTACAGAAGCTCTCCTGCGAACCTTGCAGAACCAGCACTCCAGAAAGAAAGATACACAATGTGGCGATCCGATGGCACGGTGTGCGTATGGCGAATACCAGCGTGTGTGGTGCCAACAGTATAATTCGGAGACGGTGGTTCTATGGTATGATCGTGTTTTGTAATGAGGGGGCTTTCACTCATTGTTGTTTTGCATTTTGCTATCACAGATCAGGCCTATATTAATGTTTATAGCACCTTCTTGCTTCCCACTGTTGAAGAGCAATTCGAGGATGGCGACTGCATCTTTCAGCGGGATCGAGTTCCCGTTCATAATGCACGGCCTGTGGTGGAGTGGTTACACGATCATAACATCCCTGTAGTGGCCTGGCTTGTGCAGAATCCTGACCTGAATCGTATAGAACACCTTTGGGATGTTTTGGAACGCCGACTTCGTTCAAGGCCTCACCGACCGACGTCGGTACGTCTCCTCAGTGGTGAACTCGGTGAAGAACGGGCTGCCATTCCCAAAGAAGTCTTCCAGCACCTGATTGAACGTATGTCTGCGAGAGTGGAGGCTATCATCGAGGCTAATGGTGGGCCAAAACCGTACTGAACTCCAGAATTACCGATGGAGGGCGGCACGAACTTGTATGTCATTTTCAGCTCGGTGTCCGGATACATTTGATCGTATAGAGTATCTTTCTAAACATTAAATTTAAAAGATGATAAGTTGAGCCGGAAATAAAATTAAAGATCTTTTGGAAATAAACTGAGTATTATTTGATTTTGAAAATACGAAACAAATTTGGAAAACGGTATACGTAAATCAAACATATGCAACAAAATGGGCAGTAAACGAGAATTTTTCCACCATAACAACGGAAATCGAAATTTAATTCCAAAAACGAGTCACAGCGTTTTCACTCATTCGTTTCGGATAGAGTTACTGTGAATAAAAAGTAGAGCAAAATCATTGTTTGGATATAAAAGCGACCATCTTGCACAGAGAATAAAACCAGCAAAACTGTAAATTTCTTTTAGAAGCAGAGTTAGATGCTTATGCACACAATACTTTTCTGACGATATTCTGAAGTGTCCGAAAATTTTGCACCCTCATTTTCAAGTAAGCAGCAACGTGTTCATCTATTTTGCAGTTTTGATTTCAATATCTCTAAAATGCATCTTTAGGAGTGAAGCTTTCGTCGACATATTCCAACAACGCAAGCTTCACTACTTTTTCTGGTAATTGATTTTTTGTGTAATTTAATGAAAGAATTATTTCTTCGTGGCTTGTAAATGCCTCTTTCACCATTGTGTCTTTTATCTGACTGGAAAAATACAAAATCTCTGTAATACATCGTTTTGCGCCAGTGTGAGCCCTACTCTGAATATGAAAGTTTATTGAAAATAAAACCAAATGTTCTGTTGTTGAAGGTGGTTGTTGTTGTGGTCTTCAGTCCTGAGACTGGTTTGATGCAGCTCTCCAAGCTACTCTATCCGGTGCAAGCTTCTTCATCTCCCAGTACCTACTGCAGCCTACATCCTTCTGAACATGCTTAGTGTATTCATCTCTTGGTCTCCCTCTACGATTTTTACCCTCCACGCTGCCCTCCAGTGCTAAATTTGTGATCCCTTGATGCCTCAGGACATGTCCTACCAACCGAACCCTTCTTCTAGTAAAGTTGTGCCATAAACTTCTCTTCTCCCCAATCCTATTCAATACCTCCTCATTAGTTACGTGATCTACCCACCTAATCTACAACATTCTTCTGTAGCACGAAATTTCGAAAGCTTCTATTCTCTTCTTGTCCAAACTATTTGTCGTCCATCTTTCACTTCCAGACATGGCTACACTCCATACAAATACTTTCAGAAATGACTTCCTGACACTTAAATCTATACTCGATGTTAGCAAATTTCTCTTCTTCAGAAAAGCTTTCCTTGCCATTGCCAGTATACATTTTATATCCTCTCTACTTCAACCATCATGAGTTATTTTACTCCCCAAATAGCAAAACTCCTTTACTACTTTAAGTGTCTCATTTCCTAATCTAATTCCCTCAGCATCACCCGACTTAATTCGACTACAATCCATTATCCTCGTTTTGCTTTTGTTGATGTTCATCTTATACCCTCATTTCAAAACACTGTCCATTCCGTTCAACTGCTCTTCCAAGTCCTTTGCTGTCTCTGACAGAGTTACAATGTCATCGGCGAACCTCAAAGTTTTTATTTCTTCTCCATGGATTTTAATACCTACTCCGAACTTTTCCTTTGTTTCCTTTACTGCTTGCTCAATATACAGAATGAATAGCATAGAGGCTACAACCCTGTCTCACTCTCTTCCCAACCACTGCCTTCCTTTCATGTCCCTCGACTCTTGTAACTGCCATCTGGTATCTGTGCAAATTGTAAATAGCCTTCAGATCCCTGTATTTTACCCTTGCCACCTTCAGAATTTGAAAGAGAGTATTCTAGTCAACATTGTCAAAAGCTTTCTCTAAGTCTACAAATGCTACAAACGTTGGTTTGCCTTTCCTTAATCTTTGTTCTAAGATAAATCATAGGGTCAGTATTGCCTCACGTGTTCCAACATTTCTACGGAATACAACTGATCTTCCCTGAGGTCGGGTTCTACCAGTTTTTCCATTCGTCTGTAAAGAATTAGCGTTAGTATTTTGCCGCTGTGACTTATGAAACTGATAGTTCGGTAATTTTCACATCTATCAACACCTGCTTTCTTTGGGATTGGAAGTCTGAGGGAATTTCGCTTGTCTCATACATCTTGCTCACGAGATGGTAGAGTTTTGTCAGGACTGGCTCTCGCAAGACTGTCAGTAGTTCTAATGGAATGTTGTGTACTTCCGGGGCCTTGTTTCAACTTAGGTCTTTCGGTGCTTTGTCAAACTCTTCACGCACTCCTCTTCCATTTCCATAATATTGTCCTCAAGAACATCGCCCCTGTATAGAACCTGTATATACTCCTTCAACCTTTCTGCTTTCCCTTCTTTGCTTAGAACTGGGTCTCCATCTGAGCTCTTGATACTCATACAAGTGGTTCCCTTTTCTCCAAAGGTCTCTTTAATTTTCCTGTAGGCAGTATCTATTTTACCCTAGTGAGATAGGCCTCTACATCCTTACTTACATTTGTCCTCTAGCCATCCCTGCTTAGCCATTTTGCGCTTCCTGTCGATCTCATTTTTGAGACGTTTGTATTCTGTTTTGCCTGCTTCACTTACTGCATTTTCGTATTTTCTCCTTTCATCAATTAAATTGCAGAGCTAGTTGGCATATAAACTTTTACTACTGTAGTAGGCGTGGGCTTCATGTCTATCTTGGCCACAATAATGGGTTCACTATGCTGTTTGTAGTAGCTTACCCGCACTCCTACTTTTTTATTCATTATTAAACCTACTCCTGCATTACCCCTATTGGATTTTGTATTTACAACCCTGTATTCACCTGACAGATCGTCTTGTTCCTCCTGCCACCGAACTTCACTAATTCCCACTATAGCTAACTTAAACCTATCCATTTTCCTTTTTTAAATTTTCTAACCTATCTGCCCGATTAATGGATCTGACATTCCACGCTCCGATACGTAGAACGCCAGTTTTCTTTTTCCTGATAACGACGTCCTCTTGAGTAGTCCCCGCCCGAAGATCCGAATGGGGGACTATTTTACCTCCGGAATATTTTACCCAAGAGGACGCCATCATCATTTAAAAATGGTTCAAATGGCTCTGAGCACTATGGGACTCAACTGCTGAGGTCATTAGTCCCCTAGAACTTAGAACTAGTTAAACCTAACTAACCTAAGGACATCACAAACATCCATGCCCGAGGCAGGATTCGAACCTGCGACCGTAGCGGCATCATCATTTAATCATACAGTAAAGCTGCATGCCCTCGGGAAAAATTACGGCCGTAGTTTCCCCTTGCTTTCAGCTGTTCTCAGTACCACAATAGCAAGGCCGTTTTGGTTAGTGTTACAGGGCCAGATCAGTCAATCATCCAGACTTTTGCCCCTGCAACTAATGAAAAGGCTGCTGCCCCTCTTCAGGAACCACACGTTTGTCTTGCCTCTCAACAGATACCCCTCCGTTGTGGTTGCATCTACGGAACGGCTATCTGTATCGTTGAGGCACGTAAGCCTCCCCACCAACGGCAAGGTCCATGGTTCATGGGGGGGGGGGGGGGGGGGTTGAATGTACTGGAACTATTTCTTTCAATCTTTCAATTTTCAATTTCAGGGCTCCGCCAAAGCCTCTCACAAATCCGATGAGGCAGTCTGGTAAAGTATTCTCATATATTAGGCTACTACTCTTTTGACGAGCAACCATCGGCTCTGAATCTGTGAAGCCTATACTCTATTCTGTAACCGAACCTGGCTTCGATTGAGAGTCGTCACTCCCCTTTGGTACTGGCCACAGGGAGCTATTAACAAAGCAATAAATGGATTGTACTTCTTACCTCTGCCATGACTTCGCGTCTCTTATCTTTAGATATCATTTTTATGAAAGGTGACCAGACAAAAATTCCTACCTCATGGCACTTCTGCACAATTAACTTTTTCTCTAAGTACAGTTTGAGATGTTTCAGCAAAAGTCCTATTTCAGAAGCATCTCTGCCTTGCAGCGCCTGACTGAAGTTCTGTAATAGTGTCATCTTCCATGAAAAAAGATGCAGCAGTGAAGGTGATTTCCTCACTTCTGATTCCTTGGAAGCCACCATGAAGGGCTCAGAAAGTCCTCATGTTTAAAAGCTGTAAAATAAATGTAAAAGTATAATAATTGCAGTAAAAGAACAGCATATATAGTGTGAGAAGAGAAATTAGTTCTTTCATAAGCGTGATGTGAATTCCTTGAATGCGAGCTATTACTCATTTTTCAGAGAGCCCAGTGCACATAATCGCATATTGACTTTCTACCTATCTTTACAATGTCAAGTGCGTATTCCAGCGAAAGTTGTTGGACTATTCCAGTGACCTATCAAAATCATTAAGAAGGCCACTTTTCTTACGCTCCAGTAAAAATACCATGGATCTTTGTACAACTGGCACGTATATACTCCACATTAAAAGTATTTTGTAGTACTATAGTTAGCATATGGCAGGAACAGTTCAGTCTTGAATAATCGCGCAGTGCAATGTTGTTGGCTCCTGGATCTGTCTTAAAAGACACGTCTTTGAAAACAGAGTCGTGGATGCTAAGAGACATAAATCGCTACAGTAATTCTCTTGGATTGTCATCACCAATTTCTGGAAACAGAGTCATAAACCAAACACGAGATCTGAGAGTCTAGTCAACAAAATAGTAGACAGCACATGTCAGACAATAGTGTCTTCTTGTGCTGCATGTTCACACTGCCTGTAGTTGCTGAGCATTTACCTTTCGCTATATGAGCAATTACCTCAGGCATAATTATATCTCTCAGGCTTAAAGTACTTCCTGCCAAGTGACGCGACACGTTTGTGGAATAAGGTACAATAGCCTTTGTGGAAACCATTCTGTAAGTCACTCAAGTGTTGAGTAACGTCTGAACAAGATCCAAAAACCTTCATCTCATGTACGAGGGCTGTTCGGAAAGTAAGGTCTGATCGAGAGTGAAATGTATACCGCAATGAAAACCCGATGAAGTTTTCCATAGATGTGTTGGGCAGTGTCTGTAGTACGACTGTGGATCGCGTCACTTTGCCCTTTCCAGTTCTGAGCGCGCAGTGAGCACAAAAAATGCCGAGAAAGTATCGTCTCCCGCAAAGTATGAGTGCCTGTGACAGATTTCGCCTGATTTCATGCACACAACGCGAATGTCACGCGTTCCCTTTTTCATGACAATTCTCGGCCGCACACTACAGGGGAAATGAAAACTCTCTTGCATCGTTTTGGTTAGTAAGTGTTTAATCATCCACCATACAGCCAGGATTAGGCTCCCTCGATTTTCAGCTCCGCTCACATGAAGTGCTGGGTATGAAGACAACATTTCGATGCAGACAACAAGTTGCAGATCAGCGTAGAGAACAGGCAGAAAGCACAGGTGGATGCCTTCTATGATTATGGTATTGGAACGCTAGGACAGATGTCTAACTCAGAACGGCGGCTAAGTAGAGAACTAGCTCGAAGGTGTAGCTAACTGCTGCCAGTAAAGCAAGGTTGAATTTCACTGTGGTTTCCATTTCGCTACCGATCGGACCTTACTTTCAGAATAGCCCTCGTAGATCCGTACGATCTTAGGTCCCACGCATACATAGCGACACGTTCATCGACAGTTCTCTCCATAGTAGGTGTCTGAAGACGTATCTCATGCGTATCTTTGTTTCTTAGACGCGCATGGAGGCGAGCAATGTGTGAAGTCCCATATGGACCTTCAGCATGAGCATAAACTTCACTACATAGCAAACAGCAAACATTGAAGTTTTTTTCAGCACTATCCATTACAACATACATACCGTCCAAATTGAACTTTTAAGATTCGTTTCAGGCTGTGTGGGTCTATACTCACACTGATTACTTTTTTTTACATGCTTTCCTTCCCCTACAAACCACATGTAATTTCCCCTCTCATTGACTGTAGTAATAAAAAATGGAAAACTCTCATTACTCCACTAAACATTGCTCTGCTCCCCGTTCGTAGACTATAGCTCGCAACGGTGGTCAGTGCTACCACCAGCTCGTTGTTGTTGTTGTGGTCTTCAGTCCTGAGACTGATTTGATGCAGCTCTCCTTTCTACCCTATCCTGTGCAAGCTTCTTCATCTCCCAGTACTTACTGCAACCTCCATCCTTCTGAATCTGCTTAGTGTATTCCTCTCTTGGTATCCCTCCACTATTTTTCCCTCCACGCTGCCCTCCAACGCTAAATTTGTGATCCCTTGATGCCTCAGAACATGTCCTACCAACCGGTCCCTTCTTCTTTTCAAGTTGTGCAACAAACTCCTCCACAATTCTATTTAATACCTCCTTTTTAGTTATGTGATCTACCCATCTAATCTTCAGCATTCTTCTGTAGCACCACATTTCGAAAGCTTCTATTCTCTTCTTATCTAAACTATTTATTATCCATGTTTCTCTTCCATACATGGCTACCACCACCTCATAGGCCGCATTACATAGGTCCTTTCGTATAACACTGCTCTGCTCATGCGGTGACGTCACGGTTTTGCATCGTGCGAGGCATTTCTTGTCCAGTGCGGTAACAGCCAGCGGGCTTAGCCTCTGCGCACGACTCAAGTGATTATTGTAGCGCCGGCCGCTGTGGCGGAGCGGTTCTAGGCGCTTCGGTCCGGAACCGCGCTGTTGATACGATCGCTGGTTCGAATCCTGCCCAGGGCATGGATGTGTGTGTAGGTAGGTTTAAGTAGTTCTAAGTCTAGGGGACTGATGACCTCAGATGTTAAGTCCCATAGTGATTAGAACCATTTTGAGCTTATTGCAGCGTGCTCATTACTACACTATTTTCCATCTTCAACAAATCGTAGGTCAAACGGAATTTTCTACTAGAGTATTTCGAACGAGAAATGAAGATTTATTAAGCGTTATGTAAATAACAAAATCATTACATAGTTACGGAGGAATTCATGTAAATAACAAAATCATTACATAGTTACGGAGGAATCTTCTCACGAAATTCCAATCACCAACTTCCTCCTCTGAATGCGAAAATACTTCTTTGAAGCCGACCTACATTGGAAGAAACGATCGCCTTCATAAAATAAGGGAAATCAGAGCTCGTACGGAAAGATACAGGTGTTCGTTCTTACCGTGCACTAGGCGAGATTGGAATAATTGGGAATTGTGAAGGTGGTTCGATATCGTTACCGGTAAATATCGGTTCCATTCGAACATCAGCTTCGTTTGTTCCGCCCTACTGTACAGTAACTGAGATGGACGGAATGAGCGGCCGATGCAGCGTGGGTGCAGGGAAGCGTTCGTACAGCAACTAGAGGTAATTCCCGCATCGCCACTGAGGATGTACTGCGAGAGCAGGACTCTACCTACCGGCTTCCTTTTCGGGCACGACTGCTCGATTGTTGGATGGATGGTGGACGGTTGGACATGAAAAGCTGCGGCGTATGTAGGCGGTTGGCCTTCATTTAAATATATTGTCTAATCTTATTTATCAGTATTTTCCTAACCCAGATTCATTAAAGAATCTTATCCCCATGTATAGAACAGTTAGTTATTTTACAGATATCAGTATTTGCCGTCATATGATGACCTAACTGTCCTACAATGGCACAAGATAAAAGGTACATTTCGTGGAATTACCGGATACTCTTTCGCAAAATGCCTTACGCATAGAATTAGTAGTAAGACGTAATAAATTAAACCGTCAAGCCTGATGCTCGAGTTGCATGAATTTAGAAAATGTTGTGTGTATCCGCGAGAAGAGTTGTGAAAAGATTTGAAAATACGTGCAAAATAAGTTGGAAGTCGGTAAGTTCTCTCATTCAGAAGTAATGGGTGAACATAGTCTTGGCAATTTACACGTCATGAGTTATGCCACCTCAAGACCTAATACATAATTTCTAACTTTATTACTCGTGTTATTGTGCCTTTAAAGAAGAATACAACTGCTAAAGACTAGATTACAGCAGCAGTTTTTTCCCTAGAAGCAGTTGGATACGCAATCAGAAACTAGCACTCAGAAAATGTGTGCGGCATGCCGGAACGTGGGAGATCGGACAGGTCTGCGTGACCTTGTTGTGACGATAACAGACGTTTCGCCCAACAATTTCCCGCGCTTTTTTTCACTCCGGGCTCTCCGTAGACATTCTGCAAACGCCCAGGAATATCTGCGGTGCTCTGGTCCTCCGCCAAAAGAAACACAATGACAGCTCTCTGTCTGCAATGCACTGCGTAGCCTTTGCATTTTGAAGCCAATGTATAACGCCACCACCTATGGAAACATCATGGAACTAGAGGCCGACGCGAGTATATTACTGGATATCCCACTACAAATTCTATATGTTTTAAACGATATTGGATGAGAAAATAATGTGCTGGATTATTTAGTGAACGCTCTAAGTAAATTTTTATTTCTTTGTGAGGGTAAACGGCACTTCGAATGGAACATTTTAAATGCCCGTAATTCACAAACTGAGACAAGTATGGGGCATGCTAACGTTGCCCCCTTTTTTTTTTTTTTTTTTTTTTTTTTTTGAGCAAATCATAATAAACTCTTTCTCTCTCTGCTGGTTTCTAGCTATACGCTTATTCACATCTATGTTAGTAAACGGTTGTCACTCCTGTTCATTCGAAGTGAAGTGATCGGCGGATCACCTCTCTGTACAATGTAAGTCTCTGTTGGTAGTTCTGACAGACTCTTCCACCATTTGGGGTACTCAAACGTCTGTGCCCGCAGGGTTGCTCCGCGCCTAACCGAAGACAATAACAAGCATAGAAGAACCATCTGAGAGGAATGGTTTGCGTGTTACGATGCCGATCGTGACAAGTTGTCGTCGAACAGCGTCACAGGCGATGAAATGTGTGTCCATCACTTCGAACCGGAAACAAAACGACAACCTACGGAGTGGTACCACCCCACCTCTCCTCTGAAGAAGGGGTTGCAAGCCACACCTTCAGCCGGTACAGTCATGGCGACTGGTTTCTGGAACTCAGAAAGTTGTTTGATGTCGTCCCTCATGGTGCATCGGTCAACTGCGAAGTGCATAGTGCTTCCCTCAGTCCGCAACTCGTGGTCGTGCGGTACCGTTCTCGCTTCCCGCGCCCGGGTTCCCGGGTTCGATTCCCGGCGGGGTCAGGGATTTTCTCTGCCTCGTGATGACTGGGTGTTGTGTGATGTCCTTCGGTTAGTTAGGTTTAAGTAGTTCTAAGTTCTAGGGGACTGATGACCATAGATGTTATGTCCCATAGTGCTCAGAGCCAGAGCCTTCCCTCAGGAAACTGAAGAAACAGCTTGTTCGTCGCCACAAAAATGCAAACGTACTTCTCCTTCCCATGACAACATATAGCCTACACAAGTCTGCGCACCCAATAGGAGTTAGGAAAACTTTATTCAATTCTTCTTCCTCATCCACCCTACAGCCTGGAACTCGTTCTTCCGATTTTCATCTTTTGGGCCCTATGAAGGATACACTTCACGGGAACCAGCACCTGGATGGCAGGGATGTTATTGATGCAGCAAGAAGTTGGTCTCCACCTCGACCGGTAGAGAGGTACCGAACGGGCATACAGGCCCTTCCAGTTAGGTGCGTAAGGCCCTCTCATTGAACGGAAATCATGCCGAAAAATCAGGTACTGTAGTCAAAAGGGTGGAAAATAATATGACGTTTTGGAGCACTGAATAAAACCAACGCGCTTTTAAGAAAAAAAAAGTGTTTCCATTACTTATTGAAAGCAGCACGTGCAATGGAAAAATTTACTAATTCCAACATATGACTTTATTGAGTCATGATGGGCATGAAACAAAAGATGATAGAGAGGGAGATCCCGTGGAGAAAAGAGGTACAGAAAGAAACCTCTGCCGGCCGAAATGGCCGTGAGGTTCTAGGTGCTACAGTCTGGAACCGCGAGACCGCTACGGTAGCAGGTTCGAATCCTCCCTCGGTCATGGATGTGTGTGATGTCCTTAGATTAGTTAGGTTTAAGTAGTTCTAAGTTATAGGGGACTGATGACCTCAGAAGTTGAGTCCCATAGTTCTCAGAGCCATTTGAACCAAAGAAACCTGTCACAACGAAACAAAAAGGAAGGAAAGAAACCTTGAGTGTACCGATCTATCGACGCGGTCAATAAGATGAAGCCATATCTTTGTCACATGATGAAAATGAGGAGATTTGGGGTTGCCTCCCAGCATTCGTCAGTTCCCGGTCATGGAATCCGACGTAAATCCATGGGCAACTGTTCCTTACTATGAGGGCTATTCGGAAATAAGGTCTGATGGGGTGCAAAATGGAAATGACAGTGAAAATCCGATGAAACTTTGCGGAAATGAGCTGGCCAGTCCCACTTGAATGCCCATCGATCGCGTCATATCGCTCTTTCCAGTTCTGAGCATTAAGTGAGCACGTAGAGGTGTTTACAACAATAGTTCTAGTATCTAGTTAACAAATATGAGGGACTGGTGTGAGCTTTCGCCTGATGTTATGCAGCCCACATAACACGGCTTTCATGCATTTAATTCTGCATGACAATACTCTGCCGCACTCTGCAGGGGCAATGAAGATACTTCTGCAGTGTTTTCGGTGGGAAGTGTTTGATCACCCACAATAGCGCCCGTGATTGACTCTTCCTGAGTTTCATCTCCGCTTACATGAACCACCGGCTATGTAGACAGTGTTCTGGCACAGGCAACAAGCTGTAGACCAGCGGAGAGCACAGGCGATTGCCTTCAATGGGGAGGGTATTGGAAAATTTGCACAACACTACGACAAATGTCTAACTCGGAGCGGCGACCACGTACGAGTGGAAAGTGTAGCTAACTGTTGCACATAAAATATTTTTGATTTTTACAATGGTTTCCATTTTGCGACAGACCAGACCTTAATTTTCGAATATGCCTTGTACGAATCAACTGTGATCGTTATTGATCGACCTCGGGCGGTCATGTCTGTGTGTAATCTATTTCAAGCAAACTATAGCGTGTACGAAAACGTATTAACGGTACGGATTTCAGAGAGTTTTGTTGTGGTGCTTACGTTTGTACCGTATTTTTGTAAGTTTAACAAACACAACAAATACTCGGTTGATAGACTGTAGTTATCAATAATATATTTTTCGCCACCATTTACGACATCATGCCAACGCTGGGGTAACTTTTAGATTCCTCAACAGTAGAAACCACGGTGTTTTGAGGCGAACAACTCGTCGAGGAATGTTCGGAGCGTATTTGCATCCGAAAAGAAAGTTCTTCGGAGGTTGTTCGGTAGAGGTTGAAAAAAGTAAAAATCTGAGGGTGCAAAATCATGTGAATAACGTGGGTGTGGAATGACTTCCCGAATCAACTCTTGAATGTAGTTTTTGGTCAGTCTGGTAGAAGGCGGGCGGGCGTTATCCTGGAGTAGCATCACTTCACTCAGTCTTCCTGGTCGTCGTTCTTGGATTGTGTCCGCAAGAGCAATTCGTAGTAGGACACACTGTCGCTGTTCCACCAGACGCTTAGCATTATCTTTCGTGAATGCGCGTGGATCTGCTTCTTTTGGCCTCCACCATTCCTTTCGTTTCCTTGTGTTAGCATAAAGACACCATCCCTCGTCAGCAGCAACGATATATGATAGGAGTTGTTCACGAACCAATTGATTACAAGCAAGCCGAGGTGCATATACGGCCACCAGCTGATTTCTGTGATTTTGGCTTAGAGCATGTAGTACACATACATCACATTTTTTAACCTTGCCCATTGCATGCAGGCGCCGCACTGTGGTGGAATGATCAGTTCATCACATTTACCAGTACTCGAGTACTCAGACATGGATCGTTGTGGATTAATACGTTTAAACTATCTTCACCGAACCCCGAAGGTCTTCCCCACCTTGGAGAGTCATTAACGCCAAAACTGATCATCTTCAAAATGAGAAAATATTCTTGTCGTGCTCTGTCCAATGGAATTATCCCTGTACACATCGTCAATGTTTCTGCCAGTGTCCGCTGGAGTAACAAGCCTAATGAACTCAAACAGAATAATAAGTCGGAAATACTCCAGTATTTGCACTTGGCACTCCATGTTCTAGCGCCCACAGCTCCACCCACTGTCTCAAAATAACAAAACGACAATTTGTAAACTCAAATAACAACAGTAAACTGCAAATAAAAATGGAAATCGATAAATAAACCCATAGCAACAGGAATACCAAGACGCAAAACGAAGATGCTACGAGCTTATGCTCGAACCTAATAAAGTACAAATGCCGCCCCACGCTAAGACCAAACACGTTCAGCGTTTCCCGCAGGCACAGTTCCGCTGCAGTACGTATAACAGGTGATTCACCAAGTGAAAATGTGAAAATGTAAAGTGAAGGTGACTAGAGAAGTACTCCAAAGTTGATTAAGAAAGGGGCAACTTGAATGTTGCTTCCAGCCACAGTGACATGGTGCCAACAATTTGACCAAGATCGGATGGATGCGAGTCGTGAAGTGCTCCAAAGGTGAAGGTGACGGGAGAAGTATTCCAAAGTTGATGTGTACGGCACAGCGAAACTGTTAAATAAGGGGCAACTTGAATGTCGCTGTGACTAGAGAAGTACTCCAAAGTTGATGAAAAAAAGGGCAACTTGAATGTCGCTTCCAGGAGCAGTGACATTGTGCCAACAATTTGACCAAGATCGGATGGATGTGAGTCGAGAAGTACTCTAAAGGTGAAGGTGACTGGAGAAGTATTCCAAAGTTGATGTATATGGCAGAGCGCGACTGTTAAATAAGGAGCAACTTGAATGTCGCTGCGACTAGAGAAGTACTCCAAAGTTGATGAAAAAAGGGTCAACTTGAATGTTGCTTCCAGCCGAACTGACATGCTGCCAACAATTTGACCAAGATCCGATGGATGTGAGTCGAGAAGTACTCCAAAGGTGAAAATGACTGGAGAAGTATTCCAAAGTTGTATACGGCAGGGCGCGACTGTTAAATAAGGGGCAGCTTGAATGTCGCTTCCAACCGCAGTGACATGGTGCCAACAATTTCTACATCTACATCTAAATTTATACTCCGGAAGCCACCCAACGGTGTGTGGCGGAGGGCACTTTACGTGCCACTGTCATTACCTCCCTTTTCTGATCCAGTCGTGTATGGTTCGCGGGAAGAACGACTGTCGGAAAGCCTCCGTGCGCGCTCGAATCTCTCTAATTTTACATTCGTGATCTCCTCGGGAGGTATAAGTAGGGGGAAGCAATATATTCGATACCACATCCAAAAACGCACCCTCTCGAAACCTGGCGAGCTAGCTACACCGCGATGCAGAATGCCTCTTGCAGAGTCTGCCACTTGAGTTTGCTAAATATCTCCGTAACGCTATCACGGTTACCAAATAACCCTGTGACGAAACGCGCCGCTCTTCTTTGGATCTTCTCTATCCCCTCCGTCATCCCGATCTGGTACGGATCCCAAACTGATGAGCAATATTCAAGTATAGGTCGAACGAGTGTTTTGTAAGCCACCTCCTTTGTTGATGAACTTCATTTTCTAAGGACTCTCCCAATGAATCTCAACCTGGTACCCGCCATACCAACAGTTAATTTTATATGATCATTCCACTTCAAATCGTTCCGTACGCATACTCCCAGATATTTTACAGAAGTAACTACTACCAGCGTTTGTTCCGCTATCATAAAGTCATACAATAAAGGATCCTTCTTTCTGTGTATTCGCAATACATTACATTTGTCTATGTTAAGGGTTAGTTGCCACTCCCTGCACCAAGTGCCTATCTGCTGCAGATCTTCCTGCATACTACAGGATCATCCGCGAAAAGCCGCATGGAACTTCCAACACTATCTACTAGGTCATTTATATAAATTTTGAAAAGCAAAGGTCCCATAACACTCCCCTGTGGCACGCCAGAGGTTACTTTAACGTCTGTAGACGTCTCTCCATTGATAACAACATGATGTGTTCTGTTCGCTAAAATCTCTTCAATCCTGCCGCACAGCTGGTCTGATATTCCGTAGGCTCTTACTTTATTTATCAGGCGACAGTGCGGAACTGTATCGAACGCCTTCCGGAAGTCAAGGAAAATAGCATCTACCTGGGAGCCTGTATCTAATATTGACCTAGATCGGATTGGTGTGAGTCGAGAAGTACACCAAAGTAGATCCGTACAGCAGAGTACGACTGTTGTGGGCAAAACCCCTTACTCTACTAAAATAAGGGGCAACTGCAATGTCGCTTCCAGCCGCAGTGACATGGTGCCAGTGATTTGTCCAAGATCGGACAGATGTGAGTCGTACATTACGGGAAGTTGAGATCTTGGGCCACGCGATTTCCATCATTTCGCAAAGCTGAAGAATCATCTGAGGAAAGAGATTTTGCAATGATGAGGACTTTCTCACCGCGGTTTGCGGATGTATCCGCGACTGAGAAACAGATATCTTTCGTTGAGGAAGTGAACAATCGGTAGAGAATTTGAAGTGTTGTTCACAGCGACATGGTGAATATGTTGTAAAAGAGTGCCAAGTATCTTTGTTACTTTGAACTGCAATGCAACATTCGATAAATATTACTTGGCCTGCCATAGTAAAGTTACTTCTTTAAGCACTCTCATAAAAGTGCAGTATATGACGAAGGTGGGAATATGCAATATATCCACAGAAAAGATGTGCAGTGTAGAGATACACAGCCTGGATTACTATCGGACCACTTTGGATGACATAAAATCTACTAAAATGTTCCAAGTAACCGTAGGTCAGAACTGCTACACCTGCTTTGTTCTTCCCAACAATTTATCAGTATTGGGTAGTGGTCTTACAATGTCTTAGAAAGTATTCTCACGTCAGTAGTTTCGATTTTTGATCAAAATTTCTGTTTAAGTTCGCTGGAATCTTTTTCTTTTTTTTTCCTTTTGTATCATCTGTCTTCCGACTGGTTTGATGCAACCGCCATAATTTCCCGTCCTGTGCCAATCTCTTAATCTCAGAGTAGCAGCAACAACCTACGTCCTCAATTATTTGCTGGTTGTTTTCTAATCTCTGTCTTCCTCTACAGTTCTAAAGATTTTGCACTCTACAGCACCCTCTAGTACCATGCGAGTTACTCCATAATGTCTTGACAGGTATCCTGATCATCCTGTCCCTCCATTATCATTAGCAGTGTGGATGGCATGCAGAGTATGTACGAGTATGCAGGTGTGGAATCTTCCATAAATCTCATTGTTGAAAGTCTTTGAAGATGCCAATAAATTTCCACGTATTGTTTGCTGACAGGTTTGACATTTTCTCTGTTGCTTCAGTCTGCATTCGTCCTCTTTCTTTCTTTCATTCTTTCTTTCTTTCTTTTTCACGAATTGTAGCCAAAATACTTCGTTCTTCCTTCAGTAGTTTTTCCAGATTTCCTTTTTTGTAAAGATTAGTGTAAACTATATTTCTTTTACAATTATGGCACGCGACGTATGTGTTTAGGACGGAAAATGACGCCACAGGTGGACAAAAATACGCACAGGACACGGCACTGTAGTGGGAATATTCTAAAGCCTGGCCGGCAGCTTGCTGCAGTGTCGAATATGTTCACATTCAATAGCGGTACAGCGATTCCAGAATGCAAACGAGGTGCGCCAGCGACCGGGACCATCGGCTCTGCGCGAGGCAGCATCTGGCGTCGAAGCAGACGGGCTATTGGCGCGAGCAGCGGCAACGGCAACAACCCGGACCAACGCTCCCAGGGGCGTCGCTGGAGCTCCTGTTCCCATTACCACCAGCAGACAACGCCTGCGGCCGTGGAAGGATTTCTAATTAGAGCGGGCTTTGAATTTTGAGACCCGGAATCACTGCCCACAGCGGCACGGAATCACCGTGTACCGTACGCTCCACTCGCCCTTGTTCAAAGAGGGCGAGGGGCACACTACTAGGCAAGGACAAAGGAAGCAGAGAGAGAGAGAGAGAGAGAGAGAGAGAGAGAGAAAGGTGAGACGGAACAGCAGAAGAGGCGGAGGAGGGTAGGGTCGACAACAGCGGTAACAAAGCCCACCGCTGCGGCCACGACTGTACAGCGACTGCTATGGCAAGCGATTATACCGCTTCCTCACCGCATTGCCGTTCCCAAAATTCCTACTGTTGTGCGTACGCTTCAACCGCTGTAATTAAATACTCTCCGCTCTAAACTGATATTTCTTTCGTAACAGAGGTGCTCCAAAAATTCGCTGAGCGTTGTGCGATCCGGCAAGGCCGCATGGGATCTGCGATTTCGTTTCCAATGGTGGCATCATACAAATTTTTTCGCTCCACGTTTCACATAAAAAACACTAATAAAAATCATGTTTTCTTTATAGGAACTTAGTAAGTAGCTTCCATGACCAAATTAGACGCTGAGTGCTTCGTGCGAATCAGGAGTGACACAATGAACTCGAAAATACAACTCACTTTTTGTTACTTTTCAGTTCCCTCACGGCCAGGCCATATAGTCCCAGGGATACGCTCACATCTGCAGGCTACGCACCACTGTCTTTAAATATTATCAGCTTCAGTTATTCCATGAAATTTGTGTCCTCGTATTATCATGGACTGAAAAAACCTTAGCGGATTCTCCCTAAAATATTATTTTTCTCATGTTCGGTGTGAGGCCTTGCTGCAACTGAAACGTAAAAAACAGTTTTCCTTGATATGAATCTTTGCGTCACGCAGCTTTCACAGTGTAAATAACTTTTTTTTTTCATTCGGCAAGTGACGACAGTAATTATTTCGCATCTGAAGCTCGGGTGTAACTTACAGAAATTGTTTAGTAGTTTAGTTCTGGGCATATAGAGTACAGGTGTGACAAACGCCTATTTGGCTCAGTCCTTCATCATACGTAAAGTTTTCCTTCTGCAACTATAATTATTCATGATTGTTAATAGCTTCTAGTGATTTTCACCAAAGGAGGCACCGCTGCTAAACCCCGAGATTTTAACTATTGTTGGGAATGTCTGCTGGACCCCTCAGTGATCTCATAAAGTTTACAGTAATTCCAGTTATTGATATTATGAAGGGTTAGCATAGTTTCATACAGAATAATACGGAAATGTCGCCCACAAAATGTGTAGGTCAATTACAAATGAAAGCTCCTGTTCCAAGATTTGGTTGTTGAACAGTTTTGTCAACGATGTTACACAGCAGAACACCTTAGTTAGGGAAGACAGAAAATTTCAAAGTTCACCGACTGAATATTTCGTTCAGAGCGGGGCCAGTGTGTTGTAAACGAGTACGTTTGATGTACTTGCCGGCAGAACAGCAGGCTCAGCAAGGCAGTGTGTGACTGCGAGTGATTCAGCAGGAAGCGCGCGACAGGGACAGAGGTAGGCGAGCTAGGGGCGCCCCCATAACGTTATGCAAGACGCGCGAGTTGTTTCGTAACTTAGTGTGGGTTTGTCAAGAGCGTTAACGTACCATAACAAATCATTAAGCAAATTTAGCCGTGGGAGAGACTGCTGACGACTATGGGTAAAGCAGAACGGTCCGGGCAGTACGGACAACCTCTAATAACAAAACCTTTTTCTCAACCAAAATCAATACGCCAGCCGAAAGGAATGGCATTCATCTACTTTGCACTCGATTCTCTGATTACTGACAGGTAACAGTGCGAAATTGTCCCATATCTGTGGTACGTCTTTGTCACGCTGTTGGGAGAGGATGACTGCATCTTCGTGAGCTGCCAGGAGCAGTTTTCGAGACTAGAACAATTTTCGCCGATGATCCACTCAGAAGAATATCACCACAACACAGAGCTAAGGCAGGAATTGCTTCAACGTCGCTGCCGCCCTTCCGCCACGGCTTGCTGAAGGGTGGGCCAGGCTCGGCGAACAGCGCAACAACGCGACAGCGCAGGCACCTGATGTCCTTTACCGTCGGTCATCGCGATAGCTGGCAACACGGCAACATACAGTGTAAGGTAGGTCAACAGCGACAACACCGCAACACTGTGTGGCAAGGGAGAGCAGCAGTCTGATGTTGGGGTCGTCGTCCACGACCTAGCAGAGGACGGAAAATGCAGTCTGGATTGTAAAATTACTAATTAATCTGGCCTCACAACTGATTCTTGTGTTACTGTGTCCGCCGACGAATCCAGGGTCCTTCCAGAACCACCATGAACACAGCAGGGACTCCAGCCAAAATGCTGGCCACTACGATACTTAAGAGCAAAGTGATCTGTTTACGTTAGTAGTAACACATAAATCGTTGGACAACGGAACGGACAGTTACATGCAGCCATCTGATAGATTCCTTGATTCATGTTGGCAATGCCTGGCGGAACCAAGGTAATATCTGTCACATTGATGTAAAGAAATTCGCACAGTTGCCATGCCGGCCATCCCCAGACGATACGACCCTTTTCCATGTTAAATCCTTTCCTGTTTTTCGCGGCCAGCATGCTTGAGACGAGATAGCTCCATGACATGTTTAGAATGGGATCTTTTTAATCATGAATAAGATACATTGATGTACTTTCGATGCGCTATTTTTGAGCTACCGAAAAACAGTGTTAGTTCCATTGATGCTGGTTTGTGTGCTAAATGGTACATAACTTTCTAATTCCTTTTAGCATTCTCTGTACTTCGTATGATTTTTCTGTTATAAACTGTATATTGTTGTTGCTGTGGTCTTCAGTCCGAAGACTGTTTGGATGCAGCTCTCCGCGTCATTCTACATTGTGCAAGAAGCCTCATCTCATATAATCTACGTCTGCTCTTAAGTGCTATGGTCACATTTAAACCTACCTTAAATATTTGGCCCCCACATTTCCCTCCGTTACCAAATTAGCTACTTCTTGATGCTTCAGGATGTCCCCTTTCAACTAGTTCCTTCTAGCAGTCAAATTGAGCCACAAACTTATTTCTTCAATTCCATCTAGTACCACGTCATTAGTTCAACTAATCATCAGCAATCTTCCACAGCACTATATTCCGAAAGCTTCTATTCACTTCTTGACTTAAGTGCTCCGTTTCACTTCCTTAAAAGTCTACACTCGAGACAAAATGCTTCAGAAAAAAATTTCATAGTGCTTAAATAATTATTAATTATTAACAAATTCCTCGATTTAACTAATTTTTTCTTGATATAGTCACTCTGCTTTTAACTCAATTTCTTATTTTCAGTTTTTTGCTGTCAATGCGGCAAAATTCACCTACTACATTTAATATCTCATTTCCTAAACTGTTTCTTTCAGTATCGTGCAAGCCCTATCTGGTAAGAAATGTCCAATATGCCGCAATATAGAAACATCAATAAAAAATAGATGAAGGTTTGCAGATACGTGTTAGAAGCGTCTCTAGCATGCCTGTCGATAGCGTAATGTAGTTCTTTTCAGTTCTGAGCGGACAGTGGGCACGTAAAGATACCTCGAACAATAATGTCTCCCACCATGTACGGGTGCCTGCAGCGAGATTGCACCTGATTTCATGCAACCCTGCATAACGTACCACTTGTGCATTTCCTTCTGCATTAGAATTCTCGGCCGCACGCAGCATGGGCAATGAGAACGCCCCTGCAGCGTTTTCGATGAGAAGTATTTGATCACTCTCCATACAGCCCGGACTTGGCTCGCTTTGTTGTTCATCTCGGCTCACATGAATCGTTGGCAATGAAGACAACATTTTGTCACAGGCAACGAACTGCAGACCCGTGTAGAAAACAGGTGGAAAGCACAAGCGGCTGCCTTCCATGACGAGCGTGTTGAAAAGTTGGCACAACGCTACGATAGATGTCTACGTCGGAGTGACGGCTATTTAGAGAAATAACTGACAGGTGTAGCCAACTATTCAAAAAAATTTGATTTCAGTCAATTTGAATTTGACCTGAGTCTTCTAAAATTATGTTATTTACAAGTGAAAGCTTATATCAGATATTGAATTAGCTAGCAAGTGAACAGAAAGTCAGTTTCTGTAAGCGGTACGTCCTGTGCTATGCACACCAGTTAGAAGAGCCGGACAATCTTTCTGCGAGTTTGTGAAATATTTTATTACCAACAGCGGGTTTGCTCGCGACCGTCCAAGACTCCCATCATTTCCATACCGACGAGTATTTGAAAATTTCAGAAATAAATAAACTGAATAAACAGACGTAAGAAATTCTCTTTAAGCCTCACCATCGATCTCGTGTTGAACTATTTACTGCTGATTTCCCATCAGAACCCCACAATTCGTAATGACAACGTAAAATGTGGTAGATTTGGGTATTCTCTTCCGTTCACGATGACTTCCCATCACAAAAGCGTGATTTTTCTTTATCCATATTTTAACAACAGAATGTAGCAAAGCATAACCGGCGCAAGGAGCATACAGGGCTGCTATCGTAACAGAATAATACTAGCTCTCTGTAAATCCAACTTCATACAGGATGGTTGAGAAACTTTGGCTATTCAATATAAAACGTCATATCAAAAACATCTTGAGCCGTCTACATTTCAAATTTTACTCATGCAAACCAACTGCGGTGTTTTACTACTCTGTCTTCAGCTTCTTTGATTGACTTGTAGAAAGAATCCAACCTCATATTCAACGGAAAAAGGGCCAGAATTCAGTAACGAGTATCCGAAGACTTTTTAAAAACATCACCTCTTCCTTCGCCAACTGCAGACTAATACTACCTCTGCTCGGTATATTAGGACACTCCCATATACATATATAACTTGAATAACAGCTTGGAAAAGTAGTAAAGAGTAATCTTATAAGCTTAGCTGCTTTTCTAAGTCCTTTTCTATCACTAACGGTGTCACAACGTCAACGTTTCAAAGTATTCATGTCTTCACCATGAACTTTGATTCCATTTTCTCAGTGTACAGATGGAATAACATTGGACAGCGGCTACAGCCCTTCGATTCCCTTCTTAACCAGTGCTTCCCTTTCGCGTCCATGTTCTGTTCTAGAACTGTAGTTTAGTTTTTGTATTTGTTGTAAATAATCTCTCGTTCCTCGTATTTTTCATCTAAAACGTCCAGAATATTGAAGATTGTATTCCAGTCAATGCTGACAAAAGCTTTCTTCAAATCTACCTTTCTTTAACCTAACTTGTAAGGTATGTCGTAAGGCTAGTGTAAAGCGTATATCTGAACCTTACCTGAAATTTAGTTCTCAAATCTGCTTCAGAAAGTCTTAGTTCCAGCAACTGTGAAATTTTGTTAAAGGGCACAGAAAAATTTCCCGCACGCCTTTCGAGAGTGAAACCGTAGATAGACAGCTTGAAGATGGTTCATTGAACCCTCTGCCAGGAACTTTATTGTGAATAGCAGAGTAATCATGTAGATGTAGACGTAGATGTAGATGTAGATGTAGATCCTGACAACGAGCATTTTTCTCCCATCTAGAGACCAATTTGTTGATACCGTCACTATAGAATGTGTGACGTTGTTGACGGAGCCACGATCTATCCTCTGCTTGAATCGCTTCATCAGTATCAAAGTGAAGTCCTCGAAGAGGTTCTTTAAGTTTTTGAAACAGATTAAAATCGGACGTGACCAAATCTGAATTGTATGGAGGATGATAGATGACAGAGAACCCAACGCGTCCGATTGTTGCAGATTTCACAGCGCTCGTGGGTGGTCTGGCATTGTCATGCTGAAGGAGAGGTTCCTCCACGTGTGGAAAATATTTTCTGGGGGTTAGAAACTCGATTACAGCACGCTGTTTCGCGCGCTCCGACATAGTTCTGTTACTCACCGCCATGTTGCGCGCTACAATTCGGAGCCCTGTACTGTCAGGGGGTTGCAATTTGCGTCATTAAAGCAGGATAGTTCACCGTGTAATATGCATGACGTGTAATGTCTCAGCCCATATTCAGAACAAAATAATGAAGTCTGAGGCACTATGTTTCAGTACGTCCTCGTATTTTACGGTAATTCCTTGTTAAATGTTAATGTTTTTCATGTTTGTCATGAACTGATAGTTGTATACAGTAATGTGGCGTGTGTATAAATTAACGCATCTGTAATGGAATGAAAGACGGAATTGCTGTGAGTAACGTTAACTATGCTTTATATCTACAAGTTAGATAGTAAAGTCCTTCATCATACGTAAAGTTTTCCTTCTACAACTATAATTATTCATGATTGTTAATAGCTTCTAGTGATTTTCACCTGGATTTTTACCTGGTCATTTCGTCGAATCGAAAATAATGATCAGTACTTTAATATACCGTACATTGGAGCAGTATCTCAATGGAATGTTATTTGTGTACGTACTTCAGTTGTAGTAGTATTACGCTTCAGTCTATTCTCTTCTCGAATATAAATGTAATGTTTACTTAAAAATTCTTTTGCTTGCTCATGTCGTATCAACGACCATTGGAATTGAGGCTGCTATGTAAAAATTCTGATACATATTCATCACATTAGCAGAGAGTGCTTGTTTTGTGATAATTATTTCTTTGCATTGTAGTATTAAGTAAGAATGATACAGTGTTGATGGGCTCCAATATGTCGGTTAATGACTTGATGAGCAACAAATAACTAAACATATATTTTACTATCGGTGCGGACAAACTTCGTCTGTGTTTTATATAATCAATGGATTCATTTGTCTCTCGTCTTTCGTGTTATCAACTGTTTGTAGCACTGGTTGTGTTAAATTATTTGCAGTCAGAAGATTTCTGTGTACATTAAATAAAACTCCTCGGTTTTCTCAGAATTGAAAGCATTAATTTGACGTTTACTGGATGAAGGGATGGGATGACAGAGCATGTGTTTAGGTATCAATGAATAGCTTGCATCGTACTTGAGCGAACTATAGACGGTAAAAACCGTAACGGAAGACAGTGCCTGCGATATATCCAACAAATAACTGAGGACATTGTGTTTAGGTGTCATCAGGCAGGCTGGCGCAGGACAGAAAGTCGTGTGTATAAAACCAGTCAGAAGACTAATGGCCTCCAAAGAAAAAGGTTCTTTGTTACTGTTGTAGAATAATATTGAGCGCCTCGAACGGTGTTTGTAACTACATCTATATAACAGGGAGCCAACTGTTCCATATTGATAATTGAAACAGTTTTGGACGCATTGTAAACTACCGCATCTGCTGCACACATAATGGCCAACACTGCTTGACACAGCACCTTTGCAATTCACGAGTTGCGGTTGTTACAGTGTAATCGCGTACTTTTGTGCCTCACGTAAGTAAACAAAATGGAAGTTTTGCTTTTGGATGTTGTGAGGGCTACTAAACACGCTGGTGCGATTTTAGCACGATTTGTGTGTTTATGTCAGTTTCGGGACGACACAGGGTTGTAGGGACGAGGGGGCTGAGCGGTGAGGGTGGAAGGGGGGGGGGGGGTTTACACCAACACGATATCGAAAGTGCTTCTATAGAAGCGAAAACACAAACAGGCCGGCATCGCTGACACGTGGTTTGGGGCGGCGCATTCGTTTCAAAACTGGGCTCTCGGTTTTGTAGAGCAAAACCCCAATCAGCAAACATCGATAGCGGGCAGAGCCGCTTGTTGCCGCACGCACATTAAAACGCGCGGCGGTCGCGGCTGGCCGCAGCTGGATTAGCGGGGGCGCTGGTGCGTCGCGGGACTGCCGCTCTGCGCTGCCCCTACCGTTTTGTGCCGAGGGCGCACTCGCACTTCGATTGCTTTCACCTGTCTGCTGAATCACGCAGCAACAAATAAAAAAGAAAAAAATACTTTACGTGCAGCAGACGTAAAGATTTAATTGTCACCAGGAAAAAATAAACTTACGTAACTGATTTTTCGTTTGTGTGGAGATGCATGTCTGCAGTCCTGGTACAACTTGAAAGCTCGCCCCTCACACTACCGTAGCACGACGCTAGAGGAGCCAAACCGTTGTGACACAGCACTGCAGAGGCCAGCTTGTGACCTCTACTGTAGTGGAGGAAACGGCTACGCCAAGATCGTCAAGTAACACCAATTCCTTAGCCGCGATGTGAGTCGACAATGAAGGTGATGACTCGAACCGATGGCGAACCAGTAGTGCAATGTCAGTGGTTGAATTATACTTTTATTCATGTTAGGTACAGAAGTGTGGTCGCCCCTGGATGAGAGGACATCGGCCACGACGTAACGAAACTCAGAGCTCAGGAAGCCATCGTCGGCAAGTGTGTCCTGCCCGCCTCGAGCCGAGAGAAGGACGTAACTCAACCGTTGCTCCTAGCATGATGGACATTGAACTATTGTGTCCGCTCTGGGTCGATGATCACCTTCGGAGGGTGCCTGAACCAATCAGTGCACAGTGTCAAAGAGAACAGGACGCCCCAGCTCAGGCTCGAATGAGCGTCCTTCCAGAGAAGTGGCTGTCAGCAGGAGGTAGTCATCCTGAGGCGACACCCAGGTGCGAGAAGGAACCAAGTCCTCTCTATACCGTCCCAGGATAGGTGGAGCCGACCTCTACTGGATACAAAGTCCTTGGTAAATGACTGGACACATCTTCTGTCTCTGCATTAATCCGCATATTGAAGGCAGCAGCTGATGGAGATGCGGAGGCAGGCATCACATACGCGCCCTGATACTGTCGTGTACAGAGAATGTCGACAAGCATCTGAGAACAGCTGAGTACATCTGAGAGGCATAGTATGATATGAGGTGATACTTATCAAGAGTGTCCTGGCCTCTCCCAAACCTGGAAGAGGCAACAGAGTAGCAGCCAGGCATCGCCTTTAGTTCTCTTCTTCATGTTTAGTCATCTCCTGAAGGAGCCAAGTCAGAGCAGTAGCGTTGGTGACTTCACCTGTCAGAGGTGCTGGCTAGCTTTTTCCTCTTTTCCAGCTTCCTGTATAAGCTCTTTCTCAGTCTGAGTACGTGTTATTACTTCTAGAGCACATTCACCACAATGACGGCACCTCTCTCCCAATGACGTCGTTTTTCTGCACTGGCGCGAGGCAGTTCAGTGCTCCAGACAAGGGAGTGGTGACACAGTGCATTGATAAAGTGAAGATGGAGCGATCTACTACAATAGCGTGGAGTGGGCATTTCACTGTGTACCACGACTGAAGACTTATACCTACCTACAAACAAGGAAGCAATTACGTAACACGAATTCCTCTCATGTGTCACGTTCATCACAAAGTAGCACTTGCAACGTGCATCCTAAATTATCTGATGGATGTATACCAATCTCTGTCTTCCTCAGTTATTCCCTGGTGTCTTAACTGATGTCCTGTCAGTCTGTCTCTTCTTTTTATCGGTGTTTTCCGTATATTGCTTTCCTCTCCAATTTTCCCCAGAACATCCTTATTCCTTACCTTATCAGTCCACCTAACTTCCTAACTTTCAGCATTCTTTTGTAGCACAACATCTCAAATTCTTCGATTCCTTTCTTTTCGGTTTTCCCATTTGTTTCTAGCAAACTTTTCCTAATGAGAAAAGACGTTATTTCCGTTCTAGTCTGCTTTTGATGTCCTCCTTACTCCGTACGCCATTGGATATTTTGCTGCCTAGATAGCAAAAAACGGCTCAAATAGTTATGAGCACTATGGGACTTAACATCGGAGGTCATCAGTCCCCTAGAAATTAGAACTAACTTAAGGACATCACACACATCCATGCCCGAGGCGGGATTCGAACCTGCGACCGTAGCAGCAGCGCGGCTTCGGACTGAAGCGCCGAGAACTGCTCAGCCACCGCGGCCGGCCCTAGATAGCAGAATTCCTTAACTTCATCTACTCCTTGACCATCAATCCTGATCTTAAGTTCCTCACTCTTCTCATTTCTGCTACTCTCATTACTTTCGACTTTCCTCGATTTACTCTCGGACCATATTCTGTACTCATTAGACTGTTCACTCTATCTAGCAGATTCTATATTTCATTTACCCTTTCACTGAAGATAGCAATGTAATCAGCGAATCTTATCATTGATATTCTTTTACCTTGAATTTTAATTCCGCTATTGAACGTCTGTTTTATTTCCGACATTGCTTCTTTGATGTATAGACTGAACAGTGTGGGTGAAAGACTACATCCCCGCCACACATCCTTTTTAATCCAAGCAGTTCGTTCTTGGTCTGACACTCTTATTGTTAACGCTTGACTCCTGTACATGTTGTGTGTTACCCATCTATCGATATAGTTTACCCCTATTTTCCTCAGAACTTCGAATATCTTCCGTCATTTTACACTGTCGAACGCTTTTTCAGACCGGTAAATCCTATGTCTTGCTTTCTCTTTTGTCTTGCTTTCAAAATCAACTACAACTCCAGAACTGGCTCTCTGGTGCCTTTCCCTTTCCGAAAGCCAAGCTGATCGTCATGTAACACATCTTAAATTTTCTTCTTGTCAGCAACTTGGGCCCATGAGCAGTTAAGCTGACTGTGTAACAGTTCACGCACTTCGCAGTTCTTGGTATCTTTGGAACTGTGTGGATAACATTTTTCCGAATGTCAAATGGTATATCGCCAGACTTATATATTTTAAACACCATTGTGAATAGTCATTTTTTGCCACTTCACTCAGTGATTTTAGAAATTCTGATGAAATGTAATCTATCCATTCTGCCTTATTTGATCTTAAGTCTTGCAAATGTATTTTTAAATTCTGATTCTAATACTGAATCTCCTATCTCTTCTATTAGGACTTCTTTTTATCGGTCACATCATCAGACAAGTCTTCGTCCTCATAGATGCCTCCAATGTACTCTTTCCACCCTCCTCTGCACTTAACAATGGAATTGCTATTGCACTATTAATGTTACCACCCTTGATTTTAATTTTACCTATGTTGAGTCATTGCTTCCGACGATCATTTCGATTTCTTCACACGTTTCATGCAGCCATTTCGTCTTAGATTACCTGCGCTTCCTATTTATTTCATTCCTCAGTGACTCGTATATCTGTATTCCTGAACTTCTTTCATCGATCAAGTGAAGTATTTATCAGTTATGTTTTCTTCCCAGTTACCTTCTTTGTAGCTACGCTTTTCTTTCCAGCTCCTGTGATTGATCTTCTTAGAGCTATCCATTCCGCTCCAGCTGAACTGACTACTGATCTGTTTCCTTATTTCAGCATCTATAGCCTTAGAGAACCTCAAGCATATCTCTTGATTCCTTAATACTTCTGTATCCCGCTTCTTTATGAGTTCATTCCTTCTGACGTATATTTTAAACTTCAGCCTACTCTTCATCACTGCTACATCGTGATCCGAGTCCACGTCTGCTCCTGGGTACGCGTTACAATTCAGTACCTGATTACGGATTCACTGTCTGACCAAGATGTAATCTGAAATGTTCCCATATCACCAGACCTTTTCCCAGTACACCTCCTCCCCTTGCGATTCTAGAACAGAGTATTTGTTATCACTAGCTGAAATTTATTGCAGAACCCAAGTAGTCTTTCTCCTCCATCATTCCTTGTCCCAAACCCATATTCTTTAAAATTTTCTTCTAGTCCTTCCCCTACAGCTGCGTTCCAGCCCCCCATGACTGTAAGGTTTTCATCCCCCTTTACGTACTGTATTACCTTTTCAGTACACTCGTATAATTTCTCTATCTCTTCACCTCCAGCTTGCGAAGTCGGCACTTATACCTGAACTATCGTTGACACTGTTGGTTTGCTGTCGATTCTATTGATAACAACCCAATTCACTGTCTGCCCTACCTTCCTATTCATAATGAATCCTACACCAGTTATGCCATTCTATTGCTATAACTCTGCAGTCATCTGACCATAAATCCTAGTCCTATTTTCATTTCACTTCACTGAACCCCACTATATCTAAATTAAGCCTATGCATTTCCCTCTTAAGATTTTCTAGCTATCCTACCATGTTAAAACTTTCTGACCTCCCACGCCCCGACTCGTAAAATGTTACCGTCTCGTTGGGTATTCAGCCTTCTTCTCACGGTCACCTTCCCCTTAGCTGTCCTCTCCCGGAGATCCGAATGGGGAATTATTCCGGAACCTTTTGCTATGGAGAGTTCATCATGACATTTTTTTTCAATTATAGGTCACATGTCCTGCGTCTGTAACGCAGCGGTTTCCATTGCCTTCTTCATTCTCATTCCTTTGATCATTGCTGATTCTTCACTTTCAGGGGCAGTTTCCCATCCCAAGGCCAATAAAAAGCCCTGAACCTATGTCCGCTCTTCCATCATCTTTGACAGGGCTAATGGGCAAATGAGTTGTTACGCCAATGCTTATGATTCTTATTCCAAATCTAAGTGGTGTCGATGTTAGAATCCAGAACCGAGGATGCTTTGATTACTAGTATGGGCACTTTCAACATAAATTTATGCAAGACTGCGGATAAAAACACCATTTAATGGCGTCTCTAATAAGATTTTAGCACAACCATATTACTGATGGTCACAACCTACATATGGATCAACATTTCATGTAATTTGTATTCTAAACCAGTGATAATTTCATTCAGAATTTTAGCCCAATAGCATTATAACGTTTTACAGGTGTGGATTCCGCATATAAAATTAAAAAGAAGTTCAATCCACACTTGTATTTTGTCACTGTACTATCGTACATACCACATCAAAGTACGTCAGTGGGCACCTAAAATACACACACACGTGATGTGATAACGATCTTAATATAAAATATGATGTACATCAATGAAATAGGAGCAACACGTTATTGTCAAATGTGTAAAATAATCTTCTCATATACAAAAGCAGATGCAAAAGTGGTAAAGGACTACAGTTCTTCCCCGAAAATTTATCTTGTTTTCCACGTCCAGTAACTGAACGTATCTGTCGTCAGTACTATTCCTTTTATCATCAACACTTTACTAAATGCAGTTGGGGTGATTTCTACACAGAAATCACATTTGAACAAGCCAGTCACGCATATCGAGAACAGCTACTTTCCTGCTACAGCGGGGAATAGAGTTTCGTGGACTCCAGTCATATGCTTCCCGAAATCTCTCCACTCTTTTATCGGGACTTTGAAGTCAACCTGACATCTTTCCTCTTTACAGTTATTTTAACGGGTGATTGCAACAATGAATGTTTCGCTCATTTCAGTACCTACAGTAAAATGCACCAAAATATTCTGAATGTTTCTCACATTCACTGTCACACAACTGTAGCCCGCAAATGTCGTCGAGTTCTGCAGACGCTATAGTGCTTCAGACACGATGCAAACACAGTATGTCACCTGCATGCGTTTCTTTGAGTCTCCAGTCGTCAACCATTCTATTATTTGTTTCTTGTAATGTCATTTGCGTCTTCATTTAGAATATTTTGACAGTAGTGGCATGTCATAACACTGAAAAATAATGTAGCAAAAGTTTTTAAGTTGTTCAGAAAGTAGTTTTCAAACATAGCTTACGACCATCAATAAATATAGTTTGATAAAACTGGCTATTTATTTTGAAACTCTCTGTTTATACAAGGACTAACTTTAAAAGATCTTCTCAGACGCAGTATTTGTTTCCGCTGTAGATTAAAAGTACTAACCGTTTGAAGAAGAAGATTGCATCCCTACACTAAACTCCTCACCAGCAAAGACTTAATGCGACCAATCTTCATATCAATTTTTTATCACTCTGTCCAAACGCCATGCATACCGCCTCGCCTTCCTTATTCTGTTAGCCAACACTATGATTTTATACGATGTCAATAATTCCTCCCCTCTCCTGTACCAAACCAAACAACTTCTTACACCTCTAGCAGACGACATCAGTCACCCTATAATTTCATACCTGATCATTAACCCTCCAACCGCGCGTGTATATTCTCCACATCCCGCCCCAACGAAACTCTAAGCGCCCCCTGGTAGGGTCCCAGAGAAATAGGTATCCGTGAGCTTCATCAACAACTACTCCATGTCAGGGCTACCCCTCGTCCATTGTTCACTTTTCTCATAGCTTTCAAAAACTTGGTTCGGAGTCCACTTCCACACCTGCTCCAACCCATTCCAAAACACTCATTCCATTACACCTTCTCACCCACTGAAACACAGTTCAATGAATTGATGTGGTTCATTTGTTTCATTTGTTGTCAAGAGTACCGCAGACGGCAACATACACTGCAGTCTCGAAAGTATCTGCACTTAGTTGAATTGCAATACTTCCTTCTTTCGTTTCATTTTACTCAATGTTTTGCTCAAATGTTGATATTTTAGGTACATTGCCTCAGTCACAACCTTATACAAAATGATTTAAAATGAAATTTTTATGAAGAGACTTAATTGTTGGATTTAAAAATAGATACACAGTAAATTTAACACGATTGCAAAATCTTGTTAACAAGCTGTTCACTATTCGTCAACTTCTAAATGCTTTAAAACTGCATGTCTGCCAATAACAAAGCTTTTGTGCCACTAGATGTCATAATAGTGCTGCTGAATTACATTTTCTTTCTACTAAGAGTTGCTGAAGTGTGAAGAAGTGTTTATCCTACGTTCCACAGAGAAAAAAATTCACAGTAAGTTTCAACTTTCTATTTAGTATGTTCATCGACGTTAAAAGTGATAAGTCCTTGCACAATACATATAAAATTTTAGTTCTTGTGTTTTACGTAGAAAGAACGATGTTTCCCTGAGGAAGCCAGGGGTTATGTTAACCCTACAAAAATTAGGAGATGCAAAAGCGAATATTCAAGTAAAATATTCATTTACCACAAAACAGTGGAAACAATTCTAAAAAATCAGAGAGATGCTGGAATATCAGGTTTGCAACACGGATGTCCTAGTAAGAGTGACGCAAGATACCGACAATGCAGGTCAATGAAAGTACTAGAAATATCGACAGGGAAATGTGTTTTCGTCGAATGGGTGCCAAAATTGAACAAAGTCTAGAACAGGGCTTTAAAACCATAGAGTGCTTAGACGGCTTTCAGAAATGACGTAAGGAGAAGACTCTCAAGAACTAAGAAACGCTTCGCAGACAGAATTCAGTTTGTAAATTTTAAAAAGACTGGACCGTGGAAGGCTGAGTCAGGGTGAATTTCTCTGAAGAAAAGAAGTTTGATGTGTATGACAGTGCCGCTGGCTTGAAACTCTGGACTGAGACAACAAAGAAACAGGGCAATGAGCTTATTATTGAAATCAGAACGATGAAAATATGTTGAAGTGGAGGAGAGTGGCGTAGGGAGAGGATAGTGTACCTAGGAACACACAATGTTTTTTGGTCGGTCGTTCAATCTAGTGACTCGTTTTAGAATCACGCAAAGGAATGCACTCCAGGCACATACCACTTTCCGTAATTTTTTATGTTGTTGTTAGACATAAGGCTGTATTTTTGGCAACATTTGCAGATATTTCGCGTTCTACACATTTAACTGTTGCATAATACAGTCATGCTCGCCGGCCGCTGGTGGCTGAGCGGTTCTAGGCGCTTCAGTCTTGAACCGCGCGACCGCTACGGTCGCAGGTCCGAACCCTGCCTCGGGCATGGATGTGTGTGATGTCCTTAGGTTAGTTAGGTTTAAGTAGTTCTAAGTTCTAGGGGACTGATGACCTCAGATGTTAAGTCCCATAGTGCTCAGAGCCATTTGAACCATTCATGCTCATAAATCGAGGATAGCTGCAGAACGTGGTGCCACACAACGTGGCACTACACAAAACGGGCGCTAATAGCATAGGCACATAAGGAAAAAACACGACACAGTCCACAGTCCACGGTATTGGTGATAAGTTGAGAAACCGTCCCGAAACACGTGTGCTACAAAACGCCACTGTTTCCTGCGCATGTACCCCGACATCAATATGGGATATGATCACCATGCACACGTACACACGTCACACAATGGATTGGCAGACTCTGGATCAGGTGGACAGCAGCTGCTGGGGTATATCCTCCCATTCTTGCGTCAGTGCCTGTCGGAGCTCCTGAAGTGTCCTAGGGGTCTGAAGATGTGCAGCGATACGTCGACCGAGAGCATTCCAGACGTGCTCGATGGGGGTTAGGTCTGGAGAACAGGCAGGCCACTCCATTCGCCTGACATCATCTGTTTCAAGGTACTCCTCCACGATGGCAGCTCGGTGGGGCCGTGCGTTATCATCCCTCAGGAGGAGGGTGCGACAAACTGCACCTCTGAAAAGGTGGACATACTGGTGCAAAACGACGTCCCGATACACCTGACCTGTTACACTTCCTCTGTCAAAGGCATGCAGGGGTGTACGTGCACCAATCATAATCCCACCACACACCATCAAACCACGACCTCCATACAGACACAAGGGGCTGGTATCTGGTTCCTTGTTCACGTCAGATGAAAATCCGGCGAGAATCACTGTTCAGACTATGTCTGAACTCGTCCGTGCACATAACCTGGGGTCACTGTTCCAATGACCCTTTACTGTATTATTGACTCCAGGCTTTACGAGCTCTCCTGTGACCAGGGGTCAGTGGAATGCGCCTTGCAGGTCTCCGGGCGAATAAACCGTGTCTGTTCAGTCGTCTGTAGACTGTGTGTCTGGAGACAACTGTTCCAGTGGCTGCGGTTAGGTCCCAAGCAAGGCTACCTGCAGTACTCCCTGGCCGTCTACGGGCACTGATGGTGAGATATCGGTCTTCTTGTGGTGTTATACACTGTGGACGTCCCGTACTGTAGCGTCTGGACACGTTTCCTGTCTGCTGGAATCGTTGCCATTATCTTGAGATCACAGTTTGTGGCACACGGAGTGCCCGTGCTACGACCTTCTGTGTTTGACCAGCCTCCAGTCGCCCTAGTATTCTACTCCTCATAACGTCATCAATATGTGTTCTTTGAGCCATTTTCAACACACAGTCACCATTAGCATGCCTAAAAACGTCTGCAAACTTATTCGCTGTACTATACTCTGATATGCACCAACACACCTCTGCGTATGTGGACTGCTGCCAGCTCAACCGTGCGACGACCGCGGATCAAATGCACTGCATGGTCGTACCCCGAGGTGATTTAAACACGCAAACCGCCCACCAGAGCGTTGTTTCACCACGTATCAGCATTATCCTTAATTTATGAGCATGAATGTATATTAGAAGTATTTTTAATATACTATTAATCCTTCCTGTACAGAATATTATGGTGAGTAAAATGCTACACACTTTTAGAACTATTTATATAATATGAGTACAATTAAACTAATTCATCGGTCGCACTTCACCGTGTAGCTTGAAACAGAAGAGGGTCTTATATCATTTAACATGTTAATTGGCAAATGAAATGAGTTCCTTTAATGTCTCAATGATTTTAGCTGCCCTTACAATGAAATTTTGTAGCAGTTTCCAATAGCTTCTGTTTCAAAACGTATTTAACTTGTAACTGATTTCTTATGTTGCTTCTGCTTCATTTGGTTTCATTTACTGATTATTGATATGTAGCTGTAGAGTAGTAATGTAACAGATAAACTTTTAAACACAGTGTTGACTAGATTTAATTACTATGTTGTAGCTTGGAAAATGTTCTCACACTTGGAAAAACCTTAATTTTTCGGAATGATTTTTGCAATTTCAGAAAAAGGCTTCAGCACATAAAAAGTGAATTCCATCATTTAAAAATGGAATAAGAAAAATATTAATCTTTTATCACAGGGCTGGCCAGAAACGAACAGTTAATTATACGACGTGCTGTGAAATCATTGAAGAGGAAGTAATGAAGATACGTAGGGACCATTTCAGTGGTGCTAACTTTGGGTCATTTACTTTTCAAGATGGCAGTGCCAGTTTCCGCCGATCAAGGGCTGCAGAGCAGTGCTTGAGTAACCTGTGTTTCCAGAGAGTACGGGAGCGAGGGAACTCTTCCGACATGTACCACAATACAGAGCTTATGGTAGACAAAGTCAAAAAAACTACTCCAAATAGTTGTTCATCTAAAGCTGAGTCGTTAGGAAAGGTAGTCCTTGTCTGGTAACATGAAATCGAGCCTACGTTGTGTGAAAGTTTGGTTGATTCAAAGCCGAGAAGAACCCAGTCTCTCAAGAATGAGCGTGGGAAGTGCTCCAAATTCAAGGAAACCAGACGTCCACATTATTTATTATAACGACGGTGGGGGATTTTTTTTTAGACCGCAGTTTTAATATTCAGTATACAAGGTGACCCAAAAGTACAGTGACATCTGAAAATGCACTAATTCACTTAACAAAGTAGATAAAGGGTTTAAAATTGACACCTACACGCCTGAAATGACACAGAGTTTTACTGAACCCGAAAATGAGTCCAAAACCTCGCAAACAGATGGCACTGGACAGCATCAAGTCAGTGACCCCGCATGAGAAGCGTGTATTAAATGAGCTGTGGTGAGAGAGGATATCAGATGCGCCTGCTGTCGTGGCATTTTGACTTTATGAGAAAAGGTACTATCGGAATGGAGAATGCGCTACTGCCGCTTTCGATGCTATCTCCGCAAGAATGGTATTCGAACGCGTAAAGGCGGTGCGACAAGACTCATTGTGAAGAAAATCATCACGAAGTTCGAAGCCACGGGTTGTTTGGACAATCGGGCACATAGTGGCCATCAGACACAAGTGCTACTGCTGCTCGGCCAGTTCAGGAAGAAATGAAGACTACAGAGGGTGTATCTCCTCACGGTGAAGTCAGTGGTGGTGAAACCGTAAGTCATACGCGCATTGCACGAACTACTACTGAGGTGTACCCTCCAATGTTATCCGTAGAAAATCCAGCGTCATCATGAACTGTTAGCCACCTATTTTGTGACGTGGAAAGCATCCGCAGTGTGGGCCCTTCAGGAATTTGGGGGAAATAGATGATTGTTCCTTTAACATTTTGTGGACCAACGAATCCCATTTCGTTCGAACAAATGGTTCAAATGGCTCTAAGCACTATGGGACTTCACATCTGAGGTCATCAGTCCCCTATACATAGAACTACTTAAACCTAACTAACCTAAGGACATCACACACATCAATGCACGAGGCAGGATTCGAACCAGCGACCGTAGCAGCCGCATGGTTCCTGACTGAAGCGCCTAGAACCGCTCGACCACTGCGGCCGGCATATTTCACTTGCCGAGAGTCTTCCAATACCGACAACTACAGAATTTAGGCTACCGAAAATGTCAGAATCGTTGTGGAAAACCTACTGCATGACGAGAAAGCCACAGTGTGATGTCAGCAAACATGATCAGACAATTTTTTGCTTTGAGGAAAAACGTTTTGTTTGTTTTCAAACTGTCAGCGTGACCGATGCGAGATACACCGAAATATTACAGAATCCCTAACGTGGCTGATGAACACCTGCCGGAAGATATGACTTCCATGCAGGAAGGCGCTCCACCCCATATTGCTACAAGTGTGAAAGGTCTGTTGCGCACATCGTTTGGTGACGATCGTATGGTGGGCCGCCACGTCGTCCGCAGCTCGTGGTCGTGCGGTGGCGTTCTCGCTTCCCACGCCCGGGTTCCCGGGTTCGATTCCCGGCGGGGTCAGGGATTTTCTCTGCCTCGTGATGACTGGGTGTTGTGTGATGTCCTTAGGTTAGTTAGGTTTAAGTAGTTCTAAGTTCTAGGGGACTGATGTTAAGTCCCATAGTGCTGAGAGCCATTTTAGCTGCCACGTCTAACATGATTGACCTCCCAGGTCCCCAGACCTCAATCTGTGTGATTAATGGTTGTGGGGCTACCTGAAGTTACACCTCTACCACGACCGTCCTATCTCATTAGCACGCTGAAAGACCACACCCGACGACAGTTTCTCACTATACCTACTGATATGCTGTACAGTGTTTTTTACGACAATGTCCCTCGAACGACGGTCGACATATAGAACATTCGTTACAAAGAACGTCGTCTTTGCTAAAAATCAATTGTTAAGCTTATTATTGCTTTTGTATAAATAACAATAAAAGGAAAAAAAATATTCTTAAAAAGAGTTTCGTAGTATTACATGATTTAGGACTCCTTAGCACTGAAAGAACTCGTAGGTTTCTCGAGTTCTCAGGTGTAGTGACCGCAAGCCCCGCCGAGGTCAAGGCTTCAGGGCCGGAGCAGCCTGGGCAGCGCGCAGACTGGGGGCAGCCGCCGCTGAGGCAGCGCAGCTTCCGCCATTCTGGTCACGCGCGGTGGCTGCCGGGAGCGCCGGCACCGACGCCGACGCCGAGCGCCGCGACGGGGGCCGCTATTATGAATAGAGAAGCGGCCAGCGGGCGGCGAGGTGGCATTCAGCCGCAGAAAGGTGGCCACCGCGCCGGGATATTGGCGTGCGCTGCACCACAAAGCGCAGCCGGCCGAAGAAAGGGCAGCAAGGCAGCCCCTCACGCCGCCCGCTGCTGGCTTCGACGTTCACCCTCTCACACTGACCATCAGCAAGCTCAATTTACAAGCTGTCAGTATTTTGCAACTAAATTTGGTGGACATTCAAATGCCACTGAAAGTTGACTTGATAAAAATTGCCTCTTTTCTCTACATTTACACCTACCGGGTGATCAAAAAGTCAGTATAAATTTAAAAACTTAATAAACCGCGGAATAATGCAGATAGAGAGGTAAAAATTGACACACATTCTTGGAATGACATGGGGTTTTATTAGAACAAAAAAAAACCGAAGTTCACAAAATGTCCGACAGATGGCGCTGGACAGCAAAACGTCAGTGACTGCGCATGACAATCGTGTATAAAAAGAGCTGTAGTGAGAGAGAGAATCAGATGCGCCAGCAGTCGAAGCATGTTGACGTTACCTGAAAAGGCGCTTTTAGTGAAGCTGTATTATCAGAATGGGGAATGTGCTAGTTCAGCTTTACGATCCTATCGCCATAGGAAGGGGATTCGAATGGGTAAATGTCCGTTGACAAATGCAGCTGTGGCGAGAACGATTTCGGAGTTCGAAGCCACGGGTGGTTTAGAAGATAGACCCCGTAGTGGCCGACCGAGCACAAGGCGTAATGCTGCTGAGACGGTTCCGGAAGAAATGGAGACTGTAGCGGGTTCGTCTAGGCACGGAGAAGTCAGCGCGCGTGCAGTCGCACGTCGCACCGACATTCAATACTCTACTGTTTAGTTGGCACTGAGGCGCAACCCCCGATGCTATCCGTACAAAATCCATCGGCATCATGAACTGTTACGTGGCGATTTAGTGAAGCGGAGCGCATTTGCGGTGTGGGCGGAAGATGACGATTGCTTGAGTAACGTGTTGTGGACCGACGAAGCTCATTTCACGCTCCGAGGGTCTGTCAACGCCCACAACTGCAGAATATGGTCTACCGAAATTCCTAGAACTGTCGTGGAAACTCCATTGCACCACGAGAAAGTCACGGTATGGGTTGTATTTACCACATCTACCGTTATCGGGCCTTTTTCCTTGGAGAAAATCAGTGATTCTGGTTTCGTAACTGCTACCGTGAGAGGTACGTCGATGTGTTACAGAATTGCATCATCCCCAGCCTGGCTGATAAACACCTGCTGGAACGTACGATGTTTATGCAGGATGGCGCTCCACCCCATATTGCTATACGTGTGAAAGATGTCTTGCGCGTGTCGTTTGGTGACGATCGTGTGCTCAGTCGCCACTTTCGTCATGTTTAGCCTCCCAGGTCCCCAGACCTCAGTCCGTTCGATTATTGGCTTTGGGGTTACCTGAAGTCGCAAGTGTATCGTGATCGACCGACATCTCTAGGGTTGCTGAAAGACAACATCCGACGCTAATGCCTCACCATAACTCTGGACATGCTTTACAGTGCTGTTCACAAAATTATTCTTCGACTACAGCTATTGTTAAGGAATGTTGGTGGACATATTGAGCATTTCCTGTAAAGAACATCATCTTTGCTTTGTCTTACATCGTTATGCTAATTATTGCTATTCTGATCAGATAAGCGCCATCTGTCGAACATTTTTTGAACTTTTGTATTTATTTGGATCTAATGAAACCCCATGTCGTTCCAAGTATGTGTGTCAATTTGTACCTCTCTATCTACATTATTCCGTGATTTCTTCAGTTTTCAAATTTATACTGACTTTTTGATCACGCTGTACATCTGTAAGCCGCAAGCCACCTTGCGATGTGTGGCGGAGGGTAATTCGTGGACTCTTCCACTTCCGCCTTTCCTCTCTAAGTCGCGAGTCCATCATGTAAAAATGATTCTGGTAAGCCTCCGTTTCGGCTCAAAGCTTTCGAATTTTATCTTGATAATGTTTACGCAAGACATACGCAGGAGGAAGCAAAATATTTGTTGAATCCTCTACGAACTTTTACAAAAAACAGCCCCATATTTAAGAACGTCTTCCTTGCAGCGTCTGCCACTGCAGCCAGCTATCCGTTTTTGTGCCGCTTTTGTGCTTGCTAAATGTATCTATAAAGAAACCTATTGAACTCTGCAGTTCCTTTATCGAACCCTTCTAGTATGGGTCCCTTACTGACGAGGAATTTTCAGGTACTAGTCGAACGAGTGTTTTCTAAGCTACCTCCTTTGTTTAGGGTTCACCCTTCCTGAGGACGTTTATGAATCTCAGCGTGGAATCGGCCATTCCTACGATTAGTTTTATGTGGTAGTTGCACTTCAAATCCTTGCATACTCTTGAATGTAATTCCTACCAGTGAGTATTCTGAAATCGTGTAATCATACAGTTATGGTGGTACCTGTCTGTGACTACACAGTACGTTAAGTTTGTTTATGTTGAGAGTTAGCTGCCGTTCCGTACACCATGCGGCAATCCTGTGCCGGTCTTCCCGCAATTTGCTATTGTTTTCTAACATTGCGTCTTCCCTGTACACAGCATTATCATCAGCGAAAAGCCTCACTGAACTTCTCTGCTAGCTACTTATGTATACAAATATTAGAAAAGCGACTGTCTGAAAAGTAATCACTTCCAACGACAGGTCAACAGAACCATTCAAATCATAGCGCCTGTTCCAGATGTTTATCTTCCAAATTATTGCTAAAATCTTCTGTACATCAGGATTATGAATGTAATGAACCTATAACACACCCTTTCTGAACGTCTGTAATTAATTTTACGTTTAAAGACTGTCCTACATTTGCCGACTGTACAAAACCAGAGCCGGGAAGTTAAGCGTGAGACAAGCGCACTCCCATTTGACTGAAGCTTTACCGTGCACGAACGGATGAATTAACACAGTGATGTTAAGGCCCTAATTGGGCATCCTAAAGGTAGAAATTGCCTAATATCAAAATGAAAGCATATAAGGTATTAACAAAAACGTGATTTGAATGAACATACTAAATAATAGAAACAAAACACATACAAGGAAATGCATCTGACTATGTGACATTAAACACAGTTAAAATATAAAATGTACCAAGAAATCTGAACAAAGTGAATCAAACAGTTACCTATCAAAGTTACTTCGAAAGTTGAAATGGCGCCTATAAATACAACCTATATTCTGAAGTATCTCCTATCGATTGACTGCCTAGCTGACTGTTACAATGAAAAGGGAGATGCATCTGCAAACGCATCGATAGGTTTAAAGCAGGTAGTTGAAGTACTCAGACTGAATTTTGATCAGTGCTAACATGCGAGTGCCGCTGTTCTGCTTACCACTATTTATCAGTGGGAGACCGAATATTGCTCCCGTCTCTAGCTCTCTGAAGTGTGGCACTAGCATTTCGCTTCTGCAGACTAACTTTCGACACCCAACGGCTGGTGCAGTGCATTGTGCAGCCTGCAGCGATGCATTCAGAGCCAATATCCACACTAGAGTCCTCTATTATCTCACAGAATTGAGCAGTTCGAACTTTCCTTCACACTTAGACAACATTAACACCACCCATCTTATAATTACTCTGTTTCCACACTCTTCGGCAGAAACCCCACCAAGGAAGAACATCACCAAAAACTTGAATGACTTCTTTAACCTTCCTTCTTTTCTAAAAAAAAAAAAAAAAAAAAAAAGGACCTCCCGTCTGCGTTATTTGTCCTCATGACATCACATGTATTTTTACCAATAGGCGTTTTTCATGCCGAGCAGCTTGCCTCGCTTTCATGAATCCGTGGAAGTTAAAACACTGTTCTTCAGGCTAGCTGCTAATTTTGTGGCCACGTTCTCTGAAAAACTGGCGATTCTTATCTGCTGAATGGAATGTTCAGAACATAGCTGAACACCGATCCTCTTCTGATACGAGTTCATTCTCGCATCCCACAGTTTTGTTCGTGTGGTCACCGTGAAAATACTCTATAAAGCTAAACAGAAGTTGCTGTCTTCTAAGGGCTGTCCGGCGAGGAAATTTTCACACACAACTGCTTTCCTGTGACCTGGCCCTGCACACTCTCTGCGAATTCCTGTGTCCCTGCTGCACATCAAGCCCCATTTTTCTGTGAGACTCTGCATCACCAGTCCTGAGTCGATTATGCGTGCAATTCGCAGTCTCTGTCAGAAAAGCAAAGAGTAGTCCCACACCTAGTTAAATGTGAAAACGCTAGTTAAGAGAAGTAGTACTAAGAAGCCATCACATGCAGTCAAGTCAGTCATATTTACTCTTCAATGATATTATTATCAGATCTCACCTCCTCATAATCCTAGTATTGATACTGATTATCATATTGGACGAAAAGAGAAAAGCTTAATGGCTTGCTGCCTTACACATTGAGAATGACATGCTGTATTCTGTTTCTTAGAAACTCACTAGAGAATGAGAATGGTTTCATAGATTATCTCTATGAATGTTAACGCATAAAAATTACACATGTAGATTGTGGACAGTTGAGAATGCGGGTCTCACGGGAAGCGTGCGACGTATAAGTTCCTGAAGTCGTGCTATTCATCTGTGTTCTCGGTGGCTCAAATTGATAGAGCGTCTGCCATGTAAGTAGGAGAATCCGGGTTCGAGTCCCGGTCGAGGCACACATTTTCAGCTGTCCCCATCGAGGTATATCAACAACACCTGTCGGCAGCTGAGAGATTCAGTTAATTAGCATAAATATACTATTATGAGAAATCTCACTCAATTTCACAAATACAACTACTTTAACACAGAAAAACTTACCTCACACGACAGTTAAATCAGGCATCCTGATTTCTTAATCTTACTCAATGTGTAACGTATAAGATTCCTATCAAAAGAAGTACCACTTTGTGGTAGAAATAATTTTATACTTCCTACCTTGAAGGCAAAATATGTGCAATGAGAATGACTGGCTCATACTGTAATTGAGGACTATTTTCTACAGAGAACCAAGTACTATCGAACACTCAAATAATGCTGCATGGAACGTAATGGCCGGACGCTGTGACCGAGCGGTTCTAAGCACTTTAGCCCGGAGGCACGTGACTGCTACGGTCCTAGGTTCGAATTCAGCCACGGGCATGGGTATGTGTGATGTCCTTAGGTTAGTTAGGTTTAAGCAGTTCTAAGTGCTAGGGGACTGATGACATCAGAAGTTAAGTCTCATAGTCCTCAGGGCCATTTTTATTTTCTTTTTTTGAACATTGCGGACGACGAGGATTCGATAAATAATGCAACAATTCTTCTGTGGAAGAGAACTCCAATACAACGTATTATTCTCCACTCTTTTGGCTACAAAGCCCTGTTTTTCAACATAATCTCCATTCATTGTGGCAGTTTTACGCAATCTTCCTAGAGGACCCGCAGGCCAGTGTGGTACCACACTATTGGTCGACGTCAGAACCAACTTCATGCTGCATTAATAACCTCCCCATGTACTGGAACCCATAGACTTCGCCCTTTCTTGGACCAAACATATGGAAGTCGGAAGGTATGAGATCCGGGCTGTATGGTGGATGTGGAAGAACAGTTCAATGAAGTGTTACGAGCTTCTCTCAGCTGTACAGATTTGATTCAGGCTTTGTGTTACAGTGGACGAGACGTTTGTTTGCATTTTTGTGGCAACAAACACGCTGAAGTCGTTGCTTCAGTTTCCTAAGGAGAGGACGGTTCACTTCTGAGTTGATCGTTGCGCCATCAGGTGGGACATTACCCCTTCAAAGTGCCAGAAGACTACCGCCATGACTTAATCGGTTGAGGATGCGACTTTGAACATTTTATTCGGAGTAGAGGTGGCGTTGTGCCACTCCATGGACACAGTTTCGTTTCTAGTTCGAGACGCTGAACACACATTTCATCGCCTCTGACGACGTTAGTCGAAACGTTCTCACAGTCAGCTTTGTAGCAGACAGTCAACTCCTCACAGACGGTTCCTCATTGCTCTTTGTGTTCTTCTGTAAGGAGATGAGGAACCTTGCAGGCACTTACCTTTGAGTACCAAAATTGGCGGATTAGTGTGTCAGCACTGCCAACAAAGACGCCCAGTTGTGTAGCGAGGTTTTTGATTGCGATCCATCGATCAACTCGAATGAGAGTGTCCGCACATTCCAACATTGCAGAACTGACAGCTGCAGATGGGACAGGTTTGCGAAACCTTGTTGCGATGATGACAGACGAGTCGCACAACGACTGACCGTGCTTTTGTTCACTGCACAGTCTCCACAGGCGTTGTGCAAGCGCCTATGAATATCTGCGATGCTCTGGTTTTCCGCCAAAAGGAACCCAATGGGAGCTCCCTGCTTGCCTCATTATCGGCTCCGTTTTGAAGACTATTTGTAGCGCCGGCACATATCATAATATCTCGAAACATTCCACGATGCCCCACAACAAATTACGCATTTTTTTTACTGAAATTGACCGAGAAAAAATGTGTTGCATTACTTATTGAACGTCTCTCTTGTAAGCACTAGTCCAAACATCTTGACAGAAACATAGCTTCTGCAACCTGGAAGCAATCCTCTAAAATGTTGCAAGCAGTCTCATGCTATATAAGTGCCTATACTATCTGAAAACCAGTTCTCACCGAAGGGGCAGTCATGTTGAAGGCCCAAAATTACAGTAATATCTCATTTTTGAATAATGTATAAGCCAATGGCTGTATGACACCTTGACTAGAACCAACACGTATTTTCAGTTTCATGAAGGAAAATCTCGTGACCAAATGCAGAGATTTGTAGCAATAGATAATCCAGATGTTCAATCCTTTCACATCAATACACTGAATCAATTTTACAAGAACCACCTTGTAAATACAACTGTAAGAGAGTGACTTCGCAAAGTATTCATGAAAGCCACGAAAGATAACGACAGTTCGGGTGAATGAAGAATCACATATACCATAGAGAGAGAACGAGTGCAGCTATGCTATTCATTGCAGCTCATAAACCATTGCCTTTATAAGCTGGCAAAGCTCGCGTTCGCAGCAAATATTAAGTACCTATTTATCCAGAGCTCATTTTCACAATTCTGATTACTATCTAACTTACACATGCGCAGGCTGCAGTCGTGCATCAGTTTCCTTCCTACCTCAGTGTAACTCAGAGCACTCATTATAGCAGACACACAACAGCTAAACGGAGAGGAAACCAGAAAACAATAGGAACCCTTTGTACATGTACAAAACTGCAGGCCATGCTGCCTACGCAGGCACCGCCACTTCTCATTGGATGAGCCAGCGCTCGCCCCAAAAATTTTTGTTAAGCCTCGCCAGCGTAGCTGAGCCTGGACTGACTGCACACATATCGACTAGCGGAACAAATATCACAGCAAGGACTCCTCACGAACAACATACACGAGAAGGATGACATATGGGAATTAGACAAGTAGAACAGGAATTTTCCAGAGTGAAGACAGTGGCATTTCAGTATTTTCATTATTATCAACCTTCCGCCACACATACATTTGCACAAACTCTGAAGCAGTCTTTTCCTTTATACAACCTACTTCACCACCGGATCAATAATATTTTTTACACACTCTGTTGTTGTCATCGTCCTCAGGTTTCATAAATTTATCTGCTGCAGTCTATTCATCTCAGCATAGCTTCTACAATCTACATATGCTCCAACGTGAGTATTGTTGTATTATTTTGATCTCCCTACAAGTTGTATTGCAGACATTGTCTGCCTCTACCCCCACGCTTCCCACCAATACCAAATTATCTACTCCTTGATGCTTCAGGACGTGTCCCATAGCCAATTTTTTCTTTTGGTCAAGTTGTCCAATAATTCTATTTTATCTTCGATCCGAAGCAGTACTGTTCATTAACTACTTTACTTACTCAACTAGTCTTCAGCACTCTTGTATATCACAACATTGCAACAACTTTTACTTTTTCCTTGCCTATATCGTTTATTGTCTGCATTTAACTTCCATTTAAGGCTATATTACAAGCCGGCCGCTGTGGCCGAGCGGTTCTAGACACTTCAGTCCGGAACCGCGCTGCTGCTGCGGTCGCAGGCTCGAATCCTGCCTCGGTCATGGATGTGTGTGATGTCCTTAGGATAGTTAGGTCTAGGGGACTGATGACCTGAGGTCATCAGCCCCATAGATCTTAGAGATATTTTGAGCTATATTACAAACAAATAATTAGGTGAACGACAATTTACCTCATGCTGCTATTAAATGGTCTTCGTTTTGTTTTACCATTATCGATTTACAAGCCTACAGTCTCATGTTAGGAGTACCTTCGGGGATACAGGAGATGAGTGTTCAAAAATTACATACAGGGTTGGGGTTGGGTTGTTTGGGGGAAGAGACCAAACAGCGAGGTCATCGGTCTCATCGGATTAGGGAAGGACGCGGAATGAAGTCGGCCGTGTCCTTTCAAAGGAACCAACCGTGGATTTGCCTGGAGCGATTTAGGGAAATCACGGAAAACCTAAATCAGGATGGTCGGACGCGGGATTGAACCGTCGTCCTCCCGAATGAGAGTCCAGTGTGCTAACCACTGCGCCACCTTGCACGGTACAGGCCATACGCTAAACTGAGACAATTCAGTAACAGAGCATCTGTCAACATTACAAATGCTCCATATGGGCACCATTTGCGATGTGACGAATTTCTATACGTGCATGGTAGTCATTGGTAGCTGTCAGAAAATGACCAGGAAGGTGCGACGTCATCCAGGTTGGGAAATATGTTCATCGGTTTGCCTATCGGCAGGTACGAAATAATTCAGTACAACAGTAGAGTGCAGATGGTCTGTGTAAACGTTACGACACGCTTGTCCACTAGTGCAGTTACTGCACGCTGCTTAGTGCTCATTATGTATTGAGACTTATGGAGATGTTCAGTCCACTGTTGTGTGTCATTTTTGTTTAAGTCTGGTAGTATTCATGCAGGTGACCCCTGAAACCCCTGGAGGTAGTTAGGAAAAACCCCTGCATATATCAGATGCATATGAGACTCAGCGATACTACACAAACTCGTGCGGTAATGAGCTATCGAGATTTTTACATTGGCTGTGCAAGTGTTGTTTTATGATACCTGAATGGCAGTGGCAGATGTTCACAAGTGCGCCACTGCCGACTATAATTACTGGACATTTTGTAACGAAATTATTCTTAGTCTCGGAGCTCTAGCAAGTGAGCTCGCCACATGCAACTGCTAGTAGAATCACCAGTTCGAGACTGTGTGTGGGCAACAGCTCTGCAGGCAAAGCCTCTTCCCGACTTTGTGCCGCAGCACGTCAGGCCATCCTAGGACTACCCCAACAGTACGTATGACTCCTGCCCATGGCGCAGCGAGTCGCTCCCAATGCACACCAGCTGCCTTCTACCATTGCGGAACAAGAACCTCATCCCGGCCGGCTCTCCCCACAGTGACACATTCAGGCACTGCCCGGGGATGCAGCAGATACAGCATCACCGAGTGTACAGCTGCTGAAATCGGTGCAACACTGCCATGTTATTTAACACGGCTGCTGCAACATGACAGAGTTTCTGCATCAGCATAGCAGAACTATCAAGCAGCCAGCCTATCAGAACTCAGTTGCCAGCAAGCCTCTGATCCGGTGTACTATGCATCTAAGATGCTTCAATAAGGAACTTGATTGCTGTATCTTATCAATGGAAACTTCACAATTTCCAACTGTTGTACAGCAGGCACCTTATAGTGACTGTAATTATGTTTACAGTCTGCTACTGGTGTTTGGGAAATTTGCAATTGAAGTGGATAAGGAATGCATCAGCACACAGCATTGGTTTAAATGGGCCATCACAAGGATGACGGAATGTATTATTTCCCACATAAGATGAAAATCGTCCCCTGAGCTGCACTCAAACATTCAGCCATCAACATACTGTGAACGAGTCTCGTCGATGTATGATATAACGCTTTTTTCTTCATGTCATCTTTATCCTGTGCAGCACTGTTAACATCCTGCTGCACACAGTCTTTCCCGATTGTGGCTCTTTTACCCCTTGAGTTGTATCCATGCTTTTCATTGTCCACTTGTTAATTTCAGTTGGCAACTACAAATATGTGTATAGTTGTAGCGGAATAATACTGTAAATCAGCACCCAGGTAAGAATCCTAATCTTTGTTTACTATATATTTTTTCACTGACACTGCTTTTTCCAGCACCAGTGAAAATACATGTAAATTCTAGAAGCTCAAGGCGGTACAGTTAGTGATGACAATGAAGGTTGGGGTAATGACTGTGTGTGTGTGTGTGTGTGTGTGTGTGTGTGTGTGTGTGTGTGAGTGGTGACTATGTGCCTGATATCACTGTTGACTGTTCATGTAGATGTTCGTGTGTATGACAATGTGCCAGCTGATAAGGTAAATGTATGACGATGAATTGGTTAATTTGGTTGGGGTGTTCGAGGATGATATGGATTTTGTTGCACCAAATAGAGTGGATGACATGATGTCTATGAAGTGGACAGTGAACTATGTAAAGAAATTGTACTACTACATCTGTGTTCCAAAAGCTTCTCTATACGACTACTTGTCGAGAATACTTCATTCTTTCTAACACTAGCTATTCTTTACCCAGCTCCATTTACATATGCAACGGAGGAAGATTTTTGGAAAGTCCTTGTAAAGTCTCTTTTATGATATCTTTAGGGAGGAATAGCTTTCTTCCAAACGTTTCCATTCAGCATTCCCTAACACCTCTTTTCGCTTCGTTACGATCTATCCCCACCGTTTCCGAAAGATGATGTTCCATCACCCTGTCGAGGCTTCTTCTAAGACGATTATACAGACATCTGTCCTTCCTGCCTTCTTTCTAGAATGTTGTCGAATGATTACTGTTCATCCTGTGATCTACATACCTTCCACATTTCACTTCCCTGTCAACATAAGCTCCAAACGTAATATTTCAAAGGTGTGGTCCATATTCCCAAATGCAATTTCGGCTCAAACCGAGTCATTCAGCAGACAAAAGATGCCTATCTACATTTTACCAAAATGAAAATGCCGTTCCTTCTTTTATGGCTATCTATGCCTCTTATTTATTATTTACTCTACGTCTCTCTTTACAGGCGTATATATACGTAAAATGTATGATCATTACCGCAACTTATCTTCCACATCCCTCGTTTGTTACACGGTGCACTAATAACGATACACTTCGCATCCACAATTGGTCAAGGTTTTTGTTTTTCTCTTTATCGGACACCCTGTGTACAAGCAAAAATGCCACCTACCCTAGGTTAAGACAGTCGGCGATTTCAATCTGTGTATTTCAGCTATCAATGGATTCCGATCCTGAGGTGAAGAAGAGGGACATAAAGAGGATTATCCACATAGACGAGCATGAAAAATAGTGAAACAGTACACTCTGTCTGGTGGCTGAGTAGGAACAAAGGCTGTTAATCCGCCCAAACGATGATATCCGTGTATGGGTCACCTCGTTATCTCGTAACCAACATAGTCTTCTGCCTGTTAATCTAAACGTGCAGTTCTGTACGACTATTCAAGTAATTACCATTGTATTTTCACTTTCCCTCTTTTTCTCTGACGCATACTACACATTTCTAAAATTTTAAGTTATCATAGATGAGCAACAGCTCCTGAATACGTCTGCTTACGACACATTTCGCTTTCTTACTGCGCCTTTCAGTAACTTCGGCTTAATACCCAAATTCATCGTCATAGCTGACCATAGTTGCGTAATTCGTAGGGAAAATATTGGCATAATGTAAGTGGAGACTGTGGTAATGTGACATGCTAATTAAGCACGCATGTATGTGCGCCTACATGTTTTGAACAGTACTGAACAAAAAAAGTCATATAAATTTTTTGTTTATTTTATCACTGAAGACAAATGAGACAAATGCTTGGGAAAGACATAATATATTTTGAGGCCACGATTACCTCTTGTAGAAGCTTATTCCTATTGTCATTACAGCGCAAATTTCCGAGCTTAACTATTGACTGAATATGTCACACAATCTTATGGCTTAAGGGCCAACCTCTTTAATTTTTAAAACGGCTAAAGGCCCGTGATTTAAAACACAACTACAATAAATTCTCAAAAGCCAGAAAGCACAAGGTTTTATCCTTAAATAATATTTCAAATGACGCTGAAGGTCCAAGCAATCTAAGACTTGACAAGTAAGGAATATTAAAGACCCAGGACAATAAATTTTATCAAGGCAGAAAGCCCAAGCGCTTGTCCTTAAATAATTTTTTTATATGAGGCTGTAGGCCCAAACAATGTAAGACTTCGCAAATAAGGAATTTTCAATTTTAAAACGGTGAAGGCCCATTATTTAAAAGCCAACTAAAAGCATACAAATTCAAACCATCGGCTATGAGCCATTAAAATACACAATCAAACACCAATAAGAAAAGGCGGTACACCAAGCGGCGCTCAGAAGTTTCTGTCGATGGGTCTACACTTGAAATATACTCGTATCAGTTCACTTATGGGATGCTGGTAGTCGCCCAACTATATCCGAGCCCCCCGGCAACCCAACCAAGAGACAGTAAACGGACCCACAGACAAGACGCTTTCCACCCGACCAGTACACAAGGAACTGCAAAGCCAAAAGGTAAAAGGCGTAGCTGCCTACAACAAAGTATGCATAAACTGTCAAAACTACACACACGTGTTGGACAGCGACAACACGGTGAGGAAAGGACACAACCTGAATTTTACGTAAGCGGCCAGGGCAGGTAACCGGAACGCTAACGCCCACAGGGCAGAAAAATAACTTCAAATAACGGAAATATAGTTAAACTCCACCAGATGGTGGCCAAACTTTGGCCAGCTCGAACACTCGCTGTTGCTCACGGGAATACCCCAAACAGCCAACCACGAAAACCAACGGCACAATGTGAACAGACTGGCTTCGGTAATTAAATCACCTCTCGACCTTGATTTCCTGGGTCGGTAAGCCACGGACCTCGTAGCAATCGGGACAGTTCCCACACACTCCGGCACTGAGTGGAGACCGCTAGCGGACCCTGCCCACTGCGCTGAGTGGAGATTTCCTGCCTGATGCACAGCAACCGACCGACTGCCGCACACAGGCTAGCTGGAAACTGCAAGGACCTGAACAAAGATAGTACAAGGTGCGAATATCGATACACACCACTGCTGCCACACGTAGAAAGAGGAAGAACCACGGCATAACCGCAATGAGCGTGTGAAAAAAAAACGCAGAGTAACAGTCAAGATTTAAACCAACGCAGGCTGACCGCGGTGGCCACGCGGTTCTAGGCGCTGCAGTCCGGAACCGCGCGACTGCTACGGTCGCAGGGTCGAATCCGGTCTCGGGCATGGATGAGTGTGATGTCCTTAGGGTAGTTAGGTTTAAGTAGTTCTAAGTCCTAGGGGACTGATGACCTCAGATGTTAAGTTCCACAGTGCTCAGAGCCATTTGAACCTTTTTTTTAAACCAATGCATAAGCCGGAGCCAGCACAGCTTTTTCATATTTGGCACCCAATAACTTCAATCTGATTCAACAAATAAAAATTGTTGTATGTTATGCAAGGGGTCATTAATTTTTTAGCAAATCTTGCAGAATTGCTATACAGCGGTGTAAAATAATAGTGTACTGGTAAGAAAAGGTAGTAAACCAATTAGTAAGTTAAAAATCACCGTATTCGATTGCAGCACGAGCAGTTTTCAACTTATCTTAGAGATGCACCCAGGGTCTTGAATGTTTCAACCTGTTGCCATGATCTGTACTCCAGATAGCGGAGGACGGAACAGCAATCGCTGCTGTGATTCCTGTGGGCGAGACAGTCCGTTGTCGCGTTAGCTGCACAAGCAGGTGCCTAATGCGCTGTGTGCTCCCGAATGCATCGCACCGCTATCGACCCCCGAGGCCCGGCGCTGATCAGATGACCCTGGGCGCATGTCGCAACACGTGTTACCTGCTCATCACGGTCACCGTGTTCGCACTCGGCGCCGCGGGCACTGCTTTGAGCCAGTTACAGCCAGTAATCATCCACTTACCTGCATCCCACCATCCGCTGTCCAGCTACCGCAGTCCTTGTTATGTGCTGCAGTTCTTTTTCCCTTATCTTCGGGAACCGAACGACGACAATGCCCAATGACAGAGTGTTCCTAAATTCTCTCCATCAGTTCAAAAAATTCTGATTTGGAAACAATTAGATGTTTTTTGTTATGCCACAATTCCAATGTGTGTCCCACTCGCCACTCATAGTACATGCAGTGTCCTCCTCCCTATAAGCCGGTATGGTGACATGAACTGCCGAAATTATGTTTGAATTATAATGAAATATTTATAGCCGAAATCTAGATTTGCGAGAATAATAAAATTGCAGACGATTTTGCAATAATGGCAGATTCTAGTGAAATGGCAGTCAAACAGATAGAAACCTTAAAAGAGTGTGCAGGAAAAGTTGGCCTACAAATATCTTTTGAGAAAACGGTGTTTACAACAACAAATCTAGAAATTTCTAAGTTACAAACCAAATATGGAGAAATTAAGAGGGTACCATACTTTAAATATTTAGGAGAGATAATTTCTGAAAAATACTCACAACAAGAAAGAATATTAAAAGCTCGTAGGGGTCTAGGGCTGGTCCAAAACATTTACAATAAAAAATGTCTATCTATAAATACAAAAATTAAACATTATAAGTCGGTAATTAAACCAATAATGCTATATGCCAGCGATACCTTGACACTTAAAAGGAAAACAGATATGGAAAACCTGAAGAAAGAGGAAAGGAAAATCATTAGGAAAATTCTGGGACCAAGATGGACCAAAGAGGGGTATAGATTACAGAAAAATTCTAAAATTGAAGAATATTCTAACATAGAGATAGACATGAGGAAGAGGCGTCTAAAATTCTATGGCCACATAATGAGACTTCCCGATCACAGACTTACAAAAAAAATAGTAAGATATGTAGCATCCCTTGTTAATAGAGGAGAATGGATCAAAAATGTAAAGAAAGATCTGGAATTAGCCAACATTACTACTGGAGACATGAACAAAAGAAACAATTTCAAACTTAAAGTTGACAAATGGGAGGTCAAACCAGAGACAAAAGCGCCGAGAACTGGAACAAAATGGAGCGAAGAAAGAAAAGCTGAATTCTCGCAAAGAATGAAGACCTGGTGGGCAAACAAGAAGAATAAGAAGCCCCAGAAGTGAACCATCTTTACTTAGCGTCTTCCATGTTGGGAGCTTTACGACTAATAATAATAATAATAATAATAAAAGCCAATTTGATTGCGACTGACTGCGGTGTGCCTCTCCTTCCTGGTGATATTCAGGTTCTTCCCATGTACATGCCCGCATTGCAGCACCAACATTCTGGCTACTTTCTTTATTCGTGCGCGAAGGATAGCAATATCACTTGACTGGTGTTGGATACAAGCGATTCTTGACGTAACAACACGAAAATGCCCTGGCGTCGGGGGAGTAGGACGGCCATGCAGTGAGGCTAGCATGATCCGTTCCCCTCTGAGGAAATGTGTTATTCAGCACATCCCACATGCCCATATTAACCTTTTCCGTTAATGTTTCATTTGATAAGGAAAAATGAACTATCAATTGAACAGTTTTCGATGTTGCTCAACAACAGTCATGCGATAGTTTTTAAATGAACACACCACAATTGACTGTATTGTTGTTTATTTAATTACGACCCAGTTTCGGCTTTTATGCAATTTTTAAGTGCTTTTAATGTCATTAACATATACTGCAGGACATGAGACCTAAAACTGGCCATAAATTAAGAGAAATATTCGCTCCCCACGAAACTCCAGATATAAAATCATCATCTTGTAACAAAATTTGTAAATAATAGTAGGCGCACGTCATATTTAACAAAAACAAGTTTACTTTGGTATATAAAATGAACACATGTCCTTGAGTCGTAATCATAGCACTGTCTCCGGATTTTTCTCTAATCGAGCACATGTTGGATATCATGGGAAATGAAATGACTTGTGCGGCTCGTCAACCAACAATTCTTACAGAACTACGTGAACAAGTCGAGTACGCATGGCATAACGTATCCCAGGACAGTATTCGTAATGTGAACCATCTACTAGGTGCCAGACCCACAGCTTGCATTGTCACCAGTGGAGGTAAAAAACATAGTAATATGGATATTTCAGCATGTGTATATACCTGCTACCTCAGAACCGCTGCCGGCCGAAGTGGCCGTGCGGTTAAAGGCGCTGCAGTCTAGAACCGCAAGACCGCTACGGTCGCAGGTTCGAATCCTGCCTCGGGCATGGATGTTTGTGATGTCCTTAGGTTAGTTAGGTTTAACTAGTTCTAAGTTCTAGGGGACTAATGACCTCAGCAGTTGAGTCCCATAGTGCTCAGAGCCATTTGAACTATTTTTTTTTTTTTTCAGAACCGCTTCTGCCATTATCGGCAAATGTAATCATTTCATGTTATCGACACGCAATGCTGCAACAAGAAATATTGAGTGAATAGGGAACCTCTAAAAGTGTGTACTAATTTTTTCTGACAGTGTCATTCATTTCGTGAATATAGAGTGGATGATTTGTCTGCATATTCTGATACGACTGCCCCATAATAGTGAAGTCTGCAATTACGTCACGGCGCATATTACGAATCGAAGTTTGGAGAAATGCTCTATCCACTGAGCAGCGTTATTTTTCTGCTGTGTTGTACTTTTCTCGAAGTCACATTGTGAAGGTCCAGAGATAGTTACGAATAATTCTGTAGTTCAGAAGATGTTGCTAAAAAGTTTATATAACAGAAGTGAAGGAGGAAATTTATTTGCTCATTTTAAAGTATGATACTATGCCAGCGCTAATTGGTTTATAAGATGTTTAACAACGATTTTCATCTCTAGTTTCTCTCAAGTGCAGACAACATTAACTACAAGGAATGGCTTCGTTTGGTAATGACTGAGTGGTCCGTGATTGAGTCATTTTCCTTTCTCAGAATGTGTTCAAATTAAATTTCAGTTCGTTAACCGATACCTTAAAAAGGTAACCTGGCTAAAGACTTAGCTTAAGAATGCATTACTCATGCATGTGTACGTTATTTAAAGCATTGCTCTGACTAGAAGCTTGTGCGATCTTGCAAAAAATACTGATCTGGACTGGGCGTTGAATGCCAAGGCAAAAGTTACGGTATGTAGTCCGTAGCCCCACAAAAACTATATCTTAATCTCTTGCCTAAAAATGGAACCAAAAAGGGTTCGTGGTTAATACAATAGCACGTTGAGGGACATATTGTCTTTTAGAATGGGATTTTCACTCTGCAGCGGAGTGTGCGCTGATATGAAACTTCCTGGCAGATTAAAACTGTGTGCCCGACCGAGACTCGAACTCGGTACCTTTGCCTTTCGCGGGCAAGTGCTCTACCATCTGAGCTACCGAAGCACGACTCACGCCCGGTACTCACAGATTTACTTCTGCCAGTATCTCGTCTCCTACCTTCCAAACTTTACAGAAGCTCTCCTGCGCAGGAAAA